>NC_137290.1:14900000-16150000 GCF_054371585.1 Giraffa tippelskirchi
GAATGGGAGAAAATAATAGCAAATGAAGCAACAGACAAACAATTAATATCAAAAATATACAAGCAAATTCTGCAGCTGAATTCCCGAAAAATAAACGACCCAATCAAAAAATGGGCCAAAGAACTAAACAGACATTTCTCCAAAGAAGACATACAGATGGCTAACAAACACATGAAAAGATGCTCAACATCACTCATTATTAGAGAAATGCAAATCAAAACCACAATGAGGTATCATTTCACACCAGTCAGAATGGCTGCTATCCAAAAGTCTACAAGCAATAAATGCTGGAGAGGGTGTGGAGAAAAGGGAACCCTCTTACACTGTTGGTGGGAATGCAAACTAGTACAGCCACTATGGAGAACAGTGTGGAGATTCCTTAAAAAACTGGGAATAGAACTGCCATATGACCCAGCAATCCCACTGCTGGGCATATACACCGAGGAAACCAGAATTGAAAGAGACGCATGTACCCCAATGTTCATCGCAGCACTGTTTACAATAGCCAGGACATGGAAGCAACCTAGATGTCCATCAGCAGACGAATGGATAAGGAAGCTGTGGTACATATACACAATGGAATATTACTCAGCCATTAAAAAAATACATTTGAATCGTTCTACTGAGATGGATGAAACTGGAGCCCATTATACAGAGTGAAGTAAGCCAGAAAGAAAAACAACAATGCAGTATACTAATGCATATATATGGAATTTGAAAGATGGTAACGATAACCCTATATGCGAGACAGAATAAGAGACACAGATGCATGGAACAATTTTATGGACTCTGAGGGAGAAGGTGAGGGTGGGACGTTCTGGGAGAATAGCATTGAAACATGTATATTATCATATGTGAAACAGAACACCATTCCATGTTCGATGCATGAGACAAGGGCTCAGGGCCGGGGCAATGGGATGATCCAGAAGGATGGGAGTGGGAGGGAGGTGGGTGGGGGGTCCAGGAGGGGGAACACATGTAAACCCATGGCTGATTCATGTCAATGTATGGCAAAAACTATTGCAATGTTGTGAAGTGATTGGCCCCCAACTAAAATAAATAAATTTATAAAAAAAAAAATAAAAAAAAAAAACAAAAAAAACGCATGGAACAATTTTATAGACTCTGAGGGAGAAGGTGAGGGTGGGACGTTCTGGGAGAATGGCATTGAGACATGTGTATTGTCATATGTGAAACAGAGCACCATTCCATGTTCGATGCATGTGACAAGGGCTCAGGGCCGGGGCAATGGGATGATCCAGAAGGATGGGATGGGGAGGGAGGTGGGTGGGGGGTCCGGGAAGGGGAACACATGTAAACCCATGGCTGATTCATGTCAATGTATGGCAAAAACTATTACAATATTGTAAAGTCATTAGCCCCCAGCTAAAATAAATAAATTTATAAAAGAAAAAAAATAAAGAAAGAAATCTGACAAAAATGACAAGAGCTTTCCCACAGAACAACAGAAAATCACAGTTAACATAGAAATATATACCTATTAAAACAAACATGACAAGAAACGACATCAACAAAAGGCACAGAAAGCAGGAAAACAAAGTACGTGTTATATACATACAAAAAATAAATATATGCATTCGTATACTGTATTGTTGTTTTTCTTTCTGGCTTACTTCACTCTGTATAATGGGCTCCAGTTTCATCCATCTCAGTAGAACCGATTCAAATGTATTTTTTTAATGGCTGAGTAATATTCCATTGTGTATATGTACCATAGCTTCCTTATCCATTCGTCTGCTGATGGACATCTAGGTTGCTTCCATGTCCTGGCTATTGTAAACAGTGCTGCGATGAACATTGGGGTACATGCGTCTCTTTCAATTCTGGTTTTCTCGGTGTATATGCCCAGCAGTGGGATTGCTGGGTCATATGGCAGTTCTATTCCCAGTTTTTTAAGGAATCTCCACACTGTTCTCCATAGTGGCTGTACTAGTTTGCATTCCCACCAACAGTGTAAGAGGGTTCCCTTTTCTCCACACCCTCTCCAGCATTTATTGCTTGTAGACTTTTGGATAGCAGCCATTCTGACTGGTGTGAAATGATATGGAATTTGAAAGATGGTAACGATAACCCTATATGCGAGACAGAATAAGAGACACAGATGCATAGAACAATTTTATGGACTCTGAGGGAGAAGGTGAGTGTGGGACGTTCTGGGAGAATAGCATTGAAACATGTATATTATCATATGTGAAACAGAACACCATTCCATGTTCGATGCATGAGACAAGGGCTCAGGGCCAGGGCAATGGGATGACCCAGAGGGATGGGATGTGGAGGGTGGTGGGTGGGGGGTCCAGGAAGGGGAACACATGTAAACCCATGGCTGATTCATGTCAATGTATGGCAAAAACTATTACAATATTGTAAAGTAATTAGCCCCCAACTAAAATAAATAAATTTATTTAAAAAATAAAAAAAATAAATATGTGATGCAAACAACCTTAAAACAGTAAATAATCAAGAACAATGAGAAAGCCTACAAGTGAGAAAACGAGTGAACCAGCCACACAGCGTAGCAAAACATGGTCAGTATAATGAATGTTATTAGGGTCCCTGCTGTCAGTGTTCTGGTCCTGAACACGAGCCACAGCACAGCTCCACCTCTTGAGAAAGCGTGCCCAAACGAGGGCAGAAATAACTTTGGATCTTCAGTAGGGACAGGTCAGACTCTAATCTCGGATAACTCCTATTTGCTTTTAGTGCTGCCAGAGCCTGAATATTTGCATTCATTGGAAATCTATTGTCCCTTTTGTATGCCATAGACAAAGAGTCTGCAACCACAGGCAGAAAATTTATGGCCCTACTGGGATCGTTTTCTAGCCTGTGGTGGCAGAAGCATGAGTGTTAGCTCTAGCTAGTTGTTTTCTATTGCCTGATAGTAGGTCTCAGCTTGTGGGAAAGGGTGGGGGTGGGGAGGGGGAGGATTCAATGGTGTTACCTCCTCTGTGTGACTGAACCCTAAGGTCCCGCTTCTCTGTCAGTTTGGGATTTTTCAAAAAGCATTCCTTCCTATGCACTTTGACATCCCAGATCCATCACTCCATCTCTACGTAGTCAAACGCAGTTCACTCCCAGGTTGGCTTTCTAACCCCACGTTTCATCTTCCAGGCCCTATGAACACTGGTTGACCTGCATGGCAGTTTGGGACATGTAGGACCACACCACACATTCTCTGTTTGATTCTCACTCTAGACAAGCTATATTTCATCAGCTTCTTCACCTTGCTTCCTTTCAGTCAAAAGTAATTTAAGTTTACTGAGGTGACTTACCTGAATCCTCAATCTATCCCCTGCTTCTCCATCTCCCACCACAAGACACAGGTTTGGTTCTATTCCTCTCATCCTCCTTCTCCCATCTTCCTTCCATTCTTCCCAGTTATGTCTTGTTCCCATATAGTTGAGCAAGGTCGTCTGCTAATATTCATTGGATGTGCTCGGGGAACTGTTGCCTTTATAGAAGTATTATTTGTGATGCCCCCATGAAGAGAGTTGCTCTCAACGTCTTCTTATTATCTGCCCAATCAGAACTTCTGCTTTTCTTTCTAGGCAGGCTCTGTAATTCATTTATGCATGCCAGTAAGGCAACAAACTTTAGTTGATGTGAATTTATCTGTTTAATGGGAGCTTTCGTGCATACACACATAACTGGTACAACATTGACTTCGAACATGCAGATAAGCCGAGTTATTTTTCCTGAAATTTCTGCTAATGAGGAATTGTCATCAGTTTGAGGAAACATAGTTCCTTTCCAGATAAAAGATGATACAGATATTGGGCTCAAAAAGTCCGTTCCTGAAAATATCTAGCTATTTGTCAAATTGTCCCGACATTTTCCCGGAGCACAGATTCCTTATTTCTGCTCTGGAAACTTAACTGTTTCAAGTGGGTGTCAAAGGTCAGAGATGGGCATGGTCATAATTTAATACTAACTTTGCAGGCAAGCGTACTGGTGTGGGTTCCCATTTCCTTCTGCAGGAGATCTTCGCGACCCAGGGAGTGAACCCAGGTCTCCAGATTGCAGGCAGTTGCTTTGCCAACTGAGCCACCAGGAGAGCCCACAAGAAGATGGCAAGTGCCCAGGAATGTAACAGTTGGTAGATGATAGCTTGAAAAATGGAGAAGGCAATGGCATCTCACTCCAGTACTCTTGCCTGGAAAATCCCATGGGCGTAGGAACCTGGTAGGCTTCAGTCCATGGGGTCGTGAAGAGTCGGACACAACTGGGTGACTTCACTTTCGATTTTCACTTAAATGTATTGGAGAAGGAAATGGCAACCCACTCCAGTGTTCTTGCCTGCAGAATCCCAGGGACGGAGGAGCCCGGTACGCTGCCGTCTCTGGGGTCGCACAGGATCGGACACGACTGAAGCGACTTAGCAGCAGTAGCAGCAACAACTTGAAACAGAGAGAGAGCGAGCAGGCAGGTGTAGTTAGTCATTTAATCTTAATAGGTAAACCTTAATTGGAGTCTGGATCATAGAAAAAGCAAGGGTGTTTCATAAAGTCATTTACGTCTCCTTTATTGTCTCTGTTAATGGCTTAGACTGCATGTGAAAGTGAGGTCATTCATTTGTGTCTGACTCTTTGCGACCCCATGGACTGTAACCTACCATTTCTTTCTCCAGGGGATCTTCCAGACCCGGCGATCGAACTTGGGCCTCCCCCATTGCAGGCAGACGCTTTACCATCTGAATCACAGGGGAAGCCCTTAGACTGTGTGGGTCACAACAAACTGTGGAAAATTCTTAAAGAGATAAGAATATAAGACCACCATACCTGTTTCCTGGGAAAGGTGCACGCAGGTCAAGAAACAACAGTTGGAACTGGAGAAGGAACAACGGACTGGTACAAAATAGGGAAGGAAATACATCAAGGCTCTATATTGTCACCCAGCTTATTTGACTTCTGTGCAGAGTATACCATGGACAGTAACTTGCTGAAAGAATTTGAAGCTGGAAACAGAATTACTGTGAGAAGTGTGAATAACCTTAGTTATAAGATGACAACACACAAATGGCTGAAAAACACTAGGGACTAAAGAGCCTTCTGATGAGGTGACAGGAAAAGCTGGATTAAAACTCAATCTTATATGGAATTTGAAAGATGGTAACGATAACCCTATATGCGAGACAGAATAAGAAACACAGATGCATAGAACAATTTTATGGACTCTGAGGGAGAAGGTGAGGGTGGGACGTTCTGGGAGAATGGCACTGAGACATGTGTATTGTCATATGTGAAACAGAGCACCATTCCATGTTCGATGCATGTGACAAGGGCTCAGGGCCGGGGCAATGGGATGATCCAGAAGGATGGGATGGGGAGGGAGGTGGGTGGGGGGTCCAGGAAGGGGAACACATGTAAACCCATGGCTGATTCATGTCAATGTATGGCAAAAACTATTACAATATTGTAAAGTAATTAGCCCCCAACTAAAATAAATAAATTTATAAAAAAAAAAAAAAACTCAATCTAAACACAAACCAACGAACACTAAAAATAAGACCATGGAATGTGGTCCAAACATTTTGAGATCTAGCAATAGGATACAATTGACTCAGTGACAGGTTTCACTTTCTTGACCTCTGATATCACTGCGGGGAGTGACTTCAGCCACGAAACGAAAAGGCACTTGCCACTTGGATGAAAAGCTACGACCAGTCTAGACACCATGTTAATAAGCTGAGTGATTACTGAAAAAGATCCGAAAGGGCAAAGTTGATTTTCAGGAGTAACGTATGGAGGAGTGAGCAGGACCACAGGAACTGAGTGCCAAAATATCGATGCTTTGCAGTAGTGGGTCTGGAGAAGATGTGTGAGAGTTCCGTTGCGAGCATGGAGTTCAAACTAGCCAAGCATGAAGGAGTTCAACTCAGACTATTCACGGAAGTTCTGACGCTGACCATGAAGAGCCAATATATTGACCATCTAGGGCCTAGAGTGAAATCACTGGGAAGAAACTGATGCTGGGAAAGATTGAGGGAAGGACGAGAAGGGAATGCCAGAGGGTGAGATGGCTGCAAAGCATCAGTGACTCAAAAGTCATGGGTTTGAGTAAACTGGTGATTTGAAAGGCAGGGGAACCCAGGGTTCTTGCTGTACATGGAGTCACAAAGAGTCAGACAAGACTGAGTGGCTGAAGAACATCAACAAATTGGTATTGGCAGTGCTTGGGAGACTTTGTCATTATACATGGGATGAAAAGTGAGACTGAGGACAATTAGAAAGAACACAACTCTTGTCGGTTTCCTTGTTTTCCACCCTCAAAGTATTCTTCTCACAACATCTCTTGAGAGCTTTCCAGAGAAGGAGAATCCCTGGGGAGTCATGTGGTATCCTGAGATGGAAACCATACCCTATATGCCACTTGGATCTACAACCTTGGTCTTAGGCAGAAGCAGGCATTGTCTCTAAATATGTGCTAGAGCTGCCCATCTTCTGATGGGTTAACAGTTATGGTTTGTGATCTTAAGAATGGGATGAGAGGTAAACAAACTTACAGTTCTCAATCCAACTCTGTAATCCTGGGAGAAGCATCTTTGACTTGTGTATCCTAGTCGCCCTTAGGAATGCTTACAAGCGGTTACATTACTGAGCAGGGATGTAGGCAGGAAACTGCATCCATTTTGACTTTACCGCTGGCCTTCTCTGTGAATAGACCATTCCTCTTCTCTTAATGTCACAGTTTTTGTCTTCAGATGAAGGTTGAGCATTGTGGAAGTGTGTGAATGCATGTGAAATCCCCATAAAACTGAAGACAGGGAGTACACAGTTTTCCTATTTGAGTCAGATCTCAAAGACATTTAGCTTTACAGATCCGCACTATCAATGCATCTCAAATATTCATAAAATTCTTATGTGATGATTGTCACACAGATTTGAGACCAGAAGACCTGTATAGTCAGCTGCTTAGTAGTGTGGTGGGGCTTGGACATTTCAGGTATTATGTAAGAAGAATGTGAGCCATGTTATAACTTCCTTTCATTTTAACTGTCTATCACACCCACTTGGGAAGGGGGAAGGTGACTTCCACCATGTGGGAAGAGAATTCCAGGTTTCGTCCTTAGTTTCATTTGATGCCTGAGAGTGTTCATTACTGGTGAGTGTGCAGCCTCCTATAGGAAGGTCGTATCCTATTACAGGAAGGCCTGGTTGAAACTCCAGGCCTCTACATGGCCTTCTTGAGTACTGCCGTATTAGAGGGTGGGTGTTTTGTTATTGCCAGACATCATAGATACCTAAGGTCCCACGCATCTTTTGCTGGGTTGATTGGGAGAGTACCATAGTTTTTAACTATGTTTGGGCGGAGGAGCTTGGTTATTATTGAAATGCTTTCAACCTTTGACGCATCCGTTTGTCTTGCACTTTGAAAAGAGAAAGAAGAGTTTTGAATGGGCAGTTTAATTTGTGCCTGGCTGTATTTTTGAATGAACTATTTCTTCAGCTGAAATTTCTAACATAAAAGTCCAAAAGAGAGCCCAGACATACACTCACATTCTTAATCTGATGCACACACACACAAGCACAGTCACGATCTTGTATGCTTAAACACAATTACAAAAAGAAAAGAAAACCCAAGGACTCACTGGAGGACACCTATGAACTTCCCAAAGTTTCTCTGATACTTGTCTCTAGGCTTAATTTTGGAAATCATTTTCTACTTGAATGATATGTCTCTAGCGACATTTTAAATCAGAATGCTTTAAAAGATATACCTTTGTTGTGCATTCCATGGGATCTTAAAGTACTTTGCATGTAAGACTATTCTGTGATTTGCTAAAATGAAAATAATTTGTAGGGTAACAATAGTGAAGTCATATTGAGCTATTTAGGCCCTGCAGTTACACATTTGCTTGTTCCACTATAAGCACCCAATTTCATCCTCTGATCTTCTCCCATCAATTTTTCTACTTCTTGTCTCAATCTTCTGTGTTTAACTCACTGCGTTAACTCACTTGAATTTTTGTTCTCACTTTTACTATTTTAGGCACAAATTATAAAATAAATAAGTACGGGAAAGAACACTGAACTCATGTATAATATTTCCCTACTGTATTGAGATACTTTCTCTATAAGCTTTTGAGAATTAAAGGTACTGATATGTTAAAGCCATATGGGAATTGATCACCAAGGTAATGCATCATGTAACCAGGCTTCCCGTGGTAGGACAATTGAGGTACAATTTAATACTATGTTTTCAGGAGGGAACAAAAACAGTAGCTTTCCCACATAATATATTGCATGTCCTTATCCATGCCTTTTCCAAGTTACCACAGAGCACTAAGGGAATTAATCCTATTCTTTTTGAGAAGGACCTGCCCCTCAAAGCAGAACAGGAAAAGAAGATCAAAGGGAGTGAGCAGGAATAATCAGTACACGGCAATGAAATAGAAGATGTGATTGCTTTTAAGGTGCTATTTCTCAAAGCATGCAAATTTGGCTCCATAGTAAGATGCCTGAAATCGAAAACCAGACCATTGGACTTTGCGCTTGAAAGGATAACTAAGGACACCGATTTCAATAACTCTTACAATTGCTGCAAAATGCTTACCTCTCTAAAGTATAGTGTTCTCAGCCAAATTTAATGAAAGTTTTCAGTGAAAGAAAAAGCGTGTGCTGTTTGGACACCTCCCTTATCTACACAAATAGTCCACAGCTTTCACTCTGCATTAGCCCCAAACATGAGAACGGTGAACTTAACTTGGTGTTGTCCTATGTGGGTTACCACACCAAAACAGGGCCATGACTTGATATTGCTACTACTGTCTAAAGAAATGGCCACAAAGTGGAGATTGCCAAGATTTCTAGGTAGTGTTCATGACAGTCTGGGGGGTCCAACTGGCAGACACTCTGCTCATCTTCTTTCATTGTGAACTATGTGAAGGATCAGCCATTGATTTTGATCCCTCCTTACTCCATGACTTTTCTAGAGAATTAAAATGAATGATTCTTTTTTGTTTGTTTGTTTTTTTCATAAATATCTCTATAACTACTACTGAATTTTAGGGAACTGGGGCCTGAAACAACATGACTAGTATGGGTTGTTATAGACTGTAAACTTCATGAGAGCAGCAATCATTTTATAATTTGAATTCCCACATTTGACACTCATGAACATATAAGATATATATTTATCAACCGGGAAAAGATTCTCAGTAAGTAGGAAAGGTCAATTATGATAATAGTGCAGGTTATAGGATGTTGTTGAGTAATGTATATAGCATTTGATTCGTGATTACATTTCCTTGTTGATAATTCAGTAAGTACACGTTTTAGCTGATGTGAAAGATACACAAAGAAAAGAGGGTAGACCCCAAACACATTGAAGACCTGATATCCGTGCTCACCTTGGTAGGAGGGCGAACAGAGGTTCCTTCCAACCCCAAGAAAGAGTTGAGGCAAAGTTGTGAGAAGGGGCTTAGCACATCTGAAAGCAGTGTGTGTGATTGTAGCTCCAGAAGCACGGTGTAAGAGAATGGTACTGAAACTACTACGGAAAACAAATATCATGTCTTCAAAGAACTTGTTAACCATCCTGAGGTGCTGCAATCACCAGAGGAATTTATTTTGTCTCCGAGGGAACAGATAAGCAAAATCTAAATATGCATTAGGAAATATAGGGTGGAATCATGGTGGCAGGAAATAAAGGTACGCCTTAAGGAGAGCAGAGCTAAAATGACCCTATACAGTACCACTTGTAAAATACCTATCTTGTGCTGGCCATGGTCCAGTCACTGATTATGTCCTGTAATCGTTGGTATCACAGTGATGGTATAACGGTTCTCCTAATTTTGGACATGCTACAATATTTATATTTTCAAGTATGAAATGAATTTCTAGAATGAAGACAATCTCCTGTCTAATGTCTTAAGACTCTGCTGCTGCTAAGTCACTTCAGTTGTGTGCAACTCTGTGCGACCCTATGGACAGCAGCCCACCAGGAGCCCCTTTCCACGGAATTCTCCAGGCAAGAATACTGGAGCGGGGCACCATTTCCTTCTCTATCTTAAGACTCTACCGATACGTAATAGAATATCATGTAACTGTGAATGCACTAAGGTTCGTACTGTGTAGGTGCACTTGTTTTGATTTTATTTGTATGTGTTCCTTCACCCGTACCCTCCTCATTTAGACACCCATTCATTTCAGCAGGGATGATTTCCCAAATCACTTTACATCCATTACCTCTTTTCCCTTTGTTCTCATTTTCTTGCTTAGAAACAATAGGCTAGGTGCCATTTACCTAGGATGCCTAACGGATGTTTTCTTGAACTGAAGAGTTTATAAAAGAGTGCAGAGAAATAGCCAGACATTGAAATAAAGCCTTAATTTACTCTTCATTGCTTCAAAATAGAAAACAAAACTGTGCAGAGGAACGTGTAACTTTATTGTTCAAATACAAGAATTGTGGGTATTTGTTGACATCTCCCAACGTAAATTTTAATCTTCATTAGGTTCCATAAGCTGATACTTATTTGATAGGTCAGTTTTAATTAGCATGGTTTTCACATAAGGAATATCGTTGATGAATTGACTTGAAAGAGAGGAGGTGGGTGTATAAGCGATCGTTGGCACTGGGGACCTTGAGTTGCCTCTCTGTTGCTGGTTAGGAAGAGGACTGTCATGGGCTGACATATCGCTATACCTGTCTGGAAATGTAGAAGGCTCCACCATCAGTCCAAAAGAACTGCTCCATAATGGAGATACGATGTGGTTCTGAGGAGTAGATGTAGCGGTAGTAGCAAAGTCCTCAACGTGGCCATTTGCTTGAGTGTAGGTGCTATGGAAGTGCCAATTAAAAATGCTCAACTGGTTTAAAACAGCAGGTTGATCTACCACGTTCTGTTCTCTTTGTCTAGCTGATATTGATGGGGAAGGAAAGTCACGCGGAAATAGGGCGCTTGTTTTAGGGACTATCTGGCTGGTATAAGTCTTTTGTGGGAAAGGCACACTTAAACTGGTGGAAGCTGAAAATGGACTCTCTCCACTAGTTTCAGCATGAAAACCAGAGTTACGATCATCTATGTTGACCCTTGCTTTAACATGCTTCTTCTCGTAATCTGGAACTAGTGAAGATTTCGGAAACACATTGCTAATCCCAACTCTTCTTTTCATTCTTCCTAAAAGTTGGGGATAGCCTCTTTTGAAATTTGGATTATGGTAGATCTGTAACTAAAATCAAAGGATACAATTATTTAGTTTTTTATAAACGAAGGTAAAACTGACAAGCAAAGTTAAACTATAAAAATGTATTCCTTTAATGATGCCAATTAAATAGAATCAAAGACAACACCTCCATTAGTAGTTTTAACACCTTACATGTTAGAAACAAGTATGCTCCTCAACTAAAAAATATGTTGTATATATACAGTAAATACCACTTAAAGTAGCTTGAGGACATGTATCTGATTTCAAGTTGCTAGGAGAGTGTATTAAGTATCAAATATTTTAACCTCCAGCTGTTCTCAACTTCAAAAAATAAAACGTGTTCAACAGTTTGCTATCTCAATTTTAAATTCGGTTTTAGCTACATATGTGAACATGCTTTCTAAGTCACATGATTTAATGTTACATATTGACAGTAAGTGGAAATTTTGGATTACCTTGCTCAAAACAGAGACATTGTTTTCTTCTTCCAGAAAGTCAGGGAGTGAAGCAGATCTTTGAAAAGTTTGTCGCTTTTTACTAAACCCATAAAGTTTAAGCTGGCTAACTAAACTTTTCATACTATCAGTTTCAAATATTCTGAAAGGGGCCTTTCTTTCCAAGACTTCTTTCTTGAAGAGTTCTTCGTTGATCACTATAGAAGTGCCACTCTCATCCCACCAAATAGATTCAAACTGATCACTTTCAACTATAGCCCAGAGTTTTTGTGGAAAAGTGAGGGAAAGAAAATCATTCCACTCATTTCTTTCAGAGACAGAAAATGTGTAGGGTGGCCTTTTTATCCCAGCTTCCTTAGACAAAGCCTGGAAAGCATATTCTTCAATCATAGATCTCAAAACTGAGTCCCCAGTAAGTGTGTAATCACACGAAGACGATCCAATGGAGGTTTTGGAACCACTTGATACATCGTTACGAAGCACATCTTGAATTTCTGAAGGAATGTGTGCCATCTCAGAGAGATCTTTCTTCAGATACTTTTCTCATTTGTCTGACTTTACACACTCTAACTTCAAATGCTGCTTGGCTGGCGTACAGAGATAAACTCTCAAGACCATCAGCATGGTTCTCAAAGTCAAAAAGCTGTGACCTCACAAAGTCACTGGTCTCCTAGCAATTGAAGAGTAGCGCTGACATCATAAAGTCACTGGTCTTCTAGCAATTGAAGGGCAATGTTCAACCAGTGTTTACTTCTACATCAACTTAAAATAAAGGCTGCTTGCATAAACAGTAACCAAAAACATGAAACCTGCAAAATGTCATTGCTAAAGAATTTTTACACAGAAAAATCACATCAATAAGTCTACTTGGTTCCTGAAATAAAAGTGATTGATCACCCTTCTATACACATATTCTTAACATTCAGGACTGTTACCAAACCAAACATGGGTCTGCTCACTTCTATGCAATGAAGTCAATCAACTGACTGTGGGTTTCAGTGAAAGCAAGTGTAGTGTTTATTTTATGACCTTGCACAGAAGTGTTTATATTATGCAGAGTAAAATAGTCAGGCACGGAAAGAAAGACTCATTTTACTCTTAATTATTCCAAAATAGAAATTGGCCCTATGAAGATGAATATGTAACTTTTTTCTTCAAATAAGAGAATTGTAGGAATTTGTTGACATCTCCCAACATTAATTTTACACTTTGGTATCCTCCATAATCCAACACCTATTTGGTACATCAGTTGTATTAGGACAGTTTTCAAATAATGAAGATGGTTGATGAGTGGATCTTGAAAGAGAAGCAGCAGATGTGTCAGGGATCTTTGGCACTGGGAAAACTAAATTGCCTGACTGTTGTAGTTTAGGAAAAGGACGGTCATGGGCTGACATGTTACCATACCAACCTGGAAAGGTAGAAGGCTCCACCCTCGGTCCAAACTAACTGTTCTGTAATGGACATAAGTTGCGGTACGGAGAAACAGAAGTAGACATAGCTGCAAAATTTTCACTAGAACCATTTGATTTAGTGCAGCTGCTATGTGAAATCCCATGACAAATGCTCAAGCTAGATTGTGGGATGGGGAGGGATATGGGAGGGTACTCCCAGAGGGAGGGGATATATATGCCTCTATGGTTGATTTATTTTGAATTCTGACAGAATACAGCAAAATTCTGTAAAGCAATTTCTCTTCAATTAAAACAACAACAACAACACCTAAAGCAGCTGCAGATTGATGTATCACAGTATGCTCCTGTGGTCTAACTGATATTTACGATGGAGAAGAGAAATCATTTCAAGTTGGGGCACTTGTTTCAGCAGCTATCTGGATGGTAGAAGGCTTTCGTATGAATGGCACATTTAAACTTGTGCAGGCTGAAAATACACTCTGTCCTCAAGTTTCAGGATGAAAGTCAGAGTTTTGATCATCCACATTACCCCTTGCTTTAACATGCTTCTTCTTATTACCTCGAACTAATGAAGATACTGTAGAGACATCTATTCCCAACTCTTCTTTTCACTCTTCAACAAATGCTAAAGGATCTTCTCTAGGCAGGAAACACAGAAAGGTTGTATAAACTCGAATCCCAAACAGCAAATCAAATGGCAACAGGATCATACTTATCAACAGTTACCTTAAATGTAAATGGGTCGAGTGCCCCAACCAAAAGGCAAAGCATAGCTGAAAGGATACACAAACAAGACCACTGTTTATGTTGTCTACAACAGACCCACCTCCAAACAAGGGGCACATACAGACTGAAAGTGAAGGGCTGGAAAAAAGGTATTCCAAGCAAGTCAAGACCAGAAGAAAGCAGGAGTAGCAATACACGTATCAGACAAAATAGACTTTAAAATAAAGCCTGTGAAAAGACACAAAGAGGGACACTACATAATGATCAAAACATCAATCCGAGAAGAAGATATAACGATTGTAAATACATACGCACCCAACATAGGAGAACCACAATATGTAAGGCAAAGGCTAACAAGCATGAAAGGGAAATTAATGATAACACAGTCATAGTGGAAGACTTTACTACCCCACTCACACCTATGGATAGATCAAGTAAACAGAAAATTAACAAGGAAATACAAACCTTAAATGATACTATGGACCAGTTAGACATAATTGATATCGATACGACATTTCACCACAAAACAATGGGTTTCACCTTTTACTCAAGTACGTATGGAAACTTCTCCAGGACAGATCACATCCTCGGCCATAAGTCCAGCTTTGGTAGATTCAAAAAACCTTGAAATCATTCCAAGCATATTTTCTGACCACAGTACACTGAGACTAGATGTCAACTGCAAGAGAAACACTATTTAAAATTCAAACATATGAAGGGTGAATACCACGCTGCTAAATAAGCAACAAATCGCAGAGGAAATCCAAAAAGATATCAAAATATGCATAGAAACAAATGAAAATGAAAACGCAACAACTCAAAACCTATGGGACGCTGTAGAATGAGTGCAAAGGCGAAGGTTCATAGCAAAAGCGGCTTACCTCAAGAAAGAAGAACCAAGTCAAACAAATAACCTAACTCTACCCCTAAAGCAACTAGAGAAGGAAGAATTCAAGAACCCCAGGCTTAGTAGAAGGAAAGAAATCATATAATAGAGCAGAAATAAATGTAAAAGCAACAAATGAGACCGGAGCAAAAATCAACAAAGCTAAAAGCTGGTTCTTTGAGAAGATATATAAAATTGACAAACCATTAGCCAGACTCATCAAGAAACAAAGGGAGAAGAATCAAATCAACAAAATTAGAAATGAAAATGGAGAGTTCTCAACAGACACCACAGAAATACAAAGGATCATAAGAGACTACTATCAACCCCTATATGCCAATAAAATGGACAACTTGGAAGAAGTGGGCAAATTCTTAGAAAAGTACAACTTCTGAAAACTGAACGAGGGAGAAAAACAAAATCCTAACAAACCCATCACAAGCACGGAAATTGAAAGGGTAATCAGTAATCTTCCAGCAAACAGAAGCCCAGGACCAGACGGCTTCACAGCTGGATTCTACCAAAAATTGAGAGAAGAGCTTATACCTATCATACTCAAATGCTTCCAGGAAATTGCAGAGGAGGGGAAACTTCCAAACTCATTCTATGAGGCCACCATCACCCTAATACCAAAACCAGACAAAGATGCCACGAAAGTAAATAAATAAATAAATAAATAAATAAATATAACCGTGGGGCAATATCACTGATGAACATAGATGCAAAAATCCTTTACAAAATTCTAGCAAGCAGAATCCAACAACATATTAAAATGATCATACATCATGACCAAGTGGGATTTATCCCAGGGATGCAAGGATTCTTCAATATCCACAAACTAATCAACATAATACACCACATTAACAAATTGAAAAATAAAAATCATGTGATTATCTCAATAGATGCAGAGAAACCCTTGGACAAAATTCAACATCCATTTATCACCAAAACCCTCCAGAAAGCAGGCATAGGAGGAACAAATCTCAACATAATAAAAGATATATACGACAAACCCACAGCAAACATTATCCTCAATGGTGAAAAATTGAAAGCAATGCCCCTAAAGTAAGGATCAGTACAATGGTGCCCACTCTCACCACTCCTATTCAACATAGTTTTGGGAGTTTTGGCCACAGCGATCAGAGCAGAAAAAGAAATAAAAGGAACCCGGATTGGAAAAGTAGAAGTAAAACACTCACTGTTTGCAGATGCCATGATCTTCTACAGAGAAAATCCTAAACACTCCACCAGAAAATTACTAGAGCTAATCAATGAATATAGTAAAGTTGCAGGAAACAAAATGAACACGCAGAAATCCCTTGCATTCCTATACACTAACAAGGAGAAAACTGAAAGAAAACTTAAAGAAACCATTCCATTCACCACTCCAATGAAAACAATAAAATACTGAGGAATATATCTACCTAAAGAAACAAAAGACCTATATATACATATAGAAAACTATAAAACACTGGTGAAAGAAGTCAAACGGGACACAAATAGATGGAGGAATATACCATGTTCATGGATTGAAAGAATCAATATAGTGAAAATGAGTATACTACCCAAAGCAATCTATAGATTCAATGCAATCCCTATCAAGCCACCAATGGTATTTTTCAGGGAAATAGAAGAAATAATTTCACAATTTGAAAAACCTCGAATAGCCAAAGCAATCTTGAGAAAGAAGAATGGACCTGGAGGAATCACCCTGCCTGATTTCAGGCTGTACTACAAAGCTACAGTCATCAAGACAGCGTGGTTCTAGCACAAAGACAGAAATATAGATAAATGGATCAAAATTGCAAGCCCAGAGGTCCAAGCCACGTACCTATGGACACTTTATCTTTGATAGAGGAGGCAAGAATATACAATGAAGACAAGACAATCTCTTTAACAAGTTGTGCTGGGAAAACTGGTCAACCACTTGTACAAGAGGGAAACTAGAACACTTTCTAGCACCGTACACAAAAATAAATTCAAAATGGATTAAAGATCTAAATGTAAGACCACAAAGTAGAAAACTCCTAGAGGAAAACACAGGCAAAACGCTTTCTGACAGAAATCACAGCAGGATCCTCTATGACCCACCTCCCAGAGTAATGGAAATTAAAGCAAACATACGCCAATGGGACCTAAATAAACTGAAAAGCTTTTGCACAGTGAAGGAAACTATAAGCAAGGGAAGAAGACTGCCTTCAGAATGGGCCAAAATTATAGCAAACGAAGCAATTGACAATGAATTAATCTCAAAACTATATAAGCAACGCCTGCAGCTCAATTCCAGAAAAATAAGCGAGCCAATCAAAAAAGGGGCCAAAGAACTAAAGTCATTTCTCCAAAGAAGACATACAGATGGCTAACAAACTCTTGAAAAGATGTTTAACATCACTCATTATCAGAGAAATGCAAAGCAAACCCATAATGAGGTACCATCTCACACCAGTCAGAATGGCTGCTATCCAAACGTCTACAAACAATAAATCCTGGAGAGGGTGTGGAGAAAAGGGAACCCTCTTACACCGTTGACGGAAATGCGAACTATTAGAGCTACTATAGAGAACAGTGTGGAGATTCCTTAAAAACCTGGAAATGGAACTGCCATATGACTCAGCAGTCCTACTGCTGGGCATACACCCCGAGGAATCCAGAATTGAAAGAGACACGTGTACCCCAATGTTCACCCTAGCACTGTTTATAATAGCCAGGACATGGAAGCAACCCAGATGTACAACAGCAGACGAATGGCTAAGAAAGCCGTGGTACATATACACAATGGAATATTACTAAGCCATTCAAAAGAATGCATTTGAACCAGTTTTAACGAGGTGGATGAAACTGGACCCTATTAAACAGAGCGATGTAAGCCAGAAGGAAAAACACCAATAACACAAACACACACACACACACACACACACACACACGGAATTCAGAAAGATAGTGATGATAACCCTATATGAAAGACAGGAAAAGTGACACAGATGTATAGAAGAGTCTTCTGGACTCTGTGAGAGAAGGCAAGTCTGGGATGGATTCAGAGAATAACATGGAAACATGTATATTTTCATATGTGAAACAGACCTCCAGTGCAGGTGCAATGCATGAGACAGGGTGCACAGAGTTGGTGCACTGGGATGACCCAGAGGGATGGAATTGGGGTGAGGGGGTTCAGGATGGGAAACCCATGTACACCCGTGGCTGACTCATGTCAATGCATGGCAAAACCACTACGATATTGTACCATAATTAGCCTCCAATTAAAATAAATATAATAAAAAAAATAGAAAACTAAAAAATATAAAACCAAAAACATGTAACTTTTCTAAACTGCAGCATTCACAGACCATCTTCATCTTGGACTACATGAGGACACCACCTCTATTATTATTTATTTTCTTTAATCCAGCAAAAGAAAGGTCACTCTTATTCCTTTTATCATCACTGGTGTGGGTGTGTCCAACATGCTGAGCTGTGTGGTTGAGAGATTGCTCCGTAGAGGAATCTTTTGGTCTCTATGATATCCCCAGGAGGCAACACTAAGCACAGTCAGTTCTCGAGATGAGGAAAGTGATATGCGCAATGTCACACAACAGGCCAGTCAGCACCACAGCCAGGATTCAGATGGGTCTACCCGACTCACAACCCAGGTCAGTGACCCCCTCACAGGTGACACTGGCCCAGAGTCTGTGGCACCATAGTAATTTGACAAAATGCATCTCCCTGACTCCACTGCCCATGGGGGTGGACATTGTTCCTTATTTTATCTAGTTTTGGAAAGAGGCTAGATGGTTAAATGAAGTTAGAGGGGTGTCAGCTTTCTACTGGAAAGAATAGAATTCATTAGAGGTAACTTTGAGCAGGAAAGAAACTTATTAAAGGATATTAAGTGACTGAGATTTCTGAGAGGGATGGCTGGAGAGACAGCCATGAACAATATAGAGTTTGAGTGCAGGATCTTCTGTCACTCATTGGAGAAGACCCTGATGCTGGGAAAGATTGAGGGCAGGAGAAGAAGGGGATGACAGAGGATGAGATGGTGTGATGGCATCACCAACTCAATGGACATGGGTTTGGGTGAACTTCAGGTGTTGGTGATGGACAGGGAGGCCTGGCATGCTGCAGTTCATGGGGTCGCAGAGAGTCGGACTGGACTGAGTGACTGAACTGAACTGTCACTACCACTGGCTCCAGACACAGTGGCTGTCACTAGTGACATGGCTTATGTCCCTTCCACCTCGTCTAGATTGAATTCTATGCATCAGAACCCAGTTGCACTGCTTTCACCTGTAAGTGTATCCATTGGCTAAGCCTACATTTCATGTGGCTGTACCTAATTGGTCTTAAGTGCCATCTGGGTGTATTTGATTGGCTGAGCCTGGGTACCATCTGGGTGCGTCTAATTGATTGAGCCTAGGTCCCATGGTTACGTTCTGACTGCAAGGCAGGTGGGGAAAATGACATCCAGACTGTTTCTAGTGCAGATTCGTACGATGGAAAATTAAAGCAGTGACTAAAAGTCTCCTCACTGCAGACTTGTCCAAAGTCTCTTTATCAGTCAGGTCGGTTTTTCAAAGCTCAGTTCACCCTACTAAGTGAAGCAGAAGGGTTTAGTAAGTCAAGTGCTCTGTGCTCCGCTGTGTTAATTTGCCTAGTCTGGAGCTACATTTCCCAGAATCCCTTTCTTTGATTTTGAGTTCAGTCAATCTGTTCAGTGGCTTAGTTGTGTCCGATCCTTTGCGAGCCCATGGACTGCTGCAAGTCAGGCCTCCTTGTCCATCACCAACACCCCGGAGTTTACTCAAACTCATGTCCATTGTGTTGGTGATGCCATCCAACCAACCTGTCCTTTGTTGTCCCCTTCTCCTCCCACCTTTGGTCCTTCCCAGCATCAGTTAAGTTCAGTTCAGTCTTTCAGTCATGTCCGAGTCTTTGCGAGCCCATGGACTGCTGCAAGTCAGGCCTCCTAGTCCATCACCAACGCCCCAGAGTTTACTCAAACTCATGTCCATTGAGTTGGTGATGCCATCCAACCAACCTGTCCTTTGTTGTCCCCTTCTCCTCCCACATTTGATCTTGCCCAGCATCAGTTAAGTTCAGTTCAGTCTTTCAATCGTGTCCGAGTCTTTGCGACCCCATGAATTGCAGCACACCAGGCCTCTCTGTCCATCACCAACTCTCGGAGTTTACCCAAACCCATATCCATTGAGTCAGTGATGCCATCCAACCGTCTCATCCTCTGTCATCCCCTTCTCCTCCTGCCCTCAATCCTACCCAGCATTAGGGTCTTTTCCAATGAGTCAACTTTTCGCATGAGATGGCCAAAGTACTGCAGTTTCAGCCGGATCATCAGACCTTCCAATGAACACCCAGGATTGATCTCCTTTAGAATGGATTGACTGGATCTCCTTGCAGTCCAAGGAACACTCAAGAGTCTTCTCCAACACCACAGCTCAAAAGCATCAATTCTGCGGCACTCAGCTTTTTCACCGTCCGAATCTCACATCCATACATGACCACTGGAAAAACCATAGCCTTGACTAGACGGACTTTTGTTGGCAAAGTAATGTCCCTGCTTTTAAATATGCTATCTAGGTTGGCCATAACCTTCCTTCCAAGCAGTAAGCATCTTTTAATTTCATGGCTGCAGTCACCATCAACAGTGCTTTTGGGGCCCCCCAAAATAAAGTCTGACACTCTTTGCACTGTTTCCCCATCTATTTCCCATGAAGTGATGGGACCACATGCCATGATCTTAGTTTTCTGAACGTTCAGCTTTAAGCCAACTTTTTCACTCTCCTCTTTCACTTTCATCAAGAGGCTCTTTTGTTCTTCTTCACTTTCTGCCATAAGGGTGGTCTTTCTAATCAGTCAGTCCTTCGCATCAGGTGGCCAAATTATTGGAGTTACAGCTTCAGCATCAGTCCTTCCAATGAACATGCAGGACTGATGTCCTTTAGGGTGGACTGGTTGGATCTCCTTGCAGTCCAAAGGACTCTCGAGGGTCTTCACCAACATCACAGTTTCAAAGCATCAATTCTTTGGTGCTCAACTTTCTTTCTACTCCAGCTCTGACATCCATACATGACTACTGGAAAAACCATAGCTTCGACTGGACGGTTCCTCTGCCTATTCTAAAACCAGCTTCACCATCCGGAAGTTCACAGTTCACATATTGCTGGAGCATGGCTTGGAGAATTTTGAGCCTTGATTTACTAGCGTGGGAGATGAGTGCAATTGTGCGGTAGTTTGAGCATTCTTTGGCACTGCCTTTCTTTGGGATTGGGATGAAAACTGACCTTTTCCAGTCCTGTGGCCTCTGCGGAGTTCAAAATTTTTGGCGTATTGAGTGTAGCACGTTCACAGCATCATCCTTCAGGATTTCAAAATAGCTCAACTGGAATTCCAGCACCTCCACTAGCTTTGTTCCTAGTGATGCTCTGTAAGGCCCACTTGACTTCATATTCCAGGATGTCTGGCTCTAGGTGAGTGATCGTACCACTGTGCTTATCTGCGTCTTGAAGATATAGATATATAGATATAGATATATACAGTTCTGTGTATTCTTGCGACCTCTTATTAATAGCTTCTGCTTCTGCTAGGTCCCTATCATTTCTGTCCGTTATCGAGCCCATCTGTGCATGAAGTGTTCCCCTGGTAACTCTAGTTTTCTTGAAGAGATCTCTAATCTTTCCCATTCTGTTGTTTTCCTCTATTTCTTTGCATTGATCGCTGAGGAAGGCTTTCTTATCTCTCCTTGCTATTCTTTCGAGCTCTAATTCAAATGGGAATTACTTTCATTCTGTCCTTTGTTTTTCACTTCTCTTCTTTTCATAGTTATTTGTAAGGCCTCCTCAGACAGCCATTTTCCTTTTTTTGCATTTCATTTCCATGGGGATGGTCTTCAGTCACGAACTTCCGTCCATAGATCATCAGGCACTCTGTCTATCAGATCTAGTCCCTTTAATCTATTTCTCATTTACGTTGTATAATCATAAAGGATTTGACTGAGGACAAACCTGAATGAGATGGAATTGCCAACGTCCGCTGAATCATCAAAAAAGCAAGAAAATTCCAGAACAACATCTATTTCTGCTTTATTGACTATGCCAAACCCTTTGACTGTGTGGATCACAATAAACTGTGGAAAATTCTGAAAGAGATTGGATTACCAGACCACTTGACCTTTCTCTTGAGAAATCTGTATGCAGCTCAGGAACAACAGTTAGAACTGGACATGGAACAACAGACTGGTTCCAAATACGAAAAGAAGTACGTCGGGGCTGTATATTGTCCCCCTGCTTATTTAACTTATATACAGAGCACATCATGAGAAACCCTGGGCCAGAAGACACACAAGCTGCAGTCATGATTGCTGGGAGAAATATCAATAACCTCAGGGATGCAGATAACACCACCCATATGGCAGAAAGTGAAGAGGAATTAAAACACCTCTTGATGAAAGTGAAAGAGGAGAGTGAAAAAGTTGGCTTAAAGTTCAGCATTCAGAAAACTAAGGTCATGGCATCTGGTCCCATCACCTCGTGGCAAATAGACGGGGAAACAGTGGAAACAGTGTCAGACTTTATTTTGGGGGGCTCCAGAATCACTGAAGATGGTGACTCTCGCCCTGAAATTGAAAGACGCTTACTCCTTAGAGGGAAAGTTATGACCAACCTAGCCACAATATCAAAAGGCAGAGACATTACTTTGCGAAAAAAGGTCCGTCTAGACAAGGCTATGGTTTTCCAGTGGTCATGTATGGATGTGGAGTTGGACTGTGAAGAAAGCTGAGCGCCGAAGAATTGATGCTTTTGAATTGTGGTGTTGGAGAAGACTCTTGAGAGTCCCTTGGACTGCAAGGAGATCCAACCAGTCCATCCTAAAGGAGATCAGTTCTGGGTGTACATTAGAAGGACTGAGGTTGAAGCTGAAACTCCAATACGTTGGCCACCTCGTGTGAAGAGTGTACTCATTGGAAAAGACCCTGATGTTGAGAACGATAGCGGGCAGGAGGAGAAGGGGACGACAGAGGATGAGATGATTGGATGGCATCACCGACTCGATGGACGTGGGTTTGGGTGAGCTCCAGGAGTTGGCAATGGACAGGGAGGCCTGGCATGCTGTGATTCATGGGGTCACAAACAGTCGGACATGATTGAGCGACTAAACTGACCTGAACTGAACTGACTAGAGGGACTTTTTTTTTTTTTGACAAAGTAATGCCTCTGCTTTTTAATGAGCTGTCTAGCCTGCTCATACCTTTTATTCCAGGGAGCAAGCATCTCTTAATTTCGTGGCTACCATCACCATCTGTATTGATTTTGGAGACCAACATATTATTTGTCACTGTTTCCTCTTCTATTTGTCAAGAAGGGATGGGACCAGATACCATAATCTTAGTTTTCTGAATGTTCAGTTTTAAGCCAAGTTTTTCAATCTCCTCTGTCACTTGCATCAATAGGCTCTTTTGTTCATGCTTTCTGCCATAAGGGTGCTGTCATCGGCATATCTGAGGTTATTGATATTTCTCCCGGCAATCTTGATTCCACTTTGTGTTTCCTCCAGCACAGCGTTTCTCATGAGGTACTCTGCATATAAGATCAATA
This sequence comes from Giraffa tippelskirchi, assembly GCF_054371585.1. Taxonomy (NCBI): domain Eukaryota; kingdom Metazoa; phylum Chordata; class Mammalia; order Artiodactyla; family Giraffidae; genus Giraffa; species Giraffa tippelskirchi. The sequence continues at coordinate 14,923,260 of NC_137290.1, forward strand.
AGCAGGGTGACAATATATAGCCTTGATGTACTCCTTCCTGATATGGAGCCAGTCTGTTTTTCCATGTCCAGCTGTAACTGCTGCTTCTTGACCTGCCTACAGATGTCTCAGGAGGCATATCAGGTGGTCTGGTATTCTCATGTCTTGAAGAATTTTCCACCGTTTGTTGCGATCCACACAAAGGCTTTGGCGTAGTCAATAAAGCAGAAATAGATGTTTTCCTGGAACTTGCTTGCATTTCGTTGGTCCAGTGGAGGTTTGAAATTTGATCTCTTGTTCCTCTGCCTTTTCTAAATCCAGCTTAACATCTGGAAGTTCATGGCTCACAATCTGTTGAAGCCTGGCTTGGAGAATTTTGAACATTAAGTTGTTAGCATGTGAGATGAGCGCAATTGTGCAGTAGTTGAGCATTATTTGCTATAGCCCTCCTTTGGGATTGAAAACTCATCTTTTTCAGTCCTGTGGAAAGATTTGCTGGCCTACTGAGTGCAGCACTTTCACAGCATCATCTTTTAGGATTGGAAATAATTCGACTAGAATTCCATCACCTCCACTAGCTTTGTTTGTCGTGATGCTTCCGAAGGCCCACTTGACTTCACATTCCAGGATGTCTGGGTCTAGGGGAGTGATCAGATCATCGTGTTTATCTGGGTCCTGAAGATCCTTTCTGTATTATGCTGTGTATTCTTGCCACCTCTTCTTCATATGCTCTGCTTCTGTTAGGTCCATGCCATTTCTGCCCTTTATTGTGCCCTTCTTTGCATGAAAAGTTCCTGCGTGTAAAGCTGGTCACTCGAACTTTCTCAACGAGAACTCTCGTCTTTCCCATTCTATTGTTTTCCACTATTTCTTTGCATTGATCGCTGAGGAAAGCTTTCTTACCTCTCCTCGCTTTTCTTTGGATCTCTGCATTCAAATGAGTATATCTGTCCTTTCCTACTTTGCCTTCCGTTTCTCATCTTTTCATAGCTGTTTGTAAGGCCTCCTCAGAGAACCATTTTGCCTTTTTGCGTTTCTATTCCTTGGGGATGGCCGTGATCCCTGCCTCGTGTACAATGTCATGAACCTCTGTCCATAGTCCTTCAGGCACTCTTTCTATGAGATCTAATCACTTGAATCTATTTCTCCCTTCCACTGTGTAATCGAATCACAGGGACTTGATTTAGGTCATATCTGAATGGTCCAGTGGTTTTCCCTACTTTCCTCAAGGTAAGTCTGAAATTGGTAATAAGGAGTTCATGATCAGAGTCACAGTCAGCCCCACGTCTTGTTTGTGCTGACCTATACAGCTTCTCCCTCTCTGGCTGCAAAGCACATAATCAATCTGATTTCAGTATTGACCCTCTGGTGATGCCCATGTGTAGAGTCTTCTCTTGTGTTCCTGGAAGAGGGTGTCTGCTGAGACTGGTGCAATCTTTTGCCAAAACTCGCTTAGCCTTTGTCCTGCTTCATTCTGTGCTATAAGGCCAACGTTGCCTGTTACTCCAGGTCCTTCCTGGCTTCCTACTTTTGCATTCCAGGCCCCTATAATGAAAAAGACATCTTCTGGGGGTGTCAACTCTAGAAAGCCGGGTAGATCTTCATAGAACCGTTCAACTTCAGCTTCTTCAGCATTACGTGTTGGGGCGTAGACTTGGATTATCATGATATTGAATAGTTTGGCTTGGAAACGAACAGAGATCGTTCTGCCCTTTCGGAGATTGCATCCTAGTGCTGCATTTCAGGCTCTGTTGTTGACCATCAAGGCTACTCCATTTCTTCTAAGGGATTCCTACCCACAGTAATAGATATAATGGTCACTTGAGTTAAATTCACCCATTCAGGTCCATTTTACTTTGCTGATTCCGGAAATGTCGATGGTCACTCTTGCCGTCTCCTGTTTGACCACTTCCTATTTGCCTTGATTCAGGGACCTAACATTCCAGGTTCCTTTGCAATATTGCTGTTTACAACACCGGACTTTACTTCCATCACCAGTCTCATCCCCCACTGGGTGTTGTTTTTGCTTTGGCATCTTCCCTTCATTCTTTCTGAAGATATTTCTCCACTGATCTCTAGTAGCATTTTGGACACCTACTGACCTGGGGAGCTCATTGTTCAGTGTCCTGTTTTTATTTCTGTTCATGGGGTTCTGACAAGACGTGGTCCACTGGAGAAGGGAATGACAAACTACTTCAGTATTCTTGTCTTGAGAACCCCATGGACAGTATGGAAAAGTTCCGAGGTAGAATTGACCGAAAGAGTAACTTGAGAGAGGGTTTGAAAGTGGAAAGGGAGCAGCAGTCTCTCCTCTTGCAAGGGTGCTGTGCTTTGATGCGGTGACAAGTAGGTGCAGACATGCCTGCAGGCTCTGGCGTGTCCTTGCTGTCGTCTGGGATGCATCCACAACTCCCTCCTGACTCCTGGGCATCAGCACCCTCCCTGTCACTGGACACTTGGCTGCAGAGGTAATGGTTTCCTCTCCATTTCTCTACTGTTGGCCCTCAGCAGCCTCACTTTGGTGACTAGACTCTATGGCCTCTCCGTTTGCCTGGTTGGTGGCTCCGGAAGTCCCTTTTCAGACCTCACTTCTCAACCTGCTCCCACAGCTGACATAGAAGGCTCATTAATAATTCTCAGAATAATTTGTGCATGCACATGTGTGTCCTAAATCGCTTCAGTCATGTCCGACTCTGTGTGGCCCTGTGCACTGTAGCCCACCTCTGGCTTCCTCTGTCCATAGAATTCTCCAGGCAAAAATACTGCAATGGGTTACCATGTCCTCCTCCAGGGAATCTTCTCCACACAGAGAGAAGATTAACTCACATCTTTTGCATCTCCTGCACGTGGCTTCTTCATCACTAGTACCATACCCCAAACACATGGGCTGGATCTAGCTCCCCTTCTTGGGTGTGACTGATTGTTGTTCAGTCAGTAAGTCTTTCCAGTTCTTTGCAATCCAGTGGACTGCAGCATCTCAGGCTCCTCTCTCCTCCACTTTCTCCGTGACTTTGTTCAAATTTCCTAGGGCATGAATGATAACGTTATGAGTATTTACAGACTCACAGGAAGGCTCAGGAAGACACACTGCAGGACTGGGCCCCAAGGGACCACTGCCACAGGATCACGAGGCCCTACTCCTCTCCCCAGCAATTTTTCCTTCTTAACTTTGCATAAGTGCAGTTGTCTCATGGACACAGCTGATGAGTGGACCCTTAAAGGCTTCAGATCCCTGGCTGCAAGGGAGTCTGGGAAATGGAATTTTCATCGCTCCAGCCTCTTCAATTCAGGAGGGTGAGCAGCAAGAGGAATGCATGTTGAAAAGCCATTTCTCACACAGAGATATGCCTGGGGATCGAATCTTTGACGTTACCATCTGGCCCAGGGTTTCCTTGTCAGGCCATGATGGTAGTGGGAGATCTTTGCCTCCCCAGCCCTGCAGATAATCCAAGGCCAGGCTAACTGGTCACCAGACTCGTTAATATGAACCAGCACTCACCTTGGTTCACCTTGATGAAATGAAGGAGGAGAAGCGAACTTTATTTACCCAGCGTTATTCACATTCCTGGTCACTTATGTACATAGCGCCTCATCCCATGCATTTTGCAGCTGAGGACGCATCAGACCCAAAGAGACTGAGGAAACTACCTCAGGTCACACAGCTAGTTATGGCAGAAGCTGGACCTGAGCCATCCTGTGGACCAAAGAATGCCTGCTCCTCACCATTACTGTATGCCTGCTGATATTGGGAGAAGCTTTTGTATAAAAGCCGTTCATTCTAATTAGGCACTTTTTCTTGGCTGAGCAGTTTGAGGTGCTGAGGACATGATGGTGGGCAAAACAGGTGGTGGTAGATAAAGGGTATTGGTTGAGATGGGGTTTGTAAACGCTCAACAAGTCAGGGACTAGAAACAGATTTGGGGTTAAGTTGATATTGATGTGGTTTCTTTGTATTTAAATATGTGAGACAAGATTTGTGCATCTACTTTTTTTGTTTTGAAATGTAGGTCCCTTGGTTTAGCTTTTGTTTTTCCTCTTTTGGAAAATATATTTATTTTGGACTGTGCCAGATCTTCGCTGCCAAGAGAGAGCTTTCTCTAGTTGCGGTGCATGGGCCTCTCCTTGTGGTGGCTTCTCTTGTTCCAGGGTATGGGCTCTAGAATGCAAGTTCAGCAGTTTTCATGGGCTTAATTGTCCCACAGCATGTGAAATCTTCCAGATCAATGGTCGAACCTGTGTCCTCTATACTGGCAGGCAGATTCTTAACCACTCGACCACCAGGAAAGTCCTGTCTTTCCTTCTTGAAAAATATTTCTCCCGTCTGAAAAAAACACAGACTATGGCAATTGATGGTTTGTCTCAGTGTCTGGGACACAAAATGGCATAGTGATTGTTGTTTTTTAGTTGCTAAGTTGTGTCCGACTCTTTGAGATGCCATGGACTGAAACTTGCCAGGACCCTCTGTCCATGCACGGTGGGGACTGTGGCAAAGTAATGAACCTGGAGAGCAGCTGGAAGTGGCAGTTTGGGTGTGGCTCCTGCTGGTCACGTGCATACATAGGTCCACGTGTTGCCAGATTGCCCACTTTCAATGATAAGTTGAAAATTCATATTTTGAGTTATGTCTTCCAATGATACATTTTATATAGTTGTAACAAAACTTGCAAACCTATTGTGAAAATTAGGCCAACGTCTCTGTGGGTCAGATCTGGCCTGTGAGCTGTCAGTTTGCATCTTGTGTGGAAGAGCCTTAATTTAGGCATCAGAGATGCTGGGTTGCAGTCTGGGCTCTGCTGCCTTCCAGTAGCTGGGGTCAGAGGCAAGCCACAACACTTTCTGGACCTCAGTTTCCCATTCTGTAAAATGGGACTTCTGAGAACCACATGGTCTGCCGAACCCTTTACTAAACCAATATTTTCTAAACGGTGGGCCCTAGAGTCAATTTAGTAGATTGTTACTTGCACCTTTAAATAGAAAAGAGGACAGGATGGAAACTAAATGCATATATCATGGTATTATAGGTTAGCATTGCCTTGTGGAACATATTTTAGCTTACACACATAATATGCACACACATGTATCTATATCATACTGGGTCTTGATGTAATATTCATTTCTTATGCAGAGGGACTGAAAGGGAAGCTGTCAAACAAAGTGTTGTTCATGTCTTAATGCGCTCAATGCTGGCAACATTTCTGTGAGGTGGGTTTTCACCTCAACCCCATTTTACAGGTGAGAACGCTGAAGTGCAGAGAGTGAAGTTCCCACAAACAGGAAAAGGAATAGCTGGGACTTGACCCCAGGCCACATCTGAACCATGTGCTATCTGACCTCTCCAGACAGCAACTGTGTGATCACGATGAAGGAGTTAACGCAAGTCAAGGGCTTAGCTGGGTGCCTGGGACAGAGCAGGTGTTGAATAAATGTAGAAGCCAGACTTGTGTGTGCAGCTCCTTATTCAGCCACACCATGTGGTGTATAGGAACCCATGGGCTATGAGAGAGAGGGGGACTGGGCTTCTGCAGTCCTGATACCCGTCGGGCGGTGAAGAGGGTATAAGGGCAAAGAGACACCCCCACCCTGTAGTCCGAGTTCCCCCAATACACATTGTTGCCCAAATACTTGATGGTTACGTTTTAAAATCACTATTTGGTTGCAGCTGGCTTATCCGTCATCCTTGAATGAACTGCTACATAGTTTGCTATCTTGAATTTATGGATTAACCCCCCCACACACACACACACCATTTTGTCAAACAATTTAAACTATCACGGTGACGGTGTTATTAAACATTAGAGTAGTTATCTTTTATAGTCGGGCTGAGTGTGGCAAGAAGTGCTTCTGGGGTCGTGGCTCCTGATGGCTCTTGAGGCACCACAGCAGGTCACTTAATCCTTAACTTTGGGGCCTGAACAGATCCTCGAAGGTGCTGCAATATCAGGGAAGCACTCCCGCAAAGCAGGGGCGCAGCCCAAGAAGATACTTCTGGAATTCTTGCAGTGCTATTTCCATGCCTAACTTTGGGTGGCCCCTGCGGGCAGTTCGGGCCGATGGCGGGGTCGCACTGCCCTCTGGTGGTCACTGGCGAGCACAGCTTCACGGGTGCTGATCCGGCCCCATCGTCGCTGCTGTGGGCGCTGCAGCAGAGTGGCAGAGCACTCTGAACCCAGATTTCCCTTTACCCAGAAAGAATTGTCTGTCTATCCACATCCTAGGAGTTTCCCCAAATCCCTGTGAGTAAAAATGGCAGGCTGTATTGTCTATGGGTCCGTTTATAAGGGCTTGGAGATCTGGGGTGACAGAAATCAAAAGCAAGGTGGAAGGCACGGGAGAAGCTAGGAAGGACCACGAGGAGCCCTTTACGGGACCTGGGGACGTCGTCCGTCCTCATCTGCGTCGGGAGAGAATGGTTTCCAGCGGGAAGGATGGAAGCACGGTGTCTGGTCAAAAACAGCTGGTTATGGGCTGTCTCAGGAACGTGAAGGCATTTTCTCATTTGATACCCTACACACAGTGTACTGAACCAAGCTCAAGTGGTTATCATCACGATATTTTCTTACAGATGATTAAACTTGGGTACCCATCCCCCAGATCAGGATGATTCTTCAAAATAGAAGTCGGATTATGCCCGTCTCCTCCTTTAAACTCTCTGGCGTCTTCTCACTGGATTTGGAAGAAGATCCAAACTCCAACCGAATAAAAAGTCCCACAGCCAATAAATATCAGTCCACTGCTGGTGGATATTCAGCTTGTTTTCATTCTTTGCTATTACAGATGGTGTTGTAGAAAAGAAATCTATACAGAATATGCATGCTTACTTAAATATATCTGTCGATAGATACTCAGAAGTGGAATTACTGAGTCGAACTTACAAATTGCATAGATATTGCCAACTTTTCTCCTTAGGAGTTGTACCAGTTTCAGCTTCCACAAGCAATGCACGAAGCCCCACAGCTCAACCAGCACTGTGAGTCATTAAACATTCAAACGTTTGTCAATCCGATGCGTAAAGTTGTATCTCAGTATATTTGCATTTCTCTTACGATGAGCGAACTTGAACATCTTTGTATAAGTTTAAGGAACAGTTGCACTTTTAACAAATATATTAAAATGTATGTACATGCCCTAGGATCTTTTTTTTTAATTTGGGTTGCTGGTTTACTCTTTATTTGTAAGAGATTGTTATATATCAAGGGGGATTAACACATGCTGTTGTCTGTGATTTGAATTTCAATTTGACTTTTGTCTCATATCTTTATTTGTATAATAGTATCTATTTATGCCTGCGCTGGGTCTCATTGCTGCCAGGGCTTATCTCTAGTTGGGGAATGCGGGCCTCCTCTCTAGTTGTGGTGCACAGGCTTCTCACTGCAGTGGCTTCTCTTGTTGTGGAGCACAGGCTGTAGGGCAAGTGGGCTTCAGTAGCTGGGGCTCCTGGGCTCTGAGCACAGGATCAGTAAGTTGTAGTGCATGGGTCTAGCTGCCCCTGGACATGTAGTAACTTCCCAAACCTGATATCGAACTGGCATTTCCTGCATTGGCAGGTGGATTCTTTGCCACTGAGGCACCAGGGAAGCCTTACTTATGTATTTTAGTAACTTTTTTAAGGTGTCAAATGTCTCAACTTTGTTTTGTTTTGTTTTAAAGCACCATGTCTTATTCAAATATGCGTCTATTGTTCCTGGGACACTGCCGGTGCATTGTAGATGCTCAATTAACATCTGATGGAGTAAAAATATCTTCTCCACTTGAATGATTGGTTTTGTAAGTAGACATCTGAGTCCATGAGATATAATACTACTATTTATTATGTGTTATATATATTGGGATGCTTTTGGCTGCAAATAACTAAGGAAGAAGAAACTCAAAATATTTCAACCATAAGGACATTTTAATCTCACAGCATACATTTAACCTATCTTTCCTAAGCACTTGTCCTTCGAAGAATTAACCAATGTTCAATTAATAGAAATCTTTGTTTAATCATTTCTGCCACATCTTTTACCTCATGTAGATTATTGTCTACAAATGAAGCCAAGTTAGAGGAAACAGTGTCCAGGGATAGAGACAAAGAGACTGAATTTAAAAGAATTTAAAGATACTCCTTGAATTCTGCATTTGGGGTGTTGGTGGTCATGGAGTCTGAGATCACACATTCCTCAACCTTTCAGCCAAGTAGGCCATTTTCTTTTAAAGCCACTTTGATGGTACTTATGCTATTTGCCATTGAAAAATTCCCATGTTAGCTCTCTGACTTCTAACTCCCTTGTGAAACAAACACCTTCATCCCTGGAGTTTGACCTGAAAACTTCTTTGATTTTCTGTCCTTCTGCTGAGCTAGCCAGAAAGTTCTGGTGTCGTGCTCACACTTCTAGAAAGCCAAGGGTTTTTGTTTGGGAGTTTTGCATAGTGCAGCTACTCTACTTCTAAGAGGATTCCAGAGGCCTGCAAGATACTGTTGGATAAAGAGTGAAGGCAAGAAGCCTGGGACCACTGAATCTTAGCTACCCATCCATCCATCCATCCATCCATCCATCCATCTACCCAACACCCTCCAATCCATCCATCATCCATTCATCCATCCATCTATCATCCAACATTCATTAATTGCTATCTCTCTTATACATTGAGAAAGATAGTGCCTTTGTCCACTGAGAGCTCTGAGTCATCCCAGAATTCAGAATGAAACATTTACAGACTGTGGACTGTCAGCACCAGCCTTTAACATTCAATCATCACAATAGAAAAGTAGGTGACCACCTAGGCAGTTAATTTCAGAAATAAAGAACAGGTCTGTTTCACCCCAAACCTCTCTCTGTGTGGACAGCTTCAAGAGTCTACTATTCGTGACACTAATGGAAGCCTTTTAAAATACAATTTCTTTTTTTATTAAGTGATTTAGTCTTTGTTAATTCTCAACAGAATTTTTCTTGAAAGCATTTGTTTCTTTTTTTTTGTTTCTCTTTTATCAGTAGGGCTGAAAAAAGGTAGGAGAACTTTATTCTTGGTTTGTTTTTTTTTTTTCAATTTGTTAAAATATACTTGATTTATAGTGCCGTGTCAGTCTGCAAATCAGCAAAGTGTCTCAGTTATACACATGTACACATTCTTTTTTTACATTCTTTTCCATTACGGTTTATCACAGGATACTGAATATTGTCCCCTGTGCTATCCATTAGGACCTTGTTGTGTATCCACTGTAAACATAGTAGTTTGCATCTACCAACCCCAGATTCCCAGCCCATCCCTATCCCCTCCATCCTTGGCAACTACAACTCTGTTCTCTATCTGACAGCAGGTGTGATGGTGGTTGGAAGGGACGAGTGGATAGCACGTGGTTAAAAGTGGGTACCGAGGTGCCTAGGTTATCAAACAATGAGAAAACTGGGAGGATCCAGGAGCACATGACTGATTCCCTAGGTGGTTCTGCTGCAGTCTCTTTCTTCTCGAGCCAGAAGTCAATTCATTCAGTACAACATTTACACTCATTAGAAGAAACTAATTCAGCAGATTACAGTGAGGTTGATCCGTGTTTTTGCCAGCTAACTCGAGGGATTCTTTACCTTCATTTAACTATCTGTCTATCTAACCATTATACCATTCTTGCAACTACATATCCAACCATCACAGTATTACTATCAATCACCCATCAACCATTAGTCATTCTATCCACCTACCCATTCCATTACTCATCCATCCATTTAGCCACTCATTCATCCACTTAAGCATTTATCCAACTTTCCATCTCACCATACAACCACTCACACATCCAGACAAGCATCCATCCATCCACCTCACCGTATCACCATTTAGTCATCAATACACTTCAGTCACTCTGTGTTATATGACGAATTAAGACACTGTGACCCACAGCACACCAGGTCTCCCTGTCCATCACCAACTCCCGGAGTCCACCCAAGCCAATGTCCATAGAGTCAGTAATGCCATCCAACCAGGTCATCCTCTGTCGACCCCTTCTCCTCCCGCCCTCAATCTTTCTCAGCATCAGGGTCTTTTCTAGTGAATCAGCTCTTCGCCTGAGGTGGCCAAAGTATTGGAGTTTCAGCTTCAACATCCGTCCTTGCAGTGAACACCCAGGACTGATCTCCTTTAGGATGGACTGGTTGGATTTCCTTGCAGACCACGGGACTCTCAAGAGGCTTCTCCAACACCACAGTTCAAAAGCATCAATTCTTCTGCTCTCGGCCCTCTTTATACTCCAACTCTCACTTGTTTACACGACCTCTGGAAAAACCATAGCCTTGACTGAACAGAACTTTGTTGGCAAAATAACTTCACTGCTTTTTAATATGCTGTCTAGGTTGGTCATAACTTTCCTTCCAAGGAGGAAGCGTTTTTTAATCTCATGGCTGCGGTCACCATCTTCAGTGATTTTGGAGTCCAGCAAAAGAAAGTCAGCCAATGTTTCTACGGTTTCCACATCTGTTTGCCATAAAGTGATAGGACCAGATGCCATGATCTAAGGCTTCTGAATGTTGAGCTTTAAGCCAACTGTTTCACTCTCCTCTTTCACTTTCATCAAGAAGCTCTTAGGTTCTTCTTCAGGTTCTGCCATATAGGGGGTGTCATCTGCGTATCTGAGGCTATTGATATTTCTCCCGGTAATTTTGATTCCATCTTCTGCTTCCTTCAGCTCAGCGTTTCTCTTGATGTACTCTGCATACAAGTTAAATAAGTAGGGGGACAAATTAAAGCCTTGACGTACTCCTTTTCCTATTTGGAACCAGTCTGATATTCCATGTCCATTTCTAACTGTTGCTTCCTGACCTGTATACAGATTTCTCAAGAGGCAGGACAGGAGGTCTGGCGGATAGGGATGCTTGATGAATTTTTGGACCAACTGAAACAACACTGCAGATGGTGATGGCAGCCATGAAATTAAAAAACACTTAGTCCTGGGAAGGAGTGTTATGAGCAACCTAGGCAGCATATTAAAAGACAGAGATGTTACTTTGTCAACAAACGTCCGTCTGGTCTGCTGCTGCTGCTGCTCAGTCTCATCGGGCATGCCCGACTCTGTGCGACCCCATAGGCGGCAGCCGACCAGGCTCTGCCGTCCCTGGGATTCTGCAGGCAAGCACACTGTAGTGGATTGCCATTACTTTCTCCAGTGCATGGGAGTGAAAAGTGAGAGTTCGCTCATCCGTGTCTAACTCTTTGCAACCCTATGGACCGAAGCCTACCAGGCTCCTCCATCTGTGGGATTTTCCAGACAAGAGTACTGGAGTAGGGTGCCACCTCCTTCTCCACCATCTAGTCAAGGCTCTGGTTTTTCCAGTGGTCATGCATGGATGTGGATGGCATCACTGACTCTTTGTACCTGGGTTTGGGTGGACTCTGGGAGTTGGTGATGGGCAGGGAGGCCTGGTGTGCTGTGCTTCATTGGGTTGCAAAGAATCGGATATGACTGAGCGACTGAACGGAACTGAACTCAACTGAATCAACCTAAGGTACACCTAGGTCTAATCTTGTTAGGTGAGCAAGTGTTTACGTCTTCATTACAGCTAAAAGATACTCAAGGCCAGCTCAAGATAGTCACCAGCCTTCAATTTTTTACTGAGTGAATAGAGGGTGCTTGATGAATATACATGAATGCCCCCAGTTCCGTGCACTGTGAGGTTGTATGCCTACAGGGTGGAAACTATACAAGTGTCATTTTGGTTCCAGGAGCACCATACACCCTTTCCTGCCTCTGGGGGCTCTACACTTTTGATAGCTGGGTCAGGACAGGCTCTCTGGAGGGGTGACATTTAAGTAAGTGCCAGAGAAGGGGAAGGCTGGGGCCATGCAAATAGAAGGGTAGGTAGTCAAAGCTGGAAGAAGCACAAGCTGGAGTCAAGATTGCCGAGAGAAATATCAATAACCTCAGATATGCATACGACACAACCCTCATGGCAGGAAGTGAAGAAGAACTAAAGAGCCTCTTGACGAAAGTGAAAGAAGAGAGTGAAAAAGTTGGCTTAAAGCTCTACAAGTTTAGAAAACTAAGATCATGGCATCTGGTCCCATCACTTCATGGGGAAAAATGGGGAAACAGCGGAAATTGTGTCATACTTTGGGGGTGGGGGAGCTTCAAAATCACTGCTGATGGTGATGGCAGCCATGCAATTAAAAGAAGCTTACTCCTTGGAAGGAAGGTGATGACCAAACTAAATAGCATAGTTAAAAGCAGAGACATTACTTTGCCAACAAAGGTGCATCTAGTCAAGGCTATGGTTTCTCCAGTGGTCATGTAAGGACGTGAGAGTTGGATGGGGAAGAAAGGTGAGCTCCGAAGACTTGATGCTTTTAAACTGTGGTGCTGGAGAAGACTCTTGAGAGTCCCTTGGACTGCAAGCAGATCCAACCAGTCCATCCTAAAGGAGATCAGTCCTGAGTGTTCATTGGAAGGACTGATGTTGAAGCTGAAACTCCAATACTTTGGCCACCTAATGTGAAGGGTTGACTCATTGGAAAAGACAATAGTGCTGGAAATGAAGCAAAAAGTGATCCATCATGGGCAACAGATGCCCTCTCTTTATTGCCTTTCAGCTCCCCCACTCTCCTCCCCTCAGCCTGGCTGAGCCTTTCATTCTCTGCAAAGATGGATGTTGGTGGCTGCATGGCCAATCCAGTCCCTGTTTAAACTATGTAATTTATTTTTCCTGGAGGAAATGAGCAAAGAGGAAGAGACTATCTCAGCAGCCTCCCTGCCAGGCCTGGTGGCTGCAGAACCTAGGTGGATTTGCAACTGGTGGAGAGGTGGAGACAAATAACCTGCTAAAATGGAGATATTAACAATACCGTCAGCCGGAACAGCCAAAGCCCCCTGTCCTGTCACCGTGTTTCACACTGCTCAGGTGCCCATGGCCTGGGCTAATGAGGCCCATCCATCAGGCTGGGAGAGCTGCTGGCACACAGACTTTCTCATTAGCGGGCAGAAGCTGCTGCTTGAGACACTGGTGGGAATTTTCAGGGGAGCTTGTCATATGGGGGTGCTGTATCCTAGTTTTCTTTGGTGGACTCCACTCTCTTCTAACCAGCTCAGGGGTGCAGAACAACAGTGTTTGATATCCCTAAGTCCACCTCCTTCCTACCAGGTGTATGCAGCAAAACACATAGCAGTTTACCTGTACCAGCTGTGTGACTTTAAAGAAATTAATTAATCTGTCTGAATCTCAAACATGTCCTTTATAAAATGAAGAGGGATGGTGCCCACTTTGTCAGGGGAGTTATTGGAGGATTAAATAAATAAATATTTATTCGTAAATAAAGAGTAATGGGTAAGGCCTGGGATTAGGTAGGGTGGCAATTACAGCCCCCCCCACCTGCTGGCTGTGATGGAGCCTACTGGCTGGCTCCCTACATTCGTTCTCCCCTTCTCTCTCAGAAAATGCTCCCGTATTTGTTTGTTTCCTCGCTAGGCAGGAGTGGCTGAGAATAAAGGCTACATCTTCCAGCTCCTTTTGTGGTAAGGTGTGATTTTCTGATGCACAAATCTGGCCATTGGGATTTGAGCAACAGCGATGTTGAACTGTGTCAGCTGTGCTCTTAAAGGGAAGAAGAGTCCGTCCCTCTCCCCTCCCCCTTTACTTTCCTGGTGCAGGGGGAGTGCAGAACTTGAGGGCTGAGAAGCCACCTTGGACTGTGTGGTAAGAACAGTACTTGGATTGGCAGAGCATCAAGACAGAGGGCGCCTGTTTCCCTGGTGCTGTTCCAGCTCTATAGGCAGCTAATGAGACAAAGAGACAGCTCTCGATTTTTTAAGCCGCTGGCTGGCATCTCTGGCAACACAAAGTCAATTTGACAGAAACTGGCCCTGTTGGGGACTACCTCATCCACTCCCTCAGCCTGCGTTCAGTGACACACTGCTCCTGTGGACTTTGCACAAACAAGACGTTGAGGTGAGTTTTCATTATGAGGGCAGATTTTTTTTTCTTCTTATTTAATTATTCAGTTCAGTTCAGTCGCTCAGTCGTGTCCAACTCTTTGCAACCCCATGAATTGCAGCACGCCAGGCCTCCCTGTTCATCACCAACTCCTGGAGTCCACCCAAACCCATGTTCATTGAGTCAGTGATGCCACCCAACCATGTCATCCTCTGTGGTCCCCTTCTCCTCCTGCCCCCAACCCTACCCAGCATTAGGGTCTTTTCCAATGAGTCATCCCTTCCCATGAGGTGCCAAAAGTATTGGAGTTTCAGCTTCAACATCAGACCTTCAAATGAACACCGAGGGTTGATCTCTTTTAGGATGGATTGATTGGATCTCCTTGCAGTACAAGGGACTCTCAAGAGTCTTCTCCAACACCACAGTTCAAAAGCATCAATTCTGTGGTGCTCAGCTTTCTTCACCGTGCAACTCTCACATTCATACATGACCAGTGGAAAAACCGTAGCGTTGCCTAGATGGATTTTTGTTGGCCAAGTAATGTCTCTGCTTTTAAATATGCTTTCTAGGTTGGCCATAACCTTCCTTCCAAGGAATAAGCATCTTTAAATTTCAGTCACCATCAGCAGTGATTCTGGAGCCCAAAAAATAAAGTCTGACACTGTTTCCACTGTTTCCCCATCTATTTCCCATGAAGTGATGGGACCAGATGCCATGATCTTAGTTTTCTGAACGTTGAGCCTTAAGCCAACTTTTTCACTCTCCTCCTTCACCTTCATCAAGAGGCTCTTTAGTTCTTCTTCACTCTCTGCCATAGGGTGGTGTCATCCGCATATCTGAGGTTATTAATATTTCTCCTGGAAATCTTGATTCCAGCTTGTGTTTCTTGCAGCCCATCATTTCTCATGATCTACTCTGCATATAAGTTAAATAAGCAGGGGGACAATATACAGCCTTGATGTACTCCTTTTCCTATTTGGAATCAGTCTGTTGTTCCATGTTCAGTTCTAACTGTTGCTTCCTGACCGGCATACAGGTTTCTCAAGAGACACGTCAGATGGTCTGGTACTCCCATCTCTTTCAGAATTTTCCACACTTAATTGTAATCCACACAGTCAAAGGCTTTGGCATAGTCAATAAAGCAGCAATATATGTTTTTCTGGAACTCTCTTGCTTTTTCGATGATCCAGCGGATATTGGCAATTTGATCTCTGGTTCCTCTGCCTTTTCTAAAACCAGCTTGAACGTCTGGAATTTCACGGTTCAGGTATTGCTGAAGCCTGGCTTGGAGAATTTTGAGCATTTCTTTACTAGCATGTGAGATAAGTGCAATTGTGGTATAGTTTGAGCATTCTTTGACATTGCTTTTCTTTGGGATTGGAACGAAAACTGACCTTTTCCAGTCCTATGGCCGCTGCTGGGTTTTCCAAATGTGCTGGCATATCGAGTGCAGCACTTTCACAGCGTCACCTTTGAGGATTTGAAATAGCTCAACTGGAATTCCATCACCTCCACTAGCTTTGTTTATAGTTATGCTTTCTAAGGCCCACTTGATTTCACATTCCAGGATGTCTGGCTCTAGGTGAGTGATCACACCATCATGATTATCTGGGTCGTGAAGATCTTTTTTTGTACAGTTCTTCTGTGTATTCTTGCCACCTCTTCTAAATATCTTATGCCTCTGTTAGGTCCATACCATTGCTGTCCTGTATCGAACCTATCTTTGCATGAAATGTTCCTTTGGTATCTCTAATTTTCTTGAAGATATCTCTAGTCCTTCCCAATCTGTTGTTTTCCTCTATTTCTTTGCACTGATCGCTTTCTTATCTCTCCTTGCTCTTCTTTGGAACTCTGCATTGAGATGGGAATATCCTTCCTTTTCTCCTTTGCTTTTTGCTTCTCTTCTCTTCCCAGCTATCTGTAAGGCCTCCTCAAACAGCCATTTTGCTTTTTTGTGTTTCTTTTCCATGGGGACTTTCTTGATCCCTGTCTCCTGCACAATGTCACGAACCTGTGTCCGTAGTTCATCAGGCACTCTGTCTATCAGGCCTAGTCCCTTAAATCTATTTGTCACTTCCACTGTATACTCATAAGGGATTTGATCTAGGTCATACCTGAATGGTCTAGTGGTTTTCCCTGCTTTCTTTAATTTAAGTCTGAATTTGGCAATAAGCAGTTCATGATCTGAGCCACAGTCTGCTCCCGGTCTTGTTTTTGCTGACTGTATAGGTACTTGCAAATTTAGCTCAAATGAATCCTTTTATACTTCTAAATTTTAGTAATGCTTTTTCACCTTAAAATCCATTTGCTTGACAGTAATAAACTGGGGAAAATTCTGAAAGAGATGGGAATACCAGACCATCTGGCCTGTCTCTTGAGAAACCTGTATGCATGTCAGGAAGCAACAGTTAGAACTGGACATGGAACAACAGACTGGTTCCAAATAGCAAAAGGTGTACGTAAAGGCTGCCTATTGTCACCCTGTATATTTAAGTTATATGCAGAGTAGATCATGAGAAACGCTGGGCTGGAAGAAACACAAGCTGGAATCAAGATTGCCAGGAGAAATATCAATGACCTCAGATATGCAGATGACACCACCCTTATGGCAGAAAGTGAAGAAGAGCTAAAGAGGCTCTTGATGAAAGTGAAAGAGGAGAGTGAAAAAGTTGGCTTAAAACTCAACATTCAGAAAATCAAGATCATGGCATCTGGTCCCATCACTTCATGGGAAATAGATGGGGAAACAGTGGAAACAGTGTCAGACTTTATTTGGGGGGGGGGCTCAAATATTACTGCTGATGGTGATGGCCCCATGAAATTAAAAGACGCTTACTCCTTGGAAGGAAGCTTATGTCCAATTTAGATAGCATATTTAAAAGCAGAAACATTTCTTTGCCAACAAAGTTCCGTCTAGTCAAGGCTATGGTTTTCCCAGTGGTCATGTATGGATTGAGAGTTGGACGGTGAAGAAAGCTGAGAGCGGAAGAATTGATGCCTTTGTACAGTGGTGCTGGAGAAGACTCTTGAGAGTCCCTTGGACTGCAAGGAGATCCAACCAGTCCATCCTAAAAGAAATCAGTCCTAAGTGTTCATTGAAAGGTCTGATGTTGAAGGTGAAACTCCAATACTTTGGCCTCCTCATGTGAGAGTTGACTCATTGGAAAAGTCCCTAATGCTGCATAGGGTTTGGGACAGGATAAGAAGACGAAGACAGATGAAGAGATGTTTGGATGGCATGACCGACTCGATGGAGATGTGTTTCGGTAAACTCCGAGAGTTGGTGATGGACAGGGAGGCCTGGCGTGCTGCGATTCATGGGGTCACAAAGAGTCGGACATGATTGAGCAACTAAACGATACTGAGTACAGCTGCATTGGCTTTCATTGTCAGTATATATATATATATATTCTTATTGTGTATTTTTCAACTGTTGTATATATTAGGAATCTTTCATATTTAGCCAGCTTTAAACAAAGAAAAAAGAAACTGTCAGAAAATCTCTTGCGTTGAAACTTTGCCTTATTCCCATTTATTGTGATGAAATTTGGCTTTTTTGGATATCAGTTTACTTTGTGTCTTCTATTTGTCAGACTTCCCTTTTTTTCTTGTATCACTTCTTTGCCATATTTTAAAAATGTACTTATCTTTGCATGTGTTGGGTTTCATTTCCATGAGGGCTTTCTCTAGCTTAAGGTGGCAGGGGCTACTCTTTAGTTGTGGCGTTGAGGCTTCCCATTGCAGTGGCTTCTGTTGTTGTCCAGCATTGGCTCAGGTCAAGTGGACTCAGTAATTAAGCCTCCCGTGCTCTAGAACACAGACTCAGTAGTTGGAATGCATGAGCTCAGCTGCTCCATGGCATATGGGATTCTCCTGGATCAGGGATGGAACCAGTGATTCCTGCATTGGCAGGTGGATTTTTTACCACTGAGCCCCCAAGGAATTCCCCTCTTCTTTGCTTTATTTTTAATTACATTCTTTGCTCATTCAGTCTTTCCCCTTTGTTATGTGCAAAGTCAGGTTCCTGTTTTCTTTCTCTGCTGACTCCCCTGGAGAGAGACCCTCCTCTGAGTTTCTGCAGATGGATTTAGCTTTCTCCCCCACCCCCACAGGCCCAGGGAGTATTAATGACACCCTCTTTGGGTTCCTGAGGGCTAACTCTGCACAGGTCCTCTGCTGGCCCCCTTGGCATCTCTTCTCTGTAGGTGTGACAGAGAAAAAGGCAGTTCAGAGAGGGTTGCCACTGGCTGAAGGCCACACAGCTAACAATGGCAGAGCAGGATTCAGGGCAAAATGCGCTCTCCTTGTCACCTGTTTCTGTGAGAGGCAGGTGGCTGTAGGGTGAAGCGAGGGAGAGACCTGGGACACAGAATTGAAAGAGGCACCTCCAGGACTTCCCTGGGTGTCCAGTGGTTCATACTCTGTGCTTTCACTGCAGGGGGCATGGGTTCAAGCTCTGCTTGGAGAACTAAGATCTCAAAAAAAAAAAAAAAGGAACTATTTTATTCAGCTTTCCTCATAACTCTGTTGGTAAAGAATCTGCCTGCAATGCAGGAGACCCCAGTTCCTGGGTTGGGAAGATCCCCCGGAGAAGGGATAGGCTACCTAATCCAGGATTCTTGGGCTTCCCTGGTGGCTCAGCTCGTAAGGAAACTGCCTGCCATGCAGAAGACCTGGGTTTGGTCCCTGGGTCAGGAAATCCCCTGGAGAAGAGAAAGGACACCCCCTCTAGTATTCCGGCCTGCAGAATTCCATGAACAATATAGCCTAAGGGGTCACAAAGAGTTCGATATGACTGAGCGAATCCACTTCACTTCACTTCAGTTTATAAAGCGGCATCTCTGTCAGCTCTACCTCTTCGTGGCTCACTAAGGGAGGGCGGCCTTAGACCAGCAGTTCTTGAAGAAGAAGGAGTGACTGTGACAAATTCTAGGGGTGTGGTTTTTGACTGTTGTCGTGATATGGGGGGCCACTACACATGGGGGCAGGTGCCTGCTTCATGGCATACACGTTAGACGTGAATGATTCTCAAATGTCCTGCCAGATATTTAGGTAAGTCCAAACCCATTCATAATACCCCGAGTGGAGGCCCTTATCTGCACTTTGTCCCATAAGTTTAATAAAAGATTTCCAGGGCTGCAATTATGGTGCAAACTGGAGAAGTCAATATTTTGTTTTATTCAGAGCCTAACCATGGGTTGCTTTGTAGTTTGTGGCAATCACATGATGGCCACAGTACCTCGATGGCTTTGTGAATGGCCGAGACTGCACACT
The DNA here is from genome assembly GCF_054371585.1 of Giraffa tippelskirchi. NCBI lineage: Eukaryota > Metazoa > Chordata > Mammalia > Artiodactyla > Giraffidae > Giraffa > Giraffa tippelskirchi. Next base: position 14,942,402 of record NC_137290.1, read on the forward strand.
TGTGTCCTCCTGCATTTGCCAGGCTGAATCCTCAGTGAGGGCACATTTGGGTGCAAGTGTGAGTGCTCAAACATTTACCTACGGGAGCATGCATTGTTGTGAGTATAAATACATGTGTGTGCTCAGTTGTGTTCAACTCTTCGTGATGCTATAGACCCCAGGCTCTTTTGTCCTGGGATTCTGCAGGCAAGAATACTGGAGTGGGTTGCCATGGCCTCCTTCAGGGGACCTTCCTGACCCAGGGATCAAACCTGTGTCTCTTATGTCTGCTACATAAGGTCTGCCTAAGTAGACCTTATGTCTACTGCATAAGGTGGAATCTTTACCACTACCGCCACCTGAGGAACTGAATCCTTGAGTATAAATGACCTACTCTTAGTTCTTTAAAAAAAAAAAATTATGTGGACCATTTTTAAGCTCTGTATTTAATTTGTTATCATCACTTCCTTTATGTTTATGATAACATAAACACTTGTTTTATGTTTTGGTCTTGAGACACGTGGGATCTTAGCTCCATGTGGATAGAAGCTGCACCCGCTGCATTGGAAGGTCAAGTCTTAAGCACTGGACCACCAGGCAGTTCACTCCCTATTTCACTTTGTGTTACTGGATGTTGATCTCCAGGACAGTTTTTTTTTTTTTTTCATTTCCTGGGACAGAATATTTTGGTTTTAAGATGGTTTTATTATCCATCAGTATTTCATTTCAGGATAGTAAATGATCATTTCAAAACATCTGCTACACCACCCTAGGAAACCCCCTTTAATGTGAGAAGGCAAGTGAATAGCAGTGACAGCTCTATGGACTTCTCTGTCATTCTCCAGCTAAGAATGAGAGGGCAGGTAGTGGGGTGTCCACCACCAGGAGCCTAAGCAGGTCCTCAATCTAACTGATAGAAGCAAAGTTTCTTTTGATCACTCTCACATGCTCAGGGTAGAGTTTCTTCTCAATTAGATCTGTACTTGGAAAACGGGCTCTAGACTCCCCCTCCTACCCCAGCAGAGGGCTTCACATAGGCTCACCTGAGACCAGCTCTCGACCCGGTACACCCGTTCTGGAACCATGTGGTAATTCATTAGGTTCGCACCACTGATTTGTTCAGACCCTGGTATATCACCCTTATCAGTCAGTTCACTCTCTTAGTCATGTCTGATTCTCTGCGACCACATGGAATGCAGTACGCCCTTCCGTACACTTCCCTGTCCATCACCAACTCCCAGAGTTTGCTGAAACCCCTGTCCATTGAGTCAGTGACGCCATCCCACCAGCTCATCCTCTGTCATCCCCTTCTCCTCCTGCCTTCAATCGTTCCCAGCATCAGAGTCCTTTCCAATCAGTCACTACTTCCCATCACGTGGCCTAGGTATTGGAGCTTCAGCATCACTCCTTCCAATGAATATTCCAAATGGGTTACCTTCAAAATGGACTGGTTGGATCACATTGCAGTCCAAGGGAGTCTCAACAGTCTTCTCCAGCAACACAGTTCAAAAGCATCAATTGTTCGGTGCTCAGCTTTTCTCATGGTCATCCTTATAGCAATTATTAATATTGTCTCCTCCAAACTGAATATATGCCATGCCATATCATGTGGCATGATACGACGGAGAATCTCAGTTAGAATCTCAGTTCCCTAAGCAGGCGTCAAACCTGTGCCCCTGCATTGGGGTCCCTGAACCACCAGTGTTAAGGACAGACAGGTAACAAAATTCCTCTATATCAATTCACTGTTAAAGTTAAAAATCTTCTTTAAAAAGAAGTGCTTGGACAAAAAGTTGAAGTGCCTCTGAAGGCCCCAGGCACCTCCATGACCCCACCATCCCCACCCCACCCCTTGCCTTTTGCTTGGTGCATCCTTGAGGGCACTCTGGCTCTCCACAGGAAGCTCCAGACTTTGGACCTTTGAACTCCTTGCTTCCTCTCGGGAAATTCCGTCCTTCTTATGCTCACTGGGCTTACTTCCTCTCCTCCCACCTGTGTCCTGCTGTCACCTCGAAACCAGGCCGGCCTTGATCACCACCTACCCTCCCATCCTGACCACCCCTAGACACTCCTCTGTTCTCCATTCTCCACTTTATTTTTCTCCAAAGATCTGGTGGTCAATTGACACACTTGTTACACTTAGGTGCTGACTGCTTGTAGCCAGGCTGTGAGCTTAGTGAAGAATGAGACGGCCTGTGTGTTCTGCTCACTGCCCATGCACAGTGACTGTGCGTGAGAGGCCAGCACACAGTAGGTGCTCAGCTAATGGAACTTACATTCCACATGGAGGGTCGTTGATGAAACCATGTGTCACAAAGGTAAATGTTTCTTGACAAGAGAGGAGGAGAAATATTGGGAGCTGGTGGAGGGAATTGCAGGCAGGCCTGGCTGAGCTGGAGGGTGGGAGTGCAAGCAGGGAGGGAATGCTTCCTCTAGAGTGAGCCGGAGCTGGAAAAGGATGAGTCCAAAGAGCTGGGCAAGGGGAGGAGCCTTCCAGGAGGCTGGAACGGTATATGTATTTTTATCCCCATTTCACCGACTTAGAAACTAAGGCTTGGGGAGTAAGAAAGTGGCAGCATTGGGACTAGAAATGGGTTTTATCCAGTCAGAGGCCCGAAGTTCTTCCTGGGACTTTACTCTTTCTGAGAACGGGGTCAAGGTGTAGATGGCACATTTTATTATCCGCCTACTCAAATTGTATTCCCTTTACCAGCCAGTAGCTGCTTAGAGTCATCATGATAATCAAAAACATCCCCATGTGCCTCCTGGGGGAGAAGCAGCCTCACCTGTAAAGAGTCAAAGACTTAGAGAACTCCAGAAATAGTGATCAAGGGTCATTGGTGAATCAACCCTGCCTCCAGCACCTTCCAGGTTTCTTATACAATATGATAAACCAATCCTCTCCTGACACTGAAGCTGGTGGCTTTCATAACTTGTCCACACATTAGAATCCCCCAGGGAACTCAGTAAGACCCAATGCCAAGCAGCAGCTAGGCCAAAAAAGCAGAACGGTAAATTCGTCAGGGGATCCCAATAGGAGTCAAGCTTGAGAACCAATGTTTTCCCGAATCACCTGGGAGTCTTGTTAAAGACACAGATCTGACCCAGATGCCTTGGGAGGGGCTTGGAGTCCACATTTCTAACAAGCTCCCAGGAGATGAACTCGTGTGGCTGCTCCAGGGACCACAGTCTGAGTAGTCAGGGCGAAGCCCGAGGTCCTCAACTTCCAACAAGCATCAGAATCACCTGGAGGTCCAGTTAAGATTCAGATGGCCAAATCCCACCCCAGAGCTGTCAATCTGACAGGTTTGAGATGGGGACCAAAGAATCTGCATTTCCAAGACCCTGCATGTGACCCTGATGCTGCTGGTCCAAGGACCACATGTGGAGCACCACGGTGGGGCTGGAGGCATAATCATGGATGGGCAACACAAGTCATCTCTCCGTCAGCTTCCCCAGACCCAAAGTGGGGATGATGAGATCCTCTCCCAGAGGGTGTCATGAGGGCAACACTGAGTGAGCTAGGATGTGTAAGCCTCTTGGAAGCTGGCACCGAGCAGGTGGGATATGAATGATAGCATCCATTCTTAATGAATTTCCCTTGGTCCTGGGGTGCTCCTGGAGCCCAGGCAGACAGACCCTTCAACCACCATGGATGGCCCTCTCCCTGGCCCACTCACTGCCGACACTGTTTCTGTAGGCATTGTATATCTCCTTCACCCAATGGTCGCAGAAGGCCAGCTTTCTGATCCAGTCCACAGCATAGTGCACACTGGAACCTAGGCACAAGCTGGCTCCCAGGGCGGAACTGTGGAAGCCATCAGTGGAGAAGTTGCAAGTGCTGGGGAGACGGAAGAGGGCAGGGGGATGGAGAAGAGACAGTGTCACTGTGGGGAGCTGGGAGCTTTTTACCAGGAGACCCATGGGTGGGCTTAGGGCTGTGTTTCACTCTGTCCCCGAGTGCGTGAGAGTACTGTGAGTATCTGTCTTCTGGGAGAAGCAGGATCAGAGCTTCCATTAACTTCCCTAACAACAGTGGCTCCCTGTGCTCATGCCCAGTCAGCCTCCATTCTCTTTTCTTCCGGTATCAAAGAACATCTTTGGTTTTTTGAGGGGCAGTCATCCAGTCCCCTGCATGCACTGAGTGACCAAGCCAAAGAAAATCCCTCTATCTCCCACTTTGGGCTTTGGGGCACGAACACAATTACAAAATGTGGTTGGCCTTAGTTCATCCCATGAGTAGGGTGCAGAAGAAAATACCAGTGGGCTCTTGATATTTTGATCCCCAAATTTGCTTGTTTCACATGCCTTGAAAGGCCTGGCTGCTAACCCTTTCTTCCTATTTTGTGAGCATCTCTGTATCTTTCTATAGGCATTCCTCATGTTAATTTTATCTTTTCAATTAGGTGGAGTCAGACTTCTCTGCTGGCCCAGTGGTTGGGAATCCAGTTGGCAATGCAGGGGGACACAGGTTCAATCCCTGGCCCCAGGAGATTTCACATGCTATAGAGTAGTTAAGCCCCCAGGCCACAACTACTGACAACATATTCTAGAGCCTTTGCTCCGCAACAGGAGAAGCTACCTCAATGAGAAGACTGCACTCTGCAATGAGGAGTAGCTCCTGCTTGCTCTAACTATAGAAAGCCTGTTCACAGTGTTGAGGCAAAAAAGAAAAAAAAGTAATAATAATAATAACAATAATAATAATCAGGCAGAGTCAATTGCATACGTACAGAGTACTTTGCATACAGTACCCTCCTTCAGCATGAAGCATGCCCTGGGAACACATCCGAGTGTCATGGGAAGTTAATGACAGGAGTGGCAGCTGAGAGCCAGAAAGGGAGTTGTGGGAAATTTGTCACCGATAGCAGCTAGAGTATGAAAATGAAAATCCCAGCTCTCATGGAACACCGGTGATTTTCTTTCCCTCCACCAGAAGCCTGGTATAGGTCTGCAAAATCACTGGACATCCCAAGGCAATGTGTAGACCAAAAACTTCAAAAAAACTTTTCAGAGAGTAAAAGCCTGAGTGGGGAGCAGTCAGCATGGTACACCAGGGTCTCTTAATGTGTGGATTTGGCTGACACTTTCCTTTTTCTCTTATTTTACTGTTTCTGGATTTTCTGTGATGAGTTTAAGGGTAGAGATATGATGTACTAGGAATGAAAAAAAATGCTTGGGAATTGTACCTAAGGTATTCCCAGATTAATGCCAGTGCTGCCACAGAGAAAACGAATTTGGAAATGGGAAGCACAGGATCATTCTCTCCTGTGCTTTAGGCTCAGCTTGAATATCAAACCGGAGACAACAAAATCCCTGCAGGATCCACAGAGATGCCTTGAGTGATACCTCAACTTTGAAAGCAAATTTCACCACTGGGGCAGGCAGACCAGAAGAACGCTGACTTAATCTGAAAGGGCTCAGTGGCAGACTCTAGCGTTCTCTCCAGGAGAGGCTGGAAAGACAATCACAGAGATACCAACGGGCTGACAGAAGCTGTTCTTCAGATATCTTCAAATTCTTGCCAATATGCCCAGTAAACATACACTCAAGCACATACACTTTCACTTTAGTCATTTTTCACAGACATTTGTGAGTGTGTACAAGATTGGAAGCAAGAAAGTGATAATGTCAGGAAGTGGTGTTTTGGAGATGGTGGGAATAGGGGTGATCACAGTCTCTGCTCTGCTCTTTACCGAATTACTCAGATTTAAAAAGATGAGGAATTCCCTGGTAATCCAGTGGTTAGGATTCCGTGCGTTCCCTGCTGAGGGTGTGGGTTCATTCTCTGGTCAGGGTACAGGGAGCCCATAAGCTCTGTAGCATGACAAAAAAAAAAAAGAATAATCAAACAAAAATCATGTGCAATTAACTTGATAGACCAGTAGCTTGATATCATGGTATTGAACATCCTAACTTCTGAGATCTTGAGAAGATCACCAAAAAATGTTTTCTGCATGAAGATAAGTTGTGGCTGTTCTAATAACTTGCTGGTATGACTCTGTTCCCAGAGCTGACCGCCTGTGTCTCCCAGAGACACTTGGGTTAACACGCCCACTGCTGTTCTGTGTGCAGACTCTCCTCCCCACCATCCATGCACCACAAGGGAGCCTCCACAGTGGATCTGATGTAGTGGATGCTGGCCAGGAAGCCCTGCCTATGCTGGGACCATCTTCCTTGAGTACTAGAAAGTGAAATTATGAAATCCTTCTTCTTCTCCTCGAGAGATACCAGTGGGTTTATTACACAGAGGTGTTGCTGTCACTTTTTTCTCATCCCCTCCCTTGGGTGGCAGTAATCTGGGGCTAAAGAGAAAGAAAATACCGCCAACTACTGAAAGGGAGCAGACAACATCTAATCAGAAAGACAGAGAGCCATTTAGTGAGGATTACTCACTGTGCTTGTCACTTTTTGAGCACATTCTTAACTTTATGAGGAAGGGGTTATGTGACTTTATCCCATCAGGGCTTCTCTTTTCCAGAACCTATGAGTTTTCTTTTCACCTGAGAATTTTGATTTATTGGATGTTTTGAAAAATATAAGGTTACTTCTCATTAGAGTGACCACCACTATGACTAACGTAAAATGGAAATCATCACCTAGCTTCTTGTATATAGACAACTACAAGGCCTCTTACTCTTTTTTTTTCACTTTTAACTCATTATTTTATCAAGTAAAGGGAATTTTATGTTTTTGTATCCGTTGATACAGTAAGGGAACGTTTTTGGATATTTCATGATGCTTTATAAAAATATTAAAACCCTTTTTCCTGAAATTTAATATTTTCCGTTTTGAAATAGTATTTAAAACTATGGATATGACTAACCTAATGAGTGAGATTTGACTAGAATTTTTTGCATATGTTGTAAAAATTCATACTTTTTATGAAAGTCAGTGGATTTTGATAAATTACAATACAAGGACCATGTCCCTAGGAAGATACATTATATGACGCCACGTTCCTAAGTTTTGAAATGCAAATGTCGTTACTAAGGACAATCCTATTCCCCAAGAACCTATGCTTTTTGCCACATGCTCCTCCTTCTCTACTGTCAAGGTTCTCATCTTGCTACATGACCTTGGTTTTTTTTTTGTTTTTTTTTAATTTCTTTCAACCTCTTTTCTGTGGATTTTTTTTTTTTTTTAAGAGGCCGTGGAAGAATAGCTTCAGATCATTTCCCAACCAGTGGTCTGAGCACTGAAGTCTCTGGTAGGGAGCCGCTGGGCAGGCATAGACGATATCTGTGTGCCTCTAGACCACAAGATATTAAGAAGAGGTGGCAAGAATACACAGAAAAACTGTACAAAAAGATGTTCACGATGCAGATAATCACAATGGTGTGATCACTCTCCTAGAACCAGACATTCTGGAATATGAATTCAAGTGGGCCTTACAAAGCATTACTAGGAACAAAGCTAGTGGAGGTGCTGGAATTCCAGTAGAGCTATTTTGAAATCCTGAAAGATGATGCTATGAACGTGCTGAACTCAATATGCCAACAAATCAGGAGAACTCCGCAGTGGCCACAGGATTGGAAAAGTTCAGTTTTCATTCCAATCCCAAAGAAAGGCAGTTGCAAAGAATGCTCAAACTACCACACAATTGCACTCATCTCCCACACGAGTAAATTAATGCTCAAAATTATCCAAGCCATGCTCCAGCAATATGTGAACCATGAACTTCCAGATGTTCAAGCTGGATTTACAAAAGGCAGAGGAATGGCATAGTCGAAGCTATGGTTTTTCCAGTAGTCATGTATGGATGTCAGAGCTGGAGTAGTAAGAAAGTTGAGAACCAAAAGAATTCATGCTGTGAAACTGTGGTATTGGAGAAGACTCTCGAGAATCCCTTGGACTGCAAGGAGATTCAACCAGTTCACCCTAAAAGACATCAGTCCTGAATATTCATTGGAAGGACTGATGCTGAGCTGAAACTCCAATAGTTTGGCCATCTGACATGAAGGACTGACTCATTCGAAAGACCCTGATGCTGGGAAAGATCGAAGGTGGGAGGAGAAGGGGACAACAGAAGACGAGTTGGTTGGATGGCTTCACCAACTCAATGGACACGAGTTTGAGTGAACTGCGGGGTGTTGATGATGGACAGGGAGGCCTGACTTGAAGCAGTCCATTGGCTCGCAAAGAAATGGACACAACTACGCCACTGAACAGACTGACTGAACTCAAAATCAAAGAAAGGGATTCTAGGAAATGTAGAACTAGCCTAGACAAATTAACACAGCAGAGCACAGACCACCTGACTTACTAAACCCTTCTGCTTTACTTAGTAGGATGAATTGAGCTTTGAAAAGCTGACCTGACTGATAAAGAGACTGTGGACAAGTCTGCAGGGAGGAGACTTTTTAGTCAATGCTTTAATTGTCCATCTTACAAATCTGCACTAGAAACAGTCAGAATCTCATTTTTGCCACCTCCTTTGCAGTCAGAATGTAACCATGTGATATAGGCTCAATCAATTAGATGCACCTAGATGGTACCCAGGCTCAGCCAATCAAATACATCCAGATGGCACCTAAGACTCAATTACTACAGCCACATGGAATGCAGGCTTAACCAATGGATGCACCTACAAGTGAAAGCAATGAAAGTGGATTCTGATGCATAGAATTCAATCTAGCAGAGGTGCAAGAGACATAAGCCATCTCACTAGTGACAGCCGCTGTGTCTGAAGCCAGTGGTAGTGACAGTTCAGTTCAGTTCAGTCACTCAGTCGAGTCCGACTCTCTGCGACCCCATGAACTGCAGCATGCCAGGCCTCCCTGTCCATCACCAACTCCCAAAGTCCACCCAAACCCATGTCCATTGAGTTGACGATGCCAACCCACCTTCTTATCCTCTGCCATGCCCTTCTTCTCCTGCCCTCAATCTTTCCCAACGTCAGGGTCTTTTCCAATGAGTGACAGAAGATCCTGCAATTAATTTCTATATTGTCATGGCTGCCTCTCCAGCCTTCCCTCCCAGAAATCTGTGTCACTTAATATTCTTAATAAGTTTCTTTCCTGCTCAAAGTTACCTGTAATGGATTTTATTCTTTTCAAGTAGAAAGCTGACACCCCTCTAACTTCATTTAACCATCAAGCCTCTTTGCAAAACTAGACTAAGTAAGGAACAATGTCCAACCCCATGGGCAGTGGAGTCAGGGAGAGGCATTTTGTCAAATTATTATAGTGCCACAGACTCTGGGCCAGTGTCCCTCTGAGGGGGTCACTGACCTGGGTTGTGAGTCGGGTAGACCCATTTGAATCCAGGCTGTGGAGCTGACTGACCTGTTGTGTGACATGGAGCATATCACTTTCCTCATCTTGACAGTGGACTATGATTAGTACTTGCCTCCTCGGGTTGTCATGGAGACCAAAAGATTCCTGTACGGAGCAATCTCTCAACCACACAGCTCAGCACGTGGGATACACCCACACCAGTGATGCTAGAAGGAATGAGAGTCACCTTTCTTTTGCTGGATTAAAAAAAAATCAGTAATGATAGAGGTGGTGTCCTCATGTAGTCCAAGATGAAGATGGTCTGTCAACACTGCAGTTTAGAAAACAGTTACATGTTTTTCGTTTTGAATTTTTTAGTTTTCTTTCTTTTTTTAATTTATTTATTTTAATTGGAGGCTAATTAGTCTACAATATTGTAGTGGTTTTGCCACACATTGACATGAATCAGCCACGGTTGTGCATGTGTTTCCCTTCCTGAACCCCTCACCCGTCCAATCCTATCCCTCTGGGTCACCCCAGTGCCACAGCCCTGAACACTCTATCTCATGCATCGGACTTGGACTGGAGGTCTGTTTCATATATGGAAATATACATGTTTCAACACTATTCTCCGAATCCACCCCACACTTGCCTTCTCTCACAGAGTCCAAAAGAGTGTTCTATACATCTGTGTCTCTTTTCCTGTCTTGCATATAGGGTTATCATTACCATCTTTCTGAAGCCCACATATATATATATATACATATGGCATATGTATGTGTGTGTGTGTGTGTGTGTGTGTGTGTGTGTGTGTGTGTGTTACTGGTGCTTTTCTTTCTGGCTTACTTCACTCTGTATAATAGGGTCCAGTTTCATCCACCTCGTTAACACTGATTCAAATGCATTCTTTTGGATATATGAGTAATATTCCATTGTGTACATATACCACAGCTTTCTTATCCATTCTTCTGCTGATGGACATCTGGGTTGCTTCCGTGTCCTGGCTATTATAAACAGTGCTGCGATGAACATTGGGGCACATGTGTCTCTTTCAGTTCTGGTTCCCTTGGGGCTTACGTCCAGGAGTAGGACTGCTGTTACATATGGCTGTTCCATTTCCAGTTTTTTTTTTTAAGGAATCCCCACACTGTTCTCCATAGTAGCTCTGCTAGTTTGTATTCCCAACAACAGTGTAAGAGGGTTCCCTTTTCTCCACACCCTCTCCAGGATTTATTGTTTGTAGACGTTTGGATAGCAGCCTTTCTGCCTGGTGTGAGATGGTACCTCATTATGGTTTTGATTTGCATTTCCCTGATAATGAGTGATTTGAGCATCTTTTCATGTGTTTGTTAGCCATCTGTATGTCTTCTTTGGAGAAATGTCTGTTTAGTTCTTTAGCCCATTTTTTGAATGGCTTGCTTACTTTTCTGGAATTGAGCTGCAGGCATTGCTTGTATAGTTTTGAGATTTATTCATTGTCAGTTGCTTCGTTTGCTATTATTTTCGCCCATTGTGAAAGCCATCTTTTCCCCTTGCTTAGAGTTTCCTTCTTTGTGCAAAAGCTTTTAAGTTTAATGAGGTCCCATTTGTGTATTTTTGCTTCTATTTCCATTACTCTGGGATATGGGTCATAGAGGATCCTGCTGTGATTTCTGTCAGAAAGTATTTTGCCTGTGTTTTCCTCTAGGAGTTTTATAGTTTGTGGTCTTACGTTTAGATCTTTAATCTATTTTGAATTTATTTTTGAGTACGGTGTTAGAAAGTGTTCTAGTTTCATTCTTTTACAAGTGGTTGACCAGTTTTCCCGGCATGCTTGTTAAAGAGATTGTCTTGTCTTCATTGTACATTCTTGCCTCCTCTGTCAAAGATAAAGTATTCATAGGTGCGTGGATTTATCTCTGGGCTTGCTATTTTGATTCATTTATCTATATATCTTTTTTGTGTGTGTGCCAGGACCACGCTGTCTCGATGACTGTAGCTTTGTAGTATAGCCTGAAATCAGGCAGGGCATTTCCTCCAGGTCCATTCTTCTTTCTCAAGATTGCTTTGACTATTAGAGGTTTTTTGTAATTCCATACAAATTGTGAAAGTATTTCTTCTAGTTCCCTGAAAAATACCGTCGGTAGCTTGATAGGGATTGCATTGAATCTATAGATTGCTTTGGGTAGTATACCTATTTTCAGTATATTGATTCTTTCAATGCATGTACATGGTATATTTCTCCATCTATTTGTGTCCAGTTTGATTTCTTTCACCAGTGTCTTCTAGTTTTCTATATGCAGGACTTTTGTTTCTCTAGGTAAATATAGTCCTCACTATTTTATTCTTTTTGGTGCAATGGTGAATGGAATTGTTTCTTTAATATTTCTTTCAGTTTTCTCCTTGTTAGTGTACAGGAATGCAAGGGATTTCTGCGTGTTCATTTTGTATCCTGCAACTTTACTATATTCGTTGATTAGCTCTAGTAATTTTCTGGTGGAGTGTTTCGGGTTTTCTATGTAGAGGATCATGGCATCTGCAAACGGTGAGAGTTTTACTTTTTCTTTTCCAATCCGGATTCCTTGTATTTGTTTTTCTGCTCTGATCCCTCTTGGCCAAAACTTCCAAAACTATGTTGAATAGTAGTGGTGAGATTGCACATCCTTATCTTGATCCTGACTTTAGGGGCAATGCTTTCAATTTTTCATCATTGAGGATAATGTTTGCTGTGGGTTTGCCATATATAGCTTTAATTATGTTTAGGTATGTTCTTTCTATGCCTGCTTTCTGGAGTGTTTTGATGATAAATGGATGTTGAATTTCGTTCAAGACTTTCTCTGCAGCTATTGTGATAACCATATGTTTTTTTATCTTTCAATTTGCTAATGTGGTGTATTATGTTGATTGATTTGTAGATATTGAAGAACCCTTGTATCCCTGGGATAAAGCCCACTTGGTCATGATAGATGATCGTTTTAATATGCTGTTGGATTCTGCTTGCTAGAATTTTGTTAAGGATTTTGCATCTATGTTCATCAGTGATATTGGCCTGTAGTTATCTCTTTTTTTGTGGCATCTTTGTCTGGCGTTGGTAGTAGGGTAATGGTGGCTTCATAGAATGAGTTTGGAAGTCTGCATTCCTCTGCAACTGGAAGAGTTTGAGTACTATAGATATTAGCTCTTCTCTCAATTTTTGGTATAATCCAGCTGTGAAGCCGTCTGGTCCTGGGCTTCTGTTTGCTGGAAGATTACTGATTACACTTTCCATTTCCGTGCTTGTGGTGGGTCTGTAAAGATTTTCTGTTTCTTCCTGACTCCGTTTTCGAAAGTTGTACTTTTCTAAGAATTTGTCCACTTCTTCCAAGTTGTCCATTTTATTGGCATATAGTTACTGATAGTAGTCTCTTATGATCACTTGTATTTCTGTGTTGTCTGTTGTGATCTCTCCATTTTCATTTTTAATTTGTTGATTAGATTCTTCTCCCTTTGCCTCTTGATGAGTCCAGCTAATGGTTTGTCAATTTTATTTATCTTCTCAAAGAATCAGCTTTTAGCTTTGTTGATTTTTGCTCTAGTCTTTTTTGTTTCTTTTACATTTATTTGTGCCCTGTTTTATGATTTCTTTGCTTCTATTAACCCTGGGGTTCTTCATTTCTTACTTTTCTAGTTGCTTTAGGCAGAGGTTTAGGGTATTTGTTTAACTTTTTTCTTGTTTCTTGAGGTAAGGCTGTTTTGCTCTGAACCTTCGCCTTAGCAGTGATTTTACAATGCCCCATAGGTTTTGGCTTGTTGTGTTTTCATTTTCAATTGCTTCTATGCGTATTTTGATGTCTTTTTGATTTCCTCTGTGATTTGTTGGTTATTTACCAGCGTGACATTCAGCCTCCATATGTTTGAATTTTTAACAGTTTTTCTCCTGCAGTTGACATCTAGTCTTACTGCATTGTGATCAGAAAATATGCCTGGAATGATTTCAAGGTTTTTTGAATTTATCAAGGCTGGACTTATGGCCAAGGATGTGATCTCTTCTGGAGAAGTTTCCATGTGTACTTGAGAAAAAATGTGAAATTCATTGTTCGGTGTAAAATTAGTATAGATATCAATTAGGTTTCTCTGTTCTAATGTATCATTTAAAGTTTGTGTTTCCTTGTTGATTTTCTGTTTACTTGATCCATCCATAGGTGTGAGTGTGGTATTAAAATCTTCCACTATTATTGTGTGATTGTTAATCTTCCCTTTCATGCTTGTTAGCATTTTCCTTACATATTGCTGTTCTCTTATGTTGGGTGTTTATGTATTTTTAATCATTACATTTTCTTCTCGGTTTGATGTTTTGATCATTATATAGTGTATTTCTCTGCAACCATTCTGTTTTTCCTGCCTAGAGAAGATCTTTAATATTTGTTGAAGAGCTAGTTTGGTGGTGCTGAATTCTCTCCGCTTTTACTTGTCTGTAAAGCTTTTGATTTCTCCTTCATATTTGAATGTGATCCTTGCAGGGTACAGTAATCTGGGTTGAAAGTTTTTCTCTTTCATCACTTGAAGCATGTCCTGCAATTCCCTTCTGGCCTGAAGAGTTTCTGTTGAAAGATCAGCTGTTATTCTTATGAGAATCCTTTTGTGTGTAATGTGTTGTTTTTCCCTGGCTGCTTTTAATATTTGTTCTTTGTGTTTGATCTTTGTTAATTTGATTAATATGTGTCTTGGGGTGTTTCACTTTATGTTTATCCAGCCTGGGACTTTCTGGGTTTCTTGCATGTGGGTGACTATTTCCTTTCCCTTTTTAGGGAATTTTTCAACTATTATCTTCTCAAGTATTTTCTCATGGCATTTCTTTTTCTCTTCTCCTTCTGGGACTCCTCTGATTCAAATGTTGGGGCCTTTAACATTGTCCCAGAGGTTTCTGAGGTTGTTCTCTATTCTTTTAATTCTTTTTTTTTTCTATTTTCCTCTCTGCTTCATTTATTTCTACCATTCAATTCTACCTCAGTTATCCTATCTTCTGCCTCTGGTATTCTACTTTTCTTTCCCTCCAGAGAGTTTTTGATCTCATATATTCCATTATCCATTATTGATTGGCTCTTTTTTTTCCCATCTAGGTCCCTGTTCAATGATTCACCATCATCTCAATCCTTGTCTGCAGGCTATTTATCTGTAACTCCATTTTGTCTTCCAGATCTTGGATCTTTTTTAACCTCCTGATTCTGAATTCTTTTTCCGGAAGACTCTCTATCTCCTCCTCTTTTGCTTGGTTTGGTGCACATTTATCATGTTCCTTTCCTGCTGATTTACATGTTTAAACCCCAACCTTGACTAACACACTTAAAAAATGATAAAAAGGACAAATTTTGTTACATCTCATTTACCATATTTAAAAAAAAAATGTGAAATACCCAAAGCAATTATACACTTTAAATGCTATCTCAATAAATCCTTTTTAAAATGTCAACCAACCTGGCTTCCCAGTTCCTTCTGATCATAATTCAGCCCCCATACCCCTTGATTTCTTTTCATTCTCTGATCTCATCAGCTCCATCTCCAATGCTGAATCCCTGATTCTGGCCCCCTCAACTTTCTCCTATTCTGAGAAGATCCAGAAGCCCCCTCAGGTTTTTTTAGTTGCTCTCCCTTCTACCTTGGGTGTTCTTCCAATAAAGGTACAGGCTCTGAGATCTAGCTGCCCAGCAGAATCACCTGAAGAACTTATGAATGCCCCAACCCCACCTGAGAGAGTCAGATATCGTTACTTGGGGAAAGAGGGTGGCACCTGAACATTTATTGTTGTTTTAATACTTGCCAGGCACTTCTAACATTCAGCCGGCACTACTAAATCACTGCTGAAGACATCGTGCTCAGTTCCCACATAAAGGTTTCAGTTCAAAGGCCAGTTCTACAAGAGGCCGTCCCCATTCACACCAACTACTTCCCTTCCATATGCTACATATTTGATTCTGTCCCACCTAAGATTCTATCATATACAGATCTGCTTCCCAGTGAGAATGTCAGATGGATGAAGGCAGAGCCTGTGTCCTCAGTGCTTGGTTCCCCACAGATGCTCAGCACACAACTGTTTCATGAATGACCCTCCACCGGTGCCCTCCTGGGTCTAGCTTCCGCTCTAAGGGCTGCAGTTCTCCATGACGACCATTAGGTGGCGATAGTGCCTGGCTGCATTAAAGGTCATCTCTAGACCCACCAATGGAGAAGGCAATGGCAACCCAATCCAGTGCTCTTGTCTGGAAGATCCCATGGATGGAGGAGCCTGGTAGGCTGCAGTCCATGGAGTCGTGAAGAGTCAGACACGACTGGGCAACTTCATGTTCACTTTTCGCTTTCATGCATTGGAGAAGGAAATGGCAACCCACTTCAGTGTTCTTGTCTGGAGATTTCCAGGGACAGTGGAGCCTGGTGGGCTGCCATCGATGGGTCCCACAGACTCGGGCACAACTGAAGGGACTTAGCAGCAGCAGGAGACCTACCAGGCCAACTGTGCAGGTCGGGGCAGTGGTAGAAGGGGGTAGGTGGTGGGGCCCATCCTGCCCTGTGCTTAGCCATTGCTCAGAGAAAGGAGAAATGACAACGGCAGACAGTTGGTGGCCTCCCGCTCCTCCTCATTTCTAGACTCTGAGCCACTGAGCCCTGAAAACAGCCCACTCAGACTAAAGTCAGAGGCAGAAGGTCCTGCTTCCCTGTCTGGAACCTCCAAGTCCTGGCCAGTCCCTGAGCCCTGGATGTAACCTCCTGAGATGAATTCCATAGGTCCCTCACCTAGCTGATGACTTGCACACAAGGCTGGTCTGCTGGCCATGGCTGGTATCAGCAGACAACCTGAATATCCATCAACTGGGAGTTGTGACACACACTGCCACCTTCCACGTGGCAGGCTCCCATACCCCGAGAGAAGAATAAGGAAGCTCTTGTAAGGTCTTCTCTAAACCAGTTCCATTCCATTCCTTTCACAACACCAGCCAGGGATGGCTTGAGGGGCCAAACATGCCCTGCTTTTGTCTAGCCATGGAGCTGAGGAGTGTTCCCATGTTTAAATGATGGAAAAAAAAATACTTATGTGACCCATGAAGATGAAATGACCAGGATGTGCCTGGGCAGAGTCAAGGTCACACGTTGCCCACAGAGCTCCTTGTAGCTCAGGTTGCCATCTTGGCTACTGAAAGACAAATTCATTCCCTGCCAGTGTTCTTCTGAGACTGACCCCAGATTTCCCTTCTGTCTCCATCTCTGTCAGTAAATTCTCTAGAACTGAACTTCCCAGGAAAGCTGCAAGTGGGGACATTTATTTATAATGTGGAGAGAAACCTTCCTGACCTCATGTGACCCCGTCTCCGTCTTTGGCCCAAACCTGATACATCCATCCTGACCAAATGGAAAACTGTCAGTTCGAGGAAGAGCAAGGCATATTTTTTCCAAAACAGCTTCATTTAAAAAAGGTGAAGATTCTGAAAAAATTAGGGGGTGGGGAGAACCCATAAGAACATACCTCGTGAATCTACTGGTTCAGTCACAAAGAAACACCCTCATTAGAGAAGATATTTAAGTTTCATACAAATGTTATACAAAGAAATTGTGAAAAAAAATACTTCCGTATGCGAAAAGCAATTATGCTTCACAAATAAGGCTAGGTTTTTGTTTCTTTTGACAACTGCAATTGACAAATGTTCTTTCTTGTTTTCCTCTAGTACCCTCTTTTTTATTTCTTTTTATTATGAGTAACTAGCTGGAAACTATACAGTTCACATCCTCTTATCAATAATGAAGAGAAAGGAAACAAGATTAAAGTGTACAACAAAATGTACTGAAATGATACCGTACAATTAATTTTTATCCTATACATACATCACCTTTTTGCTTTGTTCAATGCTTCTTGAACATACATACAAAATGGTACTATAGCATACAGAGTGTAACGGCAGAGTGGTGTCCTGCTTCCCCTCAAACTGCTTTTGTTTCATATTGACATATAAACCTAAAATTCCATCGTATAAATATTACATACATGCTTCATCTCAGGCTCAAATGTCCTCCGAGTGTGTCTCACCTTTGACTTTTCACTTCTATGAAGCATGGCCATCTCTTACCAAGAAGGTGTGAGTGTCTTTAAAGGAACCACAAAGCAAAGAAAATCTCAGTTTTGGAGCTTCGGACTTGAATGCTTTCTACGGTCTTCTCTTCTGCAAACTGCGGTGAGCGGGGTTGTTTCTAGTTAATCATCTGTAAACAAAGATATGGGTTTTTCCTTTTTTTCTTTTGTCCCTTTTATTGGAGTAGAGTCATCATGGAAATCACATCAGATTAATGAGCACATCTCTGTGCTCTTCTGGTCCAGAGAGCTTCCCTTTTAAAACATGGTAACATAGCACTTCAAATGGGCCAGTGGGTGCATGTGATGTGTCCATAGCAGCACTAAACTCCGTGCTGGAAATTCCTGATCCCAATGTGCTGTGTGCAGACATAAAATGGAAACAGCTCACAGGGTGTCACAGAGAAGGAGCTGTGCACCGTAAAGCAACCCCTGTCCCCTCTCTGTACCCCTGAGACAGACTGGCTGGGTGACCATCCTTTCTCCAGCATCCAAACAGTCTTTTTCTTGTTGTGTGTGTCTTTTGTTTTGTTTTGTTTTGCTTTTCTCTCTCTCTCTCTCTCTCTCTCTCTTCTAAAGAAGTTAAAGTTAGTACAAGTGTGAAAAGGGGAAGGTACTCTAGGCTTGATGGCAGTCACAAATTGTATATTATTTACATCTAAAGCAAAGATTTCATGTGGGTGGAACATTCCACAGTGAAGGGTAATGCCAGACATGATATAATGTGCCCTGCCCTCCATGCCAGTTGCAGAGGCCAAGTCAGAGGGTGGCAGTCCTCCTGTCTCATGTTTCTTTGCCATTTCTGGTTTCCCTGGTGTCTGGATTTTTTCCCTCTATGGAGTGGGTGGTGTGTGTCCTAGCATGTCCCTAGGCACAGAAGGTGTCCAGGTGGGACTCTTTCAGGATGAGGTTCCTTGAACTGGTACCAGTGTTCTGCTCAGAGCGGGCTGAGCCTCGCTTCTCCTCACTGCC
Organism: Giraffa tippelskirchi; assembly: GCF_054371585.1. Taxonomy (NCBI): domain Eukaryota; kingdom Metazoa; phylum Chordata; class Mammalia; order Artiodactyla; family Giraffidae; genus Giraffa; species Giraffa tippelskirchi. Next base: position 14,960,645 of record NC_137290.1, read on the forward strand.
TCTCCAGCAAGTGGATTTACTGCTCTGGGAATGGTCTGGGAGGGGGAAAGCCAAGGGGAAAGGGAGATTTAGCTTTCCTGCCCATCCCTGGCCATTCCTGCCCACCCCCTTCTACTTGATCTGCACCTGCTTCCCCAGGAAGCCACCTTCCCCTCCCAACTCTCCAACACAGAGGGGGGAAATCCTGCCACTATTTACTGATCTGGATTTTTGGGTCTTTAAGGATTTAACAAGAGCTGGTTGGAAAAACAGAAGGGCTTTGTGCTCAGAAAAAATAAAGATGAGGGGGGAAACGTATTAACGTATCGAGAAAGGAGTTTCTTATGCAGTAATTGGGACCAGGCACTCTTACTGCATGTGTAGACACAAAGAACCCCAAGCTCTTGTTATATTTAACCTTGGGCACCAAGAAAGGCACTGAGATTTGGTGTTCAGTCTACTTAATCCTGTTAACGGAGTTTCTTTCATCACTGTATAGACAACTTGAAAGCAGACTTATACCTCAACCAGCCAAAGGAAAAAGAGTGAAGACCAGAATGGTTAAGCCCACCTGGGCTTAACGGTTAAGCCCAACTGGCTCCGTGTATGGACAAGCTAATGGGTCAACAGAGGATGAAAGAACCACAGTAAGGGCTAAGGGAGTTTCAAGGACACGTGCACCATAAGGAGCTACATCGTGGATGAGTAAGACGTGAGGACACTGAAGGAAGAGCCAAATGAGGTGTCTGTCCAGCGGGGAGACACCCAGCCTGCAGGCTCAGTGGGATGGCTGACTCTGAGAGACCCACCAGCACATCACTGAGATCTCATCATATATTAGATCGTTTACCAAGTTCAGACAGATTGGGACAAAACTTTTTTTTTTTTTTTTAACTTCTTGAGGTGGGATGATAATATATGAACACAAGAGGTCGACTATCAAGCTTAGAGACAGAATCAGAGTGGGGGAGCAAGGGACCAGATCATCACCTAGAAGGGTAAGTACTCTTATCATCGCCTAGTGATAGGCAGAATGTGTGTGGTTCTGAGCTCTGGTTCGAGAACAGAAGCAGCAAAGACAGTGATAAGGATCTCCCAAGTCACATATTCACTCAGGAGAGAACACATTCTCGTCACTTGTATCTGTGACCCAAAGGGATCGCTATTGTGGTGGGCAGAGCTGGGTTCCAGGGTGGAGCTATCTTAGGGTTCTTGAGTCCAAATCCACCCCTTCTTAGACATTCTTCCCTACTCGTGACACCTACATTATTAGTCCTCTGGAAAGTCGGTGATTGAGCTGGTCATCACGACACGGAAACTCTGACAACAATGTACTCAAGTCACATCGAATCTCCCCAGCTCTGACAAAGATGTACTCAAGTCACATCGAATCTCCCCAGCTCTGCTGAAGGCAGAGAACAGCTAGGCAGTGGGGCTTAGCTTACTTAGCACAGGAGCCACATCCAGAGCCAGGCCACCTGAGTAAGTGCAGAGCCTGACCTCTCCCATGGACAGGACAGGGCACGCTGGCTGATTCAGCCAATCACTGCAGAGGAAATGGGTGTTACTTCAGCACTCACCATGAAAATAGCAAGGATGAAGCCCCTTCAAGAAGCCAGATCGGGAATTCCCTGGCAGTTCGGTGGTTAGGACCTCGTGCTTTCACTGCCAAGGGTACAGGTTCAATCTCTGCTTGGGGAACTAAGATCTCATGAGCTGGTTAGCATGGTCAAAAAATAAATAAATAAATAAAATAAAATAAAAGCAGGAGAGAGAGAGAAGCCAGACCATCCATCCTCTCTCTCTCATATCCTCCTGCTGTTTCCAATGGCCATCAGGAGCACAGTGAGGAAGAAACCAGGCAAAGCCAAGACCCATCACTCAGAAACATACATGCTCACAAAGAAAACACACACACACACATTCACTCAGGAGATGAGCACACTGCCTGCTGGGAAAAGATCCCCGTTGGCTGTCATGAAGTTGGTTCATACTTCCACTTCTGCACTGGGTAGTTTGTGTGAGGCTGGTGCTCTGTGATGTTTGGGGGCAGAGGCAGGTGGTTTGTCACACCTGTTGCTAACTGAAGATACAGCAAGGCAATGTCAGAGACTGGCAGAGAGCTAGAGTCTGGAAGAGAGCTCAAGTCCGTACAAACCCACCAGCTCTCTATCCTGCTGTCCAACAGGCTACTGACCTTAGAACTGGAGAGCTTCTGAGTCAGTGTTGCCATTTTCCAAATTGAGGCAATCATAGAAGACTAAGGCTTTTACAAATGTATATTAAACCATGAACTAAGATCACTGGAAGCTGAACGAGATTACAGGTGGAAATAAGGCATACCATGATGTAAAAGCCATAAATTCCCAGAAGTTTGAAAGCAAATTTCCTTCAGAACCACTCTGCCAAGAGCTTAGTTCATCCAGGGAAACTGTAGGCGCTGGCTCCACCACACTTAGGTGGCAAGGCTCCATCAAAGGAACCTAGATTATTTAGGCTAAGTATAATCATGAATCTACTGCCAAGGCTGATGAGAGATCAGGAAAGAGAGTGTGATGGAGGTGCATGGAGTGACAAGGGATGAGGAAGGAGCCACAGGTGAGATTTTACTGGACCATACCTCAGCCATGATGGTAGGACTCAGACACATACTTATTTGAAACGGAAGAGCCCAAAATGTGCGCCATGAAGTGTCTCAAGAAAACAACCCTTATGGCAAAGAATTTGGCAGGGAAATGGTTGAAGATATGCGAGTGGTGAGCGGGGAGAAAAAACACCCAGGGAAAAGTAAGGCTATACAGAGATGGAAATGTAATCACAGTGCACTAGTTGACTCTGAGACCAACAGCACGACCATAATGATGGACACACAGATGGTCATCTGGCAAGGTTTATGACTCAGCCAACAGCCGGAACTGAGGTGGGCCATCTGCAGTTATAGAATAGAATGCACAAGATCTCTCCACCTTGGTGATGGGAACTCAGAGCAGGAAAATGGAAAAGTCTGAAAATGACAGTGGAGGAGAGGTGAGGGAATAAATGTGCACCAAGAGAGGGGTCCAGAGACAGTTTCCTCCAGCTGGGAGAACAAGGACTAAGGAATAAGTGTTGTACTGGAGCAAGGAAGCCTATAGAGCACGTCAAACAGTGACAGAGTGGTCTTGGAGAGAGGGGAGAAGAGAGGTGATAAGTGACCCCAATTCTCATCTTCAAAAGTCACAAGTCAACACACAACGTCTAGATAAAGTCAAGAAACAGCAATATGAGGAAATAAGTTATCTATAAATAAGTACAGGATGCAAAAAATAGCCATGAAGACTGGGGCAAGGAATTGTTTTTCCCTGTGTGATTTTACTTTCTCTGACTACACACATCCCGTCGTATCAGGGATGGTACAGGGGATTCATCCCACGACCCACCATGGACACCAGATTGCATGGAAACTTAATCTCATGGCCAGCCCTCCATAGCCACATCCACAGATTCAACCAGCTACAGATTGTGTAGAAATTCATTCATTACAGGAACGTAATTCCGCTCAGATTTGGACTGCATAATCCAAACCCATGTTGTTCAAGGGTCAACTCGATATGCATGCATCACTTTAAAATCTTAAGATGAAGAGACAAGTGAACAGGAGAGTGATATGGACACCCAAAGGAAGTTCCTAACTCCTGTTTAACCTTTCTTTCTCTCAACTAGACCCTCATCTTAACCAGCCTGGTTCCAGAGGTTGATAAAGAGCACAGGAACCTCCATGTTTGTAACGCTCAGCTTTCCTCCAGCTTCCACCCACACTGTCAGCAAGCAGTGAGCACATACAGAAGTCGTCAGGCATATGAGGAATGAGAAAATGAGCTGGTCTGCCTGCTTTGACACAAGCCTTCAGCCAGAAGGCTGTGGAGTGCAAACAGGGGGAAATGAACAGGCGTGAGCTCACAGTCTTGATCAGGCATCCAGGAACGTCCAGCTCAGCTCACACTCTAGAATAATCCTGAAACACTCCCTAATAAATGCTGACAATTGAGGCTCCTTCCCTCTGTCCCCTCTAGTCATCAGGCTCCCTGAGATGTTCTTCTCCTACTCCAGCCTCTGCACCAACTCACCAGCATCTCTAGACCCTTACCTCTTCTCTCCACCCTCCCTTTTCATCCCCTCACACACTAGGGTGCTTCAGGTCGGGTGGTCAACCAATGATGGTCCACAGGCAAAATCCAGCCCAATGCCTGCTTTCCCAAGTGCAAGTTCACTGCAGCACAGGAACGTCTCTTTATGTGCCATCTCTGGCTGCTTTCATCTGACAACAGCAGTTCTGATAAAAACTGGTGGTCCACCAACCCCTAGGCCAGGAAACACCTCATTCACCTCACAACTGCCAGATGCTGTATCTCCCAACCACGTTTGTACATGCAAGCCTCCTTGTCACACCAGATTCTGTACCCCACAGCATCACCAATCCTCCTCTTCCCATGTGGATGACACCACTGTGCTGCTCCAAATCCCCAACAGGGCTCCCTGCCTGCAGCAGTGTTTTCCCAACTTGAACCCTTCCACCGACCAACCACCTCCACGGCTTTGACACATCCAAAGTCCCCCTACTTATGGCTCAGCTAATGTTTCTAAACTCACTTTCCACTTAAGTCAAAAAAAAACTCTTCTATCAACACCAAAAGCAGGAAATCAGAATACCTGCCCTACACAGACGGCAACTCTACAAATCAACATAACGAAAACCCAACTGTAGCAGAAAACTCGAGGTGGGTGCTGTGCTGCTGTTGAAGTCTCAAGTCTCCTCTGCCATTGTTAAAAAGAGAAGCTAGAAGAAGGGATGAGGAAGACACCTCAGCTCCAAACTCAACGTGTCCTCCAGATGCAGTCACAAGACCCGAGTGAGAGTGAGAAGGGAATTGACAGGCGGTTCAGTCATACTTCCATGCCTATTCATCTTCATATTCCCCCGAAAATCAGCTCATGCCACTCTCTCATCATGTCTCCTGGATCTAAACCCCGCTTCCAGTGCCACTGGGAAACCTCCAGCCACTCTAACAAGATACATCATTTCTTGCTCTAAGTACTCAATATGCAGAAACTAACTAACAAACAAAAGTTTGGTTTTTAGCTGAAGACAATAATCTGGGAGAGGAAAGACCCTGGAGCTGAAGGACCCTGAAAGAAGCAGAACTGTTCTCACTGAGGATGAACCATTTTAGAATGCCCTAAAACTTACTTGAGAGGTTGCAGGGGAAAGCCTAAAGAACACAGCTCAAACTCCACAGAAGAGAACTAGAAAAGTTAGTGCCAGATAATCTACCCAAAACAGCCTGCCAGGTTATTCCTCGATAAGAAATATTTCTACAGAAAGATCACTTCCGTAGAAATGCTTTTCTCCTCTGAAGGCCTCCACGGAATGTGGATGCTGGGACCTCAGGGACAAGTTCACACAGTTTAATTTACTATGGTCATTTCTGAGGGCAGAAGAACTGTCCAAACCAAAGTATCTTCTGCCCCACCTCAGTTCAGCAATAGAAACTCTCTCTGTCTTTGATTCAGAACTGAAAAAAAACAAAACAAAACACAGCAAAAAAAAAAAAAAAAAACTAACACAAATAAGGTAAATTCTCAACTTGGAGAAATGCCTCAAAGCTGCTTGCTAAGCCATCCTTCACCTCTACTGACCAGCCCAGTGTTCCCTCAAAGATCCCTAAGGAACCACAGTTTGCAAAACCACTTCCCTGAACCCTTCAGACTCCCCTGGAGGAGATGGCTCCCCTGCCCCTGCGGAACATGAGAGTACATACAACCATCAGGGGGCCATGTACCAGAGTCTAGCTTGGAGCATAAGAGAAAGGAGAGGGTATTTCCTTGGATCCAGAGATGTCAAGGATTGAGAAACACAGAAAAAGACAGATGGAGCCAAGGCACTGTTTTAAACAGGGCCTCCCCAGTACCCCGCCCCAGGGAAGCCCGGGGATCCATAGGGGTGCTCATCATGGCCCCGACAACACCTTAACACCCTCTGCCTGGCATGCTCAGGGAGGGAAGGCCAGGCCAGTCAGTGTGGCCTAAGCCCTGTGCCCTTTTCTGCTCCATCTCCCTGGACACAGAACTAGGGAGGCCCCTTACTCAATGCTAGAGACTCAGCTTCAAGAACACTGTTTGTCAACTCCCCCCTCTCTGACCTATTCTACTCTCTGGATTTCTATCCTATCCCCAAAGGATATACAGCCATCCCCCAGTACCCAAGGTGGAATGGTTCCAGGACCCCCCAAGGATACTAAAATCCAAGGACGTGCAAGTTCCTTATATAAAATGGCCTAGAAGGATGAATACAACTGTGCCTTTGTATCCAACAGTTCCACATTCATGTATTCAACCAAACAGAGATGGAATTTTGGTTGTTTGCATGTACACATGAGAAATCCATGGATAGAGAAGGCTACCTATATACTAAATGATATTATATCAATTCACTTTTATTCCACAATAACCTCTTCCTAGGCAATGATATCAATAAAGTCAAAGAGGTTTGACTTCTGGGATGAATTGATGTTTTTCCCTGATACACACGAATTAAAATCATAATGACTACAAATGTAAAAAATGACCAATGTGTCCTGTAAAATAACATCTGCATGCAATCAATATGGCACCCCCTGGGAAAATCAGAAATTTGATGTCTGTGTCCAATATGGCAATCACCAGCCACCCATGGCTATTGTATCTACATTCATTATCATTAAATTAACCTGAAATCCAGATTTTGGTCACACTAGCCCCAGTTCAAGTGTTCATTGTTCAAGTGCCATATGAGGCTGGTCTCAGGTTTTCACAATGGGCAGAAGGGATGTAGAACATTCCCATCATCACAGAAGGTTCTACTAGACAACACTTGTCCTCTACATGCAGCCTGAAGACAGACAACTTCCCACATCACGGGAATCACCATGGTATTGGGAGGGGGCTGCTCTGAGGTTCTGTTTGGCCCTAGGTGTGTGCGATGGATACTCACCGAGCCACTGTCCTTGCATTTCTCAGCTGGCATCCCCTTAGCTTTCAAGGCGCTGGTTTACAGGGGAGCTGCTGAGTTTCAGAGGAAGCGCCCTGGGATAACTTATTTAGTGTTTCCGTGTTCACATCGGGGTCTACTTCCTGCTGAGGGGTGGTAGTTGAGTGCAGAGGGGGACAGAAGTCACATATACGCTGAGCATAGTAGTTCCCAGGACTGCGGGGAACCCTGCTCTGTGCAAACCACCATGTGTTAAGACATGCCAACCAGCTCCACCCAGGTTACAGTGTGGTCCCTGAATAGCTGGATCGAAGCCTTCCCAGACACAGGAATTCCAGACTGTGTTGGAAGATATGTTCATTTTTAAGAGTGAGAGAGAAGAGTGAAATGGTTGACTGAAAGCTCAACGTTCAGAAAATTAAGATCACGGCAACTGGTCCCATCACTTCATAGGAAATGGATGGGGAAACAGTGTCAGACTTTTTTTGTGTGTGTGGAGCTCCAAAATTACTGAAGATGGTGATTGCAGCCATGAAATTAAAAGACACTTATTCCTTGGAAGGAAATTTAGGACCAACCTAGATAGCATATTAAAAAGCAGAGACATTACTTTGCCAACCAAAGTCCATCTAGTCAAGGCTATGGTTTTTCCAGTAGTCATGAATGAATGGGAGAGTTGGACTGTGAAGAAACCTGAGCCCCGAAGAATTGATGCTTTAGAACTGTAGTGCTGGAGAAGACTCTTGAGAGTCCCTTGGACTGCAAGGAGATCCAACCAGTCCATCCTAAAAAATCAGCCCTGGGTGTTCAATGAAATTATTGATGTTGTAGCTGAAACTCCAATTCTTTGGCCACCTGATACTAACGGTTGACTCACCAGAAAAGACCCTAACGCTGGAATAACTGGGAGCAGGAGGAGAAGGGGCAACAGGAGATGAGGATGGCATCACCACCATCCAGCAGAGTTTGGGTAAACTCTGGGAGTTGCTGAACGACAGGGAGGCCTGGTGTGGTGCTGTTCTAGGGGTCGCAAAGAGTGGGACATGACAGATTGACTGAACTGAAAGTCGCTCATTCGTGTCTGACTCTCTGCGACCCCTTGAATTGCAGCACGCCAGGCCTCCCTGTCCATCACCAACTCCCGGAGTCCACCCAAACCCATGTTTATCGAGTAGGTGATGCCATAAAACCATCTCATCCTCTGTCGTCCCCTTCTCCTCCCGCCCCCAATCCTACCCAGCATTAGGGTCTTTTCCAATGAGTCAACCCTTCGCATGAGGTTGCCAAAGTATTGGAGTTTCAGCTACAACATCAGACCTTCCAATGAACACCCAGGATTGATCTCTTTTAGGATGGATTGATTGGATCTTCTTGCAGTCCAAGGGACTCTCAAGAGTCTTCTCCAACACCACAGTTCAAAAGCATCAATTCTGTGGCACTCAGCTTTCTTCACCGTCCAACTCTCACATCCATACATGACCACTGCAAAAACCATAGCCTTGATTAGACGGACTTTTGTTGGCAAAGTAATGTCTCTGCTTTTAAATATGCTATCTAGGTTGACCATAACCTTCCTTCCAAAGAGTAAGTATCTTTTAATTTCATGGCTGCAGTCACCATCAGTTTTATTAAATCATTCTGGAGATATAAGCATGTTCGTGAAGCAAATAGTACGACTGTTTCAATTACATAATTTCCTTTTTTAGACGAGTGTGCACCCCCATGTACTTGCTATCACCCTGTTACAGCATAGTTGAAAGGTTTTCACAGACCACATGGACCACAAATCCTAAAACGTTTATTCTCTAGACCTTCTTAAAAAAAGCTTACGAACCCCTGCCTAAGCTTCTCAAACTTGGGTCATTTATCTACCACCCTTGAAAAATTTAGCAATCCACTGACACATTTCCTTGTCACATTATTTATGTTATTTGTGTTTAAATATATTCTTTGAAGTGGAGACTTCTTCTAAACACAGAAATCTAGTATTGGCCATAAATGAGCACTAAGTATAAAATATTACTAACACATATTATTAATCAAGTCTTACTAGGTAGTGTCTCCAGCTAGAGTTTCTTGGCCTGGGATCTGCTTGCTGTGTTTTGGAAAGAGATTTAAAAGGCAGATTAGTTCCAAAGCAGCAGTTTGTCCTTCACATAAGCACTAGTGATTGTTATAGCCTTGAGTCCAAGATGGGCTCCATGGTGGGGGCTGTCTAGTATATTGTACATTGTGCATTGCAGAATGGGGTAGAAGATGTGTTTGATTTGTGTGTGTGTGTGTGCTTAGTCACTCACATTTCCGACGCTTTGCAACCCCATGAAATGAAGCCTGCCAGACTCCTCTGTCTGTGGCCTTCTCCAGGCAAGAATACTGGAGTGTGTTGCCATTTCGTTCTTCAAGGGATGTTCTCGACCCAGGGATCAAATCCAGGTCTCCTGCATTGCAGGCAGTTTCTTTACCACCTTAGCTACCAGGGATGACCACATTGCTTGGGGCAGAGACAAATATTGCCCCAAGCAGGGAACCACAGCAAACCACATGAAGCTAAAGTCATCTGGGCTGTCATTACAAGCTCCATTCACACAAGTGAATGCATCCAAGTAAACTGGAGGGTGGAGACAATGGTGCCTGGAGACTTGGCTATGTGTCTGCCTGCTACTCTCGTGTATGTAGGAGTCATTTGTGGTGAGTGAACGTGGCAAGCGCCCTGTGATCCAGGAGGAGCCAAGGACCCGTCCACCACAGTCGGGTCCAGGGGACACTCTTAGTCCCACCTGACTGGGTGCAAGACTTCATGTGCTCGGGCCAGTGGGCCTTCTGGCAGGGGTAGTCAGAGTAGCTGGTATTCCACAGCAGTAGAAAACATCCTCCTTCTTGCAGTTGGTACAACACAGCTTCCTCCTGGTCTCGGCCACTGCCTGCTGCTTCTCCAGCTCCAGTTGCTTCTTCACCTCAGCAATGAGCTGGTCCTGCTCCTGTTCTAGGCTCTGCCGCATCTCTGCCTTTTTCAACTCTGCCAGAGGAGGGGAGGGGAGAGGACACTGACTTCATCGCCCATCCCAAGCCATGGGTTCATTCACACCAGGTCAGAAGGTGAATCCTAACAGGTGTGAAACCTTGGGTCGGGGATGCCCTGGTCATATGAGCCCGTGCAGAGAATCACCCAGCTTCCCTGAGCTCCAATGTCTTCATCTGTAAAATGGGCATCCACCACGCTGACCACGAATGTAAGCATGATCATGAACGTCAGGTCCTGAGGATACTGAAAATGGGGCCCTGCGGTGATTCTGTAGGAAGTACTCACATAAAACCTCTGAAAAATGTCCACTCAATTCACTTTGAAATTTATCCTTTGTATAAGCTTTTTTCTCTATCAAATACAGAGTACCTATGATCTGTAGGCACTGTTGTAAACACTTTATAAATGTGAACTCTTTTAATCCTTACTCCAACCTTAAGGAGGTGTATACTCCTACAATACCCATTTCACAGATGAGGAAACTGAGGCACACAGCTAAGATGAGCAGAGCTGGGGCTACAACTTGGATATATTTCTTTTCTGATGTGTTTAGTGGCAGCAGATCTAATCTTCCAGACAGGGCATCAGGACTGATCATTGGGCTGACAGGACAATGATCAAACTGCTCAGGCTACTGAGATTTCTCTCAGTTTTACAACAGGTCAGAGCTCACAAGCAGGAGAAGCTATCACAGTTGTTGTTGTGAATTTGTTGCTGATGTTGGTATTTGGAAGAGAGGAAAACGGGTTTCTGCCAGCTCCTGCTTCATACCTGGTTTCTCCAGGTTAGACTCCCTAAGATGCTGTGTTCTCCCTAAGATTGGTAAGGCGGCCTGGACTACTTTTGACTGAGTGCACATTTGGGCCTAACTCTAGACATGCCAAGAAGTTCCTATCCAAACCTTTGTCAGTGGAGGCCAGGTCAGCAGCACTTACCCAAGTTGTACTTCATGTCCAAGAGCTCTTTTTGGTGCAGCCACTGGAAATCCCCCCCCATGCAGTTATATATTTATTCCTCATTCAAATTCTCCATTATTATATTTTTTAATTTTTTTAAATATAAATTTATTTATTTTATTTGGAGGCTAATAACTTTCCAATATTGTAGTGGTTTTGACATACATAGAGATGAATCTGCCACGGGTGTACATGTGTTCCTCATCCTGAACCCACCCCACACCTCACTTCCCATCCCATCCCTCTGGGTCATCCCAGTGCACCAGCCCCGAGCACCCTGTCTCATGCATCAAAAATGGACTGGTGATTCAATTTGCATGCGATGATATACATGTTTCAATTCCATTCTCCCAAATCATCCCACACTTTCCCTCTCCCAAAGAGTCTAAAATACTGTTCTATACCTTTGTGTCTCTTTCCCTGTCTGTCTCGCATTTAGGGTTATCATTACCATCTTTCTGAATCATATATATATATATATATATATATATATATATATATGCATTAGTATGCTGTATTTGTGTTTTTATTTCTGGCTTACTTTACTCTGTATAATAGGCTCCAGTTTCATCCACCTCATTAGACCTGATTTAAATGTTTTTTTTGTTGTTGTTGTTTTTTAATAAATTTATTTATTTTAGTTGGGGGCTAATTACTTTACAATATTGTAATAGTTTTTGCCATACATTGACATGAATCAGCCATGGGTTTACATGTGTTCCCCTTCCTGGACCCCCCACCCACCTCCCTCACCATCCCATCCCTCTGGGTCATCCCTTTGCCCTGGCCCTGAGCCCTTGTCTCATGCATCGAACATGGAATGGTGTTCTGTTTCACATATGATAATATACACGTTTCAATGCTATTCTCCCAGAACGTCCCACCCTCACCTTCTCCCTCAGAGTCCATAAAATTGTTCTATGCATCTGTGTCTCTTATTCTGTCTCGCATATAGGGTTATCGTTACCATCTTTCAAATTCCATATATATGCATTTGTATACTGTATTGTTGTTTTTCTTTCTGGCTTACTTCACTCTGTATAATGGGCTCCAATTTCATCCATCTCAGTAGAACCGATTCAAATGTATTTTTTTAAATGGCCGAGCAATATTCCATTGTGTATATATACCACAGCTTCCTTATCCATTCATCTGCTGATGGACATCGAGGTTGCTTCCATGTCCTGGTTATTGTAAACAGTGCTGCGATGAACATTGGGGTACACGCGTCTCTTTCAATTCTGGTTTCCTCGGTGTATATGCCCAGCAGTGGGATTGCTGGGTCATATGGCAGTTCTATTCCCAGTTTTTTAAGGAATCTCCACACTGTTCTCCATAGTGGCTGTACTAGTTTGCATTCCCACCAACAGTGCAAGAGGGTTCCCTTTTCTCCACACCCTCTCCAGCATTTATTGCTTGTAGACTTTTGGATAGCAGCCATTCTGACTGGTGTGAAATGATACCTCATTGTGGTCTTGATTTGCATTTCTCTAATAGTGAGTAATGTTGAGCATCTTTTCATGTGTTTGTTAGCCATCTGTATGTCTTCTTTGGAGAAATGTCTGTTTAGTTCTTTGGCCCATTTTTTGATTGGGTCGTTTATTTTTCTGGAATTCAGCTGCAGAAGTTGCTTGTATATTTTGGAGATTAATTGTTTGTCTGTTGCTTCATTTGCTATTATTTTCTCCCATTCTGAAGGCTGTCTTTTCACCTTGCTTATAGTTTCCTTTGTTGTGCAAAAGCTTTTCATTTTAATTAGGTCCCATTTGTTTATTTTTGCTTTTATTTCCAATATTCTGGGAGGTGGGTCATGGAGGATCCTGCTGTGATTTATGTCGGAGAGTGTTTTGCCTATGTTTTCCTCTAGGAGTTTTATAGTTTCTGGTCTTACGTTTAGATCTTTAATCCATTTTGAGTTTATTTTTGTGTACGGTGTTAGGAAGTGTTCTAGTTTCATTCTTTTACAAGTGGTTGACCAGTTTTCCAAGCACCACTTGTTAAAGAGATTGTCTTTTCTCCATTGTATATTCTTGCCTCCTTTGTCGAAGATAAGGTGTCCATATGTGCGTGGGTTTATCTCTGGGCTTTCTATTTTGTTCCATTGATCTATATTTCTATCTTTGTGCCAGTACCATACTGTCTTGATGACTGTGGCTTTGTAGTACAGCGTGAAGTCAGGCAGGTTGATTCCTCCGGTTCCATTAAGCAAACATTATCCTCAATGGTGAAAAACTGAAAGCATTTCCCCTAAAGTCAGGAACAAGGCAAGGATGCCCACTTTCACCACTACTATTCAACATAGTTTTGGAAGTTTTGGCCACAGCAATCAGAACAGGAAAAGAAATAAAAGGAATACAGATAGGAAAAGAAGAAGTAAAACTCTCACTGTTTGCAGATGACATGATCCTCTACATAGAAAACCCTAAAGACTCTACTAGAAAATTACTAAAGTTAATCAATGAATATAGTAAAGTTGCAGGATATAAAATTAACACACAGAAATCCTTTGAATTCCTATACTCCAATAATGAGAAAACAGAAAGAGAAATTAAGGAAACAATACCATTAACCATTGTAACAAAAAGAATAAAATACTTAGGAATATATCTACCTAAAGAAACAAAAGACTTGTATATAGAAAACTATAAAACACTGATGAAAGAAATCAAAGAGGACACAAACAGATGGAGAAATATACCGTGGTCATGGATTGGAAGAATTAATATAGTGAAAATTAGTATACTACCCAAAGCAATCTATAGATTCAATGCAATCCCTATCAAGCTACCAATGGTATTGTTCACAGAACTAGAACAAATCATCTCACAATTTGTATGGAAATATAAGAAACCTCGAATAGCCAAAGCAATCTTGAGGTAAATGTATTCTTTTTAATGGCTGAGTAATATTCCATTGTGTATATGTACCACAGCTTTCCTATCCATTTGTCTACTCATTGACATCTAGATTGCTTCCATATCCTGGCTATTATGAACAGGGCTGCAATGAACACTGGGGTATACGTGTCTCTTTCAATTCTGGTTTCCCCTTTGTATCTCAATCCTCAGCCTGTGGATCTGTATGGAGACAGAAAGACTTATAAAGTGCATCTGGGCGTTTGCTGTCAATAGGGCTTGGAAGCTCCAGCTATCACGATAGGGTTAATGTCATGTGTTGAGTCAAAGAGCGGGAAGCCTGGTCTCTGCTCGCCTCCCCCAGATGGTTGTCAGTTGGTTAATTCAAATTCATGAGAAATTCTGCTTAAAAAAACAACAAACAAATAAAAAACAAATACCAGTGGTCCATCTTTTCTAAGAGATGCTCCAGTAAAAGCCATTTAAAGTCAAAAAGACCAGATTTTCAAAATAAATAGTACAGTGAGTGACCTACTTATGAACAGGTTCCATTCCTAGAGCATGTTCCTAAGTCCAATTTCTTTGTAGAAGTCCAACAAAGTTAGCCTAAGCAAACAACTAACACAATCAGCTAGATAGTACAATACCAGGTACATCACTGCTGCTTTTATGCTTGCTTATGGACATCCTGGGCTTGAAATAAAGATACTGTAATACTGCACTCTGTACAGTAAAGCACACAAAGCATAACGACTTGTAGAGGATGTGTGCGTGTGACAATGTACGCCAGGGAGGTGAACTAACTATACAGGATTAAACATGCAAACATTCACGTCTTTCAAAATTCCCAACTTGAAGGTTCACACATAAGACACTTCAGTTCCATTCAGCCCCTCAGTCATGTCCAGCGCTCTGCGACTCCATGAACTGCAGCATGCCAGTCCTCCCTGTCCATCAACAACTCCCGAAGTCCACCCAAACCCATGTTCTTTGAGTCGGTGATGCCATCCAACCATCTCATCCTCTGCCGTCCCCTTCTTCTCCTGCCTTCAATCCTTCCCATCACCAGGGTCTTTGCAAATGAGTCAGCTCTTTGCATCCAGTGGCCAAAGTATTGGATTTTCAGCTTCAGCATCAGTCCTTCCAATGTACGCCCAGGACTGATCTCTTTAGCATGGGCTGGTCGGATCTCCTGCAGTCCAAGGGCCTCTTAAGCGTCTTTTCCAACACTACAGCTCAAAAGCTTAAATTCTTCTGTTCTCAGCCCTCTTGTTATCCCAATTCTCACATCCACACACGCCCACTGAAGAAACCATAGCCTTAACTAGACTGACCTCTGTTGACAAAGTGATGTCTCTGTTTTTTAATATGCTGTCAAGCTTGGTCATAACTTTCCTTTCAAGGTGCTGGGAAAGCTGGTCAACCACTTGTAAAAGAATGAAACTAGAACACTTCCTAACACCATACACAAAAATAAACTCAAAAAGGAGTAAGCATCTTTTAATTTCATGTCTGCAAACAGCATCTGCAGTGATTTGGGAGCCCAGAAAATTTAAGTCAGCCACTGTTTCCACTCTTTCCCCATCCATTTGCCAAGAAGTGATGCGAGCAGATGGCATGATCTTAGTTTTCTGAATGTTGAGCTTTAAGCCAACTTACAGAAAAATACATATGCATACGTGAATGAGAAAAAGACCCTATGGTTAACAATACCTCTGAGAAAGGGTGGAGAATGAAATATGCATTCAATCAAGAGTGTAGATTTTTGTGTGTCTAGGCATCCATTTCACTTCGTTCTAAGAAGACATGTATGCACTGTTTGTAAAATGAGAAAAGAAAAAAGGAAAGTAAAACAGCAAGCTGCAAATTAATTTTTCAAAATAATGCCAATGGAACGTGTCAGACCTCTAGGATAGAGTGGCCAGGCAACCAAGGGGAAGTAAACAAATAAAACAAGGACTATTTTTCTCCTGTCCATGTGGCAAAAAAAGAGCTGGTGCCATGGAGTGCAGAGTAGGGAGGCTCGGAACATTTCTCAGCCTTTCTGTTCTTATATGTCATCCTCTTGGAAGACTGAGGCTGCTGCTGCTAGCTTTGCTGCTGCTTCTGCTGGTGCTGCATCTTCTGCATGTGCCTCTTTTGGGAGGACGTTTGAAACTTACTTGATGAGTTCCACACAACCTGCTGCATGGCCAGGGCAGTCTCCTTTGGTAAAACTGGTCTCTGCTTCTTCACTGGGTTTCTCATGCTGCTGCTGCTACTGGTGGTGGTGGTGGTTGCTGGGCCGTGACTGTGCAGACGGTGCCGTTGGTGGGCGTGACCCCAGCCATGGAAGTTTGGGAGGATGAGTGGGTGAGGACCAGCATTTTGGGGGGAGACTGGCTGCCCACTGTTGTGGATGATGGAGCTTCACCTACGACGGAAGCCAACACATGAAAAAACAAAACAGAAAGTAGACGGGACTCAGGCTGACCTGCAGGGTCTCCAGGTCAGTGAGTTCTAGGTGACCATCCCAGGCTGTCATGCCAAGGGCCTCCCCATGAATGGGCATATTCTTACTTTATATGCTTAGGCCACTTCTTCAGCATGTGCAACTTCAAGTATCAGACTCCTTGGGTTACTCAAATGTGGGCTTGCTCACATTTGAGAAACTTGTCAAGGCCTCTGAGGGACTGAGGCCAACATGACCCACCCCTTGGCCTGGAGTTGCCCACCTGTTAGTCGATGACCCACTGGCTAAACAGAATCGCTGCAAGTACCTTGTTTCACAGTTAGAGTTCAGTAAGCACTTTGAGAAAGACTTAGCCAAAGTCCCTCTGGTCATTAACAGGAATCCTTTGCTTGGACAGGAAACCTACAGAGCCTGTACCCCAAGGAACCAGACAGCCTCCCAGTGGCCAAAGCACTGAATACCAATGAACCACCCAGAATGAAGAGTGTTCCCTTTCATCTCTTCTAATTCCTTCCCGAAGAGTCTCAGTGTGGTCCTGGCAGTCTTGACACCTACCACTCAAGGGAACTCCACACCAAGGACAGAACCATCCCCAGCACAATGGTATTTATGGAGACTTTAGAAGCCTTGCTTTCGTTTTGACTGTAGTTCTCCATTTTGCATCTTTTATGCACAGCACAAAATACTGTTTTCCCTACTGTGTGCTAGTTAAGTTTAAGTTCCAAATTGAGTTCATTTTTTTTTAAACAGCTGCTGCTTCAGATAAAAAATATATACTAGGGCAATAAGTGAACAAGCAGGTTTTGGGAATGACAAAAATAATGACTATGAGTGGCTGAGTTTGAAAAATGCTGCCTTTTGGCGTGCATCTACTGGGAAAAATGAGCTATGAGAGTGGAGGGCAGGATTTCAACAGACAGCAGGGAAAATTTGGAAGAGAACAGTTTTAGCCAAGACATGCCCAGGAATAGGCAGAATTTTGGAGGGTGAGGTCAGGCAGTGAGAAGGGCTGGCCCGGGGGTGACCACAGGAGTGTTCATCTGTAAGCGAAGGGGTCCGTTATGACTGCAGGGGCCCCAGGCACTGGACAGATGAACATCCATCCCCAGAGAGGATTCCCTCGGGTTCACACAAAAAAACACGGATGCAAGTCAGCATCCTTGGTCTCAGACGATGTGCCTGGACATAAAACTAGGTTTAATAAGGACTGAAAGTGAGTTCGCTCCGTCGTGTCCAACTCTTTTGCAACCTCATGGACTGTAGCCCTCCAGGCTCCTCTGTCCATGGGATTTCCCAGGCAAGAATACTGGAGTGGGTTGTTATTTCTTTCCCCAGGGTATCTAACCAACCCAGGGAAAGAAACCTGGGCCTCCAGGATTGCATGCAGATTCTTTATTATCTGAGTCACCAAGCAAGCCCTTAATGACAACACCTTTTTTGGGGGGCTCAGCATGCTTCCACTGCATGTCTCCATGCCTGTCATTTTTAGATTTCTGTCACCCAGAAAAGACGTGAGTTCTTGATTATTCTAGGGGAAATTTTCAGTTAACTGTTGTTCTGGGAAAAACAAGGAGTGTGAAAGGAGAAGAGTGCTGACAGGCTGACTTTTCCACCCGAGGGGGGAGGGGGTCTTGGTGGTTACACAACTGACTGGCCCTCTTGCTCCTCCGGGGAAGAATTCAGCCCAAGTCCTGGGCCAGAACACAGGGTGGGACTGAGAGAAGATCTCTACCTAGAGTGAGGTTGCCCCCACCCGTTCCCAGGACAAACTTTCAGATATCGGTCACAGCCTCTGCCCCTTCCCCTTGCAGGGGCAGAAGTGGCTTTGAGCTTGCCCCTTTTAAAAGGCAGAGATCCCACAGGCAAGGCTTCTAACCTGCAAAAGCAACGTTTGTGCCTCTCTTTTCTGCCATGTGGTTAAGAAATATACTGTCCTTGTGGATAAGCTAGTCTGATACCTTCTTGGGCAAAGGGCAACCACAAAAAGGCCCTTTCTCTCTCTCATCTTGCAAAAGCAAACAACTGGCTTTGTAGAGTGGTAACTTCTCTGGAAGAGTCCCATTCGGGCTCTTTTTCAAATTAAAATAACAAACAAACAAACAACAACAACAAAGCAGGAGTATGCAATCTGAAAACTTTCCAGGCTTGACACACTTTGGGGGAGTTTTCATTTAGTCACTAAAACGCTTTAATTTCTAAAGGATATGGAAGGTTTACTGGGACAGTGGGGAGGAAGAGGAAAGGCCATGGAAAATTCCATTTGTCCTAAAAATTTTGGAGTATATACTCACCTGCAGTCTCAAAAAGAAGTGACTTTCTTAAAAGTCAACACTCCAAAGGCGACCCCACCCAACTAGCCTACTTATATCAGACTTAGCTTACTGTCTTGTACATTAAAAAAGGACTTTTTCAGAGAAGGCTGGAAACGACTGATATGACACATGTAAGTGGAGTCAAGGTCCTGAAGCGAGCTCCATTAGCCTCTGCTCTGGCATCTCTAGCTAGAAAAGCCATCTTTCGATGTGAGGATTCAGCTTCTCTGTATAAGCTGCACTTCTAACTGAAGATCACTTGGAGGTCACCAAGCACTCTTCAAAGCACCAGTCACTTAATAAACACATAAGTGAAATCACACCTTTGAAAAGATGCTCAACTGCAGAGTCTGACAGGAAGCCAATTCTTCAAGCCCGAAATCATCCTCAGGTGGCTCTGGATTTCAACTTCTGTGAAGTTCCTCTAACTGACCTATTGTTTCAGAATCATCCTCTACATAAAATTCCCACCACGTTCAGAGGATCCTAGAGAAACTTCCTTCTGACACCAGTGAGAGGAACAGCTCAGCTTCATTTTATCACCTGGAGTGCCTTGTATTTGGGGGGGGGGGGCATGAGCTCTTTTAAAGCACTCATATGTTTTTTCCCTTTTCATTTCAACTGCAGGAAGCTCAGGGCCAAAAGGGAAGAGTGACTTTGCTAATTCTGAAGGCTGACATAGTTATTTCTGTATGTAAAATTTCCCTACATCTCTCACTATTTCATGTTCATTTTTCTCGGTGTCTTGCTTTCCATTTTATCAGTATATCTGAAATCCTTTCTGGAAGCAGTGAAAAAATCCACAACTAAACAAACAGTCGACTTCAGAAAGAAAGGAATAGTTTAAATCTATCACTCATAGGAACACTGCCATCTGGGACCCAACAATTCCACAAACTTCATGGAAAAAATGCTACTCCTGTTGCTTTCTGCAGCATCAGAAGTGGTCCCTCAAACCGCAGTCCACACAGAATTGGATGTTTCAGATGCCACTCATAATTTTAAGGGATGAGGTGGTGATCCATCCTTCCTGACCGACTCAACTGCTCTCTATCATCCTACCCTGCATCACTGAGAGATATTCCATCCTCTTTCAATGAATTCCAGGAACTGAGGTTCAGCAACAGTTCACAATGATACAAACACAGAGGATAAAAGCTCAAAATCCATCCCCCCTCCTGCTTTAAGCAGTGAGACTAAGAAAACCCCAGGGCACACACAACTGAGAAGATGGGTCCTATCAGAAGCTGCCCGTTGTCTGTTTTGTCACTAAGTCATGTCCAGTTCTTTTGTGATCCCATGGACTATATAGACCACCAGACTCCTCTGTCCATGTAATTCTCCAGGGAAGACTACTGGAGTAGGTTGTCACTGCCTTCTGGGGATTTTCCCAATCCAAGGATCAAATTTGCGTCTCCTGCATTGGCAAGCAGATTCTTTACCACTGAGCTACATAATTAAAACTGGCTATCCGTGTATGTAACTCACAAAGTACAAGAGGTTTTATGGCTACAATCTCCAACTTGTTCTTAGGCCATGTTTCTCCTGGGCTCTTAATTAATTCTTATCTTTCTTGGGCATATCAACAGCCACTTGCCAAGCCAGCGGAGAAATTCACTGACTGCTTCACCAACGGGCCAAATATCTTTTAAATCATTCCTATGTTCCACTGGTATGGATCTAACAGAAGCAGAAGATATTAAGAAGAGGTGGCAAGAATACACAGAAGAACTGTACAAAAAAGATCTTCACGACCCAGATAATCATGATGGTGTGATCACTCACCTAGAGCCAGACATCCTGGAATGTGAAATCAAGTGGGCCTTAGAAAGCATCACTATGAACAAAGCTATTGGAGGTGATGGAATTTCAGTTGAGCTATTTCAAATCCTCAAAGGTGATGCTGTGAAAGCGCTGCACTCGATATGCCAGAAAATTTGGAAAACTCAGCAGTGGCCACAGGACTGGAGGAGGTCAGTTTTTGTTTCAATCCCAAAGAAAGGCAATGGCAAATAATGCTCAAACTACCGCACAATTGCACTCGTCTCACAGGCTAGTAATATAATGCTCAAAATTCTCCAAGCCAGGCTTCAGCAATACGTGAACTGTGAACTTCCAGATGTTCAAGCTGGTTTTAGAAAAGGCAGAGGAACCAGAGATCAAATTGCCAATATCTGCTGGATCATCGAAAAAGCAAGAGAGTTCCAGAAAAACATCTATTTCTGCTTTATTGACTATGCCAAAGCCTCTGACTGGGTGGATCTCAATAAAGTGTGCAAAATTCTGAAAGAGATGGGAATACCAGACCATCTGACCTGTCTCTTGAGAAACCTGTATGCAGGTCAGGAAGCAACAGTTAGAACTGGACATGGAACAACAGACTGGTTCCAAATAGGAAAAGGAGTACGTCAAGGCTGTATATTGTCCCCCTGCTTATTTAACTTCTCTGCAGAGTACATCATGAGAAACGCTGGGCTGGAAGAAACACAAGCTGGAATCAAGATTGCTGGGAGAAATATCAATAAACTCAGATATGTGGATGACACCACCCTTATGGCAGAAAGGAAAGAAGAACTAAAGAGCCTCTTGATGAATTTGAAAGAGGACAGTGAAAAAGTTTGCTTAAGGCTCAACGTTCAGAAAACTAAGATCATGGCATCTGGTCCCATCACTTCATGGGAAATTAATGGGGAAACAGTGGAAAGAGTGTCAGACTTTATTTTTTGGGCTCCAAAATCACTGCTGCTGCTGATTGCAGCCATGAAATTAAAAGACGCTTACTCCTTGGAAGGAAGGTTATGGCCAACCTAGATAGCATATTTTAAAGCAGAGACATTACTTTGCCAAGAAAAGTCCGTCTAGTCAAGGCTATGGTTTTTCCAGTGGTCATGTATGGATGTGAGTGTTGGACGGTGAAGAAAGCTGAGCGCCGAAGAATTGATGCTTTTGAACTATGGTGTTGGAAAAGACTCTTGAGAGTCCCTTGGACTACAGGAGATCCAATCAATCCATCCTAAAAGAGATGAATCCTGGGTGTTCATCGGAAGGTCTGATGTTGTAGCTAAAACTCCAATACTTTGGCCACCTCATGCGAAGTGTTGACTCATCGGAAAAGACCCTAATGCTGGGTAGGATTGGGGGCGGGAGGAGAAGGGGACGACAGAGGGTGAGATGAGTGGATGGCATAACCGATTCAATGGACATGGGTTTGGGTAGACTCCGGGAGTTAGTGATGGACAGAGAGACCTGGCGTGCTGCAATTCATGGGGTCACAAACAGTCAGACACAAATGAACAACTGAACTGAACTGGACTGATGTTCCACTGTAGGGTCTACCAACATGTCTGGGGTGTCTCAAGTTTGAAAGAAGCCACTGCTGGTTCAGTCCCTAACAACAGTAAAGGGAGAACTGCTAAGACTCAGGCAGCAGTTCACAACTAGGTGAGATTTAGCTTTGTCAAGACACTTTTGAAGTCCTCCACTGGGTAGATGCTACTGACATCCAGTTGGTAAAGACCAGGGATACTGCTAAACATCCTTCAATAAACAGGACAAAGAACTGTCCAGCATAAAATGTCAATAGCGCCAAGGTTGAGAGGCCTTGGGCCCATGTCAGCTAAAGGCAAATATGGCAGAACACAGGCTCTGGTGCGCATCATACAATGCCCCTTGGATTTCTACAGACCTGAAGAAGAACTCAGCAGTCTGGTGCCGCTCACCCGGAAAACCTTACACTCTAGTAAGAAAATGTATTTTGAGATGCCTGGGCAGTGTGAGGGGAGGTAAGGGAGAATAAACTCATCAAGGTCTTTGAACTGAACGCTTTTCTCCATTTCAGCCCTGTCCAACGTCTTAGCATTGATAACCACTTGAGGCATGTAAGTGAATATATTGGAAAGGAAACTGCTTAGGTTCAAAATGACCTGACTGCTGGAAGCACCTATTACTTTCTAAGAGACTTCTTCTCCTGTGCTCAAAATCAACCACATTGGGTATCAAGAAGGTTAAAGGTAGGCAGGCCCAGCTCAAGTCCTTGTCCTGCTCAGTAACTAGCTAGGTGACTTGGAGATACCCCAAGCTTTGTTGTGCACACTTCATGGTGTCTGAGGGTGACATGACATATGATAGTATAAATGGCAATGTGGCATTCTAAAACCAAATCAAGAAAGCAGAAACTGATACAGTCACTTACCCTCCTGCTTGGGAGATGTTTCTTTGGGTTCCTTCCTAGGTTTTCGACTCTCCAGTGCAGAAAGGTCTTCTCTTAAATCTGTGACAAATCCGCTCTCTGAATCAGAATCCAGGCCCAAATGCACTCTTGGGGAGTCAGTCTCACCTTTTCCCTTCAGCTTATCCTTTGTGGGATGAGGAAAGAATTTTGCTTTGTCTGAAAAGTCCTTCTCAAGCTGGGGGCTCATCTTCTCCTTGACTGATCTTGGCTTTCTCACTGGCTGGTGACATGCTTTCAGCTCCTCTTCTATCTCTACTGGGTTTGCCAATTTGGACTTTCTTCTTTTCTTTTTTTTTTTTTTGAAAGCAGATGGCTCTTTTCCCATCTGAGACAACTCTGTGTCTTCAGCAACTTCTGGCTCATTCTTGGACCTCTGCTCCTCATCACTGATAGGGGCACTTTCGCTACTATCTGACTTTTCTGTATTCCTGGAATCGCTGGGCTTGACAGTCATATAAACACCTTCTGAGATTTCATTTATGCCTACATTAAAAAAAAGAAAGAAAGAAAACAGGATGTAGCATGCTCACAGAAAAAGGAGCAGGACAAGAAAACCACAAATATTTAACATGCTCAATGCTGAAATTAAAAAAAAAAAAAATCGCATTGCCTCACACTGGCCTGGTGGTGTTAGCAGTAGACTTAAGTTGCAGGTGAATACAAGTGACAAATGGAACTTGCCTGGAGAGTGTTTCAGTTACTGACATTCAAAAATGACATCGGACCAAACCACGTGCATTTCTAATTTATACAGAGCTCAATCTTGGCAGCATAGGTAAGTACTGGGAAACATAGAATGGGAGGGATAGAAGGGAACACTACACAGGATTTATTAAAACTGATCAATTTTCAGTTCAGTTGAGTTCAGTTGCTCAGTCTCGTCTGACTCTTTGCGACCACATTAACAGCAGCACTCAAGGCCTCCCTGTCCACCACCATCTCCCGGAGTGCACCTAAACTCATGTCCATTGAGTCGGTGATGCCATCAAACCATCTCATTCTCTGTTGTCCCCTTCTCTTCCTGCCCTCAATCTTTCCCAGAATTAGGGTCTTTTCTAATGAGTCAGCTCTTCGCAGCAGGTGGCCAAATATTGGAGTTTCAGCTACAACATCAGTCCTTCCAACGAACACTCAGGACTGATCTCCTTTAGCATGGACTGTTTGGATCTCCTTGCAGCCCAAGGGACTCTCAAGAGTCTTCTCCAACACCACAGTTCAAAAGCATCAATTCTTCAGCTCTCAGCTTTCTTTATAGTTCAACTCTAGCATTCACACATGACAACTGCAAAAGCCATAACCTTGACTAGTCAGACCCTTGTTGACAAAGTAATGTCTCTGTTTTTAATATGCTGTCTAGCTTCATCATAACTTTCCTTCCAAGGAGTAAGTGTCTTTTAATGACATGGCTGCAATCAGCATCTGCAGTGATTTTGGAGCCCAGAAATATAAAGTCAGCCACTGTTTCCTCATTTATTTGCCATGAAGTGACGTGACCGGATGTCATGATCTTAGTTTTCTGAATGTTGAACTTTAAGCCAACATTTTCACTCTCCTCTTTCACTTTCATCAAGAGGCTTTTTAGTTCTTCTTCACTTTCTGGCATAAAGGTGGGGTCATCTGCCTATCTGAGGTTATTGATATTTCTCCCAGCCATCTTGATTCCAGCTTGTGCTTCTATTTTACAGATTAGAAATAAAAGAGGGCCTGAGAAATCCCTTGTCCTGGGACACAAAGAAAACCAAGACAGAGAGGCGAGGCTAGAGACATGGATTCTTGAGTCACCACTTGGGCTCTTCCCACATATTCCCAAAGCGTTAAGTCTTTTACTCTTTCTGTCCATGACTCAAAGAAATAAGCCAAGCCTTAAAGCAGGGATTGCAAACTCACAGCGCAAGAGCCACGTGGGGCAAGCAGACGTGTTATTTAGGAAGCAATGATTTGACCCAATGCTTTCCAATCTTTCGTTATTTGTCGCTTTTAACTTAGAATGTGCTGGCCAATTCAGAAACCCGGAAGTTTCACACAGAAATTAAGATTTTAGGCTTGCCTGAAAGAGCAGAAGACCTGGCCATTCTCGGTCACAGGGCTTCAAGCCTGGCTGGGGCTGAGAACTACTGTCCCATTTCGGTTGGGGGAGCACTGTCTCCAGGTCACCCAGCTGCCCAGCCCCCATCTTGCTCCCTGCCCTGAAGCAGAGTCAACCATCATTGTGCTTCTACTGTTTTTCTACTGGTAACTGAGTCCAGAGGAAAGGCACCCATTTCCATGTCTCAAGCAAAAGGAAAAACGATAAAACAACAGGAGTTTCCTACATATACAAGCAAAAATTGGCAAAAGTCTATTTCTAACAATAATTTCATTTAACCTCTTTGTATTTCCTACTCCCAATAGTGAGCGTCATCCATCTGTAGGTAAATAATCCGTTACCCTACAAGCTTGAAAAGAGGAAATCCCCATCAACTCTGTATTGTCTTCATTCTAGAGCAATGGTTACCATGAGTGGGATCACGGAAGAGAAAATCGTAAAAGGGCAAGAGCCACAAACAGCCCAGCAGGATCAGGAGTGAACTATATCCACCTCCTCCAGGGCTCAAAGGGAAAGAATCAAAAAATCCAATCTGGTTTGATTTCTGGATCTCAGGGCTGGTGCAGTTGGTAACTAATGTTCGGACCCAAGAATGACAAGCATGACCACATTTGCTTGGATACTGGAGCCCAAAGGAGGTGAATTCAGATCCTGCTCCTCTCCTTCTATTAGTTGTGTGACCCTGAACAGGTGGACTACCTCTCTGAGCCTCAGTTTCTTCCCCTGGACAATGGGTTTGATAACATTATCAACCTTCCAGGACAATCTTTGCACAGTGCCGGGGGGATAGGAAGTCCTCCGTAACTCCTTATTGACAATAACAAATCGAGGAGCTAGACTAGCTGCCTGGGAGAACCCAAGAAAGATATGGACTGCATAGTTCATCCACGTCACTCAATGTCCTAACCAAATGGGCAATCCAGCAAGGAGTGCTTTGGTTAGACAGCCTAGGTGACATCCAACGACAGCTCCTTTCTCACCCAAAGGTCCAGAGCACCCAGTGACAAAGAAATCTGAAGATTCCTTTAAAAACTGTAAATAGAATGGCCACACGACCCAGCAATCGCATTGCTGGACTTACACACTGAGGAAACCAGAACCGAAAGCGACTCGTGTACCCCAATGTTCATCGCAGCCGTGTTTACAATAACTAGCACATGGAAGCAACCTAGATGTCCATTGGCAGATGAATGGAGACGAAGGCTCTGACCCATACACACAATGGAATTTTACTCAGCCATTAAAAAGAATGCATTGGAATCAGTTCTAATGAGGTGGATGAAACTGGAGCCTATTATACAGAGCGAAGTAAGCCAGAAAGATAAAACACCAATAGAGTAAATTAACGCATATATATATGGAACTTAGAAAGATGGTAATGATGACCCTATATGTGAGACAGCAAAAGAGACACAGATGTAAAGAAGAGACTGCTGGACTCGGCCGGAAAAGGCGAGGGTGGGATGATTTGAGAGAATAGCATTGAAAAATGTATAGTATGTGAAATAGATCACCAGTCCAGGTTTGATGCGTGAGACAAGGTGCTCAGGGCTGGTGCACTGGGATGAATGACTCTGAGGGATGGGATGGGGAGGGAGATGGGAGGGTCGAGATGAGGAACGCATGTACACCCAGGGCTGCATCATGTGAATGTATGGCAAAAGCCACTACACTATTGTAAAGTAATTAGCCTCCAATTGCTATAAATTTTAAAAAAGAGGTAAAAAATAAAAAGAAAGATTAGAAAATATTTTAACTAAGTGATAATAAAAACACAGCGTATCAGAATTCATGAGATGCATGTCTAGAAGTGTTCACAATTTTAAATGCTTCTATTAAAAATGAATAAAAGCCTAAGGCAATGGAAAAAAGAAAAAACAAAAACAAAAACCTCCCTCAAAGCGTTCAGCAAAGGCTATGTATAGGAAAGGTGAGGGATAGGTGTGATTAGCTCTTGCAAATTTCTTGCTGTCAGATCTTATGTTCTTGAAGTAAGGTGGTGGTCAGCTAACTGTGTTCCTGTAATCCTTGAGGGAAGCAAATATTATTCCCTATTCCCTATTTCCTGAAAAGATAGGTCCCAAGCTTGACGTTCACCCTCCATGGTCCTGGTTGGGGGGGAGGGGTCCCTGTGCAGGCTGGTTTTTCTAGTCATGGAGCATTCATCTAGCACCCACTCTTGTTACTTCCAGCAGTGCTCGGTCCTAGGTGGAAGAGGTAATTCTCAGTTCTCTGTGCCCTCCTCTTACCAAGGCCCCCATACACTGCCCAGCCACCTTCAATGAGGGAGCCAGGTACCCAGCATGTAGCTGACCCTCAGCCTCCTCAGTCTACCCAGTTGGAGAGCTGGGTCCTGTAGACTGTGACCCATGCAGATTGCCACAACCATTCGGTCATGGAGGTGGGGATGGAACACGTTGGCCATTGCTTTCAAACCTGGTCCAGACCAGTCAGTGGCTTCAGCAAGGGCTCTGGGACTCTGCAAGACACAGCCTGTTCCCAAGCTCCACAGTTCATTCCCCATCCCAAGGCCCAAGGGCCTAGAGGGCTCTATGGGAAGGCTGTAATATATCTCACTACACTCTGCTCAGAGGCTTTCTGTTGGTGGTATTGGGGTTTCTAACGCCACTAAAGGTCTTGGGCTGAGGTCTGCAGCACCGTTTTCCACCCTGCCTCTATTACAGTATCTTCCTTGATGAGCTTATTCAACCTGGGACTAAAAGTTGGTAACTTGGACCATCACGGACCATTTCCAGTAGCCCAAGGACCACATTCTACTCTGTTTCTATAATGAAGGGATTTCAACTTCACAATGTCATGTGATGTAAAAGATTTCTTCTTCCTCTAACTGAAATATTTAACTTAGAATAATGTCTCAATGGATATATATTGCAAACGAGGCTACCATTTATTTATTCACTGCTGGAATTATACCTGATGTGTAAGGTGATTGAAACAATTATCATTGGGGTATAGTTGCATTACAATGATGCTTTAGTTTCTGAGTACGTATGTCCAAGTGAATCCATTTTAGGTGTACACATATCCCCTCGTTTTTGGATTTCCTTCCCATTTAGGTCACCACAGAGCAGAGTCGAGTCCCCTTGTTCTTTCACTTTTCTCATACTGTAACATTTTCGTAAATGTTAACTGGAGGTTAATTACTATACAATATCGTGATGGTTTCTGCCATGCATCGACATTAAGAAGCCGTAAGTATATCGGGGTCCCACCCATCCTGGAGCCTCTCCCACATCCCCTCCTATGCTATTTTTCTAAGTTGTTCCAGAGCACTGCTTTGCATTCCCTGCATCGTGCCAAGGAAAATCTGAAAGATGATTTTTCTGTATGAAACATGTAATTTTCTTTATCTCACATGTGAGAACATGGGTGCAGATTTTTCTACGTGAAATAGGAAATATGTACTTCATGTTTGAAAATCTACTTGTATAATTTTTTCATCATATATGGAATCTTGTCTGTTTCACATGTGGATATCTGTGCACACTTTTTCCTACATGAATGGGGAATTCCAGATAGTTCAGATATGAAAAGTTGAGCATATGCTTTCCTGTGTGACCTCTGAAGTTGTATCCATTTCCTATGTAAAAATCTCAATGAAATTTTACTGACATGAAGTATGCAATTAAGATATGGGAACCAACAGGAAATTGGACATCTATTTCATAAAAGAAATTCTGGGCACCACTGTTTCTTCATGAAATACTTAATTCTTTGTATTTCTTACATAGAAAACAATGACTGTCCACCATGAAATAGGGAGATCTCTGTATTAACTGCATCAAAATCTAGGCACTAATTTTCCTTCATGAAACTTGAACTTCTCTATATTTCACATCTGATAATCAGAATGAACATTTCCCTATGAGAAATAAGGAAATCTCTGCATTTCATGTAAACCATTAGTTCTTCAGTCTCTGAAACACCTGTTTGCATTTGTGTCCCTGTGTGTTACATGTGTGTGTGTACACATATGTGCTTGTGTCACCTGTTCCTGTGTGTGTGTGTGTGTGTGTGTGGCCTAATGTAGGTGCTCAGTGTGAAACACCAGACATCCTAGGAGGCAGAGTGTGAGCATTGCATCTATCCAGGCACTTAACGTGAGTGTGCCCACGTTAGCTATGTGGCCGAGAGGAAGAGAGTAAGCGATGGTCAGGAGGAGCACTTTACTCCACTTGAAACACTTGCAGGAGGAGCTCTGCTTCTCTGGGAATTGCATCCGCAGGAGCACATCCTTAGCCGCTGGGGTGCCTGCTTTAAGCCGTGGGCCAGGGGAAAGGCCAAGAGCTGACAGACAGCAGGCCAGGGGCTCCAGGGTGGTTTGGCTTGGGGCTGCATTGTGGGGCCCAAAGAGCGAGCCAAGGAATGTGTGCTGCTTCATCCTCAGAGTATGGCTGCATTCCTGACACTGCTCAAGCCTAAGGCACACGGTTAGGGACGGACTCTGCAGGCGGTGAACTTTGGTGAGGTCAGCGGTAACAGCGCCTCCCCCGCCGATCCCCACCCCCCACCAAACCCACCCACGCTCTGCCCGTGGCTTGCCGTTTAGATCCAAGGTGAGCACCTGTGTCCCTGACGTGCCCACGAACCTTGTGTCACCTGTGTGAACCCCTGAGCACACAGAGTCGCCCGCTTCCCCAGTGGCAATTTCAAGCTTGACGGTGGCTGGAGTGTCACCTTCAGATTCCTTGCCTTTGACTCCAACTGGCCTGGCTTGCCCAGTCGCTGGTCTGGCACATCTATACTGTTGGTCATGCAAACGGCTTGTGTGGACCGGCGCACTGTGCACTGAGCCAAGTTGGGCCCCTGCGTGCTCAGAATTCCAAGGGGTATGTCTGTCCCGTGAATGAACGCCTTTTGACTCCATTTGATTGGTTCTGTGATGAGGTCTGGAGGTCAGGATATAGAGTTCAGCTCCTTCCCGCCACCATATTACCCGTGCGTGGTGGCACACGGTTCTCCGCATGCCTGTCTCCCTTTCCCTGCTCATTGGCTGTGGGCAAGTAACCAGTTGGTTGTGCCACGTAGACTGCGGCTGGTTGGTGGGCTTTGCCGGCCGCCAGCTGTGCTCTCACGTCCAGCTTCTTTGTGGCTCTGGGCTACAGCCAGAACACCATGGAGACTGAGACGGGGCCAGAGGAAGGCGGCAGCACCCGGGATCCTGGGTGTTAGTTGTGAGCCCGAGTCTTCTCGAGGGAGGGACCCTGGGGCCTACCAGCACGGTGGGGGCGGCAGAGGCAATGCAGGCCGCAGGTAGTGCACCAGGCGAAGAGGCCGCCCTCTTCTGGGTGGAGGCGGTAGAGAAAGGTGCAGCCCTGGAGGAGGGAGAGTTGGCGGGATTCGGGCAGGAGTTCCAGCTGCTGGTGTTAGACATCATGGAGGAGGTGGAGGTGGTGGCCTACGAGGAGCAGGAGCAGGTGTCCTCGCAGGAGCGGGGCCAGGAACATCCAAGCCCCAGAGGCCCCAGTGATCAGCCCACACTGGAGGCCCTGACGGCCCTGCAGCTGGAGCTGGATTTCGTGAATAAGAAAGCCCAAAGGGCCTGCGCTCGCCTGAAACACAAGAACTGCCAGAGGCGGAAGCTGCGTCTAGAACACAGAAGTGCCATCATCGAGGGAATCCGTGGATTCTGGGTCGAAGTTGTATCCCTTGATATGGTGCTTGTGAATTTTTTTTTTTTTCAATCTGGGTAATTGCAGAAGCAGTTTAGAGATCTGGCAGTTCTGGTACAAAATGTATTTTTTGGATGCTGAGTATTGGTTACCGTTCTGTGTATCTGTTCCCGATATAAGGTGTGATGTCCTTGCTGTTCTGGGTAGCACAAATTGCTACTTGGGCTTTATTTACAGAGGTCCCAATCAGAATTGTCATTAGCACCAGGGACTCTTCAGAGAAAAGGCTTGTCTGGGATCCAGGTCTTCTCTGAAAAGCTGCGTGAATTTGGCGGTGAGGTTGGGATGTGTAAATGCTCATGCTGCTTGTACGTAGGAGTGCCTGTTTTCCAGAAGTAAGCTAAGTTTTAGGAGGCTGAGATGGAGCTTAGGGCCCTTCCTGTTAGGAACAGAACCTGCTCTGGTAGTGCATTTATAGGCACAGCCTTGGGGCTTGTCATGCCTTCATACAGTCTGCGTTAACAGAAATGTGACGAGTTAACTCGTCGCAAGATGAAGTCAGACAGCGCCATTCTACACTTTAGGCTAGATTTGTCCTTCCAGCACTTTTTTCCTCTAGCATCTAGAGGCTCCTTGACCTAAAGCAGTTTATGAACCACCCTCAAATGTCAGCTATGATGGCTGACCAAGATGAAGACATACTTCACTTCATGACCAACTTAAAGGTCAGGCAGGGGACACTGATAATTGTGGGGGGAAGGTGACTGCGGAGGGGAGAGGACATGATTTACCCCTGAAAACAGGAAAGGACAGCTCTTCTGTAAAGGGGTTTCACACCCATCCACCCCTACCCTACTCCCCACACTTTGTCCTGGCAGGTGGAGGAACTCAGGCATCCCTCTCATCACTGCAAGATCACATTGTCCTTCTGGAAGAATAGGTATTTCCAGAATGAAGTGACTGTTAAGGATTATCTCATTAATGTCACTGGTAAGAGGCAGCTCCTTGGATTTGGTGGGTGGGGGCAGAAAAGTGTAGGTTGAATTGGAAAGTGACTTGGGTCTTTCTCCCATACTCCTTTTCCTGCAGGATATCGAGCATCTCATTCCACCCTAATTCTCTGGAACCAGGGATTTGAACGCAAGGCATACAGCCGCAGGCACCATGACAGCAGCGTTAACTTCTTCAACTGGTCCTTTGACCACAATTTCACAGGATCTGACCGGATTGCTGAGGTAGGGTCCCACGCGGCCACTGGGCCAGAACTGGTGATGTATGTTGGAATTCTTGGTGGTGTACAGGAGGGCTCAGGGTCTGGCCAGCCCCGTGCTGACCTAGCTCATTGCCCTGACAGTTCATCATAAAGGATCTCTGGCCCAATCCCGTGTGGTACTATATGAGGAGGAAGGCTCTGACACGAGAGGTACTGGGAGGACGAGAGGCGAGGAGCCCAGGGATTGGGCACTGGCATAAGTGTTTTCCAGAAACTTGGGTCACTTATTTCACTTGTGGAGAAAGTGAGACTCTGTGGAATGCAGAGTAACACCATGGAATGAGGGAATCAGCAAGAGACAGCAGAAGTAGAGAACTGTAGTGAAAAACAGGTTCTAAGTAGAGAAGCTTGAGGTAGATGAAGTGTCCTGGTCAGGGCAATGTCACTCCAATTTATATCTGGCTCAGCTGCACATCTCTGAACTGGCATTCCATGGCCAACAAGGCAACCCTCAGGCTCCTCTTAAATTGGGGCCCACCTACTATTGAAATCCCCTTTCTACAACGGTCTGTGAGTCTCCTTTCTGCTAGGCTGTTCCCCACTGACCATCATTTGATTCCATTTTGATCATCACACTTGTTTCTATTTTTGTTTTCTTTTACATTTTTTCCACATGCCACTCTCATTCTGAGAATATTGACCACTGTGTAGGATTATGGAGAATAGTCTTTTAACTTATTTATTTTACCTGGAGGATGATTACTTTACAAAACCATGATGGTTTTTTTCATACATTGGCCAACACGAATCACCCATAGATATACACGTGTCCCCCCAAATGCTGAACCCAACCCCCACCGCCCTCCCCTACCTGTCTTTCTGGGTTGTCCCACAACATGACTTTGGTTGCCTTGCTTCACGCATCAAATTTGCGCTGGTCGTCTATTTTGCATAAGGTAATGTAAATGTTTGAGGGATATTTTCTCAAATTAACCCAGACTCACATTCCACCACGGAGTCCAAATTCTGTTCTTTATATGTCTGGGTCTTATTTGCTGTTCTGCATGTTCGATGTCCGGTACCACCTACGTGGTCCTAAACTCCATATATTTGTACTAACATGCAGTATTTGCTTTTTCTCTTTCTGACTTTCTTCACACTCTTAATAGGCTCCATATTCATTCCAACTCATTAGGACTGAGTTCAAGGCATTCCTTTTTAGAGCTGAGAAACATACCATTGTGTATATGTACCCCAACTCCCTTAACCTTTCATCTGCCGATGGCCATATAGGTTGCTTGCATATCCTAGCTCTTGTAAATAGTTGTACAGTGAAGATTGGGGTGCGTGGTTTAAAAACCTGTATGCAGATCAGGAAGCAACAGTTCGAACTGGACATGGAAAAACAGACTGGTTCCAAATAGGAAAAGGAGTACATCAAGGCTCTACGTTGTCACCCTGCCTGTTTAAGTCTCTATGCAAAGTACATCATGAGAAACGCTAGGCTGGAAGAAACACAAGCTAGAATCAAGTTTGCCAGGAGAAATATCAATAACCTCAGATATGCAGATGACACCACCCTTATGGCAGAAAGTGAAGAAGAACTAAAGAGCCTCTTGATGAAAGTGAAAGAGGAGAGTGAAAAAGTTGGCTTAAAGCTCAACGTTCAGAAAACTAAGATCATGGCATCTGGTCCCATCACTTCATGGGAAATAGATGGGGAAACATTGGAAACGGTGTCTGACTTTATTTTGGGGGGGGGTCCAAAATCACTGCTGACGATGATTGCAGCCGTGAAATTAAAAGACACTTACTCCTTGGAAGGAAGGTTATGGCCTACCTAGATAGCATATTTAAAAGCAGAGACATTACTTTGCCAACAAAAGTCCGTCTAGTCAAGGCTATGGTTTTTTCAATGGTCATGTATGGATGTGAGAGGTGGACGGTGAAGAAAGCTGAGCGCCGAAGAATTGATGCTTTTGAACTGTGGTGTTGGAGAAGACTCTTGAGAGTCCATTGGACTGCAAGGAGATGCCATCAGTCCATCCTAAAGGAAATCAATCCTGGGTGTTCATTGGAAGGATTGATGTTGAAGCTGAAACTCCAATACTTTGGTCACTTCATGCAAAGTGTTGACTCATTGGAAAAGACCCTAATGCTGAGTAGGATTGGCGGGAGGAGGACAAGGGGACTACCGAGGATGAGATGGTTGGATGGCATCACTGACTCGATGGACATAGGTTTGGGTAGACTCCTGGAGTTGGTGATGGACAGAGAGGCCTGGAGTGCTGCAATTCATGGGGTCACAAAGAGTCAGACACGACTGTCCGACTGAACTGAACTGAACCGAACTGAGAGAGGAAATGTAAAAGTTCACAGACTCTCTCTCCTATAAACTGACTTCAAAGGTTAAAGCTGTCTCTAGTGTTGTTCCGGGAGGCTAGGTTGACATATATGTATATGTTTCTCTGTCCGTTTTGAAAGGAAACCCCCGATTTTGAGAAACTTATGTTGGAGTGTCCCCCTTTACCTAAAATAGAAAACCTAAGAAGGTGCTTCACATGAAGATCAATGGCCAACTAGTCCTCTCTGACATGAAAGTAATGAAGAGTGGTCTGCTGGTGAAACAGATCGAGAGGGAGAAACCAGTAAACATGAAATAATTCTGAAGGATAAATAGAAAGCATCAACCATAGGTGTCTGTGTATTGTTTGGCCAGGTCCTCAGGACAGATACTTCAACTCCATGTAGGATTCTCACGTTAACGCGTGGGAATTACCAGACCATGGAGATTTATAGAGGTGGTTAAGTCATATGTTGGGGTTGTGTCAGGGGACAAGTTCTTCCTGTGGGGTGGGGTTGGGGAGGAAGGAGAAGGAAGAGGAGGGGCCATGAACTGTGGGTCTGGCAACTTGACAAGGGAAATGTGGATGTTCATGGAAAGGGTCTGGTGAACAAGAGCCAGAAATCGAAATAGTGGGACACAACTTTGTGGGAAGGTGGTGCCCCAGGTATCGTCACTGTTGGATATCATCAGGCATTTTAAGAGTACAGGACAAGGAAAAAGCCTTAACATTCAACTCACTATGAACCACATAGCCTCCTTGTGTATATGACTGCACAGTTCACCTTTTCTCAGAGTCAGCTTCCCAGGCCTAGGGTTCCAGGTAACATCTTAGGGGATGGGGGCATAAAGTATATGGAGGGGCTGTGGCCCAGAGCAAAAGCGAGGGGGTGGGAAGGCAGTAAGGATATTAATTTCTGGCAAAAGTGACCAGGGGAAAAGATAAATCACCAGGAAACAGACAAACAAAAACAGATCCCATCATGTATGTTTGAGCTCATGTGAACTCTGTTCTTTTTTCCAAGAACTCAATTTAGGTACAAAGTCTGCAGGGGCAGAAGTCAGGGGAATGGGGATGTTAAACAGGCAAAGTCCAGCCTACCCAGCCGTGCACTCTGTGTCGCATGATGGCTCAGTGCTTAATATCCTTTTTTTCCAGGAAGGCTTAAGCTCTGTGCCCAAGGCCCTCTGTCAGGCCTAGGTGCAGAAATAACATTTTTCCACAAACCCTCTGGTGACAGTGTCTATTCCTTGCTGAATGGCTCAGCACAGGCTGTATAAAACCACAAGTGGCCTTCTTCTGGGCTTTGTCGCTACTCTGTGGGCCAAGGGCCAATGGGAACACCTGGAGAATACAGAGCTTACGGAGGGACTGGTCGAACTTAGGGTGGCCCTTTCCAGGTAGATGGCTGCTTTCCGGAATCACGTCCACCTCTGGATTGGGCAAAGGACAGACTGGCACAAAGGGAGTAGGGAGAGGTCAACGTTTGTCCTCTCACCCCAGATACAATGGCTCCAACGTGGGCATTCCTGTGGGTGATATTTCTGTCTCACATGGAGTTCTCACTCCAAAAATTGTCTCCCGACAGCAGCATCTCTTTGGAGGGCAAAGGGTAAAGGATGAACGTCAAAGTTCATGGGTTTACGGATGCCCCCTTCAAGGTGCACTGAATGAGATCTCCTGCTCAGGGCCAACTTTTGCATTTGAATATCTTCAGCCTAGTATGCCCCTTCTACAGAGGAGCATCTACAGTTCCAGAAGGCAAGGCTTGTCCTTCTCTGGGTGCTTTCTGTACAAGCAGCGCAGCAAACAATGGAAACATGTCTTCTTACTTTCTTAATCTGTAATCTTCAAAGGATCCTGGGGGCTCCGGCAGGCTGGTACCTGTCTTTCTCAGCGCCAGTTCAAAACAAAACAACACAAAGCAGAAACTATGCTGTAATCAGTCTGCTGTGGGTGTGGGATGGTGTATTGGTGCATGCTTTGAGGGACCTTAGACTGGGCTCATTCTAGGGGCTGCATGGTAGTTATCCACATTCAGAAGTTTTAGTAAGGCATTTCAAAGAAATTAAAGACAAGAAACATTAAGGACAGGGTTCCCCAACACCTACTATCTCCTGTCTTCAGTACCAGTGCTTCAGTACCAGGGGTGGCTTTAGCTCTAACCTGTCGTGGAGTGAAGAGTGCAGAGATAGTCATGGATCGGTTAGTAAACCTGAACTATGCATGGTTGACTTGATGGTCATTCTCTGGAAACTTGCCATGACATGTGTCCCCATGTCTTTCGGGCTTTCACTTGGGCCCTAAGGTCTAGGCGCTATTAGATTTGACTGCACACTTGGACGTTTTGTGTAAGGTTTTCTTCCACTGAATATCAATGCGTGTGAGACTTGGCGGATTACTGATAATTTCTTGAGCATTCTGGCTCAATCACCCTGAGCTGCATTTGTTTCCTGTTCCCTGGATATGTTCATGTTTTCCTCTGTTTAGAATGAAGATTGGGTGTCTCTGTTGTGCCTGCCCATGAATGTGACTTGATGTTTCTTCCCGTGGGTCTGCCTATGACTCCTGTCTTCTTTGATGTGGCACCGATGCCTGTGTCATTATACACAGCTCTGCTGCAATAGCTATGTCAGTTCTTGCATGGCCCTATTCAACATACATGAATTGTGTTGCTTGTATTCACTTTTGTTTTTTAAGTTTGTGTGTCTTTGTCAGATTGTGTGTGAATTGGATGATTTCTTTCATTCCTGGATCAAATGTTTCCAACATCTTGAATTGTGACTTTTTTTTTTTGAGAGATACACGATATTTGTGAACAGCAAGAAATGCTTTATCGCAGGAATAGTTAACAGTGACCCACGTTTGGAAACAGCAATACCCACATACTTACAGAAATGCCCGTTGGGCAAGAATATCACTCGTTGAAATGAGAATATGAATCAGGATCACAAAAGGCAAAGATGTTGCAGGAATGCATCTGTCAGAAAATTTTTCGTCTCTCAGGAGAGATTTGGGGTTGATTGTTAAGTGTTCTATAAACACTGCTGCAGAAAAGAAGGACATTGACTATTACCACTTCTTGCAGTGATCGTTAACCTGACATTACCCATGCAGAATTTCTTCATGATTTTAAGTGAAGCATCACTCAGGCAGTAAGAGTTGGGGCTTGCCTTTCTGTGAATAGGAATTTGTTAAAGAATTCTTGTCCTCAGTGACCTTCTATAGCCTGGGGAAAGGGGCTTGCATGATCAAGTACAAGTTCAAAGCCCCTTGCTATTTCTGTGCTTTTTCTGGAAGGAAAGCACAGGAAATGGAATGATGCCAACGTGATTGGCACTGTGAACCAGTCTGTTGTGATGGGAGTAGAGATCAGAGGCACACGTCACTCAACCGTCCACAGTGAGGACTTCCAGCCCTGCCAAACTCTTTCAATGTCAGTCCCCCTCATGAGAAAATCCCATTCACCTTCCAGGATTATCATAGAAGTAGAATAGGATGCTGATTTGATCAACTAGTGAGGGAAAAAAATAATAATAACTGGGCCCAAAAAAGAGGGGTGCTTACCAAAGTCCATTACACTGGACAAGTAAGCAATTAGTTGCACATCTGTGCAAGTTTCTTTTCAGGATTGTTTGTGTGTGTATGTGGGTAGGTGGGTGGGTGAGCATGCAGACACATGTGCGCTGACACAAATGTGTGTGTGAGCTGTCTGAACTGGTCTGGCTGGGGGATGGAAGAATGGACACTGAAAACGCGAAAGAGCTTGTGTAAGATGTAAAGATCATAGGGCAGCAGAAGCACTGACGCCATGGAAAAAAGCCCAGGGATCTCACCGACAGAGCAAGCTAGAAGTGTAAACAGGCTTGTAAGTGTAAACATGGATCCCTGAGCAGAAAGGAGAGGCAAGAACAAAGCACCTGGGTGCAGTCAGGGAGGATGCGAAGGAGCAGAGAAATGCAGTGGGCCAGATTCCCAGGCACAGAAGAGGGGCTATGCACAGCCCCTAGGACACCCAGCTACAAAGGGTTTTCTGTCCTTCTCAAGTGCAGGACCATTCTATCCTCGACATGACCAGGCATCTGAGCACAGCTTGCCCTTTTCTGGAAGGTTTGGGAGACTGGTGGCACTGTAGCATAAGCACCTGCTACATGCAGTTTGTCAGTTTGAAACATCACTCCTTAAAAGGGTGTCTTGGGTTGATCCTCTCACCCCTCCCAGTCCCACAGGCCTGGGCTGATGGTGTAGGCTGGGCTGTGTTCTCACGGGGAGGCTGGATGAGAACAGAACCACTTTGAAAGGGCCTCTGTACAATAAATGGACAGACTTCAATTCCTCTGGCAATGGAGAGCCGTGGCCCTTGGTGGGGCGCTATCCTTAGCATCTCTGTATAAATTTCTCTCAACAGAGAGAATTCCATGTCTGTATCACATTTAGACATGAGGGCCAAAGTGTTCTATGTGAAGCATGGAAGTTGGTATTTCACATCTGAATACATGCATGTAGATTTCCTGAATGAAATACAGAATTCGCTGCATTTCGCCTGTGAATATCTCACCACAAACTTTCCAAATTGAGAATGGAATTCCCTATATTTTACAGTATGAAAATGTATGCACATATTAAAACATAATGTGACACACATGAGAAGCAAACTACTAAACGATGGAAAAGATAAAAGATATACTCGCTCTATATATCCTAGCAAATCAGCTCATGACAAAGTTTCCAAAATAATGAGTAGTCCTCAAGTAAGACCTGATGAAAAACTTTGTCACACTTTGTCCTAAATTCACCTGGTAACTAGGAGAGCTCTCAGTGTCTGTTAACTTGCTTCACACACAAGAAAAAAACTGCTCATCCTTTTATGAGTGTATGTGGTTTTGAAGTGAGACATTATCTCAAGAGATTCTGTTAACCTCCATAGACTTAAGAGATAAGGTGTTACTGTAACTAAATACCCCTGTACCCAACAACCTTGGGCCAAGCAATATCAAAACATTAAAGTTTAAAGCAGAGTATGTTTTACTGCAGAGCCATGCAAGAAGTGTGGCTTATGCCTTTAAAAACCTCAATCTACCTAAAGAGAAAAAAGAGCTACATATAGAAAAGTATAAAGCACTGATGAAAGAAATCAAACAGTACACAAATAGATGGATAAATATACCGTGTTCATGGATCAGAAGAATCAATATAGTGAAAACGAGTATACTACCCAAAGCAATCTATAGATTCAATGCAATCCCTATCTATAGATTCAATGCAATCCCTATCAAGCTACCAGCGGTATTTTTCAGAGAACTAGAAAAAATAATTTCACAATTTGTATGGAAATACAAAAAACCTCGAATAGCCAAAGAAATCTTGAGAATGAAGAATGGAATAGGAGGAATCAACCTGCCTGACTTCAGGCTATGCTACAAAGTAACAGTCATCAAGATAGTATGGTACTGGCATGGAGACAGAAACATAGATCAATGGAACGCAATAGCAAGCCCAGAGATAAATTCATGCACCTATGGACACCTTATCTGTGACAAAGGAGGAAAGAATATAAAATGGAGAAAAGACGATCTCCTTAATATGTGGAGCTGGGAAAACTGGTCAACCACTTGTAAAAGAATGAAACTAGAACACTTTCTAACACCGTACACAAAAATAAACTCAAAATGGATTGAAGATCTGAATGTAAGACCACAAACTATAAAACTATAAGAGTCCTAGAGGAAAACATAGGCAAAACACTATCCGACACAATTCACAGCAGGATCCTCTATGACCCACCTCCAAGAATAATGGAAATAAAAGCAAAAATAAACAAATGGGACCTAATGAAACTTAAAAGCTTTTGCACAACAAAGGAGACTAGAAGCAAGGGGAAAAGCCTGCCTTCAGAATGGGAGAAACTAATAGCAAACGAACCAACTGACAAAGAATTAATATCAAAAGGATGCAAGCAACACATGCAGCTCAAGTCCAGAAAAATAAGCGAACCAATCAAAAATTGGGCCAAGGAACTAAACAGACATTTCTCCAAAGAAGACATACAGATGGCTAACAAACACATGAAAAGATGCTCAACATCACTCATTATCAGAGAAATGCAAATCAAAACCTCAACGAGGTAGCATCTCACACTGGTCAGAATGCCTGCCATCCAATAATCTACAAACAATAAATGCTGGAGAGGGTACGGAGAAAAAGGAACCCTCTTACACTCTCAGTGGGAATGCAAACTAGTACAGCCACTATGGAGAACAGTGTGGAGGTTCTGCCATATAACACAGTGAACCCACTGATGGGCATATACACCGAGGAAGCCAGAACTGAAAGAGACATGCTGCTGCTGCTGCTGCTAAGTCGCTTCAGTCGTGTCCGACTCTGTGCGACCCCATAGACGGCAGCCCACCAGGCTCCGCCGTCCCTGGGATTCTCCAGGCAAAAATACTGGAGTGGGCTGCCATTTGCTTCTCCAATGCATGAAAGGGAAAAGTGAAAGTGAAGTCGCTCAGTCGTGTCCGACTCTTAGCGACACCATGGACTGTAGCCTACCACGCTCCTCCGTCCAGGGGATTTTCCAGGCAAGAGTACTGGGGTAGGGTGCCATTGCCTTCTCCGGAAAGAGACATGTGTACCCCAATATTCATCGAAGCCCTGTTTATAATAGCCAGGACACAGAAGCAACCCAAATGGCCATCAGCAGACGAATGGATAAGAAATCTGTGATACATATACACAATGGAATATTACTCAGCCATTAAAATGAATGCATTTGAATCCCTTCTAACGAGGTGGATTAAACCGGAGCCTATTATACAGAGTGAAGTAAATCAGAAAGCAAAACACCAATACAGTATACTAACACATATATATGGAATTTAGAAAGATGCTAGCGATAACCCTATATGCAAGACAGCAAAACAGACACAGATGTATAGAACAGATTTTTGGACTCTGTGGGAGATTGCAAGGGTGGAATGATTTGGGAGAATGACCTTGAAACATGTATATTATCATATGTCAACCCAGATCATATGCCATATCATATCATATGCCAGGCCAGATTTGATGCATGAGACAAGGTGCTCGGGGCTGGTGCACTGGGAGGACCCAGAAGGATGGGATGGGGAGGGAGGAGTGAAGGGGCCTCAGGATGGGGAACACATGTGCACCCGTGGCGGATACATGTCAATGTATTCAGAAACCACTTAGATATTGTAAAGTAATTAGCGCCCAATTAAAATAAATAAATTTATATTAAAAAAATAAAAGTTACCTGAAAATAAACTACTTACATTTTCATCAAAAAGAAAAAAAAGAATGCCTTAGAACTAACAAGTCTTGGGAACTGAACTTCGTGCCATTCTGCCCCTTCAGTTTGGACTAGGCATCAGGGTTTTTTTGTTTGTTTCTTTGTTTGTTTGTTTTTTGACTACTGAAAAGATGGAGTAGATTTCCTTCCAGTCTTTACATCTACTTAGACATAATCTTTCACATTTTTTTAATGAAACAATGCATCTATTTCTGTTAAAATGTTTATTGTGAGCAAAAACCAACCAAACAAACAACAAAAAAGAAATTGGTGCCCAGATTTTCACATGAGAAACAGAGATAATGCCATCATTCATGCAGGAAAATCTGCACCCTGATTTTCAGATGTGAAATATAAATAAGTCCCTATTTTATGTAATGAAAACTGTGCTGTGATGTAGATGTTGGAAAATTTGTGAAATTCATATTTAATATAGGAAAATGGATGCCCAGATTTTCTGATGTGAAATACACAGAATTTCAAAACTTCTTGTAGTAATACAGACATGCAGATATTCATAAATAAAATACAGAGAATTTCATATATTACGCTGAAAAAAAAAATGGCTTCCAGAGTCTCATATGTGACATATACAGAGGTGCATTTTTCATATGGGAAAATCAAAACCTAGAAATACAAATGTCACTCCAGTTATTTACACAATTCATGTAGAAATATTGGCACCCAGATTCTCATGTGTGAAATATAGATTATTCCACATATCATGCAAGGCAGCCTTCACGCAGATTTTCAGAAGTGAAATCCAGAGAATTCCAAACTTCAATAGGGAAATCTGTGGCCAGATTTTCATATATGAAATATAGTTGATTCTATATTTGACTGCCTGGCCCAGATATCAATTTCTGAATCACGGAAAATTGCATATTTTATATGTCAAAATCTGACACAAATATTCACATGTGAATAACTGACATTTTGTATCTCACATGAGAAAATATGTCCCCAGATTTTCCAATGCAAAATATACAGAATTCCATATTTCATACTGAAGAGCTTCATGCAAGTTTTCTTGGGTGAAATACAGAGAGTTTCACACCTCAAGCATGAAAACCACTTTATATATGAAATAGAAATTTCTACATTTCTTTAGGAAAATCGATGCAAAGTGTTTCAATTGTTAAATATACAGTATTTTGTAGCGCATGAAGCAAAGCCAATATCCGCTGGATCATCGAAAAAGCAAGAGAGTTCCAGAAAAACATCTATTTCTGCTTTATTGACTATGTCAAAGCCTTTCACTGTGTGGATCACAATAAACTGTGCAACATTCTGAAAGACATGGGAATACCAGACCATCTGACCTGTCTCTTGAGAAACCTGTATGCAGGTCAGGAAGCAACAGTTAGAACTGGACATGGAAGAACAGACTGGTTCCAAATAGGAAAAGGAGTACATCAAGGCTGTATATTGTCCCCCTGCTTATTTAACTTCTCTGCAGAGTACATCATGAGAAACGCTGGGCTGGAAGAAACACAAGCTGGAATCAAGATTGCTGGGAGAAATATCAATAACCTCAAATATGCAGATGACACCACCCTTATGGCAGAAAGTGAAGAAGAACTAAAGAGCCTTTTGATGAAGGTGAAAGAGGAGAGTGAAAAAGTTGGTTTAAAGCTCAACATTCAGAAAACTAAGATCATGGCATTTGCTCCCATCACTCCATGGGAAATAGATGGGGAAACAGTGTCAGACTTTACTTTTTTTGGCTCCAGAATCACTGCTGATGGTGACTGCAGCCATGAAATTAAAAGACGCTTACTCCTTGGAAGGAAGGTTATGGCCAACCTAGATAGCATGTTTAAAAGCAGAGACATTACTTTGCCAACAAAAGTCCATCTAGTCAAGACTATGGTTTTTCCAGTGGTCATGTATGGATGTGAGAGTTGGACGGTGAAGAAAGCTGAGCACCGCAGAACTGATGCTTTTGAACTGTGGTGTTGGAGAAGACTCTTGAGAGTTTCTTGGACTGCAAGGAGATCCAATCAATCCATCCTAAAAGAGATCAATCCTGGGTGTTCATTGGAAGGTCTGATGTTGAAGCTGAAGCTCCAATACTTTGGCCACCTCATGCGAAGGGTTGACTCATTGGAAAAGACCCTAATGCTGGGTAGGATTGGGCGCAGAAGGAGAAGTGGACGACAGAGGATGAGATGGTTGGATGGCATCACCGACTTGATGAAAATGTGTTTGGGTAGACTCCGAGAGTTGGTGATGGACAGAGAGGCCT
This sequence comes from Giraffa tippelskirchi, assembly GCF_054371585.1. Classification (NCBI taxonomy): domain Eukaryota; kingdom Metazoa; phylum Chordata; class Mammalia; order Artiodactyla; family Giraffidae; genus Giraffa; species Giraffa tippelskirchi. The sequence continues at coordinate 15,004,295 of NC_137290.1, forward strand.
GGCGTGCTGCAATTCATGGGGTCGCAGAGAGTCGGACACGACTGAGCGACTGAAATGAACTGAACTGAAGCGAAGCAAAGTCAGCACACAGGTTTTCAGATGAGAAATATGAAAAATTCCATATTTCATGTTACAAAACGTGATCTTATTTATTGCCAATTCTATGTGAAATACAAGAATTTCATATTTCAGGGGAAAGTGCTCTGTGCCTCGAGTTTCAAATGCGAAAGTAGAGAAATCCATATTTCCTGTAGGAAAATCAGTGCCTAGATTGTCATTCATGAAATATAAAGAACTGAATATCTCATGTAGAAAAATCGTGACCCAGATTTTCCTAAATGAGATATAGAAAGTTCATTATCTCATGGATTAGGTCTCTGCCAAGATTTTTTTTTTTTTACGTGAAATATAAAAGTCTATCCCACAAATGCAGAGGCTGAAGAAGCTGAAATAATCAGTTCTCATGAAAACTTACAAGACCTTGTGGAACTAACATCAAATGAAAGAGATCCTTATCATCATCAGTTCAGTTCAGTTCAGTCGCTCAGTCGTTCATTTATCCCTCTTTCATGCTGTCTGTTCAGTTTGTAAGAGGCCTCTCCAGTAAAATTGAATGCACATTCTTCCCCCTCTAAAGTAGCTGCACATTCAGCCATTCTCCTTGCAAGCATCTTCAGTCCTGGCCCTGAGAGTCTCTCTGAAGGGCCCCAGATCAGCAGGTACACACACAACAGACAAGCACATGAATGCACACGTGCACACTCGCGTGAGAATTTTTAGAGCTATTTCTTTAATGACAAGATTGCTGTCCCAGTTTACTTGGAAAGCTCACTTTTGGATTCTCCCTGGTGGTCGACCCCAAGTGTGTCCTTGGGACAAGGCCCTTCCTAATCTTGCCTCATTATGGTGAAAAATGAAGTTAGAGCAATTTGGGCCTCCAGTCTCCTATGAGTAAGTGGGTTGGGTGGGGATTTGGGGTGACTGCCTGTGGCCCCTTAAAATGGTAAGTCTCTGGTGTGTGGAATTATGAGCATCACTCCCCCCCCCCGGCTTCTTGGGTGCAGGGCAACATGCAAGGGTCATGTTAAGGGGGAGAATGAAGGCTTTGGAGGAGCCCTGCATTCCAGCATTCAGTCTGTACCTTGGTCTTTGTACCAGGTTGGTGGATGGAGGTGACGTTCTGGGTAGGGATAGCAAAGAGATGGGAGAAGTCAGCAGTGAGCTCAGAGCCAGTGGAACTAACTCAGAGGTGGCCCATCTTTGTTCCTGAGTGATCCTTGAGGGATCCCACATCCTTTCTGACCTGCTTTCAGGGATCAGTCAGAGGAACTTGGCACCCCTTATCAGAGCCCAAGAGCATTCGGGTCTATCGGAGGTGATGTCAGGGTGAAAGACAATGTTTCCTGTCTGCATAGTCTCTCACTGTTTTCTGGGACTTTGCTGCTTCCACCGTTTTGTCCCCTTGCTATGGTTTGGGGGTCACTAGAGGTGACAGCAGAGGAAGAGGGGAAGGAATTCAAGAAATGCAAGCTCATGGATCCTTGGGAATCTGGGCCAGCTTGGTCAAACAAAGACCCACAGCAGACATGGGGGTTGAGTTGGTGGTAGGGACAGGTGGGAACTTTGGACCTGAGTCATTAAGTAGAGGCCTTTGCCCACAGTCAGTGTGAGGAGGAGTTGGCACCCTACCTGAGCAATAAGATGCACATTCATGTGCAAGACTAATCAGTCCCTATTCCTCAGATAGATGCAAGCAGCCAAAAGGAGATACAGCACACCACCTGGAGTATCTGTCTGTCTTCTATTTTCCCATTCTATAAATATTTATTTGGCTAGGCAGGGTCTTATTTGTGAGACGCGGGATCTTTAACCTTCCTTGGTGGCATGGGAACCCTTAGTTGTGGCATGTGGAATCTAGTTCCCTGACTAGAGATCAAACCTGGGCTCCCTGCATTTGGAATATGGAGTGTTAATGTCTGTACCTGCAGGTACCAAGGAAGTTCCTATTTTCCCTTTCTTTCTAATGTGAGCTTGAGATTAGGATGACAAAGAATGAAGTCTCTGGGTAAATGAGGAGCTGGGCTCCCCGTAGTTATCAAAGAATTGATTCTTTTGAACTGTATTGTTGGAGAAGACTCTTGAGAGTCCCTTGGATTGCAAAGAGATCCAGCCAGTCCATCCTAAAGCCAATCACTCCTGAGTGTTCATTGGAAGGACTGATGTTGAAGCTGAAACTCCAAGACTTCGGCCACCTGATGCAAAGAGCTGAATCAATTGAAAAGACCCTTATCCTGGGAAGGATTTGTGGGCAAAGAGTTGGGCATGACTGAGCAACTGAATTGATTACAGTATCATCAAGAATTCTGTGTGCATACAAAACTGAAAATAAAAATCAAGGTTAATGGTGAAGCAACTCTCCATAGTCAGAAGTAAAAAATAGGATTCACAGAAATACACAGAGCGGAGATATAGAGGTGTCTGGGAGAAGAAAATGGAGAATCAAAGTGGGATACAGCAGTCAACTCGGGATTAAAAAACATAAATTAAAACAGATCCTAAAGGTTAGATTCCTAAGGTTATATCATTGATAGCAAATTTAAAAACAAATTAAGAGCTTAGAAAGAGAGTAGACTCCCAGATCACAGTTGTTTTCTACCTTACTATATATGAAATGTATATATATGAAATATTTTAATAAATAGGTTTGCTTAGTATTATTATTATTATTATTAGAAAGGCAATCATTCATTTCACTTCACTTCAGTTATTCAGTCATTTGCAACCGCATGGACTGCAGTATACTAGGCCTTGCTGTGTCTCACCAGTTCCTGGAGAGTACTCAAACTCATGTCCATTGAGTCGGTGATGCCATCAAATCATCTCCTCCCCTTCGTACCCTTCTCCTCTCACCTTCAATCTTTCCCAGCATCAGGGTCTTTTCAAATGAGTCAGCCCTTTGCATAACGTGGACAAAATATAGAAATGAAAGTTAAGGAAATAATAATGAAAACAAACTTAAAAATGATAAGCATAATTTAAAGAGAGGTCTAGGTACTTCCTTTGAGTTGTTTGTTATGTGATGCAGTTCAGTGTCAGATAGTCACTTGTTCCAGATTCTACTTGTCATGAATGGCTACGATTGACCCTCAACTGAACAATCTCCATATTAGCTGCTGAGTTTTAATCTGTTGCACATGTTACTTCTGGGGTATTTTACCCTTCTTCATTTAATTTCACTTCCTTTGTTTGCAAGTCAATTCTGTGTTGATTTTCCACCCTGAGGTGAGGGAGCAGCGACCCCCATTCAAGCTCACATGCTCAGTGGTTTGGTGGTGAGAATGGGAACATTGAAAACAATTACCACTGAGATATCTGTGGATTTTTGAATGGATGGACCACTGTGGGCTTACCATTTCCAAAGGTGTCATGTAGTTTCTTGATCCACTCTGTTCAGGTACCTGGCTGTTCCACAGGTCCACTGAACCAAACGAGCCCTGCATTTCATACACTTTCCAGGTCTAAGCAACTCAGTTTCTCAGGTTTTCTGCAAGGCAACTGATTTTGATTGTCTATGTGCTTTGTCCCCTGGCAAGGTCCGTGAGGATCAAGTGAGTGGGTGGTGAGCAAGGCACTGTCCCAGATGGGCTATGCATCTTACTCACCTGTATGGTCCCAGGCACTCTCTTTGCTGGCTGTGCCAAAAGGGCACGGTTGCAGGTGTGCCACTTGTCTCCAGAATGGAGCCGATCTCAGGCTGTGAGGCTGCTGGCCAATGTGAACTGTCCATGAACCCAGGAAGACACGGTGAACAATCGGCAGCCTATTCAGAGCTTGGTGGGAGATGTCGTCTCTGTGGCTGAGATATGAGCAGCGCCTTGGCTTCTGCCTCTTGCTGTCACACACATTGCACTCTGCCTCCCTGGCAAAAAGGTCGTAAAAGGTGGCTGATGTGGTCTCCTTGTGTATTTTCCAGTGTGTAAATGCTTGTTTTGTGAGCATGACAGCATTCACTATGTGGCCTTACAGCCTTTTTGGAAGAAAGTTTTTTTTTTTTTTTCCCCATAATTTTTATCTCTAGTTTCCCCACAGTTTAGGTTGCTATACCACCTTTGCTCTGTCAAATTGTCCTCAAGACATTAAAGGCTGGCCTTTACCGCGGGGTAGATGATATGGTCTGGGCCTACCTTTTAAGACCCATTAAATGATCGTGTACAGGAGTTTCTGAGTCACTTCTTTGTGGATAATTGCATTTAAGGATATAGTCTGTGTTTTTGTTTTTGTTTTGTTCTCCCCAGGTAGGCTGCCCTCTGCGCTCACAAGCTCCCCATTGACATCGATGTGAGAGGGTTTCCTATTGTGTGCAAGCTTCTCCTCCTTTACGATTCCCTCTACAAAATGGGAATCCATCCCCAGAGTAATTTATCTCTGTTTATGTTTCTTATAGTTTGTCCTTCCACCTCTTGAAGAAATTCGTTTGCCTTTCTGGACATCTAGGTGGTGAAATTCCAGTTGGGCTATTTCAAATCCTGAAAGATGATACTGTGAAAGTGCTGCACTCAATATGCCTGCAAATTTGGAAAACTCAGCAGCAGCCACAGGGCTGGAAAAGGTCAATTTTCTCCCAATCCCAAGGAAAGGCAGTGCCAAAGACTGCACAATCTACCGCACAATTGCACTCATCTCACATGCTAGTAAAGTAATGTTCAAAATTCTCCAAGCCAGGCTTCAGCAATACATGAACCATAAACTTCCAGATGTTCAAGCTGGTTTTAGAAAAGGCAGAGGAACCAGAGATCAAATTACCAACATATCCGGTGGATCATCAAAAAACGCAAGAGAGTTCCAGAAACAAACACACAAAAAACCCATCTATTTCTGCGTTATTGACTATGCCAAAGCCTTTGACTGTATGGGTCACAGTAAGCTGTTGAAATGTCTAAAAGAGATGGGCATACCAGACCACCTGACCTGGCTCTTGAGAAACCTGTATGTAGGTCAGGAAGCAGCAGTTAGAACTGGACATGGAACAACAGACTGGTTCCAAATAGGGAAAGGAAAAATTCAAGGCTGTATATTGGCCCTACTTATAAAACTTACATGCAGAGTACATCATTAGAAACGCTGGGCTCTCACGAAGCACAAGCTGGAAACAAGACTGCTGGGAGAATTATCAATAACAACAGATACGTAGATGACACCACCATTATGGCAGAAAGTGAAGAAGACTTAAAGTGCCTCTAGATGAAAGTGAGAGAGAAGAGTGAAAAAGTTGGCTTAAAGCTCAACATTCAGAAAAACTAAGATCATGGCAACTGGTTCTATCAGTTCATGGCAAATAGATGGAGAAACAGTGGAAACAGTGTCAAACATTGTATTTTTGGGCTCCAAAATTACTACAGATTGTGGTTGGAGCCATGAAATTAAAAGTCATTTACTCCTTGGAAGGAAAGTTATGACCAACCTAGATAGCATATTACAGAGTACAAGGGACTGGTGCACCAGGATGACGCAGAGGGATGGGATGGTGAGGGAGGCGGGAGGGGGATTCTGGAAGGGGAACACATGTACATCCATGGTGGATACATGTCAATGTAAGGCAAAACAAATACAATGTTGAAAAGTTAAAAAATAGATAAATAAACTAATTTTAAAAAATAAAATAAAATAAAAATCAGGGAAATTACTTTGCTAACAAAGTCCATTCAGTCAATGCTATGGTTTTTCCAGTAGTCACGTATGGATGTGAGAGCTGGACTGTGAAGTAAGCTGAGCACCGGAGACTTGATGTTTTTAAACTATGTTCTTGGAGAAGACTCTTGAAAGTCCCTTGGACTGCAAGGAGAACTAACCAGTCCATGCTAAAGGAGATCAGCCCTGGGTGTTCATTGGAAGGACTGATGCTGAAGCTGAAACTCCAATACTTTCTTGCAAAGAACTGACTTATTAGAAAAGATCCTAATGCTGGGAAGGATTGTGGGCAAGAGGAGAAGGGGACGACAGAGGACGAAATGGCTGGATGGCATCACTGACTCAATAGACATGAGTTTGGGTAAATTCTGGGAGTTGTTGATGGACAGGGAGGCCTGGCATGCTGTGGTTCATGCAGTCGCAAAGAGTCGGACACGACTGAGCAACTGAAATGAACTGAACTGAACTGAGTTGAAGGGCCAGGCAACAGAGTTAACAAGTTGTTCTATGGAAGTTGTTCCATGTGCCAATGATCCTTAGATGCATTTATGCAGAAAGAATTGGTTGAAACATTTGCAATTTCAAAAATTTCCTAGCAAGTTTCAACTGGAAAGAAATCCTGGAGCCACTGAAAGTGTTATTTACTGTTACTATACAATATATTTTTACTTGTGGAACACAATAAATTCGAATATGTATGTATTTAAAACTGCTAATGGAGGTGTTTAGTTGCTAATAACTTTGTATGCTTAAATGAATCGGTTTTATATTTGAGCTATGCTTTTTCATTTTACCGTGCTTTATAAACTCACTAATTTTCTTCTTGGGATTTAGAAACAGTTTTATCATAATCTGAATTTTAAACGAGGCTATCCTCAGCTTTTTGTAAGAATGAAAACAATAAACTGGAATTAAAAATATCTCTCCACTATCTTCATTATAATAAATGATGACAAGAAGAAGCATGTTAAAGCAAGGGACAATGTGGATTGTCACAATCTAGTTTTCCTCTGCTTTTCCTTCTGAAACTAGAGGAGTGTATTTTCAGCCTCAACAAGTTTAAGTGTACCTTTCATACTAAAACCTTCTACTAGCCAGATGATTGGTAATACACGTGCCCCAAATCAAAGGGATTTTTCTTCTCCATCATCAATATCAGTTAGGCCACCAGAGCAAACTGTGATAGATCAACCTATGGTTTTCAATCACTTGAACATTTTTCTATCAACACTCACATAACAGCTACATCAAACAAATGATCATATTGAGAAGTTTGCTACTATGACTACCTCTATGTCACAGTACCACATCTTATTTCCATGACAGAGCAGTTATTTTGGACTAATGATTGAGATGTCTAACTTTCCAGTTAGGTACAGAGATATGTCAGCACATTATGGTCCTTTCTCTAAGCTGGAACATACAGGAAATTCATGGTTCCCAGCGCCAATGATCGCCGATACATCTGCTGCCTCTCTTTCAAGGTTAACTCATCAACTGTCTTTCTTATATGAAAATTATGCAAATTACAATGATCTAACAAACAAGTGTCAGATTATGCAGGGTAATGAAGAGTGAAATTAATGCTGGTACACGTTAATAAATTCTTACATCTCTTATTTCAACAATAAGATATATGCTCATCTTAGTTTTTTTTAATAAGAGTAAAATTACACTTTCCTTCAATATCTGGCTATTGGACTGCATTTTAATATAAACACTTTACTTCCAGGAACTTTTTGATAAGCATCCTATGTAAATTATATATAATCAATTGTTTGAAAAAAAAAAGGAAATGAAAGCAAAAGGCAAAGAAGTCATGGATAAAGTGACTTTTGAAATCACTCAGGCTGATCTGAATGGATATCAAAATTAGGATGGTATGGGAGAAAGCAGAGATACAAATCTATCTGAGAAAAAGCAAATGCACAGTATGTATCTTACTGCTGTCTCAGCTGCATCCTAGTCTCTCACTTAAAAGAAAAAAGTTAGACATGAGGTTATCTCCATTAAAAAGTATGTTTCACACTTGAAAATATATGTGGTGTAGCCTGCTCAGTAATCGTGATCAGGATGATAATATCAGAGAGAAGATGACAGAGTGAAAAATTGTAACATAGCACAAAATAGATATTTTACAAATGGTATTATAAACGGTCACTTTTGCTCTTCTGTCTTTGATGCATATGTTTATTTCCTACCAACAGGATTTCACATTATTTTTCCAAATGTATATTTTCATGTTTCTTGCCTGTTCCTGCAAAGACAGACTTACATCCTTCTGTGGAATGCAACACCTCAGTTTGGTTCAGATATTCTTGGAAGACCTAATATCTGCTTGCTTTAGTAGCTTCATTAAATGCCTCTTTCACTGTCCTTCCGTAGCTGCAGAAGGCAAACTACTTTCAGTCATGTTAAGCCCTTTCTCACCACTTTGCTTCAACCTTTTCTTGCAGTTGGAAGGCACCTGTTAGCCTACCTACCAAAGTAAGCACAGATATCAGGCCTTCTATGTATTTACACACATTTCCTTATGTATCTTGCACATCAGCAAACATATAGTGCCTGCCAAATGAAGTATTTTAAGTACTTTCTGGGTTAGCAGTAAAGAAGTGTAATAACCAATCAAAAGATATATTCATTACTCAACAACATCCCATATCCTCCAGTATTGCTATAAATGACCCTTATAATTGACTGAGAATTTTTTGCTTTATCAAATATGTATTATATTTATGTGCAAGGCAAATGAGATAATTCAAATTATAGAATGATTGTATCTTCTCAAGAAATTTACAGTCTATTAGAACTCATTCTAAGCATGTTGCTTCAGCCTGCACTTCCATAAAATTCAATAGGAATTATACATAAATATAAAACAAAATGTTAGCATTCAGTTTAATCATCTAGCAAAATCATGGAGAAAGCGTGGCCCAAAATCAATGGCTGCTGCTTAATCTATTGTGCAATGAAATACTCTGAGCAGAGTATCTGCTTGCTGGCCTGTGCTACCCAGACTCTTATGAACTCTATTTAGAACTGTGGGCGATCTCACTTGTAGCCATTCCCTTAGGCAGTGGTGGCAACATCGAGTCATGTCCGTATGTTTGTTTGCTACTCCACATAGGGCAACACCAAGTTAAGGTCATCATTCTCATTCTTGCAGCTAATGCACAGTGAGGTCTGGGGAATCTTTGCGTAGATAAGGGAGTTGTTCACAGGAGCACATTCTTCTTCTTGCACTGAAAATTGTCTTTAAAATGCAGGTCAGAATATTATGCATTAGAGAATTAAGCATTTTGCAGCAAATCTGAGTCACTGAAATTGGTGTCCTTAATTATCATTTCAAGCACTAAGTAAAATAGCCTCAGTTTAGATTTCAGGCATCGTGATATGTAGGCAAAAGTGCATGCTTTGAGCAGAATCTACATAAACGTGATTGCATCTTCGATTTAATTGCCTTCTACAGACTATTCCTTCTGACTCCTTTTCAGCTTCTTTTCATACTCTACCTTGAGTGAAAGGTCCTTCCGAAAGATAACAGGATTAATCTCTATAGTCCTTTGGGATAGCTAATAAAAGGTATGGATAGTAAGCCAGAAAGAAAAACACCAATACAGTATACTAATGCATATTTATGGAATTTGAAAGATGGTAATGATAACCCTATATGCGAGACAAAATAAGAGACACAGATGCATAGAACAGTCTTATGGACTCTGAGGAAGAAGGTGAGGGTGGGAAGTTCTGGAACAATAGCATTGAATCATGTATATTGTCATATGTGAAACAGAACACCATTCCATGTTCGATGCATGAGACAAATGCTCAGGGATGGGGCAATGGGATGACCCAGAGGGATGGTATGGGGAGGGAGGTGGGAGGGGGGTTCAGGATGGGGAACACATGTAAACCCATGGCTGATTCATGTCAATGTATGGCAAAAACTACTACAATATTGTAAAGTAATTAGCTCCCAACTAAAATAAATAAATTTATTTTAAAAAAAAGGCATGGATATTGGCATCAAGATATCTCAAGTTGACAAGCCTCTGCTTCTATGCACTCCTGAATAATATCAAATTGGCACATATTATCAAATTATGCCTCAATCATCCAACCTAGGGAAACCTGGCTACATCCTCACATATCTTGACACATTACACCTTTGCTCTATTCCTATATGTCTTTTTTTTTATATAAATTTATTTATTTTAGTTGGGGGCTAATTACTTTACAATATTGTAATAGTTTTTGCCATACATTGACATGAATCAGCCATGGGTTTACATGTGTTCCCCTTCCTGGACACCCCACCCACCTCCCTCCCCATCCCATCCTTCTGGATCATCCCATTGCCCCGGCCCTGAGCCCTTGTCACATGCATCGAACATGGAATGGTGTTCTGTTTCACATATGATAATATACATGTTTCAATGCTATTCTCCCAGAACGTCCCACCCTCACCTTCTCCCTCAGAGTCCATAAAATTGTTCCATGCATCTGTGTCTCTTATTCTGTCTCGCATATAGGGTTATCGTTACCATCTTTCAAATTCCATATATATGCATTAGTATACTGTATTGTTGTTTTTCTTTCTGGCTTACTTCACTCTGTATAATGGGCTCCAGTTTCATCCATCTCAGTAGAACCGATTCAAATGTATTTTTTTTAATGGCTGAGTAATATTCCATTGTGTATATGTACCACAGCTTCCTTATCCATTCGTCTGCTGATGGACATCTAGGTTGCTTCCATGTCCTGGCTATTGTAAACAGTGCTGCGATGAACATTGGGGTACACGCGTCTCTTTCAATTCTGGTTTCCTCGGTGTATATGCCCAGCAGTGGGATTGCTGGGTCATATGGCAGTTCTATTCCCAGTTTTTTAAGGAATCTCCACACTGTTCTCCATAGTGGCTGTACTAGTTTGCATTCCCACCAACAGTGTAAGAGGGTTCCCTTTTCTCCACACCCTCTACAGCATTTATTGCTTGTAGACTTTTGGATAGCAGCCATTCTGACTGGTGTGAAATGATACCTCATTGTGGTTTTGATTTGCATTTCTCTAATAATGAGTGATGTTGAGCATCTTTTCATGTGTTTGTTAGCCATCTGTATGTCTTCTTTGGAGAAATGTCTGTTTAGTTCTTTGGCCCATTTTTTGATTGGGTCGTTTATTTTTCGGGAATTCAGCTGCAGAATTTGCTTGTATATTTTTGATATTAATTGTTTGTCTGTTGCTTCATTTGCTATTATTTTCTCCCATTCTGAAGGCTGTCTTTTCACCTTGCTTATAGTTTCCTTTGTTGTGCAAAAGCTTTTCATTTTAATTAGGTCCCATTTGTTTATTTTTGCTTTTATTTCCAATATTCTGGGAGGTGGTTCATGGAGGATCCTGCTGTGATTTATGTCGGAGAGTGTTTTGCCTATGTTTTCCTCTAGGAGTTTTATAGTTTCTGGTCTTACGTTTAGATCTTTAATCCATTTTGAGTTTATTTTTGTGTACGGCGTTAGGAAGTGTTCTAGTTTCATTCTTTTACAAGTGGTTGACCAGTTTTCCCAGCACCACTTTTTAACAAAAAAAAGTCTAGGTTTTTCATTGCTTTTCCTCCAAGAAGCAAGTATCTGTTAATTTGATGACTGCAGTCTCCATTCACTGTGATTTTTGGAGCCCCCAAAATTAAGTCTGTCACTGATTCCACGTTTTTCTCTTCTATTTGCCAAGTAGTGATGGGACCAGATTCCCTGGTTTTGGCTTTTTGAATGTTGAGTTTTCAGCAAAGTTTTTCACTTTCCTCATTCATCCTCATCAAGACACTCTTTAGTTCCTCTTCACTTTCTCTTCCTACAGTGTTCCCATCTGAATATGTAAGGTTGTTAAAGCTTATCGCAGAAACCTTGATTTCAGCTTATTATTCATCCAGCCCGGCATTTTGAATAGTATAGTCTGCATATATTTCACATAAGCAGAGTGATAATCATCAGTTCTGTCACTATCTTTTCCCAGGTTTAAACTGGTCAATTGTTCCATGTCTTTTTCCAATTCTTCCATCTTGACCTAAGTACACGTTTCTCAGGTGAGAGGTAAGATTGTCTGTGACTCCTGTCTCTTTCAAACTGTCCACAGTTTACTGTGACACACTCAGCTAATGTCTTTGGTGGAATCACTGAAGCAGAAGTAAATGCTTTTCTGAAATCCCGTTGTTTCCTCTAGAAGCCAATGAATGTTCCCAAATTGTTCTCTGGCTCATCTATTGTTTCCAAATTTAGCTTTCACATGTGGGATTTCGTGGTTTATGTACTGCCTACAAATTTTGAGTATTACCTAGCTAGCATGTGAAAGGAGCAAGAGTGCATGCTTGTTTGAACACTCTAGCTTTACCCTTCTTTGGTGTTGGAATGAAAACTGACCTTTTCCAATCTCATGGCTGTGCTTGAGATTTCCAAATCTGATGACATATGAACCCAGGGCCCCAATTTAACAGCATCCTTAACAGTTTAGCAAATTCATGTTAATGAATGTGTGCAGTTTTGGATTAAATCATTCAATTTCTCCTTCATATCTGAATGAGATCCTTGTTGGTTTTATATTTGGCTCATTCATCATTTTGAGAATGTGCTACCATCCTCTATTGGACAAAAGAATTTCTACTGAAAGATCAGCAGCTATCCTTATGGGGATCCAAATGTATAATATTTATGTCTTTCTTCTCGTGGTACTTGATGTTTGCTTTTGTTTGTGTGTGTGTGTTTAAATTTTCTGTGTTTAATTAAAATATTTGTTGTGGGGTGTTTCAGTTTGGATTCATCCTATGTGGGACTCTCTGGTGTGTTGGGACTGAGGGAGCTATTTCTTTCTCCATTTAATGAAGGTTCTTTACTTTTATCTCTTCAAGAATTTTCTCATGGAGCAACCTCTACCCCCTTTTTTTTCTTTTTTTTTTAGTCTTCTCCATTTGGAGACCTACAATTCTCATCGTAGGATTTAATATTTTCACAGAATGCACAGAGCTTTTCCTGTTTCCTTTTCTTTCTTTTTTTTTTTTTTGCACACCACACTGTGTTTCGTTTATTTCCTCTTTTCTACCTCCAGCTTAATAGTTCTTTCTCTCTCTCAGTTATTCTACTGTTGGTTCCTTCCAGGGTGTTGTTAATCTCCATTTTTGCACTGACCATTACTGCTTGACTTTTCTTTATTCGTTATAGATCCATGGTAAATATGTTTATTTCTTCTCAGTGTGGGCCCCCGGTTCTAATTACTGGTGACTCCATTTAGCGTTCAAGCTTTTGGTCATCTTTACTATCATTATTCTGAGCTCCTTTTCAGGAAGACTTCCTATCTCCTCTTCCTTTGTTTATTTTGGTGGGTTTTTATCATGTTCCTTCACCGGCTGCATATCTCTCTCCCATTTCATTTTGTTTAGATCCTGTGGTTTGGGTCCCCTTTCTGCAGGCTGGAGGGCTATGACTCCACTTTGCTGTGGAAGCTGATCTTTGTGGGTGGGATTGGACCTGTAAGTTGTCAAGGTTTAATTCTTGGGGGATCTTGTTCCTGTGGTCTGTCAGGTGGAGCTTGATCACTTCTCTCTGAAGTGCAATCAATTGTCCTATAATGTGCTTTGTGGTGTCTGTGACTTTGATATGGCTTCATGCAGCACCTTTTGTAATATTTATTTTTGTGTTTCAGCTTTGCTGAAGAATCGCTGTGGGTTGTCGTGCACTGAAATTACTGGCTTCAGCTTAGGGCTTGATTTCCATGTAGGCATGGGAACTTTTGGATGCATTTCTCGTTTAATGTTCACTGATGTCAGAGGTTCAAAAATGATCTAAAGATCTGGAATTGACCTCGTGGCCTCTGGGTTTTGGTCCCTGAGTTACAGTAGCATCAAGAATTCTGCATCCACAGAACAGAAGATAAAACCCAAGGTTGATGGTGAAGCAGTTCTCCATAGCCAAAAACAGTCAAAGGGATTCATAGAATTATACAGAGCAGAACAAGTTGAGGAGGGAGATAAAGATTTCTAAGAGGAGAAAAGGGAGAGTAAAAATGGAAGAGTACAGTCAACTCAGGAATTAAATCCGTAAATGGAAATCAGTTCTAAAGATCAAATTCCTAAAGGTATAATCATTGATTTAAAAAAATCAAAAAGCAAAGATTAAGTACCTAGAATAGAATTTAAACTACTATAAATACTGGAAGAAAGATGGAAGCCAAAGTCATTCTCAAAATTATAATGTAGTGTATAGAAATGAAAGTAAAGGGAATGATAAAGAGCAACAACAACAACAACAAAACATGAAAATAATAGAGAATAGTCTAACAATTTCTCTAAAGTTGCTCTGAGCTTTGTTGTGTCAGACCAGTGTCAGATAGCCTCTTTGTCCTCCTTCTACTTGTTGTCAAAAGCTATTGTTGTCTCTGGATTACACAGTTTCTGCATTAACTTCAGTGCTTCCATTTGTTGCACCTGTAACTTTTGGGGTACTTTGCCCTTCTTTGATTATTCTTACTTCTTCAGTTTGCAGCTCTCTTTCATGACTAATTTACTTATGACTAGTTTGCACCTGGAGAAGGAAATGGCAACCCACTCCCGTGTTCTTGCCTGGAGAAACCCAGAGGCGGGGGAACCTGATGGGCTGCTGTCTATGGAGTCACACAGAGTTGGACAACACTGAAGCGACTTAGCAGAAGCAGCAGCAGTAGTTTGCACCATCACACGAGGGGACAGAAGGCTGTTATTCGACCTCACTTGCTCAGCGGTGCAGTGGTGGTGCTGGTGGAGACGGGGAGGACACTGAAAACAAATACCACTGGGTTATGTGGGGTGCTTAAGGTGGATGGGCCACCAAAGTGGGCTTGCTATTGACTAATGTGACATGCACTTTCTGGGTCCACCTTGCTCAGGTTCCCAGGTGATCCGCGAGGTCACTGTCCAAAGTGGGCCCTCTGTTTCACGCATGTCCCAAGTCTAAGCCACTCAAGTTCTCGGGTGGTGTGCAAGGGCACTGACCACATTCGACTATGTGCTTTGTTTCCCTCCCAGGTCCAAGTTTCTCAGGCAATTGGGTGGCAGGCAAGGCACTGTCCAATATAGGCCATGCATCTTAAGTATCTATCATGTCCCAGCCACTCGGTTTGTTTTTAGGGTAAGGGAGTTAGAGAAGGTGAGGTTCAGAAAAATAATGAGACTGGCACTTCATAGGAACAGGTCACCTTTAATGAGGCAAAAAGGGGCAGCAGTAAGATAAATGAGCTGCTGCACTAATCCAAGAAAAGAGTAAGTATATATAGGCATATATGTGGAAAGCTACTCTCTTAAGGGGGCCTGTTCTTCTCCAAGGTTGTTTTGAGTAGACATCTCTTAAATGGCTGGAGCAAGGAATTTTGGAGATCGGCCAGAGGCTAGACCCACTTGGAGCTGGGTATAACAGCCTTAATGTCTATGTTTCTTTCAGGTGAGACAGTTCTTTGTTTTTCATTGAATGGTTTAGAGGACATTACAGGGAGTTTTAACTCCAGGCTATTTAGCAGCCATGCAATTAAAAGACCCTTACTCCTTGGAAGGAAAGTTATGACCAATCAAGATAGAATATTAAAAAGCAGAGACATCGTTTTGCCAACAAAGTCCATCTAGTCTGGGCTATGGTTTTTCCAGTAGTCATGTATGGATGTGAGAGTTGGAAAGTGAAGAACGCTGAGCACTCAAGAATTGATGCTTTTGGAACTGTGGTGTTGGAGAAGACTCTTGAGAGTCCCTTGGACTGCAAGAAGGTCCAACCAGTCCATCCTAAAGGCCATCAGTCCTGGGTGTTCATTGGAAGGACTGATGTTGAAGCTGATTCTGCAATAGTTTGGTGACCTCATGAGAAGATTTGCCTCATTGGAAAAGACCCTGATGCTGGGAAGGATTGGGGTACAGGAGGAGAAGGGGACGACAGAGGATGCGATGGCTGGATGGTTTCACTGACTCGAAGGAGATGAGTTTGGATAAGCTCCAGAAGTTGGTGATGGACAGGAAGGCCTGGCGTGCTGCAATTCAAATGGTTGCAAAAGTCAGACACGACTGAGGGACTGAGCTTAACGGAACTGATTTAGAGACATGCAACTTTTATTATGGAAGAAAGCAAAGAAGAACGAAAGAGCCTCTGGACGAAAGTGAAAGAAGAGAGTGAAAAAGTTGGCTTAAAGCTCAACAATCAGAAAACTAAGATCATGATATCTGGTCCCATCACTTCACGGGAAATATATGGGGAAACCGTGCAAACTGTGTCAGACGTTATCATTTTGGGCTCCAAAATCACTGCTGATGGTGAATCCAGCCATGAAATTAGAAGAGGCTTACTTCGTGGAAGGAAGATTGTAACCAAACTAGATAGCATATTGAAAAGCAGAGATATTACTTTGCCAACAAAGGTCCGTCTAGTCAAGGCTATGGTTTTTCCAGTGGTCATGTATGGATGTGAGAGTTGGACGGTGAAGAAGCCTCAGCGCTGAAGAATTGCTTTTGAACTGTGGTGTTGGAGAAGACTCTTGAGAGTCCCTTGGATGGCAAGAAGGTCCAATCAGTGCATCCTAAAGGAGATCAGCGCTGGATATTCTTTGGAAGAACTGATGTTGAAGCAGAATCTCCAATAGTTTGGCGACCTCATGCGAATAGTTGACTCACTGGAAAAGACCCTGATGCTGGGAAGGATTGAGAGCATGAGAAGAAGGGGAAGACAGAGGATGAGATGGCTAGATGGTATCACTGACTAGAAGGACATGATTTTGAATCATGGTTGGTGTTGGACAGAAAGGCCTGGCATGCTGCGACTCATGCAGTTGCAAAAGTCATACATGAGTGAGTGACTGAGCTGAACTAAACTGATTTAGAGACATGTAACTTTTCTTTATTATTGGCTTTGCCATCAGGACAAATTGCAAGAGTGTGTGTGTCTCTGGAGGGGTGCTGAACTCAGGCTCTGACCCTTCTCTCCTATGTAAACTGTACATGAATGCATGAAGACATGATTAGCAACTGGTAGCCTGCTCAGATCTTGGAGGGAGATGTTTTCTCAGAGGCTAATACAACAGCAGCATCTTGCTTTCTTTTCTCACTGGTCCAAACATTCCTCTCTGCCTCCGTGGAGAAAAAGGCCATAAATGTTAAGTATGTTACACACCTTTGATATCTGTAATGTGTAATATTTGTGCTGTGAGTGTGTCAGTTTTCTCTATGTGGCCTTCGAGACTTCTCTCAAGAACGGCCCCTTTTTGCATTTTTGTCTCTAGTATACCCATGGTTTAGGTTGCTACATCACCTCACCTCTGTCAGATTGTCCTCAGAGCATTAAAGCTGGGTCTTTACCATAGGGAAGATGATACAGCCCAGATATCCCTCCCAGGTCCACCTCAATGACAGTGGACAGGAGCATCTGAGCTTCTTCTCTGCTGGTAGTTTCACTTAAGGACATGTGTTTTTGTTTTTCTTTCCCTTGATTATGTTGCTCTATGTGATCCCAGAGTTCTCCACTGTCACTGTTCTCAGAGGGTTTACTACTCTTTTACAACATCCTCTCCAAGACCAGCCTCAGCCCCTAAATACTTTGTCTCTTTTTATACCTCTTTTATTTTGTCTACCTCCTTTTGAAAAGACATGTTTGACTTTCTCGGTATCTTGGGCCAGTCAACCGTGTTCACAATTTGTTTTCTGAAAGTTCTTCCATGTGTAGTTGATCCTTAGATGAACTCATTGGGGAGAGAGTGGTCTTTGTCTCCTATTCCTCTGATATTTTGGAATCAAACTTCAATATGCAAGTGCCATTTTATTAACTGAAGTGTTGCTGTTCTTCAGCCACTAAGTCATCTTTGACTCTTTGTGTCCCCTTGGACTGTAACACATCAGGCGTCTCTGTCCCTCACCATCTCCCATAGACTTCCCAAGATCATGTCCTATGAATCGCTGATGCTCTCCAAATGTCTCATCCTTTCTTACCTATTGCTCCTCCTGCTTTCAACATTTTCTAAAGATCAGTGTCTGTTCTAATGCGTCAGCTCTTTGCCTCAGATGGACAAGGTTTGGAGCTTTATTTTCAGCATCAGACCTTTCAATGAATCTTCAGTGCTGATCACCTTAAGACTCACTGGATTGATCTTCCTGCAGTCCAAGGAACTCTCACTAGGCCACCACAGCAGAGTAGTTGAAAATAAACAATACTTTGGTGTTCTCACACCTGTACATGTCTTTGGAAAGACAGTGGTTGTGACTCTATTGGCCTCTACTGGCCAAATCATGTCTTAGTTTTTTTAAAAAAATTCTAAATTTGTCACAGCTTTTCTGTCAAGAAGCAACTGTCTTGTAATTTTAAGGTTGTCGTCACCATTTGCAATGAATTTAGAGCCACAGAAAGTGAAATCTCTCATTTTTTTCTGCATGTTCCCGTTTTATTTGCCTTGAACTAGTGGGAACAGACGCCATGATCTTATTTCTTGTAATACTGACTATTCAAATGTACTGTTTAGCAAATGTTTCTGTATAATTAGTGACAACTATTGTTTTCTTGTAACTTTGTTTTCCCTCAGTGTTTAAGATAAGAAATTACTCTCTACATGTTTTCTAACACAATAGCTACTCATTTTATGTAATACTGATGATTTTAATTTTCCTACTGAAATCGTGTTTACTATGATTCTGTGAAAACTTGGTGAAATGTTGATAAAATACCCAACCTGTGAAATACTTTGACATTAACGTAATGTCTTAAGACTGTTCAAGATATCGGGTTTTTCTTTTTTCCCCCCCTAATATGGAAACTAGGCAAATGCAAAGGATGACAATACCAAGAAGATATGACATGGAGAGGGGGCAGGCAGCTGAACCACCATGGTATGAAGGGACAGAAATCTGATTCATCCATGCTTTCTATTGTAATATTTGGAACAAAAAGTTAGTGATGAAATAAAATTTTACCTATTGAGGTATGGGGAAGATATTCTGATGTATACAACATTGACTTTCATTGTTAGGCTATCTAGAGTAGCCTGATTATGACCTATGCACTGTGCATTTTGCATCTATTTTACCCATTAAAGGGTAATATATTTTTCTAAAAAAAGGTAGTAGCTGTATCCCAAATTTAAGTAGTTGACCACTAGGAATATTGTTCAGATATGTTCCTTTGCTACTGGAACTTTAATTTTTAAAATTTTATCCAATGTAAAGATAGCAGCTGCTTTCTTAGAACAATATCTTTAAACACTTTACAGTTGCAATTTTATGGCTGAAGGTCTCATCAGATATTCGAAATCCAGCTCTTATTATAGAAAGAATAACAGAAGATGAGCAAGGTAATGGCATAGCCTTGAGCAAGAGGACCGAAATTGTTCAGCCTGAAACTTATACCAAATAGTTCATTTACTCTCTTGGGTGTGGCAATTGTTTTGCCAGCTTAATAAACAGGCTTGAAATTACATTTTCACAAAAAAAAAAAAGAGAGAGAGAGAAAAACTTCGAACAAGACACAAGTATGAAGCCATTTAAAGTTGTATTTACTGGAGATTTGTAACATATTTTACTTGAGGAGAATAATTTTTACTGTTATGTAAGTTTTTAAAAATACTAATACAGGGGGTTATTTGATGCTATTAACTTCTTATGATTAAAGGAATCGATTTTTCTTAGTTTTTCTGATTTGCCTGAGTTTAAAAATTTACTAGATAAATGTTTTCCTTTGATGTTAGTTGCATTCTATCATAATCGAAATTTTGAATGAGGTAATCCTCAAATTTAGTAAGAATGAAAAGAAGAGTTGGGAATAAAAATGTCTCTACATTATCTTCATTAGTCTGAGATTATAAGAAGCATGTTAAAGCAAGGGGTAATGTGGATGATCAAAACTCTGACTTTCATCCTGAAACTAGAGGACAGTGTATATTTTCAGCCTGAACAAGTTTAAGTGTGCCATTCCTATGAAAGCCTTCTACCATCCAGAGAGCTCCTGATACAAGTGCCCGAACTTGAAGTGATTTCTCTTCTCCATCATAAATATCAGTTAGGACACAGAAGCATATTGTGATACAGCAATCTGGTGCTGCTTTAGTTGTTGTCGTTGTTTTAATTGAAGAATAATTTTACAGAATTTTTCTGTATTCTGTCAGAATTCAAAATAAATCAAACATACAGGCACATATATCCCTTCCCTTTGGGAATACCCTCCCATCTCCCTCCCCATCCAACAATCTAGGTTGATCATTTGTCACGGGACTACACATAGCCACTACACTAAATTAAATGGCTCCAGTGAAAATTTTCCAGCTATGTCTACTTCTATTTCTCTGTACCATAACATATCTCCATTACAGAACAGTTAGTTTGGACTGAGGATGGAGCCTTCTACCTTTACAGGTTTGTATGGTAATATGTCAGCCCATGACCATCCTTTTCCTAAACTACAACAGTCAGACAATTTATTTTTTTCAGTGCCAAAGATCCCTGATACATCTGCTGCTTCTCTTTCAAGATCCACTCATCAACCATCTTCATTATTTGAAAACTGTCCTAAGACAACTCATCTACCAAATAGGTGTCAGATTATAGAGGATATTGAAGTGTAAAATTAATGTTGGGAGATGTCAACAAATTCCTACAATTCTCTTATTTGAAGAATAAAGTTACATATTCATCTTCATATTGCCAATTTCTATTTTGAAAAAAATAAGAGTAAAATGAGTCTTAATTTAAGTTCCTATTTTACTCGCAGTAATATAAACACTTCTCTTCAAGGTCATACAAAAAACAGTACACTTGCTTTCACTGAACCCCACAGTCAGTTGATTGACATTATTGCATCAAAGTGAGCAGACCCATGTTTGGTTTGGTAACAGTCTGAATGTTAAGAATGTGTATAGAAGGGTGATCAATCACTTTTATTTCAGGAACGAAGTAGATTTATTGATGTGATTTTTCTGTGTAAAAATACTTTAGGAATGACATTTTACAGGTTTCATGTTTTTGGTTACTATTTATGTAAGCAACCTTTATTTTAAGTTGATGTAGAAGTAAACACTGGTTGAACATTGCCCTTCAATTGTGAGAAGACCAGTGACTTTATGATGTCAGAGCTACCCTTCAGTTGCTAGGAGACCAGTGACTTTGTGATGTCACAGCTTTTTGACTTTGAGAACCATGTTGATGGTCTAGAGAGTTTATCTGTGTATGCCAGCCAAGCAGCATTTGAAGTTGGAGTGTGTAAAATCAGACAAATGAGGAAAGTATCTGAAAAAAGATTTCTCTGAGATGGCACATATTCCTTCAGAAATTCAAGATGTGCCTCTTAAAGATGAATCAACTGGTTCCAAAACCTCCATTAGATCTTCTTTGTGTGATTACACACTAACTGGGGACTCAGTTTTGAGATCTATGATTGAAGAATATGCTTTTCAGGCTTTGTCTGAGGAAGTTGGGATAAAAAGGCCATGCTACATATTTTCTGTCTCTGAAACAAATGAGTTGAATGATTTTCTTTCACTAACTTTTCCACAAAAACTCTGGACTATACTTGAAAGTGAACAGTTTGAATCTATTTGGTGGGATGAGAGTGGCACTTCTATAGTGATCAATGAAGAACTCTTTAAGAAAGCAGTCTTGGAAAGAAAGGTCCCTTTCAGGATATTTAAAACTGATAGTATGAAAAGTTTAGTTCGCCAGCTTAACCTTTATGGGTTTAGTAAAAAGCGACAAACTTATCAAAGATCTGCTTCACTACCTGACTTTCTGGAAGAAGAAAGCAATGTCTCTCTTTTGAGCAAGGTATTCCAAAATTTCCACTTATTGGTAATATGTAAGATTAATTCATGTGACTTACAAAGCATGTTCACATATATAGCTAAAACTGAATTTAAAATTGAGATAGAATTCCAAAATTTCCACTTATTGGTAATATGTAAGATTAATTCATGTGACTTACAAAGCATGTTCACATATATAGCTAAAACTGAATTTAAAATTGAGATAGAAAATTGTTGAAAACATTTTATTTTTTGAAGTTGAGAACAGCTGGAGGTTAAAATATTTGATATTTAACATACTCTCCTAGCAACTTGAAACCGGATACTTGTCCTCAAGCTACTTTAAGTGGTATTTACTGTATATATAACAACATATTTTTTTAACTGAGGAGCATACCTGTTTCTAACATGTAAGGTGTTAAAACTACTAATGGAGACGTTTTATTTGATGCTCTTTAATTGGTATCATTAAAGGAATACATTTTTATAGTTTAGCTTTGCTTTTCAAGGGTACCTTGGTGTATAAAAAAATGAAATAATTGTATCCTTTGATTTTAGGTACAGGTCTACCATAATCCAAATTTCAAAAGAGGTTATCCCCAAATTTTAGGAAGAATGAAAAGAAGAGTTGGGATTAACAATGTGTTTCCAAAATCTTCATTAGTTCGAGATTACAAGAAGAAGCATGTAAAAGCAAGGGTTAACATAGATGATCGTAACTCTGGTTTTCATCCTGAAACTAGTGGAGAGAGTCCATTTTCAGCTTCCACAAGTTTAAGTGTGCCTTTCACACAAAAGACATATACCAGCCAGATAGTCCCTAAAACAAGCACCCTTTCTCCGGGTGACTTATCTTCTCCATCATCAATATCAGTTAGACAAACAGAACAGAATGTGGTAGATCAACCTGCTCTTTTAAACCAGTTGAGCGTTTTTATTGGCACTCCCATAGCACCTACACTCAATCAAGTAAATGGCCACATTGAGGACTTTGCTACTATCGCTACCTCTACTTCTCAGAACCACATTCTATCTCCATTTCGGAGCAGTTCTTTTGGACTGATGGTGGAGCCTTCTACATTTCCAGGCAGGTATAGCGATATGTCAGCCCATGACAGTCCTTTTCCTAACCAGCAACAGAGAGGCAACTCAAGGTCCCCAGTGCCAATGATCGCTTATACACCCACCTCCGCTCTTTCAAGTCAATTCATCAATTATATTCCTTATGTGAAAACCATGCTAATTAAAACTGACCTATCAAATAAGTATCAGCTTATGGAACCTAATGAAGATTAAAATTTACGTTGGGAGATGTCAACAAATACCTACAATTCTTGTATTTGAACAATAAAGTTACACGTTCATCTGCACAGTTTTGTTTTCTATTTTGAAACAATGAAGAGTAAATTAAGGCTTTATTTCAATGTCTGGCTATTTTTCTGCACTCTTTTATAAACTCTTCAGTTCAAGAAAACATCCGTTAGGCATCCTAGGTAAATGGCACCGAATCTATTGTTTCTAAGCAAGAAAATGAGAACAAAGGGAAAAGAGGTAATGGATGTAAAGTGATTTGGGAAATCATCCCTGCTGAAATGAATGGGTGTCTAAATGAGGATGGTACGGGTGCAGGAAGACATACAAATAAAATTAAAAAGTGCACCTACACAGTACATACCTTAGTGCATTCACATTTACATGATATTCTATAAGGTGTAGGTAGGGTCTTAACAAGACCTTCTAGAACTAACACTCAAAAAAGATGTCCTTTTCATTATAGGGGACTGGAATGCAAAAGTAGGAAGTCAAGAAACACCTGGCGAAACAGGCAAGTTTGGCCTTGGAGTACAGAATGAAGCAGGGCAAAGGCTAATAGAGTTTTGCAACGAGAACGCACTGGTAATAGCAAACACCCTATTCCAACAACACAAGAGAAGACTCTCCACGTGGACATCACCAGATGGTCAACACCGAAATCAGATTGATTATATTCTTTGCACCCAAAGATGGAGAAGCTCTATACAGTCAGCAAAAACAAGACCGGGAGCAGACTGTGGCTCAGATCATGAACTGCTTATTGCCAACTTCACACTTAAATTAAAGAAAGTAGGGAAAACCACTAGACCATTCAGGTATGACCTAGATCAAATCCCTTATGAGTATACAGTGGAAGTGACAAATAGATTTAAGGGACTAGGCCTGATAGACAGAGTGCCTGAAGAACTATGGCACAGGTTCAGGACATTGTATAGGAGACAGGGATCAAGAAAATCCCCATGGAAAAGAAATGCAAAAAAAGCAAAATGGCTGTCTGAGGAGGCCTTATAGATAGCTGGGAAGAGAAGAGAAGCGAAAAGCAAAGGAGAAAAGGAAAGATATTCTCATGTGAATGCAGAGTTCCAAAGAATAGCAAGGAGAGCTAAGAAAGCCTTCCTCAGCGATCAGTGCAAACAAATAGAGGAAAAAAATAGATTGGGAAAGACTAGAGACCTCTTCAAGAAAATTAGAGATACCAAAGGAACATTTCATGCAAAGATAGGCTCGATAAACGACAGAGATGGTATGGACCTAACAGAAGCAGAAGATATTAAGAAGAGGTGGCAATAATACACAGAAGAACTGCACAAAAAAGATCTTCATGACCCAGATAATCACGATGGTGTGATCACTCACCTAGAGCCAGACATCCTGGAATGTGAAGTCAAGTGGGCCTTAGAAAGCATCACTACGAACAAAGCTAGTGGAGGTGATGGAATTCCAGTTGAGCTATTTCAAATCATCAAAGGTGATGCTGTGAAAGTGCTGCACTCGATATGCCAGCAAATTTGGAAAACTCAGCAGTGGCTACAGGACTGGAAAAGGTCAGTTTTCGTTCCAATCCCAAAGAAAGGCAATGCCAAAGCATGCTCAAACGACCGCACAATTGCACTCATCTCACATGCTAGTAAAGTAATGCTCAAAATTCTCCAAGCCAGGCTTCAGCAATAGGTGAACCGTGAAATTCCAGATGTTCAAGCTGGTTTTAGAAAAGGCAGAGGAACCAGAGATCAAATTGCCAATATCCGCTAGATCATCGAAAAAGTAAGAGAGTTCCAGAAAAACATCTATTTCTGCTTTATTGACTATGCCAAAGCCTTTGACTGTGTAGATCACAATAAACTGTGGTATATCCTGAAAGAGATGGGAATACCAGACCATCTGACCTGTCTCTTGAGAAACCTGTATGCAGGTCAGGAAGCAACAGTTAGAACTGGACATGGAACAACAGACTGGTTCCAAATAGGAAAAGGAGTAGGTCAAAGCTGTATATTGTATCCCTGCTTATTTAACTTATATGCAGAGTACATCATGAGAAACGCTGGGCTGGAGGAAACACAAGCTGGAATCAAGATTGCCGGGAGAAATATCAATAACCTCAGATATGCGGATGACACCACCCTTATGGCAGAAAGTGAAGAAGAACTAAAGAGCCTCTAGATGAAGGAGGAGAGTGAAAAAGTTGGCTTAAATCTCAACGTTCAGAAAACTAAGATCATGGCATCTGGTCCCATCACTTCATGGGAAATAGATGGGGAAACAGTGGAAACAGTGTCAGACTTTACTTTTTTTGGCTCCAGAATCACTGCTGATGGTGACTGCAGCCATGAAATTAAAAGACGCTTACTCCTTGGAAGGAAGGTTATGGCCAACCTAGATAGCATGTTTAAAATCAGAGACATTACTTTGCCAACAAAAGTCCGTCTAGTCAAGGCTATGGTTTTTCCAGTGGTCATGTATGGATGTGAGAGTTGGACGGTGAAGAAAGCTGAGCACCGCAGAATTGATGCTTTTGAACTGTGGTGTTGGAGAAGACTCTTGAGAGTCCCTTGGACTGCAAGGAGATCCAAACAATCCATCCTAAAAGAGATCAATCCTGGGTGTTCATTGGAAGGTCTGATGTTGAAGCTGAAACTCCAATACTTTGGCCACCTCATGCAAAGGGTTGACTCATTGGAAAAGACCCTAATGCTGGGTAGGATTGGGGGCAGGAGGAGAAGGGGACGACAGAGGATGAGATGTTTGGATGGCATCACCGACTCGATGAACATGGGTTTGGGTAGCCTCCGGGAGTTGGTGATGGACAGAGAAGCCTGGCGTGCTCCAAATCATGGGGTCACAGAGAGTCGGACACGAGTGAGTGACTGAACTGAACTGAGGGTCTTAAGATGGAGAAGAAAATGGTGCCCCGCTCCAGTATTCTTGCCCTTGGAGAATTCCCTGCAAAACGGCTCCCGGTGGGCTGCTGTCCATAGGGTTGCACAGAGTTGGACACAAGTCAAACGGCTTAGCAGCAGCAGAGTCTTAAGACATTAGACAGGAGAGTGTCTTCATTATAGAAATTCATTTCATACTTGAAAATATAGATATTGTAGCATGTCCAAAATTAGGATAACCGTTATACCGTCACTGTGATACCAAACATTACAGGACATAATCAGTGACTGGACAATGCTCAGCACAAGATAGATATTTTACAAGTGGTATTGTATAGTGTCATTTTAGCTCTGCTCTCCTTAAAGCATACTTTTATTTCCTGCCACGGTGATTCCACCCTATATTTCCTGATGAATATTTATATTTTGTTTATCTGTTCCCTCACGACAAAATAAATTCCTGTGGTGATTGCAGCATCTCAGGATGGTTAAGTTCTTTGAGGACAAGATATTTGTTTTCCGTAGTAGTTTCATTATCGTTTTGTTACACCTTGCTTCTGGAGCTACAATCACACACACTGCTTTCAGATGTGCTAAGCCCCTTCTCACAATTTTGCCTCAACTCTTTCTTGACGTTGGAAGGAACCTCTGTTCGCCCTCCTACCAAGGTGAGCACAGGTATCAGGGCTTCAATGTGTTTTGGGTCTACCCCCTTTTCTTTATGTATCTTTCACATCAGCTAAAACGTAGACCCTGCAAATGACATTTTGTAAGTACTTACTGAATTATCAATAATGAAAAGTAATCACCAATCCAATGCTATATACATTACTCTACAACAGCCTACAACCTGCACTATTATCATAATTGGCCTTTCCTACTTACTGAGAAAATTTTCCCAGTTGAGAAATATATATATTATATTTACATGAATGTCAAATGTGGGAATTCAAATTATACAATGATTGCTGCTCTTATGAAGTTTACAGTCTCTAAGAACCCATACTGAGCATGTTGTTTCAGGCCGCAGTTCCCTAAAACTCAGTAGTAGTTATAGAGATACTTATGAAAAAACAAACAAACAAACAAAAAAGAATCATTCATTTCAATCATCTATAAGAGTAATGGAGTAAGGAGGGATCAAAATCAATGGCTGATCCTTCATATAGTTCACAACGAAATACGATGAGCAGAGTGTCTGCCTTTGGACTATGCAGACTCTCATGAACACTACCTCGGGATCTTGGCAATCTCCACTTTGTGGCCATTCCTTTAGACGGTGGTGGCAATGTTAAGTCATGGCCCTGTTCTGGTATGGTAACCCATACAGGACAACACCAAGTTAAAGTTCACCGTTCTCATGTTTGGGGCTAATGGACAGTGACAGCTGTGGAATATTTGTGTAGATAAGGGAGGTGTCCACACAGCACACTCTTCTTCTTTCACTGAAAGTTTTCATTGAATTTGGCTGAGAATACTATGCTTTAGAGAGGTAAGCATTTTGTAGCCATTATAAGAGTTATTGAAATTGGTGTCCTTCGTTGTCATTTCAAGCCCAAAATCCAATGGTCTTGTTTTCGATTTCAGGCATCTTACTTTGTAGTGAAATTTGCATGCTTTGAGAAATAGCACCTTAAAGCAATCACGTCTTCTATTTCATTGTCATTTACTGATTATTCCTTCTCACCCCCTTTTATCTTCTTTCCTGTTCTGCTTTGTGTGGCAGGTCCTTCTCAAAAAGAACAGGATTAATTCCCTTAGTGCTCTGTGGTAACTGGGAAAAGGCATAAGGCCATTCACTATATCGTGTGGAAAAGCTACTGTTTTTGTTCCCTCCTGAAAACGTATTATTAAATTGTCCCTCAATTCCCCTACCACGGGAAGCCTGGTTACATGATACATTACCTTGTTGATCAATTCCCATATGGCTTTAACATATCAGTACCTTTAATTCTCAAAAGCTGATAGAGAAAATAGCTCAATACATTAGGGAAATATTGTACAAGAGTTCAATTTTCTTTCCTTTACTTATTTATTTTATAATTGGTGCCTAAAATAGTAAAAGTGAGAACAAAATTTAAGGGAATTAAACACAGAAGATGAGACAAGAAGTAGAAAAACTGATGGGAGATGATCAGAGGATAAAATTGGATGTTTACAATGTAACAAGCAAATGTGTAACAGCAGGACCTAAATAGGTCAATATGACTTCAGTATTGTTACCCTACAAATTATTTTCATTTTAGCAAATCACAGAATAGTCTTACATGCAAAACATTTCAAGATCCCATGGAATGCACAACAAAGTTATATCTTTTAAAACATTCGGATTTAAAAAGTCGCTAGAGAGAAATCATTCAAGTACAAAATAATTTCCAAAACTAAGCCTAGAAACGTATCAGAGAAACTCTGGGAAGTTCATAGGTGTCCTTCAGTGAGTCCTTGGGTTTTCTTTTCTTTTTGTAATTGTGTTTAAGCATATAAGATTGTGACTGTGCGTGTGTGTGTACATCAGATTAAGAATGTGTTTGTGAGTATATGTCTGAGCTCTCTTTTGGTCTTTTATGTTAGAAATTTCTGCTGAAGAAATAATTCATTCAAAAGTATAAACAGGTACAAATTAAAATGCTCATTCAAAAGTCTTCTTTTTCTTTTCAAAGTGCAAGATAAACGGATGCATCAAAGGTTGAAAACATTTCAATAATACCCAAGCTACTCCATCCAAACATAATTAAAAACTTTGAAACTCTCCCAATCAGCCCAGCAAAAGATGAGTGGGACCTTAAGTATCTATTATGTCTGGCAGTAACAAAACACCCAGCCTCTAATATGGCAGTAGCAAAGAAGGCCATGTAGAGGCCTGGAGTTTCAACCGGGCCTTCCTGTAATAGGATACTACCTTCCTATAGGAGGCTGCACACTCACCAGTAGGGGATTTCACATGCATTCACACACACAATGCTCAACCTTCATCTGAAGAAAAAACTGTGACATTAAGAGAAGAGGAATGGTCTGGTCACAGAAAAGGCAAGTGGTAAAGTCAAAATGGATCCAGCTTCCTGCCTACATCCATGCTCAGTAATGTAATCCCTTGCAAGCATTCCTAAGGGTGACTAGGATGCACAAGTCAAAGATGCTTCTCCCAGGATTACAGAGATTGATTGAGAAGCTATAAGTTTGTTTACCTCTCACCCCTTCCTTAAGATCACATATCATGACTGTTAACACATAAGCCAGAAAGAAAAACACCAATACAGTATACTAATGCATATATATGGAATTTGAAAGATGATAATGATAACACTATATGCGAGACAGAATTAGAGACACAGATGCATAGAACAGTCTTATGGACTCTGAGGGAGAAGGTGAGGGTGGGACGTTCTGAGAGAATAACATTGAAACATGTATATTATCATATGTCAAACAGAACACCATTCCATGTTCCATGCATGAGACAAATGCTCAGGACTGGGGCAATGGGATGACCCAGAGGGATGGGATGGGGAGGAGGGGGGTCCAGGAAGGGGAACATATGTAAACCCATGGCTGATTCATGTCAATGTATGGCAAAAACTACTACAATATTGTAAAGTAATTAGCCCCCAGCTAAAATAAATAAACGTACAAAAAAAAAAAAAAGGGCAGCTCTAACACATATTTAGAGACAATGCCTGCTTCTGCCTAAGACCAAGGTTGTAGATCCAAGTGGCATATAGGGTAAGGTTTCCATCTCAGGATGCCACATGACACCTCGGGAGTTCTCCTTCTCTGCAAAGGTCTCAAAAAACATTGTGAGAAGTATGTTTTGAGGGAAGGAAACAAGGAAACCGACAAGAGTTGTGTTCTTTCTAATTATCCTCAGTCTCACTTATCATCCCATGTATAATGACAAAGCCCCTCAAGCACTGCCAATACCAATTTTTTGATGTTGTTCAGCCACTCAGTCTTGTCTGACTCTTTGTGACTCCATGTACAGCAAGAACCCTGGGTTCCCTTGCCTTTCAAATCACCAGTTTACTCAAACCCATGACTTTTGAGTCAGTGATGCTTTGCAGCCATCTCACCCTCTGTCGCTCCCTTCTCATCCTTCCCTCAATCTTTCCCAGCATAGTTAAGGTGCTTAACAAAGGAATTATTTCAAAGGGCCCAGATTCTTGCATCTTCCCATAGGTAGAAAATATCTCAATCCATTCACTTGATGTGTTCTGATTTTATTTCGTTAACCATAATATTTGCACAATCTCCATACCTGATCATTGTACCAAAACTTCTGTAAAACCTGGCTCCTCTGATCCTTCTTCAGAGCAGTCTTTTTGCATTACTTAAGAAGTTGCTCCACGTGATTAAAACCTTCTTAGGATGAAAGTCTAGAATATGATTAAGAACTCTTACAACTCAATAATAAAAAAAGACAAACACCCAATTTAAAATGGGCAAAGAATCTAGACAGACATTTCTCCAAAGAAGATGTACAGTTGTCCAACAAGCTCATGAAAAGATGCTCTGACATCATTAGTCATCAGAGAAATGCAACTCAAAGCCACAATGAAATACCATTTCATGCTCATTATGATGGAGATACGATATATATGACAATAAAAAGTGTTGATGAGGATGTGGAGAAATTGGAAATTGATGCAGCCTCTAAAAAAAATAGACTTGCAGTTACTCAAAAGTCCAAATATTGAGTTACCACATAATCCAGCAATTCCACTCCTAGGAATATATACAAGGTTAATGAAAACATATGTCCTCAAGAGGAGGATCATAGCAGTATTAGTCATAATAGCTAAAAAGTGGGAACAATCCAAATGTTCATCAACTGATGAATGTATAAATAAAATGTGGTATCATCTATGGGATGAAATATTGCTCAGCAACAAAAATAAATGAAGCAATAAAATATGTACCAACAGAAAAAAAAAAAAAGAAAGTCCTGATGAAGAAAACATAATTAGTCACTTTTAGGCTATGCAGTTTTCTCAGTCATTAGCACACATTCTAGAATTGCAAAAAAAAATTTTAAAAAAGGAAATTCTTGTGCAGCATCTCAGCTTTAGCCTATGTTTACTAATTCCTACCTAGCAATGTTCTGAAACTCAAAGGCTTGCTACTACTTATTAAAACCTGAGGGAATTTATGTTTTCATAAATTTGTGACATAAGTTTACGAAAACATATAACCATACATGTTTACATTATTTTAAAAAACATTTTCTTTACTTTTAGAAACAATGACAAGGGTGAAGTGAAGCGACACCTAAGTGTAGAGCCTGAATTTATTCTGGGTAACTTAGCTCTGTATTTTAAGTTTCTGTTTGTTTGTTTTTTTCTTTGTCTATACATACTAAGGCAGTCCCGGTTACACATTTTCCATGACACACACTGTGATGCTTTTCTTGTCACTTGCACAAGTTGGCCGAGGACTGATTTTCTATCTTCACTTGAAAGAAAATGGTTAAAATTTGTAGTATAATAAATATACAATGCTGTGTTTATTTCTGCTGCACAGCAAAATAAATCAGTTATTCGTGAATATAGCTGAGTCTCCCTTTTGAACAGTCCTCCCATATCCCTCAGGGGTCTGCTCCCCTAGCCCACAACACACTCCACTAAAGCACTTCATAGCACTGAGCAGGAAGTGCTATCTACTACATCAGCTATCATTAGCTACCTACTACATATTTGGTATTTTACATCTGTCAGTGCAATTTGTTCAAATCATTCCATTCTCTCCATCCCACTCTGTGTTCACAAGTCTGTTTTGTATGACTGCATCTCTTTCTACCCTCCAAACGGATTCTTCAGTACCTGTTTTAGAGATTTCATATTCAATATTGGTCCTTCTGTTTCTGAATTATTTCACTGCATCATAGGCTCTAGATTCATTTGTAACTCTACAAATAATCCAATTTTGTTTCTTTTTATGGGTAATTTTTCGTCCTATATATGTAACATAGCTTCTTTATCCATTTTTCGTTCCATGGGCACTAAGGTTGCTTCCCTTTATTGGCTATTATAAATGGCATTACAATGGTTACTGGAGTACATATCTTTTTCAATTATAGTTTCCTTTGAGTTTATACCAAATAGTGGGATTGTTGGGTTATATAGTAGTTTTATTCTTGGTTATCTAAATAACTCCCATAATGTTAGGCAACGGGGCAGCATTCATTTACATTCCTAACAATAGTGCAGGAGGGCAGGAGGATTCCCTATTCTCTATACCATCTCCTTTATATATTATTACACAATTATACACACACACACATACATATATATACATATACATATATTTACTTCTTTATTTGGTTGTGACAAATGTCATTTGCTGCATGTGGAATCTAGTTCCATGACCAGGGACCAAATCTGGGACACCTGCATTGTGATTATGATGTCTTAGCCACTGGACTAGCAGGGAAGCCCCCTATTGTGGATTTGTTTTTATCGATGGGCATTTAGAATGGTATGAGGTGATACTTCACTGTAGTTTTGATCTGTGTGCCTTTGTTAAGTAGAGGTAGTTTTTGCTATGGTCAGTTTCGGGAGTTTCTATCACAAACACTTGTTAAATCATGTCAAAGGTTTTACAACATCTGTTGAGATGATCATGTAGTTTTAATCCTTTAATATATATTGATATGCAGCTACTGAAGAATGTTTGCATATTTTGGATAAACCCCACTTAATAATGGTGTTCGATCCTTTTAAGGGATTGATGGATTTTTTTGGTGGCATTTTGTTAATGATGTTTGACTCTGTTCATCTATGTGATATTGGTCTCTAACTTTCCTTTTCTGTGTTATCTTGCTGTCGGTATCAGGGTGATGGTGACCTTGTAGGATGAGTTTCTGGGTTTTCCTTCTACTTTAGAATTGTGGAAGAGTTTCAGAAGCTTAAATGTTAGCAGTTCTCTCAATGGTTCATAAAATTTCCCTGGAAAGCCATATGGCTTTAATTGTGTTTACTGGAAAATTTTTCCATCACACTTTCAATATTAGTGTTTCTAATAGCTGTGCTAATATTTTCTATTTCTTCTTATTTGAAATTCTGAGAGTTTGTCCATGGATTTCAGATTCTAAACTTTATTGACTTATAATTGTTTGTTGTAGTCTCTTCTGATAATTTGTTGTTTTTGTAGTATCAGTTATATTGTCTCCTTTTGTATAACAAATTCTACTTGTATAACAAATTCTACTTCTAAGTGTTTTTCTTTTTCTTTTTTCATACTGTTCATGGGGTTCTCAAGGCAAGAATACTGAAGTGGTTTGCCATGCCCTTCTCCAGTGGACCACAATCTGTCAGACCTCTACACCATAACCCATCCATCTTGGGTGGCCCCACACGGCATGGCTTAGTTTCATTGAGATAGACAAGGCTGTGGTCCGTGTGATCAGATTAGCTAGTTTTCTGTAGTTTTAGTTTTAGTGTGTCTGCCCTCTGATGCCCTCTCGCAACACTTACGGTCTTACTTGGGTTTCTCTTACCTTGGGCCTTGGGTAATTCCTCTTGCCTCCACCGCCGCCGCCAGCCCCAGCCCCCGCCCTGGCCTAGGCCCTGTCGGCCGCCGCCCCCGGCCCCAGGCCCAGCTTATCCCCTGTCGGCCGCTGGATTCGGCTCCCAGCCCGGCCTAGCCCCTCTCGGCTGCCGCCCCCCCGGCCCCCGAGCCCTGGCCCGGACTAGGCCCTCTCGGCTGCCGCCCCCGGCTCCAGGCCTTGCCTAGCCCCTGTCGGCTGCCGTCCCTGGTACCCGTCCCCCGGCCCGGTCTAGCCCTTCTCGGCCACCAACCCTGGACCCCGGACCCCAGCCCGGCCTAGCCCCTCTCGGCCGCCGCCCTGGCCCCCAGCCCCTGGCCAGGCGTAGGCCCTGAAGGACGCCACCGCCAGCCCCCGGCCCAGCCTAGGCCCTGTAGGCCGCCGCCCCAGGCTCCTGGCCCTGGCTAGGCCCTCTCGGCCGCCACCCCTGGCCCCTCGGCCCCAGCCCGGCCTAGCCCCTCTCGGCCGCTGACCCCAGCTCCCGGCCCCTGGCCCGGCCTAGCTCCTCTCGGCCATGCTTCTGCTCTGAGCCGTCGCAGCTGCCTCGCTTCTGCGCCGAGCCATCACAGCTGCAACAGAAATCAGATTGACTATATTCTTTGCAGCCAAAGATGGAGAAGCTGTATACAGTCAGCAAAATCAAGACCAGGAGCAGACTGTGGCTCAGATCATGAACTGCTTATTGCAAAATTCAGACTTAAATTGAAGAAAGTAGGGAAAACCACTAGACCATTCAGGTATGACCTAGATCAAATCCCTTATGAGTATACAGTGGAAGTGACAAATAGATTTAAGGGACTAGACCTCATAGACAGAGTGCCTGATGAACTATGGACAGAGGTTCGTGACATTGTACAGGAGACAGGGATCAAGAAAATCCCCATGGAAAAGAAATGCGAAAAAGCAAAATGGCTGCCTGAGGAGGCCTTACAGATATCTGGGAAGAGAAGAGAAGCGAAAAGCAAAGGAGAAATGGAAAGATATTCCCATCTCAATGCAGAGTTACAAAGAATAGCAAGGAGAGATAAGAAAGCCTTCCTCGGCGATCAGTGCAAAGAAATGGAGGAAAACAATAGATCAGGAAAGACTAGAGACCTCTTTAAGAAAATTAGAGATACCAAGGGAAAATTTCGTGCAAAGATAGGCTCAATAAAGGACAGAAATGGTATGGACCTAACAGAAGCAGAAGATATTAAGAAGAAGTGGCAAGAATACACAGAAGAACTGTACAAAAAAGATCTTCACGACCCAGAAGATCACAATGGTGTGATTACTCACCTAGAGCCAGACATCCTGGAATGTGAAGTCAAGTGGGCCTTAGAAAGCATCACTATGAACAAAGCTAGTGGAGGTGATGGAATTCCAGTTGAGCTATTTCAAATCGTCAAAGGTGATGCTGTGAAAGTACTGCACTCAATATGCCAGAAAATTTGGGAAACTCAGCAGTGGCTACAGGACTGGAAAAGGTCAGTTTTTGTTCCAATCTCAAAGAAAGGAAATGCCAAAGAATGCTCAAACTACCGCAAAATTGCACTCATCTCATATGCTAGTAAAGTAATGCTCAAAATTCTCCAAGCCAGGCTACAGCAATACGTGAACCATGAAATTCCAGATGTTCAAGCTGGTTTTAGAAAAGGCAGAGGAACCAGAGATCAAATTGCCAGTATCTGCTGGATCATTGAAAAAGCAAGAGAGTTCCAGGAAAACATCTATTTCTGCTTTATTGACTATGTCAAAGCCTTTGACTGTGTAGATCACAATAAACTGTGGAAAATTCTGAAAGAGATGGGAATACCAGACCATCTGACCTGTCTCTTGAGAAACCTGTATGCAGGTTAGGAAGCAACAGTTGGAACTAGACATGGAATAACAGACTGGTTCCAAATAGGAAAAGAAGTACATCAAGGCTGTATATTGTCACCCTGCTTATTTAACTTATATGCAGAGTACATCATGAGAAACGCTGGGCTGGAAGAAACACAAGCTAGAATCAAGATTGCCGGGAGAAATATCAATAACCTCAGATATGCGAATGACATCAACCTTATGGCAGAAAGTGAAGAAGAACTAAAGAGCCTCTTGATGAAGGTGAAGGAGGAGAGTGAAAAAATTGGCTTAAAGCTCAACGTTCAGAAAGCTAAGATCATGGCATCTGGTCCCATCACTCTATGGGAAATAGACGGGGAAACAGTGGAAACAGTGTCAGACTTTACTTTTTTGGGCTCCAGAATCACTGCTGATGGTGACTGCAGCCATGAAATTAAAAGATGCTTACTCCTTGGAAGGAAGGTTATGGCCAACCTAGATAGCATATTTAAAACCAGAGACATTACTTGGCCAACAAAAGCCCATCTAGTCAAGGCTATGGTTTTTCCAGTGGTCATGTATGGATGTGAGACTTGGACGGTGGAGAAAGCTGAGCACCACAGAATTGATGCTTTTGATCTGTGGCATTGGAGAAGACTCTTGAGATTCCCTTGGACTGCAAGGAGATCCAATCAATCCATCCAAAAAGAGATCAATCCTGGGTGTTCATTGGAAGGTCTGATGTTGAAGCTGAAGCTTCAATACTTTGGCCACCTCATGCGAAGTGTTGACTCATTGGAAAAGACCCTAATGCTGGATAGGATTGGGGGCGGAAGGAGAAGGGGATGACAGAGGATGAGATGGTTGAATGGCATCACCGACTCAATGAACATGGGTTTGGGTAGACTCCTGGAGTTGGTGATGGACAGAGAGGCCTGGCGTGCTGCAGTTCATGGGGTCGCAAAGAGTCGGACATGACTGAGCGACTGAACTGTACTGAAAATATAGGCTGCTTACTTAAATAGAAACCACAAACATGAAACTTGCAAAATTTCATTCCTCAAGAAATTTTACACAAACAAATTACATCAATAAGTCTACTTGGTTCTTGAAATAAAATTATTGTATCACTCTTTGGTACACACACTCTTAGAAGTCAATACTTTTACCAAAAAAACTTGGGTGAGCTTGCTTGTGTGCAGTAAAGTCAAACAACTGACTGTGAGCTGTGGTGAAAGCAAGTGTAGTGTGGTGTTTATTGTAGGTCCAAGCAAGGAATATTCTTTTGCATTGCCTTTCCTTGGGATTGGAATGAAAACTGACACTTTGCAGTCTTGTGGGCACCTCTGAGTTTTCCAAATTTGCTGACATATTGAGTGTAGAACTTTCACAGCATCATCTTTTAGGATTTAAAAATGGAATTCCATAATTACCACTAGCTTTATACGTAGTGCTTCTTCCTAAGGCCCACTTGGCTTCACATTCCAGGATGCATGTCTCTAGGTGAGTGATCACACCATGGTGATTATCTTGGTCATGAAGGTTTTTTGTACAGTTCTGTGTATTCTTGTCGCCACTAATTAATGTATTTTGCTTCTGTAAGGTACATACCATTTTGGTTCTTTTTCAAGTCCATTTTTGCATGAAATGTTCCCTTGGTATCTCTAACTTTTTGAAGAAATCTCAAGTCTTCCCATTCTATTGTTTTCCTCTATTTCTTTGCACTGATCACTGAGGAAGGCTTTCTTAACTCTCCTTGCTATTCTTTGGAATTGTGCATTCAAATAGGTATATATTTCCTTTTCTCCTTTGCTTTTCACTTCTCTTCTTTTCACAGCTCTTTGTAAGGTCTCGTTAGGCAGCCATTTTCCTTTTTTGTATTTTTTTTTCTTGTTGGGATGGTCTTGATCCATGTCTCCTGTACAGTGTCATGAATCTTCGTCCATAGTTCATCAGACACTCTTTCTATCAGATCTAGTCCCTTCAGTTTGTGTCTTACTCCCACTGCATAATCATAAGAGATTTGATTTATGTCATACCTGAATGGTCTAGTGGTGTTCCCCACTTTCTTCAATTTAAGTCTGAATTTGGTAATAAGGAGTTCATGATCTGAGCCATAGAGAGCTTCCGATCTTTTGTGTGCTGACTCTATGAAGTTTCTCCATCTTTGGCTGCAAAGAGTATAATAGAGTTCATGATCTGAGTCACAGTCAGCTCCCGGTCTGTGGATTAGATTAGCAATTGGATCAGATTGCCAGTTGCCAAACTCTAAGCTTTAACCTTTTCTGCCTCAGAGAACAGTGTATGCAATAGATACTATTTAAGCTGTTGGAGCTGAATTATGGAATGAATGTGGGCCTGCAAAGCTCTGTCTTCTTTTTTTTTTTTTTCCTTTCCCTGCAAGCTTCATAATCAAGACATTTCCCTGGAACTTCTAAACTCTTTCATATATAGATATTTTCAATAGCAACCACTTGATTATTTTGCTCCTTAGAAGCCTTCTTACTCGTACATATCTGATTCTGTGCACATCACATAATAGGACATACAGTTTAGAGGTTGACCTTACTGCCCGGATTGGGCTTCTCTGATAGCTCAGTTGGTAAAGAGTCCGCCTGCAATGCAGGAGACTCCGGTTCGATTCCTGGATCAGGAAGATCTGCTGGAGAAGGGATAGGCTACCCACACCAGTATTCTGGCCTAGAAGATTCCACGGGCTGCTGAGTCCATGGAGTCGCAAAGACTCTGACACGCCTGAGCAACTTTCACTTTGACTTTAGAGCATGGATTACTAGTAGCAACCATTAAAGGAACCATTCAATAGGGCAATTGGACCCTGGACCTTGGACTTTGAGTATGGTGGCTAGTCAGTGAAATACCTGGTATTCTCATTGTCCTTGATGTGCACGGCTCAGACAGTAAGATATCTGCCTGCAACGTGGGAGACCGAGGTTCAATTTGTCAAGATCCCCTGGCAAAGGAACTGTCTACCCATTCCAGTATTCTTGGCTGGAAAATTCTACGGACAGAAGAGCCTGGTGGGGTCCGGTCCGTGGGGTCGCCAAGATCGGACACCATTGAGCAACTGACACTTTCCAACTCCTATAATCGGTGTGTGGGGCTTCTTCGTGGCAAATTTTAGTGGTCCAAGGGTCAGAGATAGCCTCTGTTTCAGACATACAATAAGTAGGAAGACCAGTGGTAAAAACGAGAGGCAGTGTGGCCTGCTGGGTAGAACGCACCAGACTATACCTATACCTATATCAGACTATACCTACACCTGACAGGAAGTGGTCCACTGGAGAAGGGCATGGCAAACCACTTCAGTATTCTTGCCTTGAGAACCCCATGAACAGTATGAAAAGGCAAAAAGATAGGACACTGAAAGATGAACTCCCCAGGTCAGTAGGTGCCCAATATGCTAATGGAGATCAGTGGAGAAATAACTCCAGAAAGAATGATGGGATGGAGCCAAAGCAAAAACGATATCCAACTGTGGATGTGACTGGTGATAAACACAAAGTCCGATGCTGTAAAGAGCAATACTGCATAGGAACCTGGAATGTTAGGTCCGTGAATCAAGGCAAATTGGAAGTGGTCAAACAGGAGATGGCAATAGTGAACGTCGACATTCTAGGAATCAGCCAACTAAGATGGAGTGGAATGGGTGAATTTAACTCAGATGACCATTATATCTACTACTGTGGGCAAGAATCCCTTAGAAGAAATGGAGTAGACACCATGGTCAACAAAAGAGTCCAAAATGCAGTACTTGGATGCAATCTCAAAAACGGTAGAATGATCTATGTTCGTTTCCAAGGCAAATCATTCAATATCATGGTAATCCAAGTCTACGTCCCGACCAGTAACGCCGAAGAAGCTGAAGTTGAATCTATGAAGACCTACAAGGCCTTCGAGAACTAACACTCAAAAAATATGTCCTTTTCATTATAGGGGACTGGAATGCAAAAGTAGGAAGTCAAGAAACACTGGTGTAACAGGCAAGTTTGGCCTTGGAGTATAGAATGAAGCAGGGCAAAGGCTAATAGAGTTTTGCCATGAGAATGCACTGGTAATAGCAAACACCCTATTCCAACAACACAAGAGAAGACTCTACACGTGGACATCACCAGATGGTCAACACCAAAATCAGATTGATTATATTCTTTGCAGCCACAGATGGAGAAGCTCTATACAGTCAGCAAAAACAAGATTGGGGGAAAACTGTGGCTCAGCTCATGAACTGCTTATTGCCAAATTCAGAGTTAATTTGAAAAAAGTAGGGAAAACCACTAGCCCATTCATGTATGACCTAGATCAAATCCCTTATGAGTATACAGTGGAAGTGACAAATAGATTTAAGGGACTAGACCTGGATATACCTATATCCAGCCAATATCCACTGGATCATTGAAAAAGCGAGAGAGTTCCAGAAAAACATCTACTTCTGCTTTATTGACTATGCCAAAGCCTGTCTCTTGAGAAACCTGTATGCAGGTCAGGAAGCAACAGTTAGAACTGGACATGGAACAACAGACTGGTTCCAAATAGGAAAAGGAGTACGTCAAGGCTGTATATAGTCACCCTGCTTATTTAACTTCTATGCAGAGTACATCATGAGAAAGGCTGGGCTGGAAGAAACACAAGCTGGAATCAAGATTGCCAGGAGAAATATCAACAACCTCAGATATGCAGATGACACCACCCTTATGGCAGAAAGTGAAGAAGAACTAAAGAGCCTCTTGATGAAAGTGAAAGAGAAGAGTGAAAAAGTTGGCTTAAAGCTCAACATTCAAAAAAGTAAGATCATGGCATCTGGTCCCATCACTTCATGGGAAATAGATGGGGAAACAGTGGAAACAGTGTCAGACTTTATTTTGGGGGTCTCCAAAATCACTGCTGATGGTGATTGCAGTCATGAAACTAAAAGACGCTTACTCATTGCAAGGAAGGTTATGGCCAACCTAGATGACATATTTAAAAGCAGAGACATTACTTTGCCAACAAAAGTCCGTCTAGTCAAGGCTATGGTTTTTCCAGTGGTCATGTATGGATGTGAGAGTTGGATGGTGAAGAAAGCTGAGCACCGCAGAATTGATGCTTTTGAACTGTGGTGTTGGAGAAGACTCTTGAGAGTCCCTTGGACTGCAAGGAGATCCAATCAATCCATCCTAAAAGACATCAATCCTGGGTGTTCATTGGAAGGTCTGATGTTGAAGCTGGAACTCCAATACTTTGGCCACCACATGCGAAGGGTTGACTCATTGGAAAAGACCCTAATGCTGGGTAGGATTGGGGGCGGGAGGAGAAGGGGACGACAGAGGATGAGATGGTTGGATGGTATAACCGACTCGATGAACATGGGTTTGGGTAGACTCTGGGAGTTGGTGATGGACAGAGAGGCCTGGCGTGCTGCAATTCATGGAGTCGCAAAGAGTCGGACACGACTGAGCGACTGAACTGAACTGAACTCAGGTCTCTTTCACTAGGCAACCCTCAACACCATAAATCCTGGCCACTAATGTTTGTGAAAGGTTCCCTTTTCTGGAAAGTTGCCTTTGGTCACAGGAAAGCCTCCTCATCCAAGCGGTGAAATTCTCACATCTATGGGTGAGATTTGGACTGAGTGACATGGAAGCAGATGTCTTAATACAAAATGAGATAAAGCCTGGTGCAACTTGGTCTCTGCTTGACATTAGATTTTGTTTCCCCTCTGCTATATCCTGCTTCTCTTATTCCATTTCTCCTGGAAAACCCTCACCATTGAGTCATCTGAGTAACAAACATGGCCTCTGCTTTTAGGTAATCTGATGGAAAACATTCCCACCACAGAATAGTAACTACCATTCGGCAAGAAAAGGAAAGGGAAAAATATTTATACTCTAGTCTCAATTTCTCTTACGGTGAAATGCCGCTGTCTGCTGCTATTTACTATCCTTTGTACAGACCTGTGAGATTACTTTGTTTGTTTGCTTGTTTTTTCGTTTTTTTCCCCCCTTTTTGACGTTCCTTGGCCACATAAGTCATGGAAAGATATGGTTTTCTTAGAAGCTGATGATATTTCTTTAGCTGATCTTGAGATGGACACCCACAGTTGGTGATTTTAACTTATAAACAATATACTTCATTTTTTCGAGGGATAGAATCTTAATAATCTGTCTTCGAGTCCAGAGTTTATCAAGATTAGTTAGTTTAAACATGTTTCTTATTGATTCCATTATTTAGGTTGTATGTTTCAAATACAGATCTCTATTCCAGAAGAGAATCAAATAAAATCCCAAGTGAAATAGACTTGGGAGATGATCGTCTATTCCAGTCAGAGAAGACAATCTATCAAATTGCATTGAACAGGTCAATCTACCATAGTAGCCTAATAACAATCTGTAAAGTCAGAAAAAGCTTCAAGAGGAAGTTAAAATAAGATCTCATAGGCATTAACAAACAAGAGAAATCAAGGGGAGCAGTAGAATGGCATAGGCACAGATGGTGAGGCTAAGAAGAAAAGAGAACAGATTGAAAGGTCAGTGTGATTGAAGAATAAAGGAACAACGTGAAGATTGAGAATAAGGTAGAATCCAGAGTCCTCATAGGCTCTTCTCAAGATCTTGCTTGCCATCACATGGCTTAGCTGGTGAGTGACAATTTTCTCTGTAGCAAGGTAGACAGTGTCTGAGGAACATACGTGGATGCTAGAGAATGGATTGCCGTCCACTGAGTCATCTGCAGTTGAGAAATCTGCCCATGTTCTGCCAGGTGAGTGGCAATAAAGACAGTGGTATGTAGCTGAATCTAAAGCATGATAAGGGGTAAAATTAACAAAACTGAGGTATGGATAGGGTGAAGTGCATTAGAAAAGGAAGCAATCAAGAATGAATAGTAGTGTCAATCACAGAAGGAGAGAATTTGTGTTGTTATTCAGTCAGTAAGTCATACCCAACTCTTTGGAACCCCATGGACTCTAGTCTGCCAGACTTCCCTTCCCTATTTCCCAGAATTTGTTCAGATTCATGTCCATAGGGTTGGTGATGTTATCTAGCCATTTCATCATCTGCTGACCACTTCTCCTTTCACCTTCAATGTATCCCAGCATCGGGGCATTTTCTACTGAGTCAGCTCTTTGCATCAGGGGGTGAAAGGAAGAAAGAACACTGAAAGATAACTAAGTTTTCCAAGAAGAGGCCTTGAAACTCTTTAGGATACAGATGCAGAAAACACTTTTGACAACATTCAACACCCATTCATGATGGGTGTATGCAAAAACCTGTACAGGCAGTGGGATCACAGGGAATCTTTTTCAACCTAATAAAGGCCACCACATTGAATAAATCCACTGCACACAAGATTCCCAATGGTAAAAACCTGAGAGCATGTCCCCTAATGTTATGAATAAGATAAAGATGCCCACTCTCACCATTGTTACTCAGCATAGTCTCTGGAATCCAAGTGAGAGCAATCAGAGGAGAAGAAGAAAACAATTTTCAAACGAACTGGGAAAGAAGAGGTGAAACTGTCATTGTTTGCACGTGGCATGATACTATGCCCAGAGAATCCAAAGATACCACCAGGAAATGACTAGAACTAATCCAGGACGTTAGGGTATTGGATGGATACAAAGATAACACACAGAACACTCTTGCTTTCCTATAAAATAACAACAAAAAATAAAAAAAAAAATAGAAACGAAGGAAGCAATCCCATTCACCATGGAACCAAGAAGAGAAAAATTTCTGGGAACAAACCTACCTAGGCTGGGAACAAACTGGTGCACAGAAAAAAATAAGGCATGGATGAAACAACGGTGATATAAAGAGATAGTGAGATACACCATTCTCATGTACTGGAAGAAAAAATATTGCGAAAATGGCTACACTACAAAATGCAGTTTGCAGATTCACTGTCATTCCTACGAAATTACCAATGGCATTTTTCACAGATAGTAGAACAAAAAAGTTATACAACTTGTATGGAAATACAGAAGACCTTGAAGAACCATGTTGCCTTGAGAGAGAAAAACAAGAGCTGGAGGATTCAGACTCCCTGATTTCAGTCTATACTACAAAGCTGCAGTAATCAGTGTGGTATGGAACTAACACAGAAACAGGAATGTAGAGAAATGGAACACGACAGAAAACCAGGAGATAATCTCATGCCCAAATGGGTCCCCTAATCTATGACAAAGGAGGCAGAAATATGCAATGGAGCAAAGATAATCTCTTTCATAAGTGATGCTGGAAAATCTTGACAGCTAAAGGTAAAAGAATGAAATTAGGACACTTCCACATCGTTGTTCAGTGGCCACGTCATGTCTGACACTTTACGAAGCTGTGGGTGGCAGCACACCAGGTCTCCCTGTCCTCCACTATCTGCCGGAGTGTGCCCAGGTTCATATCCATTGCATCGATGATGCCATCCAACCATCTCATCCTTGTTTCTGGCTTTGCATTCTGACCTCAGTCTTTCCCAGCATCAGGGTCTTTTCCAGTGAGTTGGCTCTTCGCATCAGGTGGACAAAGTTTTAGAGCTTCAGCTTCAGCAGTGGTCCTTCCAATGACTATTTAGGGTTGATTTCCTTGAAGATTGACTGGTTTGGTCTCCTTGCTGTCCAAGGGATTCACAAGAGTCTTCTCCAGCCCCACAGTTCAAAAAGCATCAGTTCTTTGGCGCTCTGCCTCCACTGTGGTCCATCTCAGACAACCATAAGTGACTACCAGAAAGACCGTAGCCTCGACTCTATGGACCTTTGTCAACAACGTGATAGCTTTGCTTTTCTACACACTGTCTAGGTGTGTCAGAGCTTTCCTGCCAATAAGAATTGGTTTTCTGATTTCATGGCT
Organism: Giraffa tippelskirchi; assembly: GCF_054371585.1. Lineage (NCBI taxonomy): Eukaryota > Metazoa > Chordata > Mammalia > Artiodactyla > Giraffidae > Giraffa > Giraffa tippelskirchi. The sequence continues at coordinate 15,048,118 of NC_137290.1, forward strand.
GCAGTCACCATATGCAGAGATTTTAGAGCCCAGGAAGAGGAAATCTGGCACAGCTTTCCCGTTTCCCCTTTCTATTTGCCATGAAGTGATGGAAACGGATATTGTGAGCTGCGTTTTTATACTGAGTTTTATGCCTGCATTTGCACTGTCCTCCTTCACCCCCATCAAGAGATTCTTTAGTCCCTCTTTGTTTTCTATCATTAGAGTGGTATTCATACGCATATCGTAGGTGGTTGACATTTCTCCCAGCAATCATGATTCCACGTGCAACTCATCCAGCCTGGCATTTCTCATGATGTGCTATGTGCTTAAGTTAAATAAACAAGGTGACAATCAACAGCCTTTTCATCCTTTCTCAATCCTGAAGCAGTCAGTTTTTCCATATGTGGTTCTAACGCTTGGTTCTTGATCTGCCTACAGGTCTCTCAGGATCCTGGTAAAAGATGGTCCTGTATTCCCATCTCTTTAAGGGTTTCTCACAATTTGTTATGATCCATACAATCAAAGACTGTATAGAGTCGTCAGTGAAAAAGAGGTAGAGGTTTTTCTGGAATTAATTTGCTATTTCTCTCATCCAGCAAATGATGACAACGTGAGCTCTGGCTCCTCTGCTGTTTCTAAAGCTACCCGAAGATCTGGAATTTCTCAGCTCATGTAATGCTGAAGCCTAGCATGAAGGATTTTGAGCATACATTTTTAGCATGGGAGACAAACACAATTGTGTGGTGGTTTGAACGTTCTTCAGTCCTACCCTTCTTGGGAACTGGGAAAAGGATTGACGTTTTCCAGGCCTGTGGCAGTTGTTAGGTTTTCGAGATTTGCTGACATCTCGAGTTCAGCACTGGTCATAGCAAACACCCTCCTCCAACAACACAAGAGAAGACTCTACTCATGGAGATCACCAGATGGTCAACATCGAAATCAGATTGAATATATTCTTTGCAGCCAAGATGGAGGAGCTCTATACATTCAGCAAAAAAATAAAGACCGGGAACAGACTGTGGCTCAGATCATGAACTCCTTATTGCCAACTTCAGACTTAAATTGAAGAAAGTAGGGAAAACCACTAGACCATTCATGCATGACTTAAATCAAATCCCTTATAATTAAACAGTGGAAGTGACATATAGATTTAAGGGACTAGATCTGATAGACAGAGTGCCTGATGAACTATGGACAGACGTTCGCGACACTGTAAAGGAGACAGGGCTCAAGACGATCCCCATTGAAAAGAAGTGCACAAAAGCAAAATAGCTTTCTGAAGAGGCTTGAAAAATAGCTGGGAAAAGAAGAGAAGAAAAAAGCAAAGGAGAAAAGGAAAGACATTCCCATCTGAATGCAGAGTTCCAAACAAGAGCAAAGTGATATAAGAAAGCCTTCCTCAGTGATCAATGCAAAGAAACAGAGGAAACATCAGAGTGGGAAAGATTAGCGATCTCTTCAAGAAAATTAGAGATATCAAGGGAACATTTCATGCAAAGATGGGCTCGATAAAAAACAGAAATGGTATGGACCTGAGAGAAGCAGAAGATATTAAGAAGACGTGGCAAGAATACACAGAAAAACTGTAAAAAAAAGATGTTCACGTCCCAGATGATCAGAAAGGTGCAATCATTCACTACAGCCAGATATCCTGGAATGTGAAGTCAAGTGGGCCTTAAAAACATCAGTATGAAAGAAAAACACCAATACAGTATACTAATGCATATATATGGAATTTGAAAGATGGTAACGATAACCCTATATGTGAGACAGAATAAGAGAGACAGATGCATACAATAGTCTTACGGACTTTGAGGGAGAAGGTGAGGATGGGACGTTCTGGGAGAATAGCATTGAAACATGGTTATTATCATATGTGAAGCAGAACACCATTCCCTGTTCAATGCATGAGACAAATGCTCAGGGTGGGGCAATGGGATGACCCAGAGGGATGGGATGGAGAGGGAGGTGGGAGGGGGGTCCAGGAAGGGGAACACATGTAAACGCATGGCTGATTCATGTCAATGAATGGCAAAAACTACTGCAATATTGTAAAGTAATTAGCCCCCAACTAAAATAAAAGAAAAAAAAAATAAAGTAAAAGCATCACTATGAACAAAGCTAGTGGAGGTGATGGAATTCCAGTTGAGCTATTTTAAATCATCAGAGATGATGCTGTGAAAGTGCTGCACTCGATATGGCAGCAAATCTGGAAAATTTAGCAGTGGCCACAGGACGGGAAAAGGTCCGTTTCATTCCCATGTCACAGAAATGCAATGCCAAAGAATGCTCAAAAACCGTACAATTGCACTCACCGCACACACTAGTAAAGTAATGTTCAAAATTCTCTAAGCCAGACCTCAGCAATACGTGAACTGTGAACTTCCAGATGTTCATGTTGGTTTTAGAAAAGGCAGAGGAACCAGAGATCAAATTGCCAACATCCGCTGGATCATCGAAAACGCTAGACAGTTTCAGAAAAAACATCTATTTCTGCTTTATTGACTAGGTCAAAGCTTTTGACTGTGTGGATCACAATCAACTGTGGAAAATTCTGAAAGAGATGGGAATACCAGACCATCTGAACTGTCTCTTGAGAAACCTGTATGCAGGTTAGGAAGCAACAGTTAGAACTGGACATGGAACAACTGACTGCTTCCAAAAAGGAAAAGGAGAACGTCAAGGCTGTATATTGTCACCCTGCTTATTTAACTTATATGCAGAGTACATCATGAGAAACGCTGGGCTGGAAGAAACTCAGGCTGGAATCAAGATTGCCGCGAGAACTAGCAATAATCTCAGATATGCAGATGACACCACCTTATGGCAGAAAGTGAAGAAGAACTAAAGAACCTCTTGATGAAAGTGAAAGAGGAGAGTGAAAAAGTTGGCTTAAAGCTCAACGTTCAGCAAACTAAGATCATACATCTGCCCCCATCATTTCATGGGAAATAGATGGGGAAACAGTGAAAGACTTTAATTTTGGGTGCTCCAAAATCACTGCTGATGGTGATAGCAGCCATGAAATTAAAAGACACTTGCTCATTGGATGGAAGGTTATGATCAACTTAGATACCATATTTAGAAGCAGAGACATTACTTTGCCAACAAAGGCTCGTCTAGTCAAGGCTATGGTTTTTCCAGTGGTCATATATCGATGTGAGAGCTGGACGGTGAAGAAAGCTGAGCACGGAAGAATTGGTACTTTTGAACTGTGGTGTTGGAGAAGACTCTTGAGAGTCCCTTGGACTGCAAGGAGATCCAACCACTTCATCCTAAAGGAGATCAGTCCTGGGTGTTCATTGGAAGGACTGATGTTCAAGCTGAAACTCCAGTACTTAGGCCACCTCATGTGAAGAGTTGATTCATTGCAAAATACCCTAATGCTGGGAAGGATTGGGGGCAGAAGGAGAAGGGGATGACAGAAGATGAGATGGTTGGATGGCATCACCGACTCGATGAACATAGGTTTGGGTGAACTCCGGGAGTCGGTGATGGACAGGGAGGCCTGGTATACTGTGATTCATGGCGTCACAAAGAGTCAGACACGACTGAGCGACTGACCTCAACTGAACTGATCTGAGTGCAGCACCTTGATAGCATTGTCTTTTAGAACTTTAAGTAGCTCTGCTGGAACTCCATCACCTCACTTGATTTCACACTCCTGAATGGCTGGCTCTGGGTGAATGGTCACAACATCATGCTTATCTGAGTCGTTTAGGCCTGTTTTTCTACACTTCTGTATATTCTTCCATCTCATCTTGATCTCTTCTACTTAGTTTCGGTCTTTACTGTTTCTGTCCTTTATCATGCTCATCTTTGGATGAAATGTCCTTTTGATACCTCCAATTTTCTTGAAGAGATCTCTAGTCTTTCCTTTCTATTGTTTTCTTCTATTTCTTTGCATTGTTTATTGAAGAAGTCCTGCTTGTCTCCCCTTGTTATTCTCTGAAACTCTGCACTTAGTTGGGGTACCTTTGCATTGTCCGCATGCTTTTTGCTTCTCTCCTTTCCACAGCAACTTGGAAACACTCCTCAGACAGTCACTGTGCCTTCATGCTTTTAGTTTTCGTTGGGATGGTTTGCTCCTTGTACAATATTTTGGGCCTCCTTCCACAGTACTTTAGACACTGTTTACTAGATCTAAACCCTTGAAACTATTTGTTATCTACACTGCATATTGAGAGGGGATTTCATTTAAATTGTACCTTGCTGACCTAGTCGTTCTGCCCTCTGCACCCACCCCAACTCCTCTCCGTTTAGTTTAAGCCTGCATTTTGCCATGAGAAGATGATGATCTGATGACGATCCACAGGTCTTGTTTTTGCTGATCGTATGCAGCTTCTCCTCCTTGATTGCTACCAAGAATATAATCAATCTGATATCAACAGAGACCATTTGGTGACATACTTCTGTAAGGCCGTCTCTTCTGTTGTTGTAAAAGATGATTGCTATGACCAGTGCATTTCTTGACAGAATTTGATTAGTCCGTGCCTTGCTTCACTTTTTACTCCAAGGTCAAACTTGCCTGTCTCTCCAGGTACCTCTTGACTTCCTACTTTTGAATTCCAACCCCCTACGATGATAAGGCAATGCCAAAGAATGCTAAAACTACCGCACAATTGCACTCATCTCACATGCTAGTAAAGTAATGCTCAAAATTCTCCAAGCCAGGCTTCAGCAATACGTGAACTGTGAACTTCCAGATGTTCAAGCTGGTTTTAGAAAAGGCAGAGGAACCAGAGATCAAATTTCCAATATCCGCTGGATCATCGAAAAAGCAAGAGAGTTCCAGAAAAACATCTATTTCTGCTTTATTGACTATGCCAAAGCCTTTGACTGTGTGGATCACAATAAACTGTGCAAAATTCTGAAAGAGATGGGAATACCAGACCATCTGACCTGTCTCTTAAGAAACCTGTATGCAGGTCAGGAAGCAACAGTTAGAACTGGACATGGAACAACAGACTGGTTCCAAATAGGAAAAGGAGTATGTCAAGGCTGTATATTGTCCCCCTGCTTATTTAACTTCTATGCAGAGTACATCATGAGAAACGCTGGGCTGGAGGAAACACAAGCTGGAATCAAGATTGCCGGTTGAAATATCAATAACCTCAGGTATGCAGATGACACCACCTTTATGGCAGAAAGTGAAGAAGAACTAAAGAGCCTCTTGATGAAGATGAAGGAGGAGAGTGAAAAAGTTGGTTTAAAGCTCAACGTTCAGAAAACTAAGATCATGGCATCTGGTCCCATCACTTCATGGGAAATAGATGGGGAAACAGTGGAAACAGTGTCAGACTTTACTTTTTTTGGCTCCAGAATCACTGCTGATGGTGACTGCAGCCATGAAATTAAAAGACGCTTACTCCTTGGAAGGAAGGTTATGGCCAACCTAGATAGCATGTTTAAAAGCAGAGACATTACTTTGCCAACAAAAGTCCGTCTAGTCAAGGCTATGGTTTTTCCAGTGGTCATGTATGGTTGTGAGAGTTGGACGGTGAAGAAAGCTGAGCACCACAGAATTGATGCTTTTGAACTGTGGTGTTGGAGAAGACTCTTGAGAGTCCCTTGGACTGCAAGGAGATCCAATCAATCCATCCTAAAAGACATCAATCCTGGGTGTTCATTGGAAGGTCTGATGTTGTAGCTGAAACTCCAATACTTTGGCCACCTCATGCAAAGGGTTGACTCATTGGAAAAGACCCTAATGCTGGGTAGGATTGGGGGCGGGAGGAGAAGGGGACGACAGAGGATGAGATGGTTGGATGGTATCACCGACTCGATGAACATGGGTTTGGGTAGACTCCTGGAGTTGGTGATGGACAGAGAGGCCTGGCGTGCTGCAGTTCATGGGGTCGCAGAGAGTCGGACACGACTGAGCGACTGAACTGAACTGAACTGATGATGATAAGGATCTCTTTCATTTGATGTTAGTTCCACAAGGTCTTGTAAGTTTTCATGAGAACTGATTATTTCATCTTCTTCAGCATCTGCATTTGTGGGATAGACTTTTATATTTCACGTAAAAAAAAAATCTTGGCAGAGACCTAATCCATGAGATAATGACCTTTTTATATCTCATTTAGGAAAATCTGGGTCACGATTTTTCTACATGAGATATTCAGTTCTTTATATTTCATGAATGACAATCTAGGCACTGATTTTCCTACAGGAAATATGGATATCTCTACTTTCGCATTTGAAACTCGAGGCACAGAGCATTTTCCCCTGAAATATGAAATTCTTGTATTTCACATAGAATTGGCAATAAATAAGATCACGTTTTGTAACATGAAATATGGAATTTTTCATATTTCTCATCTGAAAACCTGTGTGCTGACTTTGCTTCGCTTCAGTTCAGTACAGTTCAGTCGCTCAGTCGTGTCCAACTCTCTGCGACCCCATGAATTGCAGCACGCCAGGCCTCTCTGTCCATCACCAACTCCCGGAGTCTACCCAAACCCATTTTCATCGAGTCGGTGATGCCATCCAACCATCTCATCCTCTGTCGTCCACTTCTCCTTCCGCCCCCAATCCTACCCAGCATTAGGGTCTTTTCCAATGAGTCAACCCTTCGCATGAGGTGGCCAAAGTATTGGAGCTTCAGCTTCAACATCAGACCTTCCAATGAACACCCAGGATTGATCTCTTTTAGGATGGATTGATTGGATTTCCTTGCAGTCCAAGAAACTCTCAAGAGTCTTCTCCAACACCACAGTTCAAAAGCATCAATTCTGTGGTGCTCAGCTTTCTTCACCGTCCAACTCTCACATCCATACATGACCACTGGAAAAACCATAGCCTTGACTAGACGGACTTTTGTTGGCAAAGTAATGTCTCTGCTTTTAAACATGCTATCTAGGTTGGCCATAACCTTCCTTCCAAGTAGTAAGCGTCTTTTAATTTCATGGCTGCAGTCACCATCAGCAGTGATTCTGGAGCCAAAAAAAGTAAAGTCTGACACTATTTCCACTGTTTCCCCATCTATTTCCCATGGAGTGATGGGACCAGATGCCATGATCTTAGTTTTCTGAACATTGAGCTTTAAACCAACTTTTTCATTCTCCTCTTTCACCTTCATCAAAAGGCTCTTTAGTTCTTCTTCACTTTCTGCCATAAGGGTGGTGTCATCTGCATATCTGAGGTTATTGATATTTCTCCCGGCAATCTTGATTCCAGCTTGTGTTTCTTCCAGCCCAGCGTTTCTCATGATGTACTCTGCAGAGAAGTTAAATAAGCAGGGAGACAATATACAGCCTTGATGTACTCCTTTTCCTATTTGGAACCAGTCTGTTGTTCCATGTCCAGTTCTAACTGTTGCTTCCTGACCTGCATACAGGTTTCTCAAGAGACAGGTCAGATGGTCTGGTATTCCCATGTCTTTCAGAATGTTGCACAGTTTATTGTGATCCACACAGTCAAAGGCTTTGGCATAGTCAATAAAGCAGAAATAGATGTTTTTCTGGAACTCTCTTGCTTTTTCGATGATCCAGCGGATATTGGCTTTGCTTCATGCGCTACAAAATACTGTATATTTAACAATTGAAACATTTGGCATCGATTTTCCTAAAGAAATGTAGAAATTTCTATTTCATATATAAAGTGGTTTTCATGCTTGAGGTGTGAAACTCTCTGTATTTCACTCAAGAAAACTTGCATGAAGCTCTTCAGTATGAAATATGGAATTCTGTATATTTTGCATTGGAAAATCTGGGGACATATTTTCTCATGTGAGATACAAAATGTCAGTTATTCACATGTGAATATTTGTGTCAGATTTTGACATATAAAATATGCAATTTTCCGTGATTCAGAAATTGATATCTGGGCCAGGCAGTCAAATATAGAATCAACTATATTTCATATATGAAAATCTGGCCACAGATTTCCCTATTGAAGTTTGGAATTCTCTGGATTTCACTTCTGAAAATCTGCGTGAAGGCTGCCTTGCATGATATATGGAATAATCTATATTTCACACATGAGAATCTGGGTGCCAATATTTCTACATGAATTGCGTAAATAACTGGAGTGACATTTGTATTTCTAGGTTTTGATTTTCCCATATGAAAAATGCACCTCTGTATATGTCACATATGAGATTCTGGAAGCCATTTTTTTTTCAGCATAATATATGAAATTCTCTGTATTTTATTTATGAATATCTGCATGTCTGTATTACTACAAGAAGTTTTGAAATTCTGTGTATTTCACATCAGAAAATCTGGGCATCCATTTTCCTATATTAAATATGAATTTCACAAATTTTCCAACATCTACATCACAGCACAGTTTTCATTACATAAAATAGGGACTTATTTATATTTCACATCTGAAAATCAGGGTGCAGATTTTCCTGCATGAATGATGGCATTATCTCTGTTTCTCATGTGAAAATCTGGGCACCAATTTCTTTTTTGTTGTTTGTTTGGTTGGTTTTTGCTCACAATAAACATTTTAACAGAAATAGATGCATTGTTTCATTAAAAAAATGTGAAAGATTATGTCTAAGTAGATGTAAAGACTGGAAGGAAATCTACTCCATCTTTTCAGTAGTCAAAAAACAAAGAAACAAACAAAAAAAACCTGATGCCTAGTCCAAACTGAAGGGGCAGAATGGCATGAAGTTCAGTTCCCAAGACTTGTTAGTTCAAGAGCATTCTTTTTTTTTTTCTTTTTGACGAAAATGTAAGTAGTTTATTTTCAGGTAACTTTTATTTTTTTAATATAAATTTATTTATTTTAATTGGGCGCTAATTACTTTACAATATCTAAGTGGTTTCTGAATACATTGACATGTATCCGCCACGGGTGCACATGTGTTCCCCATCCTGAGGCCCCTTCACTCCTCCCTCCCCATCCCATCCTTCTGGGTCCTCCCAGTGCACCAGCCCCGAGCACCTTGTCTCATGCATCAAATCTGGCCTGGCATATGACATGATATGGCATATGATCTGTGTTGACATATGATAATATACATGTTTCAAGGTCATTCTACCAAATCATTTCACCCTTGCAATCTCCCACAGAGTCCAAAAATCTGTTCTATACATCTGTGTCTGTTTTGCTGTCCTGCATATAGGGTTATCGCTAGCATCTTTCTAAATTCCATATATATGTGTTAGTATACTGTATTGGTGTTTTGCTTTCTGATTTACTTCACTCTGTATAATAGGCTCCGGTTTAATCCACCTCGTTACAAGGGATTCAAATGCATTCATTTTAATGGCTGAGTAATATTCCATTGTGTATATGTATCACAGATTTCTTATCCATTCGTCTGCTGATGGCCATTTGGGTTGCTTCTGTGTCCTGGCTATTATAAACAGGGCTTCGATGAATATTGGGGTACACATGTCTCTTTCCGGAGAAGGCAATGGCACCCTACCCCAGTACTCTTGCCTGGAAAATCCCCTGGACGGAGGAGCATGGTAGGCTACAGTCCATGGTGTCGCTAAGAGTTGGACACGACTGAGCGACTTCACTTTCACTTTTCCCTTTCATGCATTGGAGAAGGAAATGGCAGCCCACTCCAGTATTCTTGCCTGGAGAATCCCAGGGACGGCAGAGCCTGGTGGGCTGCCGTCTATGGGGTCGCACAGAGTCGGACACGACTGAAGCGACTTAGCAGCAGCAGCAGCAGCAGCAGCATGTCTCTTTCAGTTCTGGCTTCCTCGGTGTATATGCCCATCAGTGGGTTCACTGTGTTATATGGCAGAACCTCCACACTGTTCTCCATAGTGGCTGTACTAGTTTGCATTCCCACTGAGAGTGTAAGAGGGTTCCTTTTTCTCCGTACCCTCTCCAGCATTTATTGTTTGTAGATTATTGGATGGCAGGCATTCTGACCAGTGTGAGATGCTACCTCGTTGAGGTTTTGATTTGCATTTCTCTGATAATGAGTGATGTTGAGCATCTTTTCATGTGTTTGTTAGCCATCTGTATGTCTTCTTTGGAGAAATGTCTGTTTAGTTCTTTGGCCCAATTTTTGATTGGTTCGCTTATTTTTCTGGACTTGAGCTGCAGGTGTTGCTTGCATACTTTTGATATTAATTCTTTGTCAGTTGGTTCGTTTGCTATTAGTTTCTCCCATTCTGAAGGCAGGCTTTTCCCCCTTGCTTCTAGTCTCCTTTGTTGTGCAAAAGCTTTTAAGTTTCATTAGGTCCCATTTGTTTATTTTTGCTTTTATTTCCATTATTCTTGGAGGTGGGTCATAGAGGATCCTGCTGTGAATTGTGTCGGATAGTGTTTTGCCTATGTTTTCCTCTAGGACTCTTATAGTTTTATAGTTTGTGGTCTTACATTCAGATCTTCAATCCATTTTGAGTTTATTTTTGTGTACGGTGTTAGAAAGTGTTCTAGTTTCATTCTTTACCAAGTGGTTGACCAGTTTTCCCAGCTCCACGTATTAAGGAAATTGTCTTTTCTCCATTTTATATTCTTTCCTCCTTTGTCACAGATAAGGTGTCCATAGGTGCATGAATTTATCTCTGGGCTTGCTATTGCGTTCCATTGATCTATGTTTCTGTCTCCGTGCCAGTACCATACTATCTTGATGACTGTAATTTTGTAGCATAGCCTGAAGTCAGGCAGGTTGATTCCTCCTATTCCATTCTTCATTCTCAAGATTTCTTTGGCTAGTCGAGGTTTTTTGTATTTCCATACAAATTGTGAAATTATTTTTTCTAGTTCTCTGAGAAATACCGCTGGTAGCTTGATAGGGATTGCATTGAATCTATAGATTGCTTTGGGTGGTATACTCGTTTTCACTATATTGATTCTTCTGATCCATGAACACGGTATATTTATCCATCTATTTGTGTACTGTTTGATTTCTTTCATCAGTGCTTTATACTTTTCTATATGTAGCTCTTTTTTCTCTTTAGGTAGATTGAGGTTTTTAAAGGCATAAGCCACACTTCTTGCATGGCTCTGCAGTAAAACATACTCTGCTTTAAACTTTAATGTTTTGATATTGCTTGGCCCAAGGTTGTTGGGTACAGGGGTATTTAGTTACAGTAACACCTTATCTCTTAAGTCTATGGAGGTTAACAGAATCTCTTGAGATAATGTCTCACTTCAAACCACATACACTCATAAAAGGATGAGCAGTTTTTTTCTTGTGTGTGAAGCAAGTTAACAGACACTGAGAGCTCTCCTAGTTACCAGGTGAATTTAGGACAAAGTGTGACAAAGGTTTTCATCAGGTCTTACTTGAGGACTACTCATTATTTTGGAAACTTTGTCATGAGCTGATTTGCTAGGATATATAGAGCGAGTATATCTTTTATCTTTTCCATCGTTTAGTAGTTTGTTTCTCATGTGTGTCACATTATGTTTTAATATGTGCATACATTTTCATACTGTAAAATATAGGGAATTCCATTCTCAATTTGGAAAGTTTGTGGTGAGATATTCACAGGCGAAATGCAGCGAATTCTGTATTTCATTCAGGAAATCTACATGCATGTATTCAGATGTGAAATACCAACTTCCATGCTTCACATAGAACACTTTGGCCCTCATGTCTAAATGTGATACAGACATGGAATTCTCTCTGTTGAGAGAAATTTATACAGAGATGCTAAGGATAGCGCCCCACCAAGGGCCACGGCTCTCCATTGCCAGAGGAATTGAAGTCTGTCCATTTATTGTACAGAGGCCCTTTCAAAGTGGTTCTGTTCTCATCCAGCCTCCCCGTGAGAACACAGCCCAGCCTACACCATCAGCCCAGGCCTGTGGGACTGGGAGGGGTGAGAGGATCAACCCAAGACACCCTTTTAAGGAGTGATGTTTCAAACTGACAAACTGCATGTAGCAGGTGCTTATGCTACAGTGCCACCAGTCTCCCAAACCTTCCAGAAAAGGGCAAGCTGTGCTCAGATGCCTGGTCATGTCGAGGATAGAATGGTCCTGCACTTGAGAAGGACAGAAAACCCTTTGTAGCTGGGTGTCCTAGGGGCTGTGCATAGCCCCTCTTCTGTGCCTGGGAATCTGGCCCACTGCATTTCTCTGCTCCTTTGCATCCTCCCTGACTGCACCCAGGTGCTTTGTTCTTGCCTCTCCTTTCTGCTCAGGGATCCATGTTTACACTTACAAGCCTGTTTACACTTCTAGCTTGCTCTGTCGGTGAGATCCCTGGGCTTTTTTCCATGGCGTCAGTGCTTCTGCTGCCCTATGATCTTTACATCTTACACAAGCTCTTTCGCGTTTTCAGTGTCCATTCTTCCATCCCCCAGCCAGACCAGTTCAGACAGCTCACACACACATTTGTGTCAGCGCACATGTGTCTGCATGCTCACCCACCCACCTACCCACATACACACACAAACAATCCTGAAAAGAAACTTGCACAGATGTGCAACTAATTGCTTACTTGTCCAGTCTAATGGACTTTGGTAAGCACCCCTCTTTTTTTGGCCCAGTTATTATTATTTTTTTCCCTCACTAGTTGATCAAATCAGCATCCTATTCTACTTCTATGATAATCCTGGAAGGTGAATGGGATTTTCTCATGAGGGGGACTGACATTGAAAGAGTTTGGCAGGGCTGGAAGTCCTCACTGTGGACGGTTGAGTGACGTGTGCCTCTGATCTCTACTCCCATCACAACAGACTGGTTCACAGTGCCGATCACGTTGGCATCATTCCATTCCCTGTGCTTTCCTTCCAGAAAAAGCACAGAAATAGCAAGGGGCTTTGAACTTGTACTTGATCATGCAAGCCCCTTTCCCCAGGCTATAGAAGGTCACCGAGGACAAGAATTCTTTAACAAATTCCTATTCACAGAAAGGCAAGCCCCAACTCTTACTGCCTGAGTGATGCTTCACTTAAAATCATGAAGAAATTCTGCATGGGTAATGTCAGGTTAACGATCACTGCAAGAAGTGGTAATAGTCAATGTCCTCCTTTTCTGCAGCAGTGTTTATAGAACACTTAACAATCAACCCCAAATCTCTCCTGAGAGACGAAAAATTTTCTGACAGATGCATTCCTGCAACATCTTTGCCTTTTGTGATCCTGATTCATATTCTCATTTCAACGAGTGATATTCTTGCCCAACGGGCATTTCTGTAAGTATGTGGGTATTGCTGTTTCCAAACGTGGGTCACTGTTAACTATTCCTGCGATAAAGCATTTCTTGCTGTTCACAAATATCGTGTATCTCTCAAAAAAAAAAAAGTCACAATTCAAGATGTTGGAAACATTTGATCCAGGAATGAAAGAAATCATCCAATTCACACACAATCTGACAAAGACACACAAACTTAAAAAACAAAAGTGAATACAAGCAACACAATTCATGTATGTTGAATAGGGCCATGCAAGAACTGACATAGCTATTGCAGCAGAGCTGTGTATAATGACACAGGCATCGGTGCCACATCAAAGAAGACAGGAGTCATAGGCAGACCCACGGGAAGAAACATCAAGTCACATTCATGGGCAGGCACAACAGAGACACCCAATCTTCATTCTAAACAGAGGAAAACATGAACATATCCAGGGAACAGGAAACAAATGCAGCTCAGGGTGATTGAGCCAGAATGCTCAAGAAATTATCAGTAATCCGCCAAGTCTCACACGCATTGATATTCAGTGGAAGAAAACCTTACACAACACGTCCAAGTGTGCAGTCAAATCTAATAGCGCCTAGACCTTAGGGCCCAAGTGAAAGCCCGAAAGACATGGGGACACATGTCATGGCAAGTTTCCAGAGAATGACCATCAAGTCAACCATGCATAGTTCAGGTTTACTAACCGATCCATGACTATCTCTGCACTCTTCACTCCACGACAGGTTAGAGCTAAAGCCACCCCTGGTACTGAAGCACTGGTACTGAAGACAGGAGATAGTAGGTGTTGGGGAACCCTGTCCTTAACGTTTCTTGTCTTTAACTTCTTTGAAATGCCTTACTAAAACTTCTGAATGTGGATAACTACCATGCAGCCCCTAGAATGAGCCCAGTCTAAGGTCCCCCAAAGCATGCACCAATACACCATCCCACACCCACAGCAGACTTATTACAGCATAGTTTCTGCTTTGTGTTGTTTTGTTTTGAACTGGCGCTGAGAAAGACAGGTACCAGCCTGCTGGAGCCCCCAGGATCCTTTGAAGATTACAGATTAAGAAAGTAAGAAGACATGTTTCCATTGTTTGCTGCGCTGCTTGTACAGAAAGCACCCAGAGAAGGACAAGCCTTGCCTTCTGGAACTGTAGATGCTCCTCTGTAGAAGGGGCATACTAGGGTGAAGATATTCAAATGCAAAAGTTGGCCCTGAGCAGGAGATCTCATTCAGTGCACCTTGAAGGGGGCATCCATAAACCCATGTACTTTGACATTCATCCTTTACCCTTTGCCCTCCAAAGAGATGCTGCTGTCGGGAGACAATTTTTGGAGTGAGAACTCCATGTGAGACAGAAATATCACCCACAGGAATGCCCACGTTGGAGCCATTGTATCTGGGGTGAGAGGACAAACATTGACCTCTCCCTACTCCCTTTGTGCCAGTCTGTCCTTTGCCCAATCCAGAGGTGGACGTGATTCCAGAAAGCAGCCATCTACCTGGAAAGGGCCACCCTAAGTTCGACCAGTCCCTCCGTAAGCTCTGTATTCTCCAGGTGTTCCCATTGGCCCTTGGCCCACAGAGTAGCGACAAAGCCCAGAAGAAGGCCACTTGTGGTTTTATACAGCCGGTGCTGAGCCATTCAGCAAGGAATAGACACTGTCACCAGAGGGTTTGTGGAAAAATGTTATTTCTGCACCTAGGCCTGACAGAGGGCCTTGGGCACAGAGCTTAAGCCTTCCTGGAAAAAAGGATATTAAGCACTGAGCCATCATGCGACACAGAGTGCACGGCTGCGTAGGCTGGACTTAGCCTGTTTAACATCCCCATTCCCCTGACTTCTGCCCCTGCAGACTTTGTACCTAAACTGAGTTCTTGGAAAAAAGAACAGAGTTCACATGAGCTCAAACATACACGATGGGATCTGTTTTGTTTGTCTGTTTCCTGGTGATTTATCTTTTCCCCTGGTCACTTTTGCCAGAAATTAATATCCTTACTGCCTTCCCACCCCCTCGCTTTTGCTCTGGGCCACAGCCCCTCCATATACTTTATGCCCCCATCCCCTAAGATGTTACCTGGAACCCTAGGCCTGGGAAGCTGACTCTGAGAAAAGGTGAACTGTGCAGTCATATACACAAGGAGGCTATGTGGTTCATAGTGAGTTGCATGTTAAGGCTTTTTCCTTGTCCTGTACTCTTAAAATGCCTGATGATATCCAACAGTGATGATACCTGGGGCACCACCTTCCCACAAAGTTGTGTCCCACTATTTTGATCTCTGGCTCTTGTTCACCAGACCCTTTCCATGAACATCCACATTTCCCTTGTCAAGTTGCCAGACCCACAGTTAATGGCCCCTCCTCTTCCTTCTCCTTCCTCCCCAACCCCACCCCACAGGAAGAACTTGTCCCCTGACACAACCCCAACATATGACTTAACCCCCTCTATAACTCTCCATGGTCTGGTAATTCCCACGCGTTAAAGTGAGAATCCTACATGGAGTTGAAGTATCTGTCCTGAGGACCTGGCCGAACAATACACAGACACCTATGGTTGATGCTTTCTATTTATCCTTCAGAATTATTTCATGTTTACTGGTTTCTCCCTCTTGATCTGTTTCACCAGCAGACCATTCTTCATTACTTTCATGTCAGAGAGGACTAGTTGGCCATTGATCTTCATGTGAAGCACCTTCTTAGGTTTTCTATTTTAGGTAAAGGGGGACACTCCAACATAAGTTTCTCAAAATCGGGGGTTTCCTTTCAAAACGGACAGAGAAACAGATACATATATGTCAACCTAGCCTCCCGGAACAACACTAAAGACAGCTTTAACCTTTCAAGTCAGTTTCCAGGAGAGAGAGTCTGTGAACTTTTATATTTCCTCTCTCAGTTCAGTTCAGTTCAGTTCAGTCGGACAGTCGTGTCTGACTCTTTGTGACCCCATGAATTGCAGCACTCCAGGCCTCTCTGTCCATCACCAACTCCAGGAGTCTACCCAAACCTATGTCCATCGAGTCGGTGATGCCATCCAATCATCTCATCCTCGGTAGTCCCCTTGTCCTCCTCCCGCCAATCCTACTCAGCATTAGGGTCTTTTCCAATGAGTCAACCCTTTGCATGAAGTGACCAAAGTATTGGAGTTTCAGCTTCAACATCAATCCTTCCAATGAACACCCAGGATTGATTTCCTTTAGGATGGACTGATGGCATCTCCTTGCAGTCCAATGGACTCTCAAGAGTCTTCTCCAACACCACAGTTCAAAAGCATCAATTCTTCGGCGCTCAGCTTTCTTCACCGTCCACCTCTCACATCCATACATGACCATTGAAAAAACCATAGCCTTGACTAGACGGACTTTTGTTGGCAAAGTAATGTCTCTGCTTTTAAATACGTTATCTAGGTTGGCCATAACCTTCCTTCCAAGGAGTAATTGTCTTTTAATTTCACGGCTGCAATCATCATCAGCAGTGATTTTGGACCCCCCCAAAATAAAGTCAGACACCGTTTCCAATGTTTCCCCATCTATTTCCCATGAAGTGATGGGACCAGATGCCATGATCTTAGTTTTCTGAACGTTGAGCTTTAAGCCAACTTTTTCACTCTCCTCTTTCACTTTCATCAAGAGGCTCTTTAGTTCTTCTTCACTTTCTGCCATAAGGGTGGTGTCATCTGCATATCTGAGGTTATTGATATTTCTCCTGGCAAACTTGATTCTAGCTTGTGTTTCTTCCAGCCTAGCGTTTCTCATGATGCACTTTGCATAGAGAGTTAAACAGGCAGGGTGACAACGTAGAGCCTTGATGTACTCCTTTTCCTATTTGGAAACAGTCTGTTTTTCCATGTCCAGTTCGAACTGTTGCTTCCTGATCTGCATACAGGTTTTTAAACCACGCACCCCAATCTTCACTGTACAACTATTTACAAGAGCTAGGATATGCAAGCAACCTATATGTCCATCGGCAGATGAAGGGTTAAGGGAGTTGGGGTACATATACACAATGGTATATTTCTCAGCTCTAAAAAGGAATGCCTTGAACTCAGTCCTAATGAGTTGGAATGAATATGGAGCCTATTAAGAGTGTGAAGAAAGTCAGAAAGAGAAAAAGCAAATACTGCATGTTAGTACAAATATATGGAGTTTAGGACCACGTAGGTGGTACCAGACATCGAACATGCAGAACAGCAAATAAGACACAGACATATAAAGAACAGAATCTGGACTCCGTAGTGGAATGTGAGTCTGGGTTAATTTGAGAAACTAGCCCTCAAACATTTACATTACCTTATGCAAAATAGACGACCAGCGCAAATTTGATGCGTGAAGCAAGGCAACCAAAGTCATGTTGTGGGACAACCCAGAAAGACAGGTAGGGGAAGGCAGTGGGGGTTGGGTTCAGCATTTGGGGGGACACGTGTATATCTATGGGTGATTCGTGTTGGCCAATGTATGAAAAAAACCATCATGGTTTTGTAAAGTAATCATCCTCCAGGTAAAATAAATAAGTTAAAAGACTATTCTCCATAATCCTACACAGTGGTCAGTATTCTCAGAATGCGAGTGGCATGTGGGGAAAATGTAAAAGAAAACAAAAATAGAAACAAGTGTGATGATCAAAATGGAATCAAATGATGGTCAGTGGGGAACAGCCTAGCAGAAAGGAGACTCACAGACCGTTGTAGAAAGAGGATTTCAATAGTAGGTGGGCCCCAATTTAAGAGGAGCCTGAGGGTTGCCTTGTTGGCCATGGAATGCCAGTTCAGAGATGTGCAGCTGAGCCAGATATAAATTGGAGTGACATTGCCCTGACCAGGACACTTCATCTACCTGAAGCTTCTCTACTTAGAACCTGTTTTTCACTACAGTTCTCTACTTCTGCTGTCTCTTGCTGATTCCCTCATTCCATGGTGTTACTCTGCATTCCACAGAGTCTCACTTTCTTCACAAGTGAAATAAGTGACCCAAGTTTCTGGAATACACTTATGCCAGTGCCCAATCCCTGGGCTCCTCGCCTCTCGTCCTCCCAGTACCTCTCGTGTCAGAGCCTTCCTCCTCATATAGTACCACATGGGATTGGGCCAGAGATCCTTTATGATGAACTGTCAGGGCAATGAGCTAGGTCAGCACGGGGCTGGCCAGACCCTGAGCCCTCCTGTACACCGCCAAGAATTCCAACATACATCACCAGTTCTGGCCCAGTGGCTGCGTGGGACCCTACCTCAGCAATCCGGTCAGATCCTGTGAAATTGTGGTCAAAGGGCCAGTTGAAGAAGTTAACGCTGCTGTCATGGTGCCTGCGGCTGTATGCCTTGCGTTCAAATCCCTGGTTCCAGTGAATTAGGGTGGAATGAGATGCTCGAAATCCTGCAGGAAAAGGAGTATGGGAGAAAGACCTAAATTACTTTCCAATTCAACCTACACTTTTCTGCCCCCACCCACCAAATCCAAGGAGCTGCCTCTTACCAGTGACATTAATGAGATAATCCTTAACAATCACTTCATTCTGGAAATACCTATTCTTCCAGAAGGACAATGTGATCTTGCAGTGATGAGAGGGATGCCTGAGTTCTTCCACCTGCCAGGACAAAGTGTGGGGAGTAGGGTAGGGGTGGATGGGTGTGAAACCCCTTTACAGAAGAGCTGTCCTTTCCTGTTTTCAGGGGTAAATCATGTCCTCTCCCCTCCGCAGTCACCTTCCCCCCACAATTATCAGTGTCCCCTGCCTGACCTTTAAGTTGGTCATGAAGTGAAGTATGTCTTCATCTTGGTCAGCCATCATAGCTGACATTTGAGGGTGGTTCATAAACTGCTTTAGGTCAAGGAGCCTCTAGATGCTAGAGGAAAAAAGTGCTGGAAGGACAAATCTAGCCTAAAGTGTAGAATGGCGCTGTCTGACTTCATCTTGCGACGAGTTAACTCGTCACATTTCTGTTAACACAGACTGTATGAAGGCATGACAAGCCCCAAGGCAGTGCCTATAAATGCACTACCAGAGCAGGTTCTGTTCCTAACAGGAAAGGCCCTAAGCTCCATCTCAGCCTCCTAAAACTTAGCTTACTTCTGGAAAACAGGCACTCCTACGTACAAGCAGCATGAGCATTTACACATCCCAACCTCACCGCCAAATTCATGCAGCTTTTCAGAGAAGACCTGGATCCCAGACAAGCCTTTTCTCTGAAGAGTCCCTGGTGCTAATGACAATTCTGATTGGGACCTCTGCAAATAAAGCCCAAGTAGCAATTTGTGCTACCCAGAACAGCAAGGACATCACACCTTATATCGGGAACAGATACACAGAATGGTAACCAATACTCAGCATCCAAAAAATACATTTTGTACCAGAACTGCCAGATCTCTAAACTTCTTCTGCAATTACCCAGATTGAAAAAAAAAAAAAAATTCACAAGCACCACACCAAGGGATACAACTTCGACCCAGAATCCACGGATTCCCTCGATGATGGCACTTCTGTGTTCTAGACGCAGCTTCCGCCTCTGGCAGTTCTTGTGTTTCAGACGAGCGCGGGCCCTTTGGGCTTTCTTATTCACGAAATCCAGCTCCAGCTGCAGGGCCGTCAGGGCCTCCAGTGCGGGCTGACCCTGGGGGCTCTGGGGCTTGGATGTTCCTGGCCCTGCTCCTGCGAGGACACCTGCTCCTGCGAGGACACCTGCTCCTACTCCTCGTAGGCCACCACCTCCACCTCCTCCATGATGTCTAACACCAGCAGCTGGAACTCCTGCCCGAATCCCGCCAACTCTCCCTCCTCCAGGGCTGCACCTTTCTCTACCGCCTCCACCCAGAAGAGGGCGGCCTCTTCGCCTGGTGCACTACCTGCGGCCTGCATTGCCTCTGCCCCCCCCCACCACGCTGGTAGGCCCCAGGGTCCCTCCCTCGAGAAGACCCGGGCTCACAACTAAGACCCAGGATCCCGGGGTGCTGCCGCCTTCCTCTGGCCCCATCTCACTCTCCATGGTGTTCTGGCCGTAGCCCAGAGCCACAAAGAAGCTGGACGTGAGAGCACAGCTGGTGGCCGGCAAAGCCCGCCAACCAGCCGCAGTCTACGTGGCACAACCAACTGGTTACTTGCCCACAGCCAATGAGCAGGGAAAGGGAGACAGGCATGCGCAGAACCGTGTGCCACCATGCACGGGTAATATGGTGGCGGGAAGGAGCTGAACTCTATACCCTGACCTCCAGACCTCATCACAGAACCAATCAAATGGAGTCAAAAGGCGTTCATTCACGGGACACACCCCTTGGAATTCTGGGCACGCAGGGGCCCAACTTGGCTCAGTGCACAGTGCGCCGGTCCACACAAGCCGTTTGCCTGACCAACAGTATAGATGTGCCAGACCAGCGACTGGGCAAGCCAGGCCAGCTGGAGTCGAAGGCAAGGAATCTGAAGGTGACACTGCAGCCACCGTCAAGCTTGAAATTGCCACTGGGGAAGCGGGCGACTCTGTGTGCTCAGGGGTTCACACAGGTGACACAAGGTTCGTGGGTACGTCAGGGACACAGGTGCTCACCTTGGATCTAAACGGCAAGCCACGGGCAGAGCGTGGGTGGGTTTGGTGGGGAGTGGGGATCGGCGGGGGAGGCGCTGTTACCGCTGACCTCACCAAAGTTCACCGCCTGCAGAGTCCGTCCCTAACCGTGTGCCTTAGGCTTGAGCAGTGTCAGGAATGCAGCCATACTCTGAGGATGAAGCAGCACACTTTCCTTGGCTCGCTCTTTGGGCCCCACAATGCAGCCCCAAGCCAAACCACCCTGGAGCCCCTGGCCTGCTGCCTGTCAGCTCTTGGCCTTTCCCCTGGCCCACGGCTTAAAGCAGGCACCCCAGTGGCTAAGGATGTGCTCCTGCGGATGCAATTCCCAGAGAAGCAGAGCTCCTCCTGCAAGTGTTTCAAGTGGAGTAAAGTGCTCCTCCTGACCATTGCTTACTCTCTTCCTCTCGGCCACATAGCTAACGTGGGCACACTCACGTTAAGTGCCTGGATAGATGCAATGCTCACACTCTGCCTCCTAGGATGTCTGGTGTTTCACACTGAGCACCTACATTAGGCCACACACACACACACACACACACAGGAACAGGTGACGCAAGCACATATGTGTACACACACACATGTAACACACAGGGACACAAATGCAAACAGGTGTTTCAGAGACTGAAGAACCAATGGTTTACATGAAATGCAGAGATTTCCTTATTTCTCATAGGGAAATGTTCATTCTGATTATCAGATGTGAAATATAGAGAAGTTCAAGTTTCATGAAGGAAAATTAGTGCCTAGATTTTGATGCAGTTAATACAGAGATCTCCCTATTTCATGGTGGACAGTCATTGTTTTCTATGTAAGAAATACAAAGAATTAAGTATTTCATGAAGAAACAGTGGTGCCCAGAATTTCTTTTATGAAATAGATGTCCAATTTCCTGTTGGTTCCCATATCTTAATTGCATACTTCATGTCAGTAAAATTTCATTGAGATTTTTACATAGGAAATGGATACAACTTCAGAGGTCAGACAGGAAAGCATATGCTCAACTTTTCATATCTGAACTATCTGGAATTCCCCATTCATGTAGGAAAAAGTGTGCACAGATATCCACATGTGAAACAGACAAGATTCCATATATGATGAAAAAATTATACAAGTAGATTTTCAAACATGAAGTACATATTTCCTATTTCACGTAGAAAAATCTGCACCCATGTTCTCACATGTGAGATAAAGAAAATTACATATTTCATACAGAAAAATCATCTTTCAGATTTTCCTTGGCACGAAGCAGGGAATGCAAAGCAGTGCTCTGGAACAACCCAGAAAAATAGCATAGGAGGGGATGTGGGAGAGGCTCCAGGATGGGTGTGACCCAGATATACTTATGGCTTCTTAATGTTGATGCATGGCAGAAACCATCACGATATTGTATAGTAATTAACCTCCAGTTAGCATTTACGAAAATGTTACAGTATGAGAAAAGTGAAAGAACAAGGGGACTCGACTCTGCTCTGTGGTGACCTAAATGGGAAGGAAATCCAAAAACGAGGGGATATGTGTACACCTAAAATGGATTCACTTGGACATACGTACTCAGAAACTAAAGCATCATTGTAATGCAACTATACCCCAATGATAATTGTTTCAATCACCTTACACATCAAGTATAATTCCAGCAGTGAATAAATAAATGGTAGCCTCGTTTGCAATATATATCCATTGAGACATTATTCTAAGTTAAATATTTCAGTTAGAGGAAGAAGAAATCTTTTACATCACATGACATTGTGAAGTTGAAATCCCTTCATTATAGAAACAGAGTAGAATGTGGTCCTTGGGCTACTGGAAATGGTCCGTGATGGTCCAAGTTACCAACTTTTAGTCCCAGGTTGAATAAGCTCATCAAGGAAGATACTGTAATAGAGGCAGGGTGGAAAACGGTGCTGCAGACCTCAGCCCAAGACCTTTAGTGGCGTTAGAAACCCCAATACCACCAACAGAAAGCCTCTGAGCAGAGTGTAGTGAGATATATTACAGCCTTCCCATAGAGCCCTCTAGGCCCTTGGGCCTTGGGATGGGGAATGAACTGTGGAGCTTGGGAACAGGCTGTGTCTTGCAGAGTCCCAGAGCCCTTGCTGAAGCCACTGACTGGTCTGGACCAGGTTTGAAAGCAATGGCCAACGTGTTCCATCCCCACCTCCATGACCGAATGGTTGTGGCAATCTGCATGGGTCACAGTCTACAGGACCCAGCTCTCCAACTGGGTAGACTGAGGAGGCTGAGGGTCAGCTACATGCTGGGTACCTGGCTCCCTCATTGAAGGTGGCTGGGCAGTGTATGGGGGCCTTGGTAAGAGGAGGGCACAGAGAACTGAGAATTACCTCTTCCACCTAGGACTGAGCACTGCTGGAAGTAACAAGAGTGGGTGCTAGATGAATGCTCCATGACTAGAAAAACCAGCCTGCACAGGGACCCCTCCCCCCCAACCAGGACCATGGAGGGTGAACGTCAAGCTTGGGACCTATCTTTTCAGGAAATAGGGAATAGGGAATAATATTTGCTTCCCTCAAGGATTACAGGAACACAGTTAGCTGACCACCACCTTACTTCAAGAACATAAGATCTGACAGCAAGAAATTTGCAAGAGCTAATCACACCTATCCCTCACCTTTCCTATACATAGCCTTTGCTGAACGCTTTGAGGGAGGTTTTTGTTTTTGTTTTTTCTCTTTTCCATTGCCTTAGGCTTTTATTCATTTTTAATAGAAGCATTTAAAATTGTGAACACTTCTAGACATGCATCTCATGAATTCTGATACGCTGTGTTTTTATTATCACTTAGTTAAAATATTTTCTAATCTTTCTTTTTATTTTTTACCTCTTTTTTAAAATTTATAGCAATTGGAGGCTAATTACTTTACAATAGTGTAGTGGCTTTTGCCATACATTCACATGATGCAGCCCTGGGTGTACATGCGTTCCCCATCCCGACCCTCCCATCTCCCTCCCTATCCCATCCCTCAGAGTCATTCATCCCAGTGCACCAGCCCTGAGCACCTTGTCTCACGCATCAAACCTGGACTGGTGATCTATTTCACATACTATACATGTTTCAATGCTATTCTCGCAAATCATCCCACCCTCGCCTTTTCCCGCCGAGTCCAGCAGTCTCTTCTTTACATCTGTGTCTCTTTTGCTGTCTCACATATAGGGTCATCATTACCATCTTTCTAAGTTCCATATATATATGCGTTAATTTACTCTATTGGTGTTTTATCTTTCTGGCTTACTTCGCTCTGTATAATAGGCTCCAGTTTCATCCACCTCATTAGAACTGATTCCAATGCATTCTTTTTAATGGCTGAGTAAAATTCCATTGTGCGTATGGGTCAGAGCCTTCATCTCCATTCATCTGCCGATGGACATCTAGGTTGCTTCCATGTGCTAGTTATTGTAAACACGGCTGCGATGAACATTGGGGTACACGAGTCGCTTTCGGTTCTGATTTCCTCGGTGTGTAAGTCCAGCAATGGGATTGCTGGGTCGTGTGGCCATTCTATTTACAGTTTTTAAAGGAATCTTCAGATTTCTTTGTCACTGGGTGCTCTGGACCTTTGGGTGAGAAAGGAGCTGTCGTTGGATGTCACCTAGGCTGTCTAACCAAAGCACTCCTTGCTGGATTGCCCATTTGGTTAGGACACTGAGTGACGTGGAGGAACTATGCAGTCCATATCTTTCTTGGGTTCTTCCAGGCAGCTAGTCTAGCTCCTCGATTTGTTATTGTCAATAAGGAGTTACGGAGGACTTCCTATCCCCCCGGCACTGTGCAAAGATTGTCCTGGAAGGTTGGTAATGTTATCAAACCCATTGTCCAGGGGAAGAAACTGAGGCTCAGAGAGGTAGTCCACCCGTTCAGGGTCACACAACTAATAGAAGCAGAGGAGCAGGATCTGAATTCACCTCCTTTGGGCTCCAGTATCCAAGCAAATGTGGTCATGCTTGTCATTCTTGGGTCCGAACATTAGTTACCAACTGCACCAGCCCTGAGATCCAGAAATCAAACCAGATTGGATTTTTTGATTCTTTCCCTTTGAGCCCTGGAGGAGGTGGATATAGTTCACTCCTGATCCTGCTGGGCTGTTTGTGGCTCTTGCCCTTTTACGATTTTCTCTTCCGTGATCCCACTCATGGTAACCATTGCTCTAGAATGAAGACAATACAGAGTTGATGGGGATTTCCTCTTTTCAAGCTTGTAGGGTAACGGATTATTTACCTACAGATGGATGACGCTCACTATTGGGAGTAGGAAATACAAACAGGTTAAATGAAATTATTGTTAGAAATAGACTTTTGCCAATTTTTGCTTGTATATGTAGGAAACTCCTGTTGTTTTATCGTTTTTACTTTTCCTTGAGACATGGAAATGGGTGCCTTTCCTCTGGACTCAGTTACAAGTAGAAAAAAAGTAGAAGCACAATGATGGTTGACTCTGCTCCAGGGCAGGGAGCAAGATGGGGGCTGGGCAGCTGGGTGACCTGGAGACAGTGCTCCCCCAACCGAAATGGGACAGTAGTTCTCAGCCCCAGCCAGGCTTGAAGCCCTGTGACCGAGAATGGCCAGGTCTTCTGCTCTTTCAGGCAAGCCTAAAATCTTAATTTCTGTGTGAAACTTCTGGGTTTCTGAATTGGCCGCACATTCTAAGTTAAAAGCGACAAATAACGAAAGATTGGAAAGCATTGGGTCAAATCATTGCTTCCTAAATAACACATCTGCTTGCCCCACGTGGCTCTTGCACTGTGAGTTTGCAATCCCTGCTTTAAAGCTTGGCTTATTTCTTTGAGTCATGGACAGAAAGAGTAAAAGACTTAACGCTTTGGGAATATGTGGGAAGAGCCCAAGTGGTGACTCAAGAATCCATGTCTCTAGCCTCGCCTCTCTGTCTTGGTTTTCTTTGTGTCCCAGGACAAGGGATTTCTCAGGCCCTCTTTTATTTCTAATCTGTAAAATAGAAGCACAAGCTGGAATCAAGATGGCTGGGAGAAATATCAATAACCTCAGACAGGCAGATGACCCCACCCTTATGCCAGAAAGTGAAGAAGAACTAAAAAGCCTCTTGATGAAAGTGAAAGAGGAGAGTGAAAATGTTGGCTTAAAGTTCAACATTCAGAAAACTAAGATCATGACATCCAGTCACATCACTTCATGGCAAATAAATGAGGAAACAGTGGCTGACTTTATATTTCTGGGCTCCAAAATCACTGCAGATGCTGATTGCAGCCATGTCATTAAAAGACACTTACTCCTTGGAAGGAAAGTTATGATGAAGCTAGACAGCATATTAAAAACAGAGACATTACTTTGTCAACAAGGGTCTGTCTAGTCAAGGTTATGGCTTTTGCAGTTGTCATGTGTGAATGCTAGAGTTGAACTATAAAGAAAGCTGAGAGCTGAAGAATTGATGCTTTTGAACTGTGGTGTTGGAGAAGACTCTTGAGAGTCCCTTGGGCTGCAAGGAGATCCAAACAGTCCATGCTAAAGGAGATCAGTACTGAGTGTTCGTTGGAAGGACTGATGTTGTAGCTGAAACTCCAATATTTTGGCCACCTGATGCGAAGAGCTGACTCATTAGAAAAGACCCTGATGCTGGGAAAGATTGAGGGCAGGAGGAGAAGGGGACAACAGAGAATGAGATGGTTTGATGGCATCACCGACTCAATGGACATGAGTTTAGGTGCACTCCGGGGGATGGTGGTGTACAGGGAGGCCTTGAGTGCTGCTGTTAATGTGGTTGCAAAGAGTCAGACGAGACTGAGCGACTGAACTCAACTGAATTGAAAATTGATCAGTTTTAACAAATCCTGTGTAGTGTTCCCTTCCATCCCTCCCATTCTATGTTTCCCAGTACTTACCTATGCTGCCAAGATTGAGCTCTGTATAAATTAGAAATGCACGTGGTTTGGTCCGATGTCATTTTTGAATGTCAGTAACTGAAACACTTTCCAGGCAAGTTCCATTTGTCACTTGAATTCACCTGCAACTTAAGTCTACTGCTAACACCACCAGGCCAGTGTGAGGCAATGTGATTTTTTTTTTTTTTAATTTCAGCATTGAGCATGTTAAATATTTGTGGTTTTCTGGTCCTGTTCCTTTTTCTGTGAGCATGCTACATCCTGTTTTCTTTCTTTCTTTTTTTTAATGTAGGCATAAATGAAATCTCAGAAGATGTTTATATGACTGTCAAGCCCAGCGATTCCAGGAATACAGAGAAGTCAGATAGTAGCGAAAGTGACCCTATCAGTGATGAGGAGCAGAGGTCCAAGAATGAGCCAGAAGTTGCTGAAGACACAGAGTTGTCTCAGATGGGAAAAGAGCCATCTGCTTTCAAAAAAAAAAAAAAAGAAAAGAAGAAAGTCCTAATTGGCAAACCCAGTAGAGATAGAAGAGGAGCTGAAAGCATGTCACCAGCCAGTGAGAAAGCCAAGATCAGTCAAGGAGAAGATGAGCCCCCAGCTTGAGAAGGACTTTTCAGACAAAGCAAAATTCTTTCCTCATCCCACAAAGGATAAGCTGAAGGGAAAAGGTGAGACTGACTCCCCAAGAGTGCATTTGGGCCTGGATTCTGATTCAGAGAGCGGATTTGTCACAGATTTAAGAGAAGACCTTTCTGCACTGGAGAGTCGAAAACCTAGGAAGGAACCCAAAGAAACATCTCCCAAGCAGGAGGGTAAGTGACTGTATCAGTTTCTGCTTTCTTGATTTGGTTTTAGAATGCCACATTGCCATTTATACTATCACATGTCATGTCACCCTCAGACATCATGAAGTGTGCACAACAAAGCTTGGGGTATCTCCAAGTCACATAGCTAGTTACTGAGCAGGACAAGGACTTGAGCTGGGCCTGCCTACCTTTAACCTTCTTGATACCTAATGTGGTTGATTTTGAGCACAGGAGAAGTCTCTTAGAAAGTAATAGGTGCTTCCAGCAGTCAGGTCATTTTGAACCTAAGCAGTTTCCTTTCCAATATATTCACTTACATGCCTCAAGTGGTTATCAATGCTAAGACGTTGACAGGGCTGAAATGGAGAAAAGCATTCAGTTCAAAGACCTTGATGAGTTTATTCTCCCTTACCTCCCCTCACACTGCCCAGGCATCTCAAAATATATTTTCTTACTAGAGTGTAAGGTTTTCCGTGTGAGCGGCACCAGACTGCTGAGTTCTTCTTCAGGTCTGTAGAAATCCAAGGGGCATTGTATGATGCGCACCAGAGCCTGTTTTCTGCCATATTTGCATTTAACTGACATGGGCCCAAGGCCTCTCAACCTTGGCGCTATTGACATTTTATGCTGGGCAGTTCTTTGTCCTGTTTATTGAAGGATGTTTAGCAGTATCCCTGGTCTTTACCAACTGGATGTCAGTAGCATCTACCCAGTGGAGGACTTCAAAAGTGTCTTGACAAAGCTAAATCTCACCTAGTTGTGAACTGCTGCCTGAGTCTTAGCAGTTCTCCCTTTACTGCTGTTAGGGACTGAACCAGCAGTGGCTTCTTTCAAACTTGAGACACCCCAGGCATGTTGGTAGACCCTACAGTGGAACATCAGTCCAGTTCAGTTCAGTTGCTCATTCGTGTCTGACTGTTTGTGACCCCATGAATTGCAGCACGCCAGGCCTCTCTGCCCATCACTAACTCCCGGAGTCTACCCAAACCCATGTCCATCGAATCGGTTATGCCATCCATCCATCTCACCCTCTGTCGTCCCCTTCTCCTCCCGCCCCCAATCCTCCCAGCATTAGGGTTTTTCCAATGAGTCAACACTTCGCATGAGGTGGCCAAAGTATTGGAGTTTCAGCTACAACATCAGACCTTCCAATGAACACCCAGGATTGATCTCTTTTAGGATGGATTGATTGGATCTCCTGTAGTCCAAGGGACTCTCACGAGTCTTTTCCAAGACCATAGTTCAAAAGCATCAATTCTTCGGCGCTCAGCTTTCTTCACCGTCCAACACTCACATCCATACATGACCACTGGAAAAACCATAGCCTTGACTAGACGGACTTTTCTTGGCAAAGTAATGTCTCTTCTTTTAAATATGCTATCTAGGTTGGCCATAACCTTCCTTCCAAGGAGTAAGCATCTTTTAATTTCATGGCTGCAATCACCAGCAGCAGTGATTTTGGAGCCCAAAAAATAAAGTCTGACACTGTTTCCACTGTTTCCCCATCTATTTCCCATGAAGTGATGGGACCAGATGCCATGATCTTAGTTTTCTGAACGTTGAGCCTTTTTTTTTTTTTTTTTTTTTTTTTTTTAATTTTTTAATTTAAACTTTTATTTTTTTTTTTATTTTTTTTTTATTTTTTATAAATTTATTTATTTTACTTGGGGGCTAATTACTTTACAATATTGTAATAGTTTTTGCCATACATTGACAAGAATCAGCCATGGGTTTACATGTGTTCCCCTTCCCGAACCCCCCACCCACCTCCCTCCCCCTCCCATCCCTCTGGATCATCCCACTGCCCCGGCCCCGAGCCCTTGTCACATGCATCGAACATGGAATGGTGCTCTGTTTCACATATGACAATACACATGTCTCAATGCCATTCTCCCAGAACGTCCCACCCTCACCTTCTCCCTCAGAGTCCATAAAATTGTTCCATGCATCTGTGTCTCTCATTCTGTCCCGCATATAGGGTTATCGTTACCATCTTTCAGATTCCATATATATGCATTAGTATACTGTATTGTTGTTTTTCTTTCTGGCTTACTTCACTCTGTATAATGGGCTCCAGTTTCATCCATCTCAGTAGAACCGGTTCAAATGTATTTTTTTTAATGGCTGAGTAATATTCCATTGTGTATATGTACCACAGCTTCCTTATCCATTCATCTGCTGATGGACATCTAGGTTGCTTCCATGTCCTGGCTATTGTAAACAGTGCTGCGATGAACATTGGGGTACACGCGTCTCTTTCAATTCTGGTTTCCTCGGTGTATATGCCTAGCAGTGGGATTGCTGGGTCATATGGCAGTTCTATTCCCAGTTTTTTAAGGAATCTCCACACTGTTCTCCATAGTGGCTGTACTAGTTTGCATTCCCACCAACAGTGTAAGAGGGTTCCCTTTTCTCCACACCCTCTCCAGCATTTATTGCTTGTAGACTTTTGGATAGCAGCCATTCTGACTGGTGTGAAATGATACCTCATTGTGGTTTTGATTTGCATTTCTCTAATAATGAGTGATGTTGAGCATCTTTTCATGTGTTTGTTAGCCATCTGTATGTCTTCTTTGGAGAAATGTCTGTTTAGTTCTTTGGCCCATTTTTTGATTGAACGTTGAGCCTTAAGCAAACTTTTTCACTGTCCTCTTTCAAATTCATCAAGAGGCTCTTTAGTTCTTCTTTACTTTCTGCCATAAGGGTGGTGTCATCCACATATCTGAGTTTACTGATATTTCTCCCAGCAATCTTGATTCCAGCTTGTGTTTTTTCCAGCCCAGCGTTTCTCATGATGTACTCTGCAGAGAAGTTAAATAAGCAGGGGGACAATATACAGCCTTGACGTACTCCTTTTCCTATTTGGCACCAGTCTGTTGTTCCATGTCCAGTTCTAACCGTTGCTTCCTGACCTGCATACAGGTTTCTCAAGAGACAGGTCAGATGGTCTGGTATTCCCATCTCTTTCAGAATTTTCCACAGTTTATTGTGATCCACACAGTCAGAGGCTTTGGCATAGTCAATAAAGCAGAAATAGATGTTTTTCTGGAACTCTCTTGCTTTTTCGATGATCCAGCGGATATTGGCAAATTGATCTCTGGTTCCTCTGCCTTTTCTAAAACCAGCTTGAACATCTGGAAGTTCACAGTTCATGTATTGCTGAAGCCTGGCTTGGGAATTTTGAGCGTTATATTGCTAGCTTGTGAGATGAGTGCAATTGTGTGGTAGTTTGAGCATTATTTGCCATTGCCTTTCTTTGGGATTGAAACGAAAACTGACCTCCTCCAGTCCTGTGGCCACTGCTGAGTTTTCCAAATTTTCTGGCATATCGAGTGCAGCGCTTTCACAGCATCACCTTTGAGGATTTGAAATAACTCAACTGAAATTCCGTCACCTCCAATAGCTTTGTTCATAGTGATGCTTTCTAAGGCCCACTTGATTTCACATTCCAGGATGTCTGGCTCTAGGTGAGTGATCACACCATCATGATTATCTGGGTCGTGAAGATCTTTTTTGTACAGTTCTTCTGTGTATTCTTGCCACCTCTTCTTAATATCTTCTGCTTCTGATAGATCCATACCAGTGGAACATAGGAATGATTTAAAAGATATTTGGCCCGTTGGTGAAGCAGTCAGTGAATTTCTCCGCTGGCTTGGCAAGTGGCTGTTGATATGCCCGAGAAAGATAAGAATTAATTAAGAGCCCAGGAGAAACATGGCCTAAGAACAAGTTGGAGATTGTAGCCATAAAACCTCTTGTACTTTGTGAGTTACATACACGGATAGCCAGTTTTAATTATGTAGCTCAGTGGTAAAGAATCTGCTTGCCAATGCAGGAGACGCAAATTTGATCCTTGGATTGGGAAGATCCCCAGAAGGCAATGACAACCTACTCCAGTAGTCTTCCCTGGAGAATTACATGGACAGAGGAGTCTGGTGGTCTATATAGTCCATGGGATCACAAAAGAGCTGGACACGACT
This sequence comes from Giraffa tippelskirchi, assembly GCF_054371585.1. Taxonomy (NCBI): domain Eukaryota; kingdom Metazoa; phylum Chordata; class Mammalia; order Artiodactyla; family Giraffidae; genus Giraffa; species Giraffa tippelskirchi. The sequence goes on from NC_137290.1 coordinate 15,079,373, forward strand.
TAGTGACAAAACAGACAACGGGCAGCTTCTGATAGGACCCATCTTCTCAGTTCTGTGTGCCCTGGGGTTTTCTTAGTCTCACTGCTTAAAGCAGGAGGGGGGATGGGTTTTGAACTTTTATCCTCTGTGTTTGTATCATTGTGAATTGTTGCTGAACCTCAGTTCCTGGAATTCATTGAAAGAGGATGGAATATCTCTCAGTGATGCAGGGTAGGATGATAGAGAGCAGTTGAGTCGGTCAGGAAGGATGGATCACCACTTCATCCCTTAAAATTATGAGTGGCATCTGAAACATCCAATTCTGTGTGGACTGCGGTTTGAGGGACCACTTCTGATGCTGCAGAGAGTAACAGGAGTAGCATTTTCTCCATGAAGTTTGTGGAATTGTTGGGTCCCAGATGGCAGTGTTCCTATGAGTGATAGATTTAAACTATTCCTTTCTTTCTGAAGTCGACTGTTTGTTTAGTTGTGGATTTTTTCACTGCTTCCAGAAAGGATTTCAGATATACTGATAAAATGGAAAGCAAGACACCGAGAAAAATGAACATGAAATAGTGAGAGATGTAGGGAAATTTTACATACAGAAATAACTATGTCAGCCTTCAGAATTAGCAAAGTCACTCTTCCCTTTTGGCCCTGAGCTTCCTGCAGTTGAAATGAAAAGGGAAAAAACATATGAGTGCTTTAAAAGAGCTCATGCCCCCCCCCCCCAAATACAAGGCACTCCAGGTGATAAAATGAAGCTGAGCTGTTCCTCTCACTGGTGTCAGAAGGAAGTTTCTCTAGGATCCTCTGAACGTGGTGGGAATTTTATGTAGAGGATGATTCTGAAACAATAGGTCAGTTAGAGGAACTTCACAGAAGTTGAAATCCAGAGCCACCTGAGGATGATTTCGGGCTTGAAGAATTGGCTTCCTGTCAGACTCTGCAGTTGAGCATCTTTTCAAAGGTGTGATTTCACTTATGTGTTTATTAAGTGACTGGTGCTTTGAAGAGTGCTTGGTGACCTCCAAGTGATCTTCAGTTAGAAGTGCAGCTTATACAGAGAAACTGAATCCTCACATCGAAAGATGGCTTTTCTAGCTAGAGATGCCAGAGCAGAGGCTAATGGAGCTCGCTTCAGGACCTTGACTCCACTTACATGTGTCATATCAGTCGTTTCCAGCCTTCTCTGAAAAAGTCCTTTTTTAATGTACAAGACAGTAAGCTAAGTCTGATATAAGTAGGCTAGTTGGGTGGGGTCGCCTTTGGAGTGTTGACTTTTAAGAAAGTCACTTCTTTTTGAGACTGCAGGTGAGTATATACTCCAAAATTTTTAGGACAAATGGAATTTTCCATGGCCTTTCCTCTTCCTCCCCACTGTCCCAGTAAACCTTCCATATCCTTTAGAAATTAAAGCGTTTTAGTGACTAAATGAAAACTCCCCCAAAGTGTGTCAAGCCTGGAAAGTTTTCAGATTGCATACTCCTGCTTTGTTGTTGTTGTTTGTTTGTTTGTTATTTTAATTTGAAAAAGAGCCCGAATGGGACTCTTCCAGAGAAGTTACCACTCTACAAAGCCAGTTGTTTGCTTTTGCAAGATGAGAGAGAGAAAGGGCCTTTTTGTGGTTGCCCTTTGCCCAAGAAGGTATCAGACTAGCTTATCCACAAGGACAGTATATTTCTTAACCACATGGCAGAAAAGAGAGGCTCTTACATTGCTTTTGCAAGTTAGAAGCCTTGCCTGTGGGATCTCGGCCTTTTAAAAGCGGTAAGCTCAAAGCCACTTCTGCCCCAGCAAGGGGAAGGGGTAGAGGCTGTGACCGATATCTGAAAGGTTGTCCTGGGAACGGGTGGGGGCAACCTCACTCTAGGTAGAGATCTTCTCTCAGTCCCACCCTGTGTTCTGGCCCAGGACTTGGGCTGAATTCTTCCCCGGAGGAGCAAGAGGGCCAGTCAGTTGTGTAACCACCAAGACCCCCTGCCCCCTCGGGTGAAAAAGCAGCCTGTCAGCACTCTTCTCCTTTCACACTCCTTGGTTTTCCCAGAACAACAGTTAACTGAAAATTTCCCCTAGAATAATCAAGAACTCACGTCTTTTCTGGGTGACAGAAATCTAAAAATGACAGGCATGGAGTCATGCAGTGGAAGCATGCTGAGCCCCCCAAAAAAGGTGTTGTCATTAAGGGCTTGCTTGGTGACTCAGATAATAAAGAATCTGCATGCAATCCTGGAGGCCCAGGTTTCTTTCGCTGGGTTGGTTAGATACCCTGGGGAAAGAAATAACAACCCACTCCAGTATTCTTGCCTGGGAAATCCCATGGACAGAGGAGCCTGGAGGGCTACAGTCCATGAGGTTGCAAAAGAGTTGGACACGACGGAGCGAACGCACTTTCAGTCCTTATTAAACCTAGTTTTATGTCCAGGCACATCGTCTGAGACCAAGGATGCTGACTTGCATCCGTGTTTTTTTGTGTGAACCCGAGGGAATCCTCTCTGGGGATGGATGTTCATCTGTCCAGTGCCTGGGGCCCCTGCAGTCGTAACGGACCCCTTCGCTTACAGATGAACACTCCTGTGGTCACCCCCGGGCCAGCCCTTCTCACTGCCTGACCTCACCCTCCAAAATTCTGCCTATTCCTGGGCATGTCTTGGCTAAAACTGTTCTCTTCCAAATTTTCCCTGCTGTCTGTTGAAATCCTGCCCTCCACTCTCATAGCTCATTTTCTCCCAGTAGATGCACTCCAAAAGGCAGCATTTTTCAAACTCAGCCACTCGTAGTCATTATTTTTGTCATTCCCAAAACCTGCTTGTTCACTTATTGCCCTAGTATGTATTTTTTATCTGAAGCAGCAGCTGTTTAAAAAAAATGAACTCAATTTGGAACTGAAACTTAACTAGCACACAGTAGGGAAAACAGTATTTTGTGCTGTGCATAAAAGATGCAAAATGGAGAACTACAGTCAAAACGAAAGCAAGGCTTCTAAAGTCTCCATAAATACCATTGTGCTGGGGATGGTTCTGTCCTTGGTGTGGAGTTCCCTTGAGTGGTAGGTGTCAAGACTGCCAGGACCACACTGAGACTCTTCGGGAAGGAATTAGAAGAGATGAAAGGGAATACTCTTCATTCTGGGTGGTTCATTGGTATTCAGTGCTTTGGCCACTGGGAGGCTGTCTGGTTCCTTAGGGTACAGGCTCTGTAGGTTTCCTGTCCAAGCAAAGGATTCCTGTTAATGACCAGAGGGACTTTGGCTAAGTCTTTCTCAAAGTGCTTACTGAACTCTAACTGTGAAACAAGGTACTTGCAGCGATTCTGTTCAGCCAGTGGGTCATCGACTAACAGGTGGGCAACTCCAGGCCAAGGGGTGGGTCATGTTGGCCTCAGTCCCTCAGAGGCCTTGACAAGTTTCTCAAATGTGAGCAAGCCCACATTTGAGTAACCCAAGGAGTCTGATATTTGAAGTTGCACATGCTGAAGAAGTGGCCTAAGCATATAAAGCAAGAATATGCCCATTCATGGGGAGGCCCTTGGCATGACAGCCTGGGATGGTCACCTAGAACTCACTGACCTGGAGACCCTGCAGGTCAGCCTGAGTCCCGTCTACTTTCTGTTTTGTTTTTTCATGTGTTGGCTTCCGTCGTAGGTGAAGCTCCATCATCCACAACAGTGGGCAGCCAGTCTCCCCACGAAATGCTGGTCCTCACCCACTCATCCTCCCAAACTTCCACGGCTGGGGTCACGCCCACCAACGGCACCGTCTGCACAGTCACGGCCCAGCAACCACCACCACCACCACCACCACCAGCAGCAGCATGAGAAACCCAGTGAAAAAGCAGAGGCCAGTTTTACCAAAGGAGACTGCCCTGGCCATGCAGCAGGTTGTGTGGAACTCATCAAGTAAGTTTCAAACGTCCTCCCAAAAGAGGCACATGCAGAAGATGCAGCACCAGCAGAAGCAGCAGCAAAGCTAGCAGCAGCAGCCTCAGTCTTCCAAGAGGACGACATATCAGAACAGACAGGCTGTGAAATGTACCGAGCCTCCCTACTCTGCACTCCATGGCAACAGCTCTTTTTTTGCCTCATGGACAGGAGAAAAATAGTCCTTGTTTTATTTGTTTACTTCCCCTTGGTTGCCTGGCCACTCTATCCTAGAGGTCTGACACGTTCCATTTGGCATTATTTTTAAAAATTAATTTGCAGCTTGCTGTTTTACTTTTCTTTTTTCTTTTCTCATTTTACAAACAGTGCATACATGTCTTCTTAGAACGAAGTGAAATGGATGCCTAGACACACAAAAATCTACAGTCTTGATTGAATGCATATTTCATTCTCCACCCTTTCTCAGAGGTATTGTTAACCATAAGATATTTTTCTAATTCACGTATGCATATGTATTTTTCTGTAAGTTGGCTTAAAGCTCAACATTCAGAAAACTAAGATCATGCCATCTGCTGGCATCACTTCTTGGCAAATGGATGGGGAAAGAGTGGAAACAGTGGCTGACTTAAATTTTCTGGGCTCCCAAATCACTGCAGATGCTGTTTGCAGACATGAAATTAAAAGATGCCTACTCCTTTTTGAGTTTATTTTTGTGTATGGTGTTAGGAAGTGTTCTAGTTTCATTCTTTTACAAGTGGTTGACCAGCTTTCCCAGCACCTTGAAAGGAAAGTTATGACCAAGCTTGACAGCATATTAAAAAACAGAGACATCACTTTGTCAACAGAGATCAGTCTAGTTAAGGCTATGGTTTCTTCAGTGGGCATGTGTGGATGTGAGATTTGGGATAACCAGAGGGCTGAGAACAGAAGAATTTAAGCTTTTGAGCTGTAGTGTTGGAGAAGACACTTAAGAGGCCCTTGGACTGCAGGAGATCCGACCAGCCCATGCTAAAGAGATCAGTCCTGGGCGTACATTGGAAGGACTGATGCTGAAGCTGAAAGTCCAATACTTTGGCCACTGGATGCAAAGAGCTGACTCATTTGCAAAGACCCTGGTGCTAGGAAGGATTGAAGGCAGGAGAAGAAGGGGACGGCAGAGGATGAGATGGTTGGATGGCATCACCGACTCAAAGAACATGGGTTTGGGTGGACTTCGGGAGTTGGTGATGGACAGGGAGGACTGGCGTGCTGCAGTTCATGGAGTCGCAGAGCGCTGGACATGACTGAGGGGCTGAATGGAACTGAAGTGTCTTATGTGTGAACCTTCAAGTTGGGAATTTTGAAAGACGTGAATGTTTGCATGTTTAATCCTGTAAGTTAGTTCACCTCCCTGGCGTACATTGTCACCCGCACACATCCTCTACAAGTCGTTGTGCTTTGTGTGCTTTACTGTACAGAGTGCAGTATTACAGTATCTTTATTTCAAGCCCAGGATGTCCATAAGAAAGCATAAAAGCAGCAGTGATGTACCTGGTATTGTACTATCTAGCTGATTGTGTTAGTTGGTTGCTTAGGCTAACTTTGTTGGACTTCTACAAAGAAATTGGACTTAGGAACATGCTCTAGGAATGGAACCTGTTCATAAGTAGGTCACTCACTGTACTATTTACTTTGAAAATCTGGTCTTTTTGACTTTAAATGGCTTTTACTGGAGCATCTCTTAGAAAAGATGGACCACTGGTATTTGTTTTTTATTTGTTTGTTTGTTTGTTTAAGCAGAATTTCTCATGAATTTGAATTAACCAACTGACAACCATCTGGGGGAGGCGAGCAGAGACCAGGCTTCCCGCTCTTTGACTCAACACATGACATTAACCCTATCGTGATAGCTGGAGCTTCCAAGCCCTATTGACAGCAAACGCCCAGATGCACTTTATAAGTCTTTCTGTCTCCATACAGATCCACAGGCTGAGGATTGAGAAACAAAGGGGAAACCAGAATTGAAAGAGACACGTATACCCCAGTGTTCATTGCAGCCCTGTTCATAATAGCCAGGATTTGGAAGCTATCTAGATGTCAATGAGTAGACAAATGGATAGGAAAGCTGTGGTACATATACACAATGGAATATTACTCAGCCATTAAAAAGAATACATTTACCTCAAGATTGCTTTGGCTATTCGAGGTTTCTTATATTTCCATACAAATTGTGAGATGATTTGTTCTAGTTCTGTGAACAATACCATTGGTAGCTTGATAGGGATTGCATTGAATCTATAGATTGCTTTGGGTAGTATACTAATTTTCACTATATTAATTCTTCCAATCCATGACCACGGTATATTTCTCCATCTGTTTGTGTCCTCTTTGATTTCTTTCATCAGTGTTTTATAGTTTTCTATATATAAGTCTTTTGTTTCTTTAGGTAGATATATTCCTAAGTATTTTATTCTTTTTGATGCAATGGTGAATGGTATTGTTTCCTTAATTTCTCCTTCTGTTTTCTCATTATTGGAGTATAGGAATGCAAAGGATTTCTGTGTGTTAATTTTATATCCTGCAACTTTACTATATTCATTGATTAACTCTAGTAATTTTCTTGTTCCTGACTTTAGGGGAAATGCTTTCAATTTTTCACCATTGAGGATAATGTTTGCTTCATGGAACTGGAGGAATCAACCTGCCTGACTTCAGGCTGTACTACAAAGCCACAGTCATCAAGACAGTATGGTACTGGCACAAAGATAGAAATATAGATCAATGGAACAAAATAGAAAGCCCAGAGATAAACCCACGCACATATGGACACCTTATCTTCGATAAAGGAGGCAAGAATATACAATGGAGAAAAGACAATCTCTTTAACAAGTGGTGCTGGGAAAACTGGTCAACCACTTGTAAAAGAATGAAACTAGAACACTTCCTAACACCGTACACAAAAATAAACTCACAATGGATTAAAGATCTAAACGTAAGACCAGAAACTATAAAACTCCTAGAGGAAAACATAGGCAAAACACTCTCCGACATAAATCACAGCAGGATCCTCCATGAACCACCTCCCAGAATATTGGAAATAAAAGCAAAAATAAACAAATTGGACCTAATTAAAATGAAAAGCTTTTGCACAACAAAGGAAACTATAAGCAAGGTGAAAAGACAGCCTTCAGAATGGGAGAAAATAATAGCAAACGAAGCAACAGACAAACAATTAATCTCCAAAATATACAAGCAACTTCTGCAGTTGAATTCCAGAAAAGTAAACGACCCAATCAAAAAATGGGACAAAGAACTAAACAGACATTTCTCCAAAGAAGACATACAGATGGCTAACAAACACATGAAAAGATGCTCAACATTACTCACTATTAGAGAAATGCAAATCAAAACCACAATGTGGTATCATTTCACACCAGTCAGAATGGCTGCTATCCAAAAGTCTACAAGCAATAAATGCTGGAGAGGGTGTGGAGAAAAGGGAACCCTCTTACACTGTTGGTGGGAAAGCAAACTAGTACAGCCACTATGGAGAACAGTGTGGAGATTCCTTAAAAAACTGGGAATAGAACTGCCATATGACCCAGCAATCCCACTGCTGGGCATATACACCGAGGAAACCAGAATTGAAAGAGACGCGTGTACCCCAGTGTTCATCGCAGCACTGTTTACAATAGCCAGGACATGGAAGCAACCTAGATGTCCATCAGCAGACGAATGGATAAGGAAGCTGTGGTACATATACACAATGGAATATTACTCAGCCATTAAAAAAAATACATTTGAATCGGTTCTACTGAGATGGATGAAACTGGAGCCCATTATACAGAGTGAAGTAAGCCAGAAAGAAAAACAACAATACAGTATACTAATGCATATATATGGAATTTGAAAGATGGTAACGATAACCCTATATGCGAGACAGAATAAGAGACACAGATGCATAGAACAATTTTATGGACTCTGAGGGAGAAGGTGAGGGTGGGACGTTCTGGGAGAATAGCATTGAAACATGTATATTATCATATGTGAAACAGAACACCATTCCATGTTCGATGCAGGAGACAAGGGCTCAGGGCCGGGGCAATGGGATGACCCAGAGGGATGGGATGGGGAGGGAGGTGGGTGGGGGTCCAGGAAGGGGAACACATGTAAACCCATGGCTGATTCATGTCAATGTATGGCAAAAACTATTACAATATTGTAAAGTAATTAGCCCCCAACTAAAATAAATAAATTTATAAAACAACAACAACAACAAAAAAAACATTTAAATCAGGTCTAATGAGGTGGATGAAACTGGAGCCTATTATACAGAGTAAAGTAAGCCAGAAATAAAAACACAAATACAGCATACTAATGCATATATACATATATATATATATATATATATATATATATATATGATTCAGAAAGATGGTAATGATAACCCTAAATGCGAGACAGACAGGGAAAGAGACACAAAGGTATAGAACAGTATTTTAGACTCTTTGGGAGAGGGAAAGTGTGGGATGATTTGGGAGAATGGAATTGAAACATGTATATCATCGCATGCAAAATGAATCACCAGTCCATTTTTGATGCATGAGACAGGGTGCTCGGGGCTGGTGCAGTGTGATGACCCAGAGGGATGGGATGGGAAGTGAGGTGTGGGGTGGGTTCAGGATGAGGAACACATGTACACCCGTGGCAGATTCATCTCTATGTATGTCAAAACCACTACAATATTGGAAAGTTATTAGCCTCCAAATAAAATAAATAAATTTATATTTAAAAAAATTAAACAATATAATAATGGAGAATTTGAATGAGGAGTAAATATATAACTGCATGGGGGGGGATATACAGTGGCTGCACCAAAAGGAGCTCTTGGACATGAAATACAACTTGGGTAAGTGCTGCTGACCTGGCCTCCACTGACAAAGGTTTGGATAGGAACTTCTTGGCATGTCTAGAGTTAGGCCCAAATGTGCACTCAGTCAAAAGTAGTCCAGGCCGCCTTACCAATCTTAGGGAGAACACGGCATCTTAGGGAGTCTAACCTGGAGAAACCAGGTATGAAGCAGGAGCTGGCAGAAACCCGTTTTCCTCTCTTCCAAATACCAACATCAGCAACAAATTCATGACAACAACTGTGGTAGCTTCTCCTGCTTGTGAGCTCTGATCTGTTGTAAAACTGAGAGAAATCTCAGTAGCCTGAGCAGTTTGATCATTGTCCTGTCAGCCCAATGATCAGTCCTGATGCCCTGTCTGGATGATTAGATCTGCTGCCACTAAACACATCAGAAAAGAAATATATCCAAGTTGTAGCCCCAGCTCTGCTCATCTTAGCTGTGTGCCTCAGTTTCCTCATCTGTGAAATGGGTATTATAGGAGTATACACCTCCTTAAGGTTGGAGTAAGGATTAAAAGAGTTCACATTTATAAAGTGTTTACAACAGTGCCTACAGATCATAGGTACTCTGTATTTGATAGAGAAAAAGCTTATACAAATGATAAATTTCAAAGTGAATTGAGTGGACATTTTTCAGAGGTTTTATGTGAGTACTTCCTACAGAATCACCGCAGGGCCCCATTTTCAGTATCCTCAGGACCTGACGTTCATGATCATGCTTACATTCGTGGTCAGCGTGGTGGATGCCCATTTTACAGATGAAGACATTGGAGCTCAGGGAAGGTGGGTGATTCTCTGCACGGGCTCATATGACCAGGGCATCCCCGACCCAATGTTTCACACCTGTTAGGATTCACCTTCTGACCTGGTGTGAATGAACCCATGGCTTGGGATGGGCGATGAAGTCAGTATCCTCTCCCCTCCCCTCCTCTGGCAGAGTTGAAAAAGGCAGAGATGTGGCAGAGCCTAGAACAGGAGCAGGACCAGCTCATTGCTGAGGTGAAGAAGCAACTGGAGCTGGAGAAGCAGCAGGCAGTGGCCGAGACCAAGAGGAAGCAGTGTTGTACCAACTGCAAGAAGGAGGATGTTTTCTACTGCTGTGGAATACCAGCTACTCTGACTACCCCTGCCAGAAGGCCCACTGGCCCGAGCACATGAAGTCTTGCACCCAGTCAGGTGGGACTAAGAGTGTCCCCTGGACCCGACTGTGGTGGACGGGTCCTTGGCTCTTCCTGGATCACAGGGCGCTTGCCACGTTCACTCACCACATATGACTCCTACATACACGAGAGTAGCAGGCAGACACATAGCCAAGTCTCCAGGCACCATTGTCTCCACCCTCCAGTTTACTTGGATGCATTCACTTGTGTGAATGGGGCTTGTAATGACAGCCCAGATGACTTTAGCTTCATGTGGTTTGCTGTGGTTCCCTGCTTGGGGCAATATTTGTCTCTGCCCCAAGCAATGTGGTCATCCCTGGTAGCTAAGGTGGTAAAGAAACTGCCTGCAATGCAGGAGACCTGGATTTGATCCCTGGGTCGAGAACATCCCTTGAAGAACGAAATGGCAACACACTCCAGTATTCTTGCCTGGAGAAGGCCGCAGACAGAGGAGTCTGGCAGGCTACATTTCATGGGGTTGCAAAGCGTCAGAAATGTGAGTGACTAAGCAGACACACACACACACACACACAAATCAAACACATCTTCTACCCCATTCTGCAATGCACAATGTACAATATACTAGACAGCCCCCACCATGGAGCCCATCTTGGACTCAAGGCTATAACAATCACTAGTGCTTATGTGAAGGACAAAGTGCTGCTTTGGAACTAATCTGCCTTTTAAATCTCTTTCTAAAACACAGCAAGCAGATCCCAGGCCAAGAAACTCTAGCTGGAGACACCACCTAGTAAGACTTGATTAATAATATGTATTAGTAATATTTTATACTTAGTGCTCATTTATGGCCAATACTAGAGTTCTGTGTTTAGAAGAAGTCTCCACTTCAAAGAATATATTTAAACACAAATAACATAAATAATGTGACAAGGAAATGTGTCAGTGGATTGCTAAATTTTTCAAGGGTGGTAGATAAATGACCCAAGTTTGAGACGCATAGGCAGGGGTTCGTAAGCTTTTTTTAAGAAGGTCTAGAGAATAAACGTTTTAGGATTTGTGGTCCATGTGGTCTGTGAAAACCTTTCAACTATGCTGTAACAGGGTGATAGCAAGTGCATGGGGGTGCACACTCGTCTAAAATAGGAAATTATGAAATTGGAACAGTCGTACTATTTGCTTCACAAACATGCTTATATCTCCAGAATGATTTAATAAAACTGATGGTGACTGCAGCCATGAAATTAAAAGACACGTACTCTTTGGAAGGAAGGTTATGGTCAACCTAGATAGCATATTTAAAAGCAGAGACACTACTTTGCCAACAAAAGTCCGTCTAATCAAGGCTATGGTTTTTGCAGTGGTCATGTATGGATGTGAGAGTTGGACGGTGAAGAAAGCTGAGTGCCACAGAATTGATGCTTTTGAACTGTGGTGTTGGAGAAGACTCTTGAGAGTCTCTTGGACTGCAAGGAGATCCAATCAATCCATCCTAAAAGAGATGAATCCCGGGTGTTCATTGGAAGGTCTGATGTTGTAGCTGAAACTCCAATACTTTAGCCACCTCATGCGAAGGGTTGACTCATTGGAAAAGACTCTAATGCTGGGTAGGATTGGGGGAGGGAGGAGAAGAGGACGACAGAGGATGAGATGGTTGTATGGCATCACCTACTCGATAAACATGGGTTTGGGTGGACTCCGGGAGTTGGTGATGGACAGGGAGGCCTGGTGTGCTGCAATTCATGGGGTCGCAGAGAGTCAGACACGAATGAGGGACTTTCAGTTCAGTCAATCTGTCATGTCCCGCTCTTTGCGACCCCTAGAATGGCACCACACCAGCCTCCCTGTCGTTCAGCAACTCCCAGAGTTTACCCAAACTCTGCTGGATGGTGGCGATGCCATCCAGCCACCTCATCTCCTGCTGTCCCCTTCTCCTCCTGCTCCCAGTTATTCCAGCGTTAGGGTCTTTTCTGGTGAGTCAACCATTAGTATCAGGTGGCCAAAGAATTGGAGTTTCAGCTACAACATCAATAATTTCATTGAACACCCAGGGCTGATTTTTAGGATGGACTGGTTGGATCTCCTTGCAGTCCAAGGGACTGTCAAGAGCCTTCTCCAGCACTACAGTTCTAAAGCATCAATTCTTCAGGGCTCAGGTTTCTTCACAGTCCAACTCTCCCATTCATTCATGACTACTGGAAAAATCATAGCCTTGGCTAGATGGACTTTGGTTGGCAAAGTAATGTCTCTGCTTTTTAATATGCTATCTAGATTGGTCCTAAATTTCCTTCCAAGGAATAAGTGCCTTTTAATTTCACGGCTGCAATCACCATCTTCAGTAATTTTGGAGCTCCACAAAAAAAAAGTCTGACACTGTTTCCCCATCCATTTCCTATGAAGTGATGGGACCAGTTGCCGTGATCTTAATTTTCTGAACGTTGAGCTTTCAGTCAACCATTTCACTCTTCTCTCTCACTCTTAAAAATGAACATATCTTCAAACACAGTCTGGAATTCCTGTGTCTGGGAAGGCTTCGATCCAGCTATTCAGGGACCACACTGTAACCTGGGTGGAGCTGGTTGGCATGTCTTAACACATGGTGGTTTGCACAGAGCAGGGTTCCCCGCAGTCCTGGGAACTACTATGCTCGGCGTATATATGACTTCTCTCCCCCTCTGCACTCAACTACCACCCCTCAGCAGGAAGTAGACCCCGATGTGAACACGGAAACACTAAATAAATTATCCCAGGGCACTTCCTCCGAAACTCAGGCAACCCCCCTGTAAACCAGCGCCTTGAAAGCGAAGGGGACGCCAGCTGAGAAATGCAAGGACAGTGGCTCGGTGAGTATCCATTGCACACACCTAGGGCCAAACAGAATCTCAGAGCAGCCCCCTCCCAATACCATGGTGATTCCTGTGATGTGGGAAGTTGTCTGTCTTCAGGCTGCATGTAGAGGGCAAGTGTTGTCTAGTAGAACCTTCTGTGATGATGGGAATGTTCTACATCCCCTCTGCCCATTGTGAAAACCTGCGACCAGCCTCATATGGCACTTGAACAATGAACTGTTGAACTGGGGCTAGTGTGACCAAAACCTGGATTTCAGGTTAATTTAATGATAATGAATGTAGATACAATAGCCATGGGTGGCTGGTGATTGCCATATTGGACACAGACATCAAATTTCTGATTTTCCCAGGGGGTGCCATATTGATTGCATGCAGATGTTATTTTACAGGACACATTGGTCATTTTTTACATTTGTAGTCATTATGATTTTAATTTGTGTGTATCAGGGAAAAACATCAATTCATCCCAAAGTCAAACCTCTTTGACTTTATTGATATCATTTCCTAGGAAGAGGTTATTGTGGAATAAAAGTGAATTGATATAATATGATTTAGTATATAGGTAGCCTTCTCTATCCATGGATTTCTCATGTGTACATGCAAACAACCAAAATTCCACCTCTGTTTGGTTGAATACATGAATGTGGAACCGTTGTATACAAAGGCACAGTTGTATTCATCCTTCTGGGCCATTTTATATAAGGAACTTGCACGTCCTTGGATTTTAGTATCCTTGGGGGGTCCTGGAACCATTCCACCTTGGGTACTAGGGGATGGCTGTACATCCTTTGGGGATAGGATAGAAATCCAGAGAGTAGAATAGGTCAGAGAGGGGGGAGTTGACAAACAGTGTTCTTGAAGCTGAGGCTCTAGCTTTGAGTAAGGGGCCTCCCTAGTTCTGTGTCCAGGGAGATGGAGCAGAAAAGGGCACAGGGCTTAGGCCACACTGACTGGCCTGGCCTTCCCTCCCTGAGCATGCCAGGCAGAGGGCGTTAAGGTGTTGTCGGGGCCATGATGAGCACCCCTATGGATCCCCGGGCTTCCCTGGGGTGGGGTACTGGGGAGGCCCTGTTTAAAACAGTGCCTTGGCTCCATCTGTCTTTTTCTGTGTTTCTAGATCCTTGACCTCTCTGGGTCCAAGGAAATACCCTCTCCTTTCTCTTATGCTCCAAGCTAGACTCTGGTACATGGCCCCCTGATGGTTGTATGTACTCTCATGTTCCGCAGGGGCAGGGGAGCCATCTCCTCCAGGGGAGTCTGAAGGGTTCAGGGAAGTGGTTTGCAAACTGTGGTTCCTTAGGGATCTTTGAGGGAACCCTGGGCTGGTCAGTAGAGGTGAAGGATGGCTTAGCAAGCAGCTTTGAGGCATTTCTCCAAGTTGAGAATTTACCTTATTTGTGTTAGTTTTTTTTTTTTTTTTTTGCTGTGTTTTGTTTTGTTTTTTTTCAGTTCTGAATCAAAGACAGAGAGAGTTTGTATTCCTGAACTGAGGTGGGGCAGAAGATACATTTGGTTTAGAGAGTTCTTCTGCCCTCAGAAATGACCATAGTAAATTAAACTGTGTGAACTTGTCCCTGAGGTCCCAGCATCCACATTCCGTGGAGGCCTTCAGAGGAGAAAAGCATTTCTACGGAAGTGATCTTTCTGTAGAAATATTTCTTATCGAGGAATAACCTGGCAGGCTGTTTTGGGTAGATTATCTGACACTAACTTTTCTTGTTCTCTTCTGTGGAGTTTGAGCTGTGTTCTTTAGGCTTTCCCCTGCAACCTCTCAAGTAAGTTTTAGGGCATTCTAAAATGGTTCATCCTCAGTGAGAACAGTTCTGCTTCTTTCAGGGTCCTTCAGCTCCAGGGTCTTTCTCTCTCCCAGATTATTGTCTTCAGCTGAAAACCAAACTTTTGTTTGTTAGTTAGTTTCTGCATATTGAGTACTTAGAGCAAGAAATGATGTATCTTGTTAGAGTGGCTGGAGGTTTCCCAGTGGCACTGGAAGCGGGGTTTAGATCCAGGAGACATGATGAGAGAGTGGCATGAGCTGATTTTAGGGGGAATATGGAGATGAATAGGCATGGAAGTATGACTGAACCGCCTGTCAATTCCCTTCTCACTCTCACTCGGGTCTTGTGACTGCATCTGGAGGACACGTTGAGTTTGGAGCTGAGGTGTCTTCCTCATCCCTTCTTCTAGCTTCTCTTTTTAACAATGGCAGAGGAGGCTTGAGACTTCAACAGCAGCACAGCACCCACCTCGAGTTTTCTGCTACAGTTGGGTTTTCATTATGTTGATTTGTAGAGTTGCCGTCTGTGTAGGGCAGGTATTCTGATTTCCTGCTTTTGGTGTTGATAGAAGAGTTTTTGTTTGACTTAAGTGGAAAGTGAGTTTAGAAACATTAGCTGAGCCATAAGTAGGGGGACTTTGGATGTGTCAAAGCCGTGGAGGTGGTTGGTCGGTGGAAGGGTTCAAGTTGGGAAAACACTGCTGCAGGCAGGGAGCCCTGTTGGGGATTTGGAGCAGCACAGTGGTGTCATCCACATGGGAAGAGGAGGATTGGTGATGCTGTGGGGTACAGAATCTGGTGTGACAAGGAGGCTTGCATGTACAAACGTGGTTGGGAGATACAGCATCTGGCAGTTGTGAGGTGAATGAGGTGTTTCCTGGCCTAGGGGTTGGTGGACCACCAGTTTTTATCAGAACTGCTGTTGTCAGATGAAAGCAGCCAGAGATGGCACATAAAGAGACGTTCCTGTGCTGCAGTGAACTTGCACTTGGGAAAGCAGGCATTGGGCTGGATTTTGCCTGTGGACCATCATTGGTTGACCACCCGACCTGAAGCACCCTAGTGTGTGAGGGGATGAAAAGGGAGGGTGGAGAGAAGAGGTAAGGGTCTAGAGATGCTGGTGAGTTGGTGCAGAGGCTGGAGTAGGAGAAGAACATCTCAGGGAGCCTGATGACTAGAGGGGACAGAGGGAAGGAGCCTCAATTGTCAGCATTTATTAGGGAGTGTTTCAGGATTATTCTAGAGTGTGAGCTGAGCTGGACGTTCCTGGATGCCTGATCAGGACTGTGAGCTCACGCCTGTTCATTTCCCCCTGTTTGCACTCCACAGCCTTCTGGCTGAAGGCTTGTGTCAAAGCAGGCAGACCAGCTCATTTTCTCATTCCTCATATGCCTGACGACTTCTGTATGTGCTCACTGCTTGCTGACAGTGTGGGTGGAAGCTGGAGGAAAGCTGAGCGTTACAAACATGGAGGTTCCTGTGCTCTTTATCAACCTCTGGAACCAGGCTGGTTAAGATGAGGGTCTAGTTGAGAGAAAGAAAGGTTAAACAGGAGTTAGGAACTTCCTTTGGGTGTCCATATCACTCTCCTGTTCACTTGTCTCTTCATCTTAAGATTTTAAAGTGATGCATGCATATCGAGTTGACCCTTGTACAACATGGGTTTGGATTATGCAGTCCAAATCTGAGCGGAATTATGTTCCTGTAATGAATGAATTTCTACACAATCTGTAGCTGGTTGAATCTGTGGATGTGGCTATGGAGGGCTGGCCATGAGATTAAGTTTCCATGCAATCTGGTGTCCATGGTGGGTCGTGGGATGAATCCCCTGTACCATCCCTGATACGACGGGATGTGTGTAGTCAGAGAAAGTAAAATCACACAGGGAAAAACAATTCCTTGCCCCAGTCTTCATGGCTATTTTTTGCATCCTGTACTTATTTATAGATAACTTATTTCCTCATATTGCTGTTTCTTGACTTTATCTAGACGTTGTGTGTTGACTTGTGACTTTTGAAGATGAGAATTGGGGTCACTTATCACCTCTCTTCTCCCCTCTCTCCAAGACCACTCTGTCACTGTTTGACGTGCTCTATAGGCTTCCTTGCTCCAGTACAACACTTATTCCTTAGTCCTTGTTCTCCCAGCTGGAGGAAACTGTCTCTGGACCCCTCTCTTGGTGCACATTTATTCCCTCACCTCTCCTCCACTGTCATTTTCAGACTTTTCCATTTTCCTGCTCTGAGTTCCCATCACCAAGGTGGAGAGATCTTGTGCATTCTATGCTATAACTGCAGATGGCCCACCTCAGTTCCGGCTGTTGGCTGAGTCATAAACGTTGCCAGATGACCATCTGTGTGTCCATCATTATGGTCGTGCTGTTGGTCTCAGAGTCAACTAGTGCACTGTGATTACATTTCCATCTCTGTATAGCCTTACTTTTCCCTGGGTGTTTTTTCTCCCCGCTCACCACTCGCATATCTTCAACCATTTCCCTGCCAAATTCTTTGCCATAAGGGTTGTTTTCTTGAGACACTTCATGGCGCACATTTTGGGCTCTTCCATTTCAAATAAGTATGTGTCTGAGTTCTACCATCATGACTGAGGTATGGTCCAGTAAAATCTCACCTGTGGCTCCTTCCTCAACCCTTGTCACTCCAGGCACCTCCATCACACTCTCTTTCCTGATCTCTCATTAGCCTTGGCAGTAGATTCATGGTTATACTTAGCCTAAATAATCTAGGTTCCTTTGATGGAGCCTTGCCACCTAAGTGTGGTGGAGCCAGCACCTACAGTTTCCCTGGATGAACTAAGCTCTTGGCAGAGTGGTTCTGAAGGAAATTTGCTTTCAAACTTCTGGGAATTTATGGCTTTTACATCATGGTATGCCTTATTTCCACCTGTAATCTCGTTCAGCGTCCAGTGATCTTAGTTCATGGTTTAATATACATTTGTAAAAGCCTTAGTCTTCTATGATTGCCTCAATTTGGAAAATGGCAACACTGACTCAGAAGCTCTCCAGTTCTAAGATCAGTAGCCTGTTGGACAGCAGGATAGAGAGCTGGTGGGTTTGTACGGACTTGAGCTCTCTTCCAGACTCTAGCTCTCTGCCAGTCTCTGACGTTGCCTTGCTGTATCTTCAGTTAGCAACAGGTGTGACAAACCACCTGCCTCTGCCCCCAAACATCACAGAGCACCAGCCTCACACAAACTACCCAGTGCAGAAGTGGAAGTATGAACCAACTTCATGACAGCCAATGGGGATCTTTTCCCAGCAGGCAGTGTGCTCGTCTCCTGAGTGAATGTGTGTGTGTGTTTTCTTTGTGAGCATGTATGTTTCTGAGTGATGGGTCTTGGCTTTGCCTGGTTTCTTCCTCACTGTGCTCCTGATGGCCATTGGAAACAGCAGGAGAATATGAGAGAGAGAGGATGGATGGTCTGGCTTCTCTCTCTCTCCTGCTTTTATTTTATTTTATTTATTAATTTATTTTTTGACCATGCTAACCAGCTCATGAGATCTTAGTTCCCCAAGCAGAGATTGAACCTGTACCCTTGGCAGTGAAAGCACGAGGTCCTAACCACTGAACTGCCAGGGAATTCCCGATCTGGCTTCTTGAAGGGGCTTCATCCTTGCTATTCTCATGGTGAGTGCTGAAGTAACACCCATTTCCTCTGCAGTGATTGGCTGAATCAGCCAGCGTGCCCTGTCCTGTCCATGGGAGAGGTCAGGCTCTGCACTTACTCAGGTGGCCTGGCTCTGGGATGTGGCTCCTGTGCTAAGTAAGCTAAGCCCCGCTGCCTAGCTGTTCTCTGCCTTCAGCAGAGCTGGGGAGATTCGATGTGACTTGAGTACATCTTTGTCAGAGCTGGGGAGATTCGATGTGACTTGAGTACATTGTTGTCAGAGTTTCCGTGTCGTGATGACCAGCTCAGTCACCGACTTTCCAGAGGACTAACAATGTAGGTGTCACGAGTAGGGAAGAATGTCTAAGAAGGGGTGGATTTGGACTCAAGAACCCTAAGATAGCTCCACCCTGGAACCCAGCTCTGCCCACCACAATAGCGCTCCCTTTGGGTCATAGATACAAGTGACGAGAATGTGTTCTCTCCTGAGTGAATATGTAACTTGGGAGATCCTTATCACTGTCTTTGCTGCTTCTCTTCTCGAACCAGAGCTCAGAACCATACACATTCTGCCTATCACTAGGCGACGATAAGAGTACTTACCCTTCTATGTGATCATCTGGTCCCTTGCTCCCCCACTCTGAGTCTGTCTCTAAGCTTGATAGTCGACCTCTTGTGTTCATATATTATCATCCCACCTCAAGAAGTTAAAAAAAAAAAAAGTTTTGTCCCAATCTGTCTGAACTTGGTAAACGTTCTAATATATGATGAGATCTCAGTGATGTGCTGGTGGGTCTCTCAGAGTCGGCCATCCCACTGAGCCTGCAGGCTGGGTGTCTCCCCGCTGGACAGACACCTCATTTGGCTCTTCCTTCAGTGTCCTCACGTCTTACTCATCCACGATGTAGCTCCTTATGGTGCACGTGTCCTTGAAACTCCCTTAGCCCTTACTGTGGTTCTTTCATCCTCTGTTGACCCATTAGCTTGTCCATACTCGGAGCCAGTTGGGCTTAACCGTTAAGAGCAGGTGGGCTTAACCATTCTGGTCTTCACTCTTTTTCCTTTGGCTGGTTGAGGTATAAGTCTGCTTTCAAGTTGTCTATACAGTGATGAAAGAAACTCCGTTAACAGGATTAAGTAGACTGAACACCAAATCTCAGTGCCTTTCTTGGTGCCCAAGGTTAAATATGACAAGAGCTTGGGGTACTTTGTGTCTACACATGCAGTAAGAGTGCCTGGTCCCAATTACTGCATAAGAAACCCCTTTCTCGATACGTTAGTACGTTTCCCCCCTCATCTTTATTTTTTCTGAGCACAAAGCCCTTCTGTTTTTCCAACCAGCTCTTGTTAAATCCTTAAAGACCCAAAAATCCAGATCAGTAAACAGTGGCAGGATTTCCCCCCTGTGTGTTGGAGAGTTGGGAGGGGAAGGTGGCTTCCTGGGAAAGCAGGTGCAGATCAAGTAGAAGGGGGTGGGCAGGAATGGCCAGGGGTGGGCAGGAAAGCTAAATCTCCCTTTCCCCTTGGCTTTCCCCCTCCCAGACCGTTCCCAGAGCAGTAAATCCACTTGCTTGAGCGGCAGTGAGGAGAAGCGAGGCTCAGCCCACTCTGAGCAGAACACTGGTACCAGTTCAAGGAGCCTCATCCTGAAAGAGTCCCACCTGGACACCTTCTGTGCCTAGGGACATGCTAGGACACACACCACCCACTCCATAGAGGGAAAAAATCCAGACACCAGGGAAACCAGAAATGGCAAAGAAACATGAGACAGGAGGACTGCCACCCTCTGACTTGGTCTCTGCAACTGGCATGGAGGGCAGGGCACATTATATCATGTCTGGCATTACCCTTCACTGTGGAATGTTCCACCCACATGAAATCTTTGCTTTAGATGTAAATAATATACAATTTGTGACTGTCATCAAGCCTAGAGTAGCTTCCCCTTTTCACACTTGTACTAACTTTAACTTCTTTAAAAGAGAGAGAGAGAGAGAAAAGCAAAACAAAACAAAACAAAAGACACACACAACAACAAAAAGAATGTTTGGATGCTGGAGAAAGGATGGTCACCCAGCCAGTCTGACACAGGGGTACAGAGAGGGGACAGGGGTTGCTTTACGGTGCACAGCTCCTTCTCTGTGACACCCTGTGAGCTGTTTCCATTTTATGTCTGTACACAGCACATTGGGATCAGGAATTTCCAGCACGGAGTTTAGTGCTGCTATGGACACATCACATGCACCCACTGGCCCATTTCAAGTGCTATGTTACCATGTTTTAAAAGGGAAGCTCTCGGGAGGAGGGGCTAAGATGGCGGAGGAATAGGACCGGGAGACCACTCTCTCCTCCACAAATTTATCGAAAGAACATCTGAACGCTGACCAAACTTCACAAAACTACTTCTGAAGGCTGGCTGAGGACGTCAGGCTTTCACAAAAACTGCGCATTATCTTCAAAAGAGGGCGGAAATTAGATACTGAAGAGATCTCCAAACAGAAGCCAAATAAACAGAGGGAAGCGCTTTGGAAGGGACAGGCCAACAGATTAAGATCCCTGTAGTTAATACCGACTGCATTAAAAATGACCTATAGATCTTGAAAAGTATAAGCAGGAATAAGGATCTATCTAAAACTGAGCAGATCCCACACTGCTCACAACAGCTCCAGAGAAAGTCCGGGATATATATATTTTTTACTATTACTTTTTTTTTTTTTAATTTTTTTTAATTAAAAAAAATTTTTTTTTCTCTTCTTTCCTTTTTCTTCAAGTCCTCTATTACACCTTTAACTTTCATTTTCATAACCCACTATTAACTTGCAAAAAAGAAAAAAACTATTTTTGAAGCAAACTACATACATATATCTTATACCTTTTGTGTTTTCTTTTTTTTTAATGTTTTTTTCCTGTTCTACATTTTTTTACTGTTTCTTTTTTTTACTGTTTTACTGTTTTTTTTCTTTTTACACTGTTTCCTTTTTTCTTTTTTTTTTTTTTTAGATTGTAAGTTTTATAAGAGGCTGACCTCTACTCTAGATTTTTAATCTTTGTTTTACATATTTGATATCAACTTTGTACATTTAAGAACCCAATCTTTAGGACCCATTTTTACTCAGGAGTGTGATCACTGGCCTGATCACTCTCTCCCCCTATTGATGCTCTTTCTTCTCCCCCAGGGAACCTCTATCTCCCACCCTCCTCCTTCTCTTCTCAACCCAATTCTGTGAATCTCTGAGGGTGTTCTGGGTACCGGAGAACACTTTAGGAACAGGTTACTGCCCAGATCTCTCTCTCTCCTCTTAATTCCTCCCTTTCTACTCATGCTCACCTCTGTTACCTTCCTCCCCCCTCTCTATGTATCTCTGTGAATCACTCTGAGGGTTCCAAACTGTGGAAAGCAGAGGGAAGTGCTTACTGGCTAGATTGCTCTCTCCACATTTGAATTCCCCTCTTCCCCTCCTGGTCACCTCAACCCACCCCCCCCACCTCATCTCTCCATGTAACTCAGTGAACCTTTCTGGGTATCCCTCACTGTGGAGAATCTTTTCACCATTAACCTAAAAGTTTTATTACTGAGGCTGTATGGAAGGAGAAGTCTTGAGGCTACTGCAAGAATAAGACTGAAAACCAGGGGAAACATTAATTAATAAGAGACCATCCAATAGCCTCCATAAATTCACTGAAACCAAGCTCCACCCAAGAGACAATAAGTTCCAGAGCAAGACATACCACACAAATTCTCCAGCAACGCAGGAACATAGACCTGAGCATCAATATACAGGCTGCCCAGAGGCACACCAAATCCATAGACATCTCAAAAATTAATACTGGTCACTCCATTACACTCTAGAGAGCAGAAATCCAGCTCCACCTACCAGAACACCGACACAAGCTCCCCCAACCAGGAAACCTTGACAAGCCACCTGTCCAACCCCAACCGCAGTGAGGAACCTCCACAACAAAGAGGAACTTCATACTACCAGAATACAGAAGGGCCACGCCTAACACAGCAATCTAAACAAGATGAAAAGGCAGAGAAATACTCAGCAAGTAAAGGAAAATGAGAAATGCCCACAAAGCCAAACAAAAGAGGAGGAGATAGGGACTCTATCTGAAAAAGAATTTAGAATAAGGATAATAAAAATGATCCAAAATCTTGAAAGCAAAATGGAGTTACAGATAAATAGCCTGGAGACAAAGATTGAGAAGATGCAAGAAATGTTTATCAAGGACTTAGAAGAAATAAAAAGGAATCAATATAGAATGAATAATGAAATAAAGGAGATAAAAGACACTCTGGAGGGAACCAACAGTAGAATAACGGAGGCAGAAGATAGGATAAGTGAGGTAGAAGATAGAATGATGGAAATAAACGAAGCAGAGAGGAAAAAAGAAAAAAGAATCAAAAGAAATGAGGAAAACCTCCGGGACCTCTGGGACAATATGAAACGCCCCAACATTCGAATCATAGGAGTCCCAGAAGAAGAAGATAAAAGGAAAGGCCATGAAAAAATACTCGAGGAGATAATAGTTGAGAATTTCCCTAAACTGAGGAAAGAAATAGTCACAGAAGTCCAAGAAACCCAGAGAGTTCCAAACAGGATAAACCCAAGGCGAAACACCCCAAGACACATATTAATCAAATTAACAAAGATCAAACACAAAGAACAAATATTAAAAGCAGCAAGGGAAAAACAATAACACACAAGGGGATCCCCATAAGGATAACAGCTGATCTTTCAAT
The DNA here is from genome assembly GCF_054371585.1 of Giraffa tippelskirchi. NCBI lineage: Eukaryota > Metazoa > Chordata > Mammalia > Artiodactyla > Giraffidae > Giraffa > Giraffa tippelskirchi. The sequence continues at coordinate 15,102,231 of NC_137290.1, forward strand.
AGAAACCCTTCAGGCTAGAAGGGAATGGCAGGACATACTTAAAGTAATGAAAGAGAATAATCTACAACCCAGATTACTGTACCCAGCAAGGATCTCATTCAGATATGAAGGAGAATTCAAAAGCTTTACAGACAAGCAAGAGCTGAGGGAATTCAGCACCACCAAACCAGCTCTCCAGCAAATGCTAAAGGATCTTCTCTAAACAGGAAACACAGAAAGGATGTTTCAACACGAACTCAAAACAACAAAGTAAATGGCAACGGGATCATACTTATCAATAATTACCTTAAATGTAAATGGGTTGAATGCCCCAACCAAAAGGCAAAGGGTTGCTGAATGGATACAAAAACAAGACCCCTATATATGCTGTCTACAAGAGACCCACCTCAAAACTAGGGACACACACAGGCTGAAAGTGAAAGGATGGAAAAACATATTCCATGCAAACGGAGACCAAAAGAAAGCAGGAGTCGCAATACTCATTTCAGATAAAATAGACTTTAAAATAAAGGATGTGAAAAGGGACAAAGAAGGACACTACATAAAGATCAAAGGATCAATTCAAGAAGAAGACGTAACAATCATAAATATATATGCACCCAACATAGGAGCACCACAATATATAAGGCAAATACTAGCAAGTATGAAAGGGGAAATTAACAATAACACAATAATAGTGGGAGACTTTAATACTCCACTCACGCATATGGATAGATCAACTAAACAGAAAATTAACAAGGAAACACAAACTTTAAATGATACAATAGACAAATTAGATTTAATTGATATTTACAGGAGTTTCCACCCCAAAACAATCAATTTTACCTTTTTCTCAAGTGCACATGGAACTTTCTCCAGGATAGATCACATCCTGGGCCATAAATCTAGCCTTGGTAAATTCAAAAAAATTGAAATCATCCCAGCCATCTTCTCTGACCACAATGCAGTAAGATTAGACCTCAATTACAGGAAAAAAACTATTAAAAGTTCCAACATAAGGAGGCTAAACAACACGCTTCTGAATAACCAACAAATCACAGAAGAAATCAAAAAAGAAATCAAATTATGCATAGAAACGAATGAAAATGAAAACACAACAACCCAAAACCTATGGGACACTGTAAAAGCAATACTAAGGGGAAGGTTCATAGCAATACAGGCGTACCTCAAGAAACAAGAAAAAAATCAAATAAATCAACTAACTCTACACCTAAAGCAACTAGAGAAGGAAGAAATGAAAAACCCCAGGGTCAGTAGAAGGAAAGAAATCTTAAAAATTAGGGCAGAAATAAATGCAAAAGAAACAAAAGAGACCATAGCAAAAATCAACAAAACTAAAAGCTGGTTTTTCAAGAAGATAAACAAAATTGATAAGCCATTAGCCAGACTCATCAAGAAACAAAGGGAGAAGAATCAGATCAACAAAATTAGAAATGAAAATGGAGAGATCACAACAGACTCCACAGAAATACAAAGGATCATAAGAGACTACTACCAACAGCTATATGCCAATAAAATGGACAACTAGGAAGAAATGGACAAATTCTTAGAAAAGTATAACTTTCCAAAACTGAACCAGGAAGAAATAGAAGATCTTAACAGACCCATCACAAGCACGGAAATCGAAACTGTAATCAGAAATCTTCTAGCAAACAAAAGCCCAGGACCAGACGGCTTCACAGCAGAATTCTACCACAAATTTAGAGAAGAGCTAACACCTATCCTACTCAAACTCTTCCAGAAAATTGCAGAAGATGGTAAACTTCCAAACTCATTCTATGAGGCCACCATCACCCTAATTCCAAAACCAGACAAAGATGTCACAAAAAAGGAAAACTACAGGCCAATATCACTGATGAACACAGATGCAAAAATCCTTAATAAAATTCTAGCAAACAGAATCCAACATCATATTAAAAAGATCATACATCATGACCAAGTGGGCTTTATCCCAGGAATGCAAGGTTTTTTTAACATCCGCAAATCAATCAATGTAATACACCACATTAACAAATTGAAAGAAAAAAACCATATGGTTATCTCAATAGATGCAGAAAAAGCCTTTGACAAAATTCAGCATCCATTTATGATTAAAACCCTCCAGAAAGCAGGAATAGAAGGAACATATCTCAACATAATAAAAGCTATATATGACAAACCCACAGCAAACATTATCCTCAATGGTGAAAAATTGAAAGCATTTCCCCTAAAGTCAGGAACAAGGCAAGGATGCCCACTTTCACCACTACTATTCAACATAGTTTTGGAAGTTTTGGCCACAGCAATCAGAGCTGAAAAAGAAATAAAAGGAATACAGATAGGAAAAGAAGAAGTAAAACTCTCACTGTTTGCAGACGACATGATTCTCTACATAGAAAACCCTAAAGACTCTACTAGAAAATTACTAGAGTTGATCAATGAATATAGTAAAGTTGCAGGATATAAAATTAACACACAGAAATCCCTTGCATTCCTATACTCCAATAATGAGAAAACAGAAAGAGAAATTAAGGAAACAATACCATTCACCATTGCATCAAAAAGAATAAAATACTTAGGAATATATCTACCTAAAGAAACAAAAGACTTATATATAGAAAACTATAAAACACTGATGAAAGAAATCAAAGAGGACACAAGCAGATGGAGAAATATACCGTGTTCATGGATTGGAAGAATTAATATAGTGAAAATGAGTATTCTACCCAAAGCAATCTACAGATTCAATGCAATCCCTATCAAGGTACCAATGGTATTTTTCACAGAACTAGAACAAATCATCTCACAATTTGTATGGAAATATAAGAAACCTCGAATAGCCAAAGCAATCTTGAGGAAGAAGAATGGAACTGGAGGAATCAACCTGCCTGACTTCAGGCTCTACTACAAAGCCACAGTCATCAAGACAGTATGGTATTGGCACAAAGATAGAAATATAGATCAATGGAACAAAATAGAAAGCCCAGAGATAAACCCACGCACATATGGACACCTTATCTTCGACAAAGGAGACAAGAATACAAAATGGAGAAAAGACAATCTCTTTAACAAGTGGTGCTGGGAAAACTGGTCAACCACTTGTAAAAGAATGAAACTAGAACACTTCCTAACACCGTACACAAAAATAAACTCAAAATGGATTAAAGATCTAAACGTAAGACCAGAAACAATAAAACTCCTAGAGGAAAACATAGGCAAAACACTCTCCGACATAAATCACAGCAGGATCCTCCATGACCCACCTCCCAGAATATTGGAAATAAAAGCAAAAATAAACAAATGGGACCTAATTAAAATTAAAAGCTTTTGCACAACAAAGGAAACTATAAACAAGGTGAAAAGACAGCCTTCAGAATGGGAGAAAATAATAGCAAATGAAGCAACAGACAAACAATTAATCTCAAAAATATACAAGCAACTTCTGCAGCTGAATTCCCGAAAAATAAACGACCCAATCAAAAAATGGGCCAAAGAACTAAACAGACATTTCTCCAAAGAAGACATACAGATGGCTAACAAACACATGAAAAGATGCTCACCATCACTCATTATTAGAGAAATGCAAATCAAAACCTCAATGAGGTATCATTTCACACCAGTCAGAATGGCTGCTATCCAAAAGTCTACAAGCAATAAATGCTGGAGAGGGTGTGGAGAAAAGGGAACCCTCTTACACTGTTGGTGGGAATGCAAACTAGTACAGCCACTATGGAGAACAGTGTGGAGATTCCTTAAAAAACTGGGAATAGAACTGCCATATGACCCAGCAATCCCACTGCTGGGCATATACACCGAGGAGACCAGAATTGAAAGAGACGCGTGTACCCCAATGTTCATCGCAGCACTGTTTACAATAGCCAGGACATGGAAGCAACCTAGATGTCCATCAGCAGACGAATGGATAAGGAAGCTGTGGTACATATACACAATGGAATATTACTCAGCCATTAAAAAAAATGCATTTGAATCGGTTCTACTGAGATGGATGAAACTGGAGCCCATTATACAGAGTGAAGTAAGCCAGAAAGAAAAACAACAATACAGTATACTAATGCATATATATGGAATTTGAAAGATGGTAACGATAACCCTATATGCGAGACAGAATAAGAGACACAGACGCATGGGACAATTTTATGGACTCTGAGGGAGAAGGTGAGGGTGGGACGTTCTGGGAGAATGGCATTGAGACATGTGTATTGTCATATGTGAAACAGAGCACCATTCCATGTTCGATACATGTGACAAGGGCTCAGGGCCGGGGCAATGGGATGATCCAGAAGGATGGGATGGGGAGGGAGGTGGGTGGGGGGTCCGGGAAGGGGAACACATGGAAACCCATGGCTGATTCATGTCAATGTATGGCAAAAACTATTAGAATATTGTAAAGTAATTAGCCCCCAACTAAAATAAATAAATTTATTAAAAAATAAATAAATAAATAAAAAATAAAAGACAAGAAATACCTGCTTTTAAAATAAAAAAAAAAAAAAAGGGAAGCTCTCTGGACCAGAAGAGCACATAGATGTGCTCATTAATCTGATGTGATTTCCATGATGACTCTACTCCAATAAAAGGGACAAAAGAAAAAAAGGAAAAACCCATATCTTTGTTTACAGATGATTAACTAGAAACAACCCCGCTCACCGCAGTTTGCAGAAGAGAAGACCGTAGAAAGCATTCAAGTCCGAAGCTCCAAAACAGAGATTTTCTTTGCTTTGTGGTTCCTTTAAAGACACTCACACCTTCTTGGTAAGAGATGGCCATGCTTCATAGAAGTGAAAAGTCAAAGGCGAGACACACTCGGAGGACATTTGAGCCTGAGATGAAGCATGTATGTAATATTTATACGATGGAATTTTAGGTTTATATGTCAATATGAAACAAAAGCAGTTTGAGGGGAAGCAGGACACCACTCTGCCGTTACACTCTGTATGCTATAGTACCATTTTGTATGTATGTTCAAGAAGCATTGAACAAAGCAAAAAGGTGATGTATGTATAGGATAAAAATTAATTGTACGGTATCATTTCAGTACATTTTGTTGTACACTTTAATCTTGTTTCCTTTCTCTTCATTATTGATAAGAGGATGTGAACTGTATAGTTTCCAGCTAGTTACTCATAATAAAAAGAAATAAAAAAGAGGGTACTAGAGGAAAACAAGAAAGAACATTTGTCAATTGCAGTTGTCAAAAGAAACAAAAACCTAGCCTTATTTGTGAAGCATAATTGCTTTTCACATACGGAAGTATTTTTTTCACAATTTCTTTGTATAACATTTGTATGAAACTTAAATATCTTCTCTGATGAGGGTGTTTCTTTGTGACTGAACCAGTAGATTCACGAGGTATGTTCTTATGGGTTCTCCCCACCCCCTATTTTTTTCAGAATCTTCACCTTTTTTAAATGAAGCTGTTTTGGAAAAAATATGCCTTGCTCTTCCTCGAACTGACAGTTTTCCATTTGGTCAGGATGGATGTATCAGGTTTGGGCCAAAGACGGAGACGGGGTCACAAGAGGTCAGGAAGGTTTCTCTCCACATTATAAATAAATGTCCCCACTTGCAGCTTTCCTGGGAAGTTCAGTTCTAGAGAATTTACTGACAGAGATGGAGACAGAAGGGAAATCTGGGGTCAGTCTCAGAAGAACACTGGCAGGGAATGAATTTGTCTTTCAGTAGCCAAGATGGCAACCTGAGCTACAAGGAGCTCTGTGGGCAACGTGTGACCTTGACTCTGCCCAGGCACATCCTGGTCATTTCATCTTCATGGGTCACATAAGTATTTTTTTTTCCCATCATTTAAACTTGGGAACACTCCTCAGCTCCATGGCTAGACAAAAGCAGGGCATGTTTGGCCCCTCAAGCCATCCCTGGCTGGTGTTGTGAAAGGAATGGAATGGAACTGGTTTAGAGAAGACCTTACAAGAGCTTCCTTATTCTTCTCTTGGGGTATGGGAGCCTGCCACGTGGAAGGTGGCAGTGTGTGTCACAACTCCCAGTTGATGGATATTCAGGTTGTCTGCTGATACCAGCCATGGCCAGCAGACCAGCCTTGTGTGCAAGTCATCAGCTAGGTGAGGGACTTATGGAATTCATCTCAGGAGGTTACATCCGGGGCTCAGGGACTGGCCAGGACTTGGAGGTTCCAGACAGGGAAGCAGGACCTTCTGCCTCTGACTTTAGTCTGAGTGGGCTGTTTTCAGGGATCAGTGGCTCAAGTCTAGAAATGAGGAGGAGAGGGAGGCCACCAACTGTCTGCCGTGGTCCTTTCTCCTTTCTCTGAGCAATGGCTTAGCACAGGGCAAGATGGGCCCCACCACGTACCCCCTTCTACCACTGCCCCGACCTGCACATTTGGCCTGGTAGGTCTCCTGCTGCTGCTAAGTCCCTTCAGTTGTGCCCGAGTCTGTGGGACCCCATCGATGGCAGCCCACCAGGCTCCCCTGTCCCTGGAAATCTCCAGACAAGAACACTGAAGTGGGTTGCCATTTCCTTCTCCAATGCATGAAAGCGAAAAGTGAAAATGAAGTTGCCCAGTCGTGTCTGACTCTTCACGACTCCATGGACTGCAGCCTACCAGGCTCCTCCATCCATGGGATCTTCCAGACAAGAGCACTGGATTGGGTTGCCATTGCCTTCTCCATTGGTGGGTCTAGAGATGACCTTTAATGCAGCCAGGCACTATCGCCACCTAATGGTCGTCATGGAGAACTGCAGCCCTTAGAGCGGAAGCTAGACCCAGGAGGGCACCGGTGGAGGGTCATTCATGAAACAGTTGTGTGCTGAGCATCTGTGGGGAACCAAGCACTGAGGACACAGGCTCTGCCTTCATCCATCTGACATTCTCACTGGGAAGCAGATCTGTATATGATAGAATCTTAGGTGGGACAGAATCAAATATGTAGCATATGGAAGGGAAGTAGTTGGTGTGATTGGGGACGGCCTCTTGTAGAACTGGCCTTTGAACTGAAACCTTTATGTGGGAACTGAGCACGATGTCTTCAGCAGTGATTTAGTAGTGCCGGCTGAATGTTAGAAGTGCCTGGCAAGTATTAAAACAACAATAAATGTTCAGGTGCCACCCTCTTTCCCCCAAGTAACGATATCTGACTCTCTCAGGTGGGGTTGGGGCATTCATAAGTTCTTCAGGTGATTCTGCTGGGCAGCTAGATCTCAGAGCCTGTACCTTTATTGGAAGAACACCCAAGGTAGAAGGGAGAGCAACTAAAAAACCCTGAGGGGGCTTCTGGATCTTCTCAGAGTAGGAGAAAGATGAGGGGGCCAGAATGAGGGATTCAGCATTGGAGATGGAGCTGATGAGATCAGAGAATGAAAAGAAATCAAGGGGTATGGGGGCTGAATTATGATCAGAAGGAACTGGGAAGCCAGGTTGGTTGACATTTTAAAAAGGATTTATTGAGATAGCATTTAAAGTGTATAATTGCTTTGGGTATTTCACATTTTTTTTTAATATGGTAAATGAGATGTAACAAAATTTGTCCTTTTCATCATTTTTTAAGTGTGTTATTCAAGGTTGGGGTTTAAACATGTAAATCAGCAGGAAAGGAACATGATAAATGTGCACCAAACCAAGCAAAAGAGGAGGAGATAGAGAGTCTTCCGGAAAAAGAATTCAGAATAAGGAGGTTAAAAAAGATCCAAAATCTGGAAGACAAAATGGAGTTACAGATAAATAGCCTGCAGACAAGGATTGAGATGATGGTGAATCATTGAACAGGGACCTAGATGGAAAAAAAAAAAAAGAGCCAATCAATAATGGATAATGGAATATATGAGATCAAAAACTCTCTGGAGGGAAAGAAAAGTAGAATAACAGAGGCAGAAGATAGGATAACTGAGGTAGAATTGAATGGTAGAAATAAATGAAGCAGAGAGGAAAATAGAAAAAAAAAAGAATTAAAAGAATAGAGAACAACCTCAGAAACCTCTGGGACAATGTTAAAGGCCCCAACATTTGAATCAGAGGAGTCCCAGAAGGAGAAGAGAAAAAGAAATGCCATGAGAAAATACTTGAGAAGATAATAGTTGAAAAATTCCCTAAAAAGGGAAAGGAAATAGTCACCCACATGCAAGAAACCTAGAAAGTCCCAGGCTGGATAAACATAAAGTGAAACACCCCAAGACACATATTAATCAAATTAACAAAGATCAAACACAAAGAACAAATATTAAAAGCAGCCAGGGAAAAACAACACATTACACACAAAAGGATTCTCATAAGAATAACAGCTGATCTTTCAACAGAAACTCTTCAGGCCAGAAGGCAATTGCAGGACATGCTTCCAGTGATGAAAGAGAAAAACTTTCAACCCAGATTACTGTACCCTGCAAGGATCATAGTCAAATATGAAGGAGAAATCAAAAGCTTTACAGACAAGTAAAAGTGGAGAGAATTCAGCACCACCAAACTAGCTCTTCAACAAATACTAAAGATCTTCTCTAGGCAGGAAAAACAGAAAAGTTGCATAAACCTGAACCGAAAATAGTAAAGCAAATAGCAACAGGATCATACCTGTCAATAATTACCTTACAGGTAAATGGGTTGAATGCCGCAATCAAAAGACAGAGACTAGCTGAATGGATACAAAAACAAGACCGCTACTTATGTTGTCTACAAAAGGCCCACCTCAAAACAAGGGACACATACAGACTGAAAGTGAAGGGTTGGGGGGAAAAAAAAACAGAAGAAAGCAGGGGTAGCAATACTCATATCATATAAAATACACTTTAAAATAAAGCCTGTGGAAGAGACAAAGAAGTACACTATATAATGATCAAAACATCAAACCAAGAAGAAAATGTAATGATTAAAAATACATAAACACCCAACATAAGAGAACAGCAATATGTAAGGAAAATGCTAACAAGCATGAAAGGGAAGATTAACAATAACACAATAATAGTGGAAGATTTTAATACCACACTCACACCTATGGATGGATCAAGTAAACAGAAAATCAACAAGGAAACACAAACTTTAAATGATACATTAGAACAGAGAAACCTAATTGATATCTATACTAATTTTACACCGAACAATGAATTTCACATTTTTTCTCAAGTACACATGGAAACTTCTCCAGAAGAGATCACATCCTTGGCCATAAGTCCAGCCTTGATAAATTCAAAAAACCTTGAAATCATTCCAGGCATATTTTCTGATCACAGTGCAGTAAGACTAGATGTCAACTGCAGGAGAAAAACTGTTAAAAATTCAAACATATGGAGGCTGAATGTCACGCTGGTAAATAACCAACAAATCACAGAGGAAATCAAAAAGACATCAAAATACGCATAGAAGCAATTGAAAATGAAAACACAACAAGCCAAAACCTATGGGGCATTGTAAAATCACTGCTAAGGCGAAGGTTCAGAGCAAAACAGCCTTACCTCAAGAAACAAGAAAAAAGTTAAACAAATAACCTAACCCTCTGCCTAAAGCAACTAGAAAAGTAAGAAATGAAGAACCCCAGGGTTAATAGAAGCAAAGAAATCATAAAATAGGGCACAAATAAATGTAAAAGAAACAAAAAAGACTAGAGCAAAAATCAACAAAGCTAAAAGCTGATTCTTTGAGAAGATAAATAAAACTGACAAACCATTAGCCAGACTCATCAAGAGGCAAAGGGAGAAGAATCTAATCAACAAATTAAAAATGAAAATGGAGAGATCACAACAGACAACACAGAAATACAAATGATTATAAGAGACTACTATCAGTAACTGTATGCCAATAAAATGGACAACTTGGAAGAAGTGGACAAATTCTTAGAAAAGTACAACTTTCGAAAACGGAGTCAGGAAGAAACAGAAAATCTTTACAGACCCACCACAAGCACGGAAATGGAAAGTGTAATCAGTAATCTTCCAGCAAACAGAAGCCCAGGACCAGACGGCTTCACAGCTGGATTATACCAAAAATTGAGAGAAGAGCTAATATCTATAGTACTCAAACTCTTCCAGTTGCAGAGGAATGCAGACTTCCAAACTCATTCTATGAAGCCACCATTACCCTACTACCAACACCAGACAAAGATGCCACAAAAAAAGAGATAACTACAGGCCAATATCACTGATGAACATAGATGCAAAATCCTTAACAAAATTCTAGCAAGCAGAATCCAACAGCATATTAAAACGATCATCTATCATGACCAAGTGGGCTTTATCCCAGGGATACAAGGGTTCTTCAATATCTACAAATCAATCAACATAATACACCACATTAGCAAATTGAAAGATAAAAAAAAATATGGTTATCACAATAGCTGCAGAGAAAGTCTTGAACGAAATTCAACATCCATTTATCATCAAAACACTCCAGAAAGCAGGCATAGAAAGAACATACCTAAACATAATTAAAGCTATATATGGCAAACCCACAGCAAACATTATCCTCAATGATGAAAAATTGAAAGCATTGCCCCGAAAGTCAGGATCAAGATAAGGATGTGCACTCTCACCACTACTATTCAACATAGTTTTGGAAGATTTGGCCAAGAGGGATCAGAGCAGAAAAACAAATACAAGGAATCCGGATTGGAAAAGAAAAAGTAAAACTCTCACCGTTTGCAGATGCCATGATCCTCTACATAGAAAACCTGAAACACTCCACCAGAAAATTACTAGAGCTAATCAACGAATATAGTAAAGTTGCAGGACACAAAATGAACACGCAGAAATCCCTTGCATTCCTGTACACTAACAAGGAGAAAACTGAAAGAAATATTAAAGAAACAATTCCATTCACCATTGCACCGAAAAGAATAAAATAGTGAGGACTATATTTACCTAGAGAAACAAAAGTCCTGCATATAGAAAACTAGAAAACACTGGTGAAAGAAATCAAACTGGACACAAAGAGATGGAGAAATAGACCATGTACATGCATTGAAAGAATCAATATACTGAAAATAGGAATACTCCCCAAAGCAAACTATAGATTCAATGCAATCCCTATCAAGCTACCGGCGGTATTTTTCAGGGAACTAGAAGAAATAATTTCACAATTTGTATGGAATTGCAAAAAACCTCTAATAGTCAAAGCAATCTTGAGAAAGAAGAATGGACCTGGAGGAAATGCCCTGCCTGATTTCAGGCTATACTACAATGCTACAGTCTTCGAGACAGTGTGGTCCTGGCACACACACAAAAAAGATATATAGATAAATGAATCAAAATAGCAAGCCCAGAGATAAATCCACGCACCTATGGATACTTTATCTTTGACAGAGGAGGCAAGAATGTACAATGAAGACAAGACAATCTCTTTAACAAGCATGCCGGGAAAACTGGTCAACCACTTGTAAAAGAATGAAACTAGAACACTTTCTAACACCGTACTCAAAAATAAATTCAAAATAGATTAAAGATCTAAACGTAAGACCACAAACTATAAAACTCCTAGAGGAAAACACAGGCAAAATACTTTCTGACAGAAATCACAGCAGGATCCTCTATGACCCATATCCCAGAGTAATGGAAATAGAAGCAAAAATACACAAATGGGACCTCATTAAACTTAAAAGCTTTTGCACAAAGAAGGAAACTCTAAGCAAGGGGAAAAGATGGCTTTCACAATGGGCGAAAATAATAGCAAACGAAGCAACTGACAATGAATAAATCTCAAAACTATACAAGCAACGCCTGCAGCTCAATTCCAGAAAAATATGCGAGCCATTCAAAAAATGGGCTAAAGAACTAAACAGACATTTCTCCAAAGAAGACATACAGATGGCTAACAAACACATGAAAAGATGCTCAAATCACTCATTATCAGGGAAATGCAAATCAAAACCATAATGAGGTACCATCTCACACCAGGCAGAAAGGCTGCTATCCAAACGTCTACAAACAATAAATCCTGGAGAGGGTGTGGAGAAAAGGGAACCCTCTTACACTGTTGTTGGGAATACAAACTAGTAGAGCTACTATGGAGAACAGTGTGGAGATTCCTTAAAAAAAAAACTGGAAATGGAACAGCCATATGTAACAGCAGTCCTACTCCTGGACGTAAGCCCCAAGCGAACCAGAACTGAAAGAGACACATGTGCCCCAATGTTCATCGCAGCACTGTTTATAATAGCCAGGACACGGAAGCAACCCAGATGTCCATCAGCAGAAGAATGGATAAGAAAGCTGTGGTATATATAGACAATGGAATATTACTCATATATCCAAAAGAATGCATTTGAATCAGTGTTAACGAGGTGGATGAAACTGGACCCTATTATACAGAGTGAAGTAAGCCAGAAAGAAAAGCACCAATAACACACACACACACACACACACACACACACACACACACACATACCTATGCCATAGGTATATATATATACATATGGGCTTCAGAAAGATGGTAATGATAACCCTATATGCAAGACAGGAAAAGAGACACAGATGTATAGAACAGTCTTTTGGACTCTGTGAGAGAAGGCAAGTGTGGGGTGGATTCGGAGAATAGTGTTGAAACATGTATATTTCGATATATGAAACAGACCTCCAGTCCAAGTCCGATGCATGAGATAGAGTGTTCAGGGCTGTGGCACTGGGGTGTCCCAGAGGGATAGGATTGGACGGGTGAGGGGTTCAGGATGGGAAACACATGCACAACCGTGGCTGATTCATGTCAATGTGTGGCAAAACCACTACAATATTGTAGACTAATTAGCCTCCAATTAAAATAAATAAATTAAAAAAAGAAAGAAAACTAAAAAATTCAAAACGAAAAACATGTAACTGTTTTCTAAACTGCAGCATTCACAGACCATCTTCATCTTGGACTACATGAGGACACCACCTCTATTATTACTGATTTTTTTTTAATCCAGCAAAAGAAAGGTGACTCTCATTCCTTCTAGCATCACTGGTGTGGGTGTATCCCACGTGCTGAGCTGTGTGGTTGAGAGATTGCTCCGTACAGGAATCTTTTGGTCTCCATGACAACCCGAGGAGGCAAGTACTAATCATAGTCCACTGTCAAGATGAGGAAAGTGATATGCTCCATGTCACACAACAGGTCAGTCAGCACCACAGCCTGGATTCAAATGGGTCTACCCGACTCACAACCCAGGTCAGTGACCCCCTCAGAAGGACACTGGCCCAGAGTCTGTGGCATTATAATAATTTGACAAAATGCCTCTCCCTGAATCCACTGCCCATGGGGTTGGACATTGTTCCTTACTTAGTCTAGTTTTGCAAAGAGGCTTGATGGTTAAATGAAGTTAGAGGGGTGTTAGCTTTCTACTTGAAAAGAATAAAATCCATTACAGGTAACTTTGAGCAGGAAAGAAACTTATTAAGAATATTAAGTGACACAGATTTCTGGGAGGGAAGGCTGGAGAGGCAGCCATGACAATATAGAAATTAATTGCAGGATCTTCTGTCACTCATTGGAAAAGACCCTGACGTTGGGAAAGATTGAGGGCAGGAGAAGAAGGGCATGGCAGAGGATAAGAAGGTGGGTTGGCATCGTCAACTCAATGGACATGGGTTTGGGTGGACTTTGGGAGTTGGTGATGGACAGGGAGGCCTGGCATGCTGCAGTTCATGGGGTCGCAGAGAGTCGGACTCGACTGAGTGACTGAACTGAACTGAACTGTCACTACCACTGGCTTCAGACACAGCGGCTGTCACTAGTGAGATGGCTTATGTCTCTTGCACCTCTGCTAGATTGAATTCTATGCATCAGAATCCACTTGCATTGCTTTCACCTGTAGGTGTATCCATTGGTTAAGCCTGCATTCCATGTGGCTGTAGTAATTGAGTCTTAGGTGCCATCTGGATGTATTTGATTGGCTGAGCCTGGGTACCATCTAGGTGCATCTAATTGATTGAGCCTATATCACATGGTTACATTCTGACTGCAAAGGAGGTGGCAAAAATGAGATTCTGACTGTTTCTAGTGCAGATTTGTAAGATGGACAATTAAAGCATTGACTAAAAAGTCTCCTCCCTGCAGACTTGTCCACAGTCTCTTTATCAGTCAGGTCAGCTTTTCAAAGCTCAATTCATCCTACTAAGTAAAGCAGAAGGGTTTAGTAAGTCAAGTGGTCTGTGTTCTGCTGTGTTAATTTGTCTAGGCTAGTTCTACATTTCCTAGAATCCCTTTCTTTGATTTTGAGTTCAGTCAGTCTGTTCAGTGGCGTAGTTGTGTCCATTTCTTTGCGAACCAATGGACTGCTTCAAGTCAGGCCTCCCTGTCCATCATCAACACCCCGCAGTTTACTCAAACTCGTGTCCATTGAGTTGGTGATGCCATCCAACCAACTCGTCTTCTGTTGTCCCCTTCTCCTCCCACCTTCGATCTTTCCCAGCATCAGGGTCTTTCGAATCAGTCAATCCTTCATGTCAGATGGCCAAACTATTGGAGTTTCAGCTCAGCATCAGTCCTTCCAATGAATATTCAGGACTGATGTCTTTTAGGGTGAACTGGTTGAATCTCCTTGCAGTCCAAGGGATTCTCGAGAGTCTTCTCCAATACCACAGTTTCACAGCATGAATTCTTTTGGTTCTCAACTTTCTTACTACTCCAGCTCTGACATCCATACATGACTACTGGAAAAACCATAGCTTCGACTATGCTATTCCTCTGCCTTTTGTAAAACCAGCTTGAACATCTGGAAGTTCATGGCTCACATATTGCTGGAGCATGGCTTGGATAATTTTGAGCATTAATTTACTCGTGTGGGAGATGAGTGCAATTGTGCGGTAGTTTGAGCATTCTTTGCAACTGCCTTTCTTCGGGATTGGAATGAAAACTGAACTTTTCCAATCCTGTGGCCACTGCGGAGTTCTCCTTATTTGTTGGCATATTGAGTTCAGCACGTTCATAGCATCATCTTTCAGGATTTCAAAATAGCTCTACTGGAATTCCAGCACCTCCACTAGCTTTGTTCCTAGTAATGCTTTGTAAGGCCCACTTGAATTCATATTCCAGAATGTCTGGTTCTAGGAGAGTGATCACACCATTGTGATTATCTGCATCGTGAACATCTTTGTGTACAGTTTTTCTGTGTATTCTTGCCACCTCTTCTTAATATCTTGTGGTCTAGAGGCACACAGATATCGTCTATGCCTGCCCAGCGGCTCCCTACCAGAGACTTCAGTGCTCAGACCACTGGATGGGAAATGATCTGAAGCTACTCTTCCACAGCCTCTTAAAAAAAAAAAATCCACAGAAAAGCGGTTGAAAGAAATTAAAAAAAAAAAAAGTCATGTAGCAAGATGAGAACCTTGACAATAGAGAAGGAGGAGCATGTGGCAAAAAGCATAGGTTCTTGGGGAATAGGATTGTCCTTAGTAACGACATTTGCATTTCAAAACTTAGGAACATGGCGTCTTATAATGTATCTTCCTAGGGACATGGTCCTTGTATTGTAATTTATCAAAATCCACTGACTTTCATAAAAAGTATGAATTTTTACAACATATGCAAAAACTTCTAGTCAAATCTCACTCATTAGGTTAGTCATATCCATGGTTTTAAATACTATTTCAAAACGGAAAATATTAAATTTCAGGAAAAAGGGTTTTAATATTTTTATAAAGCATCATGAAATATCCAAAAACTTTCCCTTACTGTATCAACGGATACAAAAACATAAAATTCCCTTTACTTGATAAAATAATGAGTTAAAAGTGAAAAAAAAAGAGTAAGAGGCCTTGTAGTTGTCTATATACAAGAAGCTAGGTGATGATTTCCATTTTACGTTAGTCATAGTGGTGGTCACTCTAATGAGAAGTAACCTTATATTTTTCAAAACATCCAATAAATCAAAATTCTCAGGTGAAAAGAAAACTCATAGGTTCTGGAAAAGAGAAGCCCTGATGGGATAAAGTCACATAACCCCTTCCTCATAAAGTTAAGAATGTGCTCAAAAAGTGACAAGCACAGTGAGTAATCCTCACTAAATGGCTCTCTGTCTTTCTGATTAGATGTTGTCTGCTCCCTTTCAGTAGTTGGCGGTATTTTCTTTCTCTTTAGCCCCAGATTACTGCCACCCAAGGGAGGGGATGAGAAAAAAGTGACAGCAACACCTCTGTGTAATAAACCCACTGGTATCTTTCGTGGAGAAGAAGAAGGATTTCATAATTTCACTTTCTAGTACTCAAGGAAGATGGTCCCAGCATAGGCAGGGCTTCCTGGCCAGCATCCACTACATCAGATCCACTGTGGAGGCTTCCTTGTGGTGCATGGATGGTGGGGAGGAGAGTCTGCACACAGAACAGCAGTGGGCGTGTTAACCCAAGTGTCTCTGGGAGACACAGGCGGTCAGCTCTGGGAACAGAGTCATACCGGCAAGTTATTAGAACAGCCACAACTTATCTTCATGCAGAAAACATTTTTTGGTGATCTTCTCAAGATCTCAGAAGTTAGGATGTTCAATACCATGATATCAAGCTAGTGGTCTATCAAGTTAATTGCACACGATTTTTGTTTGAGTATTCTTTTTTTTTTTTTGTCATTCTACAGAGCTTATGGGCTCCCTGTACCCTGACCAGAGAATGAAACCACACCCTCAGCAGGGAACGCACGGAATCCTAACCACTGGATTACCAGGGAATTCCTCATCTTTTTAAATCTGAGTAATTCGGTAAAGAGCAGAGCAGAGACTGTGATCACCCCTATTCCCACCATCTCCAAAACACCACTTCCTGACATTATCACTTACTTGCTTCTAATCTTGTACACACTCACAAATGTCTGTGAAAAATGACTAAAGTGAAAGTGTATGTGCTTGAGTGTATGTTTACTGGGCATATTGGCAAGAATTTGAAGATATCTGAAGAACAGCTTCTGTCAGCCCGTTGATATCTCTGTGATTGTCTTTCCAGCCTCTCCTGGAGAGAACGCTAGAGTCTGCCACTGAGCCCTTTCAGATTAAGTCAGCGTTCTTCTGGTCTGCCTGCCCCAGTGGTGAAATTTGCTTTCAAAGTTGAGGTATCACTCAAGGCATCTCTGTGGATCCTGCAGGGATTTTGTTGTCTCCGGTTTGATATTCAAGCTGAGCCTAAAGCACAGGAGAGAATGATCCTGTGCTTCCCATTTCCAAATTCGTTTTCTCTGTGGCAGCACTGGCATTAATCTGGGAATACCTTAGGTACAATTCCCAAGCATTTTTTTCATTCCTAGTACATCATATCTCTACCCTTAAACTCATCACAGAAAATCCAGAAACAGCAAAATAAGAGAAAAAGAAAAGTGTCAGCCAAATCCACCCATTAAGAGGCCCTGGTGTACCATGCTGACTGCTCCCCACTCAGGCTTTTACTCTCTGAAAAGTTTTTTTGAAGTTTTTGGTCTACACATTGCCTTGGGATGTCCAGTGATTTTGCAGACCTATACCAGGCTTCTGGTGGAGGGAAAGAAAATCACTGGTGTTCCGTGAGAGCTGGGATTTTCATTTTCATACTCTAGCTGCTATCGGTGACAAATTCCCACAACTCCCTTTCTGGCTCTCAGCTGCCACTCCTGTCATTAACTTCCCATGACACTCGGATGTGTTCCCAGGGCATGCTTCATGCTGAAGGAGGGTACTGTATGCAAAGTACTCTGTACGTATGCAATTGACTCTGCCTGATTATTATTATTGTTATTATTATTATTACTTTTTTTTCTTTTTTGCCTCAACACTGTGAACAGGCTTTCTATAGTTAGGGCAAGCAGGAGCTACTCCTCATTGCAGAGTGCAGTCTTCTCATTGAGGTAGCTTCTCCTGTTGCGGAGCAAAGGCTCTAGAATATGTTGTCAGTAGTTGTGGCCTGGGGGCTTAACTACTCTATAGCATGTGAAATCTCCTGGGGCCAGGGATTGAACCTGTGTCCCCCTGCATTGCCAACTGGATTCCCAACCACTGGACCAGCAGAGAAGTCTGACTCCGCCTAATTGAAAAGATAAAATTAACATGAGGAATGCCTATAGAAAGATACGGAGATGCTCACAAAATAGGAAGAAAGGGTTAGCAGCCAGGCCTTTCAAGGCATGTGAAACAAGCAAATTTGGGGATCAAAATATCAAGAGCCCACTGGTATTTTCTTCTGCACCCTACTCTTGGGATGAACTAAGGCCAACCACATTTTGTAATTGTGTACGTGCCCCAAAGCCCAAAGTGGGAGATAGAGGGATTTTCTTTGGCTTGGTCACTCAGTGCATGCAGGGGACTGGATGACTGCCCCTCAAAAAACCAAAGATGTTCTTTGATACCGGAAGAAAAGAGAATGGAGGCTGACTGGGCATGAGCACAGGGAGCCACTGTTGTTTGGGCAGTTAATGGAAGCTCTGATCCTGCTTCTCCCAGAAGACAGATACTCACAGTACTCTCACGCACTCGGGGACAGAGTGAGACACAGCCCTAAGCCCACCCATGGGTCTCCTGGTAAAAAGCTCCCAGCTCCCCACAGTGACACTGTCTCTTCTCCATCCCCCTGCCCTCTTCCGTCTCCCCAGCACTTGCAACTTCTCCACTGATGGCTTCCACGGTTCCGCCCCGGGAGCCAGCTTGTGCCTAGGTTCCAGTGTGCACTATGCTGTGGACTGGATCAGAAAGCTGGCCTTCTGCGACCATTGGGTGAAGGAGATATACAATGCCTACAGAAACAGTGTCGGCAGTGAGTGGGCCAGGGAGAGGGCCATCCATGGTGGTTGAAGGGTCTGTCTGCCTGGGCTCCAGGAGCACCCCGGGACCAAGGGAAATTCATTAAGAATGGATGCTATCATTCATATCCCACCTGCTCGGTGCCAGCTTCCAAGAGGCTTACAAATCCTAGCTCACTCAGTGTTGCCCTCATGACACCCTCTGGGAGAGGATCTCATCATCCCCACTTTGGGTCTGGGGAAGCTGACGGAGAGATGACTTGTGTTGCCCGTCCATGATTATGCCTCCAGCCCCACCGTGGTGCTCCACATGTGGTCCTTGGACCAGCAGCATCAGGGTCACATGCAGGGTCTTGGAAATGCAGATTCTTTGGTCCCCATCTCAAACGTGTCAGATTGACAGCTCTGGGGTGGGATTCGGCCCTCTGAATCTTAACTGGACCTCTAGGTGATTCTGATGCTTGTTGGAAGTTGAGGACCTCGGGCTTCGCCCTGACTACTCAGACTGTGGTCCCTGGAGCAGCCACACGAGTTCATCTCCTGGGAGCTTGTTAGAAATGTGGACTCCAAGCCCCTCCCAAGGCATCTGGGTCAGATCTGTGTCTTTAACAAGACTCCCAGGTGATTCGTGAAAACATTGGTTGTCAAGCGTGACTCCTATTGGGATCCCCTGACGAATTTACCGTTCTGCTTTTTTGGCCTAGCTGCTGCTTGGCATTGGGACTTACTGAGTTCCCTGGGGGATTCTAATGTGTGGACAAGTTACGAAAGCCACCAGCTTCAGTGTCAGGAGAGATTGGTTTATCATATTGTACAAGAAACCTGGAAGGTGCTGGAGGCAGGGTTGATTCACCAATGACCCTTGATCACTATTTCTGCAGTTCTCTAAGTCTTTGACTCTTTACAGGTGAGGCTGCTTCTCCCCCAGGAGGCACATGGGGATGTTTTTGATTATCATGATGACTCTAAGCAGCTACTGGCTGGTAAAGGGAATACAATTTGAGTAGGCGGATAATAAAATATGCCATCTACACCTTGACACCGTTCTCAGAAAGAGTAAAGTCCCAGGAAGAACTTCGGGCCTCTGACTGGATAAAACCCATTTCTAGTCCCAATGCTGCCACTTTCTTACTCCCCAAGCCTTAGTTTCTAAGTCGGTGAAATGGGGATAAAAATACATATACCGTTCCAGCCTCCTGGAAGGCTCCTCCCCTTGCCCAGCTCTTTGGACTCATCCTTTTCCAGCTCCGGCTCACTCTAGAGGAAGCATTCCCTCCCAGCTCGCACTCCCACCCTCCAGCTCAGCCAGGCCTGCCCGCAATTCCCTCCACCAGCTCCCAAGATTTCTCCTCCTCTCTTGTCAAGAAACATTTACCTTTGTGACACATGGTTTCATCAACGACCCTCCATGTGGAATGTAAGTTCCATTAGCTGAGCACCTACTGTGTGCTGGCCTCTCATGCACAGTCACTGTGCATGGGCAGTGAGCAGAACACACAGGCCGTCTCATTCTTCACTAAGCTCACAGCCTGGCTACAAGCAGTCAGCACCTAAGTGTAACAAGTGTGTCAATTGACCACCAGATCTTTGGAGAAAAATAAAGTGGAGAATGGAGAACAGAGGAGTGTCTATGGGTGGTCAGGATGGGAGGGTAGGTGGTGATCAAGGCCGGCCTGGTTTCGAGGTGACAGCAGGACACAGGTGGGAGGAGAGGAAGTAAGCCCAGTGAGCATAAGAAGGACGGAATTTCCTGAGAGGAAGCAAGGAGTTCAAATGTCCAAAGGCTGGAGCTTCCTGTGGAGAGCCAGAGTGCCCTCAAGGATGCACCAAGCAAAAGGCAAGGGGTGGGGTGGTGATGGTGGGGTCATGGAGGTGCCTGGGGCCTTCAGAGGCACTTCAACTTTTTGTCCAAGCACTTCTTTTTAAAGAAGATTTCTTTAACTTTAACAGTGAATTGATATAGAGGAATTTTGTTACCTGTCTGTCCTTAACACTGGTGGTTCAGGGACCCCAATGCAGGGGCACAGGTTTGACACCTGCTTGGGGAACTGAGATTCTGCATGCCACATGATATGGCATGGCATATATTCAGTTTGGAGGAGACAATATTAGTAATAGCTATAAGGATGACCATGAGAAAAGCTGAGCACCGAACAATTGATGCTTTTGAACTGTGTTGCTGGAGAAGACTGTTGAGACTCCCTTGGACTGCAATGTGATCCAACCAGTCCATTTTAAAGGTAATCCATTTGGAATATTCATTGGAAGGACTGATGCTGAAGCTCCAATACCTAGGCCACGTGATGGGAAGTAGTGACTGATTGGAAAGGACTCTGATGCTGGGAAAGATTGAAGGCAGGAGGAGAAGGGGACGACAGAGGATGAGCTGGTGGGATGGCGTCACTGACTCAATGGACAGGCGTTTCAGCAAACTCTGGGAGTTGATGATGGACAGGGAAGTGTACGGAAGGGCGTACTGCATTCCATGGGGTCGCAGAGAATCAGCCATGACTAAGAGAGTGAACTGACTGATAAGGGTGATATACCAGGGTCTGAACAAATCAGTGGTGCGAACCTAATGAATTACCACATGGTTCCAGAATGGGTGTATGGGGTCGAGAGCTGGTCTCAGGTGAGCCTATGTGAAGCCCTCTGCTGGGGTAGGAGGGGGAGTCTAGAGCCCGTTTTCCAAGTACAGATCTAATTGAGAAGAAACTCTACCCTGAGCATGTGAGAGTGATCAAAAGAAACTTTGCTTCTATCAGTTAGATTGAGGACCTGCTTAGGCTCCTGGTCGTGGACACCCCACTACCTGCCCTCTCATTCTTACTTGGAGAATGAAAGAGAAGTCCATAGAGCTGTCACTGCTATTCACTTGCCTTCTCACATTAAAGGGGGTTTCCTAGGGTGGTGTAGCAGATGTTTTGAAATGATCATTTACTATCCTGAAATGAAATACTGATGGATAATAAAACCATCTTAAAACCAAAATGTTCTGTCCCAGGAAGTTAAAAAAAAAAAAAAACAAACTGTCCTGGAGATCAACATCCAGTAACACAAAGTGAAATAGGGAGTGAACTGCCTGGTGGTCCAGTGCATAAGACTTGACCTTCCAACGCAGTGGGTGCAGCTTCTATCCACATGGAGCTAAGATCCCACGTGTCTCAAGACCAAAATATAAAACAAGTGTTTATGTTATCATAAACATAAAGGAAGTGATGATAAGAAATTAAATACAGAGCTTAAAAATGGTCCACATAATTTTTTTTTTTTTAAAGAACTAAGAGTAGGTCATTTATACTCAAGGATTCAGTTCCTCAGGTGGCGGTAGTGGTAAAGATTCCCCCATATGCAGTAGACATAAGGTCTACTTAGGCAGACCTTATGTAGCAGACATAAGAGACACAGGTTTGATCCCTGGGTCAGGAAGGTCCCCTGAAGGAGGCCATGGCAACCCACTCCAGTATTCTTGCCTGGAGAATCCCAGGACAAAAGAGCCTGGGGTCTATAGCATCACAAAGAGTTGAACACAACTGAGCACACACATGTATTTATACTCACAACAATGCATGCTCCCGTAGGTAAATGTTTGAGCACTCACACTTGCACCCAAATGTGCCCTCACTGAGGATTCAGCCTGGCAAATGCAGGAGGACACAAGTGTGCAGTCTCGGCCATTCACAAAGCCATCGAGGTACTGTGGCCATCATGTGATTGCCACAAACTGCAAAGCAACCCATGGTTAGGCTCTGAATAAAACAAAATATTGACTTCTCCAGTTTGCACCATAATTGCAGCCCTGGAAATCTTTTATTAAACTTATGGGACAAAGTGCAGATAAGGGCCTCCACTCGGGGTATTATGAATGGGTTTGGACTTACCTAAATATCTGGCAGGACATTTGAGAATCATTCACGTCTAACGTGTATGCCATGAAGCAGGCACCTGCCCCCATGTATAGTGGCCCCCCATATCATGACAACAGTCAAAAACCACACCCCTAGAATTTGTCACAGTCACTCCTTCTTCTTCAAGAACTGCTGGTCTAAGGCCGCCCTCCCTTAGTGAGCCACGAAGAGGTAGAGCTGACAGAGATGCCGCTTTATAAACTGAAGTGAAGTGAAGTGGATTCGCTCAGTCATATCGAACTCTTTGTGACCCCTTAGGCTATATTGTTCATGGAATTCTCCAGGCCGGAATACTAGAGGGGGTGTCCTTTCTCTTCTCCAGGGGATTTCCTGACCCAGGGACCAAGCCCAGGTCTTCTGCATGGCAGGCAGTTTCCTTACGAGCTGAGCCACCAGGGAAGCCCAAGAATCCTGGATAAGGTAGCCTATCCCTTTCTCCGGGGGATCTTCCCAACCCAGGAACTGGGGTCTCCTGCATTGCAGGCAGATTCTTTACCAACAGAGTTATGAGGAAAGCTGAATAAAATAGTTCCTTTTTTTTTTTTTTTTTGAGATCTTAGTTCTCCAAGCAGAGCTTGAACCCATGCCCCCTGCAGTGAAAGCACAGAGTCTTAACCACTGGACACCCAGGGAAGTCCTGGAGGTGCCTCTTTCAATTCTGTGTCCCAGGTCTCTCCCTCGCTTCACCCTACAGCCACCTGCCTCTCACAGAAACAGGTGACAAGGAGAGCGCATTTTGCCCTGAATCCCTGCTCTGCCATTGTTACCTGTGTGGCCTTCAGCCAGTGGCAACCCTCTCTGAACTGCCTTTTTCTCTGTCACACCTACAGAGAAGAGATGCCAAGGGGGCCAGCAGAGGACCTGTGCAGAGTTAGCCCTCAGGAACCCAAAGAGGGTGTCATTAATACTCCCTGGGCCTGTGGGGGTGGGGGAGAAAGCTAAATCCATCTGCAGAAACTCAGAGGAGGGTCTCTCTCCAGGGGAGTCAGCAGAGAAAGAAAACAGGAACCTGACTTTGCACATAACAAAGGGGAAAGACAGAATGAGCAAAGAATGTAATTAAAAATAAAGCAAAGAAGAGGGGAATTCCTTGGGGGCTCAGTGGTAAAAAATTCACCTGCCAATGCAGGTATCACTGGTTCCATCCCTGATTCAGGAGAATCCCATATGCCATGGAGCAGCTGAGCTCATGCATTCCAACTACTGAGTCTGTGTTCTAGAGCACGGGAGGCTTAATTACTGAGTCCACTTGACCTGAGCCAATGCTGGACAACAACAGAAGCCACTGCAATGAGAAGCCTCAACGCCACAACTAAAGAGTAGCCCCTGCCACCTTAAGCTAGAGAAAGCCCTCATGGAAATGAAAACCAACACATGCAAAGATAAATACATTTTTAAAATATGGCAAAGAAGTGATACAAGAAAACAAGGGAAGTCTGACAAATAGAAGACACAAAGTAAACTGATATCCAAAAAAGCCAAATTTCATCACAATAAATGGGAATAAGGCAAAGTTTCAACGCAAGAGATTTTCTGACAGTTTCTTTTTTCTTTGTTTGTTTAAAGCTGGCTAAATATGAAAGATTCCTAATATATACAACAGTTGAAAAATACACAATAAGAATATATATATATATATATACTGACAATGAAAGCCAATGCAGCTGTACTCAGTATCGTTTAGTTGCTCAATCATGTCCGACTCTTTGTGACCCCATGAATCGCAGCACGCCAGGCCTCCCTGTCCATCACCAACTCTCGGAGTTTACCGAAATACATCTCCATCGAGTCGGTCATGCCATCCAAACATCTCATCATCTGTCTTCGTCTTCTTATCCTGTCCCAAATCCTACGCAGCATTAGGGTCTTTCCAATGAGTCAACTCTCACATGAGGAGGCCAAAGTATTGGAGTTTCACCTTTAACATCAGACCTTTCAATGAACACTCAGGACTGATTTCTTTTACGATGGACTGGTTGGATCTCCTTGCAGTCCAAGGGACTCTCAAGAGTCTTCTCCAGCACCACTGTACAAAGGCATCAATTCTTCCGCTCTCAGCTTTCTGCACCGTCCAACTCTCAATCCATACATGACCACTGGGAAAACCATAGCCTTGACTAGACGGAACTTTGTTGGCAAAGAAATGTTTCTGCTTTTAAATATGCTATCTAAATTGGACATAAGCATCCTTCCAAGGAGGAAGCGTCTTTTAATTTCATGGGGGCCATCACCATCAGCAGTAATATTTGAGCCCCCCCCCCAAATAAAGTCTGACACTGTTTCCACTGTTTCCCCATCTATTTCCCATGAAGTGATGGGACCAGATGCCATGATCTTGATTTTCTGAATGTTGAGTTTTAAGCCAACTTTTTCACTCTCTTCTTTCACTTTCATCAAGAGCCTCTTTAGCTCTTCTTCACTTTCTGCCATAAGGGTGGTGCCATCTGCATATCTGAGGTCATTGATATTTCTTCTGGCAATCTTGATTCCACCTTGTGTTTCTTCCAGCCCAGCGTTTCTCATGATCTACTCTGCATATAACTTAAATATACAGGGTGACAATAGGCAGCCTTGACGTACACCTTTTGCTATTTGGAACCAGTCTGTTGTTCCATGTCCAGTTCTAACTGTTGCTTCCTGACATGCATACAGGTTTCTCAAGAGACAGGCCAGATGGTCTGGTATTCCCATCTCTTTCAGAATTTTCCCCAGTTTATTACTGTCAAGCAAATGGATTTTAAGGTGAAAAAGCATTACTAAAATTTAGAAGTATAAAAGGATTCATTTGAGCTAAATTTGCAAGTACCTATACAGTTAGCAAAAACAAGACTGGGAGCAGACTGTGGCTCAGATCATGAACTGCTTATTGCCAAATTCAGACTTAAATTAAAGAAAGTAGGGAAAACCACTAGACCATTCAGTTATGACCTAGATCAAATCCCTTATGAGTATACAGTGGAAGTGACAAATAGATTTAAGGGACTAGGCCTGATAGACAGAGTGCCTGATGAACTACGGACACAGGTTCGTGACATTGTGCAGGAGACAGGGATCAAGAAAATCCCCATGGAAAAGAAACACAAAAAAGCAAAATGGCTGTTTGAGGAGGCCTTACAGATAGCTGGGAAGAGAAGAGAAGCAAAAAGCAAAGGAGAAAAAGAAGGATATTCCCATCTCAATGCAGAGTTCCAAAGAATAGCAAGGAGAGATAAGAGAGCGATCAGTGCAAAGAAATAGAGGAAAACAACAGATTGGGAAAGACTAGAGATATCTTCAAGAAAATTAGAGATACCAAAGGAACATTTCATGCAAAGATAGGTTTGATAAAGGACAGCAATGGTACGGACCTAACAGAGGCATAAGATATTTAGAAGAGGTGGCAAGAATACACAGAAGATCTGTACAAAAAAAGATCTTCACGACCCAGATAATCACGATGGTGTGATCACTCACCTAGAGCCAGACATCCTGGAATGTGAAATCAAGTGGGCCTTAGAAAGCATAACTATAAACAAAGCTAGTGGAGGTGGTGGAATTCCAGTTGAGCTATTTCAAATCCTCAAAGGTGACGCTGTGAAAGTGCTGCACTCGATATGCCAGCACATTTGGAAAACTCAGCAGTGGCCATAGGACTGGAAAAGGTCAGTTTTCGTTCCAATCCCAAAGAAAGGCAATGGCAAAGAATGCTCAAACTACAGCACAATTGCACTTATCTCACATGCTAGTAAAGAAATGCTCAAAATTCTCCAAGCCAGGCGTCAGCAATACCTGAACCGTGAAATTCCAGATGTTCAAGCTGGTTTTAGAAAAGGCAGATGAACCAGAGATCAAATTGCCAATATCTGCTGGATCATCGAAAAAGCAAGAGAGTTTCAGAAAAACATATATTGCTGCTTTATTGACTATGCCAAAGCCTTTGACTGTGTGGATTACAATAAACTGTGGAAAATTCTGAAAGAGATGGGAGTACCAGACCATCTG
Organism: Giraffa tippelskirchi; assembly: GCF_054371585.1. Lineage (NCBI taxonomy): Eukaryota > Metazoa > Chordata > Mammalia > Artiodactyla > Giraffidae > Giraffa > Giraffa tippelskirchi. The sequence goes on from NC_137290.1 coordinate 15,128,739, forward strand.
ACGTGTCTCTTGAGAAACCTGTATGCAGGTCAGGAAGCAACAGTTAGAACTGGACATGGAACAACAGACTGATTCCAAATAGGAAAAGGAGTACATCAAGGCTGTATATTGTCCCCCTGCTTATTTAACTTATATGCAGAGTAGATCATGAGAAATGATGGGCTGCAAGAAACACAAGCTGGAATCAAGATTTCCAGGAGAAATATTAATGACCTCAGATATGCGGATGACACCACCCTATGGCAGAGAGTGAAGAAGAACTAAAGAGCCTCTTGATGAAGGTGAATGAGGAGAGTGAAAAAGTTGACTTAAGGCTCAACGTTCAGAAAACTAAGATCATGGTATCTGGTCCCATCACTTCATGGGAAATAGATGGGGAAACAGTGGAAACAGTGTCAGACTTTATTTTTTGGGCTCCAGAATCACTGCTGATGGTGACTGAAGTTAAAAGATGCTTACTCCTTGGAAGGAAGGTTATGGCCAACCTAGAAAGCATATTTAAAAGCAGAGACATTACTTGGCCAACAAAAATCCATCTAGTCAAGGCTATAGTTTTTCCACTGGTCATGTATGAATGTGAGAGTTGCACGGTGAAGAAAGCTGAGCACCACAGAATTGATGCTTTTGAACTGTGGTGTTGGAGAAGACTCTTGAGAGTCCCTTGGACTGCAAGGAGATCCAATCAATCCATCCTAAAAGAGATCAACCCTGGGTGTTCATTTGAAGGTCTGATGTTGAAGCTGAAACTCCAATACTTTTGGCACCTCATGCGAAGGGTTGACTCATTGGAAAAGACCCTAATGCTGGGTAGGGTTGGGGGTGGGAGGAGAAGGGGACCACAGAGGATGACATGGTTGGATGGCATCACTGACTCAATGAACATGGGTTTGGGTGGACTCCAGGAGTTGGTGATGAACAGGGAGGCCTGGCGTGCTGCAATTCATGGGGTTGCAAAGAGTTGGACACGACTGAGGGACTGAACTGAACTGAATAATTAAATAAGAAGAAAAAAAAATCTGCCCTCATAACGAAAACTCACCTCAACGTCTTGTTTGTGCAAAGTCCACAGGAGCAGTGTGTCACTGAATGCAGGCTGAGGGAGTGGATGAGGTAGTCCCCAACAGGGCCAGTTTCTGTCAAATTGACTTTGTGTTGCCAGAGATGCCAGCCAGCAGCTGAAAAAATCGAGAGCTGTCTCTTTGTCTCATTAGCTGCCTATAGAGCTGGAACAGCACCAGGGAAACAGGCGCCCTCTGTCTTGATGCTCTGCCAATCCAAGTACTGTTCTTACCACACAGTCCAAGGTGGCTTCTCAGCCGTCAAGTTCTGCACTCCCCCTGCACCAGGAAAGTAAAGGGGGAGGGGAGAGGGACGGACGCTTCTTCCCTTTAAGAGCACAGCTGACACAGTTCAACATCGCTGTTGCTCAAATCCCAATGGCCAGATTTGTGCATCAGAAAATCACACCTTACCACAAAAGGAGCTGGAAGATGTAGCCTTTATTCTCAGCCACTCCTGCCTAGCGAGGAAACAAACAAATACGGGAGCATTTTCTGAGAGAGAAGGGGAGAACGAATGTAGGGAGCCAGCCAGTAGGCTCCATCACAGCCAGCAGGTGGGGGGCGGCTGTAATTGCCACCCTACCTAATCCCAGGCCTTACCCATTACTCTTTATTTACGAATAAATATTTATTTATTTAATCCTCCAATCCCTCCCCTGACAAAGTGGGCACCATCCCACTTCATTTTATAAAGGACATGTTTGAGATTCAGAAAGATTAATTAATTTCTTTAAAGTCACACAGCTGGTACAGGTAAACTGCTATGTGTTTTGCTGCATACACCTGGTAGGAAGGAGGTGGACTTAGGAATATCAAACACTGTTGTTCTGCACCCCTGAGCTGGTTAGAAGAGAGTGGAGTCCACCAAAGAAAACTAGGATACAGCACCCCCATATGACAAGCTCCCCTGAAAATTCCCACCAGTGTCGCAAACAGCAGCTTCAGCCCGCTAATGAGAAAGTCTGTGTGCCAGCAGCTCTCCCAGCCTGATGGATGGGCCTCATTAGCCCAGGCCATGGGCACCTGAGCAGTGTGAAACACGGTGACAGTACAGGGGGCTTTGGCTGTTCCGGCTGACGGTATTGTTAATATCTCCATTTTAGCAGGTTATTTGTCTCCACCTCTCCACCAGTTGCAAATCCACCTGGGTTCTGCAGCCACCAGGCCTGGCAGGGAGGCTGCTGAGATAGTCTCTTCCCCTTTGTTCATTTCCTTCAGGAAAAATAAATTACATAGTTTAAACAGGGACTGGATTGGCCATGCAGCCACCAACATCCATCTTTGCAGAGAATGAAAGACTCACCCAGGCTGAGGGGAGGAGAGTGGGGGAGCTGAAAGGCATTAAAGAGAGGGCATCTGTTGCCCATGATGGATCACTTTTTGCTTCATTTCCAGCACTATTGTCTTTTCCAATGAGTCAACCCTTCACATTAGGTGGCCAAAGAATTGGAGTTTCAGCTTCAACATCAGTCCTTCCAATGAACACTCAGGACTGATCTCCTTTAGGATGGACTGGTTGGATCTGCTTGCAGTCCAAGGGACTCTCAAGAGTCTTCTCCAGCACCACAGTTTAAAAGCATCAAGTCTTCGGAGCTCACCTTTCTTCCCCATCCAACTCTCACGTCCTTACATGACCACTGGAGAAACCATAGCCTTGACTAGATGCACCTTTGTTGGCAAAGTAATGTCTCTGCTTTTAACTATGCTATTTAGTTTGGTCATCACCTTCCTTCCAAGGAGTAAGCTTCTTTTAATTGCATGGCTGCCATCACCATCAGCAGTGATTTTGAAGCTCCCCCACCCCCAAAGTATGACACAATTTCCGCTGTTTCCCCATTTTTCCCCATGAAGTGATGGGACCAGATGCCATGATCTTAGTTTTCTAAACTTGTAGAGCTTTAAGACAACTTTTTCACTCTCTTCTTTCACTTTCGTCAAGAGGCTCTTTAGTTCTTCTTCACTTCCTGCCATGAGGGTTGTGTCGTATGCATATCTGAGGTTATTGATATTTCTCCCGGCAATCTTGACTCCAGCTTGTGCTTCTTCCAGCTTTGACTACCTACCCTTCTATTTGCATGGCCCCAGCCTTCCCCTTCTCTGGCACTTACTTAAATGTCACCCCTCCAGAGAGGCTGTCCTGACCCAGCTATCAAAAGTGTAGAGCCCCCAGAGGCAGGAAAGGGTGTATGGTGCTCCTGGAACCAGAAGGACACTGGTATAGTTTCTACCCTGTAGGCATACAACCTCACAGTGCACGGAACTGGGGGCATTCATGTATATTCATCAAGGACTCTCTATTCTCTCAGTAAAAAATTGAAGGCTGGTGACTATCTTGAGCTGGCCTTGAGTATCTTTTAGCTGTAATGAAGACGTAAACACTTGCTCACCTAACAAGATTAGACCTAGGTGTACCTTAGGTTGATTCAGTTGAGTTCAGTTCCGTTCAGTCGCTCAGTCATATCCGATTCTTTGCAACCCAATGAAGCACAGCACACCAGGCCTCCCTGCCCATCACCAACTCCCAGAGTCCACCCAAACCCAGGTACAAAGAGTCAGTGATGCCATCCACATCCATGCATGACCACTGGAAAAACCATAGCCTTGACTAGATGGTGGAGAAGGAGGTGGCACCCTACTCCAGTACTCTTGTCTGGAAAATCCCACGGATGGAGGAGCCTGGTAGGCTTCGGTCCATAGGGTTGCAAAGAGTTAGACACGGATGAGCGAACTCTTACTTTTCACTCCCATGCACTGGAGAAAGTAATGGCAATCCACTACAGTGTGCTTGCCTGCAGAATCCCAGGGACGGCAGAGGCTGGTCGGCTGCCGTCTATGGGGTCGCACAGAGCCGGGCATGCCTGATGCGACTGAGCAGCAGCAGCAGCAGACCAGACGGACGTTTGTTGACAAAGTAACATCTCTGTCTTTTAATATGCTGCCTAGGCTGCTCATAACACTCCTTCCCAGGACTAAGTGTTTTTTAATTTCATGGCTGCCATCACCATCTGCAGTGTTGTTTCAGTTGGTCCAAAAATTCATCAAGCATCCCTATCCGTCAGACCTCCTGTCCTGCCTCTTGAGAAATCTGTATACAGGTCAGGATGCAACAGTTAGAAATGGACATGGAATATCAGACTGGTTCTAAATAGGAAAAGGACTACGTCAAGGCTTTAATTTGTCCCCCTACTTATTTAACTTGTATGCAGAGTACATCAAGAGAAACGCTGGGCTGAAGGAAGCACAAGATGGAATCAAAATTACCGGGAGAAATGTCAATAGCCTCAGATACGCAGATGACACCCCCTATATGGCAGAACCTGAAGAAGAACCTAAGAGCTTCTTGATGAAAGTGAAAGAGGAGAGTGAAACAGTTGGCTTAAAGCTCAACATTCAGAAGCCTTAGATCATGGCATCTGGTCCTATCACTTTATGGCAAACAGATGTGGAAACAGTAGAAACCTTGGCTGACTTTCTTTTTCTGGCCTCCAAAATCACTGAAGATGGTGACCGCAGCCATGAGATTAAAAAACGCTTACTCCTTGGAAGGAAAGTTATGACCAACCTAGACAGCATATTAAAAAGCAGTGAAGTTATTTTGCCAACAAAGTTCTGTTCAGTCAAGGCTATGGTTTTTCCAGGGGTGGTGTAAACAAGTGAGAGTTGGAGTATAAAGAGGGCCGAGCACAGAAGAATTGATGCTTTTGAACTGTGGTGTTGGAGAAGCCTCTTGAGAGTCCCTTGGTTTGCAAGGAAATACAACCAGTCCATCCTAAAGGAGATCAGTCCTGGGTGTTCACTGGAAGGACGGATGTTGAAGCTGAAACTCCAATACTTTGGCCACCTCAGGTGAAGAGCTGATTCACTAGAAAAGACCCTGATGCTGAGAAAGATTGAGGGCGGGAGGAGAAGGGGTCGACAGAGGATGACCTGGTTGGATGGCATTACTGACTCTATGGACATTGGCTTGGGTGGACTCCGGGAGTTGGTGATGGACAGGGAGACCTGGTGTGCTGTGGGTCACAGTGTCTTAATTCGTCATATAACACAGAGTGACTGAAGTGTATTGATGACTAAATGGTGATACGGTGAGTTGGACGGATGGATGCTTGTCTGGATGTGTGAGTGGTTGTATGGTGAGATGGAAAGTTGGATAGATGCTTAAGTGGATGAATGAGTGGCTAAATGGATGGATGAGTAATGGAATGGGTAGGTGGATAGAATGACTAATGGTTGATGGGTGATTGATAGTAATACTGCGATGGTTGGATATGTAGTTGCAAGAATGGTATAATGGTTAGACAGACAGATAGTTAAATGAAGGTAAAGAATCCCTCGAGTTAGCTGGCAAAAACACGGATCAACCTCACTGTAATCTGCTGAATTAGTTTCTTCTAATGAGTGTAAATGTTGTACTGAATGAATTGACTTCTGGCTCGAGAAGAAAGAGACTGCAGCAGAACCATCCAGGGAATCAGTCATGTGCTCCTGGATCCTCCCTGTTTTCTCATTGTTTGATAACCTAGGCACCTCGGTACCCACTTTTAACCACGTGCTATCCACTCGTCCCTTCCAGCCACCATCACACCTGCTGTCAGATAGAGAACAGAGTTGTAGTTGCCAAGGATGGAGGGGATAGGGATGGGCTGGGAATCTGCGGTTGGTAGATGCAAACTACTACGTTTACAGTGGATACACAACAAGGTCCTAATGCATAGCACAGGGGACAATATTCAGTATCCTGTGATAAACCGTAATGGAAAAGAATGTAAAAAAAGAATGTGTACATGTGTATAACTGAGACACTTTGCTGATTTGCAGACTGACACGGCACTGTAAATCAAGTATATTTTAACAAATTGAAAAAAAAAAAAACCAAGAATAAAGTTCTCCTACCTTTTTTCAGCCCTACTGATAAAAGAGAAACAAAAAAAAGAAACAAATGCTTTCAAGAAAAATTCTGTTGAGAATTAACAAAGACTAAATCACTTAATAAAAAAAGAAATTGTATTTTAAAAGGCTTCCATTAGTGTCACGAATAGTAGACTCTTGAAGCTGTCCACACAGAGAGAGGTTTGGGGAGAAACAGACCTGTTCTTTATTTCTGAAATTAACTGCCTAGGTGGTCACCTACTTTTCTATTGTGATGATTGAATGTTAAAGGCTGGTGCTGACAGTCCACAGTCTGTAAATGTTTCATTCTGAATTCTGGGATGACTCAGAGCTCTCAGTGGACAAAGGCACTATCTTTCTCAATGTATAAGAGAGATAGCAATTAATGAATGTTGGATGATAGATGGATGGATGAATGGATGATGGATGGATTGGAGGGTGTTGGGTAGATGGATGGAAGGATGGATGGATGGATGGATGGATGGATGGATGGGTAGCTAAGATTCAGTGGTCCCAGGCTTCTTGCCTTCACTCTTTATCCAACAGTATCTTGCAGGCCTCTGGAATCCTCTTAGAAGTAGAGTAGCTGCACTATGCAAAACTCCCAAACAAAAACCCTTGGCTTTCTAAAAGTGTGAGCATGACACCAGAACTTCCTGGCTAGCTCAGCAGAAGGACAGAAAATCAAAGAAGTTTTCAGGTCAAACTCCAGGGATGAAGGTGTTTGTTTCACAAGGGAGTTAGAAGTCAGAGAGCTAACATGGGAATTTTTCAATGGCAAATATCATAAGTACCATCAAAGTGGCTTTAAAAGAAATTGGCCTACTTGGCTGAAAGGTTGAGGAATGTGTGATCTCAGACCCCATGACCACCAACACCCCAAATGCAGAATTCAAGGAGTATCTTTAAATTCTTTTAAATTCAGTCTCTTTGTCTCTATCCCTGGACACTGTTTCCTCTAACTTGGCTTCATTCGTAGACAATAATCTACATGAGGTAAAAGATGTGGCAGAAATGATTAAACAAAGATTTCTATTAATTGAACATTGGTTAATTCTTCGAAGGACAAGTGCTTAGGAAAGATAGGTTAAATTTATGCTGTGAGATTAAAATGTCCTTATGGTTGAAATATTTTGAGTTTCTTCTTCCTTAGTTATTTGCAGCCAAAAGCATCCCAATATATATAACACATAATAAATAGTAGTATTATATCTCATGGACTCAGATGTCTACTTACAAAACCAATCATTCAAGTGGAGCAGATATTTTTACTCCATCAGATAATAATTGAGCATCTACAATGCACTGGCAGTGTCCCAAGAACAATAGACGCATATTTGAATAAGACATGGTGCTTTCAAACAAAACAAAACAAAGTTGAGACATTTGACCACCGTAAAAAAGTTACTAAAATACATAAGTAAGGCTTCCCTGGTGCCTCAGTGGTAAAGAATCCACCTGCCAATGCAGGAAATGCCAGTTCGATATCAGGTTTGGGAAGTTACTACATGTCCAGGGGCAACTAGACCCATGCACTACAACTTACTGATCCTGTGCTCAGAGCCCAGGAGCCTCAGCTACTGAAGCCCACTTTCCCTACAGCCTGTGCTCCACAAAAAGAGAAGCCACTGCAATGAGAAGCCTGTGCACCACAACTAGAGAGGAGACCCGCATTCCCCAACTAGAGATAAGCCCTGGCAGCAATGAGACCCAGCACAGCCATAAATAGATACTATTAGAAAAATAAAAATAAGAGACAAAAGTCAAATTGAAATTCAAATCACAGACAACAGCAAGTGTTAATCCCCCTTGATATATAAAAATCTCTTACAAATAAAGAGTAAACCAGCAACCCAAATAAAAAAAAAAAAGATCCTAGGGCATGTACACACATTTTAATATATTTGTTAAAAGTGCAACTGTTCCTTAAACTTATACAGATGTTCAAGTTCGCTCATCGTAAGAGAAATGCAAATATACTGAGATACAACTTTTCACATCGGATTGACAAACGTTTGAATGTATAATGACTCACAGTGCTGGTTGAGCTGTGGGGCTTCGTGCATTGCTTGTGGAAGCTGAAACTGGTACAACTCCTAAGGAGAAAAGTTGGCAATATCTATGCAATTTGTAAGTTCGACACAGTAATTCCACTTCTGAGTATCTATCGACAGATATATTTAAGTGAGCATGCATATTCTGTATAGAGTTCTTTTCTACAACACCGTCTGTAATAGCAAAGAATGAAAACAAGCGGAATATCCACCAGCAGTGGACTGATATTTATTGGCTGTGAGACTTTTTATTCGGTTGGAGTTTGGATCTTCTTCCAAATCCAGTGAGAAGACGCCAGAGAGTTTAAAGGAGGAGACGGGCATAATCCAACTTCTATTTTGAAGAATCATCCTGATCTGGGGGATGGGTACCAAAGTTTAATCATCTGTAAGAAAATATCATGATGATAACCACTTGAGCTTGGTTCAGTACACTGTGTGTAGGGTATCACATGAGAAAATGCCTTCACGTTCCTGAGACAGCCCATAACCAGCTGTTTTTGACCAGACACCGTGCTTCCATCCTTCCCGCTGGAAACCATTCTCTCCCGACGCAGATGAGGACGGACGACGTCCCCAGGTCCCGTAAAGGGCTCCTCGTGGTCCTTCCCAGCTTCTCCCGTGCCTTCCACCTTGCTTTTGATTTCTGTCACCCCAGATCTCCAAGCCCTTATAAACGGACCCATAGACATTACCGCCTGCCATTTTTACTCACAGGGATTTGGGGAAACTCCTAGGATGTGGATAGACAGACAATTCTTTCTGGGTAAAGGGAAATCTGAGTTCAGAGCGCTCCGCCATTCTGCTGCAGCGCCCACAGCACCGACGATGGGGCCGGATCAGCACCCGTGAAGCTGTGCTCGCCAGTGACCACCAGAGGGCAGTGCGACCCCGCCATCGGCCCGAACTGCCCGCAGGGGCCACCCAAAGTTAGGCATGGAAATAGCACTGCAAGGATTCCAGAAGTATCTTCTTGGGCTGCACCCCTGCTTTGCGGGAGTGCTTCCTTGATATTGCAGCACCTTCGAGGATCTGTTCAGGCCCCAAAGTTAAGGATTAACTGACCTGCTATGGTGCCTCAAGAGCCATCAGCAGCCAGGACCCCAGAAGCACTTCTTGCCACACTCAGCCCGACTATAAAAGATAACTGCTCTAATGTTTAATAACACCGTCGCCGTGATAGTTTAAATTGTTTGACCAAATGGTTTGTGTGTGTGGGGGGATGATTAATCCATAAATTCAAGATAGCAAACTATGTACCAGATCATTCAAGGATGACGGATAAGCCAGCTGCAACCAAATAGTGATTTTAAAACGTAACCATCAAGTATTTGGGCAACAATGTGTATTGGGGGAACTCGGACTACAGGGTGGGGGTGTCTCTTTGCCCTTATACCCTCTTCACTGCCCGACGGGTATCAGGACCGCAGAAGCCCAGCCCCCCTCTCTCTCATAGCCCATGGGTTCCTATACACCACATGGTGTGGCTGAATAAGGAGCTGCACACACAAGTCTGGCTTCTACATTTATTCAACACCTGCTCTGTCCCAGGCACCCAGCTAAGCCCTTGACTTGCGTTAACTCCTTCATCATGATCACACAGTTGCTGTCTGGAGAGGTCAGATAGCACATGGTTCAGATGTGGCCTGGGGTCAAGTCCCAGCTATTCCTTTTCCTGTTTGTGGGAACTTCACTCCCTGCACTTCAGCGTTCTCACCTGTAAAATGGGGTTGAGGTGAAAACCCACCTCACAGAAATGTTGCCAGCATTGAGCGCATTAAGACATGAACAACACTTTGTTTGAAAGCTTCCCTTTCAGTCCCTCTGCATAAGAAATGAATATTACATCAAGACCCAGTATGATATAGATACATGTGTGTGCATATTATGTGTGTAAGCTAAAATATGTTCCACAAGGCAATGCTAACCTATAATTCCATGATATATCCAGTTAGTTTCCATCCTGTCCTGTTTTCTATTTAAAAGATGCAAGTAACAATCTACTAAATTGACTCTAGGACCCACCGTTTAGAAAATATTGGTTTAGTAAAGGGTTCGGCAGACCATGTGGTTCTCAGAAGTCCCATTTTACAGAATGGGAAACTGAGGTCCAGAAAGTGTTGTGGCTTGCCTCTGACCCCAGCTACTGGAAGGCAGCAGAGCCCAGACTGCAACCCAGCATCTCTGATGCCTAAATTAAGGCTCTTCCACACAAGATGCAAACTGACAGCTCACAGGCCAGATCTGACCCACAGAGACGTTGGCCTAATTTTCACAATAGGTTTGCAAGTTTTGTTACAACTATATAAAATGTATCGTTGGAAGACATAACTCAAAATATGAATTTTCAACTTATCATTGAAAGTGGGCAATCTGGCAACACGTGGACCTATGTATGCACGTGACCAGCAGGAGCCACACCCAAACTGCCACTTCCAGCTGCTCTCCAGGTTCATTACTTTGCCACAGTCCCCACCGTGCATGGACAGAGGGTCCTGGCAAGTTTCAGTCCATGGCATCTCAAAGAGTCGGACACAACTTAGCAACTAAAAAACAACAATCACTATGCCATTTTGTGTCCCAGACACTGAGACAAACCATCAATTGCCATAGTCTGTGTTTTTTTCAGACGGGAGAAATATTTTTCAAGAAGGAAAGACAGGACTTTCCTGGTGGTCGAGTGGTTAAGAATCTGCCTGCCAGTATAGAGGACACACGTTCGACCATTGATCTGGAAGACTTCACATGCTGTGGGACAACTAAGCCCATGAAAACTACTAAACTTGCATTCTAGAGCCCATACCCTGGAACAAGAGAAGCCACCACAAGGAGAGGCCCATGCTCCGCAACTAGAGAAAGCTCTCTCTTGGCAACGAAGATCTGGCACAGTCCAAAATAAATATATTTTCCAAAAGAGGAAAAACAAAAGCTAAACCAAGGGACCTCCATTTCAAAACAAAAAAAGTAGATGCACAAATCTTTTCTCACATATTTAAATACAAAGAAACCACATCAATATCAACTTAACCCCAAATCTGTTTCTAGTCCCTGACTTGTTGAGCGTTTACAAACCCCATCTCAACCAATACCCTTTATCTACCGCCACCTGTTTTGCCCACCATCATGTCCCCAGCACCTGAAACTGCTCAGCCAAGAAAAAGTGCCTAATTAGAATGAACGGCTTTTATACAAAAGCTTCTCCCAATATCAGCAGGCATACAGTAATGGTGAGGAGCAGGCATTCTTTGGTCCACAGGATGGCTCAGGTCCAGCTTCTGCCATAACTAGCTGTGTGACCTGAGGTAGTTTCCTCAGTCTCTTTGGGTCTGATGTGTCCTCAGCTGCAAAATGCATGGGATGAGGCGCTATGTACATAAGTGACCAGGAATGTGAATAACGCTGGGTAAATAAAGTTCGCTTCTCCTCCTTCATTTCATCAAGGTGAACCAAGGTGAGTACTGGTTCATATTAACGAGTCTGGTGACCAGTTAGCCTGGCCTTGGATTATCTGCAGGGCTGGGGAGGCAGAGATCTCCCACTACCATCATGGCCTGACAAGGAAACCCTGGGCCAGATGGTAACGTCAAAGATTCGATCCCCAGGCATATCTCTGTGTGAGAAATGGCTTTTCAACATGCATTCCTCTTGCTGCTCACCCTCCTGAATTGAAGAGGCTGGAGCGATGAAAATTCCATTTCCCAGACTCCCTTGCAGCCAGGGATCTGAAGCCTTTAAGGGTCCACTCATCAGCTGTGTCCATGAGACAACTGCACTTATGCAAAGTTAAGAAAGGAAAAATTGCTGGGGAGAGGAGTAGGGCCTCGTGATCCTGTGGCAGTGGTCCCTTGGGGCCCAGTCCTGAAGTGTGTCTTCCTGAGCCTTCCTGTGAGTCTGTAAATACTCATAACGTTATCATTCATGCCCTAGGAAATTTGAACAAAGTCACGGAGAAAGTGGAGGAGAGAGGAGCCTGAGATGCTGCAGTCCACTGGATTGCAAAGAATTGCAAAGACTTACTGACTGAACAACAATCAGTCACACCCAAGAAGGGAAGCTAGATCCAGCCCATGTGTTTGGGGTATGGTACTAGTGATGAAGAAGCCACGTGCAGGAGATGCAAAAGATGTGAGTTAATCTTCTCTCTGTGTGGAGAAGATTCCCTGGAGGAGGACATGGTAACCCATTGCAGTATTTTTGCCTGGAGAATTCTATGGACAGAGGAAGCCAGAGGTGGGCTACAGTGCACAGGGCCACACAGAGTCGGACATGACTGAAGCGATTTAGGACACACACGTGCATGCACAAATTATTCTGAGAATTATTAATGAGCCTTCTATGTCAGCTGTGGGAGCAGGTTGAGAAGTGAGGTCTGAAAAGGGACTTCCGGAGCCACCAACCAAGCAAACGGAGAGACCATAGAGTCTAGTCACCAAAGTGAGGCTGCTGAGGGCCAACAGTAGAGAAACGGAGAGGAAACCATTACCTCTGCAGCCAAGTGTCCAGTGACAGGGTGGGTGCTGAGGCCCAGGAGTCAGGAGGGAGTTGTGGATGCATCCCAGACAACAGCAAGGACACGCCAGAGCCTGCAGGCATGTCTGTGCCTACTTGTCACCACATCAAAGCACAGCACCCTTGCAAGAGGAGAGACTGCTGCTCCCTTTCCACTTTCAAACCCTCTCTCAAGTTACTCTTTTGGTCAATTCTACCTCGGAACTTTTCCATACTGTCCATGGGGTTCTCAAGGCAAGAATACTGAAGTAGTTTGTCATTCCCTTCTCCAGTGGACCACGTCTTGTCAGAACCCCATGAACAGAAATCAAAACAGGACACTGAACAATGAGCTCCCCAGGTCAGTAGGTGTCCAAAATGCTACTAGAGATCAGTGGAGAAATATCTTCAGAATGAATGAAGGGAAGATGCCAAAGCAAAAACAACACCCAGTGGGGGATGAGACTGGTGATGGAAGTAAAGTCCGGTGTTGTAAACAGCAATATTGCAAAGGAACCTGGAATGTTAGGTCCCTGAATCAAGGCAAATAGGAAGTGGTCAAACAGGAGACGGCAAGAGTGACCATCGACATTTCAGGAATCGGCAAAGTAAAATGGACCTGAATGGGTGAATTTAACTCAAGTGACCATTATATCTATTACTGGGGGTTGGAATCCCTTAGAAGAAATGGAGTAGCCTTGATGGTCAACAACAGAGCCTGAAATGCAGTACTAGGATGCAATCTCCGAAAGGGCAGAACGATCTCTGTTCGTTTCCAAGCCAAACTATTCAATATCATGATAATCCAAGTCTACGCCCCAACACGTAATGCTGAAGAAGCTGAAGTTGAACGGTTCTATGAAGATCTACCGGGCTTTCTAGAGTTAACACCCCCAGAAGATGTCTTTTTCATTATAGGGGCCTGGAATGCAAAAGTAGGAAGCCAGGAAGGACCCGGAGTAACAGGCAACGTTGGCCTTATAGCACAGAATGAAGCAGGATAAAGGCTAAGCGAGTTTTGGCAAAAGATTGCACCAGTCTCAGCAGACACCCTCTTCCAGGAACACAAGAGAAGACTCTACACATGGGCATCACCAGAGGGTCAATACTGAAATCAGATTGATTATGTGCTTTGCAGCCAGAGAGGGAGAAGCTGTACAGGGTCAGCACAAACAAGACGTGGGGCTGACTGTGACTCTGATCATGAACTCCTTATTACCAATTTCAGACTTACCTTGAGGAAAGTAGGGAAAACCACTGGACCATTCAGATATGACCTAAATCAAGTCCCTGTGATTCGATTACACAGTGGAAGGGAGCAATAGATTCAAGTGATTAGATCTCATAGAAAGAGTGCCTGAAGGACTATGGACAGAGATTCATGACATTGTACATGAGGCAGGGATCACGGCCATCCCCAAGGAATAGAAACGCAAAAAGGCAAAATGGTTCTCTGAGGAGGCCTTACAAACAGCTATGAAAAGATGAGAAACGGAAGGCAAAGTAGGAAAGGACAGATATACTCATTTGAATGCAGAGATCCAAAGAAAAGCGAGGAGAGGTAAGAAAGCTTTCCTCAGAGATCAATGCAAAGAAATAGTGGAAAACAATAGAATGGGAAAGACGAGAGTTCTCGTTGAGAAAATTCGAGTGACCAACTTTACACGCAGCAACTTTTCATGCAAAGAAGGGCACAATAAAGGGCAGAAATGGCATGGACCTAACAGAAGCAGAGGATATGAAGAAGAGGTGGCAAGAATACACAGCATAATACAGAAAGGATCTTCAGGACCCAGATAAACACGATGATCTGATCACTCCCCTAGACCCAGACATCCTGGAATGTGAAGTCAAGTGGGCCTTCGGAAGCATCACGACAAACAAAGCTAGTGGAGGTGATGGAACTCTAGTCGAATTATTTCCAATCCTAAAAGATGATGCTGTGAAAGTGCTGCACTCAGTAGGCCAGCAAATCTTTCCACAGGACTGAAAAAGATGAGTTTTCAATCCCAAAGGAGGGCTATAGCAAATAATGCTCAACTACTGCACAATTGCACTCATCTCACATGCTAACAACTTAATGTTCAAAATTCTCCAAGCCAGGCTTCAACAGATTGTGAGCCATGAACTTCCAGATGTTAAGCTGGATTTAGAAAAGGCAGAGGAACAAGAGATCAAATTTCAAACCTCCACTGGACCAACGAAAAGCAAGCGAGTTCCAGGAAAACATCTATTTCTGCTTTGTTGACTATGCCAAAGCCTTTGTGTGCATCGCAACAAACGGTGGAAAATTCTTCAAGACATGAGAATACCAGACCACCTGATATGCCTCCTGAGACATCTGTAGGCAGGTCAAGAAGCAGCAGTTACAGCTGGACATGGAAAAACAGACTGGCTCCATATCAAGAAGGAGTACATCAAGGCTATATATTGTCACCCTGCTTATTGATCTTATATGCAGAGTACCTCATGAGAAACGCTGTGCTGGAGGAAACACAAAGTGGAATCAAGATTGCCGGGAGAAATATCAATAACCTCAGATATGCCGATGACAGCACCCTTATGGCAGAAAGCATGAACAAAAGAGCCTATTGATGCAAGTGACAGAGGAGATTGAAAAACTTGGCTTAAAACTGAACATTCAGAAAACTAAGATTATGGTATCTGGTCCCATCCCTTCTTGACAAATAGAAGAGGAAACAGTGACAAATAATATGTTGGTCTCCAAAATCAATACAGATGGTGATGGTAGCCACGAAATTAAGAGATGCTTGCTCCCTGGAATAAAAGGTATGAGCAGGCTAGACAGCTTATTAAAAAGCAGAGGCATTACTTTGTCAAAAAAAAAAAAAAAAAAAGGTCCCTCTAGTCAGTTCAGTTCAGGTCAGTTTAGTCGCTCAATCATGTCCGACTGTTTGTGACCCCATGAATCACAGCATGCCAGGCCTCCCTGTCCATTGCCAACTCCTGGAGCTCACCCAAACCCACGTCCATCGAGTCGGTGATGCCATCCAATCATCTCATCCTCTGTCGTCCCCTTCTCCTCCTGCCCGCTATCGTTCTCAACATCAGGGTCTTTTCCAATGAGTACACTCTTCACACGAGGTGGCCAAAGTATTGGAGTTTCAGCTTCAACCTCAGTCCTTCTAATGTACACCCAGAACTGATCTCCTTTAGGATGGACTGGTTGGATCTCCTTGCAGTCCAAGGGACTCTCAAGAGTCTTCTCCAACACCACAATTCAAAAGCATCAATTCTTTGGCACTCAGCTTTCTTCACAGTCCAACTCTCACATCCATACATGACCACTGGAAAAACCATAGCCTTGTCTAGACGGACCTTTTTTCGCAAAGTAATGTCTCTGTCTTTTGATATTGTGGCTAGGCTGGTCATAACTTTCCCTCTAAGGAGTAAGCGTCTTTCAATTTCAGGGTGAGAGTCACCATCTTCAGTGATTCTGCAGCCCCCCAAAATAAAGTCTGACACTGTTTCCACTGTTTCCCCATCTATTTGCCATGAGGTGATGGGACCAGATGCCATGACCTTAGTTTTCTGAATGCTGAACTTTAAGCCAACTTTTTCACTCTCCTCTTTCACTTTCATCAAGAGGTGTTTTAATTCCTCTTCACTTTCTGCCATATGGGTGGTGTTATCTGCATCCCTGAGGTTATTGATATTTCTCCCAGCAATCATGTCTGCAGCTTGTGCGTCTTCCAGCCCAGGGTTTCTCATGATGTACTCTGTATATAAGTTAAATAAGCAGGGGGACAATATACAGCCTCGACGTACTTCTTTTCGTATTTGGAACCAGTCTGTTTTTCCATGTCCAGTTCTAACTGTTGTTCCTGAGCTGCATACAGATTTCTCAAGAGAAAGGTCAAGTGGTCTGGTAATCCAATCTCTTTCAGAATTTTCCACAGTTTATTGTGATCCACACAGTCAAAGGGTTTGGCATAGTCAATAAAGAAGAAATAAATGTTGTTCTGGAATTTTCTTGCTTTTTTGATGATTCAGCGGACGTTGCCAATTCCATCTCATTCAGGTTTGTTCTCAATCAAATCCTTTATGATTATACAACATAAATGAGAAATAGATTAAAGGGACTAGATCTGATAGACAGAGTGCCTGATGATCTACGGACGGAAGTTCGTGACTGAAGACCATCCCCATGGAAATGCAATGCAAAAAAAGGAAAATGGCTGTCTGAGGAGGCCTTACAAATAACTATGAAAAGAAGAGAAGTGAAAAACAAAGGACAGAATGAAAGTAATTCCCATTTGAATTAGAGCTCGAAAGAATAGCAAGGAGAGATAAGAAAGCCTTCCTCAGCGATCAATGCAAAGAAATAGAGGAAAACAACAGAATGGGAAAGATTAGAGATCTCTTCAAGAAAACTAGAGTTACCAGGGGAACACTTCATGAGCAGATGGGCTCGATAACGGACAGAAATGATAGGGACCTAGCAGAAGCAGAAGCTATTAATAAGAGGTCGCAAGAATACACAGAACTGTATATATCTATATCCATATATCTATATATTCAAGACGCAGATAAGCACAGTGGTACGGTCACTCACCTAGAGCCAGACATCCTGGAATATGAAGTCAAGTGGGCCTTACAGAGCATCACTAGGAACAAAGCTAGTGGAGGTGCTGGAATTCCAGTTGAGCTATTTTGAAATCCTGAAGGATGATGCTGTGAACGTGCTACACTCGATACGCCAAAAATTTTGGAGAACTCCGCAGAGGCCACAGGACTGGAAAAGGTCAGTTTTCATTCCAATCCCAAAGAAAGGCAGTGCCAAAGAATGCTCAAACTACCGCACAATTGCACTCATCTCCCACGCTAGTAAATCAAGGCTCAAAATTCTCCAAGCCATGCTCCAGCAATATGTGAACTGTGAACTTCCGGATGGTGAAGCTGGTTTTAGAATAGGCAGAGGAACCGTCCAGTCGAAGCTATGGTTTTTCCAGTAGTCATGTATGGATGTCAGAGCTGGAGTAGAAAGAAAGTTGAGCACCAAAGAATTGATGCTTGGAAACTGTGATGTTGGTGAAGACCCTCGAGAGTCCTTTGGACTGCAAGGAGATCTTACCAGTCCACCCTAAAGGACATCAGTCCTGCATGTTCATTGGAAGGAATGATGCTGAAGCTGTAACTCCAATAATTTGGCCACCTGATGCGAAGGACTGACTGATTAGAAAGACCACCCTTATGGCAGAAAGTGAAGAAGAACAAAAGAGCCTCTTGATGAAAGTGAAAGAGGAGAGTGAAAAAGTTGGCTTAAAGCTGAACGTTCAGAAAACTAAGATCATGGCATGTGGTCCCATCACTTCATGGGAAATAGATGGGGAAACAGTGCAAAGAGTGTCAGACTTTATTTTGGGGGGCCCCAAAAGCACTGTTGATGGTGACTGCAGCCATGAAATTAAAAGATGCTTACTGCTTGGAAGGAAGGTTATGGCCAACCTAGATAGCATATTTAAAAGCAGGGACATTACTTTGCCAACAAAAGTCCGTCTAGTCAAGGCTATGGTTTTTCCAGTGGTCATGTATGGATGTGAATTTTGGACGGTGAAAAAGCTGAGTGCCGCAGAATTGATGCTTTTGAGCTGTGGTGTTGGAGAAGACTCTTGAGTGTTCCTTGGACTGCAAGGAGATCCAGTCAATCCATTCTAAAGGAGATCAATCCTGGGTGTTCATTGGAAGGTCTGATGAGTCGGCTGAAACTGCAGTACTTTGGCCATCTCATGCGAAAAGTTGACTCATTGGAAAAGACCCTAATGCTGGGTAGGATTGAGGGCAGGAGGAGAAGGGGATGACAGAGGATGAGACGGTTGGATGGCATCACTGACTCAATGGATATGGGTTTGGGTAAACTCCGAGAGTTGGTGATGGACAGAGAGGCCTGGTGTGCTGCAATTCATGGGGTCGCAAAGACTCGGACACGATTGAAAGACTGAACTGAACTTAACTGATGTTGGGAAAGATCAAATGTGGGAGGAGAAGGGGACAACAAAGGACAGGTTGGTTGGATGGCATCACCAACTCAATGGACATGAGTTTGAGTAAACTCTGGGGCTTTGGTGATGGACTAGGAGGTCTACTTGCAGCAGTCCATGGGCTCGCAAAGACTCGGACATGACTGAAAGACTGAACTGAACTGAACTGATGCTGGGAAGGACCAAAGGTGGGAGGAGAAGGGGACAACAAAGGACAGGTTGGTTGGATGGCATCACCAACACAATGGACATGAGTTTGAGTAAATTCCGGGGTGTTGGTGATGGACAAGGAGGCCTGACTTGCAGCAGTCCATGGGCTCGCAAAGGATCGGACACAACTAAGCCACTGAACAGACTGACTGAACTCAAAATCAAAGAAAGGGATTCTGGGAAATGTAGCTCCAGACTAGGCAAATTAACACAGCGGAGCACAGAGCACTTGACTTACTAAACCCTTCTGCTTCACTTAGTAGGGTGAACTGAGCTTTGAAAAACCGACCTGACTGATAAAGAGACTTTGGACAAGTCTGCAGTGAGGAGACTTTTAGTCACTGCTTTAATTTTCCATCGTACGAATCTGCACTAGAAACAGTCTGGATGTCATTTTCCCCACCTGCCTTGCAGTCAGAACGTAACCATGGGACCTAGGTGCAATCAATTAGACGCACCCAGATGGTACCCAGGCTCAGCCAATCAAATACATCCAGATGGCACTTAAGACCAATTAGGTACAGCCACATGAAATGTAGGCTTAGCCAATGGATACACTTACAGGTGAAAACAGTGCAACTGGGTTCTGATGCATAGAATTCAATCTAGACGAGGAGGAAGGGACATAAGCCATGTCACTAGTGGCAGCCACTGTGTCTCGAGCCAGTGGTAGTGACAGTTCAGTTCAGTCACTCAGTCCAGTCCGACTCTCTGCGACCCCATGAACTGCAGCATGCCAGGCCTCCCTGTCCATCACCAACACCTGAAGTTCACCCAAACCCATGTCCATTGAGTTGGTGATGCCATCACACCATCTCATCCTCTGTCATCCCCTTCTTCTCCTGCCCTCAATCTTTCCCAGCATCAGGGTCTTCTCCAATGAGTGACAGAAGATCCTGCACTCAAACTCTATATTGTTCATGGCTGTCTCTCCAGCCATCCCTCTCAGAAATCTCAGTCACTTAATATCCTTTAATAAGTTTCTTTCCTGCTCAAAGTTACCTCTAATGAATTCTATTCTTTCCAGTAGAAAGCTGACACCCCTCTAACTTCATTTAACCATCTAGCCTCTTTCCAAAACTAGATAAAATAAGGAACAATGTCCACCCCCATGGGCAGTGGAGTCAGGGAGAGGCATTTTGTCAAATTACTATGGTGCCACAGACTCTGGGCCAGTGTCACCTGTGAGGGGGTCACTGGCCTGGGTTGTGAGTCGGGTAGACCCATCTGAATCCTGGCTGTGGTGCTGACTGGCCTGTTGTGTGACATTGCGCATATCACTTTCCTCATCTCGAGAACTGACTGTGCTTAGTGTTGCCTCCTGGGGATATCATAGAGACCAAAAGATTCCTCTACGGAGCAATCTCTCAACCACACAGCTCAGCATGTTGGACACACCCACACCAGTGATGATAAAAGGAATAAGAGTGACCTTTCTTTTGCTGGATTAAAGAAAATAAATAATAATAGAGGTGGTGTCCTCATGTAGTTCAAGATGAAGATGGTCTGTGAATGCTGCAGTTTAGAAAAGTTACATGTTTTTGGTTTTATATTTTTTAGTTTTCTATTTTTTTATTATATTTATTTTAATTGGAGGCTAATTATGGTACAATATCGTAGTGGTTTTGCCATGCATTGACATGAGTCAGCCACGGGTGTACATGGGTTTCCCATCCTGAACCCCCTCACCCCAATTCCATCCCTCTGGGTCATCCCAGTGCACCAGCTCTGAGCACCCTGTCTCATGCATTGCACCTGCACTGGAGGTCTGTTTCACATATGAAAATATACAGGTTTCATGTTATTCTCTGAATCCATCCCAGACTTGCCTTCTCTCACAGAGTCCAGAAGACTCTTCTATACATCTGTGTCACTTTTCCTGTCTTTCACATAGGGTTATCATCACTATCTTTCTGAATTCCATATGTGTGTGTGTGTGTGTGTGTGTGTGTGTGTGTGTTATTGATGTTTTTCCTTCTGGCTTACATCGCTCTGTTTAATAGGGTCCAGTTTCATCCACCTCGTTAAAACTGGTTCAAATGCATTCTTTTGAATAGCTTAGTAATATTCCATGGTGTATATGTACCTCGGCTTTCTTAGCCATTCGTCTGCTGTTGTACATCTGGGTTGCTTCCGTGTCCTGGCTATTATAAACAGTGCTAGGGTGAACATTGGGGTACACGTGTCTCTTTCAATTCTGGATTCCTCAGGGTGTATGCCCAGCAGTAGGACTGCTGAGTCATATGGCAGTTCCATTTCCAGGTTTTTAAGGAATCTCCACACTCTTCTCTATAGTAGCTCTAATAGTTCGCATTTCCATC
The DNA here is from genome assembly GCF_054371585.1 of Giraffa tippelskirchi. Classification (NCBI taxonomy): domain Eukaryota; kingdom Metazoa; phylum Chordata; class Mammalia; order Artiodactyla; family Giraffidae; genus Giraffa; species Giraffa tippelskirchi. The sequence continues at coordinate 15,149,765 of NC_137290.1, forward strand.
AACGGTGTAAGAGGGTTCCCTTTTCTCCACACCCTCTCCAGGATTTATTGTTTGTAGACGTTTGGATAGCAGCCATTCTGACTGGTGTGAGATGGTACCACATTATGGTTTTGCTTTGCATTTCTCTGATAATGAGTGATGTTAAACATCTTTTGAAGAGTTTGCTAGCCATCTGTATGTCTTCTTTGGAGAAATGTCTGTTTATTTCTTTGGCCCCTTTTTTGATTGGCTCGCTTATTTTTCTGGAATTGAGCTGCAGGCGTTGCTTGTATAGTTTTGAGATTAATTCATTGTCAATTGCTTCGTTTGCTATAATCTTGGCCCATTCTGAAGGCAGTCTTCTTCCCTTGCTTATAGTTTCCTTCACTGTGCAAAAGTTTTTCAGTTTATTTAGGTCCCATTGGCGTATGTTTGCTTTAATCTCCATTACTCTGGGAGGTGGGTCATAGAGGATCCTGCTGTGATTTCTGTCAGAAAGTGTTTTGCCTGTGTTTTCCTCTAGGAGTTTTCTACTTTATGGTCTTACATTTAGATCTTTAATCCATTTTGAATTTATTTTTGTGTACGGTGCTAGAAAGTGTTCTAGTTTCCCTCTTGTACAAGTGGTTGACCAGTTTTCCCAGCACAACTTGTTAAAGAGATTGTCTTGTCTTCATTGTATATTCTTGCCTCCTCTATCAAAGATAAAGTGTCCATAGGTACGTGGCTTGGACCTCTGGGCTTGCAATTTTGATCCATTTATCTATATTTCTGTCTTTGTGCTAGAACCACGCTGTCTTGATGACTGTAGCTTTGTAGTATAGCCTGAAATCAGGCAGGGTGATTCCTCCAGGTCCATTCTTCTTTCTCAAGATTGCTTTGGCTATTCGAGGTTTTTTGTAATTCCATACAAATTGTGAAATTATTTCTTCTATTTCCCTGAAAAATACCATTGGTTGCTTGATAGGGATTGCATTGAATCTATAGATTGCTTTGGGTAGTATACTCATTTTCACTATATTGATTCTTTCACTCCATGAACATGGTATATTCCTCCATCTATTTGTGTCCTGTTTGACTTCTTTCACCAGTGTTTTATAGTTTTCTATATGTATATATAGGTCTTTTGTTTCTTTAGGTAGATATATTCCTCAGTATTTTATTGTTTTCATTGGAGTGGTGAATGGAATGGTTTCTTTAAGTTTTCTTTCAGTTTTCTCCTTGTTAGTGTATAGGAATGCAAGGGATTTCTGCGTGTTCATTTTGTTTCCTGCAACTTTACTATATTCATTGATTAGCTCTAGTAATTTTCTGGTGGAGTGTTTAGGATTTTCTCTGTAGAAGATCGTGGCATCTGCAAACAGTGAGTGTTTTACTTCTACTTTTCCAATCCGGGTTCCTTTTATTTCTTTTTCTGCTCTGATCGCTGTGGCCAAAACTCCCAAAACTATGTTGAATAGGAGTGGTGAGAGTGGGCACCATTGTACTGATCCTTACTTTAGGGGCATTGCTTTCAATTTTTCACCATTGAGGATAATGTTTGCTGTGGGTTTGTCGTATATATCTTTTATTATGTTGAGATTTGTTCCTTCTATGCCTGCTTTCTGGAGGGTTTTGGTGATAAATGGATGTTGAATTTTGTCCAAGAGTTTCTCTGCATCTATTGAGATAATCACATGATTTTTATTTTTCAATTTGCTAATGTGGTGTATTATGTTGATTAGTTTGTGGATATTGAAGAATCCTTGCATCCCTGGGATAAAGCCCACTTGGTCATGATGTATGATCGTTTTAGTATGTTGTTGGATTCTGCTTGCTAGAATTTTGTAAAGGATTTTTGCATCTATGTTCATCAGTGATATTGCCCTGTGGTTATATTTATTTATTTATTTATTTATTTATTTATTTATTTATTTTCGTGGCATCTTTGTCTGGTTTTGGTATTAGGGTGATGGTGGCCTCATAGAATGAGTTTGGAAGTTTCCCCTCCTCTGCAATTTCCTGGAAGCATTTGAGTATGATAGGTATTAGCTCTTCTCTCAATTTTTGGTAGAATCCAGCTGTGAAGCCGTCTGGTCCTGGGCTTCTGTTTGCTGGAAGATTACTGATTACCCTGTCAATTTCCGTGCTTGTGATGGGTTTGTTAGGATTTTGTTTTTCTTCCTGGTTCAGTTTTCAGAAGTGGTACTTTTCTAAGAATTTGCCCACTTCTTCCAAGTTGTCCATTTTATTAGCGTATAGTGGTTGATAGTAGTCTCTTATGATCCTTTGTATTTCTGTGTTGTCTGTTGTGAACTCTCCATTTTCATTTCTAATTTTGTTGATTTGATTCTTCTCTCTTTGTTTCTTGATGAGTCCGGCTAATGGTTTGTCAATTTTATATATCTTCTCAAAGAACCAGCTTTTAGCTTTGTTGATTTTTGCTCCGGTCTCATTTGTTGCTTTTACATTTATTTCTGCTCTATTATATGATTTCTTTCCTTCTACTAAGCCTGGGGTTCTTGAATTCTTCCTTCTCTAGTTGCTTTAGGTGTAGAGTTAGGTTATTTGTTTGACTTGGTCCTTCTTTCTTGAGGTAAGCCGCTTTTGCTATGAACCTTTGCCTTTGAACTCATTCTACAGCGTCCCATAGGTTTTGGGTTGTTGCGTTTTCATTTTCATTTGTTTCTATGCATATTTTGATATCTTTTTGGATTTCCTCTGCGATTTGTTGCTTATTTAGCAGTGTGCTGTTCAGCCTTCATATGTTTGAATTTTAAATAGTGTTTCTCTTGCAGTTGACATCTAGTCTCAGTGTACTGTGGTCAGAAAATATGCTTGGAATGATTTCAAGGTTTTTTGAATCTACCAAGGCCGGACTTATGGCTGAGGATGTGATCAGTCCTGGAGAAGTTTCCATATGTGCTTGAGAAAAAGGTGAAACCCATGGTTTGGTCAGAAATTATGCTTGGAATGATTTCAAGGTTTTTTGAATCTACCAAGGCCGGACTTATGGCCGAGGATGTGATCTGTCCTGGAGAAGTTTCCATACGTACTTGAGAAAAAGGTGAAACCCATTGTTTTGTGGTGAAATGTCGTATCGATATCAATTATGTCTAACTGGTCCATAGTATCATTTAAAGTTTGTATTTCCTTGTTAATTTTCCGTTTACTTGATCTATCCATAGGTGTGAGTGGGGTAGCAAAGTCTTCCACTATGACTGTGTTATCGTTAATTTCCCTTTCATGCTTGTTAGCCTTTGCCTTACATATTGTGGTTCTCCTATGTTGGGTGCGTATGTATTTATAATCGTTATATCTTCTTCTCGGATTGATGTTTTGATCATTATGTAGTGTCCCTCTTTGTGTCTTTTCACAGGCTTTATTTTAAAGTCTATTTTGTCTGATATGTGTATTGCTACTCCTGCTTTCTTCTGGTCTCGATTTGCTTGGAATACTTTTTTTCCAGCCCTTCATTTTCAGTCTGTATGTGCCCCTTGTTTGGAGGTGGGTCTGTTGTAGACAACATAAACAGTGGTCTTGTTTGTGTATCCCTTCAGCTAGTCTTTGCCTTTTGGTTGGGGCCCTCGACCCATTTACATTTAAGGTAACTGTTGATAAGTATGATCCTGTTGCCATTTGATTTGCCGTTTGGTGTTCGAGTTTATACAACCTTTCTGTGTTTCCTGCCTAGAGAAGATCCTTTAGCATTTGTTGAAGAGTGAAAAGAAGAGTTGGGAATAGATGTCTCTACAGTATCTTCATTAGTCCAAGGCAATAAGAAGAAGCATGTTAAAGCAAGGGGTAATGTGGATGATCAAAACTCTGACTTTCATCCTGAAACTTGAGGACAGAGTGTATTTTCAGCCTGCACAAGTTTAAATGTGCCATTCATACGAAAGCCTTCTACCATCCAGATAGCTGCTGAAACAAGTGCCCCAACTTGAAATGATTTCTCTTCTCCATCGTAAATATCAGTTAGACCACAGGAACATACTGTGATACATCAATCTGCAGCTGCTTTAGGTGTTGTTGTTGTTGTTTTAATTGAAGAGAAATTGCTTTACAGAATTTTGCTGTATTCTGTCAGAATTCAAAATAAATCAACCATAGAGGCACATATATCCCCTCCCTCTGGGAGTACCCTCCCATTTCCCTCCCCATCCCACAATCTAGGTTGAGCATTTGTCATGGGATTTCACATAGCAGCTGCACTAAATCAAATGGCTCTAGTGAAAATTTTGCAGCTATGTCTACTTCTATTTCTCCGTACCGCAACTTATGTCCATTACAGAACAGTTAGTTTGGACCGAGGGTGGAGCCTTCTACCTTTCCAGGTTGGTATGGTAATATGTCAGCCCATGCCCGTCCTTTTCCTAAACTACAACAGTCAGGCAATTTAGTTTTCCCAGTGCCAAAGATCCCTGATACATCTGCTGCTTCTCTTTCAAGATCCACTCATCAACCATCTTCGTTATTTGAAAACTGTCCTAATACAACTGATGTACCAAATAGGTGTTGGATTATGGAGGATACCAAAGTGTAAAATTAATGTTGGGAGATGTCAACAAATTCCTACAATTCTCTTATTTGAAGAAAAAAGTTACATATTCATCTTCATAGGGCCAATTTCTATTTTGGAATAATTAAGAGTAAAATGAGTCTTTCTTTCCGTGCCTGACTATTTTACTCTGCATAATATAAACACTTCTGTGCAAGGTCATAAAATAAACACTACACTTGCTTTCACTGAAACCCACAGTCAGTTGATTGACTTCATTGCAAGAAGTGAGCAGACCCATGTTTGGTTTGGTAACAGTCCTGAATGTTAAGAATATGTGTATAGAAGGGTGATCAATCACTTTTATTTCAGGAACCAAGTAGACTTATTGATGTGATTTTTCTGTGTAAAAATTCTTTAGCAATGACATTTTGCAGGTTTCATGTTTTTGGTTACTGTTTATGCAAGCAGCCTTTATTTTAAGTTGATGTAGAAGTAAACACTGGTTGAACATTGCCCTTCAATTGCTAGAAGACCAGTGACTTTATGATGTCAGAGCTACTCTTCAATTGCTAGGAGACCAGTGACTTTGTGATGTCACAGCTTTTTGACTTTGAGAACCATGCTGATGGTCTTGAGAGTTTATCTCTGTACGCCAGCCAAGCAGCACTTGAAGTTGGAGTATGTAAAGTCAGACAAATGAGAAAAGTATCTGAAGAAAGATCTCTCTGAGATGGCACACATTCCTTCAGAAATTCAAGATGTGCCTCGTAAAGATGTATCAAGTGGTTCCAAAACCTCCATTGGATCGTCTTCGTGTGATTACACACTTACTGGGTTTTGAGATCTATGATTGAAGTTTTGAGATCTATGATTGAAGAATATGCTTTTCAGGCTTTGTCTAAGGAAGCTCGGATAAAAAGGCCACACTACACATTTTCTGTCTCTGAAAGAAATGAGTTGAATGATTTTCTTTCCCTCACTTTTCCACAAAAACTCTGGACTATAGTTGAAAGTGATCAGTTTGAATCTATTTGGTGGGATGAGAGTGGCACTTCTATAGTGATCAACGAAGAACTCTTCAAGAAAGAAGTCTTGGAAAGAAAGACCCCTTTCAGAAAATTTGAAACTGATAGTATGAAAAGTTTAGTTAGCCAGCTTAAACTTTATGGGTTTAGTAAAAAGCGACAAACTTTTCAAAGATCTGCTTCACTCCCTGACTTTCTGGAAGAAGAAAACAATGTCTCTGTTTTGAGCAAGGTAATCCAAAATTTCCACTTACTGTCAATATGTAAGATTAAATCATGTGACTTAGAAAGCATGTTCACATATGTAGCTAAAACCGAATTTAAAATTGAGATAGCAAACTGTTGAACACGTTTTATTTTTTGAAGTTGAGAAGAGCTGGAGGTTAAAATATATGATACTTAATACACTCTCCTAGCAACTTGAAATCAGATACATGTCCTCAAGCTACTTTAAGTGGTATTTACTGTATATATACAACATATTTTTTAGTTGAGGAGCATACTTGTTTCTAACATGTAAAGTGTTAAAACTACTAATGGAGGTGTTGTCTTTGATTCTATTTAATTGGCATCATTAAAGGAATACATTTTTATAGTTTAACTTTGCTTGTCAGTTTTACCTTCGTTTATAAAAAACTAAATAATTGTATCCTTTGATTTTAGTTACAGATCTACCATAATCCAAATTTCAAAAGAGGCTATCCCCAACTTTTAGGAAGAATGAAAAGAAGAGTTGGGATTAGCAATGTGTTTCCGAAATCTTCACTAGTTCCAGATTACGAGAAGAAGCATGTTAAAGCAAGGGTCAACATAGATGATCGTAACTCTGGTTTTCATGCTGAAACTAGTGGAGAGAGTCCATTTTCAGCTTCCACCAGTTTAAGTGTGCCTTTCCCACAAAAGACTTATACCAGCCAGATAGTCCCTAAAACAAGCGCCCTATTTCCGCATGACTTTCCTTCCCCATCAATATCAGTTAGACAAAGAGAACAGAACGTGGTAGATCAACCTGCTGTTTTAAACCAGTTGAGCATTTTTAATTGGCACTTCCATAGCACCTACACTCAAGTAAATGGCCATGTTGAGGACTTTGCTACTACCGCTACATCTACTTCTCAGAACCACATCGTATCTCCATTATGGAGCAGTTCTTTTGGACTGATGGTGGAGCCTTCTACATTTCCAGACAGGTATAGCGGTATGTCAGCCCATGACAGTCGTCTTCCTAACCAGCAACAGAGAGGCAACTCAAGGTCCCCAGTGCCAACGATCGCTTATACACCCACCTCCTCTCTTTCAAGTCAATTCATCAACGATATTCCTTATGTGAAAACCATGCTAATTAAAACTGACCTATCAAATAAGTATCAGCTTATGGAACCTAATGAAGATTAAAATTTACGTTGGGAGATGTCAACAAATACCCACAATTCTTGTATTTGAACAATAAAGTTACACGTTCCTCTGCACAGTTTTGTTTTCTATTTTGAAACAATGAAGAGTAAATTAAGGCTTTATTTCAATGTCTGGCTATTTCTCTGCACTCTTTTATAAACTCTTCAGTTCAAGAAAACATCCGTTAGGCATCCTAGGTAAATGGCACCTAGCCTATTGTTTCTAAGCAAGAAAATGAGAACAAAGGGAAAAGAGGTAATGGATGTAAAGTGATTTGGGAAATCATCCCTGCTGAAATGAATGGGTGTCTAAATGAGGATGGTACGGGTGAAGGAACACATACAAATAAAATCAAAACAAGTGCACCTACACAGTACGAACCTTAGTGCATTCACAGTTACATGATATTCTATTACGTATCGGTAGAGTCTTAAGATAGAGAAGGAAATGGTGCCCCGCTCCAGTATTCTTGCCTGGAGAATTCCGTGGAAAGGGGCTCCTGGTGGGCTGCTGTCCATAGGGTCGCACAGAGTTGCACACAACTGAAGTGACTTAGCAGCAGCAGAGTCTTAAGACATTAGACAGGAGATTGTCTTCATTCTAGAAATTCATTTCATACTTGAAAATATAAATATTGTAGCATGTCCAAAATTAGGAGAACCGTTATACCATCACTGTGATACCAACGATTACAGGACATAATCAGTGACTGGACCATGGCCAGCACAAGATAGGTATTTTACAAGTGGTACTGTATAGGGTCATTTTAGCTCTGCTCTCCTTAAGGCGTACCTTTATTTCCTGCCACCATGATTCCACCCTATATTTCCTAATGCATATTTAGATTTTGCTTATCTGTTCCCTCAGAGACAAAATAAATTCCTCTGGTGATTGCAGCACCTCAGGATGGTTAACAAGTTCTTTGAAGACATGATATTTGTTTTCCGTAGTAGCTTCAGTACCATTCTCTTACACCGTGCTTCTGGAGCTACAATCACACACACTGCTTTCAGATGTGCTAAGCCCCTTCTCACAACTTTGCCTCAACTCTTTCTTGGGGTTGGAAGGAACCTCTGTTCGCCCTCCTACCAAGGTGAGCACGGATATCAGGTCTTCAATGTGTTTTGGGTCTACCCTCTTTTCTTTGTGTATCTTTCACATCAGCTAAAACGTGTACTTACTGAATTATCAATAAGGAAATGTAATCACGAATCAAATGCTATATACATTACTCAACAACATCCTATAACCTGCACTATTATCATAATTGACCTTTCCTACTTACTGAGAATCTTTTCCCGGTTGATAAATATATATCTTATATGTTCATGAATGTCAAATGTGGGAATTCAAATTATAAAATGATTGCTGCTCTCATGAAGTTTACAGTCTATAACAACCCATACTAGTCATGTTGTTTCAGGCCCAAGTTCCCTAAAATTCAGTAGTAGTTATAGAGATATTTATGGAAAAAACAAACAAACAAAAAAGAATCATTCATTTTAATTCTCTAGAAAATCATGGAGTAAGGAGGGATCAAAATCAATGGCTGATCCTTCACATAGTTCACAATGAAATACGATGAGCAGAGTGTCTGCCAGTTGGACCCCCCAGACTGTCATGAACACTACCTAGAAATCTTGGCAATCTCCACTTTGTGGCCATTTCTTTAGACAGTAGTAGCAATATCAAGTCATGGCCCTGTTTTGGTGTGGTAACCCACATAGGACAACACCAAGTTAAGTTCACCGTTCTCATGTTTGGGGCTAATGCAGAGTGAAAGCTGTGGGCTATTTGTGTAGATAAGGGAGGTGTCCAAACAGCACACGCTTTTTCTTTCACTGAAAACTTTCATTAAATTTGGCTGAGAACACTATACTTTAGAGAGGTAAGCATTTTGCAGCAATTGTAAGAGTTATTGAAATCGATGTCCTTAGTTATCCTTTCAAGCGCAAAGTCCAATGGTCTGGTTTTCGATTTCAGGCATCTTACTATGGAGCCAAATTTGCATGCTTTGAGAAATAGCACCTTAAAAGCAATCACATCTTCTATTTCATTGCCGTGTACTGATTATTCCTGCTCACTCCCTTTGATCTTCTTTTCCTGTTCTGCTTTGAGGGGCAGGTCCTTCTCAAAAAGAATAGGATTAATTCCCTTAGTGCTCTGTGGTAACTTGGAAAAGGCATGGATAAGGACATGCAATATATTATGTGGGAAAGCTACTGTTTTTGTTCCCTCCTGAAAACATAGTATTAAATTGTACCTCAATTGTCCTACCACGGGAAGCCTGGTTACATGATGCATTACCTTGGTGATCAATTCCCATATGGCTTTAACATATCAGTACCTTTAATTCTCAAAAGCTTATAGAGAAAGTATCTCAATACAGTAGGGAAATATTATACATGAGTTCAGTGTTCTTTCCCGTACTTATTTATTTTATAATTTGTGCCTAAAATAGTAAAAGTGAGAACAAAAATTCAAGTGAGTTAACGCAGTGAGTTAAACACAGAAGATTGAGACAAGAAGTAGAAAAATTAATGGGAGAAGATCAGAGGATGAAATTGGGTGCTTATAATGGAACAAGCAAATGTGTAACTGCAGGGCCTAAATAGCTCAATATGACTTCACTATTGTTACCCTACAAATTATTTTCATTTTAGCAAATCACAGAATAGTCTTACATGCAAAGTATTTTAAGATCCCATGGAATGCACAACAAAGGTATATCTTTTAAAACATTCTGATTTAAAATGTCGCTAGAGACATATCATTCAAGTAGAAAATGATTTCCAAAATTAAGCCTAGAGACAAGTATCAGAGAAACTTTGGGAAGTTCATAGGTGTCCTCCAGTGAGTCCTTGGGGTTTCTTTTCTTTTTGTAATTGTGTTTAAGCATACAAGATCGTGACTGTGCTTGCGTGTGTGTGCATCAGATTAAGAATGTGTTTGTGAGTGTATGTCTGGGCTCTCTTTTGGACTTTTATGTTAGAAATTTCAGCTGAAGAAATAGTTCATTCAAAAATACAGCCAGGCACAAATTAAACTGCCCATTCAAAACTCTTCTTTCTCTTTTCAAAGTGCAAGACAAACGGATGCGTCAAAGGTTGAAAGCATTTCAATAATAACCAAGCTACTCCGCCCAAACATAGTTAAAAACTATGGTACTCTCCCAATCAACCCAGCAAAAGATGCGTGGGACCTTAGGTATCTATGATGTCTGGCAATAACAAAACACCCACCCTCTAATACGGCAGTACTCAAGAAGGCCATGTAGAGGCCTGGAGTTTCAACCAGGCCTTCCTGTAATAGGATACGACCTTCCTATAGGAGGCTGCACACTCACCAGTAATGAACACTCTTAGGCATCAAATGAAACTAAGGACGAAACCTGGAATTCTCTTCCCACATGGTGGAAGTCCCCTTCCCCCTTCCCAAGTGGATGTGATAGACAGTTAAAATACAAGGAAGTTATAACATGGCTCACATTCTTCTTACATAATACCTGAAATGTCCAAGCCCCACCACACTACTAAGCAGCTGACTATACAGGTCTTCTGGTCTCAAATCTGTGTGACAATCATCACATAAGAATTTTATGAATATTTGAGATGCATTGATAGTGCGGATCTGTAAAGCTAAATGTCTTTGAGATCTGACTCAAATAGGAAAACTGTGTACTCCCTGTCTTCAGTTTTATGGGGATTTCACATGCATTCACACACTTCCACAATGCTCAACCTTCATCTGAAGACAAAAACTGTGACATTAAGAGAAGAGGAATGGTCTATTCACAGAGAAGGCCAGCGGTAAAGTCAAAATGGATGCAGTTTCCTGCCTACATCCCTGCTCAGTAATGTAACCGCTTGTAAGCATTCCTAAGGGCGACTAGGATACACAAGTCAAAGATGCTTCTCCCAGGATTACAGAGTTGGATTGAGAACTGTAAGTTTGTTTACCTCTCATCCCATTCTTAAGATCACAAACCATAACTGTTAACCCATCAGAAGATGGGCAGCTCTAGCACATATTTAGAGACAATGCCTGCTTCTGCCTAAGACCAAGGTTGTAGATCCAAGTGGCATATAGGGTATGGTTTCCATCTCAGGATACCACATGACTCCCCAGGGATTCTCCTTCTCTGGGAAGCTCTCAAGAGATGTTGTGAGAAGAATATTTTGAGGGTGGAAAACAAGGAAACCGACAAGAGTTGTGTTCTTTCTAATTGTCCTCAGTCTCACTTTTCATCCCATGTATAATGACAAAGTCTCCCAAGCACTGCCAATACCAATTTGTTGATGTTCTTCAGCCACTCAGTCTTGTCTGACTCTTTGTGACTCCATGTACAGCAAGAACCCTGGGTTCCCCTGCCTTTCAAATCACCAGTTTACTCAAACCCATGACTTTTGAGTCAGTGATGCTTTGCAGCCATCTCACCCTCTGGCATTCCCTTCTCGTCCTTCCCTCAATCTTTCCCAGCATCAGTTTCTTCCCAGTGATTTCACTCTAGGCCCTAGATGGTCAATATATTGGCTCTTCATGGTCAGCGTCAGAACTTCCGTGAATAGTCTGAGTTGAACTCCTTCATGCTTGGCTAGTTTGAACTCCATGCTCGCAACGGAACTCTCACACATCTTCTCCAGACCCACTACTGCAAAGCATTGATATTTTGGCACTCAGTTCCTGTGGTCCTGCTCACTCCTCCATACGTTACTCCTGAAAATCAACTTTGCCCATTCGGATCTTTTTCAGTAATCACTCAGCTTATTAACATGGTGTCTAGACTGGTCGTAGCTTTTCATCCAAGTGGCAAGTGCCTTTTCGTTTCGTGGCTGAAGTCACTCCCCGCAGTGATATCAGAGGTCAAGAAAGTGAAACCTGTCACTGAGTCAATTGTATCCTATTGCTAGATCTCAAAATGTTTGGACCACATTCCATGGTCTTATTTTTAGTGTTCGTTGGTTTGTGTTTAGATTGAGTTTTAATCCAGCTTTTCCTGTCACCTCATCAGAAGGCTCTTTAGTCCCTAGTGTTTTTCAGCCATTTGTGTGTTGTCATCTTATAACTAAGGTTATTCACACTTCTCACAGTAATTCTGTTTCCAGCTTCAAATTCTTTCAGCAAGTTATTGTCCATGGTATACTATGCACAGAAGTCAAATAAGCTGGGTGACAATATATAGCCTCGATGTATTTCCTTCCCTATTTTGTACCAGTCCGTTGTTCCTTCTCCAGTTCCAACTGTTGTTTCTTGACCTGCGTGCACCTTTCCCAGGAAACAGGTATGGTGGTCTTATATTCTTATCTCTTTAAGAATTTTCCACAGTTTGTTGTGACCCACACAGTCTAAGGGCTTCCCCTGTGATTCAGATGGTAAAGCGTCTGCCTGCAATGGGGGAGGCCCAAGTTCGATCGCCGGGTCTGGAAGATCCCCTGGAGAAAGAAATGGTAGGTTACAGTCCATGGGGTCGCAAAGAGTCAGACACAAATGAATGACCTCACTTTCACATGCAGTCTAAGCCATTAACAGAGACAATAAAGGAGACGTAAATGACTTTATGAAACACCCTTGCTTTTTCTCTGATCCAGACTCCAATTAAGGTTTACCTATTAAGATTAAATGACTAACTACACCTGCCTGCTCGCTCTCTCTCTGTTTCAAGTTGTTGCTGCTACTGCTGCTAAGTCGCTTCAGTCGTGTCCGACCCTGTGCGACCCCAGAGACGGCAGCGTACCGGGCTCCTCCGTCCCTGGGATTCTGCAGGCAAGAACACTGGAGTGGGTTGCCATTTCCTTCTCCAATACATTTAAGTGAAAATCGAAAGTGAAGTCACCCAGTTGTGTCCGACTCTTCACGACCCCATGGACTGAAGCCTACCAGGCTCCTACGCCCATGGGATTTTCCAGGCAAGAGTACTGGAGTGAGATGCCATTGCCTTCTCCATTTTTCAAGCTATCATCTACCAACTGTTACATTCCTGGGCACTTGCCATCTTCTTGTGGGCTCTCCTGGTGGCTCAGTTGGCAAAGCAACTGCCTGCAATCTGGAGACCTGGGTTCACTCCCTGGGTCGCGAAGATCTCCTGCATAAGGAAATGGGAACCCACACCAGTACGCTTGCCTGGAAAGTTAGTATTAAATTATGACCATGCCCATCTCTGACCTTTGACACCCACTTGAAACAGTTAAGTTTCCAGAGCAGAAATAAGGAATCTGTGCTCCGGGAAAATGTCGGGACAATTTGACAAATAGCTAGATATTTTCAGGAACGGACTTTTTGAGCCCAATATCTGTATCATCTTTTATCTGGAAAGGAACTATGTTTCCTCAAACTGATGACAATTCCTCATTAGCAGAAATTTCAGGAAAAATAACTTGGCTTATCTGCATGTTCGAAGTCAATGTTGTACCAGTTATGTGTGTATGCACGAAAGCTCCCATTAAACAGATAAATTCACATCAACTAAAGTTTGTTGCTTTACTGGCATGCATAAATGAATTACAGAGCCTGCCTAGAAAGAAAATCACAAGTTCTGATTGGGCAGATAATAAGAAGACGTTGAGAGCAACTCTCTTCATGGGGGCATCACAAATAATACTTCTATAAAGGCAACAGTTCCCCGAGCGCATCCAATGAATATTAGCAGACGACCTTGCTCAACTATATGGGAACAAGACATAACTGGGAAGAATGGAAGGAAGATGGGAGAAGGAGGATGAGAGGAATAGAACCAAACCTGTGTCTTGTGGTGGGAGATGGAGAAGCAGGGGATAGATTGAGGATTCAGGTAAGTCACCTCAGTAAACTTAAATTACTTTTGACTGAAAGGAAGCAAGGTGAAGAAGCTGATGAAATATAGCTTGTCTAGAGTGAGAATCAAACAGAGAATGTGTGGTGTGGTCCTACATGTCCCAAACTGCCATGCAGGTCAACCAGTGTTCATAGGGCCTGGAAGATGAAACGTGGGGTTAGAAAGCCAACCTGGGAGTGAACTGCATTTGACTACGTAGAGATGGAGTGATGGATCTGGGATGTCAAAGTGCATAGGAAGGAATGCTTTTTGAAAAATCCCAAACTGACAGAGAAGCGGGACCTTAGGGTTCAGTCACACAGAGGAGGTAACACCATTGAATCCTCCCCCTCCCCACTCCCACCCTTTCCCACAAGCTGAGACCTACTATCAGGCAATAGAAAACAACTAGCTAGAACTAACACTCATGCTTCTGCCACCACAGGCTAGAAAACGATCCCAGTAGGGCCATAAATTTTCTGCCTGTGGTTGCAGACTCTTTGTCTATGGCATACAAAAGGGACAATAGATTTCCAATGAATGAAAATATTCAGGCTCTGGCAGCACTAAAAGCAAATAGGAGTTATCCCAGATTAGAGTCTGACCTGTCCCTACTGAAGATCCAAAGTTATTTCTGCCCTCGTTTGGGCACGCTTTCTCAAGAGGTGGAGCTGTGCTGTGGCTCGTGTTCAGGACCAGAACACTGACAGCAGGGACTCTAATAACATTCATTATACTGACCATGTTTTGCTACGCTGTGTGGCTGGTTCACTCGTTTTCTCACTTGTAGGCTTTCTCATTGTTCTTGATTATTTACTGTTTTAAGGTTGTTTGCATCACATATTTATTTTTTTTATTTTTTAAATAAATTTATTTATTTTAGTTGGGGGCTAATTACTTTACAATATTGTAATAGTTTTTGCCATACATTGACATGAATCAGCCATGGGTTTACATGTGTTTCCCTTCCTGGACCCCCCACCCACCTCCCTCCCCATCCCATCCCTCTGGGTCATCCCATTGCCCTGGCCCTGAGCCCTTGTCTCATGCATCAAACATGGAATGGTGTTCTGTTTCACATATGATAATATACATGTTTCAATGCTATTCTCCCAGAACGTCCCACCCTCACCTTCTCCCTCAGAGTCCATACAATTGTTCTATGCATCTGTGTCTCTTATTCTGTCTCGCATATTGGGTTATCGTTACCATCTTTCAAATTCCATATCATTTCACACCAGTCAGAATGGCTGCTATCCAAAAGTCTACAAGCAATAAATGCTGGAGAGGGTGTGGAGAAAAGGGAACCCTCTTACACTGTTGGTGGGAATGCAAACTAGTACAGCCACTATGGAGAACAGTGTGGAGATTCCTTAAAAAACTGGGAATAGAACTGCCATATGACCCAGCAATCCCACTGCTGGGCATATACACCCAGGAAACCAGAATTGAAAGAGACGCCTGTACCCCAATGTTCATCGCAGCACTGTTTACAATAGCCAGGACATGGAAGAAACCTACATGTCCATCAGCAGACGAATGGATAAAGAAGCTGTGGTACATATACACAATGGAATATTACTCGGCCATTAAAAAAAAATACATTTGAATCGGTTCTACTGAGATGGATGAAACTGGAGCCCATTATACAGAGTGAAGTTAGCCAGAAAGAAAAACAACAATACAGTATACTAATGCATATATTTATTTTTTGTGTGTATATAACACGTACTTTGTTTTCCTGCTTTCTGTGCCTTTTGTTGATGTCGTTTCTTGTCATGTTTTTGTTTTTTTTTTTTTTTTAGACTAAAATCTCTTTTATTCAGACCAATACTTTTTTTTTTTTTAATAAATTTATTTATTTTACTTGGGGGCTAATTACTTTACAATATTGTAATAGTTTTTGCCATACATTGACAAGAATCAGCCATGGGTTTACATGTGTTCCCCTTCCCGAACCCCCCACCCACCTCCCTCCCCCTCCCATCCCTCTGGATCATCCCACTGCCCCGGCCCCGAGCCCTTGTCACATGCATCGAACATGGAATGGTGCTCTGTTTCACATATGACAATACACATGTCTCAATGCCATTCTCCCAGAACGTCCCACCCTCACCTTCTCCCTCAGAGTCCATAAAATTGTTCCATGCATCTGTGTCTCTCATTCTGTCCCGCATATAGGGTTATCGTTACCATCTTTCAGATTCCATATATATGCATTAGTATACTGTATTGTTGTTTTTCTTTCTGGCTTACTTCACTCTGTATAATGGGCTCCAGTTTCATCCATCTCAGTAGAACCGGTTCAAATGTATTTTTTTTAATGGCTGAGTAATATTCCATTGTGTATATGTACCACAGCTTCCTTATCCATTCATCTGCTGATGGACATCTAGGTTGCTTCCATGTCCTGGCTATTGTAAACAGTGCTGCGATGAACATTGGGGTACACGCGTCTCTTTCAATTCTGGTTTCCTCGGTGTATATGCCCAGCAGTGGGATTGCTGGGTCATATGGCAGTTCTATTCCCAGTTTTTTAAGGAATCTCCACACTGTTCTCCATAGTGGCTGTACTAGTTTGCATTCCCACCAACAGTGTAAGAGGGTTCCCTTTTCTCCACACCCTCTCCAGCATTTATTGCTTGTAGACTTTTGGATAGCAGCCATTCTGACTGGTGTGAAATGATACCTCATTGTGGTTTTGATTTGCATTTCTCTAATAATGAGTGATGTTGAGCATCTTTTCATGTGTTTGTTAGCCATCTGTATGTCTTCTTTGGAGAAATGTCTGTTTAGTTCTTTGGCCCATTTTTTGATTGGGTCATTTATTTTTCGGGAATTCAGCTGCAGAAGTTGCTTGTATATTTTTGAGATTAATTGTTTGTCTGTTGCTTCATTTGCTATTATTTTCTCCCATTCTGAAGGCTGTCTTTTCACCTTGTTTATAGTTTCCTTTGTTGTGCAAAAGCTTTTAATTTTAATTAGGTCCCATTTGTTTATTTTTGCTTTTATTTCCAATATTCTGGGAGGTGGGTCATGGAGGATCCTGCTGTGATTTATGTCGGAGAGTGTTTTGCCTATGTTTTCCTCTAGGAGTTTTATTGTTTCTGGTCTTACGTTTAGATCTTTAATCCATTTTGAGTTTATTTTTGTGTACGGTGTTAGGAAGTGTTCTAGTTTCATTCTTTTACAAGTGGTTGACCAGTTTTCCCAGCACCACTTGTTAAAGAGGTTGTCTTTTCTCCATTGTATATTCTTGCCTCCTTTGTCGAAGATAAGGTGTCCATATGTGCGTGGGTTTATCTCTGGGCTTTCTATTTTGTTCCATTGATCTATATTTCTATCTTTGTGCCAATACCATACTGTCTTGATGACTGTGGCTTTGTAGTAGAGTCTGAAGTCAGGCAGGTTGATTCCTCCAGTTCCATTCTTCTTCCTCAAGATTGCTTTGGCTATTCGAGGTTTCTTATATTTCCATACAAATTGTGAGATGATTTGTTCTAGTTCTGTGAAAAATACCATTGGTAGCTTGATAGGGATTGCATTGAATCTGTAGATTGCTTTGGGTAGAATACTCATTTTCACTATATTAATTCTTCCAATCCATGAACACGGTATATTTCTCCATCTGTTTGTGTCCTCTTTGATTTCTTTCATCAGTGTTTTATAGTTTTCTATATATAAGTCTTTTGTTTCTTTAGGTAGATATATTCCTAAGTATTTTATTCTTTTTGATGCAATGGTGAATGGTATTGTTTCCTTAATTTCTCTTTCTGTTTTCTCATTATTGGAGTATAGGAATGCAAGGGATTTCTGTGTGTTAATTTTATATCCTGCAACTTTACTATATTCATTGATCAACTCTAGTAATTTTCTAGTAGAGTCTTTAGGGTTTTCTATGTAGAGGATCATGTCATCTGCAAACAGTGAGAGTTTTACTTCTTCTTTTCCTATCTGTATTCCTTTTATTTCTTTTTCAGCTCTGATTGCTGTGGCCAAAACTTCCAAAACTATGTTGAATAGTAGTGGTGAAAGTGGGCATCCTTGCCTTGTTCCTGACTTTAGGGGAAATGCTTTCAATTTTTCACCATTGAGGATAATGTTTGCTGTGGGTTTGTCATATATAGCTTTTATTATGTTGAGATATGTTCCTTCTATTCCTGCCTTCTGGAGGGTTTTAATCATAAATGGATGCTGAATTTTGTCAAAGGCTTTTTCTGCATCTATTGAGATAACCATATGGTTTTTTCTTTCAATTTGTTAATGTGGTGTATTACATTGATTGATTTGCGGATGTTAAAAAAACCTTGCATTCCTGGGATAAAGCCCACTTGGTCATGATGTATGATCTTTTTAATATGATGTTGGATTCTGTTTGCTAGAATTTTATTAAGGATTTTTGCATCTATGTTCATCAGTGATATTGGCCTGTAGTTTTCCTTTTTTGTGACATCTTTGTCTAGTTTTGGAATTAGGGTGATGGTGGCCTCATAGAATGAGTTTGGAAGTTTACCATCTTCTGCAATTTTCTGGAAGAGTTTGAGCAGGATAGGTGTTAGCTCTTCTCTAAATTTTTGGTAGAATTCCGCTGTGAAGCCGTCTGGTCCTGGGCTTTTGTTTGCTGGAAGATTTCTGATTACACTTTCGATTTCCGTGCTTGTGATGGGTCTGTTAAGATCTTCTATTTCTTCCTGGTTCAGTTTTGGAAAGTTATACTTTTCTAAGAATTTGTCCATTTCTTCCAAGTTGTCCATTTTATTGGCATATAGCTGTTGGTAGTAGTCTCTTATGATCCTTTGTATTTCTGTGGAATCTGTTGTGATCTCTCCATTTTCATTTCTAATTTTGTTGATCTGATTCTTCTCCCTTTGTTTCTTGATGAGTCTGGCTAATGGCTTATCAATTTTGTTTATCTTCTCGAAAAACCAGCTTTTAGTTTTGTTGATTTTTGCTATGGTCTCTTTTGTTTCTTTTGCATTTATTTCTGCCCTAATTTTTAAGATTTCTTTCCTTCTACTGACCCTGGGGTTTTTCATTTCTTCCTTCTCTAGTTGCTTTAGGTGTAGAGTTAGTTGATTTATTTGATTTTTTTCTTGTTTCTTGAGGTACGCCTGTATTGCTATGAACCTTCCCCTTAGTATTGCTTTTACAGTGTCCCATAGGTTTTGGGTTGTTGTGTTTTCATTTTCATTCGTTTCTATGCATAATTTGATTTCTTTTTTGATTTCTTCTGTGATTTGTTGGTTATTCAGAAGCGTGTTGTTTAGCCTCCATATGTTGGAACTTTTAATAGTTTTTTTCCTGTAATTGAGGTCTAATCTTACTGCATTGTGGTCAGAGAAGATGGCTGGGATGATTTCAATTTTTTTGAATTTACCAAGGCTAGATTTATGGCCCAGGATGTGATCTATCCTGGAGAAAGTTCCATGTGCACTTGAGAAAAAGGTAAAATTGATTGTTTTGGGGTGGAAACTCCTGTAAATATCAATTAAATCTAATTTGTCTATTGTATCATTTAAAGTTTGTGTTTCCTTGTTAATTTTCTGTTTAGTTGATCTATCCATATGCGTGAGTGGAGTATTAAAGTCTCCCACTATT
The DNA here is from genome assembly GCF_054371585.1 of Giraffa tippelskirchi. NCBI lineage: Eukaryota > Metazoa > Chordata > Mammalia > Artiodactyla > Giraffidae > Giraffa > Giraffa tippelskirchi. Next base: position 15,169,035 of record NC_137290.1, read on the forward strand.
ATTGTGTTATTGTTAATTTCCCCTTTCATACTTGCTAGTATTTGCCTTATATATTGTGGTGCTCCTATGTTGGGTGCATATATATTTATGATTGTTACGTCTTCTTCTTGAATTGATCCTTTGATCTTTATGTAGTGTCCTTCTTTGTCCCTTTTCACATCCTTTATTTTAAAGTCTATTTTATCTGAAATGAGTATTGCGACTCCTGCTTTCTTTTGGTCTCCGTTTGCATGGAATATGTTTTTCCATCCTTTCACTTTCAGCCTGTGTGTGTCCCTAGTTTTGAGGTGGGTCTCTTGTAGACAGCATATATAGGGGTCTTGTTTTTGTATCCATTCAGCAACCCTTTGCCTTTTGGTTGGGGCATTCAACCCATTTACATTTAAGGTAATTATTGATAAGTATGATCCCGTTGCCATTTACTTTGTTGTTTTGAGTTCGTGTTGAAACATCCTTTCTGTGTTTCCTGTTTAGAGAAGATCCTTTAGCATTTGCTGGAGAGCTGGTTTGGTGGTGCTGAATTCCCTCAGCTCTTGCTTGTCTGTAAAGCTTTTGAATTCTCCTTCATATCTGAATGAGATCCTTGCTGGGTACAGTAATCTGGGTTGTAGATTATTCTCTTTCATTACTTTAAGTATGTCCTGCCATTCCCTTCTAGCCTGAAGGGTTTCTATTGAAAGATCAGCTGTTATCCTTATGGGGATCCCCTTGTGTGTTATTTGTTGTTTTTCCCTTGCTGCTTTTAATATTTGTTCTTTGTGTTTGATCTTTGTTAATTTGATTAATATGTGTCTTGGGGTGTTTCGCCTTGGGTTTATCCTGTTTGGAACTCTCTGGGTTTCTTGGACTTCTGTGACTATTTCTTTCCTCAATTTAGGGAAATTCTCAACTATTATCTCCTCGAGTATTTTTTCATGGCCTTTCCTTTTATCTTCTTCTTCTGGGACTCCTATGATTCGAATGTTGGGGCGTTTCATATTGTCCCAGAGGTCCCGGAGGTTTTCCTCATTTCTTTTGATTCTTTTTTCTTTTTTCCTCTCTGCTTCGTTTATTTCCATCATTCTATCTTCTACCTCACTTATCCTATCTTCTGCCTCCGTTATTCTACTGTTGGTTCCCTCCAGAGTGTCTTTTATCTCCTTTATTTCATTATTCATTCTATATTGATTCCTTTTTATTTCTTCTAAGTCCTTGATAAACATTTCTTGCATCTTCTCAATCTTTGTCTCCAGGCTATTTATCTGTAACTCCATTTTGCTTTCAAGATTTTGGATCATTTTTATTATCCTTATTCTAAATTCTTTTTCGGATAGATTCCCTATCTCCTCCTCTTTTGTTTGGCTTTGTGGGCATTTCTCATTTTCCTTTACTTGCTGAGTATTTCTCTGCCTTTTCATCTTGTTTAGATTGCTGTGTTAGGCGTGGCCCTTCTGTATTCTGGTAGTATGAAGTTCCTCTTTGTTGTGGAGGTTCCTCACTGCGGTTGGGGTTGGACAGGTGGCTTGTCAAGGTTTCCTGGTTGGGGGAGCTTGTGTCGGTGTTCTGGTGGGTGGAGCTGGATTTCTGCTCTCTTGAGTGTAATGGAGTGACCAGTATTAATTTTTGAGATGTCTATGGATTTGGTGTGCCTCTGGGCAGCCTGTATATTGATGCTCAGGTCTATGTTCCTGCGTTGCTGGAGAATTTGCGTGGTATGTCTTGCTCTGGAACTTATTATCTCTTGGGTGGAGCTTGGTTTCAGTGAATTTATGGAGGCTATTGGATGGTCTCTTATTAATTAATGTTTCCCCTGGCTTTCAGTCTTATTCTTGCAGTAGCCTCAAGACTTCTCCTTCCATACAGCCTCAATAATAAAACTTTTAGGTTAATGGTGAAAAGATTCTCCACAGTGAGGGATACCCAGAAAGGTTCACTGAGTTACATGGAGAGATGAGGTGGGGGGGGGTGGGTTGAAGTGACCAGGAGGGGAAGAGGGGAATTCAAATGTGGAGAGAGCAATCTAGCCAGTAAGCACTTCCCTCTGTGCTTTCCACAGTTTGGAACCCTCAGAGTGATTCACAGAGATACATAGAGAGGGGGGAGGAAGGTAACAGAGGTGAGCATGAGTAGAAAGGGAGGAATTAAGAGGGGAGAGAGAGATCTGGGCAGTATCCTGTTCCTGAAGTGTTCTCCGGTACCCAGAACACCCTCAGAGATTCACAGAATTGGATTGAGAAGAGAAGGAGGAGGGTGGGAGATAGAGGTTCCCTGGGGGAGAAGAAAGAGCATCAATAGGGGGAGAGAGTGATCAGGCCAGTGATCACACTCCTGAGTAAAAATGGGTCCTAAAGATTGGGTTCTTAAATGTACAAAGTTGATATCAAATATGTAAAACACAGATTAAAAATCTAGAGTAGAGGTTAGACTCTTATAAAACTTACAATCTAAAAAAAAAAAAAGAAAAGAAAAAAGGGAACAGTGTAAAAAGAAAAAAAAACAGTAAAACAGTAAAAAAAGAAACAGTAAAAAAATGTAGAACAGGAAAAAAACATTAAAAAAAAAAACACAAAAGGTATAAGATATATGTATGTAGTTTGCTTCAAAAATAGGGGTTTTTTTTTTTTTGCAAGTTAATAGTGGGTTATGAAAATGAAAGTTAAAGGTGTAATAGAGGACTTGAAGAAAAAGGAAAGAAGAGAAAAAAAATTTTTTTTAATTAAAAAAAAAATTAAAAAAAAATTAAAAAAAATAATAATAGTAAAAAATATATATATCCCGGACTTTCTCTGGAGCTGTTGTGAGCAGTGTGGGATCTGCTCAGTTTTAGATAGATCCTTATTCCTGCTTATACTTTTCAAGATCTGTAGGTCCTTTTTAATGCAGTCGGTATTAGCTACAGGGATCTTAATCTGTTGGCCTGTCCCTTCCAAAGCACTTCCCTCTGTTTATTTGGCTTCTGTTTGGAGATCTCTTCAGTATCTAATTTCCGCCCTGCAACAAAGCGGTGGAGGTGATCTCTTTAGGTTCGCTTGTTCAATCGTGCTGTGGGGAGGAAGGAACACTGCAATTCTGGCGTGTGTGTGGTAAGCTCGCAGTGTCTCGGCCGCACTGGGTTCGCCCCCGCTCACGGCGTGTGTGCTTTCCCCGTCTACCCTGCTCAGGCTTCAGGTTACTCGGCCGGGGAGCGGGCCCTGAGCTGCGTGCACTTCCCAGGACTAAGCCGCTCAGGTTCAGGCTCCCGGTTACTCCACAAAGGCGCAGACTCGATTTTGCCCGCGGCTTGTGCCGTTCCCGGTCGGAGCTGCCCAGGCGGCCAGGAGTTTGGCGAGGGCGCTGTCCCCTGTTGGGGCGGTGCGGCTTATCACCTCCCTGGTCCCCGCCTCGGTTTACGGGCGCGCCCGGCTCCGGTGTGCTTTGTGTCGGTTCTGGGGAGCTGGTCTCTGGCTGCGACCCTCCCGGCTGCTGTCGACCCTCCGGGATCTCAGGCAGTCTTTGCTTAAAAACTGGGAGCCTGTTTGCAGTTTGGTAGGGGGTGCCCTCTCTGGAGCCGAGTTTGCCCCTTTCCGGCTCTGGCGGGCCCCGCCTGCCCGCTGTGTCCGGCGGGGGATGGCGCAGTCCGCAGCCGGCTAGCTCTCCTCTGGTATCGCTCAGTCCTTTGTTCTGTGAGCGGGCCGGCAGTGCCTTAGAGTTGGGCTTTTCGCGGGATAGTTCTCTCTCTCTCTCTCGCTGTCCCACAGTTTAGGTTACTATCTCACGTTAGCTCCCTCAGATTGCCCTCGGGGCACTCGGGCCCGGTCCTTACCCTAGGCAATGCCGCCCGCTCCTCTCCGTTCAGCCCCCACTTGCTGGTGGCGGATGATGCGAGCGTCTGGGGTTCTTTGCTGGGAGTTGCTTTAGGCACGTAATCTGTCGATTTTATTTATTTTTTCCTCCCAGTTACGTTGCCCTCCGAGATAAAAAATCCTCCCCCACACCCGCCGGTGAGAGGGTTTCCTGGTGCTTGGAAATTCCTCCTCTTTTACGACTCCCTCCCCGGGACGGGTCTCCGTCCCTAACTCTTTTGTCTCTCTTTTTATCTTTTATAATTTCTCCTACCTCTTTTGAAGATAATGCGCAGTTTTTGTGAAAGCCTGACGTCCTCAGCCAGCCTTCAGAAGTAGTTTTGTGAAGTTTGGTCAGCGTTCAGATGTTCTTTCGATAAATTTGTGGAGGAGAGAGTGGTCTCCCCGTCCTATTCCTCCGCCATCTTCTGCTCTCCTCCGTCATGTTTGTTTTAATAGGTATATATTTCTATGTTAACTGTGATTTTCTGTTGTTCTGTGGGAAAGCTCTTGTCATTTTTGTCAGATTTCTTTCTTTATTTTTTACGTGGCACTCTGCTCTAGTGTTGTTTTATGTCTTGCAAGTTATTCGCTTAGTTGTATTATTGGTTCTGTGTTCTTCCCTATTGTGATTTTTGCTTGTGTTATTTTCTTTTTTTGTTATTATTATTTTTTTCTTTGATTTTGGTTTCTTACAATTTGTCTGACTTCCTTTGTTTCCTCTGTCTAATCTTTTACTATGTGATCTTGGTTCTCTGACCAGAAGTTGGGCCTGTTCTTCTAGAGTTTCAGCACCATATCGAAGACCATAGAGTACCAGAGAATTCCTGGTTCCAGCGAGTATTAATTGGTGAGAGTGTCTATGAAGGCTTCCATCGCAAACTAAGAACCAATTCCACTCAAAAGGCTATATTATCCAGAGCTGATGCCTCATGCCACACAAAAAAGCAGAACAGAAACACAAGCCATATCATCCACAGATGGACTGCCTAAAGTCAGACTAAACCCGTACATACCTGCAAAAGATACCACCGTGAGAGAGAGAAGTGTCAGCTGTGGAATATAGATGCCAGAGAATATAGTTGCCAGTCCCTCCCCCTCCAAGGACACAGAAACCACTGCACCAAACTTATCCAGTCAGGGTGCATTTGGAAGCAAGAACTGCAACCCTGCACCCTGGGAAGAAAAGACCATTAACATAGTAAGATAAACAAATGTGAAGAAAGTCAAGTACGTTGCAGGCAAAGAAACAATGTTAAAACACATGAGACATAATTAAAGAGGAAATAGGAATTGTCACTGAAAAAGAATTGAGAGGAACGATAGTAAAGATGATCAAACATCTCAGAAAATAAATGTAAATCATGCAAGAAACATTTAAGAAGGGTGTGTGAATGACAGCACAATAACTGCCATATGTGTGTTGTAGGCTCATCCATGCCTTTGTACAGCAGAAGCCAGAACAACATTGGAAAATAATTATCTTCCAAATTAAAAACGAAGTATTAAAAGAAAAACAGACTTTAAATAACACAACAGACCTGGCAATTCAACTGAAACTTAAGTAGATTTCTTCAAAAAACCAGCAGAAGGCAGTTCCTTTTCAAGGGCAAATGAAATATGTCCAGATAAATCAGAAACCGGATCACAAATCAGGCCTTGGCAAATTTAAGTTAATCAAAATGTTATCAAGCTTTTTTTTTTTTTTTACTGCAATATATGTTACGATTTAAATGTCAGTCATGGTGTGTGGTGGGGACAAAACAAAAAGAAACAAACAAAAATATAAATAACAAAGACAAAACAAACAAACAAACAAACACCTGATTACATTCAGTCTCATGCATATACCTCTTCATGGCCAAGAAATACACGAAAAATCAGACAGAAAAAAAAATATATATATATATATATATTCATAGAAACAAATGACAATAAAAATGCGATTGCATAAAACCTATGAAACAGGATAAAACACTAAAAGAGTAAATATTATAATAAAGGAATGTCTCAAGTAATCAACCTAACAGTACAACTGAGACAATTAGAGAAAGAAGAAGAAACAGAAAACCCAAATTAGTTTCGGGGAAAAAAAAAGTCACTGAGACTAGAAGAGGAAAACAAAAGAAAAAATATAAACAATAGCAAAGATCAATAATGCTAAAAGGGAGCTCTTGGAGAGCATAAAGAAAATACATAAATCATGAGCCAGACTCATCAACAAAAAAAGGGAGAACACTCTAATCAATAAAGTTAGACATGAGAAAGGAGACATTATAACCGATACCACAGAAACATCAAAGGATCATAAGAGATTACAACAAACAAGTTTAAGCCAATAAAATGTAGAATCTGGAAGCCACAGACTAATTCTTCGGAACTCAAGTAAGATGAAACATAAAATATTAACAAGCATTACAAGCTCTAATATTGAAACTGTTACAAAAAATTTTCCAGTTAACAAACTCAAGGTCCAGATGGTGTCACAGATAAATTTTATGAACCATTAAGAGAAATGTTAACACATACACTTCTAAAACTCTTCCAAAATACTACAGTGGTAGGAAAATGCACAAACTCATCCTACGAGTACAGCATCACCCTGATAGAAGACCCAGAGGTAACACAGAAAAGGAAAATTATAGGCCACTATCACACAGTTGAACATAGATGCAAACATCCTCAACAAAATACTCCCAAGAAGAATCCAACAGCACATTAAAAGTATCCAATAGCTTAATTAAGAGAGGTTTTCCCCAATATGCAAACATCCTCCAGGATCTGCGTATCAGTCCATCAGATACACCATAACAAATTGAAGGATTAAAACCATATGATCACCTCAATAGATGCTGAAAAATCTTGGATGAAATTCAAAAATCATGTGTGATAAAAGAGACACAGATGCACGGAACAATTTTATGGACTCTGAGGGAGAAGGTGAGGGTGGGACGTTCTGGGAGAATAGCATTGAAACATGTATATTATCATATGTGAAACAGAACACCATTCCATGTTCGATGCATGTGACAAGGGCTCAGGGCCGGGGCAATGGGATGATCCAGAAGGATGGGATGGGGAGGGAGGTGGGTGGGAGGTCCAGGAAGGGTAACACATGTAAACCCATGGCTGATTCATGTCAATGTATGGCAAAAACTATTACAATATTGTAAAGTAATCAGCCCCCAACTAAAATAAATAAATTTATTTAAAACAGAGCACCATTCCATGTTCGATGCATGTGACAAGGGCTCGGGGCCGGGGCAGTGGGATGATCCAGAGGGATGGGAGGGGGAGGGAGGTGGGTGGGGGGTTCGGGAAGGGGAACACATGTAAACCCATGGCTGATTCTTGTCAATGTATGGCAAAAACTATTACAATATTGTAAAGTAATTAGCCCCCAAGTAAAATAAATAAATTTATAAAAAAAAAAAAAAAAATCAAAAAAATAAAAATAAAAAATAAAATAAAATAAAGTGAAAAAAAAAAAAAAACTCTCCCGAAACTGACCATAGCAAAAATTACCTCAACATAATAAAGGCACACAGATCAAAACTACAATGAAGTATCATATCACACCATCTAGCATGGTGATCATTATAAAATCGACAACAGGGTACTTGGCTAGTGGTCTAGAAGCTAAGACACCATGATCCTAAATCAAGGGTTCCATGTTTGATCCCTGGTCAGGAAATTAGATTCCACATGCAGCAATTAAACCCTGATGTAAACAAATGAAGAAGTAAATGTGTGTGTGTGTGTATGCATTCATATTCATAAATTAACAAATATGTGTTTACAGTATACTATACAGTCATAATATAGATGTTACATAAAAATAATTATATTATAAATTAACAAGTATATACACAAACACACACACACACAAATATAAATCTTAAAACAATAAATGAAGGATATGATGTGGAAGAAAGGGAACCCTTCACAGCGTTGTTAGGAATGTAAATAAATACTGACATGATACCGCAGAGTATGAAAGTTCTTTAGAAAACTAGCAATAAAACTACCATATGACCCCCAAATCACATTATTAGACATATGCCCAAATGAAACCACCTTTGAAGAAAAAAGGTGTATCCCAGTATCCATTTCAATACCATTTACAGTAGACAAGTTATGTAAGCAATCTGGGTGTCCATTTACTGAAGAATGGATAAAGAAGTTATGGCACATGCTCAGGATGGAAACTTTCTCGTGCACAAAAAGGAAAAAAAAACAATGGATTATTTCTAGAGATATGGATGGATCTAGAGCCTATTATACAGAGTGAAGTAATTCAGAAAGAAGAAGTCCAATATTGTAGATTAATGCATATATGTGGAATCTAGAAAACTGGTTCTGAAGAATCTATTTGAAGGGTGGGAAAAGAAATGCAGAGGTAAAGAACAGACTTGGACACAGAAGTGGAAGGAGATAGTGGAATGGATCGAGCAAGATGCCCAGGCATATGTATAATACCAAGTATGAAGTAGTTAGCCAGTGAGAGGCTCCTCCTCAGGACTCTGGGGTGCCCTAGGGAGGTGGATTGTGGAGTAGGAGAGGAGGCTTAAGAGCAGGTGGGAGGGCTTCTCAAAAGGGAGGCTCATGCATATATACTGATAGATGATTTACATTGTTTTACAGCAGAAAGTACCAGCCATTGTAAAGCAATCACACTCCAATTTCAACTTGTTTCTTAAATTGGAAAATGGTCGAGTCCTTGGCCAACTTGGGCAAGTAGCAAGAAATGCATCACAGTGCATAAGTCAAGTATAATGTGTACCAGTGCATATGTCAAGTAAAATCTGCACCAAAGACTGCTTTCGTATGTATAGACAAAACATAAAGCAAAAACTTAACAATTCAGAGCTAACCTAGCCAGAATAAACTCAGACTCTAGACATAAGTGTTCCTCACTTCATTTGATTGGCAATGTTTCTCAAAGGAAAGAACGGTTACCAAATGATGTCAACAATTTATAGAAACACAAATTCCTTCATGTTTTAGTACACAATAGTAAACCTTTGACATTCAGAACTATCCTAAGTAGGAAATTATAAATGTAGTTTGAAAGTTTGAAATGCTGTACAAGGAACACTTCTTTTTTAAATCCTGGAATCTGTGTGACTGACTGGGAAAAATGCACAGCCTAAAATTTGAGAATTTTGTTTTATTCATCTAGACTTTAGTCCTGAGGAGGATTTACTCCTGACGAGCAACTTCTCAAGTATTTCTGAAAGACCATTCTGAAGAGGGAATGGAAGTGCCAGGGTGTATAAAAGTTTCACAATGATCATGGAGGCAGCATGTTCATATATTGTGGTTAATTAAAGAAAACTGGACATCTCAAGTTAATGGGTTTAGCATGATTCTACCTATGGCAAGATGCAGGAATCTGGGCTTCTTGAGATAATTTCTTCAATAGGCACTATAACTAGGGCCAGTGTCCTGTTCTTTTCTGTGTCAGAGTCACTTCTGGCAGCACAATTGGTGGCAGCTGTGGTAATTGAAGGCTTGATGATGGGCGGCCTGACTTCATCCAGAGTCCTCTCAGGGCTCACATTCAGGGATGGCTGCAATGGCTTATGACTTGATGACTGCAACATCCTTTGGTTACTGATAAGGCTGACAGCATACTTAGTTCACAGTGTGCTCTACTCTCTACACCCTCAGAAAATGTTACTGTTTGTAGTAGATTCATATACCCCAAGACAAGCTGACTGTGGGCTTTTACCTCAACAGGACCTAAAGTGGCCTTAATATAATGAGAAAAGAGTTAATACAGGTTAATGCAAGTCCCAACGAGATAGGAAAGAGAAAGGGACATCAAATTTTCAAGAACATGGCTAGAAACTCTTCCTGATCAAGGAAGAGTAAACAGGGGAGGTTTGTGGTGCTTTCCAAACACATATGTTTATATATATAAAGATATGTATATATATATATATCTTCACTGATGTATACGCATAGACATGTTTACGTATACTATGCATATATGCATCTCTACTCATATGTGCGTGTATATATCTATATCTATATATAGATAAATATATATGTATGTATACACATAGTTATATATCTATGTATATCTGAATATTCTCTAGAATATTCTCAAGCATAGCTTTAATATTAAGGCATAAAACAATTAAATTTTAAATTGTACCACCTATATTCTCTGACTACCAAGACATGGAGCTAAAGCTCAAAAATGGCATACATTTTTGCAAATGTGTCATTTGTGGAATATTTTAGAAGGCATTTCTAAGGAATGGTTGAGTCAATGCCTGAGTCACAAGGGAAATTAGAAAAATAATCTGAGACAAATGAAAGAGAAACCACAACATACCAGATCATTGGATACAGCAAAAGTTCATACCTGTAGTAAATACTTACAGTGAAATATACATTGATACCTATAACAGCAAAAGTATATACCTATACCTTAAGAATACATATATATATGTATATAGATATATACGCATATGACTATAGATATATGTATATATATATATATGTGTGTGTGTGTTTGTATTTATATATGTGTATATACATAAGTATGTATGTGTATGTATGTATATATATATATAAAATATATTTATCACTAATTATTTTCCAGTTGTCACTAGTGATAAACAACCTAGCTTCGAATGCAGAAGTCATAAGAGGCACAGCTTCAATCCCTGGCTTGGGAAGATGTTCTGGAGGAAGGCATGGAAACCCACTCTTGTGTACGCACCATGAGAATCTGATGGATTGAGGGATACCCATGTGCGATAGGCTGTGTGCCGAAGAGAGTCAGACAGGAGCGTAGGAACTTAGCGCATGAATATCACTGTCACTGATTGCTAATATATATAGGACACATATATAGGACACTTCTGCCTTTCATACATTGTTATTGACATGCTCAGAAAATTAATCAGTATAAGACATCAAAAATTATCTGATTCTAAATGTTTATTTATGGTTAATGATTTCGAATTCAACCTCCATTTAATGAATCTATTCAGAATTTTCAGTTTTTAATCACTCTGTTCTTTTAGCCATTCGACTGTTTCACATAACTTAAGTCTTCTCCTGGCATAAATATGTGTCCATATTACCTAACAATTGTCTTTATTTAGTATGATTACATTGCAATGGGATCTTTTTCATTCTCATTTCAATAACTGGATCTTCTCTCATTTTGTTTGCTCAGTTTACCTAATATCTTCCAATTTTATTTATTTTGTTTTTGTTGATTTTTCTCTATTTTTGAAATATGTACATAATTTTATTCCCATACTAGGCTTCATTCTTTTCCTCTTTCACCTTGCTGTGAGTTTTGATTTGTCCCCCCCCCAGTTTCTGTAGGAGGCAGATATTAGCTTCTTCTCAGGTTTGCAGAGCTTCCATTTTAATGTGTATATATATCTGATGTGTCTGATGATGTGGGTAAGTTGCGTTTTCATTTTCATTCACCACAGTGTATTTTCTAATTTGCCCTGTGACTTATTCTTTCAAACTTTGGTCCCTTAGGGATATGTGGTTTAATTTTCCACACAATACAATTTCCAACTTTTTTCCCATTACTGATTTCAATTTACATTTATTGGATGTCAGAAAACATATTTTGTATGATTTAAATTATTAAGGACTATTTTAAGGCTTAAGGTAAAACCTATTCTCGAAAATATTCTGGAGAATATTCTAATTGAACATGGGAGGGTTGTGTATTCTTCTGTTCTTGTTAGAAGGAATGATCTGCTCAGTGTGTTAAGTCCTCTTGGTTTATATGGTCATTTAGATTCTCTCTTCCCTCAGTGGTCTTATGTTCTTCTACTGTTATTTAGATGTTTATTTTTGGACTAATCTAAATGCTCAGTTCAGTTCAGTTCAGCCACTCAGTCGTATCCAACTCTTTGCGACCCCGTGAATCACAACACGCCAGGCTTCCCTGTCTATCACCAACTCCCGGAGTTTACCCAACTCATGACCATCGAGTCAGTGATGCCATGCAGCCATCTCATCCTCTGTCATCCCCTTCTCCTCCTGCCCCCAATCCTTCCCAGTGTCAGGGACTTTTCCAATGAATCAACTCTTTGCATGAGGTGGTCAAATCATTGGAGTTTCAGCTTCAACATCTGTCCTTCTAATGAACACCTAGGATTGATCTCCTTCAGGATGAACTGATTGGATCTCGTTGTAGTCCAAGTGACTCTCAAGAGTCTTCTTCAACACCACAGTTCAAAAATATTTCAAAAAAATACTTATGGCTAGAGATCTGCAATTTTTACACTTCATGATAGCCAAAAGGCTGAGACAATATTCAAACATTTTTAATGTTTGATTCGGGTACCTGGAACTCTTTGATGAGGTGAGCATATGCTGTATTGGATCATTAATATGAAAGGTAATATGACAAAATATATAATTAATATTGTATAATCATGTTTAATATCATTTGTCTCAAAACATTTTTAATTAAAAGACCTATGTGTCTACAATTAGTATTGCCACTAGGGCCCTTTATTGTTTATTGCTTGGATAAAATTTTCCTTGCAAACTCATTCTTAAAATGTATTCAATTCTAAGATTTGTCTCTTTCAGAGCCTATAGTTGTCATATTAAAAAAAAATTACACCATCTTCTATTATACCACATTAATGGTTATTTGTTACTACTTTAATTAAATATATTTTAGAGTGATTTTAAGAAGTAATTCTAGAGACTTTGATTGTCATTGTTCAGTCACTATGTTGTCTCCAACTCTTTTGTGACTCCATGGACTGTAGCACAAAAGGCCTCCCTGTCTTTCACTCTCTCCCAGAGTTTGTTCAAACACATGTGGCCATTGCATTGCTGATACCGTCCAACCATCTCATCTTCTATTCCTCCCTTCTGCTCCTGTCATCAGTCTTTCCAAGCATCATGGTCTTTTCCAGTGAGTTTGCTCTTTGCATCAGTTGGCCACAATGGTGATGTTTCAGCTTCATCATTAGTCCTTCAAGTGAATACTCAGGGGTAATCTCCCTTAACATTGATTGGCTTCATCTGCTTGCAGTTCAAGGGACCCCTAAGGGTCTTCTACAGCAGTACAGTTGGGAGGCATCAATTCTTCATCTCTCAGGCTTCTTTACACTCCAGCGCTCACATCAGCACATGACTACTGGATAAACAATAGGGGTTTATGAAGTGGGGAACTTTGTTAGTTACGTGAATGTCTCTTCTTTTTAATGCAATATCTAGGTTTACATAGCTTTTCTTCCAAGAAGGAAGTGTCTTTTAATTTGATGACTGCAGTCACCATTCACAGTGATTTTAGAGCCCAGGAAAATTAAGTCTGTCACTGATTCCAGGTTTCACCCTTCTCTTTGCCGAGTAGTAATGGGACAATATGCGGTGATCTTAGTTTTTTGAATGTCGAAGTTTCAGCAAGGTATTTCACCCTCCTCATTCAAACTCAAGAGGCTGTTTACTCCCTCTTCAATTTTCTTTTTAGAGTGGTACTGTCTATATCTGAGATTGGTGAGGTTTCTGCCAGCTACCTTGATTCCAGTTTGTGATCCATCCAGCCTGATATTTTGTATAGTATTCTCTGCATATATATTTCATATAAACAGAATCTAAAGCTTAAGCACACTCCTTTCTCAGTTTTGAACTAGCCAATTGTTCCATGTCTGGTTCAAGCTCTTGTGTCTTGACCCAAGTACATATTTCTCATGTTAAGAAGGTCTGATAATAATCACAGTCCATTGTGATCCACAGTCAATGGCTTTAGTGCAGTCAATGAGGCAGATGCAATTTTTTTCCTGAAATTTCCTTGCCTTCTCTAGGATCCAGTGAATGTTGGAATTTTTTTTGTCTGGTTCATCTAGCTTTTCCAAATCTATGTTGCACATCTGCAAATTATTGGTTCATGTACTGCTGGAGGATGTTGAGTATTATGTTACTAATACATGAAACAAGCACAATTGTATGGTAGTTTGAACATACTTTGGCATTGTCCTTTGTTATTGGAATTAAAACTGACCTATTCCACACTCGTTGCCAATGATGAATTTTCCAAACCTGATGACATATGAAGTAAGTGGCCGATTTAACAGTTTCGTGGTAATGAATTCTCACAGCTTTTGGTTCAAATGTTGATTTATCCTTCATATCTGAATGTCATCCTTATTAGATTTAGGTTTGACTCTTTCATCACTTTAAGTATGTGAAACTATTTTGTCCTGGTGTGAAGAGGAAAGAGCAGCTGGTATCCTTATGTGAATCTACCTGTATGTTATTTATTTATTTTCCCTTGTGGCCTTGATGTTTACTTCTTGTGTTTCTTGTTCTTAGTTTAATAAATATGCCTTGTGGATTGTTTCACGTTGAGTATATCATCTTTTAGATATTCTGGGATATTGGGACATAGAGAAATATCTTTCCCCCATCTAAGGGAGGTTTTCAAATTTTATCTCAAAAATTTCCTCAAAGCAGTTATTTTTCTTTCTTGCTTATTTGTTTTGATGTTCTCCATCCAGACAGCTCTGAATCTAATGGTGGGACATTTAACATTGTTCCAGAAGTCTCAGAGATTTCCCTCACTGCTTTCATTTTTCCCACTCTATTTCATTGATTTCTACCATTCTACCTTCCATCTAGCTAGTCCTTTCTGCTCTCTGTTCTTCTACTGTCATTCCCTGCAGAGTATTTGTTTTAATCTCTGTTTCCTTCGATTATTACTGATTGATACTTTATTTCTTCTGTATCGTTGTTAAATATTCTTAGATCTTCTCAATCCATGTGTTCAGTGTATTTACAGGCAACTCCACTTGTTTTTCTAGATTTTAGGTCATCCTTACAATTATTATTCTGATTTTTTTTTTCAGGAAGAATTCCTTCTCTTTTATTTATTTATGTATTTATTTTATTTGTTTATTTTGGTTTGGTGGTGCTTTATCATGGGCCTTCACCTTCTGCATATTTTTCATTCTTTCATTCTGCTTAGATTGCTGTGGTCAGGGTCCCTTTTCTGCAGGCTGGAGGGTTTTGGCTGCTCGTTGTTGTGCAGTCTGCTGCTGTGTTTGGGGTTGGCCCCAGTGACTTGTCAATATTTAATGAATTGGGAAATGTGTGTCTGTGCTCTGGTGAGTGGAGCTGTATCTCCTCTCTCTGGACTGCAATGAGACGTTCAATAATGTGTTTTGGTTCTCTTTGTGTTTGGTATGGCTTTGGACAGCCCAGTTTTTTAGAGTACTGGAATGGGTTGCCATTTCCTTCTCCAGGGGATCTTCCCCACTTGGGGATCAAACCCAGGTCTCCTGCATTGCAGGCAGATGCTTTATTCTCTGAGCCACCAGGGAAGCCCCCCAGTTTTTAATATTCATTGTTCTGTTCCTGCTTTCCTGGAGATTAGGTGTGGGATCTCTTGCATTGAACTTGCTGGCTTGTGTATTTATTTTGGTTTCCATGTAGGCATGGATACTTTTGGGTGTGTGATTGTCTCTTAATGTTCCTTGGTAACAGGGGTCTGACGATGAACACAGTTCTGGAATTGATATCTTCATCTTAGCTTTCAGTTCCCTGTTACACTAACATCAAGAATTCTACATCCACACAGCACAAAAGATCAAACCCCAAGCTTAATTGTTAAACAGCTCTCCACACCCAGAAAGAGCCAAAGGGATTCAGAGTCATGAAGAGAAGAAAAAATAGACGTGGGAGATGTAGGTGCCTAGGAGGAGAAAAGGAAAAGTCAAAATAGGAGAGACAGACGACTCAGGAGTTAAATCCCTAAGTGAAAATAGATTCCAAATATTAGATTCCTAACACATTTCAACAAGCAAAATTAAAAACCTATAATAGAGATTAGACTCCTCTAAATATTGTAAAACTTATGGATCCAAAATCATTTTCAAAGATAGTATATATATATATATATATAAATTTGAAAAGATACATTTTCATTTTTTAGAAAGGAGATAGTAGTTCATAGAAATGAAATAAAGTAATTCCAAAGAATAGCAAGGAGAGATAAGAAAGCCGTCCTCCGTGATCAATGCAAAGAAATAGAGGAAAACAACATATTGGGAAAAACTAGAGATGGCATCAAGAAAATTAGAGATCCCAAGGGAACATTTCATGCAAAGATGGGCTCAATAAAGGACAGAAATTGTATGGACCTAACAGAAACAGAAGATATTAAGAAGAGGTGGCAAGAATACACAGAAGAACTGTACAAAAAAGATCTTCACGACCCAGATAACCACGATGATGTGATCACTCACCTAGAGCCAGGCATCCTGGAATGTGAAGTCAAGTGGGCCTTAGAAAACATCCCTATGAACAAAGCTAGTGGAGGTGATGGAATTCCAGTTGAGCTATTTCAAATCCTGAAAGATGATGCTGTGAAAGTGCTACACTCAATATGCCAGCAAACTTGGAAAACACAGCAGTGGCCACAGGACTGGAAAAGTTCAGTTTTTGTTCCAATCCCAAAGAAAGGTAATGCCAAAGATTGCTCACACTACTGTACAGTTGCACTCATCTCACATGCTAGTAAAGTAGTGCTCAAATTCTCCAAGCCAGGCTTCAGCAATATGTGAACAGTGAACTTCCAGGTGTTCAGGCTGGTTTTAGAAAAGGCAGAGGAACCAGAGATCAAATTACCAACATGCACTGGATCATCAAAAAAGCAACAGAGTTCCAGAAAAACATCTATTTCTGCTTTATTGTCAATGCCAAAGCCTTTGACTGCGTGGAACACAATAAACTGTGGACAATTCTGAAAGAGATGGGCATACCAGACCATCTGACCTGTTTCTTGAGAAACCTGTATGCAGGTCAGGAAGCAACAGTTAGAACTGGACATGGAACAACAGACTGGTTCCAAATAGGAAAAGGAGTACGTCAAGGCTGTATATTGTCTTCCTGCTTATTTAAATTCTCTGCAGAGTACATCATGAGAAACGCTGGGCTGGAAGAAACACAAGCTGGAATCAAGATTACTGGGAAAAATATCAATAATCCCATATATTCAGATGACACCACCCTTATAGCAGAAAGTGAAGAAGAACTAAAAAGCCTCTTCGTGACAGTGAAAGAGGAGAGAGAAAAAGGTGGCTTAAAGCTAAACGTTCAGAAAACGAAGATCATGGCATCTGGTCCAATCATTTCATGGGAAATAGATGGGGAAACAGTGAAAACAGTGTCAGACTTTATTTTGGGGGGTTTCAAAAACACTGCTGATGGTGATTGCAGCCATGAAATTAAAAGAAGCTTACTCCTTGGAAGGAAGGTTATGACCAACATGTATAGCATATTTAAAAAGGAGAGACATTACTTTGACAACAAAGTTCATTTAGTCAAGGCTATGGTTTTTCCAGTGGTCATGTAGGGATGTGAAAGTTGGATGGTGAAGAAAGCTGAGCACCGCAGAATTGATGCTTTTGAACTGTGGTGTTGGAGAAGACTCTTGAGAGTCCCTTGGACTACAAAGAGAACCAATCAATCCATCCTAAAGGAGATCAGTCCTGGGTGTTCATTGGAAGGACAGATGTTGAAGCTGAAACTCCAATACTTTGGCCACCTCATGCGAAGGGTTGACTCATTGGACAAGACCCTAATGCTGGGTAGGAGGAGAAGTGGACGACAGAGGATGAGATGGTTGGATGGCATCACTGACTCGATGGACAAGGGTTTGGGTAGAATTCGGGATTTGGAGAAGGACAGAGAGGCCTGGCCTGCTGCAATTCACGGTGTTGTAAAGAGTCGGACACGACTAGGGACTGAACTGAACTGAACTGAACTGAACTGATTGAGGTGATCATATGGTTTTAATCCTTCAATTTGTTATGGTGTATCTGATGGACTGATACGCAGATCCTGGAGGATGTTTGCATATTGGGGAAAACCTCACTTAATTAAGCTATTGGATACTTTTAATGTGCTGTTGGATTCTTCTTGGGAGTATTTTGTTGAGGATGTTTGCATCTATGTTCAACTGTGTGATAGTGGCCTATAATTTTCCTTTTCTGTGTTACCTCTGGGTCTTCTATCAGGGTGATGCTGTACTCGTAGGATGAGTTTGTGCATTTTCCTACCACTGTAGTATTTTGGAAGAGTTTTAGAAGTGTATGTGTTAACATTTCTCTTAATGGTTCATAAAATTTATCTGTGACACCATCTGGACCTTGAGTTTGTTAACTGGAAAATTTTTTGTAACAGTTTCAATATTAGAGCTTGTAATGCTTGTTAATATTTTATGTTTCATCTTACTTGAGTTCCGAAGAATTAGTCTGTGGCTTCCAGATTCTACATTTTATTGGCTTAAACTTGTTTGTTGTAATCTCTTATGATCCTTTGATGTTTCTGTGGTATCGGTTATAATGTCTCCTTTCTCATGTCTAACTTTATTGATTAGAGTGTTCTCCCTTTTTTTGTTGATGAGTCTGGCTCATGATTTATGTATTTTCTTTATGCTCTCCAAGAGATCCCTTTTAGCATTATTGATCTTTGCTATTGTTTATATTTTTTCTTTTGTTTTTCTGTTCTAGTATCAGTGACTTTTTTTTTTTCCCAAAACTAATTTGGGTTTTCTGTTTCTTCTTCTTTCTCTAATTGTCTCAGTTGTACTGTTAGGTTGATTACTTGAGACATTCCTTTATTATAATATTTACTCTGTTAGTGTTTTATCCTGTTTCATAGGTTTTATGCCATCACATTTTTATTGTCATTTGTTTCTATGAATATATATATATATATATATGTATATATATTTTTTTTCTGTCTGATTTTTCGTGTATTTCTTGGCCATGAAGATGTATATGCATGAGACTGAATGTATTCAGGTGTTTGTTTGTTTGTTTGTTTTGTCTTTGTTATTTATATTTTTGTTTGTTTTTTTTTGTTTTGTCCCAACCACACACCATGACTGACATTTAAATCGTAACATATATTGCAGTAAAAAAAAAAAAAAAGCTTGATAACATTTTGATTAACTTAAATTTGCCAAGGCCTGATTTGTGATCCGGTTTCTGATTTATCCGGACATATTTCATTTGCCCTTGAAAAGGAACTGCCTTCTGCTGGTTTTTTGAAGAAATCTACTTAAGTTTCAGTTGAATTGCCAGGTCTGTTGTGTTATTTAAAGTCTGTTTTTCTTTTAATACTTCGTTTTTAATTTGGAAGATAATTATTTTCCAATGTTGTTCTGGCTTCTACTGTACAAAGGCATGGATGAGCCTACAGCACACATATGGCAGTTATTGTGCTATCATTCACACACCCTTCTTAAATGTTTCTTGCATGATTTACATTTATTTTCTGAGATGTTTGATCATCTTTACTATCGTTCCTCTCAATTCTTTTTCAGTGAGAATTCCTATTTCCTCTTTAATTATGTTTCATGTGTTTTAACATTGTTTCTTTGCCTGCAACGTACTTGACTTTCTTCACATTTGTTTATCTTACTATGTTAATGGTCTTTTCTTCCCAGGGTGCAGGGTTGCAGTTCTTGCTTCCAAATGCACCCTGACTGGATAAGTTTGGTGCAGTGGTTTCTGTGTCCTTGGAGGGGGAGGGACTGGCAACTATATTCTCTGGCATCTATATTCCACAGCTGACACTTCTCTCTCTCACGGTGGTATCTTTTGCAGGTATGTACGGGTTTAGTCTGACTTTAGGCAGTCCATCTGTGGATGATATGGCTTGTGTTTCTGTTCTGCTTTTTTGTGTGGCATGAGGCATCAGCTCTGGATAATATAGCCTTTTGAGTGGAATTGGTTCTTAGTTTGCGATGGAAGCCTTCATAGACACTCTCACCAATTAATACTCGCTGGAACCAGGAATTCTCTGGTACTCTATGGTCTTCGATATGGTGCTGAAACTCTAGAAGAACAGGCCCAACTTCTGGTCAGAGAACCAAGATCACATAGTAAAAGATTAGACAGAGGAAACAAAGGAAGTCAGACAAATTGTAAGAAACCAAAATCAAAGAAAAAAATAATAATAACAAAAAAAGAAAATAACACAAGCAAAAATCACAATAGGGAAGAACACAGAACCAATAATACAACTAAGCGAATAACTTGCAAGACATAAAACAACACTAGAGCAGAGTGCCACGTAAAAAATAAAGAAAGAAATCTGCCAAAAATGACAAGAGCTTTCCCACAGAACATCAGAAAATCACAGTTAACATAGAAATATATACCTATTAAAACAAACATGACAAGAAACGACATCAACAAAAGGCACAGAAAGCAGGAAAACAAAGTACGTGTTATATACATACAAAAAATAAATATATGCATTAGTATACTGTATTGTTGTTTTTCTATCTGGCTAACTTCACTCTGTATAATGGGCTCCAGTTTCATCCATCTCAGTAGAACCGATTCAAATGTATTTTTTTTAATGGCTGGGTAATATTCCATTGTGTATATGAACCACAGCTTCCTTATCCATTCGTCTGCTGATGGACATCTAGGTTGCTTCCGTGTCCTGGCTATTGTAAACAGTGCTGAGATGAACATTGGGGTACACGCGTCTCTTTCAATTCTGGTTTCCTCGGTGTATATGCCCAGCAGTGGGATTGCTGGGTCATATGGCAGTTCTAGTCCCAGTATTTTAAGGAATCTCCACACTGTTCTCCATAGTGGCTGTACTAGTTTGCATTCCCACCAACAGTGTAAGAGGGTTCCCTTTTCTCCACACCCTTTCCAGCATTTATTGCTTGCAGACTTTTGGATAGCAGCCATTCTGACTGGTGTGAAATGATATGGAATTTGAAAGATGGTAACGATAACCCAATATGCGAGACAGAATAAGAGACACAGATGCATAGAACAATTGTATGGACTCTGAGGGAGAAGGTGAGGGTGGGACGTTCTGGGAGAATAGCATTGAAACATGTGTATTATCATATGTGAAACAGAACACCATTCCATGTTTGATGCATGAGACAAGGGCTCAGGGCCAGGGCAATGGGATGACCCAGAGGGATGGGATGGGGAAGGAGGTGGGTGGGGGGTCCAGGAAGGGGAACACATGTAAACCCATGGCTGATTCATGTCAATGTATGGCAGAAACTATTACAATATTGTAAAGTAATTAGCCCCCAACTAAAATAAATAAATTTATTTAAAAAATAAAAAAAAACAAATATGTGATGTAAACAATCTTAAAACAGTAAATAATCAAGAATAATGAGAAAGCCTACAAGTGAGAAAACGAGTGAACCAGCCACACAGCGTAGCAAAACATGGTCAGTATAATGAATGTTATTAGAGTCCCTGCTGTCAGTGTTCTGGTCCTGAACACGAGCCACAGCACAGCTCCACCTCTTGAGAAAGCGTGCCCAAACGAGGGCAGAAATAACTTTGGATCTTCAGTAGGGACAGGTCAGACTCTAATCTGGGATAACTCCTATTTGCTTTTAGTGCTGCCAGAGCCTGAATATTTTCATTCATTGGAAATCTATTGTCCCTTTTGTATGCCATAGACAAAGAGTCTGCAACCACAGGCAGAAAATTTATGGCCCTACTGGGATCGTTTTCTAGCCTGTGGTGGCAGAAGCATGAGTGTTAGTTCTAGCTAGTTGTTTTCTATTGCCTGATAGTAGGTCTCAGCTTGTGGGAAAGGGTGGGAGTGGGGAGGGGGAGGATTCAATGGTGTTACCTCCTCTGTGTGACTGAACCCTAAGGTCCCGCTTCTCTGTCAGTTTGGGATTTTTCAAAAAGCATTCCTTCCTATGCACTTTGACATCCCAGATCCATCACTCCATCTCTACGCAGTCAAACGCACTTCACTCCCAGGTTGGCTTTCTAACCCCATGTTTCATCTTCCAGGCCCTATGAACACTGGTTGACCTGCATGGCAGTTTGGGACATGTAGGACCACACCACACACTCTCTGTTTGATTCTCCCTCTAGACAAGCTATATTTCATCAGCTTCTTCACCTTGCTTCCTTTCAGTCAAAAGTAATTTAAGTTTACTGAGGTGACTTACCTGAATCCTCAATCTATCCCCTGCTTCTCCATCTCCCACCACAAGACACAGGTTTGGTTCTATTCCTCTCATCCTCCTTCTCCCATCTTCCTTCCATTCTTCCCATTTATGTCTTGTTCCCATATAGTTGAGCAAGGTCTTCTGCTAATATTCATTGGATGCGCTCGGGGAACTGTTGCCTTTATAGAAGTATTATTTGTGATGCCCCGATGAAGAGAGTTGCTCTCAACGTCTTCTTATTATCTGCCCAATCAGAACTTGTGATTTTCTTTCTAGGCAGGCTCTGTAATTCATTTATGCATGCCAGTAAAGCAACAAACTTTAGTTGATGTGAATTTATCTGTTTAATGGGAGCTTTCGTGCATACACACATAACTGGTACAACATTGACTTCGAACATGCAGATAAGCCGAGTTATTTTTCCTGAAATTTCTGCTAATGAGGAATTGTCATCAGTTTGAGGAAACATAGTTCCTTTCCAGATAAAAGATGATACAGATATTGGGCTCAAAAAGTCCGTTCCTGAAAATATCTAGCTATTTGTCAAATTGTCCCGACATTTTCCCGGAGCACAGATTCCTTATTTCTGCTCTGGAAACTTAACTGTTTCAAGTGGGTGTCAAAGGTCAGAGATGGGCATGGTCATAATTTAATACTAACTTTCCAGGCAAGCGTACTGGTGTGGGTTCCCATTTCCTTCTGCAGGAGATCTTCGCGACCCAGGGAGTGAACCCAAGTCTCCAGATTTCAGGCAGTTGCTTTGCCAACTGAGCCACCAGGAGAGCCCACAAGAAGATGGCAAGTGCCCAGGAATGTAACAGTTGGTAGATGATAGCTTGAAAAATGGAGAAGGCAATGGCATCTCACTCCAGTACTCTTGCCTGGAAAATCCCATGGGCGTAGGAGCCTGGTAGGCTTCAGTCCATGGGGTCGTGAAGAGTCGGACACAACTGGGTGACTTCACTTTCGATTTTCACTTAAATGTATTGGAGCAGGAAATGGAAACCCACTCCAGTGTTCTTGCCTGCAGAATCCCAGGGACGGAGGAGCCCGGTACGCTGCCGTCTCTGGGGTCGCACAGGGTCGGACACGACTGAAGCGACTTAGCAGCAGTAGCAGCAACAACTTGAAACAGAGAGAGAGCGAGCAGGCAGGTGTAGTTAGTCATTTAATCTTAATAGGTAAACCTTAATTGGAGTCTGGATCATAGAAAAAACAAGGGTGTTTCATAAAGTCATTTACATCTCCTTTATTGTCTCTGTTAATGGCTTAGACTGCATGTGAAAGTGAGGTCATTCAT
This sequence comes from Giraffa tippelskirchi, assembly GCF_054371585.1. Classification (NCBI taxonomy): domain Eukaryota; kingdom Metazoa; phylum Chordata; class Mammalia; order Artiodactyla; family Giraffidae; genus Giraffa; species Giraffa tippelskirchi. The sequence continues at coordinate 15,192,112 of NC_137290.1, forward strand.
TTGTGTCTGACTCTTTGCGACCCCATGGACTGTAGCCTACCATTTCTTTCTCCAGGGGATCTTCCAGACCCGGCGATCGAACTTGGGCCTCCCCCATTGCAGGCAGATGCTTTACCATCTGAATCACAGGGGAAGCCCTTAGACTGTGTGGGTCACAACAAACTGTGGAAAATTCTTAAAGAGATAAGAATATAAGACCACCATACCTGTTTCCTGGGAAAGGTGCACGCAGGTCAAGTAACAACAGTTGGAACTGGAGAAGGAACAACGGACTGGTACAAAATAGGGAAGGAAATACATCGAGGCTATATATTGTCACCCAGCTTATTTGACTTCTGTGCAGAGTATACCATGGACAATAACTTGCTGAAAGAATTTGAAGCTGGAAACAGAATTACTGTGAGAAGTGTGAATAACCTTAGTTATAAGATGACAACACACAAATGGCTGAAAAACACTAGGGACTAAAGAGCCTTCTGATGAGGTGACAGGAAAAGCTGGATTAAAACTCAATCTAAACACAAACCAACGAACACTAAAAATAAGACCATGGAATGTGGCCCAAACATTTTGAGATCTAGCAATAGGATACAACTGACTCAGTGACAGGTTTCACTTTCTTGACCTCTGATATCACTGCGGGGAGTGACTTCAGCCACGAAATGAAAAGGCACTTGCCACTTGGATGAAAAGCTACGACCAATCTAGACACCATGTTAATAAGCTGAGTGATTACTGGAAAAGATCCGAATGGGCAAAGTTGATTTTCAGGAGTAACGTATGGAGGAGTGAGCAGGACCACAGGAACTGAGTGCCAAAATATCGATGCTTTGCAGTAGTGGATCTGGAGAAGATGTGTGAGAGTTCCGTTGCGAGCATGGAGTTCAAACTAGCCAAGCATGAAGGAGTTCAACTCAGACTATTCACGGAAGTTCTGACGCTGACCATGAAGAGCCAATATATTGACCATCTAGGGCCTAGAGTGAAATCACTGGGAAGAAACTGATGCTGGGAAAGATTGAGGGAAGGACGAGAAGGGAATGCCAGAGGGTGAGATGGCTGCAAAGCATCACTGACTCAAAAGTCATGGGTTTGAGTAAACTGGTGATTTGAAAGGCAAGGGAACCCAGGGTTCTTGCTGTACATGGAGTCACAAAGAGTCAGACAAGACTGAGTGGCTGAAGAACATCAACAAATTGGTATTGGCAGTGCTTGGGAGACTTTGTCATTATACATGGGATGAAAAGTGAGACTGAGGACAATTAGAAAGAACACAACTCTTGTCGGTTTCCTTGTTTTCCACCCTCAAAATATTCTTCTCACAACATCTCTTGAGAGCTTCCCAGAGAAGGAGAATCCCTGGGGAGTCATGTGGTATCCTGAGATGGAAACCATACCCTATATGCCACTTGGATCTACAACCTTGGTCTTAGGCAGAAGCAGGCATTGTCTCTAAATATGTGCTAGAGCTGCCCATCTTCTGATGGGTTAACAGTTATGGTTTGTGATCTTAAGAATGGGATGAGAGGTAAACAAACTTACAGTTCTCAATCCAACTCTGTAATCCTGGGAGAAGCATCTTTGACTTGTGTATCCTAGTCGCCCTTAGGAATGCTTACAAGCGGTTACATTACTGAGCAGGGATGTAGGCAGGAAACTGCATCCATTTTGACTTTACCGCTGGCCTTCTCTGTGAATAGACCATTCCTCTTCTCTTAATGTCACAGTTTTTGTCTTCAGATGAAGGTTGAGCATTGTGGAAGTGTGTGAATGCATGTGAAATCCCCATAAAACTGAAGACAGGGAGTACACAGTTTTCCTATTTGAGTCAGATCTCAAAGACGTTTAGCTTTACAGATCCGCACTATCAATGCATCTCAAATATTCATAAAATTCTCATGTGATGATTGTCACACAGATTTGAGACCAGAAGACCTGTATAGTCAGCTGCTTAGTAGTGTGGTGGGGCTTGGACATTTCAGGTATTATGTAAGAAGAATGTTAGCCATGTTATAACTTCCTTTTACTTTAACTGTCTATCACATCCACTTGGGAAGGGGGAAGGGGACTTCCACCATGTGGGAAGAGAATTCCAGGTTTCGTCCTTAGTTTCATTTGATGCCTAAGAGTGTTCATTACTGGTGAGTGTGCAGCCTCCTATAGGAAGGTCGTATCCTATTACAGGAAGGCCTGGTTGAAACTGCAGGCCTCTACATGGCCTTCTTGAGTACTGCCGTATTAGAGGGTGGGTGTTTTGTTATTGCCAGACATCATAGATACCTAAGGTCCCACGCATCTTTTGCTGGGTTGATTGGGAGAGTACCATAGTTTTTAACTATGTTTGGGCGGAGTAGCTTGGTTATTATTGAAATGCTTTCAACCTTTGACGCATCCGTTTGTCTTGCACTTTGAAAAGAGAAAGAAGAGTTTTGAATGGGCAGTTTAATTTGTGCCTGGCTGTATTTTTGTTTTTTGTTTTTTTTTTATAAATTTATTTATTTTAGTTGGGGGCTAATTACTTTACAATATTGTAATAGTTTTTGCCATACATTGACATGAATCAGCCATGGGTTTACATGTGTTCCCCTTCCTGGACCCCCCACCCACCTCCCTCCCCATCCCATCCTTCTGGATCATCCCATTGCCCCGGCCCTGAGCCCTTGTCACATGCATCGAACATGGAATGCTGTTCTGTTTCACATATGATAATATACATGTTTCAATGCTATTCTCCCAGAACGTCCCACCCTCACCTTCTCCCTCAGAGTCCATAAAATTGTTCCATGCATCTGTGTCTCTTATTCTGTCTCGCATATAGGGTTATCGTTACCATCTTTCATATTCCATATATATGCATTAGTATACTGTATTGTTGTTTTTCTTTCTGGCTTACTTCACTCTGTATAATGGGCTCCAGTTTCATCCATTTCAGTAGAACCGATTCAAATGTATTTTTCTTAATGGCTGAGTAATATTCCATTGTGTATATGTACCACAACTTCCTTATCCATTCGTCTGCTGATGGACATCTAGGTTGCTTCCATGTCCTGGCTATTGTAAACAGTGCTGCGATGAACATTGGGGTACACGTGTCTCTTTCAATTCTGGTTTCCTCGGTGTATATGCCCAGCAGTGGGATTGCTGGGTCATATGGCAGTTCTATTCCCAGTTTTTTAAGGAATCTCCACACTGTTCTCCATAGTGGCTGTACTAGTTTGCATTCCCACCAACAGTGTAAGAGGGTTCCCTTTTCTCCACACCCTCTCCAGCATTTATTGCTTGTAGACTTTTGGATAGCAGCCATTCTGACTGGTGTGAAATGATACCTCATTGTGGTTTTGATTTGCATTTCTCTAATAATGAGTGATGTTGAGCATCTTTTCATGTGTTTGTTAGCCATCTGTATGTCTTCTTTGGAGAAATGTCTGTTTAGTTCTTTGGCCCATTTTTTGATTGGGTCGTTTATTTTTCGGGAATTCAGCTGCAGAAGTTGCTTGTATATTTTGGAGATTAATTGTTTGTCTGTTGCTTCATTTGCTATTATTTTCTCCCATTCTGAAGGCTGTCTTTTCACCTTGTTTATAGTTTCCTTTGTTGTGCAAAAGCTTTTAATTTTAATTAGGTCCCATTTGTTTATTTTTGCTTTTATTTCCAATATTCTGGGAGGTGGGTCATGGAGGATCCTGCTGTGATTTATGTCGGAGAGTGTTTTGCCTATGTTTTCCTCTAGGAGTTTTATTGTTTCTGGTCTTATGTTTAGATCTTTAATCCATTTTGAGTTTATTTTTGTGTACGGTGTTAGGAAGTGTTCTAGTTTCATTCTTTTACAAGTGGTTGACCAGTTTTCCCAGCACCACTTGTTAAAGAGATTGTCTTTTCTCCATTGTATATTCTTGCCTCCTTTGTCGAAGATAAGGTGTCCATAAGTGCGTGGGTTTATCTCTGGGCTTTCTATTTTGTTCCATTGATCTATATTTCTATCTTTGTGCCAGTACCATGCTGTCTTGATGACTGTGGCTTTGTAGTAGAGCCTGAAGTCAGGCAGGTTGATTCCTCCAGTTCCATTCTTCTTCCTCAAGATTGCTTTGGCTATTCGAGGTTTCTTATATTTCCATACAAATTGTGAGATGATTTGTTCCAGTTCTGTGAAAAATACCATTGGTAGCTTGAATGAACTGTTTCTTCAGCTGAAATTTCTAACATAAAAGTCCAAAAGAGAGCCCAGACATACACTCGCAAACACATTCTTAATCTGATGCACACACACGCAAGCACAGTCACGATCTTGTATGCTTAAACACAATTACAAAAAGAAAAGAAACCCCAAGGACTCACTGGAGGACACCTATGAACTTCCCAAAGTTTCTCTGATACTTGTCTCTAGGCTTAATTTTGGAAATCATTTTCTACTTGAATGATATGTCTCTAGCGACATTTTAAATCAGAATGTTTTAAAAGATATACCTTTGTTGTGCATTCCATGGGATCTTAAAATACTTTGCATGTAAGACTATTCTGTGATTTGCTAAAATGAAAATAATTTGTAGGGTAACAATAGTGAAGTCATATTGAGCTATTTAGGCCCTGCAGTTACACATTTGCTTGTTCCATTATAAGCACCCAATTTCATCCTCTGATCTTCTCCCATTAATTTTTCTACTTCTTGTCTCAATCTTCTGTGTTTAACTCACTGCGTTAACTCACTTGAATTTTTGTTCTCACTTTTACTATTTTAGGCACAAATTATAAAATAAATAAGTACGGGAAAGAACACTGAACTCATGTATAATATTTCCCTACTGTATTGAGATACTTTCTCTATAAGCTTTTGAGAATTAAAGGTACTGATATGTTAAAGCCATATGGGAATTGATCACCAAGGTAATGCATCATGTAACCAGGCTTCCCGTGGTAGGACAATTGAGGTACAATTTAATACTATGTTTTCAGGAGGGAACAAAAACAGTAGCTTTCCCACATAATATATTGCATGTCCTTATCCATGCCTTTTCCAAGTTACCACAGAGCACTAAGGGAATTAATCCTATTCTTTTTGAGAAGGACCTGCCCCTCAAAGCAGAACAGGAAAAGAAGATCAAAGGGAGTGAGCAGGAATAATCAGTACACGGCAATGAAATAGAAGATGTGATTGCTTTTAAGGTGCTATTTCTCAAAGCATGCAAATTTGGCTCCATAGTAAGATGCCTGAAATCGAAAACCAGACCATTGGACTTTGCACTTGAAAGGATGACTAAGGACATCGATTTCAATAACTCTTACAATTGCTGCAAAATGCTTACCTCTCTAAAGTATAGTGTTCTCAGCCAAATTTAATGAAAGTTTTCAGTGAAAGAAAAAGCGTGTGCTGTTTGGACACCTCCCTTATCTACACAAATAGCCCACAGCTTTCACTCTGCATTAGCCCCAAACATGAGAACGGTGAACTTAACTTGGTGTTGTCCTATGTGGGTTACCATACCAAAACAGGGCCATGACTTGATATTGCTACTACTGTCTAAAGAAATGGCCACAAAGTGGAGATTGCCAAGATTTCTAGGTAGTGTTCATGACAGTCTGGGGGGTCCAACTGGCAGACACTCTGCTCATCTTATTTCATTGTGAACTATGTGAAGGATCAGCCATTGATTTTGATCCCTCCTTACTCCATGACTTTTCTAGAGAATTAAAATGAATGATTCTTTTTTGTTTGTTTGTTTTTTCCATAAATATCTCTATAACTACTACTGAATTTTAGGGAACTTGGGCCTGAAACAACATGACTAGTATGGGTTGTTATAGACTGTAAACTTCATGAGAGCAGCAATCATTTTATAATTTGAATTCCCACATTTGACATTCATGAACATATAAGATATATATTTATCAACCGGGAAAAGATTCTCAGTAAGTAGGAAAGGTCAATTATGATAATAGTGCAGGTTATAGGATGTTGTTGAGTAATGTATATAGCATTTGATTCGTGATTACATTTCCTTATTGATAATTCAGTAAGTACACGTTTTAGCTGATGTGAAAGATACACAAAGAAAAGAGGGTAGACCCAAAACACATTGAAGACCTGATATCCGTGCTCACCTTGGTAGGAGGGCGAACAGAGGTTCCTTCCAACCCCAAGAAAGAGTTGAGGCAAAGTTGTGAGAAGGGGCTTAGCACATCTGAAAGCAGTGTGTGTGATTGTAGCTCCAGAAGCACGGTGTAAGAGAATGGTACTGAAGCTACTACGGAAAACAAATATCATGTCTTCAAAGAACTTGTTAACCATCCTGAGGTGCTGCAATCACCAGAGGAATTTATTTTGTCTCTGAGGGAACAGATAAGCAAAATCTAAATATGCATTAGGAAATATAGGGTGGAATCATGGTGGCAGGAAATAAAGGTACGCCTTAAGGAGAGCAGAGCTAAAATGACCCTATACAGTACCACTTGTAAAATACCTATCTTGTGCTGGCCATGGTCCAGTCACTGATTATGTCCTGTAATCGTTGGTATCACAGTGATGGTATAACGGTTCTCCTAATTTTGGACATGCTACAATATTTATATTTTCAAGTATGAAATGAATTTCTAGAATGAAGACAATCTCCTGTCTAATGTCTTAAGACTCTGCTGCTGCTAAGTCACTTCAGTTGTGTGCAACTCTGTGCGACCCTATGGACAGCAGCCCACCAGGAGCCCCTTTCCACGGAATTCTCCAGGCAAGAATACTGGAGCGGGGCACCATTTCCTTCTCTATCTTAAGACTCTACCGATACGTAATAGAATATCATGTAACTGTGAATGCACTAAGGTTCGTACTGTGTAGGTGCACTTGTTTTGATTTTATTTGTATGTGTTCCTTCACCCGTACCATCCTCATTTAGACACCCATTCATTTCAGCAGGGATGATTTCCCAAATCACTTTACATCCATTACCTCTTTTCCCTTTGTTCTCATTTTCTTGCTTAGAAACAATAGGCTAGGTGCCATTTACCTAGGATGCCTAACGGATGTTTTCTTGAACTGAAGAGTTTATAAAAGAGTGCAGAGAAATAGCCAGACATTGAAATAAAGCCTTAATTTACTCTTCATTGTTTCAAAATAGAAAACAAAACTGTGCAGAGGAACGTGTAACTTTATTGTTCAAATACAAGAATTGTGGGTATTTGTTGACATCTCCCAACGTAAATTTTAATCTTCATTAGGTTCCATAAGCTGATACTTATTTGATAGGTCAGTTTTAATTAGCATGGTTTTCACATAAGGAATATCGTTGATGAATTGACTTGAAAGAGAGGAGGTGGGTGTATAAGCGATCGTTGGCACTGGGGACCTTGAGTTGCCTCTCTGTTGCTGGTTAGGAAGACGACTGTCATGGGCTGACATACCGCTATACCTGTCTGGAAATGTAGAAGGCTCCACCATCAGTCCAAAAGAACTGCTCCATAATGGAGATACGATGTGGTTCTGAGAAGTAGATGTAGCGGTAGTAGCAAAGTCCTCAACATGGCCATTTACTTGAGTGTAGGTGCTATGGAAGTGCCAATTAAAAATGCTCAACTGGTTTAAAACAGCAGGTTGATCTACCACGTTCTGTTCTCTTTGTCTAACTGATATTGATGGGGAAGGAAAGTCATGCGGAAATAGGGCGCTTGTTTTAGGGACTATCTGGCTGGTATAAGTCTTTTGTGGGAAAGGCACACTTAAACTGGTGGAAGCTGAAAATGGACTCTCTCCACTAGTTTCAGCATGAAAACCAGAGTTACGATCATCTATGTTGACCCTTGCTTTAACATGCTTCTTCTCGTAATCTGGAACTAGTGAAGATTTCGGAAACACATTGCTAATCCCAACTCTTCTTTTCATTCTTCCTAAAAGTTGGGGATAGCCTCTTTTGAAATTTGGATTATGGTAGATCTGTAACTAAAATCAAAGGATACAATTATTTAGTTTTTTATAAACGAAGGTAAAACTGACAAGCAAAGTTAAACTATAAAAATGTATTCCTTTAATGATGCCAATTAAATAGAATCAAAGACAACACCTCCATTAGTAGTTTTAACACTTTACATGTTAGAAACAAGTATGCTCCTCAACTAAAAAATATGTTGTATATATACAGTAAATACCACTTAAAGTAGCTTGAGGACATGTATCTGATTTCAAGTTGCTAGGAGAGTGTATTAAGTATCATATATTTTAACCTCCAGCTCTTCTCAACTTCAAAAAATAAAACGTGTTCAACAGTTTGCTATCTCAATTTTAAATTCGGTTTTAGCTACATATGTGAACATGCTTTCTAAGTCACATGATTTAATCTTACATATTGACAGTAAGTGGAAATTTTGGATTACCTTGCTCAAAACAGAGACATTGTTTTCTTCTTCCAGAAAGTCAGGGAGTGAAGCAGATCTTTGAAAAGTTTGTCGCTTTTTACTAAACCCATAAAGTTTAAGCTGGCTAACTAAACTTTTCATACTATCAGTTTCAAATTTTCTGAAAGGGGTCTTTCTTTCCAAGACTTCTTTCTTGAAGAGTTCTTCGTTGATCACTATAGAAGTGCCACTCTCATCCCACCAAATAGATTCAAACTGATCACTTTCAACTATAGTCCAGAGTTTTTGTGGAAAAGTGAGGGAAAGAAAATCATTCAACTCATTTCTTTCAGAGACAGAAAATGTGTAGTGTGGCCTTTTTATCCGAGCTTCCTTAGACAAAGCCTGAAAAGCATATTCTTCAATCATAGATCTCAAAACTGAGTCCCCAGTAAGTGTGTAATCACACGAAGACGATCCAATGGAGGTTTTGGAACCACTTGATACATCTTTACGGGGCACATCTTGAATTTCTGAAGGAATGTGTGCCATCTCAGAGAGATCTTTCTTCAGATACTTTTCTCATTTGCCTGACTTTACACACTCCAACTTCAAGTGCTGCTTGGCTGGCGTACAGAGATAAACTCTCAAGACCATCAGCATGGTTCTCAAAGTCAAAAAGCTGTGACATCACAAAGTCACTGGTTTCCTAGCAATTAAAGAGTAGCTCTGACATCATAAAGTCACTGGTCTTCTAGCAATTGAAGGGCAATGTTCAACCAGTGTTTACTTCTACATCAACTTAAAATAAAGGCTGCTTGCATAAACAGTAACCAAAAACATGAAACCTGCAAACTGTCATTGCTAAAGAATTTTTACACAGAAAAATCACATCAATAAGTCTACTTGGTTCCTGAAATAAAAGTGATTGATCACCCTTCTATACACATATTCTTAACTTTCAGGACTGTTACCAAACCAAACATGGGTCTGCTCACTTCTATGCAATGAAGTCAATCAACTGACTGTGGGTTTCAGTGAAAGCAAGTGTAGTGTTTATTTTATGACCTTGCACAGAAGTGTTTATATTATGCAGAGTAAAATAGTCAGGCACGGAAAGAAAGACTCATTTTACTCTTAATTATTCCAAAATAGAAATTGGCCCTATGAAGATGAATATGTAACTTTTTTCTTCAAATAAGAGAATTGTAGGAATTTGTTGACATCTCCCAACATTAATTTTACACTTTGGTATCCTCCATAATCCAACACCCATTTGGTACATCAGTTGTATTAGGACAGTTTTCAAATAATGAAGATGGTTGATGAGTGGATCTTGAAAGAGAAGCAGCAGATGTATCAGGGATCTTTGGCACTGGGAAAACTAAATTGCCTGACTGTTGTAGTTTAGGAAAAGGACGGTCATGGGCTGACATATTACCATACCAACCTGGAAAGGTAGAAGGCTCCACCCTCGGTCCAAACTAACTGTTCTGTAATGGACATAAGTTGCGGTATGGAGAAATAGAAGTAGACATAGCTGCAAAATTTTCACTAGAGCCATTTGATTTAGTGCAGCTTCTATGTGAAATCCCATGACAAATGCTCAACCTAGATTGTGGGATGGGGAGGGAGATGGGAGGGTACTCCCAGAGGGAGGGGATATATGTGCCTCTATGGTTGATTTATTTTGAATTCTGACAGAATGCAGCAAAATTCTGTAAAGCAATTTCTCTTCAATTAAAACAACAACAACAACACCTAAAGCAGCTGCAGATTGATGTATCACAGTATGCTCCTGTGGTCTAACTGATATTTACGATGGAGAAGAGAAATCATTTCAAGTTGGGGCACTTGTTTCAGCAGCTATCTGGATGGTAGAAGGCTTTCGTATGAATGGCACATTTAAACTTGTGCAGGCTGAAAATACACTCTGTCCTCAAGTTTCAGGATGAAAGTCAGAGTTTTGATCATCCACATTACCCCTTGCTTTAACATGCTTCTTCTTATTACCTCGGACTAATGAAGATACTGTAGAGACATCTATTCCCAACTCTTCTTTTCACTCTTCAACAAATGCTAAAGGATCTTCTCTAGGCAGGAAACACAGAAAGGTTGTATAAACTCGAACCCCAAACAGCAAATCAAATGGCAACAGGATCATACTTATCAACAGTTACCTTAAATGTAAACGGGTCGAGGGCCCCAACCAAAAGGCAAAGACTACCTGAAAGGATACACAAACAAGACCACTGTTTATGTTGTCTACAACAGACCCACCTCCAAACAAGGGGCACATACAGGCTGAAAGTGAAGGGCTGGAAAAAAGGTATTCCAAGCAAATCGAGACCAGAAGAAAGCAGGAGTAGCAATACACATATCAGACAAAATAGACTTTAAAATAAAGCCTGTGAAAAGACACAAAGAGGGACACTACATAATGATCAAAACATCAATTCGAGAAGAAGATATAACGATTATAAATACATACGCACCCAACATAGGAGAACCACAATATGTAAGACAAAGGCTAACAAGCATGAAAGGGAAATTAACGATAAGACAGTCATAGTGGAAGACTTTACTACCCCACTCACACCTATGGATAGATCAAGTAAACAGAAAATTAACAAGGAAATACAAACTTTAAATGATACTATGGACCAGTTAGACATAATTTATATCGATACAACATTTCACCACAAAACAATGGGTTTCACCTTTTACTCAAGTACGTATGGAAACTTCTCCAGGACAGATCACATCCTCGGCCATAAGTCCAGCTTTGGTAGATTCAAAAAACCTTGAAATCATTCCAAGCATAATTTCTGACCAAACAATGGGTTTCACCTTTTTCTCAAGTACGTATGGAAACTTCTCCAGGACTGTTCACATCCTCAGCCATAAGTCCGGCCTTGGTAGATTCAAAAAGCCTTGAAATCATTCCAAGCATATTTTCTGACCACAGTACACTGAGACTAGATGTCAACTGCAAGAGAAACACTATTTAAAATTCAAACATATGAAGGCTGAATACCACGCTGCTAAATAAGCAACAAATCGCAGAGAAAATCCGAAAAGATATCAAAATATGCATAGAAACAAATGAAAATGAAAACGCAACAACCCAAAACCTATGGGACACTGTAGAATGAGTGCAAAGGCGAAGGTTCATAGCAAAAGCGGCTTACCTCAAGAAAGAAGAACCAAGTCAAACAAATAACCTAACTCTACACCTAAAGCAACTAGAGAAGGAAGAATTCAAGAACCCCAGGCTTAGTAGAAGGAAAGAAATCATATAATAGAGCAGAAATAAATGTAAAAGCAACAAATGAGACCGGAGCAAAAATCAACAAAGCTAAAAGCTGGTTCTTTGAGAAGATATATAAAATTGACAAACCATTAGCCAGACTCATCAAGAAACAAAGGGAGAAGAATCAAATCAACAAAAGTAGAAATGAAAATGGAGAGTTCACAACAGACAACACAGAAATACAAAGGATCATAAGAGACTACTATCAACCCCTATATGCCAATAAAATGGACAACTTGGAAGAAGTGGGCAAATTCTTAGAAAAGTACAACTTCTGAAAACTGAACGAGGGAGAAAAACAAAATCCTAACAAACCCATCACAAGCATGGAAGTTGAAAGGGTAATCAGTAATCTTCCAGCAAACAGAAGCCCAGGACCAGATGGCTTCACAGCTGGATTCTACCAAAAATTGAGAGAAGAGCTAATACCTATCATACTCAAATGCTTCCAGGAAATTGCAGAGGAGGGGAAACTTCCAAACTCATTCTATGAGGCCACCATCACCCTAATACCAAAACCAGACAAAGATGCCACGAAAATACATAAATAAATACATAAATAAATAAATACATAAATATAACCACGGGGTAATATCACTGATGAACATAGATGCAAAAATCCTTTACAAAATTCCAGCAAGCAGAATCCAACAACATATTAAAACGATCATACATCATGACCAAGTGGGCTTTATCCCAGGGATGCAAGGATTCTTCAATATCCACAAACTAATCAACATAATACACCACATTAACAAATTGAAAAATAAAAATCATGTGATTATCTCAATAGATGCAGAGAAACCCTTGGACAAAATTCAACATCCATTTATCACCAAAACCCTCCAGAAAGCAGGCATAGAAGGAACAAATCTCAACATAATAAAAGATATATACGACAAACCCACAGCAAACATTATCCTCAATGGTGAAAAATTGAAAGCAATGCCCCTAAAGTAAGGATCAGTACAATGGTGCCCACTCTCACCACTCCTATTCAACATAGTTTTGGGAGTTTTGGCCACAGCGATCAGAGCAGAAAAAGAAATAAAAGCAACCCGGATTGGAAAAGTAGAAGTAAAACACTCACTGTTTGCAGATGCCATGATCTTCTACAGAGAAAATCCTAAACACTCCACCAGAAAATTACTAGAGCTAATCAATGAATATAGTAAAGTTGCAGGAAACAAAATGAACACGCAGAAATCCCTTGCATTCCTATACACTAACAAGGAGAAAACTGAAAGAAAACTTAAAGAAACCATTCCATTCACCACTCCAATGAAAACAATAAAATACTGAGGAATATATCTACCTAAAGAAACAAAAGACCTATATATACATATAGAAAACTATAAAACACTGGTGAAAGAAGTCAAACAGGACACAAATAGATGGAGGAATATACCATGTTCATGGAGTGAAAGAATCAATATAGTGAAAATGAGTATACTACCCAAAGCAATCTATAGATTCAATGCAATCCCTAACAAGCCAAAAACGGTATTTTTCAGGGAAATAGAAGAAATAATTTCACAATTTGTATGGAATTACAAAAAACCTCGAATAGCCAAAGCAATCTTGAGAAAGAAGAATGGACCTGGAGTAATCACCCTGCCTGATTTCAGGCTATACTACAAAGCTACAGTCATCAAGACAGCGTGGTTCTAGCACAAAGACAGAAATATAGATAAATGGATCAAAATTGCAAGCCCAGAGGTCCAAGCCACGTACCTATGGACACTTTATCTTTGATAGAGGAGGCAAGAATATACAATGAAGACAAGACAATCTCTTTAACAAGTTGTGCTGGGAAAACTGGTCAACCACTTGTACAAGAGGGAAACTAGAACACTTTCTAGCACCGTACACAAAAATAAATTCAAAATGGATTAAAGATCTAAATGTAAGACCACAAAGTAGAAAACTCCTAGAGGAAAACACAGGCAAAACACTTTCTGACAGAAATCACAGCAGGATCCTCTATGACCCACCTCCCAGAGTAATGGAAATTAAAGCAAACATACGCCAATGGGACCTAAATAAACTGAAAAGCTTTTGCACAGTGAAGGAAACTATAAGGAAGGGAAGAAGACTGCCTTCAGAATGGGCCAAAATAATAGCAAACGAAGCAATTGACAATGAATTAATCTCAAAACTATACAAGCAACGCCTGCAGCTCAATTCCAGAAAAATAAGCGAGCCAATCAAAAAAGGGGCAAAGAACTAAACAGTCATTTCTCCAAAGAAGACATACAGATGGCTAGCAAACTCTTCAAAAGATGTTTAACATCACTCATTATCAGAGAAATGCAAAGCAAAACCATAATGTGGTACCATCTCACACCAGTCAGAATGGCTGCTATCCAAACGTCTACAAACAATAAATCCTGGAGAGGGTGTGGAGAAAAGGGAACCCTCTTACACCATTGATGGAAATGCGAACTATTAGAGCTACTATAGAGAACAGTGTGGAGATTCCTTAAAAACCTGGAAATGGAACTGCCATATGACTCAGCAGTCCTACTGCTGGGCATACACCCCGAGGAATCCAGAATTGAAAGAGACACGTGTACCCCAATGTTCACCCTAGCACTCTTTATAACAGCCAGGACACGGAAGCAACCCAGATGTACAACAGCAGACGAATGGCTAAGAAAGCCGTGGTACATATACACCATGGAATATTACTAAGCCATTCAAAAGAATGCATTTGAACCAGTTTTAACGAGGTGGATGAAACTGGACCCTATTAAACAGAGCGATGTAAGCCAGAAGGAAAAACACCAATAACACACACACACACACACACACACACACACACACATGGAATTCAGAAAGATAGTGATGATAACCCTATGTGAAAGACAGGAAAAGTGACACAGATGTATAGAAGAGTCTTCTGGACTCTGTGAGAGAAGGCAAGTCTGGGATGGATTCAGAGAATAACATGGAAACATGTATATTTTCATATGTGAAACAGACCTCCAGTGCAGGTGCAATGCATGAGACAGGGTGCTCAGAGCTGGTGCACTGGGATGACCCAGAGGGATGGAATTGGGGTGAGGGGGTTCAGGATGGGAAACCCATGTACACCCGTGGCTGACTCATGTCAATGCATGGCAAAACCACTACGATATTGTACCATAATTAGCCTCCAATTAAAATAAATATAATAAAAAAATAGAAAACTAAAAAATATAAAACCAAAAACATGTAACTTTTCTAAACTGCAGCATTCACAGACCATCTTCATCTTGGACTACATGAGGACACCACCTCTATTATTATTTATTTTCTTTAATCCAGCAAAAGAAAGGTCACTCTTATTCCTTTTATCATCACTGGTGTGGGTGTGTCCAACATGCTGAGCTGTGTGGTTGAGAGATTGCTCCGTAGAGGAATCTTTTGGTCTCTATGATATCCCCAGGAGGCAACACTAAGCACAGTCAGTTCTCGAGATGAGGAAAGTGATATGCGCAATGTCACACAACAGGCCAGTCAGCACCACAGCCAGGATTCAGATGGGTCTACCCGACTCACAACCCAGGTCAGTGACCCCCTCACAGGTAACACTGGCCCAGAGTCTGTGGCACCATAGTAATTTGACAAAATGCCTCTCCCTGACTCCACTGCCCATGGGGGTGGACATTGTTCCTTATTTTATCTAGTTTTGGAAAGAGGCTAGATGGTTAAATGAAGTTAGAGGGGTGTCAGCTTTCTACTGGAAAGAATAGAGTTCATTAGAGGTAACTTTGAGCAGGAAAGAAACTTATTAAAGGATATTAAGTGACTCAGATTTCTGAGAGGGATGGCTGGAGAGACAGCCATGAACAATACAGAGTTTGAGTGCAGGATCTTCTGTCACTCATTGGAGAAGACCCTGATGCTGGGAAAGATTGAGGGCAAGAGAAGAAGGGGATGACAGAGGATGAGATGGTGTGATGGCATCACCAACTCAATGGACATGGGTTTGGGTGAACTTCAGGTGTTGGTGATGGACAGGGAGGCCTGGCATGCTGCAGTTCATGGGGTCGCAGAGAGTCGGACAGGACTGAGTGACTGAACTGAACTGTCACTACCACTGGCTCCAGACACAGTGGCTGTCACTAGTGACATGGCTTATGTCCCTTCCACCTCGTCTAGATTGAATTCTATGCATCAGAACCCAGTTGCACTGCTTTCACCTGTAAGTGTATCCATTGGCTAAGCCTACATTTCATGTGGCTGTACCTAATTGGTCTTAAGTGCCATCTGGATGTATTTGATTGGCTGAACCTGGGTACCATCTGGGTGCGTCTAATTGATTGAGCCTAGGTCCCATGGTTACGTTCTGACTGTAAGGCAGGTGGGGAAAATGACATCCAGACTGTTTCTAGTGCAGATTCGTACGATGGAAAATTAAAGCAGTGACTAAAAGTCTCCTCACTGCAGACTTGTCCAAAGTCTCTTTATCAGTCAGGTCGTTTTTTCAACCTCAGCTCACCCTACTAAGTAAAGCAGAAGGGTTTAGTAAGTCAAGTGCTCTGTGCTCCGCTGTGTTAATTTGCCTAGTCTGGAGCTACATTTCCCAGAATCCCTTTCTTTGATTTTGAGTTCAGTCAGTCTGTTCAGTGGCTTAGTTGTGTCCGATCCTTTGCGAGCCCATGGACTGCTGCAAGTCAGGCCTCCTTGTCCATCACCAACACCCCGGAGTTTACTCAAACTCATGTCCATTGTGTTGGTGATGCCATCCAACCAACCTGTCCTTTGTTGTCCCCTTCTCCTCCCACCTTTGGTCCTTCCCAGCATCAGTTAAGTTCAGTTCAGTCTTTCAGTCATGTCCGAGTCTTTGCGAGCCCATGGACTGCTGCAAGTCAGGCCTCCTAGTCCATCACCAATGCCCCAGAGTTTACTCAAACTCATGTCCATTGAGTTGGTGATGCCATCCAACCAACCTGTCCTTTGTTGTCCCCTTCTCCTCCCACATTTGATCTTTCCCAACATCAGTTAAGTTCAGTTCAGTCTTTCAATCATGTCCGAGTCTTTGCGACCCCATGAATTGCAGCACACCAGGCCTCTCTGTCCATCACCAACTCTCGGAGTTTACCCAAACCCATATCCATTGAGTCAGTGATGCCATCCAACCGTCTCATCCTCTGTCATCCCCTTCTCCTCCTGCCCTCAATCCTACCCAGCATTAGGGTCTTTTCCAATGAGTCAACTTTTCGCATGAGATGGCCAAAGTACTGCAGTTTCAGCCGACTCATCAGACCTTCCAATGAACACCCAGGATTGATCTCCTTTAGAATGGATTGACTGGATCTCCTTGCAGTCCAAGGAACACTCAAGAGTCTTCTCCAACACCACAGATCAAAAGCATCAATTCTGTGGCACTCAGCTTTTTCACCGTCCGATTCTCACATCCATACATGACCACTGAAAAAACCATAGCCTTGACTAGACGGACTTTTGTTGGCAAAGTAATGTCCCTGCTTTTAAATATGCTATCTAGGTTGGCCATAACCTTCCTTCCAAGCAGTAAACATCTTCTAATTTCATGGCTGCAATCACCATCAACAGTGCTTTTGGGGCCCCCCAAAATAAAGTCTGACACTCTTTGCACTGTTTCCCCATCTATTTCCCATGAAGTGATGGGACCACATGCCATGATCTTAGTTTTCTGAACGTTCAGCTTTAAGCCAACTTTTTCACTCTCCTCTTTCACTTTCATCAAGAAGCTCTTTTGTTCTTCTTCACTTTCTGCCATAAGGGTGGTCTTTCTAATCAGTCAGTCCTTCGCATCAGGTGGCCAAATTATTGGAGTTACAGCTTCAGCATCAGTCCTTCCAATGAACATGCAGGACTGATGTCCTTTAGGGTGGACTGGTTGGATCTCCTTGCAGTCCAAAGGACTCTCGAGGGTCTTCACCAACATCACAGTTTCAAAGCATCAATTCTTTGGTGCTCAAATTTCTTTCTACTCCAGCTCTGACATCCATACATGACTACTGGAAAAACCATAGCTTTGACTGCACGGTTCCTCTGCCTATTCTAAAACCAGCTTCACCATCCGGAAGTTCACAGTTCACATATTGCTGGAGCATGGCTTGGAGAATTTTGAGCCTTGATTTACTAGCGTGGGAGATGAGTGCAATTGTGCGGTAGTTTGAGCATTCTTTGGCACTGCCTTTCTTTGGGATTGGAATGAAAACTGACCTTTTCCAGTCCTGTGGCCTCTGCGGAGTTCTCCAAAATTTTTGGCTTATTGAGTGTAGCACGTTCACAGCATCATCCTTCAGGATTTCAAAATAGCTCAACTGGAATTCCAGCACCTCCACTAGCTTTGTTCCTAGTGATGCTCTGTAAGGCCCACTTGACTTCATATTCCAGGATTTCTGGCTCTAGGTGAGTGACCGTACCACTGTGCTTATCTGCGTCTTGAAGATATAGATATATGGATATAGATATATACAGTTCTGTGTATTCTTGCGACCTCTTATTAATAGCTTCTGCTTCTGCTAGGTCCCTATCATTTCTGTCCGTTATCGAGCCCATCTGTGCATGAAGTGTTCCCCTGGTAACTCTAGTTTTCTTGAAGAGATCTCTAATCTTTCCCATTCTGTGGTTTTCCTCTATTTCTTTGCATTGATCGCTGAGGAAGGCTTTCTTATCTCTCCTTGCTATTCTTTCGAGCTCTAATTCAAATGGGAATTACTTTCATTCTGTCCTTTGTTTTTCACTTCTCTTCTTTTCATAGTTATTTGTAAGGCCTCCTCAGACAGCCATTTTCCTTTTTTTGCATTGCATTTCCATGGGGATGGTCTTCAGTCACGAACTTCCGTCCATAGATCATCAGGCACTCTGTCTATCAGATCTAGTCCCTTTAATCTATTTCTCATTTATGTTGTATAATCATAAAGGATTTGATTGAGGACAAACCTGAATGAGATGGAATTGCCAACGTCTGCTGAATCATCAAAAAAGCAAGAAAATTCCAGAACAACATCTATTTCTGCTTTATTGACTATGCCAAACCCTTTGACTGTGTGGATCACAATAAACTGTGGAAAATTCTGAAAGAGATTGGATTACCAGACCACTTGACCTTTCTCTTGAGAAATCTGTATGCAGCTCAGGAACAACAGTTAGAACTGGACATGGAACAACAGACTGGTTCCAAATACGAAAAGAAGTACGTCGAGGCTGTATATTGTCCCCCTGCTTATTTAACTTATATACAGAGTACATCATGAGAAACCCTGGGCTGGAAGACGCACAAGCTGCAGTCATGATTGCTGGGAGAAATATCAATAACCTCAGGGATGCAGATAACACCACCCATATGGCAGAAAGTGAAGAGGAATTAAAACACCTCTTGATGAAAGTGAAAGAGGAGAGTGAAAATGTTGGCTTAAAGTTCAGCATTCAGAAAACTAAGGTCATGGCATCTGGTCCCATCACCTCGTGGAAAATAGATGGGGAAACAGTGGAAACAGTGTCAGACTTTATTTTGGGGGGCTCCAGAATCACTGAAGATGGTGACTCTCGCCCTGAAATTGAAAGACACTTACTCCTTAGAGGGAAAGTTATCACCAACCTAG
Organism: Giraffa tippelskirchi; assembly: GCF_054371585.1. Classification (NCBI taxonomy): domain Eukaryota; kingdom Metazoa; phylum Chordata; class Mammalia; order Artiodactyla; family Giraffidae; genus Giraffa; species Giraffa tippelskirchi. Next base: position 15,211,321 of record NC_137290.1, read on the forward strand.
CCACAATATCAAAAGGCAGAGACATTACTTTGCGAAAAATGGTCCGTCTAGACAAGGCTATGGTTTTTCCAGTGGTCATGTATGGTTGTGAGAGTTGGACTGTGAAGAAAGCTGAGCGCCGAAGAATTGATGCTTTTGAATTGTGGTGTTGGAGAAGACTCTTGAGAGTCCCTTGGACTGCAAGGAGATCCAACCAGTCCATCCTAAAGGAGATCAGTTCTGGGTGTACATTAGAAGGACTGAGGTTGAAGCTGAAACTCCAATACGTTGGCCACCTCGTGTGAAGAGTGTACTCATTGGAAAAGACCCTGATGTTGAGAACGATAGCGGGCAGGAGGAGAAGGGGACGACAGAGGATGAGATGATTGGATGGCATCACCGACTCGATGGACGTGGGTTTGGGTGAGCTCCAGGAGTTGGCAATGGACAGGGAGGCCTGGCATGCTGTGATTCATGGGGTCACAAACAGTCGGACATGATTGAGCGACTAAACTGACCTGAACTGAACTGACTAGAGGGACCTTTTTTTTTTTTTTTTTTTTTGACAAAGTAATGCCTCTGCTTTTTAATAAGCTGTCTAGCCTGCTCATACCTTTTATTCCAGGGAGCAAGCATCTCTTAATTTCGTGGCTACCATCACCATCTGTATTGATTTTGGAGACCAACATATTATTTGTCACTGTTTCCTCTTCTATTTGTCAAGAAGGGATGGGACCAGATACCATAATCTTAGTTTTCTGAATGTTCAGTTTTAAGCCAAGTTTTTCAATCTCCTCTGTCACTTGCATCAATAGGCTCTTTTGTTCATGCTTCCTGCCATAAGGGTGCTGTCATCGGCATATCTGAGGTTATTGATATTTCTCCCGGCAATCTTGATTCCACTTTGTGTTTCCTCCAGCACAGAGTTTCTCATGAGGTACTCTGCATATAAGATCAATAAGCAGGGTGACAATATGTAGCCTTGATGTACTCCTTCCTGATATGGAGCCAGTCTGTTTTTCCATGTCCAGCTGTAACTGCTGCTTCTTGACCTGCCTACAGATTTCTCAGGAGGCATATCAGGTGGTCTGGTATTCTCATGTCTTGAAGAATTTTCCACCGTTTGTTGCGATCCACACAAAGGCTTTGGCGTAGTCAATAAAACAGAAATAGATGTTTTCCTGGAACTCGCTTGCCTTTCGTTGGTCCAGTGGAGGTTTGAAATTTGATCTCTTGTTCCTCTGCCTTTTCTAAATCCAGCTTAACATCTGGAAGTTCATGGCTCACAATCTGTTGAAGCCTGGCTTGGAGAATTTTGAACATTAAGTTGTTAGCATGTGAGATGAGTGCAATTGTGCAGTAGTTGAGCATTATTTGCTATAGCCCTCCTTTGGGATTGAAAACTCATCTTTTTCAGTCCTGTGGAAAGATTTGCTGGCCTACTGAGTGCAGCACTTTCACAGCATCATCTTTTAGGATTGGAAATAATTCGACTAGAATTCCATCACCTCCACTAGCTTTGTTTGTCATGATGCTTCCGAAGGCCCACTTGACTTCACATTCCAGGATGTCTGGGTCTAGGGGAGTGATCAGATCATCGTGTTTATCTGGGTCCTGAAGATCCTTTCTGTATTATGCTGTGTATTCTTGCCACCTCTTCTTCATATCCTCTGCTTCTGTTAGGTCCATGCCATTTCTGCCCTTTATTGTGCCCTTCTTTGCATGAAAAGTTCCTGCGTGTAAAGTTGGTCACTCGAACTTTCTCAACGAGAACTCTCGTCTTTCCCATTCTATTGTTTTCCACTATTTCTTTGCACTGATCGCTGAGGAAAGCTTTCTTACCTCTCCTCGCTTTTCTTTGGATCTCTGTATTCAAATGAGTATATCTGTCCTTTCCTACTTTGCCTTCCGTTTCTCATCTTTTCATAGCTGTTTGTAAGGCCTCCTCAGAGAACCATTTTGCCTTTTTGCGTTTCTATTCCTTGGGGATGGCCGTGATCCCTGCCTCGTGTACAATGTCATGAACCTCTCTCCATAGTCCTTCAGGCACTCTTTCTATGAGATCTAATCACTTGAATCTATTTCTCCCTTCCACTGTGTAATCGAATCACAGGGACTTGATTTAGGTCATATCTGAATGGTCCAGTGGTTTTCCCTACTTTCCTCAAGGTAAGTCTGAAATTGGTAATAAGGAGTTCATGATCAGAGTCACAGTCAGCCCCACGTCTTGTTTGTGCTGACCTATACAGCTTCTCCCTCTCTGGCTGCAAAGCACATAATCAATCTGATTTCAGTATTGACCCTCTGGTGATGCCCATGTGTAGAGTCTTCTCTTGTGTTCCTGGAAGAGGGTGTCTGCTGAGACTGGTGCAATCTTTTGCCAAAACTCGCTTAGCCTTTGTCCTGCTTCATTCTGTGCTATAAGGCCAACGTTGCCTGTTACTCCAGGTCCTTCCTGGCTTCCTACTTTTGCATCCCAGGCCCCTATAATGAAAAAGACATCTTCTGGGGGTGTTAACTCTAGAAGGCCGGGTAGATCTTCATAGAACCGTTCAACTTCAGCTTCTTAGCATTACGTGTTGGGGCGTAGACTTGGATTATCATGATATTGAATAGTTTGGCTTGGAAACGAACAGAGATCGTTCTGCCCTTTTGGAGATTGCATCCTAGTACTGCACTTCAGGCTCTGTTGTTGACCATCAAGGCTACTCCATTTCTTCTAAGGGATTCCTACCCACAGTAATAGATATAATGGTCACTTGAGTTAAATTCACCCATTCAGGTCCATTTTACTTTGCTGATTCCGGAAATGTCGATGGTCACTCTTGCCGTCTCCTGTTTGACCACTTCCTATTTGCCTTGATTCAGGGACCTAACATTCCAGGTTCCTTTGCAATATTGCTGTTTACAACACCGGACTTTACTTCCATCACCAGTCTCATCCCCCACTGGGTGTTGTTTTTGCTTTGGCATCTTCCCTTCATTCTTTCTGAAGATATTTCTCCACTGATCTCTAGTAGCATTTTGGACACCTACTGACCTGGGGAGCTCATTGTTCAGTGTCCTGTTTTTATTTCTGTTCATGGGGTTCTGACAAGACGTGGTCCACTGGAGAAGGGAATGACAACCTACTTCAGTATTCTTGCCTTGAGAGCCCCATGGACAGTATGGAAACGTTCCGAGGTAGAATTGACCAAAAGAGTAACTTGAGAGAGGGTTTGAAAGTGGAAAGGGAGCAGCAGTCTCTCCTCTTGCAAGGGTGCTGTGCTTTGATGTGGTGACAAGTAGGCGCAGACATGCCTGCAGGCTCTGGCGTGTCCTTGCTGTCGTCTGGGATGCATCCACAACTCCCTCCTGACTCCTGGGCATCAGCCCCCACCCTGTCACTGGACACTTGGCTGCAGAGGTAATGGTTTCCTCTCCATTTCTCTACTGTTGGCCCTCAGCAGCCTCACTTTGGTGACTAGACTCTATGGCCTCTCCGTTTGCCTGGTTGGTGGCTCTGGAAGTCCCTTTTCAGACCTCACTTCTCAACCTGCTCCCACAGCTGACATAGAAGGCTCATTAATAATTCTCAGAATAATTTGTGCATGCACATGTGTGTCCTAAATCGCTTCAGTCATGTCCGACTCTGTGTGGCCCTGTGCACTGTAGCCCACCTCTGGCTTCCTCTGTCCATAGAATTCTCCAGGCAAAAATACTGCAATGGGTTACCATGTCCTCCTCCAGGGAATCTTCTCCACACAGAGAGAAGATAAACTCACATCTTTTGCATCTCCTGCACATGGCTTCTTCATCACTAGTACCATACCCCAAACACATGGGCTGGATCTAGCTTCCCTTCTTGGGTGTGACTGATTGTTGTTCAGTCAGTAAGTCTTTCCAATTCTTTGCAATACAGTGGACTGCAGCATCTCAGGCTCCTCTCTCCTCCACTTTCTCCGTGACTTTGTTCAAATTTCCTAGGGCATGAATGATAACGTTATGAGTATTTACAGACTCACAGGAAGGCTCAGGAAGACACACTGCAGGACTGGGCCCCAAGGGACCACTGCCACAGGATCACGAGGCCCTACTCCTCTCCCCAGCAATTTTTCCTTTCTTAACTTTGCATAAGTGCAGTTGTCTCATGGACACAGCTGATGAGTGGACCCTTAGGCTTCAGATCCCTGGCTGCAAGGGAGTCTGGGAAATGGAATTTTCATCTCTCCAGCCTCTTCAATTCAGGAGGGTGAGCAGCAAGAGGAATGCATGTTGAAAAGCCATTTCTCACACAGAGATATGCCTGGGGATCGAATCTTTGACGTTACCATCTGGCCCAGGGATTCCTTGTCAGGCCATGATGGTAGTGGGAGATCTCTGCATCCCCAGCCCTGCAGATAATCCAAGGCCAGGCTAACTGGTCACCAGACTCGTTAATATGAACCAGTACTCACCTTGGTTCACCTTGATGAAATGAAGGAGAAGCAAACATTATTTACCCAGCGTTATTCACATTCCTGGTCACTTATGTACATAGCGCCTCATCCCAGGCATTTTGCAGCTGAGGACGCATCAGACCCAAAGAGACTGAGGAAACTACCTCAGGTCACACAGCTAGTTATGGCAGAAGCTGGACCTGAGCCATCCTGTGGACCAAAGAATGCCTGCTCCTCACCATTACTGTATGCCTGCTGATATTGGGAGAAGCTTTTGTATAAAAGCCGTTCATTCTAATTAGGCACTTTTTCTTGGCTGAGCAGTTTCAGGTGCTGGGGACATGATGGTGGGCAAAACAGGTGGCGGTAGATAAAGGGTATTGGTTGAGATGGGGTTTGTAAACGCTCAACAAGTCAGGGACTAGAAACAGATTTGGGGTTAAGTTGATATTGATGTGGTTTCTTTGTATTTAAATATGTGAGAAAAGATTTGTGCATCTACTTTTTTTGTTTTGAAATGGAGGTCCCTTGGTTTAGCTTTTGTTTTTCCTTTTTTGGAAAATATATTTATTTTGGACTGTGCCAGATCTTCGTTGCCATGAGAGAGCTTTCTCTAGTTGTGGTGCATGGGCCTCTCCTTGTGGTGGCTTCTCTTGTTCCAGGGTATGGGCTCTAGAATGCAAGTTTAGTAGTTTTCATGGGCTTAGTTGTCCCACAGCATGTGAAGTCTTCCAGATCAATGGTCGAACGTGTGTCCTCTATACTGGCAGGCAGATTCTTAACCACTCGACCACCAGGAAAGTCCTGTCTTTCCTTCTTGAAAAATATTTCTCCCGTCTGAAAAAAACACAGACTATGGCAATTGATGGTTTGTCTCAGTGTCTGGGACACAAAATGGCATAGTGATTGTTGTTTTTTAGTTGCTAAGTTGTGTCCGACTCTTTGAGATGCCATGGACTGAAACTTGCCAGGACCCTCTGTCCATGCACGGTGGGGACTGTGGCAAAGTAATGAACCTGGAGAGCAGCTGGAAGTGGCAGTTTGGGTGTGGCTCCTGCTGGTCACGGGCATACATAGGTCCACGTGTTGCCAGATTGCCCACTTTCAATGATAAGTTGAAAATTCATATTTTGAGTTATGTCTTCCAACGATACATTTTATATAGTTGTAACAAAACTTGCAAACCTATTGTGAAAATTAGGCCAACGTCTCTGTGGGTCAGATCTGGCCTGTGAGCTGTCAGTTTGCATCTTGTGTGGAAGAGCCTTAATTTAGGCATCAGAGATGCTGGGTTGCAGTCTGGGCTCTGCTGCCTTCCAGTAGCTGGGGTCAGAGGCAAGCCACAACACTTTCTGGACCTCAGTTTCCCATTCTGTAAAATGGGACTTCTGAGGACCACATGGTCTGCCGAACCCTTTACTAAACCAATATTTTCTAAACGGTGGGTCCTAGAGTCAATTTAGTAGATTGTTACTTGCATCTTTTAAATAGAAAACAGGACAGGATGGAAACTAACTGGATATATCATGGTATTATAGGTTAGCATTGCCTTGTGGAACATATTTTAGCTTACACACATAATATGCACACACATGTATCTATATCATACTGGGTCTTGATGTAATATTCATTTCTTATGCAGAGGGACTGAAAGGGAAGCTTTCAAACAAAGTGTTGTTCATGTCTTAATGCGCTCAATGCTGGCAACATTTCTGTGAGGTGGGTTTTCACCTCAACCCCATTTTACAGGTGAGAACGCTGAAGTGCAGGGAGTGAAGTTCCCACAAACAGGAAAAGGAATAGCTGGGACTTGACCCCAGGCCACATCTGAACCATGTGCTATCTGACCTCTCCAGACAGCAACTGTGTGATCACGATGAAGGAGTTAACGCAAGTCAAGGGCTTAGCTGGGTGCCTGGGACAGAGCAGGTGTTGAATAAATGTAGAAGCCAGACTTGTGTGTGCAGCTCCTTATTCAGCCACACCATGTGGTGTATAGGAACCCATGGGCTATGAGAGAGAGGGGGCCTGGGCTTCTGCGGTCCTGATACCCGTCGGGCGGTGAAGAGGGTATAAGGGCAAAGAGACACCCCCACCCTGTAGTCCGAGTTCCCCCAATACACATTGTTGCCCAAATACTTGATGGTTACGTTTTAAAATCACTATTTGGTTGCAGCTGGCTTATCCGTCATCCTTGATGAACTGGTACATAGTTTGCTATCTTGAATTTATGGATTAAACCCCCCCCCACACACACCATTTTCTCAAGCAATTTAAACTATCACGGTGACGGTGTTATTAAACATTAGAGCAGTTATCTTTTATAGTCGGGCTGAGTGTGGCAAGAAGTGCTTCTGGGGTCGTGGCTGCTGATGGCTCTTGAGGCACCACGGCAGGTCACTTAATCCTTAACTTTGGGGCCTGAACAGATCCTCGAAGGTGCTGCAATATCAGGGAAGCACTCCCGCAAAGCAGGGGCGCAGCCCAAGAAGGTACTTCTGGAATCCTTGCAGTGCTATTTCCATGCCTAACTTTGGGTGGCCCCTGCGGGCAGTTCGGGCCGATGGCGGGGTCGCACTGCCCTCTGGTGGTCACTGGCGAGCACAGCTTCACGGGTGCTGATCCGGCCCCATCGTCGGTGCTGTGGGCGCTGCAGCAGAATGGCGGAGCGCTCTGAACTCAGATTTCCCTTTACCCAGAAAGAATTGTCTGTCTATCCACATCCTAGGAGTTTCCCCAAATCCCTGTGAGTAAAAATGGCAGGCGGTAATGTCTATGGGTCCGTTTATAAGGGCTTGGAGATCTGGGGTGACAGAAATCAAAAGCAAGGTGGAAGGCATGGGAGAAGCTAGGAAGGACCACGAGGGGCCCTTTACGGGACCTGGGGACGTCGTCCGTCCTCATCTGCATCGGGAGAGAATGGTTTCCAGCGGGAAGGATGGAAGCACGGTGTCTGGTCAAAAACAGCTGGTTATGGGCTGTCTCAGGAACGTGAAGGCATTTTCTCATGTGATACCCTACACACAGTGTACTGAACCAAGCTCAAGTGGTTATCATCATGATATTTTCTTACAGATGATTAAACTTGGGTACCCATCCCCCAGATCAGGATGATTCTTCAAAATAGAAGTCGGATTATGCCCGTCTCCTCCTTTAAACTCTCTGGCGTCTTCTCACTGGATTTGGAAGAAGATCCAAACTCCAACCTAATAAAAAGTCCCACAGCCAATAAATATCAGTCCACTGCTGGTGGATATTCCGCTTGTTTTCATTCTTTGCTATTACAGACGGTGTTGTAGAAAAGAACTCTATACAGAATATGCATGCTCACTTAAATATATCTGTCGATAGATACTCAGAAGTGGAATTACTGAGTCGAACTTACAAATTGCATAGATATTGCCAACTTTTCTCCTTAGGAGTTGTACCAGTTTCAGCTTCCACAAGCAATGCACGAAGCCCCACAGCTCAACCAGCACTGTGAGTCATTAAACATTCAAACGTTTGTCAATCCGATGTGAAAAGTTGTATCTCAGTATATTTGCATTTCTCTTACGATGAGCGAACTTGAACATCTTTGTATAAGTTTAAGGAACAGCTGCACTTTTAACAAATATATTAAAATGTATGTACATGCCCTAGGATCTTTTTTTTTTTATTTGGGTTGCTGGTTTACTCTTTATTTGTAAGAGATTTTTATATATCAAGGGGGATTAACACTCGCTGTTGTCTGTGATTTGAATTTCAATTTGACTTTTGTCTCTTATTTTTATTTTTATAATAGTATCTATTTATGGCTGTGCTGGGTCTCATTGCTGCCAGGGCTTATCTCTAGTTGGGGAATGCGGGCCTCCTCTCTAGTTGTGGTGCACAGGCTTCTCATTGCAGTGGCTTCTCTTGTTGTGGAGCACAGGCTGTAGGGCAAGTGGGCTTCAGTAGCTAGGGCTCCTGGGCTCTGAGCACAGGATCAGTAAGTTGTAGTGCATGGGTCTAGTTGCCCCTGGACATGTAGTAACTTCCCAAACCTGATATCGAACTGGCATTTCCTGCATTGGCAGGTGGATTCTTTACCACTGAGGCACCAGGGAGGCCTTACTTATGTATTTTAGTAACTTTTTTAAGGTGATCAAATGTCTCAACTTTGTTTTGTTTTGTTTTAAAGCACCATGTCTTATTCAAATATGTGTCTATTGTTCTTGGGACACTGCCGGTGCATTGTAGATGCTCAATTATTATCTGATGGAGTAAAAATATCCGCTCCACTTGAATGATTGGTTTTGTAAGTAGACATCTGAGTCCATGAGATATAATACTACTATTTATTATGTGTTATATATATTGGGATGCTTTTGGCTGCAAATAACTAAGGAAGAAGAAACTCAAAATATTTCAACCATAAGGACATTTTAATCTCACAGCATACATTTAACCTATCTTTCCTAAGCACTTGTCCTTCTAAGAATTAACCAATGTTCAATTAATAGAAATCTTTGTTTAATCATTTCTGCCACATCTTTTACCTCATGTAGATTATTGTCTACAAATGAAGCCAAGTTAGAGGAAACAGTGTCCAGGGATAGAGACAAAGAGATTGAATTTAAAAGAATTTAAAGATACTCCTTGAGTTCTGCATTTGTGGTGTTGGTGGTCATGGGGTCCGAGATCACACATTCCTCAACCTTTCAGCCAAGTAGGCCATTTTCTTTTAAAGCCACTTTGATGGTACTTATGCTATTTGCCATTGAAAAAATCCCATGTTAGCTCTCTGACTTCTCACTCCCTTGTGAAACAAACACCTTCATTCCTAGAGTTTGACCTGAAAACTTCTTTGATTTTCTGTCCTTCTGCTGAGCTAGCCAGGAAGTTCTGGTGTCGTGCTCACACTTCTAGAAAGCCAAGGGTTTTTGCTTGGGAGTTTTGCATAGTGCAGCTACTCTACTTCTAAGAGGATTCCAGAGGCCTGCAAGATACTGTTGGATAAAGAGTGAAGGCAAGAAGCCTGGGACCACTGAATCTTAGCTACCCATCCATCCATCCATCCATCCATCCATCCATCCATCCATCCATCCATCCATCTACCCAACACCCTCCAATCCATCCATCATCCATTCATCCATCCATCTATCATCCAACATTCATTAATTGCTATCTCTCTTATACATTGAGAAAGATAGTGCCTTTGTCCACTGAGAGCTCTGAGTCATCCCAGAATTCAGAATGAAACATTTACAGACTGTGGACTGTCAGCACCAGCCTTTAACATTCAATCATCACAATAGAAAAGTAGGTGACCACCTAGGCAGTTAATTTCAGAAAAAAAGAACAGGTCTGTTTCACCCCAAACCTCTCTCTGTGTGGACAGCTTCAAGAGTCTACTATTTGTGACACTAATGGAAGCCTTTTAAAATACAATTTCTTTTTTTATTAAGTGATTTAGTCTTTGTTAATTCTCAACAGAATTTTTCTTGAAAGCATTTGTTTCTTTTTTTTGTTTTTCTTTTATCAGTAGGGCTGAAAAAAGGTAGGAGAACTTTATTCTTGGTTTTTTTTTTTTTTCAATTTGTTAAAATATACTTGATTTATAGTGCCGTGTCAGTCTGCAGATCAGCAAAGTGTCTCAGTTATACACATGTACACATTCTTTTTTTACATTCTTTTCCATTACGGTTTATCACAGGATACTGAATATTGTCCCCTGTGCTATCCATTAGGACCTTGTTGTGTATCCACTGTAAACATAGTAGTTTGCATCTACCAACCCCAGATTGCCAGCCCATCCCTATCCCCTCCATCCTTTGCAACTACACCTCTGTTCTCTATCTGACAGCAGGTGTGATGGTGGCTGGAAGGGACGAGTGGATAGCACGTGGTTAAAAGTGGGTACCGAGGTGCCTAGGTTATCAAACAATGAGAAAACAGGGAGGATCCAGGAGCACATGACTGATTCCCTGGATGGTTCTGCTGCAGTCTCTTTCTTCTCGAGCCAGAAGTCAATTCATTCAGTACAACATTTACACTCATTAGAAGAAACTAATTCAGCAGATTACAGTGAGGTTGATCCGTGTTTTTGCCAGCTAACTCGAGGGATTCTTTACCTTCATTTAACTATCTGTCTATCTAACCATTATACCATTCTTGCAACTACATATCCAACCATCGCAGTATTACTATCAATCACCCATCAACCATTAGTCATTCTATCCACCTACCCATTCCATTACTCATCCATCCATTTAGCCACTCATTCATCCACTTAAGCATCTATCCAACTTTCCATCTCACCATACAACCACTCACACATCCAGACAAGCATCCATCCGCCCACCTCACCGTATCACCATTTAGTCATCAATACACTTCAGTCACTCTGTGTTATATGACGAATTAAGACACTGTGAACCACAGCACACCAGGTCTCCCTGTCCATCACCAACTCCCGGAGTCCACCCAAGCCAATGTCCATAGAGTCAGTAATGCCATCCAACCAGGTCACCCTCTGTCGACCCCTTCTCCTCCCGCCCTCAATCTTTCTCAGCATCAGGGTCTTTTCTAGTGAATCAGCTCTTCGCCTGAGGTGGCCAATGTGTTGGAGTTTCAGCTTCAACATCCGTCCTTCCAGGGAACACCCAGGACAGATCTCCTTTAGGATGGACTGGTTGGATTTCCTTGCAGACCAAGGGACTCTCAAGAGGCTTCTCCAACACCACAGTTCAAAAGCATCAATTCTTCTGCGCTCGGCCCTCTTTATACTCCAACTCTCACTTGTTTACACGACTCCTGGAAAAACCATAGCCTTGACTGAACAGAACTTTGTTGGCAAAATAACTTCACTGCTTTTTAATATGCTGTCTAGGTTGGTCATAACTTTCCTTCCAAGGAGTAAGCGTTTTTTAATCTCATGGCTGCGGTCACCATCTTCAGTGATTTTGGAGTCCAGCAAAAGAAAGTCAGCCAATGTTTCTACGGTTTCCACATCTGTTTGCCATAAAGTGATAGGACCAGATGCCATGATCTAAGGCTTCTGAATGTTGAGCTTTAAGCCAACTGTTTCACTCTCCTCTTTCACTTTCATCAAGAAGCTCTTAGGTTCTTCTTCAGGTTCTGCCATATAGGGGGTGTCATCTGCGTATCTGAGGCTATTGACATTTCTCCCGGCAATTTTGATTCCATCTTGTGCTTCCTTCAGCCCAGCGTTTCTCTTGATGTACTCTGCATACAAGTTAAATAAGTAGGGGGACAAATTAAAGCCTTGACGTACTCCTTTTCCTATTTGGAACCAGTCTGATATTCCATGTCCATTTCTAACTGTTGCTTCCTGACCTGTATACAGATTTCTCAAGAGGCAGGACAGGAGGTCTGGCGGATAGGGATGCTTGATGAATTTTTGGACCAACTGAAACAACACTGCAGATGGTGATGGCAGCCATGAAATTAAAAAACACTTAGTCCTGGGAAGGAGTGTTATGAGCAACCTAGGCAGCATATTAAAAGACAGAGATGTTACTTTGTCAACAAACGTCCGTCTGGTCTGCTGCTTCTGCTGCTCAGTCGCATCGGGCATGCCCGACTCTGTGCGACCCCATAGACGGCAGCCGACCAGGCTCTGCCGTCCCTGGGATTCTGCAGGCAAGCACACTGTAGTGGATTGCCATTACTTTCTCCAGTGCATGGGAGTGAAAAGTGAGAGTTCTCTCATCCGTGTCTAACTCTTTGCAACCCTATGGACCAAAGCCTACCAGGCTCCTCCATCCGTGGGATTTTCCAGGCAAGAGTACTGGAGTAGGGGGCCACCTCCTTCCCCACCATCTAGTCAAGGCTATGGTTTTTCCAGTGGTCATGCATGGATGTGGATGGCATCACTGACTCTTTGTACCTGGGTTTGGGTGGACTCTGGGAGCTGGTGATGGGCAGGGAGGCCTGGTGTGCTGTGCTTCATTGGGTTGCAAAGAATCGGATATGACTGAGCGACTGAACGGAACTGAACTCAACTGAATCAACCTAAGGTACACCTAGGTCTAATCTTGTTAGGTGAGCAAGTGTTTACGTCTTCATTACAGCTAAAAGATACTCAAGGCCAGCTCAAGATAGTCACCGGCCTTCAATTTTTTACTGAGTGGATAGAGGGTGCTTGATGAATATACATGAATGCCCCCAGTTCCGTGCACTGTGAGGTTGTATGCCTACAGGGTAGAAACTATACAAGTGTCCTTTTGGTTCCAGGAGCACCATACACCCTTTCCTGCCTCTGGGGGCTCTACACTTTTGATAGCTGGGTCAGGACAGCCTCTCTGGAGGGGTGACATTTAAGTAAGTGCCAGAGAAGGGGAAGGCTGGGGCCATGCAAATAGAAGGGTAGGTAGTCAAAGCTGGAAGAAGCACAAGCTGGAGTCAAGATTGCCGGGAGAAATATCAATAACCTCAGATATGCATACGACACAACCCTCATGGCAGGAAGTGAAGAAGAACTAAAGAGCCTCTTGAGGAAAGTGAAAGAAGAGAGTGAAAAAGTCGGCTTAAAGCTCTACAAGTTTAGAAAACTAAGATCATGGCATCTGGTCCCATCACTTCATGGGGAAAAATGGGGAAACAGCGGAAATTGTGTCATACTTTGGGGGTGGGGGAGCTTCAAAATCACTGCTGATGGTGATGGCAGCCATGCAATTAAAAGAAGCTTACTCCTTGGAAGGAAGGTGATGACCAAACTAAATAGCATAGTTAAAAGCAGAGACATTACTTTGCCAACAAAGGTGCATCTAGTCAAGGCTATGGTTTCTCCAGTGGTCATGTAAGGACGTGAGAGTTGGATGGGGAAGAAAGGTGAGCTCCGAAGACTTGATGCTTTTAAACTGTGGTGCTGGAGAAGACTCTTGAGAGTCCCTTGGACTGCAAGCAGATCCAACCAGTCCATCCTAAAGGAGATCAGTCCTGAGTGTTCATTGGAAGGACTGATGTTGAAGCTGAAACTCCAATTCTTTGGCCACCTAATGTGAAGGGTTGACTCATTGGAAAAGACAATAGTGCTGGAAATGAAGCAAAAAGTGATCCATCATGGGCAACAGATGCCCTCTCTTTAATGCCTTTCAGCTCCCCCACTCTCCTCCCCTCAGCCTGGGTGAGTCTTTCATTCTCTGCAAAGATGGATGTTGGTGGCTGCATGGCCAATCCAGTCCCTGTTTAAAGTATGTAATTTATTTTTCCTGAAGGAAATGAACAAAGGGGAAGAGACTATCTCAGCAGCCTCCCTGCCAGGCCTGGTGGCTGCAGAACCCAGGTGGATTTGCAACTGGTGGAGAGGTGGAGACAAATAACCTGCTAAAATGGAGATATTAACAATACCGTCAGCCGGAACAGCCAAAGCCCCCTGTACTGTCACCGTGTTTCACACTGCTCAGGTGCCCATGGCCTGGGCTAATGAGGCCCATCCATCAGGCTGGGAGAGCTGCTGGCACACAGACTTTCTCATTAGCGGGCTGAAGCTGCTGCTTGCGACACTGGTGGGAATTTTCAGGGGAGCTTGTCATATGGGGGTGCTGTATCCTAGTTTTCTTTGGTGGACTCCACTCTCTTCTAACCAGCTCAGGGGTGCAGAACAACAGTGTTTGATATTCCTAAGTCCACCTCCTTCCTACCAGGTGTATGCAGCAAAACACATAGCAGTTTACCTGTACCAGCTGTGTGACTTTAAAGAAATTAATTAATCTGTCTGAATCTCAAACATGTCCTTTATAAAATGAAGTGGGATGGTGCCCACTTTGTCAGGGGAGGGATTGGAGGATTAAATAAATAAATATTTATTCGTAAATAAAGAGTAATGGGTAAGGCCTGGGATTAGGTAGGGTGGCAATTACAGCCCCCCCCCCCACCTGCTGGCTGTGATGGAGCCTACTGGCTGGCTCCCTACATTCGTTCTCCCCTTCTCTCTCAGAAAATGCTCCCGTATTTGTTTGTTTCCTCGCTAGGCAGGAGTGGCTGAGAATAAAGGCTACATCTTCCAGCTCCTTTTGTGGTAAGGTGTGATTTTCTGATGCACAAATCTGGCCATTGGGATTTGAGCAACAGCGATGTTGAACTGTGTCAGCTGTGCTCTTAAAGGGAAGAAGAGTCCGTCCCTCTCCCCTCCCCCTTTACTTTCCTGGTGCAGGGGGAGTGCAGAACTTGAGGGCTGAGAAGCCACCTTGGACTGTGTGGTAAGAACAGTACTTGGATTGGCAGAGCATCAAGACAGAGGGCGCCTGTTTCCCTGGTGCTGTTCCAGCTCTATAGGCAGCTAATGAGACAAAGAGACAGCTCTCGATTTTTTAAGCTGCTGGCTGGCATCTCTGGCAACACAAAGTCAATTTGACAGAAACTGGCCCTGTTGGGGACTACCTCATCCACTCCCTCAGCCTGCATTCAGTGACACACTGCTCCTGTGGACTTTGCACAAACAAGACGTTGAGGTGAGTTTTCGTTATGAGGGCAGATTTTTTTTCTTCTTATTTAATTATTCAGTTCAGTTCAGTCGCTCAGTCGTGTCCAACTCTTTGCAACCCCATGAATTGCAGCACGCCAGGCCTCCCTGTTCATCACCAACTCCTGGAGTCCACCCAAACCCATGTTCATTGAGTCAGTGATGCCACCCAACCATGTCATCCTCTGTGGTCCCCTTCTCCTCCCGCCCCCAACCCTACCCAGCATTAGGGTCTTTTCCAATGAGTCAACCCTTCGCATGAGGTGCCAAAAGTATTGGAGTTTCAGCTTCAACATCAGACCTTCAAATGAACACCCAGGGTTGATCTCTTTTAGGATGGATTGATTGGATCTCCTTGCAGTCCAAGGGACTCTCAAGAGTCTTCTCCAACACCACAGTTCAAAAGCATCAATTCTGTGGTGCTCAGCTTTCTTCACCGTGCAACTCTCACATTCATACATGACCAGTGGAAAAACTATAGCCTTGACTAGATGGATTTTTGTTGGCCAAGTAATGTCTCTGCTTTTAAATATGCTTTCTAGGTTGGCCATAACCTTCCTTCCAAGGAGTAAACGTCTTTTAATTTCATGGGGGCCATCACCATCAGCAGTAATATTTGACCCCCCCCCAAATAAAGTCTGACACTGTTTCCACTGTTTCCCCATCTATTTCCCATGAAGTGATGGGACCAGATGCCATGATCTTATTTTTCTGAACGTTGAGCCTGAAGCCAACTTTTTCACTCTCCTCCTTCACCTTCATCAAGAGGCTCTTTACTTCTTCTTCACTCTCTGCCATAGGGTGGTGTCATCCGCATATCTGAGGTTATTAATATTTCTCCTGGAAATCTTGATTCCAGCTTGTGTTTCTTGCAGCCCATCATTTCTCATGATCTACTCTGCATATAAGTTAAATAAGCAGGGGGACAATATGCAGCCTTGATGTACTCCTTTTCCTATTTGGAATCAGTCTGTTGTTCCATGTCCAGTTCTAACTGTTGCTTCCTGACCGGCATACAGGTTTCTCAAGAGACACGTCAGATGGTCTGGTACTCCCATCTCTTTCAGAATTTTCCACAGTTTATTGTAATCCACACAGTCAAAGGCTTTGGCATAGTCAATAAAGCAGCAATATATGTTTTTCTGGAACTCTCTTGCTTTTTCGATGATCCAGCGGATATTGGCAATTTGATCTCTGGTTCATCTGCCTTTTCTAAAACCAGCTTGAAGATCTGGAATTTCACGGTTCAGGTATTGCTGAAGCCTGGCTTGGAGAATTTTGAGCATTTCTTTACTAGCATGTGAGATAAGTGCAATTGTGCTGTAGTTTGAGCATTCTTTGCCATTGCCTTTCTTTGGGATTGGAACGAAAACTGACCTTTTCCAGTCCTATGGCCACTGCTGAGTTTTCCAAATGTGCTGGCATATCGAGTGCAGCACTTTCACAGCGTCACCTTTGAGGATTTGAAATAGCTCAACTGGAATTCCATCACCTCCACTAGCTTTGTTTATAGTTATGCTTTCTAAGGCCCACTTGATTTCACATTCCAGGATGTCTGGCTCTAGGTGAGTGATCACACCATCGTGATTATCTGGGTCGTGAAGATCTTTTTTTGTACAGTTCTGTGTATTCTTGCCACCTCTTCTAAATATCTTATGCCTCTGTTAGGTCCATACCATTGCTGTCCTGTATCGAACCTATCTTTGCATGAAATGTTCCTTTGGTATCTCTAATTTTCTTGAAGATATCTCTAGTCTTTCCCAATCTGTTGTTTTCCTCTATTTCTTTGCACTGATCGCTTTCTTATGTCTCCTTGCTATTCTTTGGAACTCTGCATTGAGATGGGAATATCCTTCCTTTTCTCCTTTGCTTTTTGCTTCTCTTCTCTTCCCAGCTATCTGTAAGGCCTCCTCAAACAGCCATTTTGCTTTTTTGTGTTTCTTTTCCATGGGGATTTTCTTGATCCCTGTCTCCTGCACAATGTCACGAACCTGTGTCCGTAGTTCATCAGGCACTCTGTCTATCAGGCCTAGTCCCTTAAATCTATTTGTCACTTCCACTGTATACTCATAAGGGATTTGATCTAGGTCATACCTGAATGGTCTAGTGGTTTTCCCTACTTTCTTTAATTTAAGTCTGAATTTGGCAATAAGCAGTTCATGATCTGAGCCACAGTCTGCTCCCGGTCTTGTTTTTGCTGACTGTATAGGTACTTGCAAATTTAGCTCAAATGAATCCTTTTATACTTCTAAATTTTAGTAATGCTTTTTCACCTTAAAATCCATTTGCTTGACAGTAATAAACTGGGGAAAATTCTGAAAGAGATGGGAATACCAGACCATCTGGCCTGTCTCTTGAGAAACCTGTATGCATGTCAGGAAGCAACAGTTAGAACTGGACATGGAACAACAGACTGGTTCCAAATAGCAAAAGGTGTACGTCAAGGCTGCCTATTGTCACCCTGTATATTTAAGTTATATGCAGAGTAGATCATGAGAAACGCTGGGCTGGAAGAAACACAAGGTGGAATCAAGATTGCCAGGAGAAATATCAATGACCTCAGATATGCAGATGACACCACCCTTATGGCAGAAAGTGAAGAAGAGCTAAAGAGGCTCTTGATGAAAGTGAAAGAGGAGAGTGAAAAAGTTGGCTTAAAACTCAACATTCAGAAAATCAAGATCATGGCATCTGGTCCCATCACTTCATGGGAAATAGATGGGGAAACAGTGGAAACAGTGTCAGACTTTATTGGGGGGGGGGGCTCAAATATTACTGCTGATGGTGATGGCCCCATGAAATTAAAAGACGCTTACTCCTTGGAAGGAAGCTTATGTCCAATTTAGATAGCATATTTAAAAGCAGAAACATTTCTTTGCCAACAAAGTTCCGTCTAGTCAAGGCTATGGTTTTCCCAGTGGTCATGTATGGGTTGAGAGTTGGACGGTGAAGAAAGCTGAGAGCGGAAGAATTGATGCCTTTGTACAGTGGTGCTGGAGAAGACTCTTGAGAGTCCCTTGGACTGCAAGGAGATCCAACCAGTCCATCCTAAAAGAAATCAGTCCTGAGTGTTCATTGAAAGGTCTGATGTTGAAGGTGAAACTCCAATACTTTGGCCTCCTCATGTGAGAGTTGACTCATTGGAAAAGACCCTAATGCTGCGTAGGATTTGGGACAGGATAAGAAGACGAAGACAGATGATGAGATGTTTGGATGGCATGACCGACTCGATGGAGATGTGTTTCGGTAAACTCCGAGAGTTGGTGATGGACAGGGAGGCCTGGCGTGCTGCGATTCATGGGGTCACAAAGTGTCGGACATGATTGAGCAACTAAACGATACTGAGTACAGCTGCATTGGCTTTCATTGTGAGTATATATATATATATATATATTCTTATTGTGTATTTTTCAACTGTTGTATATATTAGGAATCTTTCATATTTAGCCAGCTTTAAACAAACAAAGAAAAAAGAAACTGTCAGAAAATCTCTTGAGTTGAAACTTTGCCTTATTCCCATTTATTGTGACGAAATTTGCCTTTTTTGATATCAGTTTACTTTGTGTCTTCTATTTGTCAGACTTCCCTTGTTTTCTTGTATCACTTCTTTGCCATATTTTAAAAATGTACTTATCTTTGCATGTGTTGGTTTCCATTTCCATGAGGGCTTTCTCTAGCTTAAGGTGGCAGTGGCTACTCTTCAGTTGTGGCGTTGAGGCTTCTCATTGCAGTGGCTTCGGTTGTTGTCCAGCATTGGCTCAGGTCAAGTGGACTCAGTAATTAAGCCTCCCGTGCTCTAGAACACAGACTCAGTAGTTGGAATGCATGAGCTCAGCTGCTCCATGGCATATGGGATTCTCCTGGATCAGGGATGAAACCAGTGATTCCTGCATTGGCAGGTGGATTTTTTACCACTGAGCCCCCAAGGAATTCCCCTCTTCTTTGCTTTATTTTTAATTACATTCTTTGCTCATTCAGTCTTTCCCCTTTGTTATGTGCAATGTCAGGTTCCTGTTTTCTTTCTCTGCTGAATCCCCTGGAGAGAGACCCTCCTCTGAGTTTCTGCAGATGGATTTAGCTTTCTCCCCCACCCCCACAGGCCCAGGGAGTATTAATGACACCCTCTTTGGGTTCCTGAGGGCTAACTCTGCACAGGTCCTCTGCTGGCCCCCTTGGCATCTCTTCTCTGTAGTTGTGACAGAGAAAAAGGCAGTTCAGAGAGGGTTGCCACTGGCTGAAGGCCACACAGCTAACAATGGCAGAGCAGGGATTCAGGGCAAAATGCGCTCTCCTTGTCACCTGTTTCTGTGAGAGGCAGGTGGCTGTAGGGTGAAGCGAGGGAGAGACCTGGGACACAGAATTGAAAGAGGCACCTCCAGGACTTCCCTGGGTGTCCAGTGGTTCATACTCTGTGCTTTCACTGCAGGGGGCATGGGTTCAAGCTCTGCTTGGAGAACTAAGATCTCAAAAAAAAAAAAAAAAGGAACTATTTTATTCAGCTTTCCTCATAACTCTGTTGGTAAAGAATCTGCCTGCAATGCAGGAGACCCCAGTTCCTGGGTTGGGAAGATCCCCCGGAGAAAGGGATAGGCTACCTTATCCAGGATTCTTGGGCTTCCCTGGTGGCTCAGCTCGTAAGGAAACTGCCTGCCATGCAGAAGACCTGGGTTTGGTCCCTGGGTCAGGAAATCCCCTGGAGAAGAGAAAGGACACCCCCTCTAGTACTCCGGCCTGCAGAATTCCATGAACAATATAGCCTAAGGGGTCACAAAGAGTTCGATATGACTGAGCGAATCCACTTCACTTCACTTCAGTTTATAAAGCGGCATCTCTGTCAGCTCTACCTCTTCGTGGCTCACTAAGGGAGGGCGGCCTTAGACCAGCAGTTCTTGAAGAAGAAGGAGTGACTGTGACAAATTCTAGGGGTGTGGTTTTTGACTGTTGTCATGATATGGGGGGCCACTACACATGGGGGCAGGTGCCTGCTTCATGGCATACACGTTAGACGTGAATGATTCTCAAATGTCCTGCCAGATATTTAGGTAAGTCCAAACCCATTCATAATACCCCGAGTGGAGGCCCTTATCTGCACTTTGTCCCATAAGTTTAATAAAAGATTTCCAGGGCTGCAATTATGGTGCAAACTGGAGAAGTCAATATTTTGTTTTATTCAGAGCCTAACCATGGGTTGCTTTGCAGTTTGTGGCAATCACATGATGGCCACAGTACCTCGATGGCTTTGTGAATGGCCAAGACTGCACACTTGTGTCCTCCTGCATTTGCCAGGCTGAATCCTCAGTGAGGGCACATTTGGGTGCAAGTGTGAGTGCTCAAACATTTACCTACGGGAGCATGCATTGTTGTGAGTATAAATACATGTGTGTGCTCAGTTGTGTTCAACTCTTTGTGATGCTATAGACCCCAGGCTCTTTTGTCCTGGGATTCTCCAGGCAAGAATACTGGAGTGGGTTGCCATGGCCTCCTTCAGGGGACCTTCCTGACCCAGGGATCAAACCTGTGTCTCTTATGTCTGCTACATAAGGTCTGCCTAAGTAGACCTTATGTCTACCGCATAAGGTGGAATCTTTACCACTACCGCCACCTGAGGAACTGAATCCTTGAGTATAAATGACTTACTCTTAGTTCTTTAAAAAAAAAAAAAATTATGTGGACCATTTTTAAGCTCTGTATTTAATTTGTTATCATCACTTCCTTTATGTTTATGATAACATAAACACTTGTTTTATGTTTTGGTCTTGAGACACGTGGGATCTTAGCTCCATGTGGATAGAAGCTGCACCCGCTGCATTGGAAGGTCAAGTCTTAAGCACTGGACCACCAGGCAGTTCACTCCCTATTTCACTTTGTGTTACTGGATGCTGATCTCCGGGACAGTTTTTTTTTTTTTTTTTTTAATTTCCTGGGACAGAACATTTTGGTTTTAAGATGGTTTTATTATCCATCAGTATTTCATTTCAGGATAGTAAATGATCATTTCAAAACATCTGCTACACCACCTAGGAAACCCCCTTTAATGTGAGAAGGCAAGTGAATAGCAGTGACAGCTCTATGGACTTCTCTGTCATTCTCCAGCTAAGAATGAGAGGGCAGGTAGTGGGTTGTCCATGACCAGGAGCCTAAGCAGGTCCTCAATCTAACTGATAGAAGCAAAGTTTCTTTTGATCACTCTCACATGCTCAGGGTAGAGTTTCTTCTCAATTGGATCTGTACTTGGAAAACGGGCTCTAGACTCCCCCTCCTACCCCAGCAGAGGGTTCACATAGGCTCACCTGAGACCAGCTCTCGACCCGGTACACCAGTTCTGGAACCATGTGGTAATTCATTAGGTTCGCACCGCTGATTTGTTCAGACCCTGGTATATCACCCTTATCAGTCAGTTCACTCTCTTAGTCATGTCTGATTCTCTGCGACCCCATGGAATGCAGTACGCCCTTCTGTACACTTCCCTGTCCATCACCAACTCCCAGAGGTTGCTGAAACGCCTGTCCATTGAGTCAGTGACGCCATCCCACCAGCTCATCCTCTGTCGTCCCCTTCTCCTCCTGCCTTCAATCTTTCCCAGCATCAGAGTCCTTTCCAAACAGTCACTACTTCCCATCACGTGGCCTAGGTATTGGAGCTTCAGCATCAGTCCTTCCAATGAATATTCCAAATGGATTACCTTTAAAATGGACTGGTTGGATCACATTGCAGTCCAAGGGAGTCTCAACAGTCTTCTCCAGCAACACAGTTCAAAAGCATCAATTGTTCGGTGCTCAGCTTTTCTCATGGTCATCCTTATAGCTATTATTAATATTGTCTCCTCCAAACTGAATATATGCCATGCCATATCATGTGGCATGCAGAATCTCAGTTCCCCAAGCAGGCGTCAAACCTGTGCCCCTGCATTGGGGTCCCTGAACCACCAGTGTTAAGGACAGACAGGTAACAAAATTCCTCTATATCAATTCACTGTTAAATTTAAAGAAATCTTCTTTAAAAAGAAGTGCTTGGACAAAAAGTTGAAGTGCCTCTGAAGGCCCCAGGCACCTCCACGACCCCACCATCCCCACCCCACCCCTTGCCTTTTGCTTGGTGCATCCTTGAGGGCACTCTGGCTCTCCACAGGAAGCTCCAGCCTTTGGACCTTTGAACTCCTTGCTTCCTCTCAGGAAATTCCGTCCTTCTTATGCTCACTGGGCTTACTTCCTCTCCTCCCACCTGTGTCCTGCTGTCACCTCGAAACCAGGCCGGCCTTGATCACCACCTACCCTCCCATCCTGACCACCCCTAGACACTCCTCTGTTCTACATTCTCCACTTTATTTTTCTCCAAAGATCTGGTGGTCAATTGACACACTTGTTACACTTAAGTGCTGACTGCTTGTAGCCAGGCTGTGAGCTAGTGAAGAATGAGACGGCCTGTGTGTTCTGCTCACTGCCCATGCACAGTGACTGTGCATGAGAGGCCAGCACACAGTAGGTGCTCAGCTAATGGAACTTACATTCCACATGGAGGGTCGTTGATGAAACCATGTGTCACAAAGGTAAATGTTTCTTGACAAGAGAGGAGGAGAAATATTGGGAGCTGGTGGAGGGAATTGCAGGCAGGTCTGGCTGAGCTGGAGGGTGAGAGTGCGAGCTGGGAGGGAATGCTTCCTCTAGAGTGAGCCGGAGCTGGAAAAGGATGAGTCCAAAGAGCTGGGCAAGGGGAGGAGCCTTCCAGGAGGCTGGAACGGTATATGTATTTTTATCCCCATTTCACCGACTTAGAAACTAAGGCTTGGGGAGTAAGAAAGTGGCAGCATTGGGACTAGAAATGGGTTTTATCCAGTCAGAGGCCCGAAGTTCTTCCTGGGACTTTACTCTTTCTGAGAACGGGGTCAAGGTGTAGATGGCATATTTTATTATCCGCCTACTCAAATTGTATTCCCTTTACCAGCCAGTAGCTGCTTAGAGTCATCATGATAATCAAAAACATCCCCATGTGCCTCCTGGGGGAGAAGCAGCCTCACCTGTAAAGAGTCAAAGACTTAGAGAACTCCAGAAATAGTGATCAAGGGTCATTGGTGAATCAACTCTGCCTCCAGCACCTTCCAGGTTTCTTGTACAATATGATAAACCAATCCTCTCCTGACACTGAAGCTGGTGGCTTTCATAACTTGTCCACACATTAGAATCCCCCAGGGAACTCAGTAAGTCCCAGTGCCAAGCAGCAGCTAGGCCAAAAAAGCAGAACGGTAAATTCGTCAGGGGATCCCAATAGGAGTCAAGCTTGAGAACCAATGTTTTCCCGAATCACCTGGGAGTCTTGTTAAAGACACCGATCTGACCCAGATGCCTTGGGAGGGGCTTGGAGTCCACATTTCTAACAAGCTCCCAGGAGATGAACTCGTGTGGCTGCTCCAGGGACCACAGTCTGAGTAGTCAGGGCGAAGCCCGAAGTCCGCAACTTCCAACAAGCATCAGAATCACCTGGAGGTCCAGTTAAGATTCAGAGGGCCAAATCCCACCCCAGAGCTGTCAATCTGACACGTTTGAGATGGGGACCAAAGAATCTGCATTTCCAAGACCCTGCATGTGACCCTGATGCTGCTGGTCCAAGGACCACATGTGGAGCACCACGGTGGGGCTGGAGGCATAATCATGGACGGGCAACACAAGTCATCTCTCCGTCAGCTTCCCCAGACCCAAAGTGGGGATGATGAGATCCTCTCCCAGAGGGTGTCATGAGGGCAACACTGAGTGAGCTAGGATTTGTAAGCCTCTTGGAAGCTGGCACCGAGCAGGTGGGATATGAATGATAGCATCCATTCTTAATGAATTTCCCTTGGTCCTGGGGTGCTCCTGGAGCCCAGGCAGACAGACCCTTCAACCACCATGGATGGCCCTCTCCCTGGCCCACTCACTGCCGACACTGTTTCTGTAGGCATTGTATATCTCCTTCACCCAATGGTCGCAGAAGGCCAGCTTTCTGATCCAGTCCACAGCATAGTGCACACTGGAACCTAGGCACAAGCTGGCTCCCGGGGCGGAACCATGGAAGCCATCAGTGGAGAAGTTGCAAGTGCTGGGGAGACGGAAGAGGGCAGGGGGATGGAGAAGAGACAGTGTCACTGTGGGGAGCTGGGAGCTTTTTACCAGGAGACCCATGGGTGGGCTTAGGGCTGTGTTTCACTCTGTCCCCGAGTGCGTGAGAGTACTGTGAGTATCTGTCTTCTGGGAGAAGCAGGATCAGAGCTTCCATTAACTGCCCAAACAACAGTGGCTCCCTGTGCTCATGCCCAGTCAGCCTCCATTCTGTTTTCTTCCAGTATCAAAGAACATCTTTGGTTTTTGAGGGGCAGTCATCCAGTCCCCTGCATGCACTGAGTGACCAAGCCAAAGAAAATCCCTCTATCTGCCACTTTGGGCTTTGGGGCACGAACACAATTACAAAATGTAGTTGGCCTTAGTTCATCCCAAGAGTAGGGTGCAGAAGAAAATACCAGTGGGCTCTTGATATTTTGATCCCCAAATTTTCTTGTTTCACATGCCTTGAAAGGCCTTGCTGCTAACTCTTTCTTCCTATTTTGTGAGCATCTCCGTATCTTTCTATAGGCATTCCTCATGTTAATTTTATCTTTTCAATTAGGCGGAGTCAGACTTCTCTGCTGGCCCAGTGGTTGGGAATCCAGTTAGCAATGCAGGGGGACACAGGTTCAATCCCTGGCCCCAGGAGATTTCACATGCTATAGAGTAGTTAAGCCCCCAGGCCACAACAACTGACAACATATTCTAGAGCCTTTGCTCCGCAACAGGAGAAGCTACCTCAATGAGAAGACTGCACTCTGCAATGAGGAGTAGCTCCTGCTTGCCCTAACTATAGAAAGCCTGTTCACAGTGTTGAGGCAAAAAAGAAAAAAAAAAGTAATAATAATAATAACAATAATAATAATCAGGCAGAGTCAATTGCATACGTACAGAGTACTTTGCATACAGTACCCTCCTTCAGCATGAAGCATGCCCTGGGAACACATCCGAGTGTCATGGGAAGTTAATGACAGGAGTGGCAGCTGAGAGCCAGAAAGGGAGTTGTGGGAAATTTGTCACCGATAGCAGCTAGAGTATGAAAATGAAAATCCCAGCTCTCATGGAACACCGGTGATTTTCTTTCCCTCCACCAGAAGCCTGGTACAGGTCTGCAAAATCACTGGACATCTCAAGGCAATGTGTAGACCAAAAACTTCAAAAAAACTTTTCAGAGAGTAAAAGCCTGGGTGGGGAGCAGTCAGCATGGTACACCAGGGCCTCTTAATGGGTGGATTTGGCTGACACTTTTCTTTTTCTCTTATTTTGCTGTTTCTGGATTTTCTGTGATGAGTTTAAGGGTAGAGATATGATGTACTAGGAATGAAAAAAATGCTTGGGAATTGTACCTAAGGTATTCCCAGATTAATGCCAGTGCTGCCACAGAGAAAACGAATTTGGAAATGGGAAGCACAGGATCATTCTCTCCTGTGCTTTAGGCTCAGCTTGAATATCAAACCGGAGACAACAAAATCCATGCAGGATCCACAGAGATGCC
Source organism: Giraffa tippelskirchi (assembly GCF_054371585.1). Classification (NCBI taxonomy): domain Eukaryota; kingdom Metazoa; phylum Chordata; class Mammalia; order Artiodactyla; family Giraffidae; genus Giraffa; species Giraffa tippelskirchi. The sequence continues at coordinate 15,236,734 of NC_137290.1, forward strand.
TTGAGTGATACCTCAACTTCGAAAGCAAATTTCACCACTGGGGCAGGCAGACCAGAAGAACGCTGACTTAATCTGAAAGGGCTCAGTGGCAGACTCTAACGTTCTCTCCAGGAGAGGCTGGAAAGACAATCACAGAGATACCAACGGGCTGACAGAAGCTGTTCTTCAGATATCTTCAAATTCTTGCCAATATGCCCAGTAAACATACACTCAGGCACATACACTTTCACTTTAGTCGTTTTTCACAGACATTTGTGAGTGTGTACAAGATTGGAAGCAAGAAAGTGATAATGTCAGGAAGTGGTGTTTTGGAGATGGTGGGGATAGGGGTGATCACAGTCTCTGCTCTGCTCTTTACCGAATTACTCAGATTTAAAAAGATGAGGAATTCCCTGGTAATCCAGTGGTTAGGATTCCGTGCGTTCCCTGCTGAGGGTGTGGGTTCATTCTCTGGTCAGGGTACAGGGAGCTCATAAGCTCTGTAGCATGACAAAAAAAAAAAGAATAATCAAACAAAAATCGTGTGCAATTAACTTCATAGACCACTAGCTTGATATCATGGTATTGAACATCCTAACTTCTGAGATCTTGAGAAGATCACCAAAAAATGTTTTCTGCATGAAGATAAGTTGTGGCTGTTCTAATAACTTGCTGGTATGACTCTGTTCCCAGAGCTGACCGCCTGTGTCTCCCAGAGACACTTGGGTTAACACGCCCACTGCTGTTCTGTGTGCAGACTCTCCTCCCCACCATCCATGCACCACAAGGGAGCCTCCACAGTGGATCTGATGTAGTGGATACTGGCCAGGAAGCCCTGCCTATGCTGGGACCATCTTCCTTGAGTACTAGAAAGTGAAATTATGAAATCCTTCTTCTTCTCCACGAAAGATACCAGTGGGTTTATTACACAGAGGTGTTGCTGTCACTTTTTTCTCATCCCCTCCCTTGGGTGGCAGTAATCTGGGGTTAAAGAGAAAGAAAATACCCCCAACTACTGAAAGGGAGCAGACAACATCTAATCAGAAAGACAGAGAGCCATTTAGTGAGGATTACTCACTGTGCTTGTCACTTTTTGAGCACATTCTTAACTTTATGAGGAAGGGGTTATGTGACTTTATCCCATCAGGGCTTCTCTTTTCCAGAACCTATGAGTTTTCTTTTCACCTGAGAATTTTGATTTATTGGATGTTTTGAAAAATATAAGGTTACTTCTCATTAGAGTGACCACCACTATGACTAACGTAAAATGGAAATCATCACCTAGCTTCTTGTATATAGACAACTACAAGGCCTCTTACTCTTTTTTTTCACTTTTAACTCATTATTTTATCAACTAAAGGGAATTTTATGTTTTTGTATCCGTTGATACAGTAAGGGAAAGTTTTTGGATATTTCATGATGCTTTATAAAAATATTAAAACCCTTTTTCCTGAAATTTAATATTTTCCGTTTTGAAATAGTATTTAAAACCATGGATATGACTAACCTAATGAGTGAGATTTGACTAGAATTTTTTGCATATGTTGTAAAAATTCATACTTTTTATGAAAGTCAGTGGATTTTGATAAATTACAATACAAGGACCATGTCCCTAGGAAGATACATTATAAGACGCCATGTTCCTAAGTTTTGAAATGCAAATGTCGTTACTAAGGACAATCCTATTCCCCAAGAACCTGTGCTTTTTGCCACATGCTCCTCCTTCTCTACTGTCAAGGTTCTCATGTTGCTACATGACTTTGTTTTTTTTTTTTTTTAATTTCTTTCAACCACTTTTCTGTGAATTTTTTTTTTTTTAAGAGGCTGTGGAAGAGTACCTTCAGATCATTTCCCATCCAGTGGTCTGAGCACTGAAGTCTCTGGTAGGGAGCCGCTGGGCAGGCATAGACGATATCTGTGTGCCTCTAGACCACAAGATATTAAGAAGAGGTGGCAAGAATACACAGAAAAACTGTACACAAAGATGTTCACGATGCAGATAATCACAATGGTGTGATCACTCTCCTAGAACCAGACATTCTGGAATATGAATTCAAGTGGGCCTTACAAAGCATTACTAGGAACAAAGCTAGTGGAGGTGCTGGAATTCCAGTAGAGCTATTTTGAAATCCTGAAAGATGATGCTATGAACGTGCTGAACTCAATATGCCAACAAATCAGGAGAACTCCGCAGTGGCCACAGGATTGGAAAAGTTCAGTTTTCATTCCAATCCCGAAGAAAGGCAGTTGCAAAGAATGCTCAAACTACTGCACAATTGCACTCATCTCCCACACGAGTAAATTAATGCTCAAAATTATCCAAGCCATGCTCCAGCAATATGTGAACCATGAACTTCCAGATGTTCAAGCTGGTTTTACAAAAGGCAGAGGAATAGCATAGTCGAAGCTATGGTTTTTCCAGTAGTCATGTATGGATGTCAGAGCTGGAGTAGTAAGAAAGTTGAGAACCAAAAGAATCCATGCTGTGAAACTGTGGTATTGGAGAAGACTCTCGAGAGTCCCTTGGACTGCAAGGAGATTCAACCAGTTCACCCTAAAAGACATCAGTCCTGAATATTCATTGGAAGGACTGATGCTGAGCTGAAACTCCAATAGTTTGGCCATCTGACATGAAGGACTGACTGATTCGAAAGACCCTGATGCTGGGAAAGATCAAAGGTGGGAGGAGAAGGGGACAACAGAAGACGAGTTGGTTGGATGGCATCACCAATTCAATGGACACGAGTTTGAGTAAACTGCGGGGTGTTGATGATGGACAGGGAGGCCTGACTTGAAGCAGTCCATTGGCTCGCAAAGAAATGGACACAACTACGCCACTGAACAGACTGACTGAACTCAAAATCAAAGAAAGGGATTCTAGGAAATGTAGAACTAGCCTAGACAAATTAACACAGCAGAGCACAGACCACTTGACTTACTAAACCCTTCCGCTTTACTTAGTAGGATGAATTGAGCTTTGAAAAGCTGAGGTGGCTGATAAAGAGACTGTGGACAAGTCTGCAGGGAGGAGACTTTTTAGTCAATGCTTTAATTGTCCATCTTACAAATCTGCACTAGAAACAGTCAGAATCTCATTTTTGCCACCTCCTTTGCAGTCAGAATGTAACCATGTGATATAGGCTCAATCAATTAGATGCACCTAGATGGTACCCAGGCTCAGCCAATCAAATACATCCAGATGGCACCTAAGACTCAATTACTACAGCCACATGGAATGCAGGCTTAACCAATGGATACACCTACAGGTGAAAGCAATGCAAGTGGATTCTGATGCATAGAATTCAATCTAGCAGAGGTGCAAGAGACATAAGCCATCTCACTAGTGACAGCCGCTGTGTCTGAAGCCAGTGGTAGTGACAGTTCAGTTCAGTTCAGTCACTCAGTCGAGTCCGACTCTCTGCGACCCCATGAACTGCAGCATGCCAGGCCTCCCTGTCCATCACCAACTCCCAAAGTCCACCCAAACCCATGTCCATTGAGTTGACGATGCCAACCCACCTTCTTATCCTCTGCCATCCCCTTCTTCTCCTGCCCTCAATCTTTCCCAACGTCAGGGTCTTTTCCAATGAGTGACAGAAGATCCTGCAATTAATTTCTATATTGTCATGGCTGCCTCTCCAGCCTTCCCTCCCAGAATTCTTAATAAGTTTCTTTCCTGCTCAAAGTTACCTGTAATGGATTTTATTCTTTTCAAGTAGAAAGCTGACACCCCTCTAACTTCATTTAACCATCAAGCCTCTTTGCAAAACTAGACTAAGTAAGGAACAATGTCCAACCCCATGGGCAGTGGAGTCAGGGAGAGGCATTTTGTCAAATTATTATAGTGCCACAGACTCTGGGCCAGTGTCCCTCTGAGGGGGTCACTGACCTGGGTTGTGAGTCGGGTAGACCCATTTGAATCCAGGCTGTGGTGCTGACTGACCTGTTGTGTGACATGGAGCATATCACTTTCCTCATCTTGACAGTGGACTATGATTAGTACTTGCCTCCTCGGGTTGTCATGGAGACCAAAAGATTCCTGTACGAAGCAATCTCTCAACCACACAGCTCAGCACGTGGGATACACCCACACCAGTGATGCTAGAAGGAATGAGAGTCACCTTTCTTTTGCTGGATTAAAAAAAAATCAGTAATGATAGAGGTGGTGTCCTCATGTAGTCCAAGATGAAGATGGTCTGTCAACACTGCAGTTTAGAAAACAGTTACATGTTTTTCGTTTTGAATTTTTTAGTTTTCTTTCTTTTTTTAATTTATTTATTTTAATTGGAGGCTAATTAGTCTACAATATTGTAGTGGTTTTGCCACACATTGACATGAATCAGCCACGGTTGTGCATGTGTTTCCCGTCCTGAATCCCTCACCCGTCCAATCCTATCCCTCTGGGTCACCCCAGTGCCACAGCCCTGAACACTCTATCTCATGCATCGGACTTGGACTGGAGGTCTGTTTCATATATGGAAATATACATGTTTCAACACTATTCTCCGAATCCACCCCACACTTGCCTTCTCTCATAGAGTCCAAAAGACTGTTCTATACATCTGTGTCTCTTTTCCTGTCTTGCATATAGGGTTATCATTACCATCTTTCTGAAACCCATATATATATATATACCTATGGCATAAGTGTGTGTGTGTGTGTGTGTGTGTGTGTGTGTGTGTGTTATTGGTGCTTTTCTTTCTGGCTTACTTCACTCTGTATAATAGGGTCCAGTTTCATCCACCTCGTTAACACTGATTCAAATGCATTCTTTTGGATATATGAGTAATATTCCATTGTGTATATATACCACAGCTTTCTTATCCATTCTTCTGCTGATGGACATCTGGGTTGCTTCCGTGTCCTGGCTATTATAAACAGTGCTGCGATGAACATTGGGGCACATGTGTCTCTTTCAGTTCTGGTTCCCTTGGGGCTTACGTCCAGGAGTAGGACTGCTGTTACATATGGCTGTTCCTTTTCCAGTTTTTTTTTTAAGGAATCTCCACACTGTTCTCCATAGTAGCTCTACTAGTTTGTATTCCCAACAACAGTGTAAGAGGGTTCCCTTTTCTCCACACCCTCTCCAGGATTTATTGTTTGTAGACGTTTGGATAGCAGCCTTTCTGCCTGGTGTGAGATGATACCTCATTATGGTTTTGATTTGCATTTCCCTGATAATGAGTGATTTGAGCATCTTTTCATGTGTTTGTTAGCCATCTGTATGTCTTCTTTGGAGAAATGTCTGTTTAGTTCTTTAGCCCATTTTTTGAATGGCTCGCTTATTTTTCTGGAATTGAGCTGCAGGCGTTGCTTGTATAGTTTTGAGATTTATTCATTGTCAGTTGCTTTGTTTGCTATTATTTTCGCCCATTGTGAAAGCCATCTTTTTCCCTTGCGTAGAGTTTCCTTCTTTGTGCAAAAGCTTTTAAGTTTAATGAGGTCCCATTTGTGTATTTTTGCTTCTATTTCCATTACTCTGGGATCTGGGTCATAGAGGATCCTGCTGTGATTTCTGTCAGAAAGTATTTTGCCTGTGTTTTCCTCTAGGAGTTTTATAGTTTGTGGTCTTACGTTTAGATCTTTAATCTATTTTGAATTTATTTTTGAGTACGGTGTTAGAAAGTGTTCTAGTTTCATTCTTTAACAAGTGGTTGACCAGTTTTCCCGGCATGCTTGTTAAAGGGATTGTCTTGTCTTCATTGGACATTCTTGCCTCCTCTGTCAAAGATAAAGTATCCATAGGTGCGTGGATTTATCTCTGGGCTTGCTATTTTGATTCATTTATCTATATATCTTTTTTGTGTGTGTGCCAGGACCACGCTGTCTCGATGACTGTAGCTTTGTAGTATAGCCTGAAATCAGGCAGGGCATTTCCTCCAGGTCCATTCTTCTTTCTCAAGATTGCTTTGACTATTAGAGGTTTTTTGTAATTCCATACAAATTGTGAAATTATTTCTTCTAGTTCCCTGAAAAATACCGTCGGTAGCTTGATAGGGATTGCATTGAATCTATAGTTTGCTTTGGGTAGTATTCCTATTTTCAGTATATTGATTCTTTCAATGCATGTACATGGTCTATTTCTCCATCTCTTTGTGTCCAGTTTGATTTCTTTCACCAGTGTTTTCTAGTTTTCTATATGCAGGACTTTTGTTTCTCTAGGTAAATATAGTCCTCACTATTTTATTCTTTTCGGTGCAATGGTGAATGGAATTGTTTCTTTAATATTTCTTTCAGTTTTCTCCTTGTTAGTGTACAGGAATGCAAGGGATTTCTGCGTGTTCATTTTGTATCCTGCAACTTTACTATATTCGTTGATTAGCTCTAGTAATTTTCTGGTGGAGTGTTTCGGGTTTTCTATGTATAGGATCATGGCATCTGCAAACAGTGAGAGTTTTACTTTTTCTTTTCCAATCCGGATTCCTTGTATTTGTTTTTCTGCTCTGATCCCTCTTAGCCAAAACTTCCAAAACTATGTTGAATAGTAGTGGTGAGAGTGCACATCCTTATCTTGATCCTGACTTTCGGGGCAATGCTTTCAATTTTTCATCATTGAGGATAATGTTTGCTGTGGGTTTGCCATATATAGCTTTAATTATGTTTAGTTATGTTCTTTCTATGCCTGCTTTCTGGAGTGTTTTGATGATAAATGGATGTTGAATTTCGTTCAAGACTTTCTCTGCAGCTATTGTGATAACCATATTTTTTTTATCTTTCAATTTGCTAATGTGGTGTATTATGTTGATTGATTTGTAGATATTGAAGAACCCTTGTATCCCTGGGATAAAGCCCACTTGGTCATGATAGATGATCGTTTTAATATGCTGTTGGATTCTGCTTGCTAGAATTTTGTTAAGGATTTTGCGTCTATGTTCATCAGTGATATTGGCCTGTAGTTATCTCTTTTTTTGTGGCATCTTTGGCGTTGGTAGTAGGGTAATGGTGGCTTCATAGAATGAGTTTGGAAGTCTGCATTCCTCTGCAACTGGAAGAGTTTGAGTACTATAGATATTAGCTCTTCTCTCAATTTTTGGTATAATCCAGCTGTGAAGCCGTCTGGTCCTGGGCTTCTGTTTGCTGGAAGATTACTGATTACACTTTCCATTTCCGTGCTTGTGGTGGGTCTGTAAAGATTTTCTGTTTCTTCCTGACTCCGTTTTCGAAAGTTGTACTTTTCTAAGAATTTGTCCACTTCTTCCAAGTTGTCCATTTTATTGGCATATAGTTACTGATAGTAGTCTCTTATAATCATTTGTATTTCTGTGTTGTCTGTTGTGGTCTCTCCATTTTCATTTTTAATTTGTTGATTAGATTCTTCTCCCTTTGCCTCTTGATGAGTCCGGCTAATGGTTTGTCAATTTTATTTATCTTCTCAAAGAATCTGCTTTTAGCTTTGTTGATTTTTGCTCTAGTCTTTTTTGTTTCTTTTACATTTATTTGTGCCCTATTTTATGATTTCTTTGCTTCTATTAACCCTGGGGTTCTTCATTTCTTACTTTTCTAGTTGCTTTAGGCAGAGGGTTAGGTTATTTGTTTAACTTTTTTCTTGTTTCTTGAGGTAAGGCTGTTTTGCTCTGAACCTTCGCCTTAGCAGTGATTTTACAATGCCGCATGGGTTTTGGCTTGTTGTGTTTTCATTTTCAATTGCTTCCATGCATGTTTTGATGTCTTTTTGATTTCCTCTGTGATTTGTTGGTTATTTACCAGCGTGACATTCAGCCTCCATATGTTTAAATTTTTAACAGTTTTTCTCCTGCAGTTGACATCTAGTCTTACTGCATTGTGATCAGAAAATATGCCTGGAATGATTTCAAGGTTTTTTGAATTTATCAAGCCTGGACTTATGGCCAAGGATGTGATCTCTTCTGGAGAAGTTTCCATGTGTACTTGAGAAAAAATGTGAAATTCATTGTTCGGTGTAAAATTAGTATAGATATCAATTAGGTTTCTCTGTTCTAATGTATCATTTAATGTTTGTGTTTCCTTGTTGATTTTCTGTTTACTTGATCCATCCATAGGTGTGAGTGTGGTATTAAAATCTTCCACTATTATTGTGTGATTGTTAATCTTCCCTTTCATGCTTGTTAGCATTTTCCTTACATATTGCTGTTCTCTTATGTTGGGTGTTTATGTATTTTTAATCATTACATTTTCTTCTCGGTTTGATGTTTTGATCATTATATAGTGTATTTCTTTGTCTCTTCCACAGGCTTTATTTTAAAGTGCATTTTATATGATATGAGTATTGCTACCCCTGCTTTCTTCTGTTTTTTTTCCCCCCAACCTTTCACTTTCAGTCTGTATGTGTCCCATGTTTTGAGGTGGGCCTTTTGTAGACAACATAAGTAGCGGTCTTGTTTTTGTATCCATGCAGCTAGACTCTGTCTTTTGATTGCGGCATTCAACCCATTTACATGTAAGGTAATTATTGACAGGTATGATCCTGTTGCCATTTGCTTTACTATTTTCGGTTCAGGTTTATGCAGCCATTCTGTTTTTCCTGCCTAGAGAAGATCTTTAGTATTTGTTGAAGAGCTAGTTTGGTGGTGCTGAATTCTCTCCGCTTTTACTTGTCTGTAAAGCTTTTGATTTCTCCTTCATATTTGAATGTGATCCTTGCAGGGTACAGTAATCTGGGTTGAAAGTTTTTCTCTTTCATCACTTGAAGCATGTCCTGCAATTCCCTTCTGGCCTGAAGAGTTTCTGTTGAAAGATCAGCTGTTATTCTTATGAGAATCCCTTTGTGTGTAATGTGTTGTTTTTCCCTGGCTGCTTTTAATATTTGTTCTTTGTGTTTGATCTTTGTTAATTTGATTAATATGTGTCTTGGGGTGTTTCACTTTATGTTTATCCAGCCTGGGACTTTCTGGGTTTCTTGCATGTGGGTGACTATTTCCTTTCCCTTTTTAGGGAATTTTTCAACTATTATCTTCTCAAGTATTTTCTCATGGCATTTCTTTTTCTCTTCTCCTTCTGGGACTTCTCTGATTCAAATGTTGGGGCCTTTAACATTGTCCCAGAGTTTTCTGAGGTTGTTCTCTATTCTTTTAATTCTTTTTTTGTTCTATTTTCCTCTCTGCTTCATTTATTTCTACCATTCAATTCTACCTCAGTTATCCTATCTTCTGCCTCTGTTATTCTACTTTTCTTTCCCTCCAGAGAGTTTTTGATCTCATATATTCCATTATCCATTATTGATTGGCTCTTTTTTTTCCCATCTAGGTCCCTGTTCAATGATTCACCATCATCTCAATCCTTATCTGCAGGCTATTTATCTGTAACTCCATTTTGTCTTCCAGATTTTGGATCTTTTTTAACCTCCTTATTCTGAATTCTTTTTCCGGAAGACTCTCTATCTCCTCCTCTTTTGCTTGGTTTGGTGCACATTTATCATGTTCCTTTCCTGCTGATTTACATGTTTAAACCCCAACCTTGACTAACACACTTAAAAAATGATGAAAAGGACAAATTTTGTTACATCTCATTACCATATTTAAAAAAAAATGTGAAATACCCAAAGCAATTATACACTTTAAATGCTATCTCAATAAATCCTTTTTAAAATGTCAACCAACCTGGCTTCCCAGTTCCTTCTGATCATAATTCAGCCCCCATACCCCTTGATTTCTTTTCATTCTCTGATCTCATCAGCTCCATCTCCAATGCTGAATCCCTCATTCTGGCCCCCTCAACTTTCTCCTATTCTGAGAAGATCCAGAAGCCCCCTCAGGTTTTTTTAGTTGCTCTCCCTTCTACCTTGGGTGTTCTTCCAATAAAGGTACAGGCTCTGAGATCTAGCTGCCCAGCAGAATCACCTGAAGAACTTATGAATGCCCCAACCCCACCTGAGAGAGTCAGATATCGTTACTTGGGGAAAGAGGGTGGCACCTGAACATTTATTGTTGTTTTAATACTTGCCAGGCACTTCTAACATTCAGCCGGCACTACTAAATCACTGCTGAAGACATCGTGCTCAGTTCCCACATAAAGGTTTCAGTTCAAAGGCCAGTTCTACAAGAGGCCGTCCCCAATCACACCAACTACTTCCCTTCCATATGCTACATATTTGATTCTGTCCCACCTAAGATTCTATCATATACAGATCTGCTTCCCAGTGAGAATGTCAGATGGATGAAGGCAGAGCCTGTGTCCTCAGTGCTTGGTTCCCCACAGATGCTCAGCACACAACTGTTTCATGAATGACCCTCCACCGGTGCCCTCCTGGGTCTAGCTTCCGCTCTAAGGGCTGCAGTTCTCCATGACGACCATTAGGTGGCGATAGTGCCTGGCTGCATTAAAGGTCATCTCTAGACCCACCAATGGAGAAGACAATGGCAACCCAATCCAGTGCTCTTGTCTGGAAGATCCCATGGATGGAGGAGCCTGGTAGGCTGCAGTCCATGGAGTCGTGAAGAGTCAGACACGACTGGGCAACTTCATGTTCACTTTTCGCTTTCATGCATTGGAGAAGGAAATGGCAACCCACTTCAGTGTTCTTGTCTGGAGATTTCCAGGGACAGGGGAGCCTGGTGGGCTGCCATCGATGGGGTCCCACAGACTCGGGCACAACTGAAGGGACTTAGCAGCAGCAGGAGACCTACCAGGCCAACTGTGCAGGTCGGGGCAGTGGTAGAAGGGGGTAGGTGGTGGGGCCCATCCTGCCCTGTGCTTAGCCATTGCTCAGAGAAAGGAGAAAGGACCACGGCAGACAGTTGGTGGCCTCCCTCTCCTCCTCATTTCTAGACTCTGAGCCACTGAGCCCTGAAAACAGCCCACTCAGACTAAAGTCAGAGGCAGAAGGTCCTGCTTCCCTGTCTGGAACCTCCAAGTCCTGGCCAGTCCCTGAGCCCTGGATGTAACCTCCTGAGATGAATTCCATAGGTCCCTCACCTAGCTGATGACTTGCACACAAGGCTGGTCTGCTGGCCATGGCTGGTATCAGCAGACAACCTGAATATCCATCAACTGGGAGTTGTGACACACACTGCCACCTTCCACGTGGCAGGCTCCCATACCCCGAGAGAAGAATAAGGAAGCTCTTGTAAGGTCTTCTCTAAACCAGTTCCATTCCATTCCTTTCACAACACCAGCCAGGGATGGCTTGAGGGGCCAAACATGCCCTGCTTTTGTCTAGCCATGGAGCTGAGGAGTGTTCCCATGTTTAAATGATGGGAAAAAAAAATACTTATGTGACCCATGAAGATGAAATGACCAGGATGTGCCTGGGCAGAGTCAAGGTCACACGTTGCCCACAGAGCTCCTTGTAGCTCAGGTTGCCATCTTGGCTACTGAAAGACAAATTCATTCCCTGCCAGTGTTCTTCTGAGACTGACCCCAGATTTCCCTTCTGTCTCCATCTCTGTCAGTAAATTCTCTAGAACTGAACTTCCCAGGAAAGCTGCAAGTGGGGACATTTATTTATAATGTGGAGAGAAACCTTCCTGACCTCATGTGACCCCGTCTCCGTCTTTGGCCCAAACCTGATACATCCATCCTGACCAAATGGAAAACTGTCAGTTCGAGGAAGAGCAAGGCATATTTTTTCCAAAACAGCTTCATTTAAAAAAGGTGAAGATTCTGAAAAACTTAGGGGGTGGGGAGAACCCATAAGAACATACCTCGTGAATCTACTGGTTCAGTCACAAAGAAACACCCTCATCAGAGAAGATATTTAAGTTTCATACAAATGTTATACAAAGAAATTGTGAAAAAAATACTTCCGTATGCGAAAAGCAATTATGCTTCACAAATAAGGCTAGGTTTTTGTTTCTTTTGACAACTGCAATTGACAAATGTTCTTTCTTGTTTTCCTCTAGTACCCTCTTTTTTATTTCTTTTTATTATGAGTAACTAGCTGGAAACTATACAGTTCACATCCTCTTATCTATAATGAAGAGAAAGGAAACAAGATTAAAGTGTACAACAAAATGTACTGAAATGGTATCGTACAATTAATTTTTATCCTATACATACATCACCTTTTTGCTTTGTTCAATGCTTCTTGAACATACATACAAAATGGTACTATAGCATACAGAGTGTAACGGCAGAGTGGTGTCCTGTTTCCCCTCAAACTGCTTTTGTTTCATATTGACATATAAACCTAAAATTCCATCGTATAAATATTACCAACATGCTTCATCTCAGGCTCAAATGTCCTCCGAGTGTGTCTCGCCTTTGACTTTTCACTTCTATGAAGCATGGCCATCTCTTACCAAGAAGGTGTGAGTGTCTTTAAAGGAACCACAAAGCAAAGAAAATCTCTGTTTTGGAGCTTCGGACTTGAATGCTTTCTACGGTCTTCTCTTCTGCAAACTGCGGTGAGCGGGGTTGTTTCTAGTTAATCATCTGTAAACAAAGATATGGGTTTTTCCTTTTTTTCTTTTGTCCCTTTTATTGGAGTAGAGTCATCATGGAAATCACTTCAGATTAATGAGCACATCTATGTGCTCTTCTGGTCCAGAGAGCTTCCCTTTTAAAACATGGTAACATAGCACTTGAAATGGGCCAGTGGGTGCATGTGATGTGTCCATAGCAGCACTAAACTCCGTGCTGGAAATTCCTGATCCCAATGTGCTGTGTACAGACATAAAATGGAAACAGCTCACAGGGTGTCACAGAGAAGGAGCTGTGCACCGTAAAGCAACCCCTGTCCCCTCTCTGTACCCCTGTGTCAGACTGGCTGGGTGACCATCCTTTCTCCAGCATCCAAACATTCTTTTTGTTGTTGTGTGTGTCTTTTGTTTTGTTTTGTTTTGCTTTTCTCTTTCTCTCTCTCTCTCTCTCTCTTTTAAAGAAGTTAAAGTTAGTACAAGTGTGAAAAGGGGAAGCTACTCTAGGCTTGATGACAGTCACAAATTGTATATTATTTACATCTAAAGCAAAGATTTCATGTGGGTGGAACATTCCACAGTGAAGGGTAATGCCAGACATGATATAATGTGCCCTGCCCTCCATGCCAGTTGCAGAGGCCAAGTCAGATGGTGGCAGTCCTCCTGTCTCATGTTTCTTTGCCATTTCTGGTTTCCCTGGTGTCTGGATTTTTTCCCTCTATGGAGTGGGTGGTGTGTGTCCTAGCATGTCCCTAGGCACAGAAGGTGTCCAGGTGGGACTCTTTCAGGATGAGGCTCCTTGAACTGGTACCAGTGTTCTGCTCAGAGCGGGCTGAGCCTCGCTTCTCCTCACTGCCGCTCCAGCAAGTGGATTTACTGCTCTGGGAATGGTCTGGGAGGGGGAAAGCCAAGGGGAAAGGGAGATTTAGCTTTCCTGCCCATCTCTGGCCATTCCTGCCCACCCCCTTCTACTTGATCTGCACCTGCTTCCCCAGGAAGCCACCTTCCCCTCCCAACTCTCCAACACACAGGGGGGAAATCCTGCCACTGTTTACTGACCTGGATTTTTGGGTCTTTAAGGATTTAACAAGAGCTGGTTGGAAAAACAGAAGGGCTTTGTGCTCAGAAAAAATAAAGATGAGGGGGGAAACGTACTAACGTATCGAGAAAGGGGTTTCTTATGCAGTAATTGGGACCAGGCACTCTTACTGCATGTGTAGACACAAAGAACCCCAAGCACTTGTTATATTTAACCTTGGGCACCAAGAAAGGCACTGAGATTTGGTGTTCAGTCTACTTAATCCTGTTAACGGAGTTTCTTTCATCACTGTATAGACAACTTGAAAGCAGACTTATACCTCAACCAGCCAAAGGAAAAAGAGTGAAGACCAGAATGGTTAAGCCCACCTGGGCTTAACGGTTAAGCCCAACTGGCTCCGAGTATGGACAAGCTAATGGGTCAACAGAGGATGAAAGAACCACAGTAAGGGCTAAGGGAGTTTCAAGGACACGTGCACCATAAGGAGCTACATCGTGGATGAGTAAGACATGAGGACACTGAAGGAAGAGCCAAATGAGGTGTTTGTCCAGCGGGGAGACACCCAGCCTGCAGGCTCAGTGGGATGGCCGACTCTGAGAGACCCACCAGCACATCACTGAGATCCCATCATATATTAGATCGTTTACCAAGTTCAGACAGATTGGGACAAAACTTTTTTTTTTTTTTAACTTCTTGAGGTGGGATGATAATATATGAACACAAGAGGTCGACTCTCAAGCTTAGAGACAGAATCAGAGTGGGGGAGCAAGGAACCAGATCATCACCTAGAAAGGTAAGTACTCTTATCATCGCCTAGTGATAGGCAGAATGTGTGTGGTTCTGAGCTCTGGTTTGAGAAGAGAAGCAGCAAAGACAGTGATAAGGATCTCCCAAGTCACATATTCACTCAGGAGAGAACACATTCTCGTCACTTGTATCTATGACCCAAAGGGAGCGCTATTGTGGTGGGCAGAGCTGGGTTCCAGGGTGGAGCTATCTTAGGGTTCTTGAGTCCAAATCCACCCCTTCTTAGACATTCTTCCCTACTCATGACACCTACATTGTTAGTCCTCTGGAAAGTCGGTGATTGAGCTGGTCATCACGACACGGAAACTCTGACAACAATGTACTCAAGTCACATCGAATCTCCCCAGCTCTGACAACAATGTACTCAAGTCACATCGAATCTCCCCAGCTCTGCTGTAGGCAGAGAACAGCTAGGCAGCGGGGCTTAGCTTACTTAGCACAGGAGCCACATCCCAGAGCCAGGCCACCTGAGTAAGTGCAGAGCCTGACCTCTCCCATGGACAGGACAGGGCACGCTGGCTGATTCAGCCAATCACTGCAGAGGAAATGGGTGTTACTTCAGCACTCACCATGAAAATAGCAAGGATGAAGCCCCTTCAAGAAGCCAGATCGGGAATTCCCTGGCAGTTCGGTGGTTAGGACCTCGTGCTTTCACTGCCAAGGGTACAGGTTCAATCTCTGCTTGGGGAACTAAGATCTCATGAGCTGGTTAGCATGGTCAAAAAATAAATAAATAAATAAATAAATAAATAAAATAAAAGCAGGAGAGAGAGAGAAGCCAGACCATCCATCCTCTCTCTCTCATATCCTCCTGCTGTTTCCAATGGCCATCAGGAGCACAGTGAGGAAGAAACCAGGCAAAGCCAAGACCCATCACTCAGAAACATACATGCTCACAAAGAAAACACACACACACACACACATTCACTCAGGAGACGAGCACACTGACTGCTGGGAAAAGATCCCCGTTGGCTGTCATGAAGTTGGTTCATACTTCCACTTCTGCACTGGGTAGTTTGTGTGAGGCTGGTGCTCTGTGATGTTTGGGGGCAGAGGCAGGTGGTTTGTCACACCTGTTGCTAACTGAAGATACAGCAAGGCAACGTCAGAGACTGGCAGAGAGCTAGAGTCTGGAAGAGAGCTCAAGTCCGTAGAAACCCACCAGCCCTCTATCCTGCTGTCCAACAGGCTACTGATCTTAGAACTGGAGAGCTTCTGAGTCAGTGTTGCCATTTTCCAAATTGAGGCAGTCATAGAAGACTAAGGCTTTTACAAATGTATATTAAACCATGAACTAAGATCACTGGACGCTGAACGAGATTACAGGTGGAAATAAGGCATACCATGATGTAAAAGCCATAAATTCCCAGAAGTTTGAAAGCAAATTTCCTTCAGAACCACTCTGCCAAGAGCTTAGTTCATCCAGGGAAACTGTAGGCACTGGCTCCACCACACTTAGGTGGCAAGGCTCCATCAAAGGAACCTAGATTATTTAGGCTAAGTATAATCATGAATCTACTGCCAAGGCTGATGAGAGATCAGGAAAGAGAGTGTGATGGAGGTACATGGAGTGACAAGGGATGAGGAAGGAGCCACAGGTGAGATTTTACTGGACCATACCTCAGCCATGATGGTAGGACTCAGACACATACTTATTTGAAATGGAAGAGCCCAAAATGTGCGCCATGAAGTGTCTCAAGAAAACAACCCTTATGGCAAAGAATTTGGCAGGGAAATGGTTGAAGATATGCGAGTGGTGAGCGGGGAGAAAAAACACCCAGGGAAAAGTAAGGCTATACAGAGATGGAAATGTAATCACAGTGCACTAGTTGACTCTGAGACCAACAGCACGACCATAATGATGGACACACAGATGGTCATCTGGCAACGTTTATGACTCAGCCAACAGCCGGAACTGAGGTGGACCATCTGCAGTTATAGAATAGAATGCACAAGATCTCTCCACCTTGGTGATGGGAACTCAGAGCAGGAAAATGGAAAAGTCTGAAAATGACAGTGGAGGAGAGGTGAGGGAATAAATGTGCACCAAGAGAGGGGTCCAGAGACAGTTTCCTCCAGCTGGGAGAACAAGGACTAAGGAATAAGTGTTGTACTGGAGCAAGGAAGCCTATAGAGCACGTCAAACAGTGACAGAGTGGTCTTGGAGAGAGGGGAGAAGAGAGGTGATAAGTGACCCCAATTCTCATCTTCAAAAGTCACAAGTCAACACACAACGTCTAGATAAAGTCAAGAAACAGCAATATGAGGAAATAAGTTATCTATAAATAAGTACAGGATGCAAAAAATAGCCATGAAGACGGGGGCAAGGAATTGTTTTTCCCTATGTGATTTTACTTTCTCTGACTACACACATCCCATCGTATCAGGGATGGTACAGGGGATTCATCCCACGACCCACCATGGACACCAGATTGCATGGAAACTTAATCTCATGGCCAGCCCTCCATAGCCACATCCACAGATTCAACCAGCTACAGATTGTGTAGAAATTCATTCATTACAGGAACGTAATTCCGCTCAGATTTGGACTGCATAATCCAAACCCATGTTGTTCAAGGGTCAACTCGATATGCATGCATCACTTTAAAATCTTAAGATGAAGAGACAAGTGAACAGGAGAGTGGTATGGACACCAAAAGGAAGTTCCTAACTCCTGTTTAACCTTTCTTTCTCTCAACTAGACCCTCATCTTAACCAGCCTGGTTCCAGAGGTTGATAAAGAGCACAGGAACCTCCATGTTTGTAACGCTCAGCTTTCCTCCAGCTTCCACCTACACTATCAGCAAGCAGTGAGCACATACAGAAGTCGTCAGGCATATGAGGAATGAGAAAATGAGCTGGTCTGTCTGCTTTGACACAAGCCTTCAGCCAGAAGGCTGTGGAGTGGAAAAAAAGGGGGAAATGAACAGGCGTGAGCTCACAGTCCTGATCAGGCATCCAGGAACCTCCAGCTCAGCTCACACTCTAGAATAATCCTGAAACACTCCCTAATAAATGCTGACAATTGAGGCTCCTTCCCTCTGTCCCCTCTAGTCATCAGGCTCCCTGAGATGTTCTTCTCCTACTCCAGCCTCTGCACCAACTCACCAGCATCTCTAGACCAACCCCTAGGCCAGGAAACACCTCATTCACCTCACAACTGCCAGATGCTGTATCTCCCAACCACGTTTGTACATGCAAGCCTCCTTGTCACACCAGATTCTGTACCCCACAGCATCACCAATCCTCCTCTTCCCATGTGGATGACACCACTGTGCTGCTCCAAATCCCCAACAGGGCTCCCTGCCTGCAGCAGTGTTTTCCCAACTTGAACCCTTCCACCGACCAACCACCTCCACGGCTTTGACACATCCAAAGTCCCCCTACTTATGGCTCAGCTAATGTTTCTAAACTCACTTTCCACTTAAGTCAAACAAAAACTCTTCTATCAACACCAAAAGCAGGAAATCAGAATACCTGCCCTACACAGACGGCAACTCTACAAATCAACATAATGAAAACCCAACTGTAGCAGAAAACTCGAGGTGGGTGCTGTGCTGCTGTTGAAGTCTCAAGTCTCCTCTGCCATTGTTAAAAAGAGAAGCTAGAAGAAGGGATGAGGAAGACACCTCAGCTCCAAACTCAACGTGTCCTCCAGATGCAGTCACAAGACCCGAGTGAGAGTGAGAAGGGAATTGACAGGCGGTTCAGTCATACTTCCATGCCTATTCATCTTCATATTCCCCCGAAAATCAGCTCATGCCACTCTCTCATCATGTCTCCTGGATCTAAACCCCGCTTCCAGTGCCACTGGGAAACCTCCAGCCACTCTAACAAGATACATCATTTCTTGCTCTAAGTACTCAATATGCAGAAACTAACTAACAAACAAAAGTTTGGTTTTCAGCTGAAGACAATGATCTGGGAGAGAGAAAGACCCTGGAGCTGAAGGACCCTGAAAGAAGCAGAATTGTTCTCACTGAGGATGAACCATTTTAGAATGCCCTAAAACTTACTTGAGAGGTTGCAGGGGAAAGCCTAAAGAACACAGCTCAAACTCCACAGAAGAGAACTAGAAAAGTTAGTGCCAGATAATCTACCCAAAACAGCCTGCCAGGTTATTCCTCGATAAGAAATATTTCTACAGAAAGATCACTTCCGTAGAAATGCTTTTCTCCTCTGAAGGCCTCCACGGAATGTGGATGCTGGGACCTCAGGGACAAGTTCACACAGTTTAATTTACTATGGTCATTTCTGAGGGCAGAAGAACTGTCCAAACCAAATGTATCTTCTGCCCCACCTCAGTTCAGCAATAGAAACTCTCTCTGTCTTTGATTCAGAACTGAAAAAAACAAAACAAAACACAGCAAAAAAAAAAAAAAAAAAAAACTGACACAAATAAGGTAAATTCTCAACTTGGAGAAATGCCTCAAAGCTGCTTGCTAAGCCATCCTTCACCTCTACTGACCAGCCCAGGGTTCCCTCAAAGATCCCTAAGGAACCACAGTTTGCAAACCACTTCCCTGAACCCTTCAGACTCCCCTGGAGGAGACGGCTCCCCTGCCCCTGCGGAACATGAGAGTACATACAACCATCAGGGGGCCATGTACCAGAGTCTAGCTTGGAGCATAAGAGAAAGGAGAGGGTATTTCCTTGGACCCAGAGAGGTCAAGGATCTAGAAACACAGAAAAAGACAGATGGAGCCAAGGCACTGTTTTAAACAGGGCCTCCCCAGTACCCCGCCCCAGGGAAGCCCGGGGATCCATAGGGGTGCTCATCATGGCCCCGACAACACCTTAACACCCTCTGCCTGGCATGCTCAGGGAGGGAAGGCCAGGCCAGTCAGTGTGGCCTAAGCCCTGTGCCCTTTTCTGCTCCATCTCCCTGGACACAGAACTAGGGAGGCCCCTTACTCAATGCTAGAGCCTCAGCTTCAAGAACACTGTTTGTCAACTCCCCCCTCTATGACCTATTCTACTCTCTGGATTTCTATCCTATCCCCAAAGGATGTACAGCCATCCCCCAGTACCCAAGGTGGAATGGTTCCAGGACCCCTCAAGGATACTAAAATCCAAGGACGTGCAAGTTACTTATATAAAATGGCCTAGAAGGATGAATACAACTGTGCCTTTGTATCCAACGGTTCCACATTCATGTATTCAACCAAACAGAGGTGGAATTTTGGTTGTTTGCATGTACACATGAGAAATCCATGGATAGAGAAGGCTACCTATATACTAAATCATATTATATCAATTCACTTTTATTCCACAATAACCTCTTCCAAGGCAATGATATCAATAAAGTCAAAGAGGTTTGACTTCTGGGATGAATTGATGTTTTTCCCTGATACACACGAATTAAAATCATAATGACTACAAATGTAAAAAATGACCAATGTGTCCTCTAAAATAACATCTGCATGCAATCAATATGGCACCCCCTGGGAAAATCAGAAATTTGATGTCTGTGTCCAATATGGCAATCACCAGCCACCCATGGCTATTGTATCTACATTCATTATCATTAAATTAACCTGAAATCCAGGTTTTGGTCACACTAGCCCCAGTTCAAGTGTTCATTGTTCAAGTGCCATATGAGGCTGGTCGCAGGTTTTCACAATGGGCAGAGGGGATGTAGAACATTCCCATCATCACAGAAGGTTCTACTAGACAACACTTGTCCTCTACATGCAGCCTGAAGACAGACAACTTCCCACATCACGGGAATCACCATGGTATTGGGAGGGGGCTGCTCTGAGATTCTGTTTGGCCCTAGGTGTGTGCGATGGATACTCACCGAGCCACTGTCCTTGCATTTCTCAGCTGGCGTCCCCTTCGCTTTCAAGGCGCTGGTTTACAGGGGGGCTGCCTGAGTTTCGGAGGAAGTGCCCTGGGATAACTTATTTAGTGTTTCCGTGTTCACATCGGGGTCTACTTCCTGCTGAGGGGTGGTAGTTGAGTGCAGAGGGGGACAGAAGTCACATATACGCTGAGCATAGTAGTTCCCAGGACTGCAGGGAACCCTGCTCTGTGCAAACCACCATGTGTTAAGACATGCCAACCAGCTCCACCCAGGTTACAGTGTGGTTCCTGAATAGCTGGATCGAAGCCTTCCCAGACACAGGAATTCCAGACTGTGTTTGAAGATATGTTCATTTTTAAGAGTGAGAGAGAAGAGTGAAATGGTTGACTGAAAGCTCAACGTTCAGAAAATTAAGATCACGGCAACTGGTCCCATCACTTCATAGGAAATGGATGGGGAAACAGTGTCAGACTTTTTTTTTTTTTTGTGGAGCTCCAAAATTACTGAAGATGGTGATTGCAGCCATGAAATTAAAAGACACTTATTCCTTGGAAGGAAATTTAGGACCAACCTAGATAGCATATTAAAAAGCAGAGACATTACTTTGCCAACCAAAGTCCATCTAGTCAAGGCTATGGTTTTTCCAGTAGTCAGGAATGAATGGGAGAGTTGGACAGTGAAGAAACCTGAGCCCCGAAGAATTGATGCTTCAGAACTGTAGTGCTGGAGAAGACTCTTGAGAGTCCCTTGGACTGCAAGGAGATCCAACCAGTCCATCCTAAAAATCAGCCCTGGGTGTTCAATGAAATTATTGATGTTGTAGCTGAAACTCCAATTCTTTGGCCACCTGATACTAACGGTTGACTCACCAGAAAAGACCCTAATGCTGGAATAACTGGGAGCAGGAGGAGAAGGGGACAACAGGAGATGAGGATGGCATCACCACCATCCAGCAGAGTTTGGGTAAACTCTGGGAGTTGCTGAACGACAGGGAGGCCTGGTGTGGTGCCGTTCTAGGGGTCGCAAAGAGTGGGACATGACAGATTGACTGAACTGAAAGTCGCTCATTCGTGTCTGACTCTCTGCGACCCCATGAATTGCAGCACGCCAGGCCTCCCTGTCCATCACCAACTCCCGGAGTCCACCCAAACCCATGTTTATCGAGTAGGTGATGCCATACAACCATCTCATCCTCTGTCGTCCCCTTCTCCTCCCGCCCCCAATCCTACCCAGCATTAGGGTCTTTTCCAATGAGTCAACCCTTCGCATGAGGTGGCCAAAGTATTGGAGTTTCAGCTACAACATCAGACCTTCCAATGAACACCCAGGATTCATCTCTTTTAGGATGGATTGATTGGATCTCCTTGCAGTCCAAGGGACTCTCAAGAGTCTTCTCCAACACCACAGTTCAAAAGCATCAATTCCGTGGCACTCAGCTTTCTTCACCATCCAACTCTCACATCCATACATGACCACTGCAAAAACCATAGCCTTGATTAGACGGACTTTTGTTGGCAAAGTAATGTCTCTGCTTTTAAATATGCTATCTAGGTTGACCATAACCTTCCTTCCAAAGAGTAAGTGTCTTTTAATGTCATGGCTGCAGTCACCATCAGTTTTATTAAATCATTCTGGAGATATAAGCATGTTCGTGAAGCAAATAGTACGACTGTTCCAATTTCATAATTTCCTTTTTTAGACGAGTGTGCACCCCCATGCACTTGCTATCACCCTGTTACAGCATAGTTGAAAGGTTTTCACAGACCACATGGACCACAAATCCTAAAACGTTTATTCTCTAGACCTTCTTAAAAAAAGCTTACGAACCCCTGCCTAAGCGTCTCAAACTTGGGTCATTTATCTACCACCCTTGAAAAATTTAGCAATCCACTGACACATTTCCTTGTCACATTATTTATGTTATTTGTGTTTAAATATATTCTTTGAAGTGGAGACTTCTTGTAAACACAGAAATCTAGTATTGGCCATAAATGAGCACTAAGTATAAAATATTACTAATACATATTATTAATCACGTCTTACTAGGTGGTGTCTCCAGCTAGAGTTTCTTGGCCTGGGATCTGCTTGCTGTGTTTTGGAAAGAGATTTAAAAGGCAGATTAGTTCCAAAGCAGCACTTTGTCCTTCACATAAGCACTAGTGATTGTTATAGCCTTGAGTCCAAGATGGGCTCCATGGTGGGGGCTGTCTAGTATATTGTACATTGTGCATTGCAGAATGGGGTAGAAGATGTGTTTGATTTGTGTGTGTGTGTGTGTGTGTCTGCTTAGTCACTCACATTTCCGACGCTTTGCAACCCCATCAAATGAAGCCTGCCAGACTCCTCTGTCTGTGGCCTTCTCCAGGCAAGAATACTGGAGTGTGTTGCCATTTCGTTCTTCAAGGGATGTTCTCGACCCAGGGATCAAATCCAGGTCTCCTGCATTGCAGGCAGTTTCTTTACCACCTTAGCTACCAGGGATGACCACATTGCTTGGGGCAGAGACAAATATTGCCCAAAGCAGGGAACCACAGCAAACCACATGAAGCTAAAGTCATCTGGGCTGTCATTACAAGCTCCATTCACACAAGTGAATGCATCCAAGTAAACTGGAGGGTGGAGACAATGGTGCCTGGAGACTTGGCTATGTGTCTGCCTGCTACTCTCGTGTATGTAGGAGTCATTTGTGGTGAGTGAGCGTGGCAAGCGCCCTGTGATCCAGGAGGAGCCAAGGACCCGTCCACCACAGTCGGGTCCAGGGGACACTCTTAGTCCCACCTGACTGGGTGCAAGACTTCATGTGCTCGGGCCAGTGGGCCTTCTGGCAGGGGTAGTCAGAGTAGCTGGTATTCCACAGCAGTAGAAAACATCCTCCTTCTTGCAGTTGGTACAACACAGCTTCCTCCTGGTCTCGGCCACTGCCTGCTGCTTCTCCAGCTCCAGTTGCTTCTTCACCTCAGCAATGAGCTGGTCCTGCTCCTGTTCTAGGCTCTGCCGCATCTCTGCCTTTTTCAACTCTGCCAGAGGAGGGGAGGGGAGAGGACACTGACTTCATCGCCCATCCCAAGCCATGGGTTCATTCACACCAGGTCAGAAGGTGAATCCTAACAGGTGTGAAACATTGGGTCGGGGATGCCCTGGTCATATGAGCCCGTGCAGAGAATCACCCAGCTTCCCTGAGCTCCAATGTCTTCATCTGTAAAATGGGCATCCACCACGCTGACCACGAATGTAAGCATGATCATGAACGTCAGGTCCTGAGGATACTGAAAATGGGGCCCTGCGGTGATTCTGTAGGAAGTACTCACATAAAACCTCTGAAAAATGTCCACTCAATTCACTTTGAAATTTATCATTTGTATAAGGTTTTTTCTCTATCAAATACAGAGTACCTATGATCTGTAGGCACTGTTGTAAACACTTTATAAATGTGAACTCTTTTAATCCTTACTCCAACCTTAAGGAGGTGTATACTCCTACAATACCCATTTCACAGATGAGGAAACTGAGGCACACAGCTAAGATGAGCAGAGCTGGGGCTACAACTTGGATATATTTCTTTTCTGATGTGTTTAGTGGCAGCAGATCTAATCTTCCAGACAGGGCATCAGGACTGATCATTGGGCTGACAGGACAATGATCAAACTGCTCAGGCTACTGAGATTTCTCTCAGTTTTACAACAGGTCAGAGCTCACAAGCAGGAGAAGCTATCACAGTTGTTGTTGTGAATTTGTTGCTGATGTTGGTATTTGGAAGAGAGGAAAACGGGTTTCTGCCAGCTCCTGCTTCATACCTGGTTTCTCCAGGTTAGACTCCCTAAGATGCTGTGTTCTCCCTAAGATTGGTAAGGCGGCCTGGACTACTTTTGACTGAGTGCACATTTGGGCCTAACTCTAGACATGCCAAGAAGTTCCTATCCAAACCTTTGTCAGTGGAGGCCAGGTCAGCAGCACTTACCCAAGTTGTACTTCATGTCCAAGAGCTCCTTTTGGTGCAGCCACTGGACATCCCCCCCCCCCATGCAGTTATATATTTATTCCTCATTCAAATTCTCCATTATTATATTTTTTAATTTTTTTAAATATAAATTTATTTATTTTATTTGGAGGCTAATAACTTTCCAATATTGTAGTGGTTTTGACATACATAGAGATGAATCTGCCACGGGTGTACATGTGTTCCTCATCCTGAACCCACCCCACACCTCACTTCCCATCCCATCCCTCTGGGTCATCCCAGTGCACCAGCCCCGAGCACCCTGTCTCATGCATCAAAAATGGACTGGTGATTCATTTTGCATGCAATGATATACATGTTTCAATTCCATTCTCCCAAATCATCCCACACTTTCCCTCTCCCAAAGAGTCTAAAATACTGTTCTATACCTTTGTGTCTCTTTCCCTGTCTGTCTCGCATTTAGGGTTATCATTACCATCTTTCTGAAGCATATATATATATATATATATATATGCATTAGTATGCTGTATTTGTGTTTTTATTTCTGGCTTACTTTACTCTGTATAATAGGCTCCAGTTTCATCCACCTCATTAGACCTGATTTAACTGTTTTTTTGTTGTTGTTGTTTTTTAATAAATTTATTTATTTTAGTTGGGGGCTAATTACTTTACAATATTGTAATAGTTTTTGCCATACATTGACATGAATCAGCCATGGGTTTACATGTGTTCCCCTTCCTGGACCCCCACCCACCTCCCTCACCATCCCATCCCTCTGGGTCATCCCATTGCCCTGGCCCTGAGCCCTTGTCTCATGCATCGAACATGGAATGGTGTTCTGTTTCACATATGATAATATACACGTTTCAATGCTATTCTCCCAGAACGTCCCACCCTCACCTTCTCCCTCAGAGTCCATAAAATTGTTCTATGCATCTGTGTCTCTTATTCTGTCTCGCATATAGGGTTATCGTTACCATCTTTCAAATTCCATATATATGCATTAGTATACTGTATTGTTGTTTTTCTTTCTGGCTTACTTCACTCTGTATAATGGGCTCCAATTTCATCCATCTCAGTAGAACCGATTCAAATGTATTTTTTTAAATGGCCGAACAATATTCCATTGTGTATATGTACCACAGCTTCCTTATCCATTCATCCGCTGATGGACATCGAGGTTGCTTCCATGTCCTGGTTATTGTAAACAGTGCTGCGATGAACATTGGGGTACACGCGTCTCTTTCAATTCTGGTTTCCTCGGTGTATATGCCCAGCAGTGGGATTGCTGGGTCATATGGCAGTTCTATTCCCAGTTTTTTAAGGAATCTCCACACTGTTCTCCATAGTGGCTGTACTAGTTTGCATTCCCACCAACAGTGCAAGAGGGTTCCCTTTTCTCCACACCCTCTCCAGCATTTATTGCTTGTAGACTTTTGGATAGCAGCCATTCTGACTGGTGTGAAATGATACCTCATTGTGGTCTTGATTTGCATTTCTCTAATAGTGAGTAATGTTGAGCATCTTTTCATGTGTTTGTTAGCCATCTGTATGTCTTCTTTGGAGAAATGTCTGTTTAGTTCTTTGGCCCATTTTTTGATTGGGTCGTTTATTTTTCTGGAATTCAGCTGCAGAAGTTGCTTGTATATTTTTGAGATTAATTGTTTGTCTGTTGCTTCATTTGCTATTATTTTCTCCCATTCTGAAGGCTGTCTTTTCACCTTGCTTATAGTTTCCTTTGTTGTGCAAAAGCTTTTCATTTTTATTAGTCCCATTTGTTTATTTTTGCTTTTATTTCCAATATTCTCGGAGGTGGGTCATGGAGGATCCTGCTGTGATTTATGTCGGAGAGTGTTTTGCCTATGTTTTCCTCTAGGAGTTTTATAGTTTCTGGTCTTACGTTTAGATCTTTAATCCATTTTGAGTTTATTTTTGTGTACGGTGTTAGGAAGTGTTCTAGTTTCATTCTTTTACAAGTGGTTGACCAGTTTTCCAAGCACCACTTGTTAAAGAGATTGTCTTTTCTCCATTGTATATTCTTGCCTCCTTTGTCGAAGATAAGGTGTCCATATGTGCGTGGGTTTATCTCTGGGCTTTCTATTTTGTTCCATTGATCTATATTTCTATCTTTGTGCCAGTACCATACTGTCTTGATGACTGTGGCTTTGTAGTACAGCCTGAAGTCAGGCAGGTTGATTCCTCCGGTTCCATTAAGCAAACATTATCCTCAATGGTGAAAAACTGAAAGCATTTCCCCTAAAGTCAGGAACAAGGCAAGGATGCCCACTTTCACCACTACTATTCAACATAGTTTTGGAAGTTTTGGCCACAGCAATCAGAGCAGGAAAAGAAATAAAAGGAATACAGATAGGAAAAGAAGAAGTAAAACTCTCACTGTTTGCAGATGACATGATCCTCTACATAGAAAACCCTAAAGACTCTACTAGAAAATTACTAAAGTTAATCAATGAATATAGTAAAGTTGCAGGATATAAAATTAACACACAGAAATCCTTTGAATTCCTATACTCCAATAATGAGAAAACAGAAAGAGAAATTAAGGAAACAATACCATTCACCATTGCAACAAAAAGAATAAAATACTTAGGAATATATCTACCTAAAGAAACAAAAGACTTATATATAGAAAACTATAAAACACTGATGAAAGAAATCAAAGAGGACACAAACAGATGGAGAAATATACCGTGGTCATGGATTGGAAGAATTAATATAGTGAAAATGAGTATACTACCCAAAGCAATCTATAGATTCAATGCAATCCCTATCAAGCTACCAATGGTATTGTTCACAGAACTAGAACAAATCATCTCACAATTTGTATGGAAATATAAGAAACCTCGAATAGCCAAAGCAATCTTGAGGTAAATGTATTCTTTTTAATGGCTGAGTAATATTCCATTGTGTATATGTACCACAGCTTTCCTATCCATTTGTCTACTCATTGACATCTAGATTGCTTCCATATCCTGGCTATTATGAACAGGGCTGCAATGAACACTGGGGTATACGTGTCTCTTTCAATTCTGGTTTCCCCTTTGTATCTCAATCCTCAGCCTGTGGATCTGTATGGAGACAGAAAGACTTATAAAGTGCATCTGGGCGTTTGCTGTCAATAGGGCTTGGAAGCTCCAGCTATCACGATAGGGTTAATGTCATGTGTTGAGTCAAAGAGCGGGAAGCCTGGTCTCTGCTCGCCTCCCCCAGATGGTTGTCAGTTGGTTAATTCAAATTCATGAGAAATTCTGCTTAAAAAAACAACAAACAAATAAAAAACAAATACCAGTGGTCCATCTTTTCTAAGAGATGCTCCAGTAAAAGCCATTTAAAGTCAAAAAGACCAGATTTTCAAAGTAAATAGTACAGTGAGTGACCTACTTATGAACAGGTTCCATTCCTAGAGCATGTTCCTAAGTCCAATTTCTTTGTAGAAGTCCAACAAAGTTAGCCTAAGCAACCAACTAACACAATCAGCTAGATAGTACAATACCAGGTACATCACTGCTGCTTTTATGCTTTCTTATGGACATCCTGGGCTTGAAATAAAGATACTGTAATACTGCACTCTGTACAGTAAAGCACACAAAGCACAACGACTTGTAGAGGATGTGTGCGAGTGACAATGTACGCCAGGGAGGTGAACTAACTTACAGGATTAAACATGCAAACATTCATGTCTTTCAAAATTCCCAACTTGAAGGTTCACACATAAGACACTTCAGTTCCATTCAGCCCCTCAGTCATGTCCAGCGCTCTGCGACTCCGTGAACTGCAGCACGCCAGTCCTCCCTGTCCATCACCAACTCCCGAAGTCCACCCAAACCCATGTTCTTTGAGTCGGTGATGCCATCCAACCATCTCATCCTCTGCCGTCCCCTTCTTCTCCTGCCTTCAATCCTTCCCATCACCAGGGTCTTTGCAAATGAGTCAGCTCTTTGCATCCAGTGGCCAAAGTATTGGACTTTCAGCTTCAGCATCAGTCCTTCCAATGTACGCCCAGGACTGATCTCTTTAGCATGGGCTGGTCGGATCTCCTGCAGTCCAAGGGCCTCTTAAGCGTCTTTTCCAACACTACAGCTCAAAAGCTTAAATTCTTCTGTTCTCAGCCCTCTTGTTATCCCAATTCTCACATTCACACACGCCCACTGAAGAAACCATAGCCTTAACTAGACTGACCTCTGTTGACAAAGTGATGTCTCTGTTTTTTAATATGCTGTCAAGCTTGGTCATAACTTTCCTTTCAAGGTGCTGGGAAAGCTGGTCAACCACTTGTACAAGAATGAAACTAGAACACTTCCTAACACCATACACAAAAATAAACTCAAAAAGGAGTAAGCATCTTTTAATTTCATGTCTGCAACCAGCATCTGCAGTGATTTGGGAGCCCAGAAAATTTAAGTCAGCCACTGTTTCCACTCTTTCCCCATCCATTTGCCAAGAAGTGATGCGAGCAGATGGCATGATCTTAGTTTTCTGAATGTTGAGCTTTAAGCCAACTTACAGAAAAATACATATGCATACGTGAATGAGAAAAAGACCTTATGGTTAACAATACCTCTGAGAAAGGGTGGAGAATGAAATATGCATTCAATCAAGACTGTAGATTTTTGTGTGTCTAGGCATCCATTTCACTTCGTTCTAAGAAGACATGTATGCACTGTTTGTAAAATGAGAAAAGAAAAAAGGAAAGTAAAACAGCAAGCTGCAAATTAATTTTTAAAAATAATGCCAAATGGAACGTGTCAGACCTCTAGGATACAATGGCCAGGCAACCAAGGGGAAGTAAACAAATAAATCAAGGACTATTTTTCTCCTGTCCATGTGGCAAAAAAAGAGCTGTTGCCATGGAGTGCAGAGTAGGGAGGCTCGGTACATTTCACAGCCTGTCTGTTCTGATATGTCGTCCTCTTGGAAGACTGAGGCTGCTGCTGCTAGCTTTGCTGCTGCTTCTGCTGGTGTTGCATCTTCTGCATGTGCCTCTTTTGGGAGGACGTTTGAAACTTACTTGATGAGTTCCACACAACCTGCTGCATGGCCAGGGCAGTCTCCTTTGGTAAAACTGGTCTCTGCTTTTTCACTGGGTTTTTCATGCTGCTGCTGCTGCTGGTGGTGGTGGTGGTTGCTGGGCCGTGACTGTGCAGACGGTGCCGTTGGTGGGCGTGACCCCAGCCGTGGAAGTTTGGGAGGATGAGTGGGTGAGGACCAGCATTTTGGGGGGAGACTGGCTGCCCACTGTTGTGGATGATGGAGCTTCACCTACGACGGAAGCCAACACATGAAAAAACAAAACAGAAAGTAGACGGGACTCAGGCTGACCTGCAGGGTCTCCAGGTCAGTGAGTTCTAGGTGACCATCCCAGGCTGTCATGCCAAGGGCCTCCCCATGAATGGGCATATTCTTGCTTTATATGCTTAGGCCACTTCTTCAGCATGTGCAACTTCAAGTATCAGACTCCTTGGGTTACTCAAATGTGGGCTTGCTCACATTTGAGAAACTTGTCAAGGCCTCTGAGGGACTGAGGCCAACATGACCCACCCCTTGGCCTGGAGTTGCCCACCTGTTAGTCGATGACCCACTGGCTAAACAGAATCGCTGCAAGTACCTTGTTTCACAGTTAGAGTTCAGTAAGCACTTTGAGAAAGACTTAGCCAAAGTCCCTCTGGTCATTAATAGGAATCCTTTGCTTGGACAGGAAACCTACAGAGCATGTACCCCAAGGAACCAGACAGCCTCCCAGTGGCCAAAGCACTGAATACCAATGAACCACCCAGAATGAAGAGTGTTCCCTTTCATCTCTTCTAATTCCTTCCCGAAGAGTCTCAGTGTGGTCCTGGCAGTCTTGACACCTACCACTCAAGGGAACTCCACACCAAGGACAGAACCATCCCCAGCACAATGGTATTTATGGAGACTTTAGAAGCCTTGCTTTCGTTTTGACTGTAGTTCTCCATTTTGCATCTTTTATGCACAGCACAAAATACTGTTTTCCCTACTGTGTGCTAGTTAAGTTTCAGTTCCAAATTGAGTTCATTTTTTTTTAAACAGCTGCTGCTTCAGATAAAAAATATATACTAGGGCAATAAGTGAACAAGCAGGTTTTGGGAATGACAAAAATAATGACTACGAGTGGCTGAGTTTGAAAAATGCTGCCTTTTGGAGTGCATCTACTGGGAGAAAATGAGCTATGAGAGTGGAGGGCAGGATTTCAACAGACAGCAGGGAAAATTTGGAAGAGAACAGTTTTAGCCAAGACATGCCCAGGAATAGGCAGAATTTTGGAGGGTGAGGTCAGGCAGTGAGAAGGGCTGGCCCGGGGGTGACCACAGGAGTGTTCATCTGTAAGCGAAGGGGTCCGTTATGACTGCAGGGGCCCCAGGCACTGGACAGATGAACATCCATCCCCAGAGAGGATTCCCTCGGGTTCACACAAAAAAACACGGATGCAAGTCAGCATCCTTGGTCTCAGACGATGTGCCTGGACATAAAACTAGGTTTAATAAGGACTGAAAGTGCGTTCGCTCCGTCGTGTCCAACTCTTTTGCAACCTCATGGACTGTAGCCCTCCAGGCTCCTCTGTCCATGGGATTTCGCAGGCAAGAATACTGGAGTGGGTTGTTATTTCTTTCCCCAGGGTATCTAACCAACCCAGCGAAAGAAACCTGGGCCTCCAGGATTGCATGCAGATTCTTTATTATCTGAGTCACCAAGCAAGCCCTTAATGACAACACCTTTTTTGGGGGGCTCAGCATGCTTCCACTGCATGACTCCATGCCTGTCATTTTTAGATTTCTGTCACCCAGAAAAGACGTGAGTTCTTGATTATTCTAGGGGAAATTTTCAGTTAACTGTTGTTCTGGGAAAACCAAGGAGTGTGAAAGGAGAAGAGTGCTGACAGGCTGACTTTTCCACCCGAGGGGGGAGGGGGTCTTGGTGGTTACACAACTGACTGGCCCTCTTGCTCCTCCGGGGAAGAATTCAGCCCAAGTCCTGGGCCAGAACACAGGGTGGGACTGAGAGAAGATCTCTACCTAGAGTGAGGTTGCCTCCACCCGTTCCCAGGACAACCTTTCAGATATCGGTCACAGCCTCAGCCCCTTCCCCTTGCAGGGGCAGAAGTGGCTTTGAGCTTGCCCCTTTTAAAAGGCAGAGATCCCACAGGCAAGGCTTCTAACTTGCAAAAGCAACGTTAGTGCCTCTCTTTTCTGCCATGTGGTTAAGAAATATACTGTCCTTGTGGATAAGCTAGTCTGATACCTTCTTGGGCAAAGGGCAACCACAAAAAGGCCCTTTCTCTCTCTCATCTTGCAAAAGCAAACAACTGGCTTTGTAGAGTGGTAACTTCTCTGGAAGAGTCCCATTCGGGCTCTTTTTCAAATTAAAATAACAAACAAACAAACAACAACAACAAAGCAGGAGTATGCAATCTGAAAACTTTCCAGGCTTGACACACTTTGGGGGAGTTTTCATTTAGTCACTAAAACGCTTTAATTTCTAAAGGATATGGAAGGTTTACTGGGACGGTGGGGAGGAAGAGGAAAGGCCATGGAAAATTCCATTTGTCCTAAAAATTTTGGAGTATATACTCACCTGCACTCTCAAAAAGAAGTGACTTTCTTAAAAGTCAACACTCCAAAGGCGACCCCACCCAACTAGCCTACTTATATCAGACTTAGCTTACTGTCTTGTACATTAAAAAAGGACTTTTTCAGAGAAGGCTGGAAACGACTGATATGACACATGTAAGTGGAGTCAAGGTCCTGAAGCGAGCTCCATTAGCCTCTGCTCTGGCATCTCTAGCTAGAAAAGCCATCTTTCGATGTGAGGATTCAGTTTCTCTGTATAAGCTGCACTTCTAACTGAAGATCACTTGGAGGTCACCAAGCACTCTTCAAAGCACCAGTCACTTAATAAACACATAAGTGAAATCACACCTTTGAAAAGATGCTCAACTGCAGAGTCTGACAGGAAGCCAATTCTTCAAGACCGAAATCATCCTCAGGTGGCTCTGGATTTCAACTTCTGTGAAGTTCCTCTAACTGACCTATTGTTTCAGAATCATCCTCTACATAAAATTCCCACCACGTTCAGAGGATCCTAGAGAAACTTCCTTCCGACACCAGTGAGAGGAACAGCTCAGCTTCATTTTATCACCTGGAGTGCCTTGTATTTGGAGGGGGGGAAGAGCTCTTTTAAAGCACTCATATGTTTTTTCCCTTTTCATTTCAACTGCAGGAAGCTCAGGGCCAAAAGGGAAGAGTGACTTTGCTAATTCTGAAGGCTGACATAGTTATTTCTGTATGTAAAATTTCCCTACATCTCTCACTATTTCATGTTCATTTTTCTCGGTGTCTTGATTTCCATTTTATCAGTATATCTGAAATCCTTTCTGGAAGCAGTGAAAAAATCCACAACTAAACAAACAGTCGACTTCAGAAAGAAAGGAATAGTTTAAATCTATCACTCATAGGAACACTGCCATCTGGGACCCAACAATTCCACAAACTTCATGGAAAAAATGCTACTCCTGTTGCTTTCTGCAGCATCAGAAGTGGTCCCTCAAACCGCAATCCACACAGAATTGGATGTTTCAGATGCCACTCATAATTTTAAGGGATGAGGTGGTGATCCATCCTTCCTGACCGACTCAACTGCTCTCTATCATCCTACCCTGCATCACTGAGAGATATTCCATCCTCTTTCAATGAATTCCAGGAACTGAGGTTCAGCAACAGTTCACAATGATACAAACACAGAGGATAAAAGCTCAAAACCCATCCCCCCTCCTGCTTTAAGCAGTGAGACTAAGAAAACCCCAGGGCACACACAACTGAGAAGATGGGTCCTATCAGAAGCTGCCCGTTGTCTGTTTTGTCACTAAGTCGTGTCCAGCTCTTTTGTGATCCCATGGACTATATAGACCACCAGACTCCTCTGTCCATGTAATTCTCCAGGGAAGACTACTGGAGTAGGTTGTCACTGCCTTCTGGGGATCTTCCCAATCCAAGGATCAAATTTGCGTCTCCTGCATTGGCAAGCAGATTCTTTACCACTGAGCTACATAATTAAAACTGGCTATCCGTGTATGTAACTCACAAAGTACAAGAGGTTTTATGGCTACAATCTCCAACTTGTTCTTAGGCCATGTTTCTCCTGGGCTCTTAATTAATTCTTATCTTTCTTGGGCATATCAACAGCCACTTGCCAAGCCAGCGGAGAAATTCACTGACTGCTTCACCAACGGGCCAAATATCTTTTAAATCATTCCTATGTTCCACTGGTATGGATCTAACAGAAGCAGAAGATATTAAGAAGAGGTGGCAAGAATACACAGAAGAACTGTACAAAAAAGATCTTCACGACCCAGATAATCATGATGGTGTGATCACTCACCTAGAGCCAGACATCCTGGAATGTGAAATCAAGTGGGCCTTAGAAAGCATCACTATGAACAAAGCTATTGGAGGTGATGGAATTTCAGTTGAGCTATCTCAAATCCTCAAAGGTGATGCTGTGAAAGCGCTGCACTCGATATGCCAGAAAATTTGGAAAACTCAGCAGTGGCCACAGGACTGGAGGAGGTCAGTTTTCGTTTCAATCCCAAAGAAAGGCAATGGCAAATAATGCTCAAACTACCGCACAATTGCACTCATCTCACAGGCTAGTAATATAATGCTCAAAATTCTCCAAGCCAGGCTTCAGCAATACGTGAACTGTGAACTTCCAGATGTTCAAGCTGGTTTTAGAAAAGGCAGAGGAACCAGAGATCAAATTGCCAATATCTGCTGGATCATCGAAAAAGCAAGAGAGTTCCAGAAAAACATCTATTTCTGCTTTATTGACTATGCCAAAGCCTCTGACTGTGTGGATCTCAATAAAGTGTGCAAAATTCTGAAAGAGGTAGGAATACCAGACCATCTGACCTGTCTCTTGAGAAACCTGTATGCAGGTCAGGAAGCAACGGTTAGAACTGGACATGGAACAACAGACTGGTGCCAAATAGGAAAAGGAGTACGTCAAGGCTGTATATTGTCCCCCTGCTTATTTAACTTCTCTGCAGAGTACATCATGAGAAACGCTGGGCTGGAAGAAACACAAGCTGGAATCAAGATTGCTGGGAGAAATATCAATAAACTCAGATATGTGGATGACACCACCCTTATGGCAGAAAGTAAAGAAGAACTAAAGAGCCTCTTGATGAATTTGAAAGAGGACAGTGAAAAAGTTTGCTTAAGGCTCAACGTTCAGAAAACTAAGATCATGGCATCTGGTCCCATCACTTCATGGGAAATTAATGGGGAAACAGTGGAAAGAGTGTCAGACTTTATTTTTTGGGCTCCAAAATCACTGCTGCTGGTGATTGCAGCCACGAAATTAAAAGACGCTTACTCCTTGGAAGGAAGGTTATGGCCAACCTAGATAGCATATTTAAAAGCAGAGACATTACTTTGCCAACAAAAGTCCGTCTAGTCAAGGCTATGGTTTTTCCAGTGGTCGTGTATGGATGTGAGTGTTGGACGGTGAAGAAAGCTGAGCGCCGAAGAATTGATGCTTTTGAACTATGGTGTTGGAAAAGACTCTTGAGAGTCCCTTGGACTACAGGAGATCCAATCAATCCATCCTAAAAGAGATGAATCCTGGGTGTTCATTGGAAGGTCTGATGTTGTAGCTGAAACTCCAATACTTTGGCCACCTCATGCGAAGTGTTGACTCATTGGAAAAGACCCTAATGCTGGGTAGGATTGGGGGCGGGAGGAGAAGGGGACGACAGAGGGTGAGATGGGTGGATGGCATAGCCGATTCGATGGACATGGGTTTGGGTAGACTCCGGGAGTTAGTGATGGACAGAGAGGCCTGGCGTGCTGCAATTCATGGGGTCACAAAGAGTCAGACACGAATGAGCAACTGAACTGAACTGGACTGATGTTCCACTGTAGGGTCTACCAACGTGTCTGGGGTGTCTCAAGTTTGAAAGAAGCCACTGCTGGTTCAGTCCCTAACAGCAGTAAAGGGAGAACTGCTAAGACTCAGGCAGCAGTTCACAACTAGGTGAGATTTAGCTTTGTCAAGACACTTTTGAAGTCCTCCACTGGGTAGATGCTACTGACATCCAGTTGGTAAAGACCAGGGATACTGCTAAACATCCTTCAATAAACAGGACAAAGAACTGTCCAGCATAAAATGTCAATAGCGCCAAGGTTGAGAGGCCTTGGGCCCATGTCAGCTAAATGCAAATATGGCAGAAAACAGGCTCTGGTGCGCATCATACAATGCCCCTTGGATTTCTACAGACCTGAAGAAGAACTCAGCAGTCTGGTGCCGCTCACCCGGAAAACCTTATACTCTAGTAAGAAAATGTATTTTGAGATGCCTGGACAGTGTGAGGGGAGGTAAGGGAGAATAAACTCATCAAGGTCTTTGAACTGAACGCTTTTCTCCATTTCAGCCCTGTCCAACGTCTTAGCATTGATAACCACTTGAGGCATGTAAGTGAATATATTGGAAAGGAAACTGCTTAGGTTCAAAATGACCTGACTGCTGGAAGCACCTATTACTTTCTAAGAGACTTCTTCTCCTGTGCTCAAAATCAACCACATTGGGTATCAAGAAGGTTAAAGGTAGGCAGGCCCAGCTCAAGTCCTTGTCCTGCTCAGTAACTAGCTATGTGACTTGGAGATACCCCAAGCTTTGTTGTGCACACTTCATGGTGTCTGAGGGTGACATGACATATGATAGTATAAATGGCAATGTGGCATTCTAAAACCAAATCAAGAAAGCAGAAACTGATACAGTCACTTACCCTCCTGCTTGGGAGATGTTTCTTTGGGTTCCTTCCTAGGTTTTCGACTCTCCAGTGCAGAAAGGTCTTCTCTTAAATCTGTGACAAATCTGCTCTCTGAATCAGAATCCAGGCCCAAATGCACTCTTGGAGATCAGTCTCACCTTTTCCCTTCAGCTTATCCTTTGTGGGATGAGGAAAGAATTTTGCTTTGTCTGAAAAGTCCTTCTCAAGCTGGGGGCTCATCTTCTCCTTGACTGATCTTGCCTTTCTCACTGGCTGGTGACATGCTTTCAGCTCCTCTTCTATCTCTACTGGTTTTGCCAATTTGGACTTTCTTCTTTTCTTTTCTTTTTTTTTTGAAAGCAGATGGCTCTTTTCCCATCTGAGACAACTCTGTGTCTTCAGCAACTTCTGGCTCATTCTTGGACCTCTGCTCCTCATCACTGATAGGGTCACTTTCGCTACTATCTGATTTTTCTGTATTCCTGGAATCGCTGGGCTTGACAGTCATATAAACACCTTCTGAGATTTCATTTATGCCTACATTAAAAAAAAGAAAGAAAGAAAACAGGATGTAGCATGCTCACAGAAAAAGGAGCAGGACCAGAAAACCACAAATATTTAACATGCTCAATGCTGAAATTAAAAAAAAAAAAAATCGCATTGCCTCACACTGGCCTGGTGGCGTTAGCAGTAGACTTAAGTTGCCGGTGAATACAAGTGACAAATGGAACTTGCCTGGAGAGTGTTTCAGTTACTGACATTCAAAAATGACATCGGACCAAACCACGTGCATTTCTAATTTATACAGAGCTCAATCTTGGCAGCATAGGTAAGTACTGGGAAACATAGAATGGGAGGGATGGAAGGGAACACTACACCGGATTTGTTAAAACTGATCAATTTTCAGTTCAGTTGAGTTCAGTTGCTCAGTCTCGTCTGACTCTTTGCGACCACATTAACAGCAGCACTCAAGGCCTCCCTGTCCACCACATCTCCCGGAGTGCACCTAAACTCATGTCCATTGAGTCGGTGATGCCATCAAACCATCTCATTCTCTGTTGTCCCCTTCTCCTCCTGCCCTCAATCTTTCCCAGCATCAGGGTCTTTTCTAATGAGTCAGCTCTTCGCATCAGGTGGCCAAATATTGGAGTTTCAGCTACAACATCAGTCCTTCCAACGAACACTCAGGACTGATCTCCTTTAGCATGGACTGTTTGTATCTCCTTGCAGCCCAAGGGACTCTCAAGAGTCTTCTCCAACACCACAGTTCAAAAGCATCAATTCTTCAGCTCTCAGCTTTCTTTATAGTTCAACTCTAGCATTCACACATGACAACTGCAAAAGCCATAACCTTGACTAGACAGACCTTTGTTGACAAAGTAATGTCTCTGTTTTTAATATGCTGTCTAGCTTCATCATAACTTTCCTTCCAAGGAGTAAGTGTCTTTTAATGACATGGCTGCAATCAGCATCTGCAGTGATTTTGGAGCCCAGAAATATAAAGTCAGCCACTGTTTCCTCATTTATTTGCCATGAAGTGACGTGACCGGATGTCATGATCTTAGTTTTCTGAATGTTGAACTTTAAGCCAACATTTTCACTCTCCCCTTTCACTTTCATCAAGAGGCTTTTTAGTTCTTCTTCACTTTCTGGCATAAGGGTGGGGTCATCTGCCTATCTGAGGTTATTGATATTTCTCCCAGCCACCTTGATTCCAGCTTGTGCTTCTATTTTACAGATTAGAAATAAAAGAGGGCCTGAGAAATCCCTTGTCCTGGGACACAAAGAAAACCAAGACAGAGAGGCGAGGCTAGAGACATGGATTCTTGAGTCACCACTTGGGCTCTTCCCACATATTCCCAAAGTGTTAAGTCTTTTACTCTTTCTGTCCATGACTCAAAGAAATAAGCCAAGCCTTAAAGCAGGGATTGCAAACTCACAGCGCAAGAGCCACGTGGGGCAAGCAGACGTGTTATTTAGGAAGCAATGATTTGACCCAATGCTTTCCAATCTTTCGTTATTTGTCGCTTTTAACTTAGAATGTGCTGGCCAATTCAGAAACCCGGAAGTTTCACACAGAAATTAAGATTTTAGGCTTGCCTGAAAGAGCAGAAGACCTGGCCATTCTCGGTCACAGGGCTTCAAGCCTGGCTGGGGCTGAGAACTACTGTCCCATTTCGGTTGGGGGAGCACTGTCTCCAGGTCACCCAGCTGCCCAGCCCCCATCTTGCTCCCTGCCCTGAAGCAGAGTCAACCATCATTGTGCTTCTACTGTTTTTCTACTGGTAACTGAGTCCAGAGGAAAGGCACCCATTTCCATGTCTCAAGCAAAAGGAAAAACGATAAAACAACAGGAGTTTCCTACATATACAAGCAAAAATTGGCAAAAGTCTATTTCTAACAATAATTTCATTTAACCTCTTTGTATTTCCTACTCCCAATAGTGAGCGTCATCCATCTGTAGGTAAATAATCCGTTACCCTACAAGCTTGAAAAGAGGAAGTCCCCATCAACTCTGTATTGTCTTCATTCTAGAGCAATGGTTACCATGAGTGGGATCACGGAAGAGAAAATCGTAAAAGGGCAAGAGCCACAAACAGCCCAGCAGGATCAGGAGTGAACTATATCCACCTCCTCCAGGGCTCAAAGGGAAAGAATCAAAAAACCCAATCTGGTTTGATTTCTGGATCTCAGGGCTGGTGCAGTTGGTAACTAATGTTCGGACCCAAGAATGACAAGCATGACCACATTTGCTTGGATACTGGAGCCCAAAGGCGGTGAATTCAGATCCTGCTCCTCTGCTTCTATTAGTTGTGTGAGCCTGAACGGGTGAACTACCTCTCTGAGCCTCAGTTTCTTCCCCTGGACAATGGGTTTGATAACATTATCAACCTTCCAGGACAATCTTTGCACAGTGCCGGGGGGATAGGAAGTCCTCCGTAACTCCTTATTGACAATAACAAATCGAGGAGCTAGACTAGCTGCCTGGAAGAACCCAAGAAAGATATGGACTGCATAGTTCATCCACGTCACTCAATGTCCTAACCAAATGGGCAATCCAGCAAGGAGTGCTTTGGTTAGACAGCCTAGGTGACATCCAACGACAGCTCCTTTCTCACCCAAAGGTCCAGAGCACCCAGTGACAAAGAAATCTGAAGATTCCTTTAAAAACTGTAAATAGAATGGCCACACAACCCAGCAATCCCATTGCTGGACTTACACACCGAGGAAACCAGAACCGAAAGCGACTCGTGTACCCCAATGTTCATCGCAGCCGTGTTTACAATAACTAGCACATGGAAGCAACCTAGATGTCCATCGGCAGATGAATGGAGACGAAGGCTCTGACCCATACACACAATGGAATTTTACTCAGCCATTAAAAAGAATGCATTGGAATCAGTTCTAATGAGGTGGATGAAACTGGAGCCTATTATACAGAGCGAAGTAAGCCAGAAAGATAAAACACCAATAGAGTAAATTAACGCATATATATATGGAACTTAGAAAGATGGTAATGATGACCCTATATGTGAGACAGCAAAAGAGACACAGATGTAAAGAAGAGACTGCTGGACTCGGCCGGAAAAGGCGAGGGTGGGATGATTTGCGAGAATAGCATTGAAACATGTATAGTATGTGAAATAGATCACCAGTCCAGGTTTGATGCGTGAGACAAGGTGCTCAGGGCTGGTGCACTGGGATGAATGACTCTGAGGGATGGGATGGGGAGGGAGATGGGAGGGTCGGGATGGGGAACGCATGTACACCCAGGGCTGTATCATGTGAATGTATGGCAAAAGCCACTACACTATTGTAAAGTAATTAGCCTCCAATTGCTATAAATTTTTAAAAAGAGGTAAAAAATAAAAAGAAAGATTAGAAAATATTTTAACTAAGTGATAATAAAAACACAGCGTATCAGAATTCATGAGATGCATGTCTAGAAGTGTTCACAATTTTAAATGCTTCTATTAAAAATGAATAAAAGCCTAAGGCAATGGAAAAGAGAAAAAACAAAAACAAAAACCTCCCTCAAAGCGTTCAGCAAAGGCTATGTATAGGAAAGGTGAGGGATAGGTGTGATTAGCTCTTGCAAATTTCTTGCTGTCAGATCTTATGTTCTTGAAGTAAGGTGGTGGTCAGCTAACTGTGTTCCTGTAATCCTTGAGGGAAGCAAATATTATTCCCTATTCCCTATTTCCTGAAAAGATAGGTCCCAAGCTTGACGTTCACCCTCCATGGTCCTGGTTGGGGGGGAGGGGTCCCTGTGCAGGCTGGTTTTTCCAGTCATGGAGCATTCATCTAGCACCCACTCTTGTTACTTCCAGCAGTGCTCAGTCCTAGGTGGAAGAGGTAATTCTCAGTTCTCTGTGCCCTCCTCTTACCAAGGCCCCCATACACTGCCCAGCCACCTTCAATGAGGGAGCCAGGTACCCAGCATGTAGCTGACCCTCAGCCTCCTCAGTCTACCCAGTTGGAGAGCTGGGTCCTGTAGACTGTGACCCATGCAGATTGCCACAACCATTCGGTCATGGAGGTGGGGATGGAACACGTTGGCCATTGCTTTCAAACCTGGTCCAGACCAGTCAGTGGCTTCAGCAAGGGCTCTGGGACTCTGCAAGACACAGCCTGTTCCCAAGCTCCACAGTTCATTCCCCATCCCAAGGCCCAAGGGCCTAGAGGGCTCTATGGGAAGGCTGTAATATATCTCACTACACTCTGCGCAGAGGCTTTCTGTTGGTGGTATTGGGGTTTCTAACGCCACTAAAGGTCTTGGGCTGAGGTCTGCAGCACCGTTTTCCACCCTGCCTCTATTACAGTATCTTCCTTGATGAGCTTATTCAACCTGGGACTAAAAGTTGGTAACTTGGACCATCACGGACCATTTCCAGTAGCCCAAGGACCACATTCTACTCTGTTTCTATAATGAAGGGATTTCAACTTCACAATGTCATGTGATGTAAAAGATTTCTTCTTCCTCTAACTGAAATATTTAACTTAGAATAATGTCTCAATGGATATATATTGCAAACGAGGCTACCATTTATTTATTCACTGCTGGAATTATACTTGATGTGTAAGGTGTTTGAAACAATTATCATTGGGGTATAGTTGCATTACAATGATGCTTTAGTTTCTGAGTACGTATGTCCAAGTGAATCCATTTTAGGTGTACACATATCCCCTCGTTTTTGGATTTCCTTCCCATTTAGGTCACCGCAGAGCAGAGTCGAGTCCCCTTGTTCTTTCACTTTTCTCATACTGTAACATTTTCGTAAATGTTAACTGGAGGTTAATTACTATACAATATCGTGATGGTTTCTGCCATGCATCAACATTAAGAAGCCGTAAGTATATCGGGGTCCCACCCATCCTGGAGCCTCTCCCACATCCCCTCCTATGCTATTTTTCTGGGTTGTTCCAGAGCACTGCTTTGCATTCCCTGCTTCGTGCCAAGGAAAATCTGAAAGATGATTTTTCTGTATGAAACATGTAATTTTCTTTATCTCACATGTGAGAACATGGGTGCAGATTTTTCTACGTGAAATAGGAAATGTGTACTTCATGTTTGAAAATCTACTTGTATAATTTTTTCATCATATATGGAATCTTGTCTGTTTCACATGTGGATATCTGTGCACACTTTTTCCTACATGAATGGGGAATTCCAGATATTTCAGATATGAAAAGTTGAGCATATGCTTTCCTGTCTGACCTCTGAAGTTGTATCCATTTCCTATGTAAAAATCTCAATGAAATTTTACTGACATGAAGTATGCAATTAAGATATGGGAACCAACAGGAAATTGGAATTCTATTTCATAAAAGAAATTCTGGGCACCACTGTTTCTTCATGAAATACTTAATTCTTTGTATTTCTTACATAGAAAACAATGACTGTCCACCATGAAATAGGGAGATCTCTGTATTAACTGCATCAAAATCTAGGCACTAATTTTCCTTCATGAAACTTGAACTTCTCTATATTTCACATCTGATAATCAGAATGAACATTTCCCTATGAGAAATAAGGAAATCTCTGCATTTCATGTAAACCATTGGTTCTTCAGTCTCTGAAACACCTGTTTGCATTTGTGTCCCTGTGTGTTACATGTGTGTGTGTACACATATGTGCTTGTGTCACCTGTTCCTGTGTGTGTGTGTGTGTGTGGCCTAATGTAGGTGCTCAGTGTGAAACACCAGACATCCTAGGAGGCAGAGTGTGAGCATTGCATCTATCCAGGCACTTAACGTGAGTGTGCCCACGTTAGCTATGTGGCCGAGAGGAAGAGAGTAAGCAATGGTCAGGAGGAGCACTTTACTCCACTTGAAACACTTGCAGGAGGAGCTCTGCTTCTCTTGGAACTGCATCCGCAGGAGCACATCCTTAGCCGCTGGGGTGCCTGCTTTAAGCCGTGGGCCAGGGGAAAGGCCAAGAGCTGACAGACAGCAGGCCAGGGGCTCCAGGGTGGTTTGGCTTGGGGCTGCATTGTGGGGCCCAAAGAGCGAGCCAAGGAAAGTGTGCTGCTTCATCCTCAGAGTATGGCTGCATTCCTGACACTGCTCAAGCCTAAGGCACACGGTTAGGGACGGACTCTGCAGGCGGTGAACTTTGGTGAGGTCAGCGGTAACAGCGCCTCCCCCGCCGATCCCCACCCCCCACCAAACCTACCCACGCTCTGCCCGTGGCTTGCCGTTTAGATCCAAGGTGAGCACCTGTGTCC
Organism: Giraffa tippelskirchi; assembly: GCF_054371585.1. Taxonomy (NCBI): domain Eukaryota; kingdom Metazoa; phylum Chordata; class Mammalia; order Artiodactyla; family Giraffidae; genus Giraffa; species Giraffa tippelskirchi. The sequence continues at coordinate 15,279,186 of NC_137290.1, forward strand.
CTGACGTACCCACGAACCTTGTGTCACCTGTGTGAACCCCTGAGCACACAGAGTCGCCCGCTTCCCCAGTGGCAATTTCAAGCTTGACGGTGGCTGCAGTGTCACCTTCAGATTCCTTGCCTTCGACTCCAGCTGGCCTGGCTTGCCCAGTCGCTGGTCTGGCACATCTATACTGTTGGTCAGGCAAACGGCTTGTGTGGACCGGCGCACTGTGCACTGAGCCAAGTTGGGCCCCTGCGTGCCCAGAATTCCAAGGGGTGTGTCTGTCCCGTGAATGAACGCCTTTTGACTCCATTTGATTGGTTCTGTGATGAGGTCTGGAGGTCAGGGTATAGAGTTCAGCTCCTTCCCGCCACCATATTACCCGTGCATGGTGGCACACGGTTCTGCGCATGCCTGTCTCCCTTTCCCTGCTCATTGGCTGTGGGCAAGTAACCAGTTGGTTGTGCCACGTAGACTGCGGCTGGTTGGCGGGCTTTGCCGGCCGCCAGCTGTGCTCTCACGTCCAGCTTCTTTGTGGCTCTGGGCTACGGCCAGAACACCATGGAGACTGAGACGGGGCCAGAGGAAGGCGGCAGCACCCCGGGATCCTGGGTCTTAGTTGTGAGCCCGGGTCTTCTCGAGGGAGGGACCCTGGGGCCTACCAGCGCGGTGGGGGCGGCAGAGGCAATGCAGGCCGCAGGTAGTGCACCAGGCGAAGAGGCCGCCCTCTTCTGGGTGGAGGCGGTAGAGAAAGGTGCAGCCCTGGAGGAGGGAGAGTTGGCGGGATTCGGGCAGGAGTTCCAGCTGCTGGTGTTAGACATCATGGAGGAGGTGGAGGTGGTGGCCTACGAGGAGCAGGAGCAGGTGTCCTCGCAGGAGCAGGGCCAGGAACATCCAAGCCCCAGAGCCCCCAGGGATCAGCCCGCACTGGAGGCCCTGACGGCCCTGCAGCTGGAGCTGGATTTCGTGAATAAGAAAGCCCAAAGGGCCCGCGCTCGCCTGAAACACAAGAACTGCCAGAGGCGGAAGCTGCGTCTAGAACACAGAAGTGCCATCATCGAGGGAATCCGTGGATTCTGGGTCGAAGTTGTATCCCTTGGTGTGGTGCTTGTGAATTTTTTTTTTTTTCAATCTGGGTAATTGCAGAAGCAGTTTAGAGATCTGGCAGTTCTGGTACAAAATGTATTTTTTGGATGCTGAGTATTGGTTACCGTTCTGTGTATCTGTTCCCGATATAAGGTGTGATGTCCTTGCTGTTCTGGGTAGCACAAATTGCTACTTGGGCTTTATTTGCAGAGGTCCCAATCAGAATTGTCATTAGCACCAGGGACTCTTCAGAGAAAAGGCTTGTCTGGGATCCAGGTCTTCTCTGAAAAGCTGCGTGAATTTGGCGGTGAGGTTGGGATGTGTAAATGCTCATGCTGCTTGTACGTAGGAGTGCCTGTTTTCCAGAAGTAAGCTAAGTTTTAGGAGGCTGAGATGGAGCTTAGGGCCTTTCCTCTTAGGAACAGAACCTGCTCTGGTAGTGCATTTATAGGCACAGCCTTGGGGCTTGTCATGCCTTCATACAGTCTGCGTTAACAGAAATGTGACGAGTTAACTCGTCGCAAGATGAAGTCAGACAGCGCCATTCTACACTTTAGGCTAGATTTGTCCTTCCAGCACTTTTTTCCTCTAGCATCTAGAGGCTCCTTGACCTAAAGCAGTTTATGAACCACCCTCAAATGTCAGCTATGATGGCTGACCAAGATGAAGACATACTTCACTTCATGACCAACTTAAAGGTCAGGCAGGGGACACTGATAATTGTGGGGGGAAGGTGACTGTGGAGGGGAGAGGACATGCTTTACCCCTGAAAACAGGAAAGGACAGCTCTTCTGTAAAGGGGTTTCACACCCATCCACCCCTACCCTACTCCCCACACTTTGTCCTGGCAGGTGGAGGAACTCAGGCATCCCTCTCATCACTGCAAGATCACATTGTCCTTCTGGAAGAATAGGTATTTCCAGAATGAAGTGATTGTTAAGGATTATCTCATTAATGTCACTGGTAAGAGGCAGCTCCTTGGATTTGGTGGGTGGGGGCAGAAAAGTGTAGGTTGAATTGGAAAGTGATTTAGGTCTTTCTCCCATACTCCTTTTCCTGCAGGATATCGAGCATCTCATTCCACCCTAATTCACTGGAACCAGGGATTTGAACGCAAGGCATACAGCCGCAGGCACCATGACAGCAGCGTTAACTTCTTCAACTGGTCCTTTGACCACAATTTCACAGGATCTGACCGGATTGCTGAGGTAGGGTCCCACGCGGCCACTGGGCCAGAACTGGTGATGTATGTTGGAATTCTTGGCGGTGTACAGGAGGGCTCAGGGTCTGGCCAGCCCCGTGCTGACCTAGCTCATTGCCCTGAGAGTTCATCATAAAGGATCTCTGGCCCAATCCCGTGTGGTACTATATGAGGAGGAAGGCTCTGACACGAGAGGTACTGGGAGGACGAGAGGCGAGGAGCCCAGGGATTGGGCACTGGCATAAGTGTTTTCCAGAAACTTGGGCCATTTATTTCACTTGTGGAGAAAGTGAGACTCTGTGGAATGCAGAGTAACACCATGGAATGAGGGAATCAGCAAGAGACAGCAGAAGTAGAGAACCGTAGTGAAAAACAGGTTCTAAGTAGAGAAGCTTGAGGTAGATGAAGTGTCCTGGTCAGGGCAATGTCACTCCAATTTATATCTGGCTCAGCTGCACATCTCTGAACTGGCATTCCATGGCCAACAAGGCAACCCTCAGGCTCCTCTTAAATTGGGGCCCACCTACTATTGAAATCCCCTTTCTACAACGGTCTGCGAGTCTCCTTTCTGCTAGGCTGTTCCCCACTGACCATCATTTGATTCCATTTTCATCATCACACTTGTTTCTATTTTTGTTTTCTTTTACATTTTTTCCACATGCCACTCTCATTCTGAGAATACTGACCACTGTGTAGGATTATGGAGAATAGTCTTTTAACTTATTTATTTTACCTGGAGGATGATTACTTTACAAAACCATGATGGTTTTTTTCATACATTGGCCAACACGAATCACCCATAGATATACACGTGTCCCCCCAAATGCTGAACCCAACCCCCACCGCCCTCCCCTACCTGTCTTTCTGGGTTGTCCCACAACATGACTTTGGTTGCCTTGCTTCACGCATCAAATTTGCGCTGGTCGTCTATTTTGCATAAGGTAATGTAAATGTTTGAGGGCTATTTTCTCAAATTAACCCAGACTCACATTCCACCACGGAGTCCAAATTCTGTTCTTTATATGTCTGTGTCTTATTTGCTGTTCTGCATGTTCGATGTCCGGTACCACCTACGTGGTCCTAAACTCCATATAGTTGTACTAACATGCAGTGTTTGCTTTTTCTCTTTCTGACTTTCTTCACACTCTTAATAGGCTCCATATTCATTCCAACTCATTAGGACTGAGTTCAAGGCATTCCTTTTTAGAGCTGAGAAACATACCATTGTGTATACGTACCCCAACTCCCTTAACCCGTCATCTGCCGATGGCCATATAGGTTGCTTGCATATCCTAGCTCTTGTAAATAGTTGTACAGTGAAGATTTGGGTGCGTGGTTTAAAAACCTGTATGCAGATCAGGAAGCAACAGTTCGAACTGGACATGGAAAAACAGACTGGTTCCAAATAGGAAAAGGAGTACATCAAGGCTCTACGTTGTCACCCTGCCTGTTTAACTCTCTATGCAAAGTGCATCATGAGAAACGCTAGGCTGGAAGAAACACAAGCTAGAATCAAGTTTGCCAGGAGAAATATCAATAACCTCAGATATGCAGATGACACCACCCTTATGGCAGAAAGTGAAGAAGAACTAAAGAGCCTCTTGATGAAAGTGAAAGAGGAGAGTGAAAAAGTTGGCTTAAAGCTCAACGTTCAGAAAACTAAGATCATGGCATCTGGTCCCATCACTTCATGGGAAATAGATGGGGAAACATTGGAAACGGTGTCTGACTTTATTTTAGGGGGGTCCAAAATCACTGCTGACGATGATTGCAGCCGTGAAATTAAAAGACACTTACTCCTTGGAAGGAAGGTTATGGCCAACCTAGATAGCATATTTAAAAGCAGAGATATTACTTTGCCAACAAAAGTCCGTCTAGTCAAGGCTATGGTTTTTTCAATGGTCATGTATGGATGTGAGAGGTGGACGGTGAAGAAAGCTGAGCGCCGAAGAATTGATGCTTTTGAACTGTGGTGTTGGAGAAGACTCTTGAGAGTCCATTGGACTGCAAGGAGATGCCATCAGTCCATCCTAAAGGAAATCAATCCTGGGTGTTCATTGGAAGGATTGATGTTGAAGCTGAAACTCCAATACTTTGGTCACTTCATGCAAAGTGTTGACTCATTGGAACAGACCCTAATGCTGAGTAGGATTGGCGGGAGGAGGACAAGGGGACTACCGAGGATGAGATGGTTGGATGGCATCACTGACTCGATGGACATAGGTTTGGGTAGACTCCTGGAGCTGGTGATGGACAGAGAGGCCTGGAGTGCTGCAATTCATGGGGTCACAAAGAGTCAGACACGACTGTCCGACTGAACTGAACTGAACCGAACTGAGAGAGGAAATGTAAAAATTCACAGACTCTCTCTCCTGGAAACTGACTTGAAAGGTTAAAGCTGTCTTTAGTGTTGTTCCGGGAGGCTAGGTTGACATATATGTATCTGTTTCTCTGTCCGTTTTGAAAGGAAGCCCCCGATTTTGAGAAACTTATGTTGGAGTGTCCCCCTTTACCTAAAATAGAAAACCTAAGAAGGTGCTTCACATGAAGATCAATGGCCAACTAGTCCTCTCTGACATGAAAGTAATGAAGAGTGGTCTGCTGGTGAAAGAGATCGAGAGGGAGAAACCAGTAAACATGAAATAATTCTGAAGGATAAATAGAAAGCATCAACCATAGGTGTCTGTGTATTGTTTGGCCAGGTCCTCAGGACAGATACTTCAACTCCATGTAGGATTCTCACTTTAACGCGTGGGAATTACCAGACCATGGAGAGTTATAGAGGGGGTTAAGTCATATGTTGGGGTTGTGTCAGGGGACAAGTTCTTCCTGCGGGGTGGGGTTGGGGAGGAAGGAGAAGGAAGAGGAGGGGCCATTAACTGTGGGTCTGGCAACTTGACAAGGGAAATGTGGATGTTCATGGAAAGGGTCTGGTGAACAAGAGCCAGAGATTGAAATAGTGGGACACAACTTTGTTGGAAGGTGGTGCCCCAGGTATCATCACTGTTGGATATCATCAGGCATTTTAAGAGTACAGGACAAGGAAAAAGCCTTAACATTCAACTCACTATGAACCACATAGCCTCCTTGTGTATATGACTGCACAGTTCACCTTTTCTCAGAGTCAGCTTCCCAGGCCTAGGGTTCCAGGTAACATCTTAGGGGATGGGGGCATAAAGTATATGGAGGGGCTGTGGCCCAGAGCAAAAGCGAGGGGGTGGGAAGGCAGTAAGGATATTAATTTCTGGCAAAAGTGACCAGGGGAAAAGATAAATCACCAGGAAACAGACAAACAAAAACAGATCCCATCGTGTATGTTTGAGCTCATGTGAACTCTGTTCTTTTTTCCAAGAACTCAGTTTAGGTACAAAGTCTGCAGGGGCAGAAGTCAGGGGGATGGGGATGTTAAACAGGCAAAGTCCAGCCTACACAGCCGTGCACTCTGTGTCGCATGATGGCTCAGTGCTTAATATCCTTTTTTCCAGGAAGGCTTACGCTCTGTGCCCAAGGCCCTCTGTCAGGCCTAGGTGTAGAAATAACATTTTTCCACAAACCCTCTGGTGACAGTGTCTATTCCTTGCTGAATGGCTCAGCACAGGCTGTATAAAACCACAAGTGGCCTTCTTCTGGGCTTTGTCGCTACTCTGTGGGCCAAGGGCCAATGGGAACACCTGGAGAATACAGAGCTTACGGAGGGACTGGTCGAACTTAGGGTGGCCCTTTCCAGGTAGATGGCTGCTTTCCGGAATCACGTCCACCTCTGGATTGGGCAAAGGACAGACTGGCACAAAGGGAGTAGGGAGAGGTCAACGTTTGTCCTCTCACCCCAGATACAATGGCTCCAACGTGGGCATTCCTGTGGGTGATATTTCTGTCTCACATGGAGTTCTCACTCCAAAAATTGTCTCCCGACAGCAGCATCTCTTTGGAGGGCAAAGGGTAAAGGATGAACGTCAAAGTTCATGGGTTTATGGATGCCCCCTTCAAGGTGCACTGAATGAGATCTCCTGCTCAGGGCCAACTTTTGCATTTGAATATCTTCAGCCTAGTATGCCCCTTCTACAGAGGAGCATCTACAGTTCCAGAAGGCAAGGCTTGTCCTTCTCTGGGTGCTTTCTGTACAAGCAGCGCAGCAAACAATGGAAACATGTCTTCTTACTTTCTTAATCTGTAATCTTCAAAGGATCCTGGGGGCTCCGGCAGGCTGGTACCTGTCTTTCTCAGCGCCAGTTCAAAACAAAACAACACAAAGCAGAAACTATGCTGTAATAAGTCTGCTGTGGGTGTGGGATGGTGTATTGGTGCATGTTTTGGGGGACCTTAGACTGGGCTCATTCTAGGGGCTGCATGGTAGTTATCCACATTCAGAAGTTTTAGTAAGGCATTTCAAAGAAGTTAAAGACAAGAAACGTTAAGGACAGGGTTCCCCAACACCTACTATCTCCTGTCTTCAGTACCAGTGCTTCAGTACCAGGGGTGGCTTTAGCTCTAACCTGTCGTGGAGTGAAGAGTGCAGAGATAGTCATGGATCGGTTAGTAAACCTGAACTATGCATGGTTGACTTGATGGTCATTCTCTGGAAACTTGCCATGACATGTGTCCCCATGTCTTTTGGGCTTTCACTTGGGCCCTAAGGTCTAGGCGCTATTAGATTTGACTGCACACTTGGACGTGTTGTGTAAGGTTTTCTTCCACTGTATATCAATGCGTGTGAGACTTGGCGGATTACTGATAATTTCTTGAGCATTCTGGCTCAATCACCCTGAGCTGCATTTGTTTCCTGTTCCCTGGATATGTTCATGTTTTCCTCTGTTTAGAATGAAGATTGGGTGTCTCTGTTGTGCCTGCCCATGAATGTGAGTTGATGTTTCTTCCCGTGGGTCTGCCTATGACTCCTGTCTTCTTTGATGTGGCACCGATGCCTGTGCCATTATACACAGCACTGCTGCAATAGCTATGTCAGTTCTTGCATGGCCCTATTCAACATACATGAATTGTGTTGCTTGCATTCACTTTTGTTTTTTAAGTTTGTGTGTCTTTGTCAGATTGTGTGTGAATTGGATGATTTCTTTCATTCCTGGATCAAATGTTTCCAACATCTTGAATTGTGACTTTTTTTTTTTAAAGAGATACACGATATTTGTGAACAGCAAGAAATGCTTTATCGCAGGAATAGTTAACAGTGACCCACGTTTGGAAACAGCAATACCCACATACTTACAGAAATGCCCGTTGGGCAAGAATATCACTCGTTGAAATGAGAATATGAATCAGGATCACAAAAGGCAAAGATGTTGCAGGAATGCATCTGTCAGAAAATTTTTCGTCTCTCAGGAGAGATTTGGGGTTGATTGTTAAGTGTTCTATAAACACTGCTGCAGAAAAGAAGGACATTGACTATTACCACTTCTTGCAGTGATCGTTAACCTGACATTACCCATGCAGAATTTCTTCATGATTTTAAGTGAAGCATCACTCAGGCAGTAAGAGTTGGGGCTTGCCTTTCTGTGAATAGGAATTTGTTAAAGAATTCTTGTCCTCAGTGACCTTCTATAGCCTGGGGAAAGGGGCTTGCATGATCAAGTACAAGTTCAAAGCCCCTTGCTATTTCTGTGCTTTTTCTGGAAGGAAAGCACAGGAAATGGAATGATGCCAACGTGATTGGCACTGTGAACCAGCCTGTTGTGATGGGAGTAGAGATCAGAGGCACACGTCACACAACCGTCCACAGTGAGGACTTCCAGCCCTGCCAAACTCTTTCAATGTCAGTCCCCCTCATGAGAAAATCCCATTCACCTTCCAGGATTATCATAGAAGTAGAATAGGATGCTGATTTGATCAACTAGTGAGGGAAAAAAATAATAATAACTGGGCCAAAAAAAGAGGGGTGCTTACCAAAGTCCATTAGACTGGACAAGTAAGCAATTAGTTGCACATCTGTGCAAGTTTCTTTTCAGGATTGTTTGTGTGTGTATGTGGGTAGGTGGGTGGGTGAGCATGCAGACACATGTGCGCTGACACAAATGTGTGTGTGAGCTGTCTGAACTGGTCTGGCTGGGGGATGGAAGAATGGACACTGAAAACGCGAAAGAGCTTGTGTAAGATGTAAAGATCATAGGGCAGCAGAAGCACGGACGCCATGGAAAAAAGCCCAGGGATCTCACCGACAGAGCAAGCTAGAAGTGTAAACAGGCTTGTAAGTGTAAACATGGATCCCTGAGCAGAAAGGAGAGGCAAGAACAAAGCACCTGGGTGCAGTCAGGGAGGATGCGAAGGAGCAGAGAAACGCAGTGGGCCAGATTCCCAGGCACAGAAGAGGGGCTCTGCACAGCCCCTAGGACACCCAGCTACAAAGGGTTTTCTGTCCTTCTCAAGTGCAGGACCATTCTATCCTCGACATGACCAGGCATCTGAGCACAGCTTGCCCTTTTCTGTAAGGTTTGGGAGACTGGTGGCACTGTAGCATAAGCACCTGCTACATGCAGTTTGTCAGTTTGAAACATCACTCCTTAAAAGGGTGTCTTGGGTTGATCCTCTCACCCCTCCCAGTCCCACAGGCCTGGGCTGATGGTGTAGGCTGGGCTGTGTTCTCACGGGGAGGCTGGATGAGAACAGAACCACTTTGAAAGGGCCTCTGTACAATAAATGGACAGACTTCAATTCCTCTGGCAATGGAGAGCCGTGGCCCTTGGTGGGGCGCTATCCTTAGCATCTCTGTATAAATTTCTCTCAACAGAGAGAATTCCATGTCTGTATCACATTTAGACATGAGGGCAAAAGTGTTCTATGTGAAGCATGGAAGTTGGTATTTCACGTCTGAATACATGCATGTAGATTTCCTGAATGAAATACAGAATTCGCTGCATTTCGCCTGTGAATATCTCACCACAAACTTTCCAAATTGAGAATGGAATTCCCTATATTTTACAGTATGAAAATGTATGCACATATTAAAACATAATGTGACACACATGAGAAGCAAACTACTAAACGATGGAAAAGATAAAAGATATACTCGCTCTATATATCCTAGCAAATCAGCTCATGACAAAGTTTCCAAAATAATGAGTAGTCCTCAAGTAAGACCTGATGAAAACCTTTGTCACACTTTGTCCTAAATTCACCTGGTAACTAGGAGAGCTCTCAGTGTCTGTTAACTTGCTTCACACACAAGAAAAAAACTGCTCATCCTTTTATGAGTGTATGTGGTTTTGAAGTGAGACATTATCTCAAGAGATTCTGTTAACCTCCATAGACTTAAGAGATAAGGTGTTACTGTAACTAAATACCCCTGTACCCAACAACCTTGGGCCAAGCAATATCAAAACATTAAAGTTTAAAGCAGAGTATGTTTTACTGCAGAGCCATGCAAGAAGTGTGGCTTATGCCTTTAAAAACCTCAATCTACCTAAAGAGAAAAAAGAGCTACATATAGAAAAGTATAAAGCACTGATGAAAGAAATCAAACAGTACACAAATAGATGGATAAATATACCGTGTTCATGGATCAGAAGAATCAATATAGTGAAAACGAGTATACCACCCAAAGCAATCTATAGATTCAATGCAATCCCTATCAAGCTACCAGCGGTATTTTTCAGAGAACTAGAAAAAATAATTTCACAATTTGTATGGAAATACAAAAAACCTCGAATAGCCAAAGAAATCTTGAGAATGAAGAATGGAATAGGAGGAATCAACCTGCCTGACTTCAGGCTATGCTACAAAGTAACAGTCATCAAGATAGTATGGTACTGGCACGGAGACAGAAACATAGATCAATGGAACGCAATAGCAAGCCCAGAGATAAATTCATGCACCTATGGACACCTTATCTGTGACAAAGGAGGAAAGAATATAAAATGGAGAAAAGACAATTTCCTTAATACGTGGAGCTGGGAAAACTGGTCAACCACTTGTAAAAGAATGAAACTAGAACACTTTCTAACACCGTACACAAAAATAAACTCAAAATGGATTGAAGATCTGAATGTAAGACCACAAACTATAAAACTATAAGAGTCCTAGAGGAAAACATAGGCAAAACACTATCCGACACAATTCACAGCAGGATCCTCTATGACCCACCTCCAAGAATAATGGAAATAAAAGCAAAAATAAACAAATGGGACCTAATGAAACTTAAAAGCTTTTGCACAACAAAGGAGACTAGAAGCAAGGGGAAAAGCCTGCCTTCAGAATGGGAGAGACTAATAGCAAACGAGCCAACTGACAAAGAATTAATATCAAAAGTATGCAAGCAACACCTGCAGCTCAAGTCCAGAAAAATAAGCGAACCAATCAAAAATTGGGCCAAAGAACTAAACAGACATTTCTCCAAAGAAGACATACAGATGGCTAACAAACACATGAAAAGATGCTCAACATCACTCATTATCAGAGAAATGCAAATCAAAACCTCAACGAGGTAGCATCTCACACTGGTCAGAATGCCTGCCATCCAATAATCTACAAACAATAAATGCTGGAGAGGGTACGGAGAAAAAGGAACCCTCTTACACTCTCAGTGGGAATGCAAACTAGTACAGCCACTATGGAGAACAGTGTGGAGGTTCTGCCATATAACACAGTGAACCCACTGATGGGCATATACACCGAGGAAGCCAGAACTGAAAGAGACATGCTGCTGCTGCTGCTGCTAAGTCGCTTCAGTCGTGTCCGACTCTGTGCGACCCCATAGACAGCAGCCCACCAGGCTCCGCCGTCCCTGGGATTCTCCAGGCAAGAATACTGGAGTGGGCTGCCATTTCCTTCTCCAATGCATGAAAGGGAAAAGTGAAAGTGAAGTCGCTCAGTCGTGTCCGACTCTTAGCGACACCATGGACTGTAGCCTACCACGCTCCTCCGTCCAGGGGATTTTCCAGGCAAGAGTACTGGGGTAGGGTGCCATTGCCTTCTCCGGAAAGAGACATGTGTACCCCAATATTCATCGAAGCCCTGTTTATAATAGCCAGGACACAGAAGCAACCCAAATGGCCATCAGCAGACGAATGGATAAGAAATCTGTGATACATATACACAATGGAATATTACTCAGCCATTAAAATGAATGCATTTGAATCCCTTCTAACGAGGTGGATTAAACCGGAGCCTATTATACAGAGTGAAGTAAATCAGAAAGCAAAACACCAATACAGTATACTAACACATATATATGGAATTTAGAAAGATGCTAGCGATAACCCTATATGCAGGACAGCAAAACAGACACAGATGTATAGAACAGATTTTTGGACTCTGTGGGAGATTGCAAGGGTGGAATGATTTGGGAGAATGACCTTGAAACATGTATATTATCATATGTCAACCCAGATCATATGCCATATCTTATCATATGCCAGGCCAGATTTGATGCATGAGACAAGGTGCTCGGGGCTGGTGCACTGGGAGGACCCAGAAGGATGGGATGGGGAGGGAGGAGTGAAGGGGCCTCAGGATGGGGAACACATGTGCACCCGTGGCGGATTCATGTCAATGTATTCAGAAACCACTTAGATATTGTAAAGTAATTAGCGCCCAATTAAAATAAATAAATTTATATTAAAAAAAATAAAAGTTACCTGAAAATAAACTACTTACATTTTCGTCAAAAAGAAAAAAAAAAAGAATGCTCTAGAACTAACAAGTCTTGGGAACTGAACTTCGTGCCATTCTGCCCCTTCAGTTTGGACTAGGCATCAGGTTTTTTTTGTTTGTTTCTTTGTTTGTTTGTTTTTTGACTACTGAAAAGATGGAGTAGATTTCCTTCCAGTCTTTACATCTACTTAGACATAATCTTTCACATTTTTTTAATGAAACAATGCATCTGTTTCTGTTAAAATGTTTATTGTGAGCAAAAACCAACCAAACAAACAACAAAAAAGAAATTGGTGCCCAGATTTTCACATGAGAAACAGAGATAATGCCATCATTCATGCAGGAAAATCTGCACCCTGATTTTCAGATGTGAAATATAAATAAGTCCCTATTTTATGTAATGAAAACTGTGCTGTGATGTAGATGTTGGAAAATTTGTGAAATTCATATTTAATATAGGAAAATGGATGCCCAGATTTTCTGATGTGAAATACACAGAATTTCAAAACTTCTTGTAGTAATACAGACATGCAGATATTCATAAATAAAATACAGAGAATTTCATATATTACGCTGAAAAAAAAAATGGCTTCCAGAGTCTCATATGTGACATATACAGAGGTGCATTTTTCATATGGGAAAATCAAAACGTAGAAATACAAATGTCACTCCAGTTATTTACGCAATTCATGTAGAAATATTGGCACCCAGATTCTCATGTGTGAAATATAGATTATTCCATATATCATGCAAGGCAGCCTTCACCCAGATTTTCAGAAGTGAAATCCAGAGAATTCCAAACTTCAATAGGGAAATCTGTGGCCAGATTTTCATATATGAAATATAGTTGATTCTATATTTGACTGCCTGGCCCAGATATCAATTTCTGAATCACGGAAAATTGCATATTTTATATGTCAAAATCTGACACAAATATTCACATGTGAATAACTGACATTTTGTATCTCACATGAGAAAATATGTCCCCAGATTTTCCAATGCAAAATATACAGAATTCCATATTTCATACTGAAGAGCTTCATGCAAGTTTTCTTGGGTGAAATACAGAGAGTTTCACACCTCAAGCATGAAAACCACTTCATATATGAAATAGAAATTTCTACATTTCTTTAGGAAAATCGATGCCAAGTGTTTCAATTGTTAAATATACAGTATTTTGTAGCTCATGAAGCAAAGCCAATATCCGCTGGATCATCGAAAAAGCAAGAGAGTTCCAGAAAAACATCTATTTCTGCTTTATTGACTATGCCAAAGCCTTTGACTGTGTGGATCACAATAAACTGTGCAACATTCTGAAAGAGATGGGAATACCAGACCATCTGACCTGTCTCTTGAGAAACCTGTATGCAGGTCAGGAAGCAACGGTTAGAACTGGACATGGAACAACAGACTGGTTCCAAATAGGAAAAGGAGTACGTCAAGGCTGTATATTGTCCCCCTGCTTATTTAACTTCTCTGCAGAGTACATCATGAGAAACGCTGGGCTGGAAGAAACACAAGCTGGAATCAAGATTGCCGGGAGAAATATCAATAACCTCAGATATGCAGATGACACCACCCTTATGGCAGAAAGTGAAGAAGACCTAAAGAGCCTCTTGATGAAGGTGAAGGAGGAGAGTGAAAAAGTTGGTTTAAAGCTCAACGTTCAGAAAACTAAGATCATGGCATCTGGTCCCATCACTTCATGGGAAATAGATGGGGAAACAGTGGAAACAGTGTCAGACTTTACTTTTTTTGGCTCCAGAATCACTGCTGCTGGTGACTGCAGCCATGAAATTAAAAGACGCTTACTCCTTGGAAGGAAGGTTATGGCCAACCTAGATAGCATGTTTAAAAGCAGAGACATTACTTTGCGAACAAAAGTCCGTCTAGTCAAGGCTATGGTTTTTCCAGTGGTCATGTATGGTTGTGAGAGTTGGACGGTGAAGAAAGCTGAGCACCGCAGAATTGATGCTTTTGAACTGTGGTGTTGGAGAAGACTCTTGAGAGTCCCTTGGACTGCAAGGAGATCCAATCAATCCATCCTAAAAGACATCAATCCTGGGTGTTCATTGGAAGGTCTGATGTTGAAGCTGAAACTCCAATACTTTGGCCACCTCATGCAAAGGGTTGACTCGTTGGAAAAGACCCTAATGCTGGGTAGGATTGGGGGCGGGAGGAGAAGGGGACGACAGAGGATGAGATGGTTGGATGGTATCACCGACTCGATGAACATGGGTTTGGGTAGACTCCGGGAGTTGGTGATGGACAGAGAGGCCTGGCGTGCTGCAATTCATGGGGTCGCAGAGAGTCGGACACGACTGAGCGACTGAACTGAACTGAACTGATGATGATAAGGATCTCTTTCATTTGATGTTAGTTCCACAAGGTCTTGTAAGTTTTCTTGAGAACTGATTATTTCAGCTTCTTCAGCATCTGCATTTGTGGGATAGACTTTTATATTTCACGTAAAAAAAAAACATCTTGGCAGAGACCTAATCCATGAGATAATGAACTTTTTATATCTCATTTAGGAAAATCTGGGTCACGATTTTTCTACATGAGATATTCAGTTCTTTATATTTCATGAATGACAATCTAGGCACTGATTTTCCTACAGGAAATCATTTTCCTACAGGAAATATGGATTTCTCTACTGAACTGAACTGAAGCGAAGCAAAGTCAGCACACAGGTTTTCAGATGAGAAATATGAAACATTCCATATTTCATGTTACAAAACGTGACCTTATTTATTGCCAATTCTATGTGAAATACAAGAATTTCATATTTCAGGGGAAAGTGCTCTGTGCCTCAAGTTTCAAATGCGAAAGTAGAGAAATCCATATTTCCTGTAGGAAAATGATTTCCTGTAGGAAAATCAGTGCCTAGATTGTCATTCATGAAATATAAAGAACTGAATATCTCATGTAGAAAAATCGTGACCCAGATTTTCCTAAATGAGATATAAAAAGTTCATTATCTCATGGATTAGGTCTCTGCCAAGATGTTTTTTTTTTACGTGAAATATAAAAGTCTATCCCACAAATGCAGATGCTGAAGAAGCTGAAATAATCAGTTCTCAAGAAAACTTACAAGACCTTGTGGAACTAACATCAAATGAAAGAGATCCTTATCATCATCAGTTCAGTTCAGTTCAGTCGCTCAGTCGTGTCCGACTCTCTGCGACCCCATGAATTGCAGCACGCCAGGCCTCTCTGTCCATCACCAACTCCCGGAGTCTACCCAAACCCATGTTCATCGAGTCGGTGATACCATCCAACCATCTCATCCTCTGTCGTCCCCTTCTCCTCCCGCCCCCAATCCTACCCAGCATTAGGGTCTTTTCCAACGAGTCAACCCTTTGCATGAGGTGGCCAAAGTATTGGAGTTTCAGCTTCAACATCAGACCTTCCAATGAACACCCAGGATTGATGTCTTTTAGGATGGATTGATTGGATCTCCTTGCAGTCCAAGGGACTCTCAAGAGTCTTCTCCAACACCACAGTTCAAAAGCATCAATTCTGCGGTGCTCAGCTTTCTTCACCGTCCAACTCTCACAACCATACATGACCACTGGAAAAACCATAGCCTTGACTAGACGGACTTTTGTTCGCAAAGTAATGTCTCTGCTTTTAAACATGCTATCTAGGTTGGCCATAACCTTCCTTCCAAGGAGTAAGCGTCTTTTAATTTCATGGCTGCAGTCACCAGCAGCAGTGATTCTGGAGCCAAAAAAAGTAAAGTCTGACACTGTTTCCACTGTTTCCCCATCTATTTCCCATGAAGTGATGGGACCAGATGCCATGATCTTAGTTTTCTGAACGTTGAGCTTTAAACCAACTTTTTCACTCTCCTCCTTCACCTTCATCAAGAGGCTCTTTAGTTCTTCTTCACTTTCTGCCATAAGGGTGGTGTCATCTGCATATCTGAGGTTATTGATATTTCTCCCGGCAATCTTGATTCCAGCTTGTGTTTCTTCCAGCCCAGCGTTTCTCATGATGTACTCTGCAGAGAAGTTAAATAAGCAGGGGGACAATATACAGCCTTGACGTACTCCTTTTCCTATTTGGAACCAGTCTGTTGTTCCATGTCCAGTTCTAACCGTTGCTTCCTGACCTGCATACAGGTTTCTCAAGAGACAGGTCAGATGGTCTGGTATTCCCATCTCTTTCAGAATGTTGCACAGTTTATTGTGATCCACACAGTCAAAGGCTTTGGCATAGTCAATAAAGCAGAAATAGATGTTTTTCTGGAACTCTCTTGCTTTTTCGATGATCCAGCGGATATTGGCTTTGCTTCATGAGCTACAAAATACTGTATATTTAACAATTGAAACACTTGGCATCGATTTTCCTAAAGAAATGTAGAAATTTCTATTTCATATATGAAGTGGTTTTCATGCTTGAGGTGTGAAACTCTCTGTATTTCACCCAAGAAAACTTGCATGAAGCTCTTCAGTATGAAATATGGAATTCTGTATATTTTGCATTGGAAAATCTGGGGACATATTTTCTCATGTGAGATACAAAATGTCAGTTATTCACATGTGAATATTTGTGTCAGATTTTGACATATAAAATATGCAATTTTCCGTGATTCAGAAATTGATATCTGGGCCAGGCAGTCAAATATAGAATCAACTATATTTCATATATGAAAATCTGGCCACAGATTTCCCTATTGAAGTTTGGAATTCTCTGGATTTCACTTCTGAAAATCTGGGTGAAGGCTGCCTTGCATGATATATGGAATAATCTATATTTCACACATGAGAATCTGGGTGCCAATATTTCTACATGAATTGCATAAATAACTGGAGTGACATTTGTATTTCTACGTTTTGATTTTCCCATATGAAAAATGCACCTCTGTATATGTCACATATGAGACTCTGGAAGCCATTTTTTTTTTCAGCGTAATATATGAAATTCTCTGTATTTTATTTATGAATATCTGCATGTCTGTATTACTACAAGAAGTTTTGAAATTCTGTGTATTTCACATCAGAAAATCTGGGCATCCATTTTCCTATATTAAATATGAATTTCACAAATTTTCCAACATCTACATCACAGCACAGTTTTCATTACATAAAATAGGGACTTATTTATATTTCACATCTGAAAATCAGGGTGCAGATTTTCCTGCATGAATGATGGCATTATCTCTGTTTCTCATGTGAAAATCTGGGCACCAATTTCTTTTTTGTTGTTTGTTTGGTTGGTTTTTGCTCACAATAAACATTTTAACAGAAACAGATGCATTGTTTCATTAAAAAAATGTGAAAGATTATGTCTAAGTAGATGTAAAGACTGGAAGGAAATCTACTCCATCTTTTCAGTAGTCAAAAAACAAACAAACAAAGAAACAAACAAAAAAAACCTGATGCCTAGTCCAAACTGAAGGGGCAGAATGGCACGAAGTTCAGTTCCCAAGACTTGTTAGTTCTAGAGCATTCTTTTTTTTTTTCTTTTTGACGAAAATGTAAGTAGTTTATTTTCAGGTAACTTTTATTTTTTTTAATATAAATTTATTTATTTTAATTGGGCGCTAATTACTTTACAATATCTAAGTGGTTTCTGAATACATTGACATGAATCCGCCACGGGTGCACATGTGTTCCCCATCCTGAGGCCCCTTCACTCCTCCCTCCCCATCCCATCCTTCTGGGTCCTCCCAGTGCACCAGCCCCGAGCACCTTGTCTCATGCATCAAATCTGGCCTGGCATATGATAAGATATGGCATATGATCTGGGTTGACATATGATAATATACATGTTTCAAGGTCATTCTCCCAAATCATTCCACCCTTGCAATCTCCCACAGAGTCCAAAAATCTGTTCTATACATCTGTGTCTGTTTTGCTGTCCTGCATATAGGGTTATCGCTAGCATCTTTCTAAATTCCATATATATGTGTTAGTATACTGTATTGGTGTTTTGCTTTCTGATTTACTTCACTCTGTATAATAGGCTCCGGTTTAATCCACCTCGTTAGAAGGGATTCAAATGCATTCATTTTAATGGCTGAGTAATATTCCATTGTGTATATGTATCACAGATTTCTTATCCATTCGTCTGCTGATGGCCATTTGGGTTGCTTCTGTGTCCTGGCTATTATAAACAGGGCTTCGATGAATATTGGGGTACACATGTCTCTTTCCGGAGAAGGCAATGGCACCCTACCCCAGTACTCTTGCCTGGAAAATCCCCTGGACGGAGGAGCGTGGTAGGCTACAGTCCATGGTGTCGCTAAGAGTCGGACACGACTGAGCGACTTCACTTTCACTTTTCCCTTTCATGCATTGGAGAAGGAAATGGCAGCCCACTCCAGTATTCTTGCCTGGAGAATCCCAGGGACGGCGGAGCCTGGTGGGCTGCTGTCTATGGGGTCGCACAGAGTCGGACACGACTGAAGCGACTTAGCAGCAGCAGCAGCAGCATGTCTCTTTCAGTTCTGGCTTCCTCGGTGTATATGCCCATCAGTGGGTTCACTGTGTTATATGGCAGAACCTCCACACTGTTCTCCATAGTGGCTGTACTAGTTTGCATTCCCACTGAGAGTGTAAGAGGGTTCCTTTTTCTCCGTACCCTCTCCAGCATTTATTGTTTGTAGATTATTGGATGGCAGGCATTCTGACCAGTGTGAGATGCTACCTCGTTGAGGTTTTGATTTGCATTTCTCTGATAATGAGTGATGTTGAGCATCTTTTCATGTGTTTGTTAGCCATCTGTATGTCTTCTTTGGAGAAATGTCTGTTTAGTTCTTTGGCCCAATTTTTGATTGGTTCGCTTATTTTTCTGGACTTGAGCTGCAGGTGTTGCTTGCATACTTTTGATATTAATTCTTTGTCAGTTGGCTCGTTTGCTATTAGTCTCTCCCATTCTGAAGGCAGGCTTTTCCCCTTGCTTCTAGTCTCCTTTGTTGTGCAAAAGCTTTTAAGTTTCATTAGGTCCCATTTGTTTATTTTTGCTTTTATTTCCATTATTCTTGGAGGTGGGTCATAGAGGATCCTGCTGTGAATTGTGTCGGATAGTGTTTTGCCTATGTTTTCCTCTAGGACTCTTATAGTTTTATAGTTTGTGGTCTTACATTCAGATCTTCAATCCATTTTGAGTTTATTTTTGTGTACGGTGTTAGAAAGTGTTCTAGTTTCATTCTTTTACAAGTGGTTGACCAGTTTTCCCAGCTCCACGTATTAAGGAAATTGTCTTTTCTCCATTTTATATTCTTTCCTCCTTTGTCACAGATAAGGTGTCCATAGGTGCATGAATTTATCTCTGGGCTTGCTATTGCGTTCCATTGATCTATGTTTCTGTCTCCGTGCCAGTACCATACTATCTTGATGACTGTTACTTTGTAGCATAGCCTGAAGTCAGGCAGGTTGATTCCTCCTATTCCATTCTTCATTCTCAAGATTTCTTTGGCTATTCGAGGTTTTTTGTATTTCCATACAAATTGTGAAATTATTTTTTCTAGTTCTCTGAAAAATACCGCTGGTAGCTTGATAGGGATTGCATTGAATCTATAGATTGCTTTGGGTGGTATACTCGTTTTCACTATATTGATTCTTCTGATCCATGAACACGGTATATTTATCCATCTATTTGTGTACTGTTTGATTTCTTTCATCAGTGCTTTATACTTTTCTATATGTAGCTCTTTTTTCTCTTTAGGTAGATTGAGGTTTTTAAAGGCATAAGCCACACTTCTTGCATGGCTCTGCAGTAAAACATACTCTGCTTTAAACTTTAATGTTTTGATATTGCTTGGCCCAAGGTTGTTGGGTACAGGGGTATTTAGTTACAGTAACACCTTATCTCTTAAGTCTATGGAGGTTAACAGAATCTCTTGAGATAATGTCTCACTTCAAAACCACATACACTCATAAAAGGATGAGCAGTTTTTTTCTTGTGTGTGAAGCAAGTTAACAGACACTGAGAGCTCTCCTAGTTACCAGGTGAATTTAGGACAAAGTGTGACAAAGGTTTTCATCAGGTCTTACTTGAGGACTACTCATTATTTTGGAAACTTTGTCATGAGCTGATTTGCTAGGATATATAGAGCGAGTATATCTTTTATCTTTTCCATCGTTTAGTAGTTTGCTTCTCATGTGTGTCACATTATGTTTTAATATGTGCATACATTTTCATACTGTAAAATATAGGGAATTCCATTCTCAATTTGGAAAGTTTGTGGTGAGATATTCACAGGCGAAATGCAGCGAATTCTGTATTTCATTCAGGAAATCTACATGCATGTATTCAGACGTGAAATACCAACTTCCATGCTTCACATAGAACACTTTTGCCCTCATGTCTAAATGTGATACAGACATGGAATTCTCTCTGTTGAGAGAAATTTATACAGAGATGCTAAGGATAGCGCCCCACCAAGGGCCACGGCTCTCCATTGCCAGAGGAATTGAAGTCTGTCCATTTATTGTACAGAGGCCCTTTCAAAGTGGTTCTGTTCTCATCCAGCCTCCCCGTGAGAACACAGCCCAGCCTACACCATCAGCCCAGGCCTGTGGGACTGGGAGGGGTGAGAGGATCAACCCAAGACACCCTTTTAAGGAGTGATGTTTCAAACTGACAAACTGCATGTAGCAGGTGCTTATGCTACAGTGCCACCAGTCTCCCAAACCTTACAGAAAAGGGCAAGCTGTGCTCAGATGCCTGGTCATGTCGAGGATAGAATGGTCCTGCACTTGAGAAGGACAGAAAACCCTTTGTAGCTGGGTGTCCTAGGGGCTGTGCAGAGCCCCTCTTCTGTGCCTGGGAATCTGGCCCACTGCGTTTCTCTGCTCCTTCGCATCCTCCCTGACTGCACCCAGGTGCTTTGTTCTTGCCTCTCCTTTCTGCTCAGGGATCCATGTTTACACTTACAAGCCTGTTTACACTTCTAGCTTGCTCTGTCGGTGAGATCCCTGGGCTTTTTTCCATGGCGTCCGTGCTTCTGCTGCCCTATGATCTTTACATCTTACACAAGCTCTTTCGCGTTTTCAGTGTCCATTCTTCCATCCCCCAGCCAGACCAGTTCAGACAGCTCACACACACATTTGTGTCAGCGCACATGTGTCTGCATGCTCACCCACCCACCTACCCACATACACACACAAACAATCCTGAAAAGAAACTTGCACAGATGTGCAACTAATTGCTTACTTGTCCAGTCTAATGGACTTTGGTAAGCACCCCTCTTTTTTTGGCCCAGTTATTATTATTTTTTTCCCTCACTAGTTGATCAAATCAGCATCCTATTCTACTTCTATGATAATCCTGGAAGGTGAATGGGATTTTCTCATGAGGGGGACTGACATTGAAAGAGTTTGGCAGGGCTGGAAGTCCTCACTGTGGACGGTTGTGTGACGTGTGCCTCTGATCTCTACTCCCATCACAACAGGCTGGTTCACAGTGCCAATCACGTTGGCATCATTCCATTTCCTGTGCTTTCCTTCCAGAAAAAGCACAGAAATAGCAAGGGGCTTTGAACTTGTACTTGATCATGCAAGCCCCTTTCCCCAGGCTATAGAAGGTCACTGAGGACAAGAATTCTTTAACAAATTCCTATTCACAGAAAGGCAAGCCCCAACTCTTACTGCCTGAGTGATGCTTCACTTAAAATCATGAAGAAATTCTGCATGGGTAATGTCAGGTTAACGATCACTGCAAGAAGTGGTAATAGTCAATGTCCTTCTTTTCTGCAGCAGTGTTTATAGAACACTTAACAATCAACCCCAAATCTCTCCTGAGAGACGAAAAATTTTCTGACAGATGCATTCCTGCAACATCTTTGCCTTTTGTGATCCTGATTCATATTCTCATTTCAACGAGTGATATTCTTGCCCAACGGGCATTTCTGTAAGTATGTGGGTATTGCTGTTTCCAAACGTGGGTCACTGTTAACTATTCCTGCGATAAAGCATTTCTTGCTGTTCACAAATATCGTGTATCTCTTTAAAAAAAAAAAGTCACAATTCAAGATGTTGGAAACATTTGATCCAGGAATGAAAGAAATCATCCAATTCACACACAATCTGACAAAGACACACAAACTTAAAAAACAAAAGTGAATGCAAGCAACACAATTCATGTATGTTGAATAGGGCCATGCAAGAACTGACATAGCTATTGCAGCAGTGCTGTGTATAATGGCACAGGCATCGGTGCCACATCAAAGAAGACAGGAGTCATAGGCAGACCCACGGGAAGAAACATCAACTCACATTCATGGGCAGGCACAACAGAGACACCCAATCTTCATTCTAAACAGAGGAAAACATGAACATATCCAGGGAACAGGAAACAAATGCAGCTCAGGGTGATTGAGCCAGAATGCTCAAGAAATTATCAGTAATCCGCCAAGTCTCACACGCATTGATATACAGTGGAAGAAAACCTTACACAACACGTCCAAGTGTGCAGTCAAATCTAATAGCGCCTAGACCTTAGGGCCCAAGTGAAAGCCCGAAAGACATGGGGACACATGTCATGGCAAGTTTCCAGAGAATGACCATCAAGTCAACCATGCATAGTTCAGGTTTACTAACCGATCCATGACTATCTCTGCACTCTTCACTCCACGACAGGTTAGAGCTAAAGCCACCCCTGGTACTGAAGCACTGGTACTGAAGACAGGAGATAGTAGGTGTTGGGGAACCCTGTCCTTAACGTTTCTTGTCTTTAACTTCTTTGAAATGCCTTACTAAAACTTCTGAATGTGGATAACTACCATGCAGCCCCTAGAATGAGCCCAGTCTAAGGTCCCCCAAAACATGCACCAATACACCATCCCACACCCACAGCAGACTTATTACAGCATAGTTTCTGCTTTGTGTTGTTTTGTTTTGAACTGGCGCTGAGAAAGACAGGTACCAGCCTGCCGGAGCCCCCAGGATCCTTTGAAGATTACAGATTAAGAAAGTAAGAAGACATGTTTCCATTGTTTGCTGCGCTGCTTGTACAGAAAGCACCCAGAGAAGGACAAGCCTTGCCTTCTGGAACTGTAGATGCTCCTCTGTAGAAGGGGCATACTAGGCTGAAGATATTCAAATGCAAAAGTTGGCCCTGAGCAGGAGATCTCATTCAGTGCACCTTGAAGGGGGCATCCATAAACCCATGAACTTTGACGTTCATCCTTTACCCTTTGCCCTCCAAAGAGATGCTGCTGTCGGGAGACAATTTTTGGAGTGAGAACTCCATGTGAGACAGAAATATCACCCACAGGAATGCCCACGTTGGAGCCATTGTATCTGGGGTGAGAGGGCAAACGTTGACCTCTCCCTACTCCCTTTGTGCCAGTCTGTCCTTTGCCCAATCCAGAGGTGGACGTGATTCCGGAAAGCAGCCATCTACCTGGAAAGGGCCACCCTAAGTTCGACCAGTCCCTCCGTAAGCTCTGTATTCTCCAGGTGTTCCCATTGGCCCTTGGCCCACAGAGTAGCGACAAAGCCCAGAAGAAGGCCACTTGTGGTTTTATACAGCCTGTGCTGAGCCATTCAGCAAGGAATAGACACTGTCACCAGAGGGTTTGTGGAAAAATGTTATTTCTACACCTAGGCCTGACAGAGGGCCTTGGGCACAGAGCGTAAGCCTTCCTGGAAAAAAGGATATTAAGCACTGAGCCATCATGCGACACAGAGTGCACGGCTGTGTAGGCTGGACTTTGCCTGTTTAACATCCCCATCCCCCTGACTTCTGCCCCTGCAGACTTTGTACCTAAACTGAGTTCTTGGAAAAAAGAACAGAGTTCACATGAGCTCAAACATACACGATGGGATCTGTTTTTGTTTGTCTGTTTCCTGGTGATTTATCTTTTCCCCTGGTCACTTTTGCCAGAAATTAATATCCTTACTGCCTTCCCACCCCCTCGCTTTTGCTCTGGGCCACAGCCCCTCCATATACTTTATGCCCCCATCCCCTAAGATGTTACCTGGAACCCTAGGCCTGGGAAGCTGACTCTGAGAAAAGGTGAACTGTGCAGTCATATACACAAGGAGGCTATGTGGTTCATAGTGAGTTGAATGTTAAGGCTTTTTCCTTGTCCTGTACTCTTAAAATGCCTGATGATATCCAACAGTGATGATACCTGGGGCACCACCTTCCAACAAAGTTGTGTCCCACTATTTCAATCTCTGGCTCTTGTTCACCAGACCCTTTCCATGAACATCCACATTTCCCTTGTCAAGTTGCCAGACCCACAGTTAATGGCCCCTCCTCTTCCTTCTCCTTCCTCCCCAACCCCACCCCGCAGGAAGAACTTGTCCCCTGACACAACCCCAACATATGACTTAACCCCCTCTATAACTCTCCATGGTCTGGTAATTCCCACGCGTTAAAGTGAGAATCCTACATGGAGTTGAAGTATCTGTCCTGAGGACCTGGCCAAACAATACACAGACACCTATGGTTGATGCTTTCTATTTATCCTTCAGAATTATTTCATGTTTACTGGTTTCTCCCTCTCGATCTCTTTCACCAGCAGACCACTCTTCATTACTTTCATGTCAGAGAGGACTAGTTGGCCATTGATCTTCATGTGAAGCACCTTCTTAGGTTTTCTATTTTAGGTAAAGGGGGACACTCCAACATAAGTTTCTCAAAATCGGGGGCTTCCTTTCAAAACGGACAGAGAAACAGATACATATATGTCAACCTAGCCTCCCGGAACAACACTAAAGACAGCTTTAACCTTTCAAGTCAGTTTCCAGGAGAGAGAGTCTGTGAACTTTTACATTTCCTCTCTCAGTTCGGTTCAGTTCAGTTCAGTCGGACAGTCGTGTCTGACTCTTTGTGACCCCATGAATTGCAGCACTCCAGGCCTCTCTGTCCATCACCAGCTCCAGGAGTCTACCCAAACCTATGTCCATCGAGTCAGTGATGCCATCCAACCATCTCATCCTCGGTAGTCCCCTTGTCCTCCTCCCGCCAATCCTACTCAGCATTAGGGTCTGTTCCAATGAGTCAACACTTTGCATGAAGTGACCAAAGTATTGGAGTTTCAGCTTCAACATCAATCCTTCCAATGAACACCCAGGATTGATTTCCTTTAGGATGGACTGATGGCATCTCCTTGCAGTCCAATGGACTCTCAAGAGTCTTCTCCAACACCACAGTTCAAAAGCATCAATTCTTCGGCGCTCAGCTTTCTTCACCGTCCACCTCTCACATCCATACATGACCATTGAAAAAACCA
The DNA here is from genome assembly GCF_054371585.1 of Giraffa tippelskirchi. Classification (NCBI taxonomy): domain Eukaryota; kingdom Metazoa; phylum Chordata; class Mammalia; order Artiodactyla; family Giraffidae; genus Giraffa; species Giraffa tippelskirchi. Next base: position 15,304,250 of record NC_137290.1, read on the forward strand.
TAGCCTTGACTAGACGGACTTTTGTTGGCAAAGTAATGTCTCTGCTTTTAAATATGCTATCTAGGTTGGCCATAACCTTCCTTCCAAGGAGTAAGTGTCTTTTAATTTCACGGCTGCAATCATCGTCAGCAGTGATTTTGGACCCCCCTAAAATAAAGTCAGACACCGTTTCCAATGTTTCCCCATCTATTTCCCATGAAGTGATGGGACCAGATGCCATGATCTTAGTTTTCTGAACGTTGAGCTTTAAGCCAACTTTTTCACTCTCCTCTTTCACTTTCATCAAGAGGCTCTTTAGTTCTTCTTCACTTTCTGCCATAAGGGTGGTGTCATCTGCATATCTGAGGTTATTGATATTTCTCCTGGCAAACTTGATTCTAGCTTGTGTTTCTTCCAGCCTAGCGTTTCTCATGATGCACTTTGCATAGAGAGTTAAACAGGCAGGGTGACAACGTAGAGCCTTGATGTACTCCTTTTCCTATTTGGAACCAGTCTGTTTTTCCATGTCCAGTTCGAACTGTTGCTTCCTGATCTGCATACAGGTTTTTAAACCACGCACCCAAATCTTCACTGTACAACTATTTACAAGAGCTAGGATATGCAAGCAACCTATATGGCCATCGGCAGATGACGGGTTAAGGGAGTTGGGGTACGTATACACAATGGTATGTTTCTCAGCTCTAAAAAGGAATGCCTTGAACTCAGTCCTAATGAGTTGGAATGAATATGGAGCCTATTAAGAGTGTGAAGAAAGTCAGAAAGAGAAAAAGCAAACACTGCATGTTAGTACAACTATATGGAGTTTAGGACCACGTAGGTGGTACCGGACATCGAACATGCAGAACAGCAAATAAGACACAGACATATAAAGAACAGAATTTGGACTCCGTGGTGGAATGTGAGTCTGGGTTAATTTGAGAAAATAGCCCTCAAACATTTACATTACCTTATGCAAAATAGACGACCAGCGCAAATTTGATGCGTGAAGCAAGGCAACCAAAGTCATGTTGTGGGACAACCCAGAAAGACAGGTAGGGGAGGGCGGTGGGGGTTGGGTTCAGCATTTGGGGGGACACGTGTATATCTATGGGTGATTCGTGTTGGCCAATGTATGAAAAAAACCATCATGGTTTTGTAAAGTAATCATCCTCCAGGTAAAATAAATAAGTTAAAAGACTATTCTCCATAATCCTACACAGTGGTCAGTATTCTCAGAATGAGAGTGGCATGTGGAAAAAATGTAAAAGAAAACAAAAATAGAAACAAGTGTGATGATGAAAATGGAATCAAATGATGGTCAGTGGGGAACAGCCTAGCAGAAAGGAGACTCGCAGACCGTTGTAGAAAGGGGATTTCAATAGTAGGTGGGCCCCAATTTAAGAGGAGCCTGAGGGTTGCCTTGTTGGCCATGGAATGCCAGTTCAGAGATGTGCAGCTGAGCCAGATATAAATTGGAGTGACATTGCCCTGACCAGGACACTTCATCTACCTCAAGCTTCTCTACTTAGAACCTGTTTTTCACTACGGTTCTCTACTTCTGCTGTCTCTTGCTGATTCCCTCATTCCATGGTGTTACTCTGCATTCCACAGAGTCTCACTTTCTCCACAAGTGAAATAAATGGCCCAAGTTTCTGGAAAACACTTATGCCAGTGCCCAATCCCTGGGCTCCTCGCCTCTCGTCCTCCCAGTACCTCTCGTGTCAGAGCCTTCCTCCTCATATAGTACCACACGGGATTGGGCCAGAGATCCTTTATGATGAACTCTCAGGGCAATGAGCTAGGTCAGCACGGGGCTGGCCAGACCCTGAGCCCTCCTGTACACCGCCAAGAATTCCAACATACATCACCAGTTCTGGCCCAGTGGCCGCGTGGGACCCTACCTCAGCAATCCGGTCAGATCCTGTGAAATTGTGGTCAAAGGACCAGTTGAAGAAGTTAACGCTGCTGTCATGGTGCCTGCGGCTGTATGCCTTGCGTTCAAATCCCTGGTTCCAGTGAATTAGGGTGGAATGAGATGCTCGATATCCTGCAGGAAAAGGAGTATGGGAGAAAGACCTAAATCACTTTCCAATTCAACCTACACTTTTCTGCCCCCACCCACCAAATCCAAGGAGCTGCCTCTTACCAGTGACATTAATGAGATAATCCTTAACAATCACTTCATTCTGGAAATACCTATTCTTCCAGAAGGACAATGTGATCTTGCAGTGATGAGAGGGATGCCTGAGTTCCTCCACCTGCCAGGACAAAGTGTGGGGAGTAGGGTAGGGGTGGATGGGTGTGAAACCCCTTTACAGAAGAGCTGTCCTTTCCTGTTTTCAGGGGTAAAGCATGTCCTCTCCCCTCCACAGTCACCTTCCCCCCACAATTATCAGTGTCCCCTGCCTGACCTTTAAGTTGGTCATGAAGTGAAGTATGTCTTCATCTTGGTCAGCCATCATAGCTGACATTTGAGGGTGGTTCATAAACTGCTTTAGGTCAAGGAGCCTCTAGATGCTAGAGGAAAAAAGTGCTGGAAGGACAAATCTAGCCTAAAGTGTAGAATGGCGCTGTCTGACTTCATCTTGCGACGAGTTAACTCGTCACATTTCTGTTAACGCAGACTGTATGAAGGCATGACAAGCCCCAAGGCTGTGCCTATAAATGCACTACCAGAGCAGGTTCTGTTCCTAAGAGGAAAGGCCCTAAGCTCCATCTCAGCCTCCTAAAACTTAGCTTACTTCTGGAAAACAGGCACTCCTACGTACAAGCAGCATGAGCATTTACACATCCCAACCTCACCGCCAAATTCACGCAGCTTTTCAGAGAAGACCTGGATCCCAGACAAGCCTTTTCTCTGAAGAGTCCCTGGTGCTAATGACAATTCTGATTGGGACCTCTGCAAATAAAGCCCAAGTAGCAATTTGTGCTACCCAGAACAGCAAGGACATCACACCTTATATCGGGAACAGATACACAGAACGGTAACCAATACTCAGCATCCAAAAAATACATTTTGTACCAGAACTGCCAGATCTCTAAACTGCTTCTGCAATTACCCAGATTGAAAAAAAAAAAAAATTCACAAGCACCACACCAAGGGATACAACTTCGACCCAGAATCCACGGATTCCCTCGATGATGGCACTTCTGTGTTCTAGACGCAGCTTCCGCCTCTGGCAGTTCTTGTGTTTCAGGCGAGCGCGGGCCCTTTGGGCTTTCTTATTCACGAAATCCAGCTCCAGCTGCAGGGCCGGCAGGGCCTCCAGTGCGGGCTGATCCCTGGGGGCTCTGGGGCTTGGATGTTCCTGGCCCTGCTCCTGCGAGGACACCTGCTCCTGCTCCTCGTAGGCCACCACCTCCACCTCCTCCATGATGTCTAACACCAGCAGCTGGAACTCCTGCCCGAATCCCGCCAACTCTCCCTCCTCCAGGGCTGCACCTTTCTCTACCGCCTCCACCCAGAAGAGGGCGGCCTCTTCGCCTGGTGCACTACCTGCGGCCTGCATTGCCTCTGCCGCCCCCACCGCGCTGGTAGGCCCCAGGGTCCCTCCCTCGAGAAGACCCGGGCTCACAACTAAGACCCAGGATCCCGGGGTGCTGCCGCCTTCCTCTGGCCCCGTCTCAGTCTCCATGGTGTTCTGGCCGTAGCCCAGAGCCACAAAGAAGCTGGACGTGAGAGCACAGCTGGCGGCCGGCAAAGCCCGCCAACCAGCCGCAGTCTACGTGGCACAACCAACTGGTTACTTGCCCACAGCCAATGAGCAGGGAAAGGGAGACAGGCATGCGCAGAACCGTGTGCCACCACGCACGGGTAATATGGTGGCGGGAAGGAGCTGAACTCTATACCCTGACCTCCAGACCTCATCACAGAACCAATCAAATGGAGTCAAAAGGCGTTCATTCATGGGACAGACACACCCCTTGGAATTCTGGGCACGCAGGGGCCCAACTTGGCTCAGTGCACAGTGCGCCGGTCCACACAAGCCGTTTGCCTGACCAACAGTATAGATGTGCCAGACCAGCGACTGGGCAAGCCAGGCCAGCTGGAGTCGAAGGCAAGGAATCTGAAGGTGACACTGCAGCCACCGTCAAGCTTGAAATTGCCACTGGGGAAGCGGGCGACTCTGTGTGCTCAGGGGTTCACACAGGTGACACAAGGTTCGTGGGTACGTCAGGGACACAGGTGCTCACCTTGGATCTAAACGGCAAGCCACGGGCAGAGCGTGGGTAGGTTTGGTGGGGGGTGGGGATCGGCGGGGGAGGCGCTGTTACCGCTGACCTCACCAAAGTTCACCGCCTGCAGAGTCCGTCCCTAACCGTGTGCCTTAGGCTTGAGCAGTGTCAGGAATGCAGCCATACTCTGAGGATGAAGCAGCACACTTTCCTTGGCTCGCTCTTTGGGCCCCACAATGCAGCCCCAAGCCAAACCACCCTGGAGCCCCTGGCCTGCTGTCTGTCAGCTCTTGGCCTTTCCCCTGGCCCACGGCTTAAAGCAGGCACCCCAGCGGCTAAGGATGTGCTCCTGCGGATGCAGTTCCAAGAGAAGCAGAGCTCCTCCTGCAAGTGTTTCAAGTGGAGTAAAGTGCTCCTCCTGACCATTGCTTACTCTCTTCCTCTCGGCCACATAGCTAACGTGGGCACACTCACGTTAAGTGCCTGGATAGATGCAATGCTCACACTCTGCCTCCTAGGATGTCTGGTGTTTCACACTGAGCACCTACATTAGGCCACACACACACACACACACAGGAACAGGTGACACAAGCACATATGTGTACACACACACATGTAACACACAGGGACACAAATGCAAACAGGTGTTTCAGAGACTGAAGAACCAATGGTTTACATGAAATGCAGAGATTTCCTTATTTCTCATAGGGAAATGTTCATTCTGATTATCAGATGTGAAATATAGAGAAGTTCAAGTTTCATGAAGGAAAATTAGTGCCTAGATTTTGATGCAGTTAATACAGAGATCTCCCTATTTCATGGTGGACAGTCATTGTTTTCTATGTAAGAAATACAAAGAATTAAGTATTTCATGAAGAAACAGTGGTGCCCAGAATTTCTTTTATGAAATAGAATTCCAATTTCCTGTTGGTTCCCATATCTTAATTGCATACTTCATGTCAGTAAAATTTCATTGAGATTTTTACATAGGAAATGGATACAACTTCAGAGGTCAGACAGGAAAGCATATGCTCAACTTTTCATATCTGAACTATCTGGAATTCCCCATTCATGTAGGAAAAAGTGTGCACAGATATCCACATGTGAAACAGACAAGATTCCATATATGATGAAAAAATTATACAAGTAGATTTTCAAACATGAAGTACACATTTCCTATTTCACGTAGAAAAATCTGCACCCATGTTCTCACATGTGAGATAAAGAAAATTACATGTTTCATACAGAAAAATCATCTTTCAGATTTTCCTTGGCACGAAGCAGGGAATGCAAAGCAGTGCTCTGGAACAACCCAGAAAAATAGCATAGGAGGGGATGTGGGAGAGGCTCCAGGATGGGTGGGACCCCGATATACTTACGGCTTCTTAATGTTGATGCATGGCAGAAACCATCACGATATTGTATAGTAATTAACCTCCAGTTAACATTTACGAAAATGTTACAGTATGAGAAAAGTGAAAGAACAAGGGGACTCGACTCTGCTCTGCGGTGACCTAAATGGGAAGGAAATCCAAAAACGAGGGGATATGTGTACACCTAAAATGGATTCACTTGGACATACGTACTCAGAAACTAAAGCATCATTGTAATGCAACTATACCCCAATGATAATTGTTTCAAACACCTTACACATCAAGTATAATTCCAGCAGTGAATAAATAAATGGTAGCCTCGTTTGCAATATATATCCATTGAGACATTATTCTAAGTTAAATATTTCAGTTAGAGGAAGAAGAAATCTTTTACATCACATGACATTGTGAAGTTGAAATCCCTTCATTATAGAAACAGAGTAGAATGTGGTCCTTGGGCTACTGGAAATGGTCCGTGATGGTCCAAGTTACCAACTTTTAGTCCCAGGTTGAATAAGCTCATCAAGGAAGATACTGTAATAGAGGCAGGGTGGAAAACGGTGCTGCAGACCTCAGCCCAAGACCTTCAGTGGCGTTAGAAACCCCAATACCACCAACAGAAAGCCTCTGCGCAGAGTGTAGTGAGATATATTACAGCCTTCCCATAGAGCCCTCTAGGCCCTTGGGCCTTGGGATGGGGAATGAACTGTGGAGCTTGGGAACAGGCTGTGTCTTGCAGAGTCCCAGAGCCCTTGCTGAAGCCACTGACTGGTCTGGACCAGGTTTGAAAGCAATGGCCAACGTGTTCCATCCCCACCTCCATGACCGAATGGTTGTGGCAATCTGCATGGGTCACAGTCTACAGGACCCAGCTCTCCAACTGGGTAGACTGAGGAGGCTGAGGGTCAGCTACATGCTGGGTACCTGGCTCCCTCATTGAAGGTGGCTGGGCAGTGTATGGGGGCCTTGGTAAGAGGAGGGCACAGAGAACTGAGAATTACCTCTTCCACCTAGGACTGAGCACTGCTGGAAGTAACAAGAGTGGGTGCTAGATGAATGCTCCATGACTGGAAAAACCAGCCTGCACAGGGACCCCTCCCCCCCAACCAGGACCATGGAGGGTGAACGTCAAGCTTGGGACCTATCTTTTCAGGAAATAGGGAATAGGGAATAATATTTGCTTCCCTCAAGGATTACAGGAACACAGTTAGCTGACCACCACCTTACTTCAAGAACATAAGATCTGACAGCAAGAAATTTGCAAGAGCTAATCACACCTATCCCTCACCTTTCCTATACATAGCCTTTGCTGAACGCTTTGAGGGAGGTTTTTGTTTTTGTTTTTTCTCTTTTCCATTGCCTTAGGCTTTTATTCATTTTTAATAGAAGCATTTAAAATTGTGAACACTTCTAGACATGCATCTCATGAATTCTGATACGCTGTGTTTTTATTATCACTTAGTTAAAATATTTTCTAATCTTTCTTTTTATTTTTTACCTCTTTTTAAAAATTTATAGCAATTGGAGGCTAATTACTTTACAATAGTGTAGTGGCTTTTGCCATACATTCACATGATACAGCCCTGGGTGTACATGCGTTCCCCATCCCGACCCTCCCATCTCCCTCCCCATCCCATCCCTCAGAGTCATTCATCCCAGTGCACCAGCCCTGAGCACCTTGTCTCACGCATCAAACCTGGACTGGTGATCTATTTCACATACTATACATGTTTCAATGCTATTCTCGCAAATCATCCCACCCTCGCCTTTTCCGGCCGAGTCCAGCAGTCTCTTCTTTACATCTGTGTCTCTTTTGCTGTCTCACATATAGGGTCATCATTACCATCTTTCTAAGTTCCATATATATATGCGTTAATTTACTCTATTGGTGTTTTATCTTTCTGGCTTACTTCGCTCTGTATAATAGGCTCCAGTTTCATCCACCTCATTAGAACTGATTCCAATGCATTCTTTTTAATGGCTGAGTAAAATTCCATTGTGTGTATGGGTCAGAGCCTTCGTCTCCATTCATCTGCCGATGGACATCTAGGTTGCTTCCATGTGCTAGTTATTGTAAACACGGCTGCGATGAACATTGGGGTACACGAGTCGCTTTCGGTTCTGGTTTCCTCGGTGTGTAAGTCCAGCAATGGGATTGCTGGGTTGTGTGGCCATTCTATTTACAGTTTTTAAAGGAATCTTCAGATTTCTTTGTCACTGGGTGCTCTGGACCTTTGGGTGAGAAAGGAGCTGTCGTTGGATGTCACCTAGGCTGTCTAACCAAAGCACTCCTTGCTGGATTGCCCATTTGGTTAGGACATTGAGTGACGTGGATGAACTATGCAGTCCATATCTTTCTTGGGTTCTTCCAGGCAGCTAGTCTAGCTCCTCGATTTGTTATTGTCAATAAGGAGTTACGGAGGACTTCCTATCCCCCCGGCACTGTGCAAAGATTGTCCTGGAAGGTTGATAATGTTATCAAACCCATTGTCCAGGGGAAGAAACTGAGGCTCAGAGAGGTAGTTCACCCGTTCAGGCTCACACAACTAATAGAAGCAGAGGAGCAGGATCTGAATTCACCGCCTTTGGGCTCCAGTATCCAAGCAAATGTGGTCATGCTTGTCATTCTTGGGTCCGAACATTAGTTACCAACTGCACCAGCCCTGAGATCCAGAAATCAAACCAGATTGGGTTTTTTGATTCTTTCCCTTTGAGCCCTGGAGGAGGTGGATATAGTTCACTCCTGATCCTGCTGGGCTGTTTGTGGCTCTTGCCCTTTTACGATTTTCTCTTCCGTGATCCCACTCATGGTAACCATTGCTCTAGAATGAAGACAATACAGAGTTGATGGGGACTTCCTCTTTTCAAGCTTGTAGGGTAACGGATTATTTACCTACAGATGGATGACGCTCACTATTGGGAGTAGGAAATACAAAGAGGTTAAATGAAATTATTGTTAGAAATAGACTTTTGCCAATTTTTGCTTGTATATGTAGGAAACTCCTGTTGTTTTATCGTTTTTCCTTTTGCTTGAGACATGGAAATGGGTGCCTTTCCTCTGGACTCAGTTACCAGTAGAAAAACAGTAGAAGCACAATGATGGTTGACTCTGCTTCAGGGCAGGGAGCAAGATGGGGGCTGGGCAGCTGGGTGACCTGGAGACAGTGCTCCCCCAACCGAAATGGGACAGTAGTTCTCAGCCCCAGCCAGGCTTGAAGCCCTGTGACCGAGAATGGCCAGGTCTTCTGCTCTTTCAGGCAAGCCTAAAATCTTAATTTCTGTGTGAAACTTCCGGGTTTCTGAATTGGCCAGCACATTCTAAGTTAAAAGCGACAAATAACGAAAGATTGGAAAGCATTGGGTCAAATCATTGCTTCCTAAATAACACGTCTGCTTGCCCCACGTGGCTCTTGCGCTGTGAGTTTGCAATCCCTGCTTTAAGGCTTGGCTTATTTCTTTGAGTCATGGACAGAAAGAGTAAAAGACTTAACACTTTGGGAATATGTGGGAAGAGCCCAAGTGGTGACTCAAGAATCCATGTCTCTAGCCTCGCCTCTCTGTCTTGGTTTTCTTTGTGTCCCAGGACAAGGGATTTCTCAGGCCCTCTTTTATTTCTAATCTGTAAAATAGAAGCACAAGCTGGAATCAAGGTGGCTGGGAGAAATATCAATAACCTCAGATAGGCAGATGACCCCACCCTTATGCCAGAAAGTGAAGAAGAACTAAAAAGCCTCTTGATGAAAGTGAAAGGGGAGAGTGAAAATGTTGGCTTAAAGTTCAACATTCAGAAAACTAAGATCATGACATCCGGTCACGTCACTTCATGGCAAATAAATGAGGAAACAGTGGCTGACTTTATATTTCTGGGCTCCAAAATCACTGCAGATGCTGATTGCAGCCATGTCATTAAAAGACACTTACTCCTTGGAAGGAAAGTTATGATGAAGCTAGACAGCATATTAAAAACAGAGACATTACTTTGTCAACAAAGGTCTGTCTAGTCAAGGTTATGGCTTTTGCAGTTGTCATGTGTGAATGCTAGAGTTGAACTATAAAGAAAGCTGAGAGCTGAAGAATTGATGCTTTTGAACTGTGGTGTTGGAGAAGACTCTTGAGAGTCCCTTGGGCTGCAAGGAGATACAAACAGTCCATGCTAAAGGAGATCAGTCCTGAGTGTTCGTTGGAAGGACTGATGTTGTAGCTGAAACTCCAATATTTGGCCACCTGATGCGAAGAGCTGACTCATTAGAAAAGACCCTGATGCTGGGAAAGATTGAGGGCAGGAGGAGAAGGGGACAACAGAGAATGAGATGGTTTGATGGCATCACCGACTCAATGGACATGAGTTTAGGTGCACTCCGGGAGATGTGGTGGACAGGGAGGCCTTGAGTGCTGCTGTTAATGTGGTCGCAAAGAGTCAGACGAGACTGAGCAACTGAACTCAACTGAACTGAAAATTGATCAGTTTTAACAAATCCGGTGTAGTGTTCCCTTCCATCCCTCCCATTCTATGTTTCCCAGTACTTACCTATGCTGCCAAGATTGAGCTCTGTATAAATTAGAAATGCACGTGGTTTGGTCCGATGTCATTTTTGAATGTCAGTAACTGAAACACTCTCCAGGCAAGTTCCATTTGTCACTTGTATTCACCGGCAACTTAAGTCTACTGCTAACGCCACCAGGCCAGTGTGAGGCAATGCGATTTTTTTTTTTTTTAATTTCAGCATTGAGCATGTTAAATATTTGTGGTTTTCTGGTCCTGCTCCTTTTTCTGTGAGCATGCTACATCCTGTTTTCTTTCTTTCTTTTTTTTAATGTAGGCATAAATGAAATCTCAGAAGGTGTTTATATGACTGTCAAGCCCAGCGATTCCAGGAATACAGAAAAATCAGATAGTAGCGAAAGTGACCCTATCAGTGATGAGGAGCAGAGGTCCAAGAATGAGCCAGAAGTTGCTGAAGACACAGAGTTGTCTCAGATGGGAAAAGAGCCATCTGCTTTCAAAAAAAAAAGAAAAGAAAAGAAGAAAGTCCAAATTGGCAAAACCAGTAGAGATAGAAGAGGAGCTGAAAGCATGTCACCAGCCAGTGAGAAAGGCAAGATCAGTCAAGGAGAAGATGAGCCCCCAGCTTGAGAAGGACTTTTCAGACAAAGCAAAATTCTTTCCTCATCCCACAAAGGATAAGCTGAAGGGAAAAGGTGAGACTGATCTCCAAGAGTGCATTTGGGCCTGGATTCTGATTCAGAGAGCAGATTTGTCACAGATTTAAGAGAAGACCTTTCTGCACTGGAGAGTCGAAAACCTAGGAAGGAACCCAAAGAAACATCTCCCAAGCAGGAGGGTAAGTGACTGTATCAGTTTCTGCTTTCTTGATTTGGTTTTAGAATGCCACATTGCCATTTATACTATCATATGTCATGTCACCCTCAGACACCATGAAGTGTGCACAACAAAGCTTGGGGTATCTCCAAGTCACCTAGCTAGTTACTGAGCAGGACAAGGACTTGAGCTGGGCCTGCCTACCTTTAACCTTCTTGATACCCAATGTGGTTGATTTTGAGCACAGGAGAAGAAGTCTCTTAGAAAGTAATAGGTGCTTCCAGCAGTCAGGTCATTTTGAACCTAAGCAGTTTCCTTTCCAATATATTCACTTACATGCCTCAAGTGGTTATCAATGCTAAGACGTTGGACAGGGCTGAAATGGAGAAAAGCGTTCAGTTCAAAGACCTTGATGAGTTTATTCTCCCTTACCTCCCCTCACACTGTCCAGGCATCTCAAAATACATTTTCTTACTAGAGTATAAGGTTTTCCGGGTGAGCGGCACCAGACTGCTGAGTTCTTCTTCAGGTCTGTAGAAATCCAAGGGGCATTGTATGATGCGCACCAGAGCCTGTTTTCTGCCATATTTGCATTTAGCTGACATGGGCCCAAGGCCTCTCAACCTTGGCGCTATTGACATTTTATGCTGGACAGTTCTTTGTCCTGTTTATTGAAGGATGTTTAGCAGTATCCCTGGTCTTTACCAACTGGATGTCAGTAGCATCTACCCAGTGGAGGACTTCAAAAGTGTCTTGACAAAGCTAAATCTCACCTAGTTGTGAACTGCTGCCTGAGTCTTAGCAGTTCTCCCTTTACTGCTGTTAGGGACTGAACCAGCAGTGGCTTCTTTCAAACTTGAGACACCCCAGACACGTTGGTAGACCCTACAGTGGAACATCAGTCCAGTTCAGTTCAGTTGCTCATTCGTGTCTGACTCTTTGTGACCCCATGAATTGCAGCACGCCAGGCCTCTCTGTCCATCACTAACTCCCGGAGTCTACCCAAACCCATGTCCATCGAATCGGCTATGCCATCCACCCATCTCACCCTCTGTCGTCCCCTTCTCCTCCCGCCCCCAATCCTACCCAGCATTAGGGTCTTTTCCAATGAGTCAACACTTCGCATGAGGTGGCCAAAGTATTGGAGTTTCAGCTACAACATCAGACCTTCCAATGAACACCCAGGATTCATCTCTTTTAGGATGGATTGATTGGATCTCCTGTAGTCCAAGGGACTCTCAAGAGTCTTTTCCAACACCATAGTTCAAAAGCATCAATTCTTCGGCGCTCAGCTTTCTTCACCGTCCAACACTCACATCCATACACGACCACTGGAAAAACCATAGCCTTGACTAGACGGACTTTTGTTGGCAAAGTAATGTCTCTGCTTTTAAATATGCTATCTAGGTTGGCCATAACCTTCCTTCCAAGGAGTAAGCGTCTTTTAATTTCGTGGCTGCAATCACCAGCAGCAGTGATTTTGGAGCCCAAAAAATAAAGTCTGACACTCTTTCCACTGTTTCCCCATTAATTTCCCATGAAGTGATGGGACCAGATGCCATGATCTTAGTTTTCTGAACGTTGAGCCTTAAGCAAACTTTTTCACTGTCCTCTTTCAAATTCATCAAGAGGCTCTTTAGTTCTTCTTTACTTTCTGCCATAAGGGTGGTGTCATCCACATATCTGAGTTTATTGATATTTCTCCCAGCAATCTTGATTCCAGCTTGTGTTTCTTCCAGCCCAGCGTTTCTCATGATGTACTCTGCAGAGAAGTTAAATAAGCAGGGGGACAATATACAGCCTTGACGTACTCCTTTTCCTATTTGGCACCAGTCTGTTGTTCCATGTCCAGTTCTAACCGTTGCTTCCTGACCTGCATACAGGTTTCTCAAGAGACAGGTCAGATGGTCTGGTATTCCTACCTCTTTCAGAATTTTGCACACTTTATTGAGATCCACACAGTCAGAGGCTTTGGCATAGTCAATAAAGCAGAAATAGATGTTTTTCTGGAACTCTCTTGCTTTTTCGATGATCCAGCAGATATTGGCAATTTGATCTCTGGTTCCTCTGCCTTTTCTAAAACCAGCTTGAACATCTGGAAGTTCACAGTTCACGTATTGCTGAAGCCTGGCTTGGAGAATTTTGAGCATTATATTACTAGCCTGTGAGATGAGTGCAATTGTGCGGTAGTTTGAGCATTATTTGCCATTGCCTTTCTTTGGGATTGAAACGAAAACTGACCTCCTCCAGTCCTGTGGCCACTGCTGAGTTTTCCAAATTTTCTGGCATATCGAGTGCAGCGCTTTCACAGCATCACCTTTGAGGATTTGAGATAGCTCAACTGAAATTCCATCACCTCCAATAGCTTTGTTCATAGTGATGCTTTCTAAGGCCCACTTGATTTCACATTCCAGGATGTCTGGCTCTAGGTGAGTGATCACACCATCATGATTATCTGGGTCGTGAAGATCTTTTTTGTACAGTTCTTCTGTGTATTCTTGCCACCTCTTCTTAATATCTTCTGCTTCTGTTAGATCCATACCAGTGGAACATAGGAATGATTTAAAAGATATTTGGCCCGTTGGTGAAGCAGTCAGTGAATTTCTCCGCTGGCTTGGCAAGTGGCTGTTGATATGCCCAAGAAAGATAAGAATTAATTAAGAGCCCAGGAGAAACATGGCCTAAGAACAAGTTGGAGATTGTAGCCATAAAACCTCTTGTACTTTGTGAGTTACATACACGGATAGCCAGTTTTAATTATGTAGCTCAGTGGTAAAGAATCTGCTTGCCAATGCAGGAGACGCAAATTTGATCCTTGGATTGGGAAGATCCCCAGAAGGCAGTGACAACCTACTCCAGTAGTCTTCCCTGGAGAATTACATGGACAGAGGAGTCTGGTGGTCTATATAGTCCATGGGATCACAAAAGAGCTGGACACGACTTAGTGACAAAACAGACAACGGGCAGCTTCTGATAGGACCCATCTTCTCAGTTGTGTGTGCCCTGGGGTTTTCTTAGTCTCACTGCTTAAAGCAGGAGGGGGGATGGGTTTTGAGCTTTTATCCTCTGTGTTTGTATCATTGTGAACTGTTGCTGAACCTCAGTTCCTGGAATTCATTGAAAGAGGATGGAATATCTCTCAGTGATGCAGGGTAGGATGATAGAGAGCAGTTGAGTCGGTCAGGAAGGATGGATCACCACCTCATCCCTTAAAATTATGAGTGGCATCTGAAACATCCAATTCTGTGTGGATTGCGGTTTGAGGGACCACTTCTGATGCTGCAGAAAGCAACAGGAGTAGCATTTTTTCCATGAAGTTTGTGGAATTGTTGGGTCCCAGATGGCAGTGTTCCTATGAGTGATAGATTTAAACTATTCCTTTCTTTCTGAAGTCGACTGTTTGTTTAGTTGTGGATTTTTTCACTGCTTCCAGAAAGGATTTCAGATATACTGATAAAATGGAAATCAAGACACCGAGAAAAATGAACATGAAATAGTGAGAGATGTAGGGAAATTTTACATACAGAAATAACTATGTCAGCCTTCAGAATTAGCAAAGTCACTCTTCCCTTTTGGCCCTGAGCTTCCTGCAGTTGAAATGAAAAGGGAAAAAACATATGAGTGCTTTAAAAGAGCTCTTCCCCCCCTCCAAATACAAGGCACTCCAGGTGATAAAATGAAGCTGAGCTGTTCCTCTCACTGGTGTCGGAAGGAAGTTTCTCTAGGATCCTCTGAACGTGGTGGGAATTTTATGTAGAGGATGATTCTGAAACAATAGGTCAGTTAGAGGAACTTCACAGAAGTTGAAATCCAGAGCCACCTGAGGATGATTTCGGTCTTGAAGAATTGGCTTCCTGTCAGACTCTGCAGTTGAGCATCTTTTCAAAGGTGTGATTTCACTTATGTGTTTATTAAGTGACTGGTGCTTTGAAGAGTGCTTGGTGACCTCCAAGTGATCTTCAGTTAGAAGTGCAGCTTATACAGAGAAACTGAATCCTCACATCGAAAGATGGCTTTTCTAGCTAGAGATGCCAGAGCAGAGGCTAATGGAGCTCGCTTCAGGACCTTGACTCCACTTACATGTGTCATATCAGTCGTTTCCAGCCTTCTCTGAAAAAGTCCTTTTTTAATGTACAAGACAGTAAGCTAAGTCTGATATAAGTAGGCTAGTTGGGTGGGGTCGCCTTTGGAGTGTTGACTTTTAAGAAAGTCACTTCTTTTTGAGAGTGCAGGTGAGTATATACTCCAAAATTTTTAGGACAAATGGAATTTTCCATGGCCTTTCCTCTTCCTCCCCACCGTCCCAGTAAACCTTCCATATCCTTTAGAAATTAAAGCGTTTTAGTGACTAAATGAAAACTCCCCCAAAGTGTGTCAAGCCTGGAAAGTTTTCAGATTGCATACTCCTGCTTTGTTGTTGTTGTTTGTTTGTTTGTTATTTTAATTTGAAAAAGAGCCCGAATGGGACTCTTCCAGAGAAGTTACCACTCTACAAAGCCAGTTGTTTGCTTTTGCAAGATGAGAGAGAGAAAGGGCCTTTTTGTGGTTGCCCTTTGCCCAAGAAGGTATCAGACTAGCTTATCCACAAGGACAGTATATTTCTTAACCACATGGCAGAAAAGAGAGGCACTAACGTTGCTTTTGCAAGTTAGAAGCCTTGCCTGTGGGATCTCTGCCTTTTAAAAGGGGCAAGCTCAAAGCCACTTCTGCCCCTGCAAGGGGAAGGGGCTGAGGCTGTGACCGATATCTGAAAGGTTGTCCTGGGAACGGGTGGAGGCAACCTCACTCTAGGTAGAGATCTTCTCTCAGTCCCACCCTGTGTTCTGGCCCAGGACTTGGGCTGAATTCTTCCCCGGAGGAGCAAGAGGGCCAGTCAGTTGTGTAACCACCAAGACCCCCTCCCCCCTCGGGTGGAAAAGTCAGCCTGTCAGCACTCTTCTCCTTTCACACTCCTTGGTTTTCCCAGAACAACAGTTAACTGAAAATTTCCCCTAGAATAATCAAGAACTCACGTCTTTTCTGGGTGACAGAAATCTAAAAATGACAGGCATGGAGTCATGCAGTGGAAGCATGCTGAGCCCCCCAAAAAAGGTGTTGTCATTAAGGGCTTGCTTGGTGACTCAGATAATAAAGAATCTGCATGCAATCCTGGAGGCCCAGGTTTCTTTCGCTGGGTTGGTTAGATACCCTGGGGAAAGAAATAACAACCCACTCCAGTATTCTTGCCTGCGAAATCCCATGGACAGAGGAGCCTGGAGGGCTACAGTCCATGAGGTTGCAAAAGAGTTGGACACGACGGAGCGAACGCACTTTCAGTCCTTATTAAACCTAGTTTTATGTCCAGGCACATCGTCTGAGACCAAGGATGCTGACTTGCATCCGTGTTTTTTTGTGTGAACCCGAGGGAATCCTCTCTGGGGATGGATGTTCATCTGTCCAGTGCCTGGGGCCCCTGCAGTCGTAACGGACCCCTTCGCTTACAGATGAACACTCCTGTGGTCACCCCCGGGCCAGCCCTTCCCACTGCCTGACCTCACCCTCCAAAATTCTGCCTATTCCTGGGCATGTCTTGGCTAAAACTGTTCTCTTCCAAATTTTCCCTGCTGTCTGTTGAAATCCTGCCCTCCACTCTCATAGCTCATTTTTCCCAGTAGATGCACGCCAAAAGGCAGCATTTTTCAAACTCAGCCACTCATAGTCATTATTTTTCTCATTCCCAAAACCTGCTTGTTCACTTATTGCCCTAGTATATATTTTTTATCTGAAGCAGCAGCTGTTTAAAAAAAAATGAACTCAATTTGGAACTGAAACTTAACTAGCACACAGTAGGGAAAACAGTATTTTGTGCTGTGCATAAAAGATGCAAAATGGAGAACTACAGTCAAAACGAAAGCAAGGCTTCTAAAGTCTCCATAAATACCATTGTGCTGGGGATGGTTCTGACCTTGGTGTGGAGTTCCCTTGAGTGGTAGGTGTCAAGACTGCCAGGACCACACTGAGACTCTTCGGGAAGGAATTAGAAGAGATGAAAGGGAACACTCTTCATTCTGGGTGGTTCATTGGTATTCAGTGCTTTGGCCACTGGGAGGCTGTCTGATTCCTTGGGGTACAGGCTCTGTAGGTTTCCTGTCCAAGCAAAGGATTCCTGTTAATGACCAGAGGGACTTTGGCTAAGTCTTTCTCAAAGTGCTTACTGAACTCTAACTGTGAAACAAGGTACTTGCAGCGATTCTGTTCAGCCAGTGGGTCATCGACTAACAGGTGGGCAACTCCAGGCCAAGGGGTGGGTCATGTTGGCCTCAGTCCCTCAGAGGCCTTGACAAGTTTCTCAAATGTGAGCAAGCCCACATTTGAGTAACCCAAGGAGTCTGATACTTGAAGTTGCACATGCTGAAGAAGTGGCCTAAGCATATAAAGCAAGAATATGCCCATTCATGGGGAGGCCCTTGGCATGACAGCCTGGGATGGTCACCTAGAACTCACTGACCTGGAGACCCTGCAGGTCAGCCTGAGTCCCGTCTACTTTCTGTTTTGTTTTTTCATGTGTTGGCTTCCGTCGTAGGTGAAGCTCCATCATCCACAACAGTGGGCAGCCAGTCTCCCCCCAAAATGCTGGTCCTCACCCACTCATCCTCCCATACTTCCATGGCTGGGGTCACGCCCACCAACGGCACCGTCTGCACTGTCACGGCCCAGCAACCACCACCACCACCACCAGCAGCAGCAGCATGAGAAACCCAGTGAAAAAGCAGAGACCAGTTTTACCAAAGGAGACTGCCCTGGCCATGCAGCAGGTTGTGTGGAACTCATCAAGTAAGTTTCAAACGTCCTCCCAAAAGAGGCACATGCAGAAGATGCAGCACCAGCAGAAGCAGCAGCAAAGCTAGCAGCAGCAGCCTCAGTCTTCAAGGAGGATGACATATAAGAACAGAAAGGCTGAGAAATGTTCCGAGCCTCCCTACTCTGCACTCCATGGCACCAGCTCTTTTTTTGCCACATGGACAGGAGAAAAATAGTCCTTGTTTTATTTGTTTACTTCCCCTTGGTTGCCTGGCCACTCTATCCTAGAGGTCTGACACGTTCCATTGGCATTATTTTTAAAAATTAATTTGCAGCTTGCTGTTTTACTTTCCTTTTTTCTTTTCTCATTTTACAAACAGTGCATACATGTCTTCTTAGAACGAAGTGAAATGGATGCCTAGACACACAAAAATCTACAGTCTTGATTGAATGCATATTTCATTCTCCACCCTTTCTCAGAGGTATTGTTAACCATAAGGTCTTTTTCTCATTCACGTATGCATATGTATTTTTCTGTAAGTTGGCTTAAAGCTCAACATTCAGAAAACTAAGATCATGCCATCTGCTCGCATCACTTCTTGGCAAATGGATGGGGAAAGAGTGGAAACAGTGGCTGACTTAAATTTTCTGGGCTCCCAAATCACTGCAGATGCTGGTTGCAGACATGAAATTAAAAGATGCTTACTCCTTTTTGAGTTTATTTTTGTGTATGGTGTTAGGAAGTGTTCTAGTTTCATTCTTGTACAAGTGGTTGACCAGCTTTCCCAGCACCTTGAAAGGAAAGTTATGACCAAGCTTGACAGCATATTAAAAAACAGAGACATCACTTTGTCAACAGAGGTCAGTCTAGTTAAGGCTATGGTTTCTTCAGGGGGCGTGTGTGGATGTGAGAATTGGGATAACAAGAGGGCTGAGAACAGAAGAATTTAAGCTTTTGAGCTGTAGTGTTGGAAAAGACGCTTAAGAGGCCCTTGGACTGCAGGAGATCCGACCAGCCCATGCTAAAGAGATCAGTCCTGGGCGTACATTGGAAGGACTGATGCTGAAGCTGAAAGTCCAATACTTTGGCCACTGGATGCAAAGAGCTGACTCATTTGCAAAGACCCTGGTGATGGGAAGGATTGAAGGCAGGAGAAGAAGGGGACGGCAGAGGATGAGATGGTTGGATGGCATCACCGACTCAAAGAACATGGGTTTGGGTGGACTTCGGGAGTTGGTGATGGACAGGGAGGACTGGCATGCTGCAGCTCATGGAGTCGCAGAGCGCTGGACATGACTGAGGGGCTGAATGGAACTGAAGTGTCTTATGTGTGAACCTTCAAGTTGGGAATTTTGAAAGATGTGAATGTTTGCATGTTTAATCCTGTAAGTTAGTTCACCTCCCTGGCGTACATTGTCACCCGCACACATCCTCTACAAGTCGTTATGCTTTGTGTGCTTTACTGTACAGAGTGCAGTATTACAGTATCTTTATTTCAAGCCCAGGATGTCCATAAGCAAGCATAAAAGCAGCAGTGATATACCTGGTATTGTACTATCTAGCTGATTGTGTTAGTTGTTTGCTTAGGCTAACTTTGTTGGACTTCTACAAAGAAATTGGACTTAGGAACATGCTCTAGGAATGGAACCTGTTCATAAGTAGGTCACTCACTGTACTATTTATTTTGAAAATCTGGTCTTTTTGACTTTAAATGGCTTTTACTGGAGCATCTCTTAGAAAAGATGGACCACTGGTATTTGTTTTTTATTTGTTTGTTGTTTTTTTAAGCAGAATTTCTCATGAATTTGAATTAACCAACTGACAACCATCTGGGGGAGGCGAGCAGAGACCAGGCTTCCCGCTCTTTGACTCAACACATGACATTAACCCTATCGTGATAGCTGGAGCTTCCAAGCCCTATTGACAGCAAACGCCCAGATGCACTTTATAAGTCTTTCTGTCTCCATACAGATCCACAGGCTGAGGATTGAGATACAAAGGGGAAACCAGAATTGAAAGAGACACGTATACCCCAGTGTTCATTGCAGCCCTGTTCATAATAGCCAGGATATGGAAGCAATCTAGATGTCAATGAGTAGACAAATGGATAGGAAAGCTGTGGTACATATACACAATGGAATATTACTCAGCCATTAAAAAGAATACATTTACCTCAAGATTGCTTTGGCTATTCGAGGTTTCTTATATTTCCATACAAATTGTGAGATGATTTGTTCTAGTTCTGTGAACAATACCATTGGTAGCTTGATAGGGATTGCATTGAATCTATAGATTGCTTTGGGTAGTATACTCATTTTCACTATATTAATTCTTCCAATCCATGACCACGGTATATTTCTCCATCTGTTTGTGTCCTCTTTGATTTCTTTCATCAGTGTTTTATAGTTTTCTATATATAAGTCTTTTGTTTCTTTAGGTAGATATATTCCTAAGTATTTTATTCTTTTTGTTGCAATGGTGAATGGTATTGTTTCCTTAATTTCTCTTTCTGTTTTCTCATTATTGGAGTATAGGAATTCAAAGGATTTCTGTGTGTTAATTTTATATCCTGCAACTTTACTATATTCATTGATTAACTTTAGTAATTTTCTAGTAGAGTCTTTAGGGTTTTCTATGTAGAGGATCATGTCATCTGCAAACAGTGAGAGTTTTACTTCTTCTTTTCCTATCTGTATTCCTTTTATTTCTTTTCCTGCTCTGATTGCTGTGGCCAAAACTTCCAAAACTATGTTGAATAGTAGTGGTGAAAGTGGGCATCCTTGCCTTGTTCCTGACTTTAGGGGAAATGCTTTCAGTTTTTCACCATTGAGGATAATGTTTGCTTAATGGAACCGGAGGAATCAACCTGCCTGACTTCAGGCTGTACTACAAAGCCACAGTCATCAAGACAGTATGGTACTGGCACAAAGATAGAAATATAGATCAATGGAACAAAATAGAAAGCCCAGAGATAAACCCACGCACATATGGACACCTTATCTTCGACAAAGGAGGCAAGAATATACAATGGAGAAAAGACAATCTCTTTAACAAGTGGTGCTTGGAAAACTGGTCAACCACTTGTAAAAGAATGAAACTAGAACACTTCCTAACACCGTACACAAAAATAAACTCAAAATGGATTAAAGATCTAAACGTAAGACCAGAAACTATAAAACTCCTAGAGGAAAACATAGGCAAAACACTCTCCGACATAAATCACAGCAGGATCCTCCATGACCCACCTCCGAGAATATTGGAAATAAAAGCAAAAATAAACAAATGGGACTAATAAAAATGAAAAGCTTTTGCACAACAAAGGAAACTATAAGCAAGGTGAAAAGACAGCCTTCAGAATGGGAGAAAATAATAGCAAATGAAGCAACAGACAAACAATTAATCTCAAAAATATACAAGCAACTTCTGCAGCTGAATTCCAGAAAAATAAACGACCCAATCAAAAAATGGGCCAAAGAACTAAACAGACATTTCTCCAAAGAAGACATACAGATGGCTAACAAACACATGAAAAGATGCTCAACATTACTCACTATTAGAGAAATGCAAATCAAGACCACAATGAGGTATCATTTCACACCAGTCAGAATGGCTGCTATCCAAAAGTCTACAAGCAATAAATGCTGGAGAGGGTGTGGAGAAAAGGGAACCCTCTTGCACTGTTGGTGGGAATGCAAACTAGTACAGCCACTATGGAGAACAGTGTGGAGATTCCTTAAAAAACTGGGAATAGAACTGCCATATGACCCAGCAATCCCACTGCTGGGCATATACACCGAGGAAACCAGAATTGAAAGAGACGCGTGTACCCCAATGTTCATCGCAGCACTGTTTACAATAACCAGGACATGGAAGCAACCTCGATGTCCATCAGCGGATGAATGGATAAGGAAGCTGTGGTACATATACACAATGGAATATTGTTCGGCCATTTAAAAAAATACATTTGAATCGGTTCTACTGAGATGGATGAAATTGGAGCCCATTATACAGAGTGAAGTAAGCCAGAAAGAAAAACAACAATACAGTATACTAATGCATATATATGGAATTTGAAAGATGGTAACGATAACCCTATATGCGAGACAGAATAAGAGACACAGATGCATAGAACAATTTTATGGACTCTGAGGGAGAAGGTGAGGGTGGGACGTTCTGGGAGAATAGCATTGAAACGTGTATATTATCATATGTGAAACAGAACACCATTCCATGTTCGATGCATGAGACAAGGGCTCAGGGCCAGGGCAATGGGATGACCCAGAGGGATGGGATGGTGAGGGAGGTGGGTGGGGGTCCAGGAAGGGGAACACATGTAAACCCATGGCTGATTCATGTCAATGTATGGCAAAAACTATTACAATATTGTAAAGTAATTAGCCCCCAACTAAAATAAATAAATTTATTAAAAAACAACAACAACAAAAAAACAGTTAAATCAGGTCTAATGAGGTGGATGAAACTGGAGCCTATTATACAGAGTAAAGTAAGCCAGAAATAAAAACACAAATACAGCATACTAATGCATATATATATATATATATATATGCTTCAGAAAGATGGTAATGATAACCCTAAATGCGAGACAGACAGGGAAAGAGACACAAAGGTATAGAACAGTATTTTAGACTCTTTGGGAGAGGGAAAGTGTGGGATGATTTGGGAGAATGGAATTGAAACATGTATATCATTGCATGCAAAATGAATCACCAGTCCATTTTTGATGCATGAGACAGGGTGCTCGGGGCTGGTGCACTGGGATGACCCAGAGGGATGGGATGGGAAGTGAGGTGTGGGGTGGGTTCAGGATGAGGAACACATGTACACCCGTGGCAGATTCATCTCTATGTATGTCAAAACCACTACAATATTGGAAAGTTATTAGCCTCCAAATAAAATAAATAAATTTATATTTAAAAAAATTAAAAAATATAATAATGGAGAATTTGAATGAGGAACAAATATATAACTGCATGGGGGGGGGGGATGTCCAGTGGCTGCACCAAAAGGAGCTCTTGGACATGAAGTACAACTTGGGTAAGTGCTGCTGACCTGGCCTCCACTGACAAAGGTTTGGATAGGAACTTCTTGGCATGTCTAGAGTTAGGCCCAAATGTGCACTCAGTCAAAAGTAGTCCAGGCCGCCTTGCCAATCTTAGGGAGAACACAGCATCTTAGGGAGTCTAACCTGGAGAAACCAGGTATGAAGCAGGAGCTGGCAGAAACCCGTTTTCCTCTCTTCCAAATACCAACATCAGCAACAAATTCACAACAACAACTGTGATAGCTTCTCCTGCTTGTGAGCTCTGACCTGTTGTAAAACTGAGAGAAATCTCAGTAGCCTGAGCAGTTTGATCATTGTCCTGTCAGCCCAATGATCAGTCCTGATGCCCTGTCTGGAAGATTAGATCTGCTGCCACTAAACACATCAGAAAAGAAATATGTCCAAGTTGTAGCCCCAGCTCTGCTCATCTTAGCTGTGTGCCTCAGTTTCCTCATCTGTGAAATGGGTATTGTAGGAGTATACACCTCCTTAAGGTTGGAGTAAGGATTAAAAGAGTTCACATTTATAAAGTGTTTACAACAGTGCCTACAGATCATAGGTACTCTGTATTTGATAGAGAAAAAACCTTATACAAATGATAAATTTCAAAGTGAATTGAGTGGACATTTTTCAGAGGTTTTATGTGAGTACTTCCTACAGAATCACCGCAGGGCCCCATTTTCAGTATCCTCAGGACCTGACGTTCATGATCATGCTTACATTCGTGGTCAGCGTGGTGGATGCCCATTTTACAGATGAAGACATTGGAGCTCAGGGAAGCTGGGTGATTCTCTGCACGGGCTCATATGACCAGGGCATCCCCGACCCAAGGTTTCACACCTGTTAGGATTCACCTTCTGACCTGGTGTGAATGAACCCATGGCTTGGGATGGGCGATGAAGTCAGTGTCCTCTCCCCTCCCCTCCTCTGGCAGAGTTGAAAAAGGCAGAGATGCGGCAGAGCCTAGAACAGGAGCAGGACCAGCTCATTGCTGAGGTGAAGAAGCAACTGGAGCTGGAGAAGCAGCAGGCAGTGGCCGAGACCAGGAGGAAGCTGTGTTGTACCAACTGCAAGAAGGAGGATGTTTTCTACTGCTGTGGAATACCAGCTACTCTGACTACCCCTGCCAGAAGGCCCACTGGCCCGAGCACATGAAGTCTTGCACCCAGTCAGGTGGGACTAAGAGTGTCCCCTGGACCCGACTGTGGTGGACGGGTCCTTGGCTCCTCCTGGATCACAGGGCACTTGCCACGTTCACTCACCACAAATGACTCCTACATACACGAGAGTAGCAGGCAGACACATAGCCGAGTCTCCAGGCACCATTGTCTCCACCCTCCAGTTTACTTGGATGCATTCACTTGTGTGAATGGAGCTTGTAATGACAGCCCAGATGACTTTAGCTTCATGTGGTTTCTTGTGGTTCCCTGCTTGGGGCAATATTTGTCTCTGCCCCAAGCAATGTGGTCATCCCTGGTAGCTAAGGTGGTAAAGAAACTGCCTGCAATGCAGGAGACCTGGATTTGATCCCTGGGTCGAGAACATCCCTTGAAGAACGAAATGGCAACACACTCCAGTATTCTTGCCTGGAGAAGGCCACAGACAGAGGAGTCTGGCAGGCTTCATTTCATGGGGTTGCAAAGCGTCGGAAATGTGAGTGACTAAGCACACACACACACACAAATCAAACACATCTTCTACCCCATTCTGCAATGCACAATGTACAATATACTAGACAGCCCCCACCATGGAGCCCATCTTGGACTCAAGGCTATAACAATCACTAGTGCTTATGTGAAGGACAAACTGCTGCTTTGGAACTAATCTGCCTTTTAAATCTCTTTCCAAAACACAGCAAGCAGATCCCAGGCCAAGAAACTCTAGCTGGAGACACTACCTAGTAAGACTTGATTAATAATATGTGTTAGTAATATTTTATACTTAGTGCTCATTTATGGCCAATACTAGATTTCTGTGTTTAGAAGAAGTCTCCGCTTCAAAGAATATATTTAAACACAAATAACATAAATAATGTGACAAGGAAATGTGTCAGTGGATTGCTAAATTTTTCAAGGGTGGTAGATAAATGACCCAAGTTTGAGAAGCTTAGGCAGGGGTTCGTAAGCTTTTTTTAAGAAGGTCTAGAGAATAAACGTTTTAGGATTTGTGGTCCATGTGGTCTGTGAAAACCTTTCAACTATGCTGTAACAGGGTGATAGCAAGTACATGGGGGTGCACACTCGTCTAAAAAAGGAAATTATGTAATTGGAACAGTCGTACTATTTGCTTCACGAACATGCTTATATCTCCAGAATGATTTAATAAAACTGATGGTGACTGCAGCCATGAAATTAAAAGATACTTACTCTTTGGAAGGAAGGTTATGGTCAACCTAGATAGCATATTTAAAAGCAGAGACATTACTTTGCCAACAAAAGTCCGTCTAATCAAGGCTATGGTTTTTGCAGTGGTCATGTATGGATGTGAGAGTTGGACGGTGAAGAAAGCTGAGTGCCACAGAATTGATGCTTTTGAACTGTGGTGTTGGAGAAGACTCTTGAGAGTCCCTTGGACTGCAAGAAGATCCAATCAATCCATCCTAAAAGAGATCAATCCTGGGTGTTCATTGGAAGGTCTGATGTTGTAGCTGAAACTCCAATACTTTGGCAACCTCATGCGAAGGGTTGACTCATTGGAAAAGACCCTAATGCTGGGTAGGATTGGGGGCGGGAGGAGAAGGGGACGACAGAGGATGAGATGGTTTTATGGCATCACCTACTCGATAAACATGGGTTTGGGTGGACTCCGGGAGTTGGTGATGGACAGGGAGGCCTGGCGTGCTGCAATTCAAGGGTTCGCAGAGAGTCAGACACGAATGAGCGACTTTCAGTTCAGTCAATCTGTCATCTCCCACTCTTTGCGACCCCTAGAACAGCACCACACCAGGCCTCCCTGTCGTTCAGCAACTCCCAGAGTTTACCCAAACTCTGCTGGATGGTGGTGATGCCATCCTCATCTCCTGTTGCCCCTTCTCCTCCTGCTCCCAGTTATTCCAGCGTTAGGGTCTTTTCTGGTGAGTCAACCGTTAGTATCAGGTGGCCAAAGAATTGGAGTTTCAGCTACAACATCAATAATTTCATTGAACACCCAGGGCTGATTTTTAGGATGGACTGGTTGGATCTCCTTGCAGTCCAAGGGACTGTCAAGAGCCTTCTCCAGCACTACAGTTCTAAAGCATCAATTCTTCGGGGCTCAGGTTTCTTCACAGTCCAACTCTCCCATTCATTCCTGACTACTGGAAAAACCATAGCCTTGACTAGATGGACTTTGGTTGGCAAAGTAATGTCTCTGCTTTTTAATATGCTATCTAGGTTGGTCCTAAATTTCCTTCCAAGGAATAAGTGTCTTTTAATTTCATGGCTGCAATCACCATCTTCAGTAATTTTGGAGCTCCACACACAAAAAAAAGTCTGACACTGTTTCCCCATCCATTTCCTATGAAGTGATGGGACCAGTTGCCGTGATCTTAATTTTCTGAACGTTGAGCTTTCAGTCAACCATTTCACTCTTCTCTCTCACTCTTAAAAATGAACATATCTTCAAACACAGTCTGGAATTCCTGTGTCTGGGAAGGCTTCGATCCAGCTATTCAGGGACCACACTGTAACCTGGGTGGAGCTGGTTGGCATGTCTTAACACATGGTGGTTTGCACAGAGCAGGGTTCCCCGCAGTCCTGGGAACTACTATGCTCGGCGTATATGTGACTTCTGTCCCCCTCTGCACTCAACTACCACCCCTCAGCAGGAAGTAGACCCCGATGTGAACACGGAAACACTAAATAAGTTATCCCAGGGCGCTTCCTCTGAAACTCAGCAGCTCCCCTGTAAACCAGCGCCTTGAAAGCTAAGGGGATGCCAGCTGAGAAATGCAAGGACAGTGGCTCGGTGAGTATCCATCGCACACACCTAGGGCCAAACAGAACCTCAGAGCAGCCCCCTCCCAATACCATGGTGATTCCCGTGATGTGGGAAGTTGTCTGTCTTCAGGCTGCATGTAGAGGACAAGTGTTGTCTAGTAGAACCTTCTGTGATGATGGGAATGTTCTACATCCCTTCTGCCCATTGTGAAAACATGCGACCAGCCTCATATGGCACTTGAACAATGAACACTTGAACTGGGGCTAGTGTGACCAAAATCTGGATTTCAGGTTAATTTAATGATAATGAATGTAGATACAATAGCCATGGGTGGCTGGTGATTGCCATATTGGACACAGACATCAAATTTCTGATTTTCCCAGGGGGTGCCATATTGATTGCATGCAGATGTTATTTTACAGGACACATTGGTCATTTTTTACATTTGTAGTCATTATGATTTTAATTCGTGTGTATCAGGGAAAAACATCAATTCATCCCAGAAGTCAAACCTCTTTGACTTTATTGATATCATTGCCTAGGAAGAGGTTATTGTGGAATAAAAGTGAATTGATATAATATGATTTAGTATATAGGTAGCCTTCTCTATCCATGGATTTCTCATGTGTACATGCAAACAACCAAAATTCCATCTCTGTTTGGTTGAATACATGAATGTGGAACTGTTGGATACAAAGGCACAGTTGTATTCATCCTTCTAGGCCATTTTATATAAGGAACTTGCACGTCCTTGGATTTTAGTATCCTTGGGGGGTCCTGGAACCATTCCACCTTGGGTACTGGGGGATGGCTGTATATCCTTTGGGGATAGGATAGAAATCCAGAGAGTAGAATAGGTCAGAGAGGGGGGAGTTGACAAACAGTGTTCTTGAAGCTGAGGCTCTAGCATTGAGTAAGGGGCCTCCCTAGTTCTGTGTCCAGGGAGATGGAGCAGAAAAGGGCACAGGGCTTAGGCCACACTGACTGGCCTGGCCTTCCCTCCCTGAGCATGCCAGGCAGAGGGTGTTAAGGTGTTGTCGGGGCCATGATGAGCACCCCTATGGATCCCCGGGCTTCCCTGGGGCGGGGTACTGGGGAGGCCCTGTTTAAAACAGTGCCTTGGCTCCATCTGTCTTTTTCTGTGTTTCTCGATCCTTGACATCTCTGGATCCAAGGAAATACCCTCTCCTTTCTCTTATGCTCCAAGCTAGACTCTGGTACATGGCCCCCTGATGGTTGTATGTACTCTCATGCTCCGCAGGGGCAGGGGAGCCATCTCCTCCAGGGGAGTCTGAAGGGTTCAGGGAAGTGGTTTTGCAAACTGTGGTTCCTTAGGGATCTTTGAGGGAACCCTGGGCTGGTCAGTAGAGGTGAAGGATGGCTTAGCAAGCAGCTTTGAGGCATTTCTCCAAGTTGAGAATTTACCTTATTTGTGTTAGTTTTTTTTTTTTTTTTTTTTGCTGTGTTTTGTTTTGTTTTTTTCAGTTCTGAATCAAAGACAGAGAGAGTTTCTATTGCTGAACTGAGGTGGGGCAGAAGATACTTTGGTTTGGACAGTTCTTCTGCCCTCAGAAATGACCATAGTAAATTAAACTGTGTGAACTTGTCCCTGAGGTCCCAGCATCCACATTCCGTGGAGGCCTTCAGAGGAGAAAAGCATTTCTACGGAAGTGATCTTTCTGTAGAAATATTTCTTATCGAGGAATAACCTGGCAGGCTGTTTTGGGTAGATTATCTGGCACTAACTTTTCTAGTTCTCTTCTGTGGAGTTTGAGCTGTGTTCTTTAGGCTTCCCCCTGCAACCTCTCAAGTAAGTTTTAGGGCATTGTAAAATGGTTCATCCTCAGTGAGAACAGTTCTGCTTCTTTCAGGGTCCTTCAGCTCCAGGGTCTTTCCTCTCCCAGATTATTGTCTTCAGCTAAAAACCAAACTTTTGTTTGTTAGTTAGTTTCTGCATATTGAGTACTTAGAGCAAGAAATGATGTATCTTGTTAGAGTGGCTGGAGGTTTCCCAGTGGCACTGGAAGCGGGGTTTAGATCCAGGAGACATGATGAGAGAGTGGCATGAGCTGATTTTCGGGGGAATATGAAGATGAATAGGCATGGAAGTATGACTGAACCGCCTGTCAATTCCCTTCTCACTCTCACTCGGGTCTTGTGACTGCATCTGGAGGACACGTTGAGTTTGGAGCTGAGGTGTCTTCCTCATCCCTTCTTCTAGCTTCTCTTTTTAACAATGGCAGAGGAGACTTGAGACTTCAACAGCAGCACAGCACCCACCTCGAGTTTTCTGCTACAGTTGGGTTTTCATTATGTTGATTTGTAGAGTTGCCGTCTGTGTAGGGCAGGTATTCTGATTTCCTGCTTTTGGTGTTGATAGAAGAGTTTTTGTTTGACTTAAGTGGAAAGTGAGTTTAGAAACATTAGCTGAGCCATAAGTAGGGGGACTTTGGATGTGTCAAAGCCGTGGAGGTGGTTGGTCGGTGGAAGGGTTCAAGTTGGGAAAACACTGCTGCAGGCAGGGAGCCCTGTTGGGGATTTGGAGCAGCACAGTGGTGTCATCCACATGGGAAGAGGAGGATTGGTGATGCTGTGGGGTACAGAATCTGGTGTGACAAGGAGGCTTGCATGTACAAACGTGGTTGGGAGATACAGCATCTGGCAGTTGTGAGGTGAATGAGGTGTTTCCTGGCCTAGGGGTTGGTGGACCACCAGTTTTTATCAGAACTGCTGTTGTCAGATGAAAGCAGCCAGAGATGGCACATAAAGAGACGTTCCTGTGCTGCAGTGAACTTGCACTTGGGAAAGCAGGCATTGGGCTGGATTTTGCCTGTGGACCATCATTGGTTGACCACCCGACCTGAAGCACCCTAGTGTGTGAGGGGATGAAAAGGGAGGGTGGAGAGAAGAGGTAAGGGTCTAGAGATGCTGGTGAGTTGGTGCAGAGGCTGGAGTAGGAGAAGAACATCTCAGGGAGCCTGATGACTAGAGGGGACAGAGGGAAGGAGCCTCAATTGTCAGCATTTATTAGGGAGTGTTTCAGGATTATTCTAGAGTGTGAGCTGAGCTGGAGGTTCCTGGATGCCTGATCAAGACTGTGAGCTCACGCCTGTTCATTTCCCCCTGTTTGCACTCCACAGCCTTCTGGCTGAAGGCTTGTGTCAAAGCAGGCCGACCAGCTCATTTTCTCATTCCTCATATGCCTGACGACTTCTGTATGTGCTCACTGCTTGCTGACAGTGTGGGTGGAAGCTGGAGGAAAGCTGAGCGTTACAAACATGGAGGTTCCTGTGCTCTTTATCAACCTCTGGAACCAGGCTGGTTAAGATGAGGGTCTAGTTGAGAGAAAGAAAGGTTAAACAGGAGTTAGGAACTTCCTTTGGGTGTCCATATCACTCTCCTGTTCACTTGTCTCTTCATCTTAAGATTTTAAAGTGATGCATGCATATCGAGTTGACCCTTGAACAACATGGGTTTGGATTATGCAGTCCAAATCTGAGCAGAATTATGTTCCTGTAATGAATGAATTTCTACACAATCTGTAGCTGGTTGAATCTGTGGATGTGGCTATGGAGGGCTGGCCATGAGATTAAGTTTCCATGCAATCTGGTGTCCATGGTGGGTCGTGGGATGAATCCCCTGTACCATCCCTGATACGACGGGATGTGTGTAGTCAGAGAAAGTAAAATCACACAGGGAAAAACAATTCCTTGCCCCAGTCTTCATGGCTATTTTTTGCATCCTGTACTTATTTATAGATAACTTATTTCCTCATATTGCTGTTTCTTGACTTTATCTAGACGTTGTGTGTTGACTTGTGACTTTTGAAGATGAGAATTGGGGTCACTTATCACCTCTCTTCTCCCCTCTCTCCAAGACCACTCTGTCACTGTTTGACGTGCTCTATAGGCTTCCTTGCTCCAGTACAACACTTATTCCTTAGTCCTTGTTCTCCCAGCTGGAGGAAACTGTCTCTGGACCCCTCTCTTGGTGCACATTTATTCCCTCACCTCTCCTCCACTGTCATTTTCAGACTTTTCCATTTTCCTGCTCTGAGTTCCCATCACCAAGGTGGAGAGATCTTGTGCATTCTATTCTATAACTGCAGATGGCCCACCTCAGTTCCGGCTGTTGGCTGAGTCATAAACGTTGCCAGATGACCATCTGTGTGTCCATCATTATGGTCGTGCTGTTGGTCTCAGAGTCAACTAGTGCACTGTGATTACATTTCCATCTCTGTATAGCCTTACTTTTCCCTGGGTGTTTTTTCTCCCCGCTCACCACTCGCATATCTTCAACCATTTCCCTGCCAAATTCTTTGCCATAAGGGTTGTTTTCTTGAGACACTTCATGGCACACATTTTGGGCTCTTCCATTTCAAATAAGTATGTGTCTGAGTCCTACCATCATGGCTGAGGTATGGTCCAGTACAATCTCACCTGTGGCTCCTTCCTCATCCCTTGTCACTCCATGCACCTCCATCACACTCTCTTTCCTGATCTCTCATCAGCCTTGGCAGTAGATTCATGATTATACTTAGCCTAAATAATCTAGGTTCCTTTGATGGAGCCTTGCCACCTAAGTGTGGTGGAGCCAGCGCCTACAGTTTCCCTGGATGAACTAAGCTCTTGGCAGAGTGGTTCTGAAGGAAATTTGCTTTCAAACTTCTGGGAATTTATGGCTTTTACATCATGGTATGCCTTATTTCCACCTGTAATCTCGTTCAGCTTCCAGTGATCTTAGTTCATGGTTTAATATACATTTGTAAAAGCCTTAGTCTTCTATGATTGCCTCAATTTGGAAAATGGCAACACTGACTCAGAAGCTCTCCAGTTCTAAGGTCAGTAGCCTGTTGGACAGCAGGATAGAGAGCTGGTGGGTTTGTACGGACTTGAGCTCTCTTCCAGACTCTAGCTCTCTGCAAGTCTCTGACATTGCCTTGCTGTATCTTCAGTTAGCAACAGGTGTGACAAACCACCTGCCTCTGCCCCCAAACATCACAGAGCACCAGCCTCACACAAACTACCCAGTGCAGAAGTGGAAGTATGAACCAACTTCATGACAGCCAACGGGGATCTTTTCCCAGCAGGCAGTGTCCTCATCTCCTGAGTGAATGTGTGTGTGTGTGTGTTTTCTTTGTGAGCATGTATGTTTCTGAGTGATGGGTCTTGGCGTTGCCTGGTTTCTTCCTCACTGTTCTCCTGATGGCCATTGGAAACAGCAGGAGGATATGAGAGAGAGAGGATGGATGGTCTGGCTTCTCTCTCTCTCCTGCTTTTATTTTATTTTATTTATTTATTTATTTTTTGACCATGCTAACCAGCTCATGAGATCTTAGTTCCCCAAGCAGAGATTGAACCTGTACCCTTGGCAGTGAAAGCACGAGGTCCTAACCACCGAACTGCCAGGGAATTCCCGATCTGGCTTCTTGAAGGGGCTTCATCCTTACTATTTTCATGGTGAGTGCTGAAGTAACACCCATTTCCTCTGCAGTGATTGGCTGAATCAGCCAGCGTGCCCTGTCCTGTCCATGGGAGAGGTCAGGCTCTGCACTTACTCAGGTGGCCTGGCTCTGGGATGTGGCTCCTGTGCTAAGTAAGCTAAGCCCCGCTGCCTAGCTGTTCTCTGCCTTCAGCAGAGCTGGGGAGATTCGATGTGACTTGAGTACATCTTTGTCAGAGCTGGGGAGATTCGATGTGACTTGAGTACATTGTTGTCAGAGTTTCCGTGTCGTGATGACCAGCTCAATCACCGACTTTCCAGAGGACTAACAATGTAGGTGTCACGAGTAGGGAAGAATGTCTAAGAAGGGGTGGATTTGGACTCAAGAACCCTAAGATAGCTCCACCCTGGAACCCAGCTCTGCCCACCACAATAGCGCTCCCTTTGGGTCACAGATACAAGTGACGAGAATGTGTTCTCTCCTGAGTGAATATGTGACTTGGGAGATCCTTATCACTGTCTTTGCTGCTTCTCTTCTCGAACCAGAGCTCAGAACCACACACATTCTGCCTATCACTAGGCGATGATAAGAGTACTTACCCTTCTAGGTGATGATCTGGTCCCTTGCTCCCCCACTCTGATTCTGTCTCTAAGCTTGATAGTCGACCTCTTGTGTTCATATATTATCATCCCACCTCAAGAAGTTAAAAAAAAAAAAAAAAAGTTTTGTCCCAATCTGTCTGAACTTGGTAAACGATCTAATATATGATGAGATCTCAGTGATGTGCTGGTGGGTCTCTCAGAGTCGGCCATCCCACTGAGCCTGCAGGCTGGGTGTCTCCCCGCTGGACAGACACCTCATTTGGCTCTTCCTTCAGTGTCCTCACGTCTTACTCATCCACGACGTAGCTCCTTATGGTGCACGTGTCCTTGAAACTCCCTTAGCCCTTACTGTGGTTCTTTCATCCTCTGTTGACCCATTAGCTTGTCCATACTCGGAGCCAGTTGGGCTTAACCGTTAAGCCCAGGTGGGCTTAACCATTCTGGTCTTCACTCTTTTTCCTTTGGCTGGTTGAGGTATAAGTCTGCTTTCAAGTTGTCTATACAGTGATGAAAGAAACTCCGTTAACAGGATTAAGTAGACTGAACACCAAATCTCAGTGCCTTTCTTGGTGCCCAAGGTTAAATATAACAAGAGCTTGGGGTTCTTTGTGTCTACACATGCAGTAAGAGTGCCTGGTCCCAATTACTGCATAAGAAACCCCTTTCTCGATACGTTAATACGTTTCCCCCCTCATCTTTATTTTTTCTGAGCACAAAGCCCTTCTGTTTTTCCAACCAGCTCTTGTTAAATCCTTAAAGACCCAAAAATCCAGATCAGTAAACAGTGGCAGGATTTCCCCCCTGTGTGTTGGAGAGTTGGGAGGGGAAGGTGGCTTCCTGGGGAAGCAGGTGCAGATCAAGTAGAAGGGGGTGGGCAGGAATGGCCAGGGATGGGCAGGAAAGCTAAATCTCCCTTTCCCCTTGGCTTTCCCCCTCCCAGACCATTCCCAGAGCAGTAAATCCCCTTGCTGGAGCGGCAGTGAGGAGAAGCGAGGCTCAGCCCGCTCTGAGCAGAACACTGGTACCAGTTCAAGGAGCCTCATCCTGAAAGAGTCCCACCTGGACACCTTCTGTGCCTAGGGACATGCTAGGACACACACCACCCACTCCATAGAGGGAAAAAATCCAGACACCAGGGAAACCAGAAATGGCAAAGAAACATGAGACAGGAGGACTGCCACCCTCTGACTTGGCCTCTGCAACTGGCATGGAGGGCAGGGCACATTATATCATGTCTGGCATTACCCTTCACTGTGGAATGTTCCACCCACATGAAATCTTTGCTTTAGATGTAAATAATATACAATTTGTGACTGTCATCAAGCCTAGAGTAGCTTCCCCTTTTCACACTTGTACTAACTTTAACTTCTTTAAAAGAGAGAGAGAGAGAGAGAGAGAGAGAGAGAGAGAGAGAGAAGCAAAACAAAACAAAACAAAAGACACACACAACAACAAAAAGACTGTTTGGATGCTGCAGAAAGGATGGTCACCCAGCCAGTCTGTCACAGGGGTACAGAGAGGGGACAGGTGTTGCTTTACGGTGCACAGCTCCTTCTCTGTGACACGCTGTGAGCTGTTTCAATTTTATGTCTGCACACAGCACATTGGGATCAGGAATTTCCAGCACGGAGTTTAGTGCTGCTATGGACACATCACATGCACCCACTGGCCCATTTCAAGTGCTATGTTACCATGTTTTAAAAGGGAAGCTCTCTGGACCAGAAGAGCACATAGATGTGCTCATTAATCTGATGTGATTTCCATGATGACTCTACTCCAATAAAAGGGACAAAAGAAAAAAAGGAAAAAGCCATATCTTTGTTTACAGATGATTAACTAGAAACAACCCCGCTCACCGCAGTTTGCAGAAGAGAAGACCGTAGAAAGCACTCAAGTCCGAAGCTCCAAAACAGAGATTTTCTTTGCTTTGTGGTTCCTTTAAAGACACTCACACCTTCTTGGTAAGAGATGGCCATGCTTCATAGAAGTGAAAAGTCAAAGGTGAGACACACTCGGAGGACATTTGAGCCTGAGATGAAGCATGTATGTAATATTTATACGATGGAATTTTAGGTTTATATGTCAATATGAAACAAAAGCAGTTTGAGGGGAAGCAGGACACCACTCTGCCGTTACACTCTGTATGCTATAGTACCATTTTGTATGTATGTTCAAGAAGCATTGAACAAAGCAAAAAGGTGATGTATGTATAGGATAAAAATTAATTGTACGGTATCATTTCAGTACATTTTGTTGTACACTTTAATCTTGTTTCCTTTCTCTTCATTATTGATAAGAGGATGTGAACTGTATAGTTTCCAGCTAGTTACTCATAATAAAAAGAAATAAAAAAGAGGGTACTAGAGGAAAACAAGAAAGAACATTTGTCAATTGCAGTTGTCAAAAGAAACAAAAACCTAGCCTTATTTGTGAAGCATAATTGCTTTTCGCATACGGAAGTATTTTTTTTCACAATTTCTTTGTATAACATTTGTATGAAACTTAAATATCTTCTCTGATGAGGGTGTTTCTTTGTGACTGAACCAGTAGATTCACGAGGTATGTTCTTATGGGTTCTCCCCACACCCTAATTTTTTCAGAATCTTCACCTTTTTTAAATGAAGCTGTTTTGGAAAAAATATGCCTTGCTCTTCCTCGAACTGACAGTTTTCCATTTGGTCAGGATGGATGTATCAGGTTTGGGCCAAAGATGGAGACGGGGTCACATGAGGTCAGGAAGGTTTCTCTCCACATTATAAATAAATGTCCCCACTTGCAGCTTTCCTGGGAAGTTCAGTTCTAGAGAATTTACTGACAGAGATGGAGACAGAAGGGAAATCTGGGGTCAGTCTCAGAAGAACACTGGCAGGGAATGAATTTGTCTTTCAGTAGCCAAGATGGCAACCTGAGCTACAAGGAGCTCTGTGGGCAACGTGTGACCTTGACTCTGCCCAGGCACATCCTGGTCATTTCATCTTCATGGGTCACATAAGTATTTTTTTTTCCCATCATTTAAACATGGGAACACTCCTCAGCTCCATGGCTAGACAAAAGCAGGGCATGTTTGGCCCCTCAAGCCATCCCTGGCTGGTGTTGTGAAAGGAATGGAATGGAACTGGTTTAGAGAAGACCTTACAAGAGCTTCCTTATTCTTCTCTCGGGGTATGGGAGCCTGCCACGTGGAAGGTGGCAGTGTGTGTCACAACTCCCAGTTGATGGATATTCAGGTTGTCTGCTGATACCAGCCATGGCCAGCAGACCAGCCTTGCGTGCAAGTCATCAGCTAGGTGAGGGACCTATGGAATTCATCTCAGGAGGTTACATCCAGGGCTCAGGGACTGGCCAGGACTTGGAGGTTCCAGACAGGGAAGCAGGACCTTCTGCCTCTGACTTTAGTCTGAGTGGGCTGTTTTCAGGGCTCAGTGGCTCAGAGTCTAGAAATGAGGAGGAGAGGGAGGCCACCAACTGTCTGCCATGGTCGTTTCTCCTTTCTCTGAGCAATGGCTAAGCACAGGGCAGGATGGGCCCCACCACCTACCCGCTTCTACCACTGCCCCGACCTGCACAGTTGGCCTGGTAGGTCTCCTGCTGCTGCTAAGTCCCTTCAGTTGTGCCCGAGTCTGTGGGACCAATCGATGGCAGCCCATCAGGCTCCACTGTCCCTGGAAATCTCCAGACAAGAACACTGAAGTGGGTTGCCATTTCCTTCTCCAATGCATGAAAGCGAAAAGTGAACATGAAGTTGCCCAGTCGTGTCTGACTCTTCACGACTCCATGGACTGCAGCCTACCAGGCTCCTCCATCCATGGGATCTTCCAGACAAGAGCACTGGATTGGGTTGCCATTGCCTTCTCCATTGGTGGGTCTAGAGATGACCTTTAATGCAGCCAGGCACTATCGCCACCTAATGGTCGTCATGGAGAACTGCAGCCCTTAGAGCGGAAGCTAGACCCAGGAGGGCACCGGTGGAGGGTCATTCATGAAACAGTTGTGTGCTGAGCATCTGTGGGGAACCAAGCACTGAGGACACAGGCTCTGCCTTCATCCATCTGACATTCTCACTGGGAAGCAGATCTGTATATGATAGAATCTTAGGTGGGACAGAATCAAATATGTAGCATATGGAAGGGAAGTAGTTGGTGTGAATGGGGACGGCCTCTTGTAGAACTGGCCTTTGAACTGAAACCTTTATGTGGGAACTGAGCACGATGTCTTCAGCAGTGATTTAGTAGTGCCGGCTGAATGTTAGAAGTGCCTGGCAAGTATTAAAACAACAATAAATGTTCAGGTGCCACCCTCTTTCCCCAAGTAACGATATCTGACTCTCTCAGGTGGGGTTGGGGCATTCATAAGTTCTTCAGGTGATTCTGCTGGGCAGCTAGATCTCAGAGCCTGTACCTTTATTGGAAGAACACCCAAGGT
Organism: Giraffa tippelskirchi; assembly: GCF_054371585.1. Lineage (NCBI taxonomy): Eukaryota > Metazoa > Chordata > Mammalia > Artiodactyla > Giraffidae > Giraffa > Giraffa tippelskirchi. Next base: position 15,341,326 of record NC_137290.1, read on the forward strand.
AGAAGGGAGAGCAACTAAAAAACCCTGGAGGGCTTCTGGATCTTCTCAGAATAGGAGAAAGTTGAGGGGGCCAGAATGAGGGATTCAGCATTGGAGATGGAGCTGATGAGATCAGAGAATGAAAAGAAATCAAGGGGTATGGGGGCTGAATTATGATCAGAAGGAACTGGGAAGCCAGGTTGGTTGACATTTTAAAAAGGATTTATTGAGATAGCATTTAAAGTGTATAATTGCTTTGGGTATTTCACATTTTTTTTTTTAAATATGGTAAATGAGATGTAACAAAATTTGTCCTTTTCATCATTTTTTAAGTGTGTTAGTCAAGGTTGGGGTTTAAACATGTAAATCAGCAGGAAAGGAACATGATAAATGTGCACCAAACCTAGCAAAAGAGGAGGAGATAGAGAGTCTTCCGGAAAAAGAATTCAGAATAAGGAGGTTAAAAAAGATCCAAGATCTGGAAGACAAAATGGAGTTACAGATAAATAGCCTGCAGACAAGGATTGAGATGATGGTGAATCATTGAACAGGGACCTAGATGGGAAAAAAAAGAGCCAATCAATAATGGATAATGGAATATATGAGATCAAAAACTCTCTGGAGTGAAAGAAAAGTAGAATAACAGAGGCAGAAGATAGGATAACTGAGGTAGAATTGAATGGTAGAAATAAATGAAGCAGAGAGGAAAATAGAAAAAAAAAGAATTAAAAGAATAGAGAACAACCTCAGAAACCTCTGGGACAATGTTAAAGGCCCCAACATTTGAATCAGAGGAGTCCCAGAAGGAGAAGAGAAAAAGAAATGCCATGAGAAAATACTTGAGAAGATAATAGTTGAAAAATTCCCTAAAAAGGGAAAGGAAATAGTCACCCACATGCAAGAAACCCAGAAAGTCCCAGGCTGGATAAACATAAAGTGAAACACCCCAAGACACATATTAATCAAATTAACAAAGATCAAACACAAAGAACAAATATTAAAAGCAGCCAGGGAAAAACAACACATTACACACAAAAGGATTCTCATAAGAATAACAGCTGATCTTTCAACAGAAACTCTTCAGGCCAGAAGGGAATTGCAGGACATGCTTCCAGTGATGAAAGAGAAAAACTTTCAACCCAGATTACTGTACCCTGCAAGGATCACATTCAAATATGAAGGAGAAATCAAAAGCTTTACAGACAAGTAAAAGCGGAGAGAATTCAGCACCACCAAACTAGCTCTTCAACAAATACTAAAGATCTTCTCTAGGCAGGAAAAACAGAAAGGTTGCATAAACCTGAACCGAAAATAGTAAAGCAAATGGCAACAGGATCATACCTGTCAATAATTACCTTACATGTAAATGGGTCGAATGCCGCAATCAAAAGACAGAGACTAGCTGAATGGATACAAAAACAAGACCGCTACTTATGTTGTCTACAAAAGGCACACCTCAAAACAAGGGACACATACAGACTGAAAGTGAAGGGTTGGGGGGAAAAAAAAAACAGAAGAAAGCAGGGGTAGCAATACTCATATCATATAAAATACACTTTAAAATAAAGCCTGTGGAAGAGACAGAGAAATACACTATATAATGATCAAAACATCAAACCGAGAAGAAAATGTAATGATTAAAAATACATAAACACCCAACATAAGAGAACAGCAATATGTAAGGAAAATGCTAACAAGCATGAAAGGGAAGATTAACAATAACACAATAATAGTGGAAGATTTTAATACCACACTCACACCTATGGATGGATCAAGTAAACAGAAAATCAACAAGGAAACACAAACTTTAAATGATACATTAGAACAGAGAAACCTAATTGATATCTATACTAATTTTACACTAAACAATGAATTTCACATTTTTTCTCAAGTACACATGGAAACTTCTCCAGAAGAGATCACATCCTTGGCCATAAGTCCAGCCTTGATAAATTCAAAAAACCTTGAAATCATTCCAGGCATATTTTCTGATCACAATGCAGTAAGACTAGATGTCAACTGCAGGAGAAAAACTGTTAAAAATTCAAACATAAGGAGGCTGAATGTCACGCTGGTAAATAACCAACAAATCACAGAGGAAATCAAAAAGACATCAAAATACGCATAGAAGCAATTGAAAATGAAAACACAACAAGCCAAAACCTATGGGGCATTGTAAAATCACTGCTAAGGCGAAGGTTCAGAGCAAAACAGCCTTACCTCAAGAAACAAGAAAAAAGTTAAACAAATAACCTAACCCTCTGCCTAAAGCAACTAGAAAAGTAAGAAATGAAGAACCCCAGGGTTAATAGAAGCAAAGAAATCATAAAACAGGGCACAAATAAATGTAAAAGAAACAAAAAAGACTAGAGCAAAAATCAACAAAGCTAAAAGCTGATTCTTTGAGAAGATAAATAAAATTGACAAACCATTAGCCGGACTCATCAAGAGGCAAAGGGAGAAGAATCTAATCAACAAATTAAAAATGAAAATGGAGAGATCACAACAGACAACACAGAAATACAAGTGATCATAAGAGACTACTATCAGTAACTATATGCCAATAAAATGGACAACTTGGAAGAAGTGGACAAATTCTTAGAAAAGTACAACTTTTGAAAACGGAGTCAGGAAGAAACAGAAAATCTTTACAGACCCACCACAAGCACGGAAATGGAAAGTGTAATCAGTAATCTTCCAGCAAACAGAAGCCCAGGACCAGACGGCTTCACAGCTGGATTATACCAAAAATTGAGAGAAGAGCTAATATCTATAGTACTCAAACTCTTCCAGTTGCAGAGGAATGCAGACTTCCAAACTCATTCTATGAAGCCACCATTACCCTACTACCAACGCCAGACAAAGATGCCACAAAAAAAGAGATAACTACAGGCCAATATCACTGATGAACATAGATGCAAAATCCTTAACAAAATTCTAGCAAGCAGAATCCAACAGCATATTAAAACGATCATATATCATGACCAAGTGGGCTTTATCCCAGGGATACAAGGGTTCTTCAATATCTACAAATCAATCAACATAATACACTACATTAGCAAATTGAAAGATAAAAAAACATATGGTTATCACAATAGCTGCAGAGAAAGTCTTGAACGAAATTCAACATCCATTTATCATCAAAACACTCCAGAAAGCAGGCATAGAAAGAACATACCTAAACATAATTAAAGCTATATATGGCAAACCCACAGCAAACATTATCCTCAATGATGAAAAATTGAAAGCATTGCCCCTAAAGTCAGGATGAAGATAAGGATGTGCAATCTCACCACTACTATTCAACATAGTTTTGGAAGTTTTGGCCAAGAGGGATCAGAGCAGAAAAACAAATACAAGGAATCCGGATTGGAAAAGAAAAAGTAAAACTCTCACCGTTTGCAGATGCCATGATCCTCTACATAGAAAACCCGAAACACTCCACCAGAAAATTACTAGAGCTAATCAACGAATATAGTAAATTTGCAGTATACAAAATGAACACGCAGAAATCCCTTGCATTCCTGTACACTAACAAGGAGAAAACTGAAAGAAATATTAAAGAAACAATTCCATTCACCATTGCACCGAAAAGAATAAAATAGTGAGGACTATATTTACCTAGAGAAACAAAAGTCCTGCATATAGAAAACTAGAAGACACTGGTGAAAGAAATCAAACTGGACACAAATAGATGGAGAAATATACCATGTACATGCATTGAAAGAATCAATATACTGAAAATAGGTATACTACCCAAAGCAATCTATAGATTCAATGCAATCCCTATCAAGCTACCGACGGTATTTTTCAGGGAACTAGAAGAAATACTTTCACAATTTGTATGGAATTACAAAAAACCTCTAATAGTCAAAGCAATCTTGAGAAAGAAGAATGGACCTGGAGGAAATGCCCTGCCTGATTTCAGGCTATACTACAAAGCTACAGTCATCGAGACAGCGTGGTCCTGGCACACACACAAAAAAGATATATAGATAAATGAATCAAAATAGCAAGCCCAGAGATAAATCCACGCACCTATGGATACTTTATCTTTGACAGAGGAGGCAAGAATGTACAATGAAGACAAGACAATCTCTTTAACAAGCATGCCGGGAAAACTGGTCAACCACTTGTAAAAGAATGAAACTAGAACACTTTCTAACACCGTACTCAAAAATAATTTCAAAATAGATTAAAGATCTAAACGTAAGACCACAAACTATAAAACTCCTAGAGGAAAACACAGGCAAAATACTTTCTGACAGAAATCACAGCAGGATCCTCTATGACCCATATCCCAGAGTAATGGAAATAGAAGCAAAAATACACAAATGGGACCTCATTAAACTTAAAAGCTTTTGCACAAAGAAGGAAACTCTAAGCAAGGGGAAAAGATGGCTTTCACAATGGGCGAAAATAATAGCAAACGAAGCAACTGACAATGAATAAATCTCAAAACTATACAAGCAATGCCTGCAGCTCAATTCCAGAAAAGTAAGCAAGCCATTCAAAAAATGGGCTAAAGAACTAAACAGACATTTCTCCAAAGAAGACATACAGATGGCTAACAAACACATGAAAAGATGCTCAAATCACTCATTATCAGGGAAATGCAAATCAAAACCATAATGAGGTACCATCTCACACCAGGCAGAAAGGCTGCTATCCAAACGTCTACAAACAATAAATCCTGGAGAGGGTGTGGAGAAAAGGGAACACTCTTACACTGTTGTTGGGAATACAAACTAGCAGAGCTACTATGGAGAACAGTGTGGGGATTCCTTAAAAAAAAAAACTGGAAATGGAACAGCCATATGTAACAGCAGTCCTACTCCTGGACGTAAGCCCCAAGGGAACCAGAACTGAAAGAGACACATGTGCCCCAATGTTCATCGCAGCACTGTTTATAATAGCCAGGACACGGAAGCAACCCAGATGTCCATCAGCAGAAGAATGGATAAGAAAGCTGTGGTATATGTACACAATGGAATATTACTCATATATCCAAAAGAATGCATTTGAATCAGTGTTAACGAGGTGGATGAAACTGGACCCTATTATACAGAGTGAAGTAAGCCAGAAAGAAAAGCACCAGTAACACACACACACACACACACACACACACACACACACACATACATATGCCATATGTATATATATATATATATATATATATGTGGGCTTCAGAAAGATGGTAATGATAACCCTATATGCAAGACAGGAAAAGAGACACAGATGTATAGAACACTCTTTTGGGCTCTGTGAGAGAAGGCAAGTGTGGGGTGGATTCGGAGAATAGTGTTGAAACATGTATATTTCCATATATGAAACAGACCTCCAGTCCAAGTCCGATGCATGAGATAGAGTGTTCAGGGCTGTGGCACTGGGGTGACCCAGAGGGATAGGATTGGACGGGTGAGGGGTTCAGGATGGGAAACACATGCACAACCGTGGCTGATTCATGTCAATGTGTGGCAAAACCACTACAATATTGTAGACTAATTAGCCTCCAATTAAAATAAATAAATTAAAAAAAGAAAGAAAACTAAAAAATTCAAAACGAAAAACATGTAACTGTTTTCTAAACTGCAGTGTTGACAGACCATCTTCATCTTGGACTACATGAGGACACCACCTCTATCATTACTGATTTTTTTTTAATCCAGCAAAAGAAAGGTGACTCTCATTCCTTCTAGCATCACTGGTGTGGGTGTATCCCACGTTCTGAGCTGTGTGGTTGAGAGATTGCTCCGTACAGGAATCTTTTGGTCTCCATGACAACCCGAGGAGGCAAGTACTAATCATAGTCCACTGTCAAGATGAGGAAAGTGATATGCTCCATGTCACACAACAGGTCAGTCAGCACCACAGCCTGGATTCAAATGGGTCTACCCGACTCACAACCCAGGTCAGTGACCCCCTCAGAGGGACACTGGCCCAGAGCCTGTGGCACTATAATAATTTGACAAAATGCCTCTCCCTGACTCCACTGCCCATGGGGTTGGACATTGTTCCTTACTTAGTCTAGTTTTGCAAAGAGGCTTGATGGTTAAATGAAGTTAGAGGGGTGTCAGCTTTCTACTTGAAAAGAATAAAATCCATTACAGGTAACTTTGAGCAGGAAAGAAACTTATTAAGAATATTAAGTGACACAGATTTCTGGGAGGGAAGGCTGGAGAGGCAGCCATGACAATATAGAAATTAATTGCAGGATCTTCTGTCACTCATTGGAAAAGACCCTGACGTTGGGAAAGATTGAGGGCAGGAGAAGAAGGGCATGGCAGAGGATAAGAAGGTGGGTTGGCATCGTCAACTCAATGGACATGGGTCTGGGTGGACTTTGGGAGTTGGTGATGGACAGGGAGGCCTGGCATGCTGCAGTTCATGGGGTCGCAGAGAGTCGGACTCGACTGAGTGACTGAACTGAACTGAACTGTCACTACCACTGGCTTCAGACACAGCGGCTGTCACTAGTGAGATGGCTTATGTCTCTTGCACCTCTGCTAGATTGAATTCTATGCATCAGAATCCACTTGCATTGCTTTCACCTGTAGGTGTATCCATTGGTTAAGCCTGCATTCCATGTGGCTGTAGTAATTGAGTCTTAGGTGCCATCTGGATGTATTTGATTGGCTGAGCCTGGGTACCATCTAGGTGCATCTAATTGATTGAGCCTATATCACATGGTTACATTCTGACTGCAAAGGAGGTGGCAAAAATGAGATTCTGACTGTTTCTAGTGCAGATTTGTAAGATGGACAATTAAAGCATTGACTAAAAAGTCTCCTCCCTGCAGACTTGTCCACAGTCTCTTTATCAGTCAGGTCAGCTTTTCAAAGCTCAATTCATCCTACTAAGTAAAGCAGAAGGGTTTAGTAAGTCAAGTGGTCTGTGCTCTGCTGTGTTAATTTGTCTAGGCTAGTTCTACATTTCCTAGAATCCCTTTCTTTGATTTTGAGTTCAGTCAGTCTGTTCAGTGGCGTAGTTGTGTCCATTTCTTTGCGAGCCAATGGACTGCTTCAAGTCAGGCCTCCCTGTCCATCATCAACACCCCGCAGTTTACTCAAACTCGTGTCCATTGTGTTGGTGATGCCATCCAACCAACTCGTCTTCTGTTGTCCCCTTCTCCTCCCACCTTCGATCTTTCCCAGCATCAGGGTCTTTCGAATCAGTCAGTCCTTCATGTCAGATGGCCAAACTATTGGAGTTTCAGCTCAGCATCAGTCCTTCCAATGAATATTCAGGACTGATGTCTTTTAGGGTGAACTGGTTGAATCTCCTTGCAGTCCAAGGGATTCTCGAGAGTCTTCTCCAATACCACAGTTTCACAGCATGAATTCTTTTGGTTCTCAACTTTCTTACTACTCCAGCTCTGACATCCATACATGACTACTGGAAAAACCATAGCTTCGACTATGCCATTCCTCTGCCTTTTGTAAAACCAGCTTGAACATCTGGAAGTTCATGGTTCACATATTGCTGGAGCATGGCTTGGATAATTTTGAGCATTAATTTACTCGTGTGGGAGATGAGTGCAATTGTGCGGTAGTTTGAGCATTCTTTGCAACTGCCTTTCTTTGGGATTGGAATGAAAACTGAACTTTTCCAATCCTGTGGCCACTGCGGAGTTCTCCTGATTTGTTGGCATATTGAGTTCAGCACGTTCATAGCATCATCTTTCAGGATTTCAAAATAGCTCTACTGGAATTCCAGCACCTCCACTAGCTTTGTTCCTAGTAATGCTTTGTAAGGCCCACTTGAATTCATATTCCAGAATGTCTGGTTCTAGGAGAGTGATCACACCATTGTGATTATCTGCATCGTGAACATCTTTTTGTACAGTTTTTCTGTGTATTCTTGCCACCTCTTCTTAATATCTTGTGGTCTAGAGGCACACAGATATCGTCTATGCCTGCCCAGCGGCTCCCTACCAGAGACTTCAGTGCTCAGACCACTGGTTGGGAAATGATCTGAAGCTATTCTTCCACGGCCTCTTAAAAAAAAAAAAAATCCACAGAAAAGAGGTTGAAAGAAATTAAAAAAAAAACAAGGTCATGTAGCAAGATGAGAACCTTGACAGTAGAGAAGGAGGAGCATGTGGCAAAAAGCATAGGTTCTTGGGGAATAGGATTGTCCTTAGTAACGACATTTGCACTTCAAAACTTAGGAACATGGCGTCATATAATGTATCTTCCTAGGGACATGGTCCTTGTATTGTAATTTATCAAAATCCACTGACTTTCATAAAAAGTATGAATTTTTACAACATATGCAAAAAATTCTAGTCATATCTCACTCATTAGGTTAGTCATATCCATAGTTTTAAATACTATTTCAAAACGGAAAATATTAAATTTCAGGAAAAAGGGTTTTAATATTTTTATAAAGCATCATGAAATATCCAAAAACTTTCCCTTACTGTATCAACGGATACAAAAACATAAAATTCCCTTTACTTGATAAAATAATGAGTTAAAAGTGAAAAAGAAAAGAGTAAGAGGCCTTGTAGTTGTCTATATACAAGAAGCTAGGTGATGATTTCCATTTTACGTTAGTCATAGTGGTGGTCACTCTAATGAGAAGTAACCTTATATTTTTCAAAACATCCAATAAATCAAAATTCTCAGGTGAAAAGAAAACTCATAGGTTCTGGAAAAGAGAAGCCCTGATGGGATAAAGTCACATAACCCCTTCCTCATAAAGTTAAGAATGTGCTCAAAAAGTGACAAGCACAGTGAGTAATCCTCACTAAATGGCTCTCTGTCTTTCTGATTAGATGTTGTCTGCTCCCTTTCAGTAGTTGGCGGTATTTTCTTTCTCTTTAGCCCCAGATTACTGCCACCCAAGGGAGGGGATGAGAAAAAAGTGACAGCAACACCTCTGTGTAATAAACCCACTGGTATCTCTCGAGGAGAAGAAGAAGGATTTCATAATTTCACTTTCTAGTACTCAAGGAAGATGGTCCCAGCATAGGCAGGGCTTCCTGGCTAGCATCCACTACATCAGATCCACTGTGGAGGCTCCCTTGTGGTGCATGGATGGTGGGGAGGAGAGTCTGCACACAGAACAGCAGTGGGCGTGTTAACCCAAGTGTCTCTGGGAGACACAGGCGGTCAGCTCTGGGAACAGAGTCATACCAGCAAGTTATTAGAACAGCCACAACTTATCTTCATGCAGAAAACATTTTGTGGTGATCTTCTCAAGATCTCAGAAGTTAGGATGTTCAATACCATGATATCAAGCTAGTAGTCTATCAAGTTAATTGCACATGATTTTTGTTTGATTATTCTTTTTTTTTGTCATGCTACAGAGCTTATGGGCTCCCTGTACCCTGACCAGAGAATGAACCCACACCCTCAGCAGGGAACGCACGGAATCCTAACCACTGGATTACCAGGGAATTCCTCATCTTTTTAAATCTGAGTAATTCGGTAAAGAGCAGAGCAGAGACTGTGATCACCCCTATTCCCACCATCTCCAAAACACCACTTCCTGACATTATCACTTTCTTGCTTCCAATCTTGTACACACTCACAAATGTCTGTGAAAAACGACTAAAGTGAAAGTGTATGTGCTTGAGTGTATGTTTACTGGGCATATTGGCAAGAATTTGAAGATATCTGAAGAACAGCTTCTGTCAGCCCGTTTGTATCTCTGTGATTGTCTTTCCAGCCTCTCCTGGAGAGAACGCTAGAGTCTGCCACTGAGCCCTTTCATATTAAGTCAGCGTTCTTCTGGTCTGCCTGCCCCAGTGGTGAAATTTGCTTTCGAAGTTGAGGTATCACTCAAGGCATCTCTGTGGATCCTGCAGGGATTTTGTTGTCTCCGGTTTGATATTCAAGCTGAGCCTAAAGCACAGGAGAGAATGATCCTGTGCTTCCCATTTCCAAATTCGTTTTCTCTGTGGCAGCACTGGCATTAATCTGGGAATACCTTAGGTACAATTCCCAAGCATTTTTTTTCATTCCTAGTACATCATATCTCTACCCTTAAACTCATCACAGAAAATCCAGAAACAGTAAAATAAGAGAAAAAGAAAAGTGTCAGCCAAATCCACCCATTAAGAGGCCCTGGTGTACCATGCTGACTGCTCCCCACTCAGGCTTTTACTCTCTGAAAAGTTTTTTTGAAGTTTTTGGTCTACACATTGCCCTGGGATGTCCAGTGATTTTGCAGACCTATACCAGGCTTCTGGTGGAGGGAAAGAAAATCACCGGTGTTCCATGAGAGCTGGGATTTTCATTTTCATACTCTAGCTGCTATCGGTGACAAATTTCCCACAACTCCCTTTCTGGCTCTCAGCTGCCACTACTGTCATTAACTTCCCATGACACTCGGATGTGTTCCCAGGGCATGCTTCATGCTGAAGGAGGGTACTGTATGCAAAGTACTCTGTACGTATGCAATTGACTCTGCCTGATTATTATTATTGTTATTATTATTATTACTTTTTTTTCTTTTTTGCCTCAACACTGTGAACAGGCTTTCTATAGTTAGAGCAAGCAGGAGCTACTCCTCATTGCAGAGTGCAGTCTTCTCATTGAGGTAGCTTCTCCTGTTGCGGAGCAAAGGCTCTAGAATATGTTGTCAGTAGTTGTGGCCTGGGGGCTTAACTACTCTATAGCATGTGAAATCTCCTGGGGCCAGGGATTGAACCTGTGTCCCCCTGCATTGCCAACTGGATTCCCAACCACTGGGCCAGCAGAGAAGTCTGACTCCGCCTAATTGAAAAGATAAAATTAACATGAGGAATGCCTATAGAAAGATACGGAGATGCTCACAAAATAGGAAGAAAGGGTTAGCAGCCAGGCCTTTCAAGGCATGTGAAACAAGCAAATTTGGGGATCAAAATATCAAGAGCCCACTGGTATTTTCTTCTGCACCCTACTCTTGGGATGAACTAAGGCCAACCACATTTTGTAATTGTGTTCGTGCCCCAAAGCCCAAAGTGGGAGATAGAGGGATTTTCTTTGGCTTGGTCACTCAGTGCATGCAGGGGACTGGATGACTGCCCCTCAAAAAACCAAAGATGTTCTTTGATACCGGAAGAAAAGAGAATGGAGGCTGACTGGGCATGAGCACAGGGAGCCACTGTTGTTAGGGAAGTTAATGGAAGCTCTGATCCTGCTTCTCCCAGAAGACAGATACTCACAGTACTCTCACGCACTCGGGGACAGAGTGAAACACAGCCCTAAGCCCACCCATGGGTCTCCTGGTAAAAAGCTCCCAGCTCCCCACAGTGACACTGTCTCTTCTCCATCCCCCTGCCCTCTTCCGTCTCCCCAGCACTTGCAACTTCTCCACTGATGGCTTCCACGGTTCCGCCCCGGGAGCCAGCTTGTGCCTAGGTTCCAGTGTGCACTATGCTGTGGACTGGATCAGAAAGCTGGCCTTCTGCGACCATTGGGTGAAGGAGATATACAATGCCTACAGAAACAGTGTCGGCAGTGAGTGGGCCAGGGAGAGGGCCATCCATGGTGGTTGAAGGGTCTGTCTGCCTGGGCTCCAGGAGCACCCCAGGACCAAGGGAAATTCATTAAGAATGGATGCTATCATTCATATCCCACCTGCTCGGTGCCAGCTTCCAAGAGGCTTACACATCCTAGCTCACTCAGTGCTGCCCTCATGACACCCTCTGGGAGAGGATCTCATCATCCCCACTTTGGGTCTGGGGAAGCTGACGGAGAGATGACTTGTGTTGCCCGTCCATGATTATGCCTCCAGCCCCACCGTGGTGCTCCACATGTGGTCCTTGGACCAGCAGCATCAGGGTCACATGCAGGGTCTTGGAAATGCAGATTCTTTGGTCCCCATCTCAAACCTGTCAGATTGACAGCTCTGGGGTGGGATTTGGCCATCTGAATCTTAACTGGACCTCCAGGTGATTCTGATGCTTTTTGGAAGTTGAGGACCTCGGGCTTCGCCCTGACTACTCAGACTGTGGTCCCTGGAGCAGCCACACGAGTTCATCTCCTGGGAGCTTGTTAGAAATGTGGACTCCAAGCCCCTCCCAAGGCATCTGGGTCAGATCTGTGTCTTTAACAAGACTCCCAGGTGATTCGGGAAAACATTGGTTCTCAAGCTTGACTCCTATTGGGATCCCCTGACGAATTTACCGTTCTGCTTTTTTGGCCTAGCTGCTGCTTGGCATTGGGACTTACTGAGTTCCCTGGGGGATTCTAATGTGTGGACAAGTTATGAAAGCCACCAGCTTCAGTGTCAGGAGAGGATTGGTTTATCATATTGTACAAGAAACCTGGAAGGTGCTGGAGGCAGGGTTGATTCACCAATGACCCTTGATCACTATTTCTGGAGTTCTCTAAGTCTTTGACTCTTTACAGGTGAGGCTGCTTCTCCCCCAGGAGGCACATGGGGATGTTTTTGATTATCATGATGACTCTAAGCAGCTACTGGCTGGTAAAGGGAATACAATTTGAGTAGGTGGATAATAAAATGTGCCATCTACACCTTGACCCCGTTCTCAGAAAGAGTAAAGTCCCAGGAAGAACTTCGGGCCTCTGACTGGATAAAACCCATTTCTAGTCCCAATGCTGCCACTTTCTTACTCCCCAAGCCTTAGTTTCTAAGTCGGTGAAATGGGGAGAAAAATACATATACCGTTCCAGCCTCCTGGAAGGCTCCTCCCCTTGCCCAGCTCTTTGGACTCATCCTTTTCCAGCTCCGGCTCACTCTAGAGGAAGCATTCCCTCCCAGCTCGCACTCCCACCCTCCAGCTCAGCCAGGCCTGCCTGCAATTCCCTCCACCAGCTCCCAATATTTCTCCTCCTCTCTTGTCAAGGAACATTTACCTTTGTGACACATGGTTTCATCAACGACCCTCCATGTGGAATGTAAGTTCCATTAGCTGAGCACCTACTGTGTGCTGGCCTCTCATGCACAGTCACTGTGCATGGGCAGTGAGCAGAACACACAGGCCGTCTCATTCTTCACTAAGCTCACAGCCTGGCTACAAGCAGTCAGCACCTAAGTGTAACAAGTGCGTCAATTGACCACCAGATCTTTGGAGAAAAATAAAGTGGAGAATGGAGAACAGAGGAGTGTCTAGGGGTGGTCAGGATGGGAGGGTAGGTGGTGATCAAGGCCGGCCTGGTTTCGAGGTGACAGCAGGACACAGGTGGGAGGAGAGGAAGTAAGCCCAGTGAGCATAAGAAGGAGGGAATTTCCCGAGAGGAAGCAAGGAGTTCAAAGGTCCAAAGTCTGGAGCTTCCTGTGGAGAGCCAGAGTGCCCTCAAGGATGCACCAAGCAAAAGGCAAGGGGTGGGGTGGGGATGGTGGGGTCATGGAGGTGCCTGGGGCCTTCAGAGGCACTTCAACTTTTTGTCCAAGCACTTCTTTTTAAAGAAGATTTCTTTAACGTTAACAGTGAATTGATATAGAGGAATTTTGTTACCTGTCTGTCCTTAACACTGGTGGTTCAGGGACCCCAATGCCGGGGCACAGGTTTGATGCCTGCTTGGGGAACTGAGATTCTGCATGCCACATGATATGGCATGGCATATATTCAGTTTGGAGGAGACAATATTAATAATTGCTATAAGGATGACCATGAGAAAAGCTGAGCACCGAACAATTGATGCTTTTGAACTGTGTTGCTGGAGAAGACTGTTGAGACTCCCTTGGACTGCAATGTGATCCAACCAGTCCATTTTAAAGGTAACCCATTTGGAATATTCATTGGAAGGAGTGATGCTGAAGCTCCAATACCTAGGCCACGTGATGGGAAGTAGTGACTGATTGCAAAGGACTCTGATGCTGGGAACGATTGAAGGCAGGAGGAGAAGGGGATGACAGAGGATGAGCTGGTGGGATGGCGTCACTGACTCAATGGACAGGGGTTTCAGCAAACTCTGGGACTTGGTGATGGACAGGGAAGTGTACGGAAGGGCGTATTGCATTCCATGGGGTCGCAGAGAATCAGACATGACTAAGAGAGTGAACTGACTGATAAGGGTGATATACCAGGGTCTGAACAAATCAGTGGTGCGAACCTAATGAATTACCACATGGTTCCAGAACTGGTGTACCGGGTCGAGAGCTGGTCTCAGGTGAGCCTATGTGAAGCCCTCTGCTGGGGTAGGAGGGGGAGTCTAGAGCCCCTTTTCCAAGTACAGATCTAATTGAGAAGAAACTCTACCCTGAGCATGTGAGAGTGATCAAAAGAAACTTTGCTTCTATCAGTTAGATTGAGGACCTGCTTAGGCTCCTGGTCGTGGAAACCCCACTACCTGCCCTCTCATTCTTAGCTGGAGAATGACAGAGAAGTCCATAGAGCTGTCACTGCTATTCACTTGCCTTCTCACATTAAAGGGGGTTTCCTAGGGTGGTGTAGCAGATGTTTTGAAATGATCATTTACTATCCTGAAATGAAATACTGATGGATAATAAAACCATCTTAAAACCAAAATGTTCTGTCCCAGGAAATGAAAAAAAAAACAAAAAACTGTCCTGGAGATCAACATCCAGTAACACAAAGTGAAATAGGGAGTGAACTGCCTGGTGGTCCAGTGCTTAAGACTTGACCTTCCAATGCAGCGGGTGCAGCATCTATCCACATGGAGCTAAGATCCCACGTGTCTCAAGACCAAAATATAAAACAAGTGTTTATGTTATCATAAACATAAAGGAAGTGATGATAACAAATTAAATACAGAGCTTAAAAATGGTCCACATATTTTTTTTTTTTTAAAGAACTAAGAGTAGGTCATTTATACTCAAGGATTCAGTTCCTCAGGTGGTGGTAGTGGTAAAGATTCCACCTTATGCAGTAGACATAAGGTCTACTTAGGCAGACCTTATGTAGCAGACATAAGAGACACAGGTTTGATCCCTGGGTCAGGAAGGTCCCCTGAAGGAGGCCATGGCAACCCACTCCAGTATTCTTGCCTGCAGAATCCCAGGACAAAAGAGCCTGGGGTCTATAGCATCACGAAGAGTTGAACACAACTGAGCACACACATGTATTTATACTCACAACAATGCATGCTCCCGTAGGTAAATGTTTGAGCACTCACACTTGCACCCAAATGTGCCCTCACTGAGGATTCAGCCTGGCAAATGCAGGAGGACACAAGTGTGCAGTCTCGGCCATTCACAAAGCCATCGAGGTACTGTGACCATCATGTGATTGCCACAAACTGCAAAGCAACCCATGGTTAGGCTCTGAATAAAACAAAATATTGACTTCTCCAGTTTGCACCATAATTGCAGCCCTGGAAATCTTTTATTAAACTTATGGGACAAAGTGCAGATAAGGGCCTCCACTCGGGGTATTATGAATGGGTTTGGACTTACCTAAATATCTGGCAGGACATTTGAGAATCATTCACGTCTAACGTGTATGCCATGAAGCAGGCACCTGCCCCCATGTGTAGTGACCCCCCATATCACGACAACAGTCAAAAACCACACCCCTAGAATTTGTCACAGTCACTCCTTCTTCTTCAAGAACTGCTGGTCTAAGGCCGCCCTCCCTTAGTGAGCCACGAAGAGGTAGAGCTGACAGAGATGCCGCTTTATAAACTGAAGTGAAGTGAAGTGGATTCGTTCAGTCATATCGAACTCTTTGTGACCCCTTAGGCTATATTGTTCATGGAATTCTCCAGGCCGGAATACTAGAGGGGGTGTCCTTTCTCTTCTCCAGGGGATTTCCTGGCCCAGGGACCAAACCCAGGTCTTCTGCATGGCAGGCAGTTTCCTTACGAGCTGAGCCACCAGGGAAGGCCAAGAATCCTGGATTAGGTAGCCTATCCCTTCTCCGGGAGATCTTCCCAACCCAGGAACTGGGGTCTCCTGCATTGCAGGCAGATTCTTTACCAACAGAGTTATGAGGAACGCTGAATAAAATAGTTCCTTTTTTTTTTTTTGAGATCTTACTTCTCCAAGCAGAGCTTGAACCCATGCCCCCTGCAGTGAAAGCACAGAGTATGAACCACTGGACACCCAGGGAAGTCCTGGAGGTGCCTCTTTCAATTCTGTGTCCCAGGTCTCTCCCTCGCTTCACCCTACAGCCACCTGCCTCTCACAGAAACAGGTGACAAGCAGAGCGCATTTTGCCCTGAATCCCTGCTCTGCCATTGTTAGCTGTGTGGCCTTCAGCCAGTGGCAAACCTCTCTGAACTGCCTTTTTCTCTGTCACACCTACAGAGAACAGATGCCAAGGGGGCCAGCAGAGGACCTGTGCAGAGTTAGCCCTCAGGAACCCAAAGAGGGTGTCATTAATACTCCCTGGGCCTGTGGGGGTGGGGGAGAAAGCTAAATCCATCTGCAGAAACTCAGAGGAGGGTCTCTCTCCAGGGGAGTCAGCAGAGAAAGAAAACAGGAACCTGACTTTGCACATAACAAAGGGGAAAGACTGAACGAGCAAAGAATGTAATTAAAAATAAAGCAAAGAAGAGGGGAATTCCTTGGGGGCTCAGTGGTAAAAAATCCACCTGCCAATGCAGGAATCACTGGTTCCATCCCTGATCCAGGAGAATCCCATATGCCATGAAGCAGCTGAGCTCATGCATTCCAACTACTGAGTCTGTGTTCTAGAGCACGGGAGGCTTAATTACTGAGTCCACTTGACCTGAGCCAATGCTGGACAACAACAGAAGCCACTGCAATGGGAAGCCTCAACGCCACAACTAAAGAGTAGCCCCTGCCACCTTAAGCTAGAGAAAGCCCTCATGGAAATGAAAACCAACACATGCAAAGATAAGTACATTTTTAAAATATGGCAAAGAAGTGATACAAGAAAACAAGGGAAGTCTGACAAATAGAAGACACAAAGTAAACTGATATCCAAAAAAGCCAAATTTCATCACAATAAATGGGAATAAGGCAAAGTTTCAACGCAAGAGATTTTCTGACAGTTTCTTTTTTCTTTGTTTGTTTAAAGCTGGCTAAATATGAAAGATTCCTAATATATACAACAGTTGAAAAATACACAATAAGAATATATATATATATACTGACAATGAAAGCCAATGCAGCTGTACTCAGTATCGTTTAGTTGCTCAATCATGTCCGACTCTTTGTGACCCCATGAATCGCAGCACGCCAGGCCTCCCTGTCCATCACCAACTCTCGGAGTTTACCGAAACACATCTCCATCGAGTCGGTCATGCCATCCAAACATCTCATCATCTGTCTTCGTCTTCTTATCCTGTCCCAAATCCTACGCAGCATTAGGGACTTTTCCAATGAGTCAACTCTCACATGAGGAGGCCAAAGTATTGGAGTTTCACCTTCAACATCAGACCTTTCAATGAACACTTAGGACTGATTTCTTTTAGGATGGACTGGTTGGATCTCCTTGCAGTCCAAGGGACTCTCAAGAGTCTTCTCCAGCACCACTGTACAAAGGCATCAATTCTTCCGCTCTCAGCTTTCTTCACCGTCCAACTCTCAATCCATACATGACCACTGGGAAAACCATAGCCTTGACTAGACGGAACTTTGTTGGCAAAGAAATGTTTCTGCTTTTAAATATGCTATCTAAATTGGACATAAGCTTCCTTCCAAGGAGTAAGCGTCTTTTAATTTCATGGGGCCATCACCATCAGCAGTAATATTTGAGCCCCCCCCCAAATAAAGTCTGACACTGTTTCCACTGTTTCCCCATCTATTTCCCATGAAGTGATGGGACCAGATGCCATGATCTTGATTTTCTGAATGTTGAGTTTTAAGCCAACTTTTTCACTCTCCTCTTTCACTTTCATCAAGAGCCTCTTTAGCTCTTCTTCACTTTCTGCCATAAGGGTGGTGTCATCTGCATATCTGAGGTCATTGATATTTCTCCTGGCAATCTTGATTCCAGCTTGTGTTTCTTCCAGCCCAGCGTTTCTCATGATCTACTCTGCATATAACTTAAATATACAGGGTGACAATAGGCAGCCTTGACGTACACCTTTTGCTATTTGGAACCAGTCTGTTGTTCCATGTCCAGTTCTAACTGTTGCTTCCTGACATGCATACAGGTTTCTCAAGAGACAGGCCAGATGGTCTGGTATTCCCATCTCTTTCAGAATTTTCCCCAGTTTATTACTGTCAAGCAAATGGATTTTAAGGTGAAAAAGCATTACTAAAATTTAGAAGTATAAAAGGATTCATTTGAGCTAAATTTGCAAGTACCTATACAGTCAGCAAAAACAAGACCGGGAGCAGACTGTGGCTCAGATCATGAACTGCTTATTGCCAAATTCAGACTTAAATTAAAGAAAGCAGGGAAAACCACTAGACCATTCAGGTATGACCTAGATCAAATCCCTTATGAGTATACAGTGGAAGTGACAAATAGATTTAAGGGACTAGGCCTGATAGACAGAGTGCCTGATGAACTACGGACACAGGTTCGTGACATTGTGCAGGAGACAGGGATCAAGAAAATCCCCATGGAAAAGAAACACAAAAAAGCAAAATGGCTGTTTGAGGAGGCCTTACAGATAGCTGGGAAGAGAAGAGAAGCAAAAAGCAAAGGATTAAAGGAAGGATATTCCCATCTCAATGCAGAGTTCCAAAGAATAGCAAGGAGAGATAAGAAAGCGATCAGTGCAAAGAAATAGAGGAAAACAACAGATTGGGAAAGACTAGAGATATCTTCAAGAAAATTAGAGATACCAAAGGAACATTTCATGCAAAGATAGGTTCGATACAGGACAGCAATGGTATGGACCTAACAGAGGCATAAGATATTTAGAAGAGGTGGCAAGAATACACAGAAGAACTGTACAAAAAAAGATCTTCACGACCCAGATAATCATGATGGTGTGATCACTCACCTAGAGCCAGACATCCTGGAATGTGAAATCAAGTGGGCCTTAGAAAGCATAACTATAAACAAAGCTAGTGGAGGTGATGGAATTCCAGTTGAGCTATTTCAAATCCTCAAAGGTGACGCTGTGAAAGTGCTGCACTCGATATGCCAGCACATTTGGAAAACCCAGCAGTGGCCATAGGACTGGAAAAGGTCAGTTTTCGTTCCAATCCCAAAGAAAAGCAATGTCAAAGAATGCTCAAACTATAGCACAATTGCACTTATCTCACATGCTAGTAAAGAAATGCTCAAAATTCTCCAAGCCAGGCTTCAGCAATACCTGAACCGTGAAATTCCAGATCTTCAAGCTGGTTTTAGAAAAGGCAGATGAACCAGAGATCAAATTGCCAATATCCGCTGGATCATCGAAAAAGCAAGAGAGTTCCAGAAAAACATATATTGCTGCTTTATTGACTATGCCAAAGCCTTTGACTGTGTGGATTACAATAAACTGTGGAAAATTCTGAAAGAGATGGGAGTACCAGACCATCTGACGTGTCTCTTGAGAAACCTGTATGCCGGTCAGGAAGCAACAGTTAGAACTGGACATGGAACAACAGACTGATTCCAAATAGGAAAAGGAGTACATCAAGGCTGCATATTGTCCGCCTGCTTATTTAACTTATATGCAGAGTAGATCATGAGAAATGATGGGCTGCAAGAAACACAAGCTGGAATCAAGATTTCCAGGAGAAATATTAATAACCTCAGATATGCGGATGACACCACCCTATGGCAGAGAGTGAAGAAGAACTAAAGAGCCTCTTGATGAAGGTGAAGGAGGAGAGGGAAAAAGTTGGCTTAAGGCTCAACGTTCAGAAAAATAAGATCATGGCATCTGGTCCCATCACTTCATGGGAAATAGATGGGGAAACAGTGGAAACAGTGTCAGACTTTATTTTTTGGGCTCCAGAATCACTGCTGATGGTGACTGAAATTTAAAGATGCTTATTCCTTGGAAGGAAGGTTATGGCCAACCTAGAAAGCATATTTAAAAGCAGAGACATTACTTGGCCAACAAAAATCCATCTAGTCAACGCTACGGTTTTTCCACTGGTCATGTATGAATGTGAGAGTTGCACGGTGAAGAAAGCTGAGCACCACAGAATTGATGCTTTTGAACTGTGGTGTTGGAGAAGACTCTTGAGAGTCCCTTGTACTGCAAGGAGATCCAATCAATCCATCCTAAAAGAGATCAACCCTCGGTGTTCATTTGAAGGTCTGATGTTGAAGCTGAAACTCCAATACTTTTGACACCTCATGGGAAGGGTTGACTCGTTGGAAAAGACCCTAATGCTGGGTAGGGTTGGGGGCAGGAGGAGAAGGGGACCACAGAGGATGACATGGTTGGGTGGCATCACTGACTCAATGAACATGGGTTTGGGTGGACTCCAGGAGTTGGTGATGAACAGGGAGGCCTGGCGTGCTGCAATTCATGGGGTTGCAAAGAGTTGGACACGACTGAGCGACTGAACTGAACTGAATAATTAAATAAGAAGAAAAAAAAATCTGCCCTCATAATGAAAACTCACCTCAACGTCTTGTTTGTGCAAAGTCCACAGGAGCAGTGTGTCACTGAACACAGGCTGAGGGAGTGGATGAGGTAGTCTCCAACAGGGCCAGTTTCTGTCAAATTGACTTTGTGTTGCCAGAGATGCCAGCCAGCAGCTGAAAAAATCGAGAGCTGTCTCTTTGTCTCATTAGCTGCCTATAGAGCTGGAACAGCACCAGGGAAACAGGCGCCCTCTGTCTTGATGCTCTGCCAATCCAAGTACTGTTCTTACCACACAGTCCAAGGTGGCTTCTCAGCCCTCAAGTTCTGCACTCCCCCTGCACCAGGAAAGTAAAGGGGGAGGGGAGAGGGACGGACTCTTCTTCCCTTTAAGAGCACAGCTGACACAGTTCAACATCGCTGTTGCTCAAATCCCAATGGCCAGATTTGTGCATCAGAAAATCACACCTTACCACAAAAGGAGCTGGAAGATGTAGCCTTTATTCTCAGCCACTCCTGCCTAGCGAGGAAACAAACAAATACGGGAGCATTTTCTGAGAGAGAAGGGGAGAACGAATGTAGGGAGCCAGCCAGTAGGCTCCATCACAGCCAGCAGGTGGGGGGGGGGGCTGTAATTGCCACCCTACCTAATCCCAGGCCTTACCCATTACTCTTTATTTACGAATAAATATTTATTTATTTAATCCTCCAATAACTCCCCTGACAAAGTGGGCACCATCCCACTTCATTTTATAAAGGACATGTTTGAGATTCAGAAAGATTAATTAATTTCTTTAAAGTTACACAGCTGGTACAGGTAAACTGCTATGTGTTTTGCTGCATACACCTGGTAGGAAGGAGGTGGACTTAGGAATATCAAACACTGTTGTTCTGCACCCCTGAGCTGGTTAGAAGAGAGTGGAGTCCACCAAAGAAAACTAGGATACAGCACCCCCATATGACAAGCTCCCCTGAAAATTCCCACCAGTGTCTCAAGCAGCAGCTTCTGCCCGCTGATGAGAAAGTCTGTGTGCCAGCAGCTCTCCCAGCCTGATGGATGGGCCTCATTAGCCCAGGCCATGGGCACCTGAGCCGTGTGAAACACGGTGACAGGACAGGGGGCTTTGGCTGTTCCGGCTGACGGTATTGTTAATATCTCCATTTTAGCAGGTTATTTGTCTCCACCTCTCCACCAGTTGCAAATCCACCTAGGTTCTGCAGCCACCAGGCCTGGCAGGGAGGCTGCTGAGATAGTCTCTTCCTCTTTGCTCATTTCCTCCAGGAAAAATAAATTACATAGTTTAAACAGGGACTGGATTGGCCATGCAGCCACCAACATCCATCTTTGCAGAGAATGAAAGGCTCAGCCAGGCTGAGGGGAGGAGAGTGGGGGAGCTGAAAGGCAATAAAGAGAGGGCATCTGTTGCCCATGATGGATCACTTTTTGCTTCATTTCCAGCACTATTGTCTTTTCCAGTGACTCAACCCTTCACATTAGGTGGCCAAAGTATTGGAGTTTCAGCTTCAACATCAGTCCTTCCAATGAACACTCAGGACTGATCTCCTTTAGGATGGACTGGTTGGATCTGCTTGCAGTCCAAGGGACTCTCAAGAGTCTTCTCCAGCACCACAGTTTAAAAGCATCAAGTCTTCGGAGCTCACCTTTCTTCCCCATCCAACTCTCACGTCCTTACATGACCACTGGAGAAACCATAGCCTTGACTAGATGCACCTTTGTTGGCAAAGTAATGTCTCTGCTTTTAACTATGCTATTTAGTTTGGTCATCACCTTCCTTCCAAGGAGTAAGCTTCTTTTAATTGCATGGCTGCCATCACCATCAGCAGTGATTTTGAAGCTCCCCCACCCCCAAAGTATGACACAATTTCCGCTGTTTCCCCATTTTTCCCCATGAAGTGATGGGACCAGATGCCATGATCTTAGTTTTCTAAACTTGTAGAGCTTTAAGCCGACTTTTTCACTCTCTTCTTTCACTTTCATCAAGAGGCTCTTTAGTTCTTCTTCACTTCCTGCCATGAGGGTTGTGTCGTATGCATATCTGAGGTTATTGATATTTCTCTCAGCAATCTTGACTCCAGCTTGTGCTTCTTCCAGCTTTGACTACCTACCCTTCTATTTGCATGGCCCCAGCCTTCCCCTTCTCTGGCACTTACTTAAATGTCACCCCTCCAGAGAGCCTGTCCTGACCCAGCTATCAAATGTGTAGAGCCCCCAGAGGCAGGAAAGGGTGTATGGTGCTCCTGGAACCAAAAGGACACTTGTATAGTTTCTACCCTGTAGGCATACAACCTCACAGTGCACGGAACTGGGGGCATTCATGTATATTCATCAAGCACCCTCTATTCACTCAGTAAAAAATTGAAGGCTGGTGACTATCTTGAGCTGGCCTTGAGTATCTTTTAGCTGTAATGAAGACGTAAACACTTGCTCACCTAACAAGATTAGACCTAGGTGTACCTTAGGTTGATTCAGTTGAGTTCAGTTCCGTTGAGTCGCTCAGTCATATCCGATTCTTTGCAACCCAATGAAGCTCAGCACACCAGGCCTCCCTGCCCATCACCAACTCCCAGAGTCCACCCAAACCCAGGTACAAAGAGTCAGTGATGCCATCCACATCCATGCATGACCACTGGAAAAACCATAGCCTTGACTAGATGGTGGAGAAGGAGGTGGCACCCTACTCCAGTTCTCTTGTCTGGAAAATCCCACAGATGGAGGAGCCTGGTAGGCTTCGGTCCATAGGGTTGCAAAGAGTTAGACACGGATGAGCGAACTCTCACTTTTCACTCCCATGCACTGGAGAAAGTAATGGCAATCCACTACAGTGTGCTTGCCTGCAGAATCCCAGGGACGGCAGAGCCTGGTCGGCTGCCGCCTATGGGGTCGCACAGAGTCGGGCATGCCCGATGCGACTGAACAGCAGCAGCAGCAGACCAGACGGACGTTTGTTGACAAAGTAACATCTCTGTCTTTTAATATGCTGCCTAGGTTGCTCATAACACTCCTTCCCAGGACTAAGTGTTTTTTAATTTCATGGCTGCCATCACCATCTGCAGTGTTGTTTCAGTTGGTCCAAAAATTCATCAAGCATCCCTATCCGCCAGACCTCCTGTCCTGCCTGTTGAGGAATCTGTATACAGGTCAGGAAGCAACAGTTAGAAATGGACATGGAATATCAGACTGGTTCCAAATAGGAAAAGGAGTACGTCAAGGCTTTAATTTGTCCCCCTACTTATTTAACTTGTATGCAGAGTACATCAAGAGAAACGCTGGGCTGAAGGAAGCACAAGATGGAATCAAAATTACCAGGAGAAATATCAATAGCCTCAGATACGCAGATGACACCCCCTATATGGCAGAACCTGAAGAAGAACCTAAGAGCTTCTTGATGAAAGTGAAAGAGGAGAGTGAAACAGTTGGCTTAAAGCTCAACATTCAGAAGCCTTAGATCATGGCATCTGGTCCTATCACTTTATGGCAAACAAATGTGGAAACCGTAGAAACATTGGCTGACTTTCTTTTGCTGGACTCCAAAATCACTGAAGATGGTGACCGCAGCCATGAGATTAAAAAACGCTTCCTCCTTGGAAGGAAAGTTATGACCAACCTAGACAGCATATTAAAAAGCAGTGAAGTTATTTTGCCAACAAAGTTCTGTTCAGTCAAGGCTATGGTTTTTCCAGAGGTCGTGTAAACAAGTGAGAGTTGGAGTATAAAGAGGGCCGAGAGCAGAAGAATTGATGCTTTTGAACTGTGGTGTTGGAGTAGCCTCTTGAGAGTCCCGTGGTCTGCAAGGAAATCCAACCAGTCCATCCTAAAGGAGATCAGTCCTGGGTGTTCACTGCAAGGACGGATGTTGAAGCTGAAACTCCAATACTTTGGCCACCTCAGGCGAAGAGCTGATTCACTAGAAAAGACCCTGATGCTGAGAAAGATTGAGGGCGGGAGGAGAAGGGGTCGACAGAGGATGACCTGGTTGGATGGCATTACTGACTCTATGGACATTGGCTTGGGTGGACTCCGGGAGTTGGTGATGGACAGGGAGACCTGGTGTGCTGTGGTTCACAGTGTCTTAATTCGTCATATAACACAGAGTGACTGAAGTGTATTGATGACTAAATGGTGATACGGTGAGGTGGACGGATGGATGCTTGTCTGGATGTGTGAGTGGTTGTATGGTGAGATGGAAAGTTGGATAGATGCTTAAGTGGATGAATGAGTGGCTAAATGGATGGATGAGTAATGGAATGGGTAGGTGGATAGAATGACTAATGGTTGATGGGTGATTGATAGTAATACTGCGATGGTTGGATATGTAGTTGCAAGAATGGTATAATGGTTAGATAGACAGATAGTTAAATGAAGGTAAAGAATCCCTCGAGTTAGCTGGCAAAAACACGGATCAACCTCACTGTAATCTGCTGAATTAGTTTCTTCTAATGAGTGTAAATGTTGTACTGAATGAATTGACTTCTGGCTCGAGAAGAAAGAGACTGCAGCAGAACCACCTAGGGAATCAGTCATGTGCTCCTGGATCCTCCCTGTTTTCTCATTGTTTGATAACCTAGGCACCTCGGTACCCACTTTTAACCACGTGCTATCCACTCGTCCCTTCCAGCCACCATCACACCTGCTGTCAGATAGAGAACAGAGTTGTAGTTGCCAAGGATGGAGGGGATAGGGATGGGCTGGGAATCTGGGGTTGGTAGATGCAAACTACTACGTTTCCAGTGGATACACAACAAGGTCCTAATGGATAGCACAGGGGACAATATTCAGTATCCTGTGATAAACCGTAATGGAAAAGAATGTAAAAAAAGAATGTGTACATGTGTATAACTGAGACACTTTGCTGATTTGCAGACTGACACGGCACTATAAATCAAGTATATTTTAACAAATTGAAAAAAAAAAACAAACCAAGAATAAAGTTCTCCTACCTTTTTTCAGCCCTACTGATAAAAGAGAAACAAAAAAAAAGAAACAAATGCTTTCAAGAAAAATTCTGTTGAGAATTAACAAAGACTAAATCACTTAATAAAAAAAGAAATTGTATTTTAAAAGGCTTCCATTAGTGTCACGAATAGTAGACTCTTGAAGCTGTCCACACAGGGAGAGGTTTGGGGTGAAACAGACCTGTTCTTTATTTCTGAAATTAACTGCCTAGGTGGTCACCTACTTTTCTATTGTGATGATTGAATGTTAAAGGCTGGTGCTGACAGTCCACAGTCTGTAAATGTTTCATTCTGAATTCTGGGATGACTCAGAGCTCTCAGTGGACAAAGGCACTATCTTTCTCAATGTATAAGAGAGATAGCAATTAATGAATGTTGGATGATAGATGGATGGATGAATGGATGATGGATGGATTGGAGGGTGTTGGGTAGATGGATGGATGGATGGATGGATGGATGGGTAGCTAAGATTCAGTGGTCCCAGGCTTCTTGCCTTCACTCTTTATCCAACAGTATCTTGCAGGCCTCTGGAATCCTCTTAGAAGTAGAGTAGCTGCACTATGCAAAACTCCCAAACAAAAACCCTTGGCTTTCTAGAAGTGTGAGTACGACACCAGAACTTTCTGGCTAGCTCAGCAGAAGGACAGAAAATCAAAGAAGTTTTCAGGTCAAACTCCAGGGATGAAGGTGTTTGTTTCACAAGGGAGTTAGAAGTCAGAGAGCTAACATGGGAATTTTTCAATTGCAAATAGCATAAGAACCATCAAAGTGGCTTTAAAAGAAAATGGCCTACTTGGCTGAAAGGTTGAGGAATGTGTGATCTCAGACCCCATGACCACCAACACCCCAAATGCAGAATTCAAGGAGTATCTTTAAATTCTTTTAAATTCAGTCTCTTTGTCTCTATCCCTGGACACTGTTTCTTCTAACTTGGCTTCATTTGTAGACAATAATCTACATGAGGTAAAAGATGTGGCAGAAATGATTAAACAAAGATTTCTATTAATTGAACATTGGTTAATTCTTAGAAGGACAAGTGCTTAGGAAAGATAGGTTAAATTTATGCTGTGAGATTAAAATGTCCTTATGGTTGAAATATTTTGAGTTTCTTCTTCCTTAGTTATTTGCAGCCAAAAGCATCCCAATATATATAACACATAATAAATAGTAGTATTATATCTCATGGACTCAGATGTCTACTTACAAAACCAATCATTCAAGTGGAGAAGATATTTTTACTCCATCAGATGTTAATTGAGCATCTACAATGCACCGGCAGTGTCCCAAGAACAATAGACCCATATTTGAATAAGACATGGTGCTTTAAAACAAAACAAAACAAAGTTGAGACATTTGACACCTTAAAAAAGTTACTAAAATACATAAGTAAGGCTTCCCTGGTGCCTCAGTGGCAAAGAATCCACCTGCCAATGCAGGAAATGCCAGTTCGATATCAGGTTTGGGAAGTTACTACATGTCCAGGGGCAGCTAGACCCATGCACTACAACTTACTGATCCTGTGCTCAGAGCCCAGGAGCCCCAGCTACTGAAGCCCACTTGCCCTACAGCCTGTGCTCCACAACAAGAGAAGCCACTGCAGTGAGAAGCCTGTGCACCACAACTAGAGAGGAGGCCCGCATTCCCCAACTAGAGATAAGCCCTGGCAGCAATGAGACCCAGCACAGCCATAAATAGATACTATTATACAAATAAAGATATGAGACAAAAGTCAAATTGAAATTCAAATCACAGACAACAGCATGTGTTAATCCCCCTTGATATATAAAAATCTCTTACAAATAAAGAGTAAACCAGCAATCCAAATTAAAAAAAAAGATCCTAGGGCATGTACATACATTTTAATATATTTGTTAAAAGTGCAACTGTTCCTTAAACTTATACAAAGATATTCAAGTTCGCTCATCGTAAGAGAAATGCAAATATACTGAGATACAACTTTTCGCATCGGATTGACAAACGTTTGAATGTTTAATGACTCACAGTGCTGGTTGAGCTGTGGGGCTTCATGCATTGCTTGTGGAAGCTGAAACTGGTACAACTCCTAAGGAGAAAAGTTGGCAATATCTATGCAATTTGTAAGTTCGACTCAGTAATTCCACTTCTGAGTATCTATCGACAGATATATTTAAGTAAGCATGCATATTCTGTATAGAGTTCTTTTCTACAACACCGTCTGTAATAGCAAAGAATGAAAACAAGCGGAATATCCACCAGCAGTGGACTGATATTTATTGGCTGTGGGACTTTTTATTGGGTTGGAGTTTGGATCTTCTTCCAAATCCAGTGAGAAGACGCCAGAGAGTTTAAAGGAGGAGACGGGCATAATCCGACTTCTATTTTGAAGAATCATCCTGATCTGGGGGATGGGTACCCAAGTTTAATCATCTGTAAGAAAATATCATGATGATAACCACTTGAGCTTGGTTCAGTACACTGTGTGTAGGGTATCAAATGAGAAAATGCCTTCACGTTCCTGAGACAGCCCATAACCAGCTGTTTTTGACCAGACACCGTGCTTCCATCCTTCCCGCTGGAAACCATTCTCTCCCGACGCAGATGAGGACGGACGACGTCCCCAGGTCCCGTAAAGGGCTCCTCGTGGTCCTTCCTAGCTTCTCCCGTGCCTTCCACCTTGCTTTTGATTTCTGTCACCCCAGATCTCCAAGCCCTTATAAACGGACCCATAGACAATACAGCCTGCCATTTTTACTCACAGGGATTTGGGGAAACTCCTAGGATGTGGATAGACAGACAATTCTTTCTGGGTAAAGGGAAATCTGGGTTCAGAGCGCTCTGCCACTCTGCTGCAGCGCCCACAGCACCGACGATGGGGCCGGCTCAGCACCCGTGAAGCTGTGCTCGCCAGTGACCACCAGAGGGCAGTGCGACCCCGCCATCGGCCCGAACTGCCCGCAGGGGCCACCCAAAGTTAGGCATGGAAATAGCACTGCAAGAATTCCAGAAGTACGGTGTTAGGAAGTGTTCTAGTTTCATTCTTTTACAAGTGGTTGACCAGTTTTCCCAGCACCACTTGTTAAAGAGGTTGTCTTTTCTCCATTGTATATTCTTGCCTCCTTTGTCGAAGATAAGGTGTCCATATGTGCGTGGGTTTATCTCTGGGCTTTCTATTTTGTTCCATTGATCTATATTTCTATCTTTGTGCC
The DNA here is from genome assembly GCF_054371585.1 of Giraffa tippelskirchi. Taxonomy (NCBI): domain Eukaryota; kingdom Metazoa; phylum Chordata; class Mammalia; order Artiodactyla; family Giraffidae; genus Giraffa; species Giraffa tippelskirchi. The sequence goes on from NC_137290.1 coordinate 15,369,776, forward strand.
AGTACCATACTGTCTTGATGACTGTGGCTTTGTAGTAGAGTCTGAAGTCAGGCAGGTTGATTCCTCCAGTTCCATTCTTCTTCCTCAAGATTGCTTGGGCTATTCGAGGTTTCTTATATTTCCATACAAATTGTGAGATGATTTGTTCTAGTTCTGTGAAAAATACCATTGGTAGCTTGATAGGGATTGCATTGAATCTGTAGATTGCTTTGGGTAGAATACTCATTTTCACTATATTAATTCTTCCAATCCATGAACACGGTATATTTCTCCATCTGTTTGTGTCCTCTTTGATTTCTTTCATCAGTGTTTTATAGTTTTCTATATATAAGTCTTTTGTTTCTTTAGGTAGATATATTCCTAAGTATTTTATTCTTTTTGATGCAATGGTGAATGGTATTGTTTCCTTAATTTCTCTTTCTGTTTTCTCATTATTGGAGTATAGGAATGCAAGGGATTTCTGTGTGTTAATTTTATATCCTGCAACTTTACTATATTCATTGATCAACTCTAGTAATTTTCTAGTAGAGTCTTTAGGGTTTTCTATGTAGAGGATTATGTACACAAAAATAAACTCAAAATGGATTAAAGATCTAAACGTAAGACCAGAAACAATAAAACTCCTAGAGGAAAACATAGGCAAAACACTCTCCGACATAAATCACAGCAGGATCCTCCATGACCCACCTCCCAGAATATTGGAAATAAAAGCAAAAATAAACAAATGGGACCTAATTAAAATTAAAAGCTTTTGCACAACAAAGGAAACTATAAACAAGGTGAAAAGACAGCCTTCAGAATGGGAGAAAATAATAGCAAATGAAGCAACAGACAAACAATTAATCTCAAAAATATACAAGCAACTTCTGCAGCTGAATTCCCGAAAAATAAATGACCCAATCAAAAAATGGGCCAAAGAACTAAACAGACATTTCTCCAAAGAAGACATACAGATGGCTAACAAACACATGAAAAGATGCTCAACATCACTCATTATTAGAGAAATGCAAATCAAAACCACAATGAGGTATCATTTCACACCAGTCAGAATGGCTGCTATCCAAAAGTCTACAAGCAATAAATGCTGGAGAGGGTGTGGAGAAAAGGGAACCCTCTTACACTGTTGGTGGGAATGCAAACTAGTACAGCCACTATGGAGAACAGTGTGGAGATTCCTTAAAAAACTGGGAATAGAACTGCCATATGACCCAGCAATCCCACTGCTGGGCATATACACCGAGGAAACCAGAATTGAAAGAGACGCGTGTACCCCAATGTTCATCGCAGCACTGTTTACAATAGCCAGGACATGGAAGCAACCTAGATGTCCATCAGCAGATGAATGGATAAGGAAGCTGTGGTACATATACACAATGGAATATTACTCAGCCATTAAAAAAAATACATTTGAACCGGTTCTACTGAGATGGATGAAACTGGAGCCCATTATACAGAGTGAAGTAAGCCAGAAAGAAAAACAACAATACAGTATACTAATGCATATATATGGAATCTGAAAGATGGTAACGATAACCCTATATGCGGGACAGAATGAGAGACACAGATGCATGGAACAATTTTATGGACTCTGAGGGAGAAGGTGAGGGTGGGACGTTCTGGGAGAATGGCATTGAGACATGTGTATTGTCATATGTGAAACAGAGCACCATTCCATGTTCGATGCATGTGACAAGGGCTCGGGGCCGGGGCAGTGGGATGATCCAGAGGGATGGGAGGGGGAGGGAGGGGGGTGGGGGGTTCGGGAAGGGGAACACATGTAAACCCATGGCTGATTCTTGTCAATGTATGGCAAAAACTATTACAATATTGTAAAGTAATTAGCCCCCAAGTAAAATAAATAAATTTATAAAAAAAAAAAAAAAAGAATTCCAGAAGTATCTTCTTGGGCTGCACCCCTGCTTTGCGGGAGTGCTTCCCTGATATTGCAGCACCTTCGAGGATCTGTTCAGGCCCCAAAGTTAAGGATTAAGTGACCTGCTGTGGTGCCTCAAGAGCCATCAGCAGCCACGACCCCAGATGCACTTCTTGCCACACTCAGCCCGACTATAAAAGATAACTACTCTAATGTTTAATAACACCGTCGCCGTGATAGTTTAAATTGTTTGACAAAATGGTGTGTGTGTGTGGGGGGGGGGTTAATCCATAAATTCAAGATAGCAAACTATGTAGCAGTTCATTCAAGGATGACGGATAAGCCAGCTGCAACCAAATAGTGATTTTATTTTTTATTTTTTATTTTTTTTTATTTTTATTTTTTATTTTTATTTATTTATTTATTTTTTTATAAATTTATTTATTTTACTTGGGGGCTAATTACTTTACAATATTGTAATAGTTTTTGCCATACATTGACAAGAATCAGCCATGGGTTTAAATAGTGATTTTAAAACGTAACCATCAAGTATTTGGGCAACAATGTGTATTGGGGGAACTCGGACTACAGGGTGGGGGTGTCTCTTTGCCCTTATACCCTCTTCACCGCCCGACGGGTATCAGGACTGCAGAAGCCCAGTCCCCCTCTCTCTCATAGCCCATGGGTTCCTATACACCACATGGTGTGGCTGAATAAGGAGCTGCACACACAAGTCTGGCTTCTACATTTATTCAACACCTGCTCTGTCCCAGGAACCCAGCTAAGCCCTTGACTTGCGTTAACTCCTTCATCGTGATCACACAGTTGCTGTCTGGAGAGGTCAGATAGCACATGGTTCAGATGTGGCCTGGGGTCAAGTCCCAGCTATTCCTTTTCCTGTTTGTGGGAACTTCACTCTCTGCACTTCAGCGTTCTCACCTGTAAAATGGGGTTGAGGTGAAAACCCACCTCACAGAAATGTTGCCAGCATTGAGCGCATTAAGACATGAACAACACTTTGTTTGAAAGCTTCCCTTTCAGTCCCTCTGCATAAGAAATGAATATTACATCAAGACCCAGTATGATATAGATACATGTGTGAGCATATTATGTGTGTAAGCTAAAATATATTCCACAAGGCAATGCTAACCTATAATACCATGATATATCCACTTAGTTTCCATCCTGTCCTCTTTTCTATTTAAAAGATGCAAGTAACAATCTACTAAATTGACTCTATGACCCACCGTTTAGAAAATATTGGTTTAGCAAAGGGTTCGGCAGACCATGTGGTTCTCAGAAGTCCCATTTTACAGAATGGGAAACTGAGGTCCAGAAAGTGTTTTGGCTTGCCTCTGACCCCAGCTACTGGAAGGCAGCAGAGCCCAGACTGCAACCCAGCATCTCTGATGCCTAAATTAAGGCTCTTCCACACAAGATGCAAACTGACAGCTCACAGGCCAGATCTGACCCACAGAGACGTTGGCCTAATTTTCACAATAGGTTTGCAAGTTTTGTTACAACTATATAAAATGTATCATTGGAAGACATAACTCAAAATATGAATTTTCAACTTATCATTGAAAGTGGGCAATCTGGCAACACGTGGACCTATGTATGCCCGTGACCAGCAGGAGCCACACCCAAACTGCCACTTCCAGCTGCTCTCCAGGTTCATTACTTTGCCACAGTCCCCACCGTGCATGGACAGAGGGTCCTGGCAAGTTTCAGTCCATGGCATCTCAAAGAGTCGGACACAACTTAGCAACTAAAAAACAACAATCACTATGCCATTTTGTGTCCCAGACACTGAGACAAACCATCAATTGCCATAGTCTGTGTTTTTTTCAGACGGGAGAAATATTTTTCAAGAAGGAAAGACAGGACTTTCCTGGTGGTCGAGTGGTTAAGAATCTGCCTGCCAGTATAGAGGACACAGGTTCGACCATTGATCTGGAAGATTTCACATGCTGTGGGACAACTAAGCCCATGAAAACTACTGAACTTGCATTCTAGAGCCCATACCCTGGAACAAGAGAAGCCACCACAAGGAGAGGCCCATGCACCGCAACTAGAGAAAGCTCTCTCTTGGCAGCGAAGATCTGGCACAGTCCAAAATAAATATATTTTCCAAAAGAGGAAAAACAAAAGCTAAACCAAGGGACCTCCATTTCAAAACAAAAAAAGTAGATGCACAAATCTTCTGTCACATATTTAAATACAAAGAAACCACATCAATATCAACTTAACCCCAAATCTGTTTCTAGTCCCTGACTTGTTGAGCGTTTACAAACCCCATCTCAACCAATACCCTTTATCTACCACCACCTGTTTTGCCCACCATCATGTCCTCAGCACCTCAAACTGCTCAGCCAAGAAAAAGTGCCTAATTAGAATGAACGGCTTTTATACAAAAGCTTCTCCCAATATCAGCAGGCATACAGTAATGGTGAGGAGCAGGCATTCTTTGGTCCACAGGATGGCTCAGGTCCAGCTTCTGCCATAACTAGCTGTGTGACCTGAGGTAGTTTCCTCAGTCTCTTTGGGTCTGATGCGTCCTCAGCTGCAAAATGCATGGGATGAGGCGCTATGTACATAAGTGACCAGGAATGTGAATAATGCTGGGTAAATAAAGTTCGCTTCTCCTCCTTCATTTCATCAAGGTGAACCAAGGTGAGTGCTGGTTCATATTAACGAGTCTGGTGACCAGTTAGCCTGGCCTTGGATTATCTGCAGGGCTGGGGAGGCAAAGATCTCCCACTACCATCATGGCCTGACAAGGAAACCCTGGGCCAGATGGTAACGTCAAAGATTCGATCCCCAGGCATATCTCTGTGTGAGAAATGGCTTTTCAACATGCATTCCTCTTGCTGCTCACCCTCCTGAATTGAAGAGGCTGGAGCGATGAAAATTCCATTTCCCAGACTCCCTTGCAGCCAGGGATCTGAAGCCTTTAAGGGTCCACTCATCAGCTGTGTCCATGAGACAACTGCACTTATGCAAAGTTAAGAAGGAAAAATTGCTGGGGAGAGGAGTAGGGCCTCGTGATCCTGTGGCAGTGGTCCCTTGGGGCCCAGTCCTGCAGTGTGTCTTCCTGAGCCTTCCTGTGAGTCTGTAAATACTCATAACGTTATCATTCATGCCCTAGGAAATTTGAACAAAGTCACGGAGAAAGTGGAGGAGAGAGGAGCCTGAGATGCTGCAGTCCACTCGATTGCAAAGAACTGGAAAGACTTACTGACTGAACAACAATCAGTCACACCCAAGAAGGGGAGCCAGATCCGGCCCATGTGTTTGGGGTATGGTACTAGTGATGAAGAAGCCACGTGCAGGAGATGCAAAAGATGTGAGTTAATCTTCTCTCTGTGTGGAGAAGATTCCCTGGAGGAGGACATGGTAACCCATTGCAGTATTTTTGCCTGGAGAATTCTATGGACAGAGGAAGCCAGAGGTGGGCTACAGTGCACAGGGCCACACAGAGTCGGACATGACTGAAGCGATTTAGGACACACATGTGCATGCACAAATTATTCTGAGAATTATTAATGAGCCTTCTATGTCAGCTGTGGGAGCAGGTTGAGAAGTGAGGTCTGAAAAGGGACTTCCGGAGCCACCAGCCAGGCAAACGGAGAGGCCATAGAGTCTAGTCACCAAAGTGAGGCTGCTGAGGGCCAACAGTAGAGAAATGGAGAGGAAACCATTACCTCTGCAGCCAAGTGTCCAGTGACAGGGAGGGTGCTGATGCCCAGGAGTCAGGAGGGAGTTGTGGATGCATCCCAGACGACAGCAAGGACATGACAGAGCCTGCAGGCATGTCTGCACCTACTTGTCACCACATCAAAGCACAGCACCCTTGCAAGAGGAGAGACTGCTGCTCCCTTTCCACTTTCAAACCCTCTCTCAAGTTACTCTTTTGGTCAATTCTACCTCAGAACTTTTACATACTGTCCATGGGGTTCTCAAGACAAGAATACTGAAGTAGTTTGTCATTCCCTTCTCCAGTGGACCACGTCTTGTCAGAACCCCATGAACAGAAATAAAAACAGGACACTGAACAATGAGCTCCCCAGGTCAGTAGGTGTCCAAAATGCTACTAGAGATCAGTGGAGAAATATCTTCAGAAAGAATGAAGGGAAGATGCCAAAGCAAAAACAACACCCAGTGGGGGATGAGACTGGTGATGGAAGTAAAGTCCGGTGTTGTAAACAGCAATATTGCAAAGGAACCTGGAATGTTAGGTCCCTGAATCAAGGCAAATAGGAAGTGGTCAAACAGGAGACGGCAAGAGTGACCATCGACATTTCCGGAATCAGCAAAGTAAAATGGACCTGAATGGGTGAATTTAACTCAAGTGACCATTATATCTATTACTGTGGGTAGGAATCCCTTAGAAGAAATGGAGTAGCCTTGATGGTCAACAACAGAGCCTGAAATACAGTACTAGGATGCAATCTCCGAAAGGGCAGAACGATCTCTGTTCGTTTCCAAGCCAAACTATTCAATATCATGATAATCCAAGTCTACGCCCCAACACGTAATGCTGAAGAAGCTGAAGTTGAACGGTTCTATGAAGATCTACCCGGCCTTCTAGAGTTAACACCCCCAGAAGATGTCTTTTTCATTATAGGGGCCTGGAATGCAAAAGTAGGAAGCCAGGAAGGACCTGGAGTAACAGGCAACGTTGGCCTTATAGCACAGAATGAAGCAGGACAAAGGCTAAGCGAGTTTTGGCAAAAGATTGCACCAGTCTCAGCAGACACCCTCTTCCAGGAACACAAGAGAAGACTCTACACATGGGCATCACCAGAGGGTCAATACTGAAATCAGATTGATTATGTGCTTTGCAGCCAGAGAGGGAGAAGCTGTATAGGTCAGCACAAACAAGACGTGGGGCTGACTGTGACTCTGATCATGAACTCCTTATTACCAAATTCAGACTTACCTTGAGGAAAGTAGGGAAAACCACTGGACCATTCAGATATGACCTAAATCAAGTCCCTGTGATTCGATTACACAGTGGAAGGGAGAAATAGATTCAAGTGATTAGATCTCATAGAAAGAGTGCCTGAAGGACTATGGACAGAGGTTCATGACATTGTACACGAGGCAGGGATCACGGCCATCCTCAAGGAATAGAAACGCAAAAAGGCAAAATGGTTCTCTGAGGAGGCCTTACAAACAGCTATGAAAAGATGAGAAACGGAAGGCAAAGTAGGAAAGGACAGATATACTCATTTGAATGCAGAGATCCAAAGAAAAGCGAGGAGAGGTAAGAAAGCTTTCCTCAGCGATCAATGCAAAGAAATAGTGGAAAACAATAGAATGGGAAAGACGAGAGTTCTCGTTGAGAAAGTTCGAGTGACCAACTTTACACGCAGGAACTTTTCATGCAAAGAAAGGCACAATAAAGGGCAGAAATGGCATGGACCTAACAGAAGCAGAGCATATGAAGAAGAGGTGGCAAGAATACACAGCATAATACAGAAAGGATCTTCAGGACCCAGATAAACACGATGATCTGATCACTCCCCTAGACCCAGACATCCTGGAATGTGAAGTCAAGTGGGCCTTCGGAAGCATCACGACAAACAAAGCTAGTGGAGGTGATGGAATTCTAGTCGAATTATTTCCAATCCTAAAAGATGATGCTGTGAAAGTGCTGCACTCAGTAGGCCAGCAAATCTTTCCACAGGACTGAAAAAGATGAGTTTTCAATCCCAAAGGAGGGCTATAGCAAATAATGCTCAACTACTGCACAATTGCGCTCATCTCACATGCTAACAACTTAATGTTCAAAATTCTCCAAGCCAGGCTTCAACAGATTGTGAGCCATGAACTTCCAGATGTTAAGCTGGATTTAGAAAAGGCAGAGGAACAAGAGATCAAATTTCAAACCTCCACTGGACCAACGAAATGCAAGCGAGTTCCAGGAAAACATCTATTTCTGCTTTATTGACTACGCCAAAGCCTTTGTGTGGATCGCAACAAACGGTGGAAAATTCTTCAAGACATGAGAATACCAGACCACCTGATATGCCTCCTGAGACATCTGTAGGCAGGTCAAGAAGCAGCAGTTACAGCTGGACATGGAAAAACAGACTGGCTCCATATCAGGAAGGAGTACATCAAGGCTATATATTGTCACCCTGCTTATTGATCTTATATGCAGAGTACCTCATGAGAAACGCTGTGCTGGAGGAAACACAAAGTGGAATCAAGATTGCCGGGAGAAATATCAATAACCTCAGATATGCCGATGATAGCACCCTTATGGCAGAAAGCATGAACAAAAGAGCCTATTGATGCAAGTGACAGAGGACATTGAAAAACTTGGCTTAAAACTGAACATTCAGAAAACTAAGATTATGGTATCTGGTCCCATCCCTTCTTGACAAATAGAAGAGGAAACAGTGACAAATAATATGTTGGTCTCCAAAATCAATACAGATGGTGATGGTAGCCACGAAATTAAGAGATGCTTGCTCCCTGGAATAAAAGGTATGAGCAGGCTAGACAGCTCATTAAAAAGCAGAGGCATTACTTTGTCAAAAAAAAAAAAAAAGGTCCCTCTAGTCAGTTCAGTTCAGGTCAGTTTAGTCGCTCAATCATGTCCGACTGTTTGTGACCCCATGAATCACAGCATGCCAGGCCTCCCTGTCCATTGCCAACTCCTGGAGCTCACCCAAACCCACATCCATCGAGTCGGTGATGCCATCCAATCATCTCATCCTCTGTCGTCCCCTTCTCCTCCTGCCCGCTATCGTTCTCAACATCAGGGTCTTTTCCAATGAGTACACTCTTCACACGAGGTGGCCAACGTATTGGAGTTTCAGCTTCAACCTCAGTCCTTCTAATGTACACCCAGAACTGATCTCCTTTAGGATGGACTGGTTGGATCTCCTTGCAGTCCAAGGGACTCTCAAGAGTCTTCTCCAACACCACAATTCAAAAGCATCAATTCTTCGGCGCTCAGCTTTCTTCACAGTCCAACTCTCACATCCATACATGACCACTGGAAAACCATAGCCTTGTCTAGACGGACCTTTTTTCGCAAAGTAATGTCTCTGCCTTTTGATATTGTGGCTAGGTTGGTCATAACTTTCCCTCTAAGGAGTAAGCGTCTTTCAATTTCAGGGCGAGAGTCACCATCTTCAGTGATTCTGGAGCCCCCCAAAATAAAGTCTGACACTGTTTCCCCGTCTATTTGCCACGAGGTGATGGGACCAGATGCCATGACCTTAGTTTTCTGAATGCTGAACTTTAAGCCAACTTTTTCACTCTCCTCTTTCACTTTCATCAAGAGGTGTTTTAATTCCTCTTCACTTTCTGCCATATGGGTGGTGTTATCTGCATCCCTGAGGTTATTGATATTTCTCCCAGCAATCATGACTGCAGCTTGTGTGTCTTCCGGCCCAGGGTTTCTCATGATGTGCTCTGTATATAAGTTAAATAAGCAGGGGGACAATATACAGCCCCGACGTACTTCTTTTCGTATTTGGAACCAGTCTGTTGTTCCATGTCCAGTTCTAACTGTTGTTCCTGAGCTGCATACAGATTTCTCAAGAGAAAGGTCAAGTGGTCTGGTAATCCAATCTCTTTCAGAATTTTCCACAGTTTATTGTGATCCACACAGTCAAAGGGTTTGGCATAGTCAATAAAGCAGAAATAGATGTTGTTCTGGAATTTTCTTGCTTTTTTGATGATTCAGCGGACGTTGGCAATTCCATCTCATTCAGGTTTGTCCTCAGTCAAATCCTTTATGATTACACAACGTAAATGAGAAATAGATTAAAGGGACTAGATCTGATAGACAGAGTGCCTGATGATCTATGGACGGAAGTTCGTGACTGAAGACCATCCCCATGGAAATGAAATGCAAAAACAGGAAAATGGCTGTCTGAGGAGGCCTTACAAATAACTATGAAAAGAAGAGAAGTGAAAAACAAAGGACAGAATGAAAGTAATTCCCATTTGAATTAGAGCTCGAAAGAATAGCAAGGAGAGATAAGAAAGCCTTCCTCAGCGATCAATGCAAAGAAATAGAGGAAAACCACAGAATGGGAAAGATTAGAGATCTCTTCAAGAAAACTAGAGTTACCAGGGGAACGCTTCATGCACAGATGGGCTCGATAACGGACAGAAATGATAGGGACCTAGCAGAAGCAGAAGCTATTAATAAGAGGTCGCAAGAATACACAGAACTGTATATATCTATATCTATATATCTATATCTTCAAGACGCAGATAAGCACAGTGGTACGATCACTCACCTAGAGCCAGACATCCTGGAATATGAAGTCAAGTGGGCCTTACAGAGCATCACTAGGAACAAAGCTAGTGGAGGTGCTGGAATTCCAGTTGAGCTATTTTGAAATCCTGAAGGATGATGCTGTGAACGTGCTACACTCAATACGCCAAAAATTTTGGAGAACTCCGCAGAGGCCACAGGACTGGAAAAGGTCAGTTTTCATTCCAATCCCAAAGAAAGGCAGTGCCAAAGAATGCTCAAACTACCACACAATTGCACTCATCTCCCACGCTAGTAAATCAAGGCTCAAAATTCTCCAAGCCATGCTCCAGCAATATGTGAACTGTGAACTTCCGGATGGTGAAGCTGGTTTTAGAATAGGCAGAGGAACCGTCCAGTCGAAGCTATGGTTTTTCCAGTAGTCATGTATGGATGTCAGAGCTGGAGTAGAAAGAAAGTTGAGCACCAAAGAATTGATGCTTTGAAACTGTGATGTTGGTGAAGACCCTCGAGAGTCCTTTGGACTGCAAGGAGATCCAACCAGTCCACCCTAAAGGACATCAGTCCTGCATGTTCATTGGAAGGACTGATGCTGAAGCTGTAACTCCAATAATTTGGCCACCTGATGCGAATGACTGACTGATTAGAAAGACCACCCTTATGGCAGAAAGTGAAGAAGAACAAAAGAGCCTCTTGATGAAAGTGAAAGAGGAGAGTGAAAAAGTTGGCTTAAAGCTGAACGTTCAGAAAACTAAGATCATGGCATGTGGTCCCATCACTTCATGGGAAATAGAAGGGGAAACAGTGCAAAGAGTGTCAGACTTTATTTTGGGGGGCCCCAAAAGCACTGTTGATGGTGACTGCAGCCATGAAATTAAAAGATGCTTACTGCTTGGAAGGAAGGTTATGGCCAACCTAGATAGCATATTTAAAAGCAGGGACATTACTTTGCCAACAAAAGTCCGTCTAGTCAAGGCTATGGTTTTTCCAGTGGTCATGTATGGATGTGAGATTCGGACGGTGAAAAAGCTGAGTGCCGCAGAATTGATGCTTTTGAGCTGTGGTGTTGGAGAAGACTCTTGAGTGTTCCTTGGACTGCAAGGAGATCCAGTCAATCCATTCTAAAGGAGATCAATCCTGGGTGTTCATTGGAAGGTCTGATGCTCCGGCTGAAACTGCAGTCCTTTGGCCATCTCATGCGAAAAGTTGACTCATTGGAAAAGACCCTAATGCTGGGTAGGATTGAGGGCAGGAGGAGAAGGGGATGACAGAGGATGAGACGGTTGGATGGCATCACTGACTCAATGGATATGGGTTTGGGTAAACTCCGAGAGTTGGTGATGGACAGAGAGGCCTGGTGTGCTGCAATTCATGGGGTCGCAAAGACTCGGACACGATTGAAAGACTGAACTGAACTTAACTGATGCTGGGCAAGATCAAATGTGGGAGGAGAAGGGGACAACAAAGGACAGGTTGGTTGGATGGCATCACCAACTCAATGGACATGAGTTTGAGTAAACTCTGGGGCGTTGGTGATGGACTAGGAGGCCTGACTTGCAGCAGTCCATGGACTCGCAAAGACTCGGACATGACTGAAAGACTGAACTGAACTTAACTGATGCTGGGAAGGACCAAAGGTGGGAGGAGAAGGGGACAACAAAGGACAGGTTGGTTGGATGGCATCACCAACACAATGGACATGAGTTTGAGTAACTCTGGGGCGTTGGTGATGGACTAGGAGGCCTGACTTGCAGCAGTCCATGGGCTCGCAAAGACTCGGACATGACTGAAAGACTGAACTGAACTGAACTGATGCTGGGAAGGACCAAAGGTGGGAGGAGAAGGGGACAACAAAGGACAGGTTGGTTGGATGGCATCACCAACACAATGGACATGAGTTTGAGTAAACTCCGGGGTGTTGGTGATGGACAAGGAGGCCTGACTTGCAGCAGTCCATGGGCTCGCAAAGGATCGGACACAACTAAGCCACTGAACAGACTGACTGAACTCAAAATCAAAGAAAGGGATTCTGGGAAATGTAGCTCCAGACTAGGCAAATTAACACAGCGGAGCACAGAGCACTTGACTTACTAAACCCTTCTGCTTCACTTAGTAGGGTGAACTGAGCTTTGAAAAACCGACCTGACTGATAAAGAGACTTTGGACAAGTCTGCAGTGAGGAGACTTTTAGTCACTGCTTTAATTTTCCATCGTACGAATCTGCACTAGAAACAGTCTGGATGTCATTTTCCCCACCTGCCTTGCAGTCAGAACGTAACCATGGGACCTAGGCTCAATCAATTAGACGCACCCAGATGGTACCCAGGCTCAGCCAATCAAATACATCCAGATGGCACTTAAGACCAATTAGGTACAGCCACATGAAATGTAGGCTTAGCCAATGGATACACTTACAGGTGAAAGCAGTGCAACTGGGTTCTGATGCATAGAATTCAATCTAGACGAGGTGGAAGGGACATAAGCCATGTCACTAGTGACAGCCACTGTGTCTGGAGCCAGTGGTAGTGACAGTTCAGTTCAGTCACTCAGTCCAGTCCGACTCTCTGCGACCCCATGAACTGCAGCATGCCAGGCCTCCCTGTCCATCACCAACACCTGAAGTTCACCCAAACCCATGTCCATTGAGTTGGTGATGCCATCACACCATCTCATCCTCTGTCATCCCCTTCTTCTCCTGCCCTCAATCTTTCCCAGCATCAGGGTCTTCTCCAATGAGTGACAGAAGATCCTGCACTCAAACTCTATATTGTTCATGGCTGTCTCTCCAGCCATCCCTCTCAGAAATCTCAGTCACTTAATATCCTTTAATAAGTTTCTTTCCTGCTCAAAGTTACCTCTAATGAATTCTATTCTTTCCAGTAGAAAGCTGACACCCCTCTAACTTCATTTAACCATCTAGCCTCTTTCCAAAACTAGATAAAATAAGGAACAATGTCCACCCCCATGGGCAGTGGAGTCAGGGAGATGCATTTTGTCAAATTACTATGGTGCCACAGACTCTGGGCCAGTGTCACCTGTGAGGGGGTCACTGACCTGGGTTGTGAGTCGGGTAGACCCATCTGAATCCTGGCTGTGGTGCTGACTGGCCTGTTGTGTGACATTGCGCATATCACTTTCCTCATCTCGAGAAATGACTGTGCTTAGTGTTGCCTCCTGGGGATATCATAGAGACCAAAAAATTCCTCTACGGAGCAATCTCTCAACCACACAGCTCAGCATGTTGGACACACCCACACCAGTGATGATAAAAGGAATAAGAGTGACCTTTCTTTTGCTGGATTAAAGAAAATAAATAATAATAGAGGTGGTGTCCTCATGTAGTCCAAGATGAAGATGGTCTGTGAATGCTGCAGTTTAGAAAAGTTACATGTTTTTGGTTTTATATTTTTTAGTTTTCTATTTTTTTTTATTATATTTATTTTAATTGGAGGCTAATTATGGTACAATATCGTAGTGGTTTTGCCATGCATTGACATGAGTCAGCCACGGGTGTACATGGGTTTTCCATCCTGAACCCCCTCACCCCAATTCCATCCCTCTGGGTCATCCCAGTGCACCAACTCTGTGCACCCTGTCTCATGCATTGCACCTGCACTGGAGGTCTGTTTCACATATGAAAATATACATGTTTCCATGTTATTCTCTGAATCCATCCCAGACTTGCCTTCTCTCACAGAGTCCAGAAGACTCTTCTATACATCTGTGTCACTTTTCCTGTCTTTCACATAGGGTTATCATCACTATCTTTCTGAATTCCGTGTGTGTGTGTGTGTGTGTGTGTGTGTGTGTGTGTGTTATTGGTGTTTTTCCTTCTGGCTTACATCGCTCTGTTTAATAGGGTCCAGTTTCATCCACCTCGTTAAAACTGGTTCAAATGCATTCTTTTGAATGGCTTAGTAATATTCCATTGTGTATATGTACCACGGCTTTCTTAGCCATTCGTCTGCTGTTGTACATCTGGGTTGCTTCCATGTCCTGGCTATTATAAACAGTGCTAGGGTGAACATTGGGGTACACGTGTCTCTTTCAATTCTGGATTCCTCGGGGTGTATGCCCAGCAGTAGGACTGCTGAGTCATATGGCAGTTCCATTTCCAGGTTTTTAAGAATCTCCACACTGTTCTCTATAGTAGCTCTAATAGTTCGCATTTCCATCAACGGTGTAAGAGGGTTCCCTTTTCTCCACACCCTCTCCAGGATTTATTGTTTGTAGACGTTTGGATAGCAGCCATTCTGACTGGTGTGAGATGGTACCTCATTATGGTTTTGCTTTGCATTTCTCTGATAATGAGTGATGTTAAACATCTTTTCAAGAGTTTGTTAGCCATCTGTATATCTTCTTTGGAGAAATGACTGTTTAGTTCTTTGGCCCCTTTTTTGATTGGCTCGCTTATTTTTCTGGAATTGAGCTGCAGGCGTTGCTTATATAGTTTTGAGATTAATTCATTGTCAATTGCTTCGTTTGCTATAATTTTGGCCCATTCTGAAGGCAGTCTTCTTCCCTTGCTTATAGTTTCCTTCACTGTGCAAAAGCTTTTCAGTTTATTTAGGTCCCATTGGCGTATGTTTGCTTTAATTTCCATTACTCTGGGAGGTGGCTCATAGAGGATCCTGCTGTGATTTCTGTCAGAAAGCGTTTTGCCTGTGTTTTCCTCTAGGAGTTTTCTACTTTGTGGTCTTACATTTAGATCTTTAATCCATTTTGAATTTATTTTTGTGTACGGTGCTAGAAAGTGTTCTAGTTTCCCTCTTGTACAAGTGCTTGACCAGTTTTCCCAGCACAACTTGTTAAAGAGATTGTCTTGTCTTTATTGTATATTCTTGCCTCCTCTATCAAAGATAAAGTGTCCATAGGTACGTGGCTTGGACCTCTGGGCTTGCAATTTTGATCCATTTATCTATATTTCTGTCTTTGTGCTAGAACCACGCTGTCTTGATGACTGTAGCTTTGTAGTACAGCCTGAAATCAGGCAGGGTGATTCCTCCAGGTTCATTCTTCTTTCTCAAGATTGCTTTGGCTATTCGAGGATTTTTGTAATTCCATACAAATTGTGAAATTATTTCTTCTATTTCCCTGAAAAATACCGTTGGTGGCTTGATAGGGATTGCATTGAATCTATAGATTGCTTTGGGTAGTATACTCATTTTCACTATATTGATTCTTTCACTCCATGAACATGGTATATTCCTCCATCTATTTGTGTCCTGTTTGACTTCTTTCACCAGTGTTTTATAGTTTTCTATATGTATATATAGGTCTTTTGTTTCTTTAGGTAGATATATTCCTCAGTATTTTATTGTTTTCATTGGAGTGGTGAATGGAATGGTTTCTTTAAGTTTTCTTTCAGTTTTCTCCTTGTTAGTGTATAGGAATGCAAGGGATTTCTGCGTGTTCATTTTGTTTCCTGCAACTTTACTATATTCATTGATTAGCTCTAGTAATTTTCTGGTGGAGTGTTTAGGATTTTCTCTGTAGAAGATCATGGCATCTGCAAACAGTGAGTGTTTTACTTCCACTTTTCCAATCCTGTTTCCTTTTATTTCTTTTTCTGCTCTGATCGCTGTGGCCAAAACTCCCAAAACTATGTTGAATAGGAGTGGTGAGAGTGGGCACCATTGTACTGATCCTTACTTTAGGGGCATTGCTTTCAATTTTTCACCATTGAGGATAATGTTTGCTGTGGGTTTGTCATATATATCTTTTATTATGGTGAGATTTGTTCCTCCTTTGCCTGCTTTCTGGAGGGTTTTGGTGATAAATGGATGTTGAATTTTGTCCAAGGGTTTCTCTGCATCTATTGAGATAATCACATGATTTTTATTTTTCAATTTGTTAATGTGGTGTATTATGTTGATTAGTTTGTGGATATTGAAGAATCCTTGCATCCCTGGGATAAATCCCACTTGGTCATGATGCATGATCGTTTTAATATGTTGTTGGATTCTGCTTGCTAGAATTTTGTAAAGGATTTTTGCATCTATGTTCATCAGTGATATTGCCCCATGGTTATATTTATTTATTTATGTATGTATTTATTTATTTTCGTGGCATCTTTGTCTGGTTTTGGTATTAGGGTGATGGTGGCCTCATAGAATGAGTTTGGAAGTTTCCCCTCCTCTGCAATTTCCTGGAAGCATTTGAGTATGATAGGTATTAGCTCTTCTCTCAATTTTTGGTAGAATCCAGCTGTGAAGCCGTCTGGTCCTGGGCTTCTGTTTGCTGGAAGATTACTGATTACCCTTTCAATTTCCGTGCTTGTGATGGGTTTGTTAGGATTTTGTTTTTCTCCCTCGTTCAGTTTTCAGAAGTTGTACTTTTCTAAGAATTTGCCCACTTCTTCCAAGTTGTCCATTTTATTGGCATATAGGGGTTGATAGTAGTCTCTTATAATCCTTTGTATTTCTGTGTTGTCTGTTGAGAACTCTCCATTTTCATTTCTAATTTCGTTGATTTGATTCTTCTCCCTTTGTTTCTTGATGAGTCCGGCTAATGGTTTGTCAATTTTATATATCTTCTCAAAGAACCAGCTTTTAGCTTTGTTGATTTTTGCTCCGGTCTCATTTGTTGCTTTTACATTTATTTCTGCTCTATTATATGATTTCTTTCCTTCTACTAAGCCTGGGGTTCTTGAATTCTTCCTTCTCTAGTTGCTTTAGGTGTAGAGTTAGGTTATTTGTTTGACTTGGTTCTTCTTTCTTGAGGTAAGCCGCTTTTGCTATGAACCTTCGCCTTTGCACTCATTCTACAGCGTCCCATAGGTTTTGGGTTGTTGCGTTTTCATTTTCATTTGTTTCTATGCATATTTTGATATCTTTTTGGATTTCCTCTGCGATTTGTTGCTTATTTAGCAGCGTGGTATTCAGCCTTCATATGTTTGAATTTTAAATAGTGTTTCTCTTGCAGTTGACATCTAGTCTCAGTGTACTGTGGTCAGAAAATATGCTTGGAATGATTTCAAGGTTTTTTGAATCTACCAAAGCTGGACTTATGGCCGAGGATGTGATCTGTCCTGGAGAAGTTTCCATACGTACTTGAGTAAAAGGTGAAACCCATTGTTTTGTGGTGAAATGTCGTATCGATATCAATTATGTCTAACTGGTCCATAGTATCATTTAAGGTTTGTATTTCCTTGTTAATTTTCTGTTTACTTGATCTATCCATAGGTGTGAGTGGGGTAGTAAAGTCTTCCACTACGACTGTGTTGTCGTTAATTTCCCTTTCATGCTTGTTAGCCTTTGCCTTACATATTGTGGTTCTCCTATGTTGGGTGCGTATGTATTTACAATCGTTATATCTTCTTCTCGGATTGATGTTTTGATCATTATGTAGTGTCCCTCTTTGTGTCTTTTCACAGGCTTTATTTTAAAGTCTATTTTGTCTGATATGTGTATTGCTACTCCTGCTTTCTTCTGGTCTCGACTTGCTTGGAATACCTTTTCTCCAGCCCTTCACTTTCAGTCTGTATGTGCCCCTTGTTTGGAGGTGGGTCTGTTGTAGACAACATAAACAGTGGTCTTGTTTGTGTATCCTTTCAGCTATGCTTTGCCTTTTGGTTGGGGCACTCGACCCATTTACATTTAAGGTAACTGTTGATAAGTATGATCCTGTTGCCATTTGATTTGCTGTTTTGGGTTTGAGTTTATACAACCTTTCTGTGTTTCCTGCCTAGAGAAGATCCTTTAGCATTTGTTGAAGAGTGAAAAGAAGAGTTGGGAATAGATGTCTCTACAGTATCTTCATTAGTCCGAGGTAATAAGAAGAAGCATGTTAAAGCAAGGGGTAATGTGGATGATCAAAACTCTGACATTCATCCTGAAACTTGAGGACAGAGTGTATTTTCAGCCTGCACAAGTTTAAAAGTGCCATTCATACGAAAGCCTTCTACCATCCAGATAGCTGCTGAAACAAGTGCCCCAACTTGAAATGATTTCTCTTCTCCATCGTAAATATCAGTTAGACCACAGGAGCATACTGTGATACATCAATCTGCAGCTGCTTTAGGTGTTGTTGTTGTTGTTTTAATTGAAGAGAAATTGCTTTACAGAATTTTGCTGTATTCTGTCAGAATTCAAAATAAATCAACCATAGAGGCACATATATCCCCTCCCTCTGGGAGTACCCTCCCATCTCCCTCCCCATCCCACAATCTAGCTTGAGCATTTGTCATGGGATTTCACATAGCAGCTGCACTAAATCAAATGGCTCTAGTGAAAATTTTGCAGCTATGTCTACTTCTGTTTCTCTGTACCGCAACTTATGTCCATTACAGAACAGTTAGTTTGGACCGAGGGTGGAGCCTTCTACCTTTCCAGGTTGGTATGGTAACATGTCAGCCCATGACCGTCCTTTTCCTAAACTACAACAGTCAGGCAATTTAGTTTTCCCAGTGCCAAAGATCCCTGATACATCTGCTGCTTCTCTTTCAAGATCCACTCATCAACCATCTTCATTATTTGAAAACTGTCCTAATACAACTGATGTACCAAATGGGTGTTGGATTATGGAGGATACCAAAGTGTAAAATTAATGTTTGGAGATGTCAACAAATTCCTACAATTCTCTTATTTGAAGAAAAAAGTTACATATTCATCTTCATAGGGCCAATTTCTATTTTGGAATAATTAAGAGTAAAATGAGTCTTTCTTTCCGTGCCTGACTATTTTACTCTGCATAATATAAACACTTCTGTGCAAGGTCATAAAATAAACACTACACTTGCTTTCACTGAAACCCACAGTCAGTTGATTGACTTCATTGCATAGAAGTGAGCAGACCCATGTTTGGTTTGGTAACAGTCCTGAATGTTAAGAATATGTGTATAGAAGGGTGATCAATCACTTTTATTTCAGGAACCAAGTAGACTTATTGATGTGATTTTTCTGTGTAAAAATTCTTTAGCAATGACATTTTGCAGGTTTCATGTTTTTGGTTACTGTTTATGCAAGCAGCCTTTATTTTAAGTTGATGTAGAAGTAAACACTGGTTGAACATTGCCCTTCAATTGCTAGAAGACCAGTGACTTTATGATGTCAGCGCTACTCTTCAATTGCTAGGAGACCAGTGACTTTGTGATGTCACAGCTTTTTGACTTTGAGAACCATGCTGATGGTCTTGAGAGTTTATCTCTGTACGCCAGCCAAGCAGCATTTGAAGTTAGAGTGTGTAAAGTCAGACAAATGAGAAAAGTATCTGAAGAAAGATCTCTCTGAGATGGCACACATTCCTTCAGAAATTCAAGATGTGCTTCGTAACGATGTATCAAGTGGTTCCAAAACCTCCATTGGATCGTCTTCGTGTGATTACACACTTACTGGGGACTCAGTTTTGAGATCTATGATTGAAGAATATGCTTTCCAGGCTTTGTCTAAGGAAGCTGGGATAAAAAGGCCACCCTACACATTTTCTGTCTCTGAAAGAAATGAGTGGAATGATTTTCTTTCCCTCACTTTTCCACAAAAACTCTGGACTATAGTTGAAAGTGATCAGTTTGAATCTATTTGGTGGGAAGAGAGTGGCACTTCTATAGTGATCAACGAAGAACTCTTCAAGAAAGAAGTCTTGGAAAGAAAGGCCCCTTTCAGAATATTTGAAACTGATAGTATGAAAAGTTTAGTTAGCCAGCTTAAACTTTATGGGTTTAGTAAAAAGCGACAAACTTTTCAAAGATCTGCTTCACTCCCTGACTTTCTGGAAGAAGAAAACAATGTCTCTGTTTTGAGCAAGGTAATCCAAAATTTCCACTTACTGTCAATATGTAAGATTAAATCAGGTGACTTAGAAAGCATGTTCACATATGTAGCAAAAACCGAATTTAAAATTGAGATAGCAAACTGTTGAACACGTTTTATTTTTTGAAGTTGAGAACAGCTGGAGGTTAAAATATTTGATACTTAATACACTCTCCTAGCAACTTGAAATCAGATACATGTCCTCAAGCTACTTTAAGTGGTATTTACTGTATATATACAACATATTTTTTAGTTGAGGAGCATACTTGTTTCTAACATGTAAGGTGTTAAAACTACTAATGGAGGTGTTGTCTTTGATTCTATTTAATTGGCATCATTAAAGGAATACATTTTTATAGTTTAACTTTGCTTGTCAGTTTTACCTTCGTTTATAAAAAACTAAATAATTGTATCCTTTGATTTTAGTTACAGATCTACCATAATCCAAATTTCAAAAGAGGCTATCCCCAACTTTTAGGAAGAATGAAAAGAAGAGTTGGGATTAGCAATGTGTTTCCGAAATCTTCACTAGTTCCAGATTACGAGAAGAAGCATGTTAAAGCAAGGGTCAACATAGATGATCGTAACTCTGGTTTTCATGCTCAAACTAGTGGAGAGAGTCCATTTTCAGCTTCCACCAGTTTAAGTGTGCCTTTCCCACAAAAGACTTATACCAGCCAGATAGTCCCTAAAACAAGCGCCCTACTTCCGCGTGACTTTCCTTCCCCATCAATATCAGTTAGACAAAGAGAACAGAACGTGGTAGACCAACCTGCTGTTTTAAACCAGTTGAGCATTTTTAATTGGCACTTCCATAGCACCTACACTCAAGCAAATGGCCACGTTGAGGACTTTGCTACTACCGCTACATCTACTTCTCAGAACCACATCGTATCTCCATTATGGAGCAGTTCTTTTGGACTGATGGTGGAGCCTTCTACATTTCCAGACAGGTATAGCGATATGTCAGCCCATGACAGTCCTCTTCCTAACCAGCAACAGAGAGGCAACTCAAGGTCCCCAGTGCCAACGATCGCTTATACACCCACCTCCTCTCTTTCAAGTCAATTCATCAACGATATTCCTTATGTGAAAACCATGCTAATTAAAACTGACCTATCAAATAAGTATCAGCTTATGGAACCTAATGAAGATTAAAATTTACGTTGGGAGAGGTCAACAAATACCCACAATTCTTGTATTTGAACAATAAAGTTACACGTTCCTCTGCACAGTTTTGTTTTCTATTTTGAAGCAATGAAGAGTAAATTAAGGCTTTATTTCAATGTCTGGCTATTTCTCTGCACTCTTTTATAAACTCTTCAGTTCAAGAAAACATCCGTTAGGCATCCTAGGTAAATGGCACCTAGCCTATTGTTTCTAAGCAAGAAAATGAGAACAAAGGGAAAAGAGGTCATGGATGTAAAGTGATTTGGGAAATCATCCCTGCTGAAATGAATGGGTGTCTAAATGAGGATGGTACGGGTGAAGGAACACATACAAATAAAATCAAAACAAGTGCACCTACACAGTACGAACCTTAGTGCATTCACAGTTACATGATATTCTATTACGTATCGGTAGAGTCTTAAGATAGAGAAGGAAATGGTGCCCCGCTCCAGTATTCTTGCCTGGAGAATTCCGTGGAAAGGGGCTCCTGGTGGGCTGCTGTCCATAGGGTCGCACAGAGTTGCACACAACTGAAGTGACTTAGCAGCAGCAGAGTCTTAAGACATTAGACAGGAGATTATCTTCATTCTAGAAATTCATTTCATACTTGAAAATATAAATATTGTAGCATGTCCAAAATTAGGAGAACCGTTATACCATCACTGTGATACCAACGATTACAGGACATAATCAGTGACTGGACCATGGCCAGCACAAGATAGGTATTTTACAAGTGGTACTGTATAGGGTCATTTTAGCTCTGCTCTCCTTAAGGCGTACCTTTATTTCCTGCCACCATGATTCCACCCTATATTTCCTAATGCATATTTAGATTTTGCTTATCTGTTCCCTCAGAGACAAAATAAATTCCTCTGGTGATTGCAGCACCTCAGGATGGTTAACAAGTTCTTTGAAGACATGATATTTGTTTTCCGTAGTAGTTTCAGTACCATTCTCTTACACCGTGCTTCTGGAGCTACAATCACACACACTGCTTTCAGATGTGCTAAGCCCCTTCTCACAACTTTGCCTCAACTCTTTCTTGGGGTTGGAAGGAACCTCTGTTCGCCCTCCTACCAAGGTGAGCACGGATATCAGGTCTTCAATGTGTTTGGGGTCTACCCTCTTTTCTTTGTGTATCTTTCACATCAGCTAAAACGTGTACTTACTGAATTATCAACAAGGAAATGTAATCACGAATCAAATGCTATATACATTACTCAACAACATCCTATAACCTGCACTATTATCATAATTGACCTTTCCTACTTACTGAGAATCTTTTCCCGGTTGATAAATATATATCTTATATGTTCATGAATGTCAAATGTGGGAATTCAAATTATAAAATGATTGCTGCTCTCATGAAGTTTACAGTCTATAACAACCCATACTAGTCATGTTGTTTCAGGCCCCAGTTCCCTAAAATTCAGTAGTAGTTATAGAGATATTTATGAAAAAAACAAACAAACAAAAAAGAATCATTCATTTTAATTCTCTAGAAAAGTCATGGAGTAAGGAGGGATCAAAATCAATGGCTGATCCTTCACATAGTTCACAATGAAAGAAGATGAGCAGAGTGTCTGCCAGTTGGACCCCCCAGACTGTCATGAACACTACCTAGAAATCTTGGCAATCTCCACTTTGTGGCCATTTCTTTAGACAGTAGTAGCAATATCAAGTCATGGCCCTGTTTTGGTGTGGTAACCCACATAGGACAACACCAAGTTAAGTTCACCGTTCTCATGTTTGGGGCTAATGCAGAGTGAAAGCTGTGGACTATTTGTGTAGATAAGGGAGGTGTCCAAACAGCACACGCTTTTTCTTTCACTGAAAACTTTCATTAAATTTGGCTGAGAACACTATACTTTAGAGAGGTAAGCATTTTGCAGCAGTTGTAAGAGTTATTGAAATCGGTGTCCTTAGTTATCCTTTCAAGTGCAAAGTCCAATGGTCTGGTTTTCGATTTCAGGCATCTTACTATGGAGCCAAATTTGCATGCTTTGAGAAATAGCACCTTAAAAGCAATCACATCTTCTATTTCACTGCCGTGTACTGATTATTCCTGCTCACTCCCTTTGATCTTCTTTTCCTGTTCTGCTTTGAGGGGCAGGTCCTTCTCAAAAAGAATAGGATTAATTCCCTTAGTGCTCTGTGGTAACTTGGAAAAGGCATGGATAAGGACATGCAATATATTATGTGGGAAAGCTACTGTTTTTGTTCCCTCCTGAAAACATAGTATTAAATTGTACCTCAATTGTCCTACCACGGGAAGCCTGGTTACATGATGCATTACCTTGGTGATCAATTCCCATATGGCTTTAACATATCAGTACCTTTAATTCTCAAAAGCTTATAGAGAAAGTATCTCAATACAGTAGGGAAATATTATACATGAGTTCAGTGTTCTTTCCCGTACTTATTTATTTTATAATTTGTGCCTAAAATAGTAAAAGTGAGAACAAAAATTCAAGTGAGTTAACGCAGTGAGTTAAACACAGAAGATTGAGACAAGAAGTAGAAAAATTGATGGGAGAAGATCAGAGGATGAAATTGGGTGCTTATAGTGGAACAAGCAAATGTGTAACTGCAGGGCCTAAATAGCTCAATATGACTTCACTATTGTTACCCTACAAATTATTTTCATTTTAGCAAATCACAGAATAGTCTTACATGCAAAGTACTTTAAGATCCCATGGAATGCACAACAAAGGTATATCTTTTAAAGCATTCTGATTTAAAATGTCGCTAGAGACATATCATTCAAGTAGAAAATGATTTCCAAAATTAAGCCTAGAGACAAGTATCAGAGAAACTTTGGGAAGTTCATAGGTGTCCTCCAGTGAGTCCTTGGGTTTTCTTTTCTTTTTGTAATTGTGTTTAAGCATACAAGATCGTGACTGTGCTTGTGTGTGTGTGCATCAGATTAAGAATGTGAGTGTATGTCTGGGCTCTCTTTTGGACTTTTATGTTAGAAATTTCAGCTGAAGAAATAGTTCATTCAAAAATACAGCCAGGCACAAATTAAACTGCCCATTCAAAACTCTTCTTTCTCTTTTCAAAGTGCAAGACAAATGGATGCGTCAAAGGTTGAAAGCATTTCAATAATAACCAAGCTCCTCCGCCCAAACATAGTTAAAAACTATGGTACTCTCCCAATCAACCCAGCAAAAGATGCGTGGGACCTTAGGTATCTATGATGTCTGGCAATAACAAAACACCCACCCTCTAATACGGCAGTACTCAAGAAGGCCATGTAGAGGCCTGGAGTTTCAACCAGGCCTTCCTGTAATAGGATACGACCTTCCTATAGGAGGCTGCACACTCACCAGTAATGAACACTCTTAGGCATCAAATGAAACTAAGGACGAAACCTGGAATTCTCTTCCCACATGGTGGAAGTCCCCTTCCCCCTTCCCAAGTGGGTGTGATAGACAGTTAAAA
Source organism: Giraffa tippelskirchi (assembly GCF_054371585.1). Classification (NCBI taxonomy): domain Eukaryota; kingdom Metazoa; phylum Chordata; class Mammalia; order Artiodactyla; family Giraffidae; genus Giraffa; species Giraffa tippelskirchi. The sequence continues at coordinate 15,394,260 of NC_137290.1, forward strand.
TGAAAGGAAGTTATAACATGGCTCACATTCTTCTTACATAATACCTGAAATGTCCAAGCCCCACCACACTACTAAGCAGCTGACTATACAGGTCTTCTGGTCTCAAATCTGTGTGACAATCATCACATAAGAATTTTATGAATATTTGAGATGCATTGATAGTGCGGATCTGTAAAGCTAAATGTCTTTGAGATCTGACTCAAATAGGAAAACTGTGTACTCCCTGTCTTCAGTTTTATGGGGATTTCACATGCATTCACACACTTCCACAATGCTCAACCTTCATCTGAAGACAAAAACTGTGACATTAAGAGAAGAGGAATGGTCTATTCACAGAGAAGGCCAGCGGTAAAGTCAAAATGGATGCAGTTTCCTGCCTACATCCCTGCTCAGTAATGTAACCGCTTGTAAGCATTCCTAAGGGCGACTAGGATACACAAGTCAAAGATGCTTCTCCCAGGATTACAGAGTTGGATTGAGAACTGTAAGTTTGTTTACCTCTCATCCCATTCTTAAGATCACAAACCATAACTGTTAACCCATCAGAAGATGGGCAGCTCTAGCACATATTTAGAGACAATGCCTGCTTCTGCCTAAGACCAAGGTTGTAGATCCAAGTGGCATATAGGGTATGGTTTCCATCTCAGGATACCACATGACTCCCCAGGGATTCTCCTTCTCTGGAAAGCTCTCAAGAGATGTTGTGAGAAGAATACTTTGAGGGTGGAAAACAAGGAAACCGACAAGAGTTGTGTTCTTTCTAATTGTCCTCAGTCTCACTTTTCATCCCATGTATAATGACAAAGTCTCCCAAGCACTGCCAATACCAATTTGTTGATGTTCTTCAGCCACTCAGTCTTGTCTGACTCTTTGTGACTCCATGTACAGCAAGAACCCTGGGTTCCCCTGCCTTTCAAATCACCAGTTTACTCAAACCCATGACTTTTGAGTCAGTGATGCTTTGCAGCCATCTCACCCTCTGGCATTCCCTTCTCGTCCTTCCCTCAATCTTTCCCAGCATCAGTTTCTTCCCAGTGATTTCACTCTAGGCCCTAGATGGTCAATATATTGGCTCTTCATGGTCAGCGTCAGAACTTCCGTGAATAGTCTGAGTTGAACTCCTTCATGCTTGGCTAGTTTGAACTCCATGCTCGCAACAGAACTCTCACACATCTTCTCCAGACCCACTACTGCAAAGCATCGATATTTTGGCACTCAGTTCCTGGGGTCCTGCTCACTCCTCCATACGTTACTCCTGAAAATCAACTTTGCCCTTTCGGATCTTTTTCAGTAATCACTCAGCTTATTAACATGGTGTCTAGACTGGTCGTAGCTTTTCATCCAAGTGGCAAGTGCCTTTTCATTTCGTGGCTGAAGTCACTCCCCGCAGTGATATCAGAGGTCAAGAAAGTGAAACCTGTCACTGAGTCAATTGTATCCTATTGCTAGATCTCAAAATGTTTGGACCACATTCCATGGTCTTATTTTTAGTGTTCGTTGGTTTGTGTTTAGATTGAGTTTTTTTTTTTTTTTTTTATAAATTTATTTATTTTAGTTGGGGGCTAATTACTTTACAATATTGTAATAGTTTTTGCCATACATTGACATGAATCAGCCATGGGTTTACATGTGTTCCCCTTCCTGGACCCCCCACCCACCTCCCTCCCCATCCCATCCTTCTGGATCATCCCATTGCCCCGGCCCTGAGCCCTTGTCACATGCATCGAACATGGAATGGTGCTCTGTTTCACATATGACAATACACATGTCTCAATGCCATTCTCCCAGAACGTCCCACCCTCACCTTCTCCCTCAGAGTCCATAAAATTGTTCTATGCATCTGTGTTTCTTATTCTGTCTCGCATATAGGGTTATCGTTGCCATCTTTCAAATTCCATATAAGATTGAGTTTTAATCCAGCTTTTCCTGTCACCTCATCAGAAGGCTCTTTAGTCCCTAGTGTTTTTCAGCCATTTGTGTGTTGTCATCTTATAACTAAGGTTATTCACACTTCTCACAGTAATTCTGTTTCCAGCTTCAAATTCTTTCAGCAAGTTACTGTCCATGGTATACTCTGCACAGAAGTCAAATAAGCTGGGTGACAATATAGAGCCTTGATGTATTTCCTTCCCTATTTTGTACCAGTCCGTTGTTCCTTCTCCAGTTCCAACTGTTGTTTCTTGACCTGCGTGCACCTTTCCCAGGAAACAGGTATGGTGGTCTTATATTCTTATCTCTTTAAGAATTTTCCACAGTTTGTTGTGACCCACACAGTCTAAGGGCTTCCCCTGTGATTCAGATGGTAAAGCGTCTGCCTGCAATGGGGGAGGCCCAAGTTCGATCGCCGGGTCTGGAAGATCCCCTGGAGAAAGAAATGGTAGGTTACAGTCCATGGGGTCGCAAAGAGTCAGACACAAATGAATGACCTCACTTTCACATGCAGTCTAAGCCATTAACAGAGACAATAAAGGAGACGTAAATGACTTTATGAAACACCCTTGCTTTTTCTCTGATCCAGACTCCAATTAAGGTTTACCTATTAAGATTAAATGACTAACTACACCTGCCTGCTCGCTCTCTCTCTGTTTCAAGTTGTTGCTGCTACTGCTGCTAAGTCGCTTCAGTCGTGTCCGACCCTGTGCAACCCCAGAGACGGCAGCGTACCGGGCTCCTCCGTCCCTGGGATTCTGCAGGCAAGAACACTGGAGTGGGTTGCCATTTCCTGCTCCAATACATTTAAGTGAAAATCGAAAGTGAAGTCACCCAGTTGTGTCCGACTCTTCACGACCCCATGGACTGAAGCCTACCAGGCTCCTACGCCCATGGGATTTTCCAGGCAAGAGTACTGGAGTGAGATGCCATTGCCTTCTCCATTTTTCAAGCTATCATCTACCAACTGTTACATTCCTGGGCACTTGCCATCTTCTTGTGGGCTCTCCTGGTGGCTCAGTTGGCAAAGCAACTGCCTGCAATCTGGAGACCTGGGTTCACTCCCTGGGTCGCGAAGATCTCCTGCAGAAGGAAATGGGAACCCACACCAGTACGCTTGCCTGGAAAGTTAGTATTAAATTATGACCATGCCCATCTCTGACCTTTGACACCCACTTGAAACAGTTAAGTTTCCAGAGCAGAAATAAGGAATCTGTGCTCCGGGAAAATGTCGGGACAATTTGACAAATAGCTAGATATTTTCAGGAACGGACTTTTTGAGCCCAATATCTGTATCATCTTTTATCTGCAAAGGAACTATGTTTCCTCAAACTGATGACAATTCCTCATTAGCAGAAATTTCAGGAAAAATAACTCGGCTTATCTGCATGTTCGAAGTCAATGTTGTACCAGTTATGTGTGTATGCACGAAAGCTCCCATTAAACAGATAAATTCACATCAACTAAAGTTTGTTGCCTTACTGGCATGCATAAATGAATTACAGAGCCTGCCTAGAAAGAAAAGCAGAAGTTCTGATTGGGCAGATAATAAGAAGACGTTGAGAGCAACTCTCTTCATGGGGGCATCACAAATAATACTTCTATAAAGGCAACAGTTCCCCGAGCACATCCAATGAATATTAGCAGACGACCTTGCTCAACTATATGGGAACAAGACATAACTGGGAAGAATGGAAGGAAGATGGGAGAAGGAGGATGAGAGGAATAGAACCAAACCTGTGTCTTGTGGTGGGAGATGGAGAAGCAGGGGATAGATTGAGGATTCAGGTAAGTCACCTCAGTAAACTTAAATTACTTTTGACTGAAAGGAAGCAAGGTGAAGAAGCTGATGAAATATAGCTTGTCTAGAGGGAGAATCAAACAGAGAATGTGTGGTGTGGTCCTACATGTCCCAAACTGCCATGCAGGTCAACCAGTGTTCATAGGGCCTGGAAGATGAAACGTGGGGTTAGAAAGCCAACCTGGGAGTGAACTGCGTTTGACTACGTAGAGATGGAGTGATGGATCTGGGATGTCAAAGTGCATAGGAAGGAATGCTTTTTGAAAAATCCCAAACTGACAGAGAAGCGGGACCTTAGGGTTCAGTCACACAGAGGAGGTAACACCATTGAATCCTCCCCCTCCCCACCCCCACCCTTTCCCACAAGCTGAGACCTACTATCAGGCAATAGAAAACAACTAGCTAGAACTAACACTCATGCTTCTGCCACCACAGGCTAGAAAACGATCCCAGTAGGGCCATAAATTTTCTGCCTGTGGTTGCAGACTCTTTGTCTATGGCATACAAAAGGGACAATAGATTTCCAATGAATGCAAATATTCAGGCTCTGGCAGCACTAAAAGCAAATAGGAGTTATCCGAGATTAGAGTCTGACCTGTCCCTACTGAAGATCCAAAGTTATTTCTGCCCTCGTTTGGGCACGCTTTCTCAAGAGGTGGAGCTGTGCTGTGGCTCGTGTTCAGGACCAGAACACTGACAGCAGGGACCCTAATAACATTCATTATACTGACCATGTTTTGCTACGCTGTGTGGCTGGTTCACTCGTTTTCTCACTTGTAGGCTTTCTCATTGTTCTTGATTATTTACTGTTTTAAGGTTGTTTGCATCACATATTTAATTTTTTTATTTTTTTAAATAAATTTACTTATTTTAGTTGGGGGCTAATTACTTTACAATATTGTAATAGTTTTTGCCATACATTGACATGAATCAGCCATGGGTTTACATGTGTTCCCCTTCCTGGACCCCCCACCCACCACCCTCCACATCCCATCCCTCTGGGTCATCCCATTGCCCTGGCCCTGAGCCCTTGTCTCATGCATCGAACATGGAATGGTGTTCTGTTTCACATATGATAATATACATGTTTCAATGCTATTCTCCCAGAACGTCCCACACTCACCTTCTCCCTCAGAGTCCATAAAATTGTTCTATGCATCTGTGTCTCTTATTCTGTCTCGCATATAGGGTTATCGTTACCATCTTTCAAATTCCATATCATTTCACACCAGTCAGAATGGCTGCTATCCAAAAGTCTGCAAGCAATAAATGCTGGAGAGGGTGTGGAGAAAAGGGAACCCTCTTACACTGTTGGTGGGAATGCAAACTAGTACAGCCACTATGGAGAACAGTGTGGAGATTCCTTAAAAAACTGGGAATAGAACTGCCATATGACCCAGCAATCCCACTGCTGGGCATATACACCGAGAAAACCAGAATTGAAAGAGACGCATGTACCCCAATGTTCATCGCAGCACTGTTTACAATAGCCAGGACATGGAAGCAACCTAGATGTCCATCAGCAGACGAATGGATAAGGAAGCTGTGGTACATATACACAATGGAATATTACTCAGCCATTAAAAAAATACATTTGAATCGGTTCTACTGAGATGGATGAAACTGGAGCCCATTATACAGAGTGAAGTAAGCCAGAAAGAAAAACAACAATACAGTATACGAATGCATATATTTATTTTTTGTATGTATATAACACGTACTTTGTTTTCCTGCTTTCTGTGCCTTTTGTTGATGTCGTTTCTTGTCATGTTTGTTTTAATAGGTATATATTTCTATGTTAACTGTGATTTTCTGTTGTTCTGTGGGAAAGCTCTTGTCGTTTTTGCCAGATTTCTTTCTTTATTTTTTTTCTTTTATAAATTTATTTATTTTAGCTGGGGGCTAATGACTTTACAATATTGTAATAGTTTTTGCCATACATTGACATGAATCAGCCATGGGTTTACATGTGTTCCCCTTCCCGGACCCCCCACCCACCTCCCTCCCCATCCCATCCTTCTGGATCATCCCATTGCCCCGGCCCTGAGCCCTTGTCACATGCATCGAACATGGAATGGTGCTCTGTTTCACATATGACAATACACATGTCTCAATGCCATTCTCCCAGAACGTCCTACCCTCACCTTCTCCCTCAGAGTCTATAAAATTGTTCCATGCGTTTTTTCTTTTTTTTTTTTTATAAATTTATTTATTTTAGTTGGGGGCCAATCACTTCACAACATTGCAATAGTTTTTGCCATACATTGACATGAATCAGCCATGGGTTTACATGTGTTCCCCCTCCTGGACCCCCCACCCACCTCCCTCCCCATCCCATCCTTCTGGATCATCCCATTGCCCCGGCCCTGAGCCCTTGTCTCATGCATCGAACATGGAATGGTGCTCTGTTTCACATATGATAATATACATGTTTCAATGCTATTCTCCCAGAACGTCCCACCCTCACCTTCTCCCTCAGAGTCCATAAAATTGTTCCATGCATCTGTGTCTCTTATTCTGTCTCGCATATAGGGTTATCGTTACCATCTTTCAAATTCCATATATATGCATTAGTATACTGTATTGTTGTTTTTCTTTCTGGCTTACTTCACTCTGTATAATGGGCTCCAGTTTCATCCATCTCAGTAGAACCGATTCAAATGTATTTTTTTTAATGGCTGAGTAATATTCCATTGTGTATATGTACCACAGCTTCCTTATCCATTCGTCTGCTGATGGACATCTAGGTTGCTTCCATGTCCTGGCTATTGTAAACAGTGCTGCGATGAACATTGGGGTACATGCGTCTCTTTCAATTCTGGTTTCCTCGGTGTATATGCCCAGCAGTGGGATTGCTGGGTCATATGGCAGTTCTATTCCCAGTTTTTTAAGGAATCTCCACACTGTTCTCCATAGTGGCTGTACTAGTTTGCATTCCCACCAACAGTGTAAGAGGGTTCCCTTTTCTCCACACCCTCTCCAGCATTTATTGCTTGTAGACTTTTGGATAGCAGCCATTCTGACTGGTGTGAAATGATACCTCATTGTGGTTTTGATTTGCATTTCTCTAATAATGAGTGATGTTGAGCATCTTTTCATGTGTTTGTTAGCCATCTGTATGTCTTCTTTGGAGAAATGTCTGTTTAGTTCTTTGGCCCATTTTTTCATTGGGTCGTTTATTTTTCGGGAATTCAGCTGCAGAGGTTGCTTGTATATTTTTGAGATTAATTGTTTGTCTGTTGCTTCATTTGCTATTATTTTCTCCCATTCTGAAGGCTGTCTTTTCACCTTGTTTATAGTTTCCTTTGTTGTGCAAAAGCTTTTAATTTTAATTAGGTCCCATTTGTTTATTTTTGCTTTTATTTCCAATATTCTGGGAGGTGGGTCATGGAGGATCCTGCTGTGATTTATGTCGGAGAGTGTTTTGCCTATGTTTTCCTCTAGGAGTTTTATTGTTTCTGGTCTTACGTTTAGATCTTTAATCCATTTTGAGTTTATTTTTGTGTACGGTGTTAGGAAGTGTTCTAGTTTCATTCTTTTACAAGTGGTTGACCAGTTTTCCCAGCACCACTTGTTAAAGAGATTGTCTTTTCTCCATTGTATATTCTTGCCTCCTTTGTCGAAGATAAGGTGTCCATATGTGCGTGGGTTTATCTCTGGGCTTTCTATTTTGTTCCATTGATCTATATTTCTATCTTTGTGCCAGTACCATACTGTCTTGATGACTGTGGCTTTGTAGTAGAGCCTGAAGTCAGGCAGGTTGATTCCTCCAGTTCCATTCTTCTTCCTCAAGATTGCTTTGGCTATTCGAGGTTTCTTATATTTCCATACAAATTGTGAGATGAATTGTTCTAGTTCTGTGAAAAATACCATTGGTAGCTTGATAGGGATTGCATTGAATCTGTAGATTGCTTTGGGTAGAATACTCATTTTCACTATATTAATTCTTCCAATCCATGAACACGGTATATTTCTCCATCTGTTTGTGTCCTCTTTGATTTCTTTCATCAGTGTTTTATAGTTTTCTATATATAAGTCTTTTGTTTCTTTAGGTAGATATATTCCTAAGTATTTTATTCTTTTTGATGCAATGGTGAATGTTATTGTTTCCTTAATTTCTCTTTCTGTTTTCTCATTATTGGAGTATAGGAATGCAAGGGATTTCTGTGTGTTAATTTTATATCCTGCAACTTTACTATATTCATTGATCAACTCTAGTAATTTTCTAGTAGAGTCTTTAGGGTTTTCTATGTAGAGGATCATGTCATCTGCAAACAGTGAGAGTTTTACTTCTTCTTTTCCTATCTGTATTCCTTTTATTTCTTTTTCAGCTCTGATTGCTGTGCCCAAAACTTCCAAAACTATGTTGAATAGTAGTGGTGAAAGTGGGCATCCTTGCCTTGTTCCTGACTTTAGGGGAAACGCTTTCAATTTTTCAGCATTGAGGATAATGTTTGCTGTGGGTTTGTCATATATAGCTTTTATTATGTTGAGATATGTTCCTTCTATTCCTGCTTTCTGGAGGGTTTTAATCATAAATGGATGCTGAATTTTGTCAAAGGCTTTTTCTGCATCTATTGAGATAACCATATGGTTTTTTTCTTTCAATTTGTTAATGTGGTGTATTACTCTTTCTTTATTTTTTACGTGGCACTCTGCTCTAGTGTTGTTTTATGTCTTGCAAGTTATTCGCTTAGTTGTATTATTGGTTCTATGTTCTTCCCTGTTGTGATTTTTGCTTGTGTTATTTTCTTTTTTTGTTATTATTATTTTTTTCTTTGATTTTGGTTTCTTACAATTTGTCTGACTTCCTTTGTTTCCTCTGTCTAATCTTTTACTATGTGATCTTGGTTCTCTGACCAGAAGTTGGGCCTGTTCTTCTAGAGTTTCAGCACCATATCGAAGACCATAGAGTACCAGAGAATTCCTGGTTCCAGCGAATATTAATTGGTGAGAGTGTCTATGAAGGCTTCCATCGCAAACTAAGAACCAATTCCACTCAAAAGGCTATATTATCCAGAGCTGATGCCTCATGCCACACAAAAAAGCAGAACAGAAACACAAGCCATATCATCCACAGATGGACTGCCTAAAGTCAGACTAAACCCGTACATACCTGCAAAAGATACCACCGTGAGAGAGAGAAGTGTCAGCTGTGGAATATAGATGCCAGAGAATATAGTTGCCAGTCCCTCCCCCTCCAAGGACACAGAAACCACTGCACCAAACTTATCCAGTCAGGGTGCATTTGGAAGCAAGAACTGCAACCCTGCACCCTGGGAAGAAAAGACCATTAACATAGTAAGATAAACAAATGTGAAGAAAGTCAAGTACGTTGCAGGCAAAGAAACAATGTTAAAACACATGAGACATAATTAAAGAGGAAATAGGAATTGTCACTGAAAAAGAATTGAGAGGAACGATAGTAAAGATGATCAAACATCTCAGAAAATAAATGTAAATCATGCAGGAAACATTTAAGAAGGGTGTGTGAATGATAGCACAATAACTGCTGTATGTGTGCTGTAGGCTCATCCATGCCTTTGTACAGCAGAAGCCAGAACAACATTGGAAAATAATTATCTTCCAAATTAAAAACGAAGTAGTAAAAGAAAAACAGACTTTAAATAACACAACAGACCTGGCAATTCAACTGAAACTTAAGTAGATTTCTTCAAAAAACCAGCAGAAGGCAGTTCCTTTTCAAGGGCAAATGAAATATGTCCGGATAAATCAGAAACCGGATAACAAATCAGGCCTTGGCAAATTTAAGTTAATCAAAATTTTATCAAGCTTTTTTTTTTTTTTTACTGCAATATATGTTACGATTTGAATGTCAGTCATGGTGTGTGGTGGGGACAAAACAAAAAGAAACAAACAAAAATATAAATAACAAAGACAAAACAAACAAACACACAAACACCTGAATACATTCAGTCTCATGCATATACCTCTTCATGGCCAAGAAATACACGAAAAATCAGACAGAAAAAAAAAATATATATATATATATATTCATAGAAACAAATGACAATAAAAATGCGATTGCATAAAACCTATGAAACAGGATAAAACACTAAAAGAGTAAATATTATAATAAAGGAATGTCTCAAGTAATCAACCTAACAGTACAACTGAGACAATTAGAGAAAGAAGAAGAAACAGAAAACCCAAATTAGTTTCGGGGAAAAAAAGAGTCACTGAGACTAGAACAGGAAAACAAAAGAAAAAATATAAACAATAGCAAAGATCAATAATGCTAAAAGGGAGCTCTTGGAGAGCATAAAGAAAATACATAAATCATGAGCCAGACTCATCAAGAAAAAAAGGGAGAACACTCTAATCAATAAAGTTAGACATGAGAAAGGAGACATTATAACCGATACCGCAGAACATCAAAGGATCATAAGAGACTACAACAAACAAGTTTAAGCCAATAAAATGTAGAATCTGGAAGCCACAGACTAATTCTTCGGAACTCAAGTAAGATGAAACATAAAATATGAACACAGCATTACAAGCTCTAATATTGAAACTGTTATAAAAAATTTTCCAGTTAACAAACTCAAGGTCCAGATGGTGTCACAGATAAATTGTATGAACCATTAAGAGAATTGTTAACACATACACTTCTAAAACTCTTCCAAAATACTACAGTGGTAGGAAAATGCACAAACTCATCCTACGAGTACAGCATCACTCTGATAGAAGACCCAGAGGTAACACAGAAAAGGAAAATTATAGGCCACTATCACACAGTTGAACATAGATGCAAACATCCTCAACAAAATACTCCCAAGAAGAATCCAACAGCACATTAAAAGTATCCAACAGCTTAATTAAGTGAGGTTTTCCCCAATATGCAAACATCCTCCAGGATCTGCGTATCAGTCCATCAGATACACCATAACAAATTGAAGGATTAAAACCATATGATCACCTCAATAGATGCTGAAAAATCTTGGATGAAATTCAAAAATCATGTGTGATAAAAAACTCTCCCGAAACTGAGCATAGCAAAAATTACCTCAACATAATAAAGGCACACAGATCAAAACTACAATGAAGTATCATATCACACCATCGAGCATGGTGATCATTATAAAATCGACAACAGGGTACTTGGCTAGTGGTCCAGAAGCTAAGACAGCATGATCCTAAATCAAGGGTTCCATGTTTGATCCCTGGTCAGGAAATTAGATTCCACATGCAGCAATTAAACCCTGATGTAAACAAATGAAGAAGTAAATGTGTGTGTGTGTATGCATTCATATTCATAAATTAACAAATATGTGTTTACACTATACTATACATTCATAATATAGATGTTACATAAAAATAATTATATTATAAATTAACAAGTATATACACAAACACACACACACAAATATAAATCTTAAAACAATAAATGAAGGATATGATGTGGAAGAAAGGGAACCCTTCACAGCGTTGTTAGGAATGTAAATAAATACTGACATGATACCGCAGAGTATGAAAGTTCTTTAGAAAACTAGCAATAAAACTACCATATGACCCCCAAATCACATTATTAGACATATACCCAAATGAAACCACCTTTGAAGAAAAAAGGTGTATCCCAGTATCCATTTCAATACCATTTACAGTAGACAAGTTATGTAAGCAATCTGGGTGTCCATTTACTGAAGAATGGATAAAGAAGTTATGGCACATGCTCAGGATGGAAACTTTCTCGTGCACAAAAAGGAAAAAAAACCAATGGATTATTTCTAGAGATATGGATGAATCTAGAGCCTATTATACAGAGTGAAGTAATTCAGAAAGCAGAAGTCCAATATTGTAGATTAATGCATATATGTGGAATCTAGAAAACTGGTTCTGAAGAATCTATTTGAAGGGTGGGAAAAGAAATGCAGAGGTAAAGAACAGACTTGGACACAGAAGTGGAAGGAGATAGTGGAATGGATCGAGCAAGATGCCCAGGCATATGTATAATACCAAGTATGAAGTAGTTAGCCAGTGAGAGGCTCCTCCTCAGGACTCTGGGGTGCCCTAGGGAAGTGGATTGTGGAGTAGGAGAGGAGGCTTAAGAGCAGGTGGGAGGGCTTCTCAAAAGGGAGGCTCATGCATATATACTGATAGATGATTTACATTGTTGTACAGCAGAAAGTACCAGACATTGTAAAGCAATCACACTCCAATTTCAACTTGTTTCTTAAATTGGAAAATGGATGTCAGTCCTTGGCCAACTTGGGCAAGTAGCAAGAAATGCATCACAGTGCATAAGTCAAGTATAATGTGTACCAGTGCATATGTCAAGTAAAATCTGCACCAAAGACTGCTTTCGTATGTATAGACAAAACATAAAGCAAAAACTTAACAATTTAGAGCTAACCTAGCCAGAATAAACTCAGACTCTAGACATAAGTGTTCCTCACTTCATTTGATTGGCAATGTTTCTCAAAGGAAAGAGCGGTTACCAAATGATGTCAACAATTTATAGAAACACAAATTCCTTCATGTTTTAGTACACAATAGTAAACCTTTGACATTCAGAACTATCCTAAGTAGGAAATTATAAATGTAGTTTGAAAGTTTGAAATGCTGTACAAGGAACACTTCTTTTTTAAATCCTGGAATCTGTGTGACTGACTGGGAAAAATGCACAGCCTAAAATTTGAGAATTTTGTTTTATTCATCTAGACTTTAGTCCTGAGGAGGATTTACTCCTGACGAGCAACTTCTCAAGTATTTCTGAAAGACCATTCTGAAGAGGGAATGGAAGTGCCAGGGTGTATAAAAGTTTCACAATGATCATGGAGGCAGCATGTTCATATATTGTGGTTAATTAAAGAAAACTGGACATCTCAAGTTAATGGGTTTAGCATGATTCTACCTATGGCAAGATGCAGGAATCTGGGCTTCTTGAGATAATTTCTTCAATAGGCACTATAACTAGGGCCAGTGTCCTGTTCTTTTCTGTGTCAGAGTCACTTCTGGCAGCACAATTGGTGGCAGCTGTGGTAATTGAAGGCTTGATGATGGGCGGCCTGACTTCATCCAGAGTCCTCTCAGGGCTCACATTCAGGGATGGCTGCAATGGCTTATGACTTGATGACTGCAACATCCTTTGGTTACTGATAAGGCTGACAGCATACTTAGTTCACAGTGTGCTCTACTCTCTACACCCTCAGAAAATGTTACTGTTTGTAGTAGATTCATATACCCCAAGACAAGCTGACTGTGGGCTTTTACCTCAACAGGACCTAAAGTGGCCTTAATATAATGAGAAAAGAGTTAATACAGGTTAATGCAAGTCCCAACGAGATAGGAAAGAGAAAGGGACATCAAATTTTCAAGAACATGGCTAGAAACTCTTCCTGATCAAGGAAGAGTAAACAGGGGAGGTTTGTGGTGCTTTCCAAACACATATGTTTATATATATAAAGATATGTATATATATATATATCTTCACTGATGTATACGCATAGACATGTTTACGTATACTATGCATATATGCATCTCTACTCATATGTGCGTGTATATATCTATATCTATATATAGATAAATATATATGTATGTATACACATAGTTATATATCTATGTATATCTGAATATTCTCTAGAATATTCTCAAGCATAGCTTTAATATTAAGGCATAAAACAATTAAATTTTAAATTGTACCACCTATATTCTCTGACTACCAAGACATGGAGCTAAAGCTCAAAAATGGCATACATTTTTGCAAATGTGTCATTTGTGGAATATTTTAGAAGGCATTTCTAAGGAATGGTTGAGTCAATGCCTGAGTCACAAGGGAAATTAGAAAAATAATCTGAGACAAATGAAAGAGAAACCACAACATACCAGATCATTGGATACAGCAAAAGTTCATACCTGTAGTAAATACTTACAGTGAAATATACATTGATACCTATAACAGCAAAAGTATATACCTATACCTTAAGAATACATATATATATGTATATAGATATATACGCATATGACTATAGATATATGTATATATATATATATATGTGTGTGTGTGTTTGTATTTATATATGTGTATATACATAAGTATGTATGTGTATGTATGTATATATATATATATAAAATATATTTATCACTAATTATTTTCCAGTTGTCACTAGTGATAAACAACCTAGCTTCGAATGCAGAAGTCATAAGAGGCACAGCTTCAATCCCTGGCTTGGGAAGATGTTCTGGAGGAAGGCATGGAAACCCACTCTTGTGTACGCACCATGAGAATCTGATGGATTGAGGGATACCCATGTGCAATAGGCTGTGTGCCGAAGAGAGTCAGACAGGAGCATAGGAACTTAGCGCATGAATATCACTGTCACTGATTGCTAATATATATAGGACACATATATAGGACACTTCTGCCTTTCATACATTGTTATTGACATGCTCAGAAAATTAATCAGTATAAGACATCAAAAATTATCTGATTCTAAATGTTTATTTATGGTTAATGATTTCGAATTCAACCTCCATTTAATGAATCTATTCAGAATTTTCAGTTTTTAATCACTCTGTTCTTTTAGCCATTCGACTGTTTCACATAACTTAAGTCTTCTCCTGGCATAAATATGTGTCCATATTACCTAACAATTGTCTTTATTTAGTATGATTACATTGCAATGGGATCTTTTTCATTCTCATTTCAATAACTGGATCTTCTCTCATTTTGTTTGCTCAGTTTACCTAATATCTTCCAATTTTATTTATTTTGTTTTTGTTGATTTTTCTCTATTTTTGAAATATGTACATAATTTTATTCCCATACTAGGCTTCATTCTTTTCCTCTTTCACCTTGCTGTGAGTTTTGATTTGTCCCCCCCCAGTTTCTGTAGGAGGCAGATATTAGCTTCTTCTCAGGTTTGCAGAGCTTCCATTTTAATGTGTATATATATCTGATGTGTCTGATGATGTGGGTAAGTTGCGTTTTCATTTTCATTCACCACAGTGTATTTTCTAATTTGCCCTGTGACTTATTCTTTCAAACTTTGGTCCCTTAGGGATATGTGGTTTAATTTTCCACACAATACAATTTCCAACTTTTTTCCCATGCTGATTTATACTGATTTCAACTTACATTTACTGGATGTCAGAAAACATATTTTGTATGATTTAAATTATTAAGGACTATTTTAAGGCTTAAGGTAAAACCTATTCTCGAAAATATTCTGGAGAATATTCTAATTGAACATGGGAGGGTTGTGTATTCTTCTGTTCTTGTTAGAAGGAATGATCTGCTCAGTGTGTTAAGTCCTCTTGGTTTATATGGTCATTTAGATTCTCTCTTCCCTCAGTGGTCTTATGTTCTTCTACTGTTATTTAGATGTTTATTTTTGGACTAATCTAAATGCTCAGTTCAGTTCAGTTCAGCCACTCAGTCGTATCCAACTCTTTGCGACCCTGTGAATCACAACACGCCAGGCTTCCCTGTCTATCACCAACTCCCGGAGTTTACCCAACTCATGACCATCGAGCCAGTGATGCCATGCAGCCATCTCATCCTCTGTCATCCCCTTCTCCTCCTGCCCCCAATCCTTCCCAGTGTCAGGGACTTTTCCAATGAATCAACTCTTTGCATGAGGTGGTCAAATCATTGGAGTTTCAGCTTCAACATCTGTCCTTCTAATGAACACCTAGGATTGATCTCCTTCAGGATGAACTGATTGGATTTCCTTGTAGTCCAAGTGACTCTCAAGAGTCTTCTTCAACACCACAGTTCAAAAATATTTCAAAAAAATACTTATGGCTAGAGATCTGCAATTTTTACACTTCATGATAGCCAAAAGGCTGAGACAATATTCAAACATTTTTAATGTTTGATTCGGGTACCTGGAACTCTTTGATGAGGTGAGCATATGCTGTATTGGATCATTAATATGAAAGGTAATATGACAAAATATATAATTAATATTGTATAATCATGTTTAATATCATTTGTCTCAAAACATTTTTAATTAAAAGACCTATGTGTCTACAATTAGTATTGCCACTAGGGCCCTTTATTGTTTATTGCTTGGATAAAATTTTCCTTGCAAACTCATTCTTAAAATGTATTCAATTCTAAGATTTGTCTCTTTCAGAGCCTATAGTTGTCATATTAAAAAAAAATTACACCATCTTCTATTATACCACATTAATGGTTATTTGTTACTACTTTAATTAAATATATTTTAGAGTGATTTTAAGAAGTAATTCTAGAGACTTTGATTGTCATTATTCAGTCACTATGTTGTCTCCAACTCTTTTGTGACTCCATGGACTGTAGCACAATAGGCCTCCCTGTCTTTCACTCTCTCCCAGAGTTTGTTCAAACACATGTGGCCATTGTATTGCTGATACCGTCCAACCATCTCATCTTCTATTCCTCCCTTCTGCTCCTGTCATCAGTCTTTCCAAGCATCATGGTCTTTTCCAGTGAGTTTGCTCTTTGCATCAGTTGGCCACAATGGTGATGTTTCAGCTTCATCATTAGTCCTTCAAGTGAATACTCAGGGGTAATCTCCCTTAACATTGATTGGCTTCATCTGCTTGCAGTTCAAGGGACCCCTAAGGGTCTTCTACAGCAGTACAGTTGGGAGGCATCAATTCTTCATCTCTCAGGCTTCTTTACACTCCAGCGCTCACATCAGCACATGACTACTGGATAAACAATAGGGGTTTATGAAGTGGGGAACTTTGTTAGTTACGTGAATGTCTCTTCTTTTTAATGCAATATCTAGGTTTACATAGCTTTTCTTCCAAGAAGGAAGTGTCTTTTAATTTGATGACTGCAGTCACCATTCACAGTGATTTTAGAGCCCAGGAAAATTAAGTCTGTCACTGATTCCAGGTTTCACCCTTCTCTTTGCCAAGTAGTAATGGGACAATATGCGGTGATCTTAGTTTTTTGAATGTCGAAGTTTCAGCAAGGTATTTCACCCTCCTCATTCAAACTCAAGAGGCTGTTTACTCCCTCTTCAATTTTCTTTTTAGAGTGGTACTGTCTGTATATCAGATTGGTGAGGTTTCTGCCAGCTACCTTGATTCCAGTTTGTGATCCATCCAGCCTGATATTTTGTATAGTATTCTCTGCATATATATTTCATATAAACAGAATCTAAAGCTTAAGCACACTCCTTTCTCAGTTTTGAACTAGCCAATTGTTCCATGTCTGTTCAAGCTCTTGTGTCTTGACCCAAGTACACATTTCTCATGTTAAGAAGGTCTGATAATAATCACAGTCCATTGTGATCCACAGTCAATGGCGTTAGTGCAGTCAATGAGGCAGATGCAATTTTTTTCCTGAAATTTCCTTGCCTTCTCTAGGATCCAGTGAATGTTGGAATTTTCTTTGCCTGGTTCATCTAGCTTTTCCAAATCTAGGTTGCACATCTGCAAATTATTGGTTCATGTACTGCTGGAGGATGTTGAGTATTATGTTACTAATACATGAAACAAGCACAATTGTATGGTAGTTTGAACATACTTTGGCATTGTCCTTTGTTATTGGAATTAAAACTGACCTATTCCACACTCGTTGCCAATGATGAATTTTCCAAACCTGATGATATATGAAGTAAGTGGCCGATTTAACAGTTTCGTGGTAATGAATTCTCACAGCTTTTGGTTCAAATGTTGATTTATCCTTCATATCTGAATGTCATCCTTATTAGATTTAGGTTTGACTCTTTCATCACTTTAAGTATGTGAAACTATTTTGTCCTGGTGTGAAGAGGAAAGAGCAGCTGGTATCTTTATGTGAATCTACCTGTATGTTATTTATTTATTTTCCCTTGTGGCCTTGATGTTTACTTCTTGTGTTTCTTTTTCTTAGTTTAATAAATATGCCTTGTGGATTGTTTCACGTTGAGTATATCATCTTTTAGATATTCTGGGATATTGGGACATAGAGAAATATCTTTTCCCCATCTAAGGGAGGTTTTCAAATTTTATCTCAAAAATTTCCTCAAAGCAGTTATTTTTCTTTCTTGCTTATTTGTTTTGATGTTCTCCATCCAGACAGCTCTGAATCTAATGGTGGGACATTTAACATTGTTCCAGAAGTCTCAGAGATTTCCCTCACTGCTTTCATTTTTCCCACTCTATTTCATTGATTTCTACCATTCTACCTTCCATCTAGCTAGTCCTTTCTGCTCTCTGTTCTTCTACTGTCATTCCCAGCAGAGTATTTGTTTTAATCTCTGTTTCCTTCGATGATTACTGATTGATACTTTATTTCTTCTGTATCCTTGTTAAATATTCTTAGATCTTCTCAATCCATGTGTTCAGTGTATTTACAAGCAACTCCACTTGTTTTTCTAGATTTTAGGTCATCCTTACAATTATTATTCTGATTTTTTTTTCAGGAAGAATTCCTTCTCTTTTATTTATTTATGTATTTATTTTATTTGTTTCTTTTGGTTTGGTGGTGCTTTATCATGGACCTTCACCTTCTGCATATTTTTCATTCTTTCATTCTGCTTAGATTGCTGTGGTCAGGGTCCCTTTTCTGCAGGCTGGAGGGTTTTGGCTACTCGTTGTTGTGCAGTCTGCTGCTGTGTTTGGGGTTGGCCCCAGTGACTTGTCAATATTTAATGAATTGGGAAATGCGTGTCTGTGCTCTGGTGAGTGGAGCTGTATCTCCTCTCTCTGGACTGCAATGAGACGTTCAATAATGTGTTTTGGTTCTCTTTGTGTTTGGTATGGCTTTGGACAGCCCAGTTTTTTAGAGTACTGGAATGGGTTGCCATTTCCTTCTCCAGGGGATCTTCCCCACTTGGGGATCAAACCCAGGTCTCCTGCATTGCAGGCAGATGCTTTATTCTCTGAGCCACCAGGGAAGCCCCCCAGTTTTTAATATTCATTGTTCTGTTCCTGCTTTCCTGGAGATTAGGTGTGGGATCTCTTGCATTGAACTTGCTGGCTTGTGTATTTATTTTGGTTTCCATGTAGGCATGGATACTTTTGGGTGTGTGATTGTCTCTTAATGTTCCTTGGTAACAGGGGTCTGACGATGAACACAGTTCTGGAATTGATACCTTCATCTTAGCTTTCAGTTCCCTGTTACACTAACATCAAGAATTCTACATCCACACAGCACAAAAGATCAAACCCCAAGCTTAATTGTTAAACAGCTCTCCACACCCAGAAAGAGCCAAAAGGATTCAGAGTCATGAAGAGAAGAAAAAATAGACGTGGGAGATGTAGGTGCCTAGGAGGAGAAAAGGAAAAGTCAAAATAGGAGAGACAGACGACTCAGGAGTTAAATCCCTAAGTGAAAATAGATTCCAAATATTAGATTCCTAACACATTTCAACAAGCAAAATTAAAAACCTATAATAGAGATTAGACTCCTCTAAATATTGTAAAACTTATGGATCCAAAATCATTTTCAAAGATAGTATATATATATATATATATACATTTTCATTTTTTAGATAGGAGATAGTAGTTCATAGAAATGAAATAAAGTAATTCCAAAGTATAGCAAGGAGAGATAAGAAAGCCGTCCTCCGTGATCAATGCAAAGAAATAGAGGAAAACAACATATTGGGAAAAACTAGAGATGGCATCAAGAAAATTAGAGATACCAAGGGAACATTTCATGCAAAG
The DNA here is from genome assembly GCF_054371585.1 of Giraffa tippelskirchi. Taxonomy (NCBI): domain Eukaryota; kingdom Metazoa; phylum Chordata; class Mammalia; order Artiodactyla; family Giraffidae; genus Giraffa; species Giraffa tippelskirchi. The sequence goes on from NC_137290.1 coordinate 15,413,602, forward strand.
ATGGGCTCAATAAAGGACAGAAATTGTATGGACCTGACAGAAGCAGAACATATTAAGAAGAGGTGGCAAGAATACACAGAAGAACTGTACAAAAAAGATCTTCACGACCCAGATAACCACGATGATGTGATCACTCACCTAGAGACAGGCATCCTGGAATGTGAAGTCAAGTGGGCCTTAGAAAAGATCACTATGAACAAAGCTAGTGGAGGTGATGGAATTCCAGTTGAGCTATTTCAAATCCTGAAAGATGATGCTGTGAAAGTGCTACACTCAATATGCCAGCAAACTTGGAAAACACAGCAGTGGCCACAGGACTGGAAAAGTTCAGTTTTCGTTCCAATCCCAAAGAAAGGCAATGCCAAAGATTGCTCACACTACTGTACAATTGCACTCATCTCACATGCTAGTAAAGTAGTGCTCAAATTCTCCAAGCCAGGCTTCAGCAATATGTGAACAGTGAACTTCCAGGTGTTCAGGCTGGTTTTAGAAAAGGCAGAGGAACCAGAGATCAAATTGCCAACATGCGCTGGATCGTCAAAAAAGCAACAGAGTTCCAGACAAACATCTATTTCTGCTTTATTGTCAATGCCAAAGCCTTTGACTGCGTGGAACACAATAAACTGTGGACAATTCTGAAAGAGATGGGCATACCAGACCATCTGACCTGTTTCTTGAGAAACCTGTATGCAGGTCAGGAAGCAACAGTTAGAACTGGACATGGAACAACAGACTGGTTCCAAATAGGAAAAGGAGTACGTCAAGGCTGTATATTGTCTTCCTGCTTATTTAACTTCCCTGCAGAGTACATCATGAGAAACGCTGGGCTGGAAGAAACACAAGCTGGAATCAAGATTACTGGGAAAAATATCAATAATCCCATATATGCAGATGACACCACCCTTATAGCAGAAAGTGAAGAAGAACTAAAAAGCCTCTTCGTGACAGTGAAAGAGGAGAGAGAAAAAGGTGGCTTAAAGCTAAACGTTCAGAAAACGAAGATCATGGCATCTGGTCCAATCATTTCATGGGAAATAGATGGGGAAACAGTGAAAACAGTGTCAGACTTTATTTTTGGGGGTTTCAAAAACACTGCTGATGGTGATTGCAGCCATGAAATTAAAAGAAGCTTACTCCTTGGAAGGAAGGTTATGACCAACATGTATAGCATATTTAAAAAGGAGAGACATTACTTTGACAACAAAGGTTCATTTAGTCAAGGCTATGGTTTTTCCAGTGGTCATGTAGGGATGTGAAAGTTGGACGGCAAAGAAAGCTGAGCACCGCAGAATTGATGCTTTTGAACTGTGGTGTTGGAGAAGACTCTTGAGAGTCCCTTGGACTACAAGGAGAACCAATCAATCCATCCTAAAGGAGATCAGTCCTGGGTGTTCATTGGAAGGACAGATGTTGAAGCTGAAACTCCAATACTTTGGCCACCTCATGCGAAGGGTTGACTCATTGGACAAGACCCTAATGCTGGGTAGGAGGAGAAGGGGACGACAGAGGATGAGATGGTTGGATGGCATCACTGACTCGATGGACAAGGGTTTGGGTAGAATTCGGGATTTGGAGAAGGACAGAGAGGCCTGGCCTGCTGCAATTCACGGGGTTGTAAAGAGTCGGACACGACTAGGGAGTGAACTGAACTGAACTGAACTGAACTGAACTGATTGAGGTGATCATATGGTTTTAATCCTTCAATTTGTTATGGTGTATCTGATGGATTGATACGCAGATCCTGGAGGATGTTTGCATATTGGGGAAAACCTCACTTAATTAAGCTGTTGGATACTTTTAATGTGCTGTTGGATTCTTCTTGGGAGTATTTTGTTGAGGATGTTTGCATCTATGTTCAACTGTGTGATAGTGGCCTATAATTTTCCTTTTCTGTGTTACCTCTGGGTCTTCTATCAGGGTGATGCTGTACTCGTAGGATGAGTTTGTGCATTTTCCTACCACTGTAGTATTTTGGAAGAGTTTTAGAAGTGTATGTGTTAACATTTCTCTTAATGGTTCATACAATTTATCTGTGACACCATCTGGACCTTGAGTTTGTTAACTGGAAAATTTTTTATAACAGTTTCAATATTAGAGCTTGTAATGCTGTGTTCATATTTTATGTTTCATCTTACTTGAGTTCCGAAGAATTAGTCTGTGGCTTCCAGATTCTACATTTTATTGGCTTAAACTTGTTTGTTGTAGTCTCTTATGATCCTTTGATGTTTCTGTGGTATCGGTTATAATGTCTCCTTTCTCATGTCTAACTTTATTGATTAGAGTGTTCTCCCTTTTTTTGTTGATGAGTCTGGCTCATGATTTATGTATTTTCTTTATGCTCTCCAAGAGCTCCCTTTTAGCATTATTGATCTTTGCTATTGTTTACATTTTTTCTCTTGTTTTCCTGTTCTAGTCTCAGTGACTTTTTTTTTTTTTCCCAAAACTAATTTGGGTTTTCTGTTTCTTCTTCTTTCTCTAATTGTCTCAGTTGTACTGTTAGGTTGATTACTTGAGACATTCCTTTATTATAATATTTACTCTTTTAGTGTTTTATCCTGTTTCATAGGTTTTATGCAATCGCATTTTTATTGTCATTTGTTTCTATGAATATATATATATATATTTTTTTTTTTTTCTGCCTGATTTTTCGTGTATTTCTTGGCCATGAAGAGGTATATGCATGAGACTGAATGTAATGAGGTGTTTGTTTGTTTGTTTGTTTTGTCTTTGTTATTTATATTTTTGTTTGTTTCTTTTTGTTTTGTCCCCACCACACACCATGACTGACATTCAAATCGTAACATATATTGCAGTAAAAAAAAAAAAAAAAAAAAAAAGCTTGATAAAATTTTGATTAACTTAAATTTGCCAAGGCCTGATTTGTGATCCGGTTTCTGATTTATCCGGACATATTTCATTTGCCCTTGAAAAGGAACTGCCTTCTGCTGGTTTTTTGAAGAAATCTACTTAAGTTTCAGTTGAATTGCCAGGTCTGTTGTGTTATTTAAAGTCTGTTTTTCTTTTAATACTTCGTTTTTAATTTGGAAGATAATTATTTTCCAATGTTGTTCTGGCTTCTGCTGTACAAAGGCATGGATGAGCCTACAGCACACATACAGCAGTTATTGTGCTATCATTCACACACCCTTCTTAAATGTTTCCTGCATGATTTACATTTATTTTCTGAGATGTTTGATCATCTTTACTATCGTTCCTCTCAATTCTTTTTCAGTGACAATTCCTATTTCCTCTTTAATTATGTCTCATGTGTTTTAACATTGTTTCTTTGCCTGCAACGTACTTGACTTTCTTCACATTTGTTTATCTTACTATGTTAATGGTCTTTTCTTCCCAGGGTGCAGGGTTGCAGTTCTTGCTTCCAAATGCACCCTGACTGGATAAGTTTGGTGCAGTGGTTTCTGTGTCCTTGGAGGGGGAGGGACTGGCAACTATATTCTCTGGCATCTATATTCCACAGCTGACACTTCTCTCTCTCACGGTGGTATCTTTTGCAGGTATGTACGGGTTTAGTCTGACTTTAGGCAGTCCATCTGTGGATGATATGGCTTGTGTTTCTGTTCTGCTTTTTTGTGTGGCATGAGGCATCAGCTCTGGATAATATAGCCTTTTGAGTGGAATTGGTTCTTAGTTTGCGATGGAAGCCTTCATAGACACTCTCACCAATTAATATTCGCTGGAACCAGGAATTCTCTGGTACTCTATGGTCTTCGATATGGTGCTGAAACTCTAGAAGAACAGGCCCAACTTCTGGTCAGAGAACCAAGATCACATAGTAAAAGATTAGACAGAGGAAACAAAGGAAGTCAGACAAATTGTAAGAAACCAAAATCAAAGAAAAAAATAATAATAACAAAAAAAGAAAATAACACAAGCAAAAATCACAACAGGGAAGAACATAGAACCAATAATACAACTAAGCGAATAACTTGCAAGACATAAAACAACACTAGAGCAGAGTGCCACGTAAAAAATAAAGAAAGAGTAATACACCACATTAACAAATTGAAAGAAAAAAACCATATGGTTATCTCAATAGATGCAGAAAAAGCCTTTGACAAAATTCAGCATCCATTTATGATTAAAACCCTCCAGAAAGCAGGAATAGAAGGAACATATCTCAACATAATAAAAGCTATATATGACAAACCCACAGCAAACATTATCCTCAATGCTGAAAAATTGAAAGCGTTTCCCCTAAAGTCAGGAACAAGGCAAGGATGCCCACTTTCACCACTACTATTCAACATAGTTTTGGAAGTTTTGGGCACAGCAATCAGAGCTGAAAAAGAAATAAAAGGAATACAGATAGGAAAAGAAGAAGTAAAACTCTCACTGTTTGCAGATGACATGATCCTCTACATAGAAAACCCTAAAGACTCTACTAGAAAATTACTAGAGTTGATCAATGAATATAGTAAAGTTGCAGGATATAAAATTAACACACAGAAATCCCTTGCATTCCTATACTCCAATAATGAGAAAACAGAAAGAGAAATTAAGGAAACAATAACATTCACCATTGCATCAAAAAGAATAAAATACTTAGGAATATATCTACCTAAAGAAACAAAAGACTTATATATAGAAAACTATAAAACACTGATGAAAGAAATCAAAGAGGACACAAACAGATGGAGAAATATACCGTGTTCATGGATTGGAAGAATTAATATAGTGAAAATGAGTATTCTACCCAAAGCAATCTACAGATTCAATGCAATCCCTATCAAGCTACCAATGGTATTTTTCACAGAACTAGAACAATTCATCTCACAATTTGTATGGAAATATAAGAAACCTCGAATAGCCAAAGCAATCTTGAGGAAGAAGAATGGAACTGGAGGAATCAACCTGCCTGACTTCAGGCTCTACTACAAAGCCACAGTCATCAAGACAGTATGGTACTGGCACAAAGATAGAAATATAGATCAATGGAACAAAATAGAAAGCCCAGAGATAAACCCACGCACATATGGACACCTTATCTTCGACAAAGGAGGCAAGAATATACAATGGAGAAAAGACAATCTCTTTAACAAGTGGTGCTGGGAAAACTGGTCAACCACTTGTAAAAGAATGAAACTAGAACACTTCCTAACACCGTACACAAAAATAAACTCAAAATGGATTAAAGATCTAAACGTAAGACCAGAAACAATAAAACTCCTAGAGGAAAACATAGGCAAAACACTCTCCGACATAAATCACAGCAGGATCCTCCATGACCCACCTCCCAGAATATTGGAAATAAAAGCAAAAATAAACAAATGGGACCTAATTAAAATTAAAAGCTTTTGCACAACAAAGGAAACTATAAACAAGGTGAAAAGACAGCCTTCAGAATGGGAGAAAATAATAGCAAATGAAGCAACAGACAAACAATTAATCTCAAAAATATACAAGCAACCTCTGCAGCTGAATTCCCGAAAAATAAACGACCCAATGAAAAAATGGGCCAAAGAACTAAACAGACATTTCTCCAAAGAAGACATACAGATGGCTAACAAACACATGAAAAGATGCTCAACATCACTCATTATTAGAGAAATGCAAATCAAAACCACAATGAGGTATCATTTCACACCAGTCAGAATGGCTGCTATCCAAAAGTCTACAAGCAATAAATGCTGGAGAGGGTGTGGAGAAAAGGGAACCCTCTTACACTGTTGGTGGGAATGCAAACTAGTACAGCCACTATGGAGAACAGTGTGGAGATTCCTTAAAAAACTGGGAATAGAACTGCCATATGACCCAGCAATCCCACTGCTGGGCATATACACCGAGGAAACCAGAATTGAAAGAGACGCATGTACCCCAATGTTCATCGCAGCACTGTTTACAATAGCCAGGACATGGAAGCAACCTAGATGTCCATCAGCAGACGAATGGATAAGGAAGCTGTGGTACATATACACAATGGAATATTACTCAGCCATTAAAAAAAATACATTTGAATCGGTTCTACTGAGATGGATGAAACTGGAGCCCATTATACAGAGTGAAGTAAGCCAGAAAGAAAAACAACAATACAGTATACTAATGCATATATATGGAATTTGAAAGATGGTAACGATAACCCTATATGCGAGACAGAATAAGAGACACAGATGCATGGAACAATTTTATGGACTCTGAGGGAGAAGGTGAGGGTGGGACGTTCTGGGAGAATAGCATTGAAACATGTATATTATCATATGTGAAACAGAGCACCATTCCATGTTCGATGCATGAGACAAGGGCTCAGGGCCGGGGCAATGGGATGATCCAGAAGGATGGGATGGGGAGGGAGGTGGGTGGGGGGTCCAGGAGGGGGAACACATGTAAACCCATGGCTGATTCATGTCAATGTATGGCAAAAACTATTGCAATGTTGTGAAGTGATTGGCCCCCAACTAAAATAAATAAATTTATAAAAAAAAAAAAGAAAAAACGCATGGAACAATTTTATAGACTCTGAGGGAGAAGGTGAGGGTAGGACGTTCTGGGAGAATGGCATTGAGACATGTGTATTGTCATATGTGAAACAGAGCACCATTCCATGTTCGATGCATGTGACAAGGGCTCAGGGCCGGGGCAATGGGATGATCCAGAAGGATGGGATGGGGAGGGAGGTGGGTGGGGGGTCCGGGAAGGGGAACACATGTAAACCCATGGCTGATTCATGTCAATGTATGGCAAAAACTATTACAATATTGTAAAGTCATTAGCCCCCAGCTAAAATAAATAAATTTATAAAAGAAAAAAAATAAAGAAAGAAATCTGGCAAAAACGACAAGAGCTTTCCCACAGAACAACAGAAAATCACAGTTAACATAGAAATATATACCTATTAAAACAAACATGACAAGAAACGACATCAACAAAAGGCACAGAAAGCAGGAAAACAAAGTACGTGTTATATACATACAAAAAATAAATATATGCATTCGTATACTGTATTGTTGTTTTTCTTTCTGGCTTACTTCACTCTGTATAATGGGCTCCAGTTTCATCCATCTCAGTAGAACCGATTCAAATGTATTTTTTTAATGGCTGAGTAATATTCCATTGTGTATATGTACCACAGCTTCCTTATCCATTCGTCTGCTGATGGACATCTAGGTTGCTTCCATGTCCTGGCTATTGTAAACAGTGCTGCGATGAACATTGGGGTACATGCGTCTCTTTCAATTCTGGTTTTCTCGGTGTATATGCCCAGCAGTGGGATTGCTGGGTCATATGGCAGTTCTATTCCCAGTTTTTTAAGGAATCTCCACACTGTTCTCCATAGTGGCTGTACTAGTTTGCATTCCCACCAACAGTGTAAGAGGGTTCCCTTTTCTCCACACCCTCTCCAGCATTTATTGCTTGCAGACTTTTGGATAGCAGCCATTCTGACTGGTGTGAAATGATATGGAATTTGAAAGATGGTAACGATAACCCTATATGCGAGACAGAATAAGAGACACAGATGCATAGAACAATTTTATGGACTCTGAGGGAGAAGGTGAGTGTGGGACGTTCTGGGAGAATAGCATTGAAACATGTATATTATCATATGTGAAACAGAACACCATTCCATGTTCGATGCATGAGACAAGGGCTCAGGGCCAGGACAATGGGATGACCCAGAGGGATGGGATGTGGAGGGTGGTGGGTGGGGGGTCCAGGAAGGGGAACACATGTAAACCCATGGCTGATTCATGTCAATGTATGGCAAAAACTATTACAATATTGTAAAGTAATTAGCCCCCAACTAAAATAAATAAATTTATTTAAAAAATAAAAAAAATAAATATGTGATGCAAACAACCTTAAAACAGTAAATAATCAAGAACAATGAGAAAGCCTACAAGTGAGAAAACGAGTGAACCAGCCACACAGCGTAGCAAAACATGGTCAGTATAATGAATGTTATTAGGGTCCCTGCTGTCAGTGTTCTGGTCCTGAACACGAGCCACAGCACAGCTCCACCTCTTGAGAAAGCGTGCCCAAACGAGGGCAGAAATAACTTTGGATCTTCAGTAGGGACAGGTCAGACTCTAATCTCGGATAACTCCTATTTGCTTTTAGTGCTGCCAGAGCCTGAATATTTGCATTCATTGGAAATCTATTGTCCCTTTTGTATGCCATAGACAAAGAGTCTGCAACCACAGGCAGAAAATTTATGGCCCTACTGGGATCGTTTTCTAGCCTGTGGTGGCAGAAGCATGAGTGTTAGTTCTAGCTAGTTGTTTTCTATTGCCTGATAGTAGGTCTCAGCTTGTGGGAAAGGGTGGGGGTGGGGAGGGGGAGGATTCAATGGTGTTACCTCCTCTGTGTGACTGAACCCTAAGGTCCCGCTTCTCTGTCAGTTTGGGATTTTTCAAAAAGCATTCCTTCCTATGCACTTTGACATCCCAGATCCATCACTCCATCTCTACGTAGTCAAACGCAGTTCACTCCCAGGTTGGCTTTCTAACCCCACGTTTCATCTTCCAGGCCCTATGAACACTGGTTGACCTGCATGGCAGTTTGGGACATGTAGGACCACACCACACATTCTCTGTTTGATTCTCCCTCTAGACAAGCTATATTTCATCAGCTTCTTCACCTTGCTTCCTTTCAGTCAAAAGTAATTTAAGTTTACTGAGGTGACTTACCTGAATCCTCAATCTATCCCCTGCTTCTCCATCTCCCACCACAAGACACAGGTTTGGTTCTATTCCTCTCATCCTCCTTCTCCCATCTTCCTTCCATTCTTCCCAGTTATGTCTTGTTCCCATATAGTTGAGCAAGGTCGTCTGCTAATATTCATTGGATGTGCTCGGGGAACTGTTGCCTTTATAGAAGTATTATTTGTGATGCCCCCATGAAGAGAGTTGCTCTCAACGTCTTCTTATTATCTGCCCAATCAGAACTTCTGCTTTTCTTTCTAGGCAGGCTCTGTAATTCATTTATGCATGCCAGTAAGGCAACAAACTTTAGTTGATGTGAATTTATCTGTTTAATGGGAGCTTTCGTGCATACACACATAACTGGTACAACATTGACTTCGAACATGCAGATAAGCCGAGTTATTTTTCCTGAAATTTCTGCTAATGAGGAATTGTCATCAGTTTGAGGAAACATAGTTCCTTTGCAGATAAAAGATGATACAGATATTGGGCTCAAAAAGTCCGTTCCTGAAAATATCTAGCTATTTGTCAAATTGTCCCGACATTTTCCCGGAGCACAGATTCCTTATTTCTGCTCTGGAAACTTAACTGTTTCAAGTGGGTGTCAAAGGTCAGAGATGGGCATGGTCATAATTTAATACTAACTTTCCAGGCAAGCGTACTGGTGTGGGTTCCCATTTCCTTCTGCAGGAGATCTTCGCGACCCAGGGAGTGAACCCAGGTCTCCAGATTGCAGGCAGTTGCTTTGCCAACTGAGCCACCAGGAGAGCCCACAAGAAGATGGCAAGTGCCCAGGAATGTAACAGTTGGTAGATGATAGCTTGAAAAATGGAGAAGGCAATGGCATCTCACTCCAGTACTCTTGCCTGGAAAATCCCATGGGCGTAGGAGCCTGGTAGGCTTCAGTCCATGGGGTCGTGAAGAGTCGGACACAACTGGGTGACTTCACTTTCGATTTTCACTTAAATGTATTGGAGCAGGAAATGGCAACCCACTCCAGTGTTCTTGCCTGCAGAATCCCAGGGACGGAGGAGCCCGGTACGCTGCAGTCTCTGGGGTCGCACAGGGTCGGACACGACTGAAGCGACTTAGCAGCAGTAGCAGCAACAACTTGAAACAGAGAGAGAGCGAGCAGGCAGGTGTAGTTAGTCATTTAATCTTAATAGGTAAACCTTAATTGGAGTCTGGATCAGAGAAAAAGCAAGGGTGTTTCATAAAGTCATTTACGTCTCCTTTATTGTCTCTGTTAATGGCTTAGACTGCATGTGAAAGTGAGGTCATTCATTTGTGTCTGACTCTTTGCGACCCCATGGACTGTAACCTACCATTTCTTTCTCCAGGGGATCTTCCAGACCCGGCGATCGAACTTGGGCCTCCCCCATTGCAGGCAGACGCTTTACCATCTGAATCACAGGGGAAGCCCTTAGACTGTGTGGGTCACAACAAACTGTGGAAAATTCTTAAAGAGATAAGAATATAAGACCACCATACCTGTTTCCTGGGAAAGGTGCACGCAGGTCAAGAAACAACAGTTGGAACTGGAGAAGGAACAACGGACTGGTACAAAATAGGGAAGGAAATACATCAAGGCTCTATATTGTCACCCAGCTTATTTGACTTCTGTGCAGAGTATACCATGGACAGTAACTTGCTGAAAGAATTTGAAGCTGGAAACAGAATTACTGTGAGAAGTGTGAATAACCTTAGTTATAAGATGACAACACACAAATGGCTGAAAAACACTAGGGACTAAAGAGCCTTCTGATGAGGTGACAGGAAAAGCTGGATTAAAACTCAATCTTATATGGAATTTGAAAGATGGCAACGATAACCCTATATGCGAGACAGAATAAGAAACACAGATGCATAGAACAATTTTATGGACTCTGAGGGAGAAGGTGAGGGTGGGACGTTCTGGGAGAATGGCATTGAGACATGTGTATTGTCATATGTGAAACAGAGCACCATTCCATGTTCGATGCATGTGACAAGGGCTCAGGGCCGGGGCAATGGGATGATCCAGAAGGATGGGATGGGGAGGGAGGTGGGTGGGGGGTCCAGGAAGGGGAACACATGTAAACCCATGGCTGATTCATGTCAATGTATGGCAAAAACTATTACAATATTGTAAAGTAATTAGCCCCCAACTAAAATAAATAAATTTATAAAAAAAAAAAAAAAAAACTCAATCTAAACACAAACCAACGAACACTAAAAATAAGACCATGGAATGTGGTCCAAACATTTTGAGATCTAGCAATAGGATACAATTGACTCAGTGACAGGTTTCACTTTCTTGACCTCTGATATCACTGCGGGGAGTGACTTCAGCCACGAAATGAAAAGGCACTTGCCACTTGGATGAAAAGCTACGACCAGTCTAGACACCATGTTAATAAGCTGAGTGATTACTGAAAAAGATCCGAAAGGGCAAAGTTGATTTTCAGGAGTAACGTATGGAGGAGTGAGCAGGACCCCAGGAACTGAGTGCCAAAATATCGATGCTTTGCAGTAGTGGGTCTGGAGAAGATGTGTGAGAGTTCTGTTGCGAGCATGGAGTTCAAACTAGCCAAGCATGAAGGAGTTCAACTCAGACTATTCACGGAAGTTCTGACGCTGACCATGAAGAGCCAATATATTGACCATCTAGGGCCTAGAGTGAAATCACTGGGAAGAAACTGATGCTGGGAAAGATTGAGGGAAGGACGAGAAGGGAATGCCAGAGGGTGAGATGGCTGCAAAGCATCACTGACTCAAAAGTCATGGGTTTGAGTAAACTGGTGATTTGAAAGGCAGGGGAACCCAGGGTTCTTGCTGTACATGGAGTCACAAAGAGTCAGACAAGACTGAGTGGCTGAAGAACATCAACAAATTGGTATTGGCAGTGCTTGGGAGACTTTGTCATTATACATGGGATGAAAAGTGAGACTGAGGACAATTAGAAAGAACACAACTCTTGTCGGTTTCCTTGTTTTCCACCCTCAAAGTATTCTTCTCACAACATCTCTTGAGAGCTTTCCAGAGAAGGAGAATCCCTGGGGAGTCATGTGGTATCCTGAGATGGAAACCATACCCTATATGCCACTTGGATCTACAACCTTGGTCTTAGGCAGAAGCAGGCATTGTCTCTAAATATGTGCTAGAGCTGCCCATCTTCTGATGGGTTAACAGTTATGGTTTGTGATCTTAAGAATGGGATGAGAGGTAAACAAACTTACAGTTCTCAATCCAACTCTGTAATCCTGGGAGAAGCATCTTTGACTTGTGTATCCTAGTCGCCCTTAGGAATGCTTACAAGCGGTTACATTACTGAGCAGGGATGTAGGCAGGAAACTGCATCCATTTTGACTTTACCGCTGGCCTTCTCTGTGAATAGACCATTCCTCTTCTCTTAATGTCACAGTTTTTGTCTTCAGATGAAGGTTGAGCATTGTGGAAGTGTGTGAATGCATGTGAAATCCCCATAAAACTGAAGACAGGGAGTACACAGTTTTCCTATTTGAGTCAGATCTCAAAGACATTTAGCTTTACAGATCCGCACTATCAATGCATCTCAAATATTCATAAAATTCTTATGTGATGATTGTCACACAGATTTGAGACCAGAAGACCTGTATAGTCAGCTGCTTAGTAGTGTGGTGGGGCTTGGACATTTCAGGTATTATGTAAGAAGAATGTGAGCCATGTTATAACTTCCTTTCATTTTAACTGTCTATCACACCCACTTGGGAAGGGGGAAGGGGACTTCCACCATGTGGGAAGAGAATTCCAGGTTTCGTCCTTAGTTTCATTTGATGCCTAAGAGTGTTCATTACTGGTGAGTGTGCAGCCTCCTATAGGAAGGTCGTATCCTATTACAGGAAGGCCTGGTTGAAACTCCAGGCCTCTACATGGCCTTCTTGAGTACTGCCGTATTAGAGGGTGGGTGTTTTGTTATTGCCAGACATCATAGATACCTAAGGTCCCACGCATCTTTTGCTGGGTTGATTGGGAGAGTACCATAGTTTTTAACTATGTTTGGGCGGAGGAGCTTGGTTATTATTGAAATGCTTTCAACCTTTGACGCATCCATTTGTCTTGCACTTTGAAAAGAGAAAGAAGAGTTTTGAATGGGCAGTTTAATTTGTGCCTGGCTGTATTTTTGAATGAACTATTTCTTCAGCTGAAATTTCTAACATAAAAGTCCAAAAGAGAGCCCAGACATACACTCACATTCTTAATCTGATGCACACACACACAAGCACAGTCACGATCTTGTATGCTTAAACACAATTACAAAAAGAAAAGAAAACCCAAGGACTCACTGGAGGACACCTATGAACTTCCCAAAGTTTCTCTGATACTTGTCTCTAGGCTTAATTTTGGAAATCATTTTCTACTTGAATGATATGTCTCTAGCGACATTTTAAATCAGAATGCTTTAAAAGATATACCTTTGTTGTGCATTCCATGGGATCTTAAAGTACTTTGCATGTAAGACTATTCTGTGATTTTCTAAAATGAAAATAATTTGTAGGGTAACAATAGTGAAGTCATATTGAGCTATTTAGGCCCTGCAGTTACACATTTGCTTGTTCCACTATAAGCACCCAATTTCATCCTCTGATCTTCTCCCATCAATTTTTCTACTTCTTGTCTCAATCTTCTGTGTTTAACTCACTGCGTTAACTCACTTGAATTTTTGTTCTCACTTTTACTATTTTAGGCACAAATTATAAAATAAATAAGTACGGGAAAGAACACTGAACTCATGTATAATATTTCCCTACTGTATTGAGATACTTTCTCTATAAGCTTTTGAGAATTAAAGGTACTGATATGTTAAAGCCATATGGGAATTGATCACCAAGGTAATGCATCATGTAACCAGGCTTCCCGTGGTAGGACAATTGAGGTACAATTTAATACTATGTTTTCAGGAGGGAACAAAAACAGTAGCTTTCCCACATAATATATTGCATGTCCTTATCCATGCCTTTTCCAAGTTACCACAGAGCACTAAGGGAATTAATCCTATTCTTTTTGAGAAGGACCTGCCCCTCAAAGCAGAACAGGAAAAGAAGATCAAAGGGAGTGAGCAGGAATAATCAGTACACGGCAGTGAAATAGAAGATGTGATTGCTTTTAAGGTGCTATTTCTCAAAGCATGCAAATTTGGCTCCATAGTAAGATGCCTGAAATCGAAAACCAGACCATTGGACTTTGCACTTGAAAGGATAACTAAGGACACCGATTTCAATAACTCTTACAATTGCTGCAAAATGCTTACCTCTCTAAAGTATAGTGTTCTCAGCCAAATTTAATGAAAGTTTTCAGTGAAAGAAAAAGCGTGTGCTGTTTGGACACCTCCCTTATCTACACAAATAGTCCACAGCTTTCACTCTGCATTAGCCCCAAACATGAGAACGGTGAACTTAACTTGGTGTTGTCCTATGTGGGTTACCACACCAAAACAGGGCCATGACTTGATATTGCTACTACTGTCTAAAGAAATGGCCACAAAGTGGAGATTGCCAAGATTTCTAGGTAGTGTTCATGACAGTCTGGGAGGTCCAACTGGCAGACACTCTGCTCATCTTCTTTCATTGTGAACTATGTGAAGGATCAGCCATTGATTTTGATCCCTCCTTACTCCATGACTTTTCTAGAGAATTAAAATGAATGATTCTTTTTTGTTTGTTTGTTTTTTTCATAAATATCTCTATAACTACTACTGAATTTTAGGGAACTGGGGCCTGAAACAACATGACTAGTATGGGTTGTTATAGACTGTAAACTTCATGAGAGCAGCAATCATTTTATAATTTGAATTCCCACATTTGACATTCATGAACATATAAGATATATATTTATCAACCGGGAAAAGATTCTCAGTAAGTAGGAAAGGTCAATTATGATAATAGTGCAGGTTATAGGATGTTGTTGAGTAATGTATATAGCATTTGATTCGTGATTACATTTCCTTGTTGATAATTCAGTAAGTACACGTTTTAGCTGATGTGAAAGATACACAAAGAAAAGAGGGTAGACCCCAAACACATTGAAGACCTGATATCCGTGCTCACCTTGGTAGGAGGGCGAACAGAGGTTCCTTCCAACCCCAAGAAAGAGTTGAGGCAAAGTTGTGAGAAGGGGCTTAGCACATCTGAAAGCAGTGTGTGTGATTGTAGCTCCAGAAGCACGGTGTAAGAGAATGGTACTGAAACTACTACGGAAAACAAATATCATGTCTTCAAAGAACTTGTTAACCATCCTGAGGTGCTGCAATCACCAGAGGAATTTATTTTGTCTCTGAGGGAACAGATAAGCAAAATCTAAATATGCATTAGGAAATATAGGGTGGAATCATGGTGGCAGGAAATAAAGGTACGCCTTAAGGAGAGCAGAGCTAAAATGACCCTATACAGTACCACTTGTAAAATACCTATCTTGTGCTGGCCATGGTCCAGTCACTGATTATGTCCTGTAATCGTTGGTATCACAGTGATGGTATAACGGTTCTCCTAATTTTGGACATGCTACAATATTTATATTTTCAAGTATGAAATGAATTTCTAGAATGAAGACAATCTCCTGTCTAATGTCTTAAGACTCTGCTGCTGCTAAGTCACTTCAGTTGTGTGCAACTCTGTGCGACCCTATGGACAGCAGCCCACCAGGAGCCCCTTTCCACGGAATTCTCCAGGCAAGAATACTGGAGCGGGGCACCATTTCCTTCTCTATCTTAAGACTCTACCGATACGTAATAGAATATCATGTAACTGTGAATGCACTAAGGTTCGTACTGTGTAGGTGCACTTGTTTTGATTTTATTTGTATGTGTTCCTTCACCCGTACCATCCTCATTTAGACACCCATTCATTTCAGCAGGGATGATTTCCCAAATCACTTTACATCCATGACCTCTTTTCCCTTTGTTCTCATTTTCTTGCTTAGAAACAATAGGCTAGGTGCCATTTACCTAGGATGCCTAACGGATGTTTTCTTGAACTGAAGAGTTTATAAAAGAGTGCAGAGAAATAGCCAGACATTGAAATAAAGCCTTAATTTACTCTTCATTGCTTCAAAATAGAAAACAAAACTGTGCAGAGGAACGTGTAACTTTATTGTTCAAATACAAGAATTGTGGGTATTTGTTGACCTCTCCCAACGTAAATTTTAATCTTCATTAGGTTCCATAAGCTGATACTTATTTGATAGGTCAGTTTTAATTAGCATGGTTTTCACATAAGGAATATCGTTGATGAATTGACTTGAAAGAGAGGAGGTGGGTGTATAAGCGATCGTTGGCACTGGGGACCTTGAGTTGCCTCTCTGTTGCTGGTTAGGAAGAGGACTGTCATGGGCTGACATATCGCTATACCTGTCTGGAAATGTAGAAGGCTCCACCATCAGTCCAAAAGAACTGCTCCATAATGGAGATACGATGTGGTTCTGAGAAGTAGATGTAGCGGTAGTAGCAAAGTCCTCAACGTGGCCATTTGCTTGAGTGTAGGTGCTATGGAAGTGCCAATTAAAAATGCTCAACTGGTTTAAAACAGCAGGTTGGTCTACCACGTTCTGTTCTCTTTGTCTAACTGATATTGATGGGGAAGGAAAGTCACGCGGAAGTAGGGCGCTTGTTTTAGGGACTATCTGGCTGGTATAAGTCTTTTGTGGGAAAGGCACACTTAAACTGGTGGAAGCTGAAAATGGACTCTCTCCACTAGTTTGAGCATGAAAACCAGAGTTACGATCATCTATGTTGACCCTTGCTTTAACATGCTTCTTCTCGTAATCTGGAACTAGTGAAGATTTCGGAAACACATTGCTAATCCCAACTCTTCTTTTCATTCTTCCTAAAAGTTGGGGATAGCCTCTTTTGAAATTTGGATTATGGTAGATCTGTAACTAAAATCAAAGGATACAATTATTTAGTTTTTTATAAACGAAGGTAAAACTGACAAGCAAAGTTAAACTATAAAAATGTATTCCTTTAATGATGCCAATTAAATAGAATCAAAGACAACACCTCCATTAGTAGTTTTAACACCTTACATGTTAGAAACAAGTATGCTCCTCAACTAAAAAATATGTTGTATATATACAGTAAATACCACTTAAAGTAGCTTGAGGACATGTATCTGATTTCAAGTTGCTAGGAGAGTGTATTAAGTATCAAATATTTTAACCTCCAGCTGTTCTCAACTTCAAAAAATAAAACGTGTTCAACAGTTTGCTATCTCAATTTTAAATTCGGTTTTTGCTACATATGTGAACATGCTTTCTAAGTCACCTGATTTAATCTTACATATTGACAGTAAGTGGAAATTTTGGATTACCTTGCTCAAAACAGAGACATTGTTTTCTTCTTCCAGAAAGTCAGGGAGTGAAGCAGATCTTTGAAAAGTTTGTCGCTTTTTACTAAACCCATAAAGTTTAAGCTGGCTAACTAAACTTTTCATACTATCAGTTTCAAATATTCTGAAAGGGGCCTTTCTTTCCAAGACTTCTTTCTTGAAGAGTTCTTCGTTGATCACTATAGAAGTGCCACTCTCATCCCACCAAATAGATTCAAACTGATCACTTTCAACTATAGTCCAGAGTTTTTGTGGAAAAGTGAGGGAAAGAAAATCATTCCACTCATTTCTTTCAGAGACAGAAAATGTGTAGGGTGGCCTTTTTATCCCAGCTTCCTTAGACAAAGCCTGGAAAGCATATTCTTCAATCATAGATCTCAAAACTGAGTCCCCAGTAAGTGTGTAATCACACGAAGACGATCCAATGGAGGTTTTGGAACCACTTGATACATCGTTACGAAGCACATCTTGAATTTCTGAAGGAATGTGTGCCATCTCAGAGAGATCTTTCTTCAGATACTTTTCTCATTTGTCTGACTTTACACACTCTAACTTCAAATGCTGCTTGGCTGGCGTACAGAGATAAACTCTCAAGACCATCAGCATGGTTCTCAAAGTCAAAAAGCTGTGACATCACAAAGTCACTGGTCTCCTAGCAATTGAAGAGTAGCGCTGACATCATAAAGTCACTGGTCTTCTAGCAATTGAAGGGCAATGTTCAACCAGTGTTTACTTCTACATCAACTTAAAATAAAGGCTGCTTGCATAAACAGTAACCAAAAACATGAAACCTGCAAAATGTCATTGCTAAAGAATTTTTACACAGAAAAATCACATCAATAAGTCTACTTGGTTCCTGAAATAAAAGTGATTGATCACCCTTCTATACACATATTCTTAACATTCAGGACTGTTACCAAACCAAACATGGGTCTGCTCACTTCTATGCAATGAAGTCAATCAACTGACGGTGGGTTTCAGTGAAAGCAAGTGTAGTGTTTATTTTATGACCTTGCACAGAAGTGTTTATATTATGCAGAGTAAAATAGTCAGGCACGGAAAGAAAGACTCATTTTACTCTTAATTATTCCAAAATAGAATTTGGCCCTATGAAGATGAATATGTAACTTTTTTCTTCAAATAAGAGAATTGTAGGAATTTGTTGACATCTCCAAACATTAATTTTACACTTTGGTATCCTCCATAATCCAACACCTATTAGGTACATCAGTTGTATTAGGACAGTTTTCAAATAATGAAGATGGTTGATGAGTGGATCTTGAAAGAGAAGCAGCAGATGTGTCAGGGATCTTTGGCACTGGGAAAACTAAATTGCCTGACTGTTGTAGTTTAGGAAAAGGACGGTCATGGGCTGACATGTTACCATACCAACCTGGAAAGGTAGAAGGCTCCACCCTCGGTCCAAACTAACTGTTCTGTAATGGACATAAGGTGCGGTACGGAGAAACAGAAGTAGACATAGCTGCAAAATTTTCACTAGAGCCATTTGATTTAGTGCAGCTGCTATGTGAAATCCCATGACAAATGCTCAAGCTAGATTGTGGGATGGGGAGGGAGATGGGAGGGTACTCCCAGAGGGAGGGGATATATGTGCCTCTATGGTTGATTTATTTTGAATTCTGACAGAATACAGCAAAATTCTGTAAAGCAATTTCTCTTCAATTAAAACAACAACAACAACACCTAAAGCAGCTGCAGATTGATGTATCACAGTATGCTCCTGTGGTCTAACTGATATTTACGATGGAGAAGAGAAATCATTTCAAGTTGGGGCACTTGTTTCAGCAGCTATCTGGATGGTAGAAGGCTTTCGTATGAATGGCACATTTAAACTTGTGCAGGCTGAAAATACACTCTGTCCTCAAGTTTCAGGATGAAAGTCAGAGTTTTGATCATCCACATTACCCCTTGCTTTAACATGCTTCTTCTTATTACCTCAGACTAATGAAGATACTGTAGAGACATCTATTCCCAACTCTTCTTTTCACTCTTCAACAAATGCTAAAGGATCTTCTCTAGGCAGGAAACACAGAAAGGTTGTATAAACTCGAATCCCAAACAGCAAATCAAATGGCAACAGGATCATACTTATCAACAGTTACCTTAAATGTAAATGGGTCGAGTGCCCCAACCAAAAGGCAAAGACTAGCTGAAAGGATACACAAACAAGACCACTGTTTATGTTGTCTACAACAGACCCACCTCCAAACAAGGGGCACATACAGACTGAAAGTGAAGGGCTGGAAAAAAGGTATTCCAAGCAAGTCGAGACCAGAAGAAAGCAGGAGTAGCAATACACATATCAGACAAAATAGACTTTAAAATAAAGCCTGTGAAAAGACACAAAGAGGGACACTACATAATGATCAAAACATCAATCCGAGAAGAAGATATAACGATTGTAAATACATACGCACCCAACATAGGAGAACCACAATATGTAAGGCAAAGGCTAACAAGCATGAAAGGGAAATTAACGACAACACAGTCGTAGTGGAAGACTTTACTACCCCACTCACACCTATGGATAGATCAAGTAAACAGAAAATTAACAAGGAAATACAAACCTTAAATGATACTATGGACCAGTTAGACATAATTGATATCGATACGACATTTCACCACAAAACAATGGGTTTCACCTTTTACTCAAGTACGTATGGAAACTTCTCCAGGACAGATCACATCCTCGGCCATAAGTCCAGCTTTGGTAGATTCAAAAAACCTTGAAATCATTCCAAGCATATTTTCTGACCACAGTACACTGAGACTAGATGTCAACTGCAAGAGAAACACTATTTAAAATTCAAACATATGAAGGCTGAACACCACGCTGCTAAATAAGCAACAAATCGCAGAGGAAATCCAAAAAGATATCAAAATATGCATAGAAACAAATGAAAATGAAAACGCAACAACCCAAAACCTATGGGACGCTGTAGAATGAGTGCAAAGGCGAAGGTTCATAGCAAAAGCGGCTTACCTCAAGAAAGAAGAACCAAGTCAAACAAATAACCTAACTCTACACCTAAAGAAACTAGAGAAGGAAGAATTCAAGAACCCCAGGCTTAGTAGAAGGAAAGAAATCATATAATAGAGCAGAAATAAATGTAAAAGCAACAAATGAGACCGGAGCAAAAATCAACAAAGCTAAAAGCTGGTTCTTTGAGAAGATATATAAAATTGACAAACCA
The DNA here is from genome assembly GCF_054371585.1 of Giraffa tippelskirchi. Taxonomy (NCBI): domain Eukaryota; kingdom Metazoa; phylum Chordata; class Mammalia; order Artiodactyla; family Giraffidae; genus Giraffa; species Giraffa tippelskirchi. Next base: position 15,433,813 of record NC_137290.1, read on the forward strand.
TTAGCCGGACTCATCAAGAAACAAAGGGAGAAGAATCAAATCAACAAAATTAGAAATGAAAATGGAGAGTTCTCAACAGACAACACAGAAATACAAAGGATCATAAGAGACTACTATCAACCCCTATATGCCAATAAAATGGACAACTTGGAAGAAGTGGGCAAATTCTTAGAAAAGTACAACTTCTGAAAACTGAACGAGGGAGAAAAACAAAATCCTAACAAACCCATCACAAGCACGGAAATTGAAAGGGTAATCAGTAATCTTCCAGCAAACAGAAGCCCAGGACCAGACGGCTTCACAGCTGGATTCTACCAAAAATTGAGAGAAGAGGTTATACCTATCATACTCAAATGCTTCTAGGAAATTGCAGAGGAGGGGAAACTTCCAAACTCATTTTATGAGGCCACCATCACCCTAATACCAAAACCAGACAAAGATGCCACAAAAATAAATAAATAAATAAATAAATAAATAAATAAATAAATAAATAAATAAATAAATAAATAAATAAATAAATGTAACCATGGGGCAATATCACTGATGAACATAGATGCAAAAATCCTTTACAAAATTCTAGCAAGCAGAATCCAACAACATATTAAAACGATCATACATCATGACCAAGTGGGATTTATCCCAGGGATGCAAGGATTCTTCAATATCCACAAACTAATCAACATAATACACCACATTAACAAATTGAAAAATAAAAATCATGTGATTATCTCAATAGATGCAGAGAAACCCTTGGACAAAATTCAACATCCATTTATCACCAAAACCCTCCAGAAAGCAGGCATAGGAGGAACAAATCTCAACATAATAAAAGATATATACGACAAACCCACAGCAAACATTATCCTCAAAGGTGAAAAATTGAAAGCAATGCCCCTAAAGTAAGGATCAGTACAATGGTACCCACTCTCACCACTCCTATTCAACATAGTTTTGGGAGTTTTGGCCACAGCGATCAGAGCAGAAAAAGAAATAAAAGGAACCCGGATTGGAAAAGTAGAAGTAAAACACTCACTGTTTGCAGATGCCATGATCTTCTACAGAGAAAATCCTAAACACTCCACCAGAAAATTACTAGAGCTAATCAATGAATATAGTAAAGTTGCAGGAAACAAAATGAACACGCAGAAATCCCTTGCATTCCTATACACTAACAAGGAGAAAACTGAAAGAAAACTTAAAGAAACCATTCCATTCACCACTCCAATGAAAACAATAAAATACTGAGGAATATATCTACCTAAAGAAACAAAAGACCTATATATACATATAGAAAACTATAAAACACTGGTGAAAGAAGTCAAACAGGACACAAATAGATGGAGGAATATACCATGTTCATGGAGTGAAAGAATCAATATAGTGAAAATGAGTATACTACCCAAAGCAATCTATAGATTCAATGCAATCCCTATCAAGCCACCAACGGTATTTTTCAGGGAAATAGAAGAAATAATTTCACAATTTGTATGGAATTACAAAAAACCTCGAATAGCCAAAGCAATCTTGAGAAAGAAGAATGGACCTGGAGGAATCACCCTGCCTGATTTCAGGCTGTACTACAAAGCTACAGTCATCAAGACAGCGTGGTTCTAGCACAAAGACAGAAATATAGATAAATGGATCAAAATTGCAAGCCCAGAGGTCCAAGCCACGTACCTATGGACACTTTATCTTTGATAGAGGAGGCAAGAATATACAATGAAGACAAGACAATCTCTTTAACAAGTTGTGCTGGGAAAACTGGTCAAGCACTTGTACAAGAGGGAAACTAGAACACTTTCTAGCACCGTACACAAAAATAAATTCAAAATGGATTAAAGATCTAAATGTAAGACCACAAAGTAGAAAACTCCTAGAGGAAAACACAGGCAAAACGCTTTCTGACAGAAATCACAGCAGGATCCTCTATGAGCCACCTCCCAGAGTAATGGAAATTAAAGCAAACATACGCCAATGGGACCTAAATAAACTGAAAAGCTTTTGCACAGTGAAGGAAACTATAAGCAAGGGAAGAAGACTGCCTTCAGAATGGGCCAAAATTATAGCAAACGAAGCAATTGACAATGAATTAATCTCAAAACTATATAAGCAACGCCTGCAGCTCAATTCCAGAAAAATAAGCGAGCCAATCAAAAAAGGGGCCAAAGAACTAAACAGTCATTTCTCCAAAGAAGACATACAGATGGCTAACAAACTCTTGAAAAGATGTTTAACATCACTCATTATCAGAGAAATGCAAAGCAAAACCATAATGAGGTACCATCTCACACCAGTCAGAATGGCTGCTATCCAAACGTCTACAAACAATAAATCCTGGAGAGGGTGTGGAGAAAAGGGAACCCTCTTACACCGTTGATGGAAATGCGAACTATTAGAGCTACTATAGAGAACAGTGTGGAGATTCTTAAAAACCTGGAAATGGAACTGCCATATGACTCAGCAGTCCTACTGCTGGGCATACACCCCGAGGAATCCAGAATTGAAAGAGACACGTGTACCCCAATGTTCACCCTAGCACTGTTTATAATAGCCAGGACATGGAAGCAACCCAGATGTACAACAGCAGACGAATGGCTAAGAAAGCCGTGGTACATATACACAATGGAATATTACTAAGCCATTCAAAAGAATGCATTTGAACCAGTTTTAACGAGGTGGATGAAACTGGACCCTATTAAACAGAGCGATGTAAGCCAGAAGGAAAAACACCAATAACACAAACACACACACAAACACACACACACACACACACACACACACACGGAATTCAGAAAGATAGTGATGATAACCCTATGTGAAAGACAGGAAAAGTGACACAGATGTATAGAAGAGTCTTCTGGACTCTGTGAGAGAAGGCAAGTCTGGGATGGATTCAGAGAATAACATGGAAACATGTATATTTTCATATGTGAAACAGACCTCCAGTGCAGGTGCAATGCATGAGACAGGGTGCTCAGAGTTGGTGCACTGGGATGACCCAGAGGGATGGAATTGGGGTGAGGGGGTTCAGGATGGGAAACCCATGTACACCCGTGGCTGACTCATGTCAATGCATGGCAAAACCACTACGATATTGTACCATAATTAGCCTCCAATTAAAATAAATATAATTAAAAAAATAGAAAACTAAAAAATATAAAACCAAAAACATGTAACTTTTCTAAACTGCAGCATTCACAGACCATCTTCATCTTGGACTACATGAGGACACCACCTCTATTATTATTTATTTTCTTTAATCCAGCAAAAGAAAGGTCACTCTTCTTCCTTTTATCATCACTGGTGTGGGTGTGTCCAACATGCTGAGCTGTGTGGTTGAGAGATTGCTCCGTAGAGGAATCTTTTGGTCTCTATGATATCCCCAGGAGGCAACACTAAGCACAGTCATTTCTCGAGATGAGGAAAGTGATATGCGCAATGTCACACAACAGGCCAGTCAGCACCACAGCCAGGATTCAGATGGGTCTACCCGACTCACAACCCAGGTCAGTGACCCCCTCACAGGTGACACTGGCCCAGAGTCTGTGGCACCATAGTAATTTGACAAAATGCATCTCCCTGACTCCACTGCCCATGGGGGTGGACATTGTTCCTTATTTTATCTAGTTTTGGAAAGAGGCTAGATGGTTAAATGAAGTTAGAGGGGTGTCAGCTTTCTACTGGAAAGAATAGAATTCATTAGAGGTAACTTTGAGCAGGAAAGAAACTTATTAAAGGATATTAAGTGACTCAGATTTCTGAGAGGGATGGCTGGAGAGACAGCCATGAACAATATAGAGTTTGAGTGCAGGATCTTCTGTCACTCATTGGAGAAGACCCTGATGCTGGGAAAGATTGAGGGCAGGAGAAGAAGGGGATGACAGAGGATGAGATGGTGTGATGGCATCACCAACTCAATGGACATGGGTTTGGGTGAACTTCAGGTGTTGGTGATGGACAGGGAGGCCTGGCATGCTGCAGTTCATGGGGTCGCAGAGAGTCGGACTGGACTGAGTGACTGAACTGAACTGTCACTACCACTGGCTCCAGACACAGTGGCTGTCACTAGTGACATGGCTTATGTCCCCTTCCACCTCGTCTAGATTGAATTCTATGCATCAGAACCCAGTTGCACTGCTTTCACCTGTAAGTGTATCCATTGGCTAAGCCTACATTTCATGTGGCTGTACCTAATTGGTCTTAAGTGCCATCTGGATGTATTTGATTGGCTGAGCCTGGGTACCATCTGGGTGCGTCTAATTGATTGAGCCTAGGTCCCATGGTTACGTTCTGACTGCAAGGCAGGTGGGGAAAATGACATCCAGACTGTTTCTAGTGCAGATTCGTACGATGGAAAATTAAAGCAGTGACTAAAAGTCTCCTCACTGCAGACTTGTCCAAAGTCTCTTTATCAGTCAGGTCGGTTTTTCAAAGCTCAGTTCACCCTACTAAGTGAAGCAGAAGGGTTTAGTAAGTCAAGTGCTCTGTGCTCCGCTGTGTTAATTTGCCTAGTCTGGAGCTACATTTCCCAGAATCCCTTTCTTTGATTTTGAGTTCAGTCAGTCTGTTCAGTGGCTTAGTTGTGTCCGATCCTTTGCGAGCCCATGGACTGCTGCAAGTCAGGCCTCCTTGTCCATCACCAACACCCCGGAGTTTACTCAAACTCATGTCCATTGTGTTGGTGATGCCATCCAACCAACCTGTCCTTTGTTGTCCCCTTCTCCTCCCACCTTTGGTCCTTCCCAGCATCAGTTCAGTTCAGTTCAGTCTTTCAGTCATGTCCGAGTCTTTGCGAGCCCATGGACTGCTGCAAGTCAGGCCTCCTAGTCCATCACCAACGCCCCAGAGTTTACTCAAACTCATGTCCATTGAGTTGGTGATGCCATCCAACCAACCTGTCCTTTGTTGTCCCCTTCTCCTCCCACATTTGATCTTGCCCAGCATCAGTTAAGTTCAGTTCAGTCTTTCAATCGTGTCCGAGTCTTTGCGACCCCATGAATTGCAGCACACCAGGCCTCTCTGTCCATCACCAACTCTCGGAGTTTACCCAAACCCATATCCATTGAGTCAGTGATGCCATCCAACCGTCTCATCCTCTGTCATCCCCTTCTCCTCCTGCCCTCAATCCTACCCAGCATTAGGGTCTTTTCCAATGAGTCAACTTTTCGCATGAGATGGCCAAAGGACTGCAGTTTCAGCCGGAGCATCAGACCTTCCAATGAACACCCAGGATTGATCTCCTTTAGAATGGATTGACTGGATCTCCTTGCAGTCCAAGGAACACTCAAGAGTCTTCTCCAACACCACAGCTCAAAAGCATCAATTCTGTGGCACTCAGCTTTTTCACCGTCCGAATCTCACATCCATACATGACCACTGGAAAAACCATAGCCTTGACTAGACGGACTTTTGTTGGCAAAGTAATGTCCCTGCTTTTAAATATGCTATCTAGGTTGGCCATAACCTTCCTTCCAAGCAGTAAGCATCTTTTAATTTCGTGGCTGCAGTCACCATCAACAGTGCTTTTGGGGCCCCCCAAAATAAAGTCTGACACTCTTTGCACTGTTTCCCCATCTATTTCCCATGAAGTGATGGGACCACAAGCCATGATCTTAGTTTTCTGAACGTTCAGCTTTAAGCCAACTTTTTCACTCTCCTCTTTCACTTTCATCAAGAAGCTCTTTTGTTCTTCACTTTCTGCCATAAGGGTGGTCCTTCTAATCAGTCAGTCCTTCGCATCAGGTGGCCAAATTATTGGAGTTACAGCTTCAGCATCAGTCCTTCCAATGAACATGCAGGACTGATGTCCTTTAGGGTGGACTGGTTGGATCTCCTTGCAGTCCAAAGGACTCTCGAGGGTCTTCACCAACATCACAGTTTCAAAGCATCAATTCTTTGGTGCTCAACTTTCTTTCTACTCCAGCTCTGACATCCATACATGACTACTGGAAAAACCATAGCTTCGACTGGACGGTTCCTCTGCCTATTCTAAAACCAGCTTCACCATCCGGAAGTTCACAGTTCACATATTGCTGGAGCATGGCTTGGAGAATTTTGAGCCTTGATTTACTAGCGTGGGAGATGAGTGCAATTGTGTGGTAGTTTGAGCATTCTTTGGCACTGCCTTTCTTTGGGATTGGAATGAAAACTGACCTTTTCCAGTCCTGTGGCCTCTGCGGAGTTCTCCAAAATTTTTGGCGTATTGAGTGTAGCACGTTCACAGCATCATCCTTCAGGATTTCAAAATAGCTCAACTGGAATTCCAGCACCTCCACTAGCTTTGTTCCTAGTGATGCTCTGTAAGGCCCACTTGACTTCATATTCCAGGATGTCTGGCTCTAGGTGAGTGATCGTACCACTGTGCTTATCTGCGTCTTGAAGATATAGATATATAGATATAGATATATACAGTTCTGCGTATTCTTGCGACCTCTTATTAATAGCTTCTGCTTCTGCTAGGTCCCTATCATTTCTGTCCGTTATCGAGCCCATCTGTGCATGAAGTGTTCCCCTGGTAACTCTAGTTTTCTTGAAGAGATCTCTAATCTTTCCCATTCTGTGGTTTTCCTCTATTTCTTTGCATTGATCGCTGAGGAAGGCTTTCTTATCTCTCCTTGCTATTCTTTCGAGCTCTAATTCAAATGGGAATTACTTTCATTCTGTCCTTTGTTTTTCACTTCTCTTCTTTTCATAGTTATTTGTAAGGCCTCCTCAGACAGCCATTTTCCTTTTTTTGCATTTCATTTCCATGGGGATGGTCTTCAGTCACGAACTTCCATCCATAGATCATCAGGCACTCTGTCTATCAGATCTAGTCCCTTTAATCTATTTCTCATTTACATTGTATAATCATAAAGGATTTGACTGAGGACAAACCTGAATGAGATGGAATTGCCAACGTCCGCTGAATCATCAAAAAAGCAAGAAAATTCCAGAACAACATCTATTTCTGCTTTATTGACTATGCCAAACCCTTTGACTGTGTGGATCACAATAAACTGTGGAAAATTCTGAAAGAGATTGGATTACCAGACCACTTGACCTTTCTCTTGAGAAATCTGTATGCAGCTCAGGAACAACAGTTAGAACTGGACATGGAACAACAGACTGGTTCCAAATACGAAAAGAAGTACGTCGGGGCTGTATATTGTCCCCCTGCTTATTTAACTTATATACAGAGCACATCATGAGAAACCCTGGGCCGGAAGACACACAAGCTGCAGTCATGATTGCTGGGAGAAATATCAATAACCTCAGGGATGCAGATAACACCACCCATATGGCAGAAAGTGAAGAGGAATTAAAACACCTCTTGATGAAAGTGAAAGAGGAGAGTGAAAAAGTTGGCTTAAAGTTCAGCATTCAGAAAACTAAGGTCATGGCATCTGGTCCCATCACCTCGTGGCAAATAGACGGGGAAACAGTGGAAACAGTGTCAGACTTTATTTTGGGGGCTCCAGAATCACTGAAGATGGTGACTCTCGCCCTGAAATTGAAAGACGCTTACTCCTTAGAGGGAAAGTTATGACCAACCTAGCCACAATATCAAAAGGCAGAGACATTACTTTGCGAAAAAAGGTCCGTCTAGACAAGGCTATGGTTTTCCAGTGGTCATGTATGGATGTGAGAGTTGGACTGTGACGAAAGCTGAGCGCCGAAGAATTGATGCTTTTGAATTGTGGTGTTGGAGAAGACTCTTGAGAGTCCCTTGGACTGCAAGGAGATCCAACCAGTCCATCCTAAAGGAGATCAGTTCTGGGTGTACATTAGAAGGACTGAGGTTGAAGCTGAAACTCCAATACGTTGGCCACCTCGTGTGAAGAGTGTACTCATTGGAAAAGACCCTGATGTTGAGAACGATAGCGGGCAGGAGGAGAAGGGGACGACAGAGGATGAGATGATTGGATGGCATCACCGACTCGATGGACGTGGGTTTAGGTGAGCTCCAGGAGTTGGCAATGGACAGGGAGGCCTGGCATGCTGTGATTCATTGGGTCACAAACAGTCGGACATGATTGAGCGGCTAAACTGACCTGAACTGAACTGACTAGAGGGACCTTTTTTTTTTTTTTGACAAAGTAATGCCTCTGCTTTTTAATGAGCTGTCTAGCCTGCTCATACCTTTTATTCCAGGGAGCAAGCATCTCTTAATTTCGTGGCTACCATCACCATCTGTATTGATTTTGGAGACCAACATATTATTTGTCACTGTTTCCTCTTCTATTTGTCAAGAAGGGATGGGACCAGATACCATAATCTTAGTTTTCTGAATGTTCAGTTTTAAGCCAAGTTTTTCAATGTCCTCTGTCACTTGCATCAATAGGCTCTTTTGTTCATGCTTTCTGCCATAAGGGTGCTGTCATCGGCATATCTGAGGTTATTGATATTTCTCCCGGCAATCTTGATTCCACTTTGTGTTTCCTCCAGCACAGCGTTTCTCATGAGGTACTCTGCATATAAGATCAATAAGCAGGGTGACAATATGTAGCCTTGATGTACTCCTTCCTGATATGGAGCCAGTCTGTTTTTCCATGTCCAGCTGTAACTGCTGCTTCTTGACCTGCCTACAGATGTCTCAGGAGGCATATCAGGTGGTCTGGTATTCTCATGTCTTGAAGAATTTTCCACCGTTTGTTGCGATCCACACAAAGGCTTTGGCGTAGTCAATAAAGCAGAAATAGATGTTTTCCTGGAACTCGCTTGCATTTCGTTGGTCCAGTGGAGGTTTGAAATTTGATCTCTTGTTCCTCTGCCTTTTCTAAATCCAGCTTAACATCTGGAAGTTCATGGCTCACAATCTGTTGAAGCCTGGCTTGGAGAATTTTGAACATTAAGTTGTTAGCATGTGAGATGAGCGCAATTGTGCAGTAGTTGAGCATTATTTGCTATAGCCCTCCTTTGGGATTGAAAACTCATCTTTTTCAGTCCTGTGGAAAGATTTGCTGGCCTACTGAGTGCAGCACTTTCACAGCATCATCTTTTAGGATTGGAAATAATTTGACTAGAATTCCATCACCTCCACTAGCTTTGTTTGTCGTGATGCTTCCGAAGGCCCACTTGACTTCACATTCCAGGATGTCTGGGTCTAGGGGAGTGATCAGATCATCGTGTTTATCTGGGTCCTGAAGATCCTTTCTGTATTATGCTGTGTATTCTTGCCACCTCTTCTTCATATGCTCTGCTTCTGCTAGGTCCATGCCATTTCTGCCCTTTATTGTGCCTTTCTTTGCATGAAAAGTTCCTGCGTGTAAAGTTGGTCACTCGAACTTTCTCAACGAGAACTCTCGTCTTTCCCATTCTATTGTTTTCCACTATTTCTTTGCATTGATCGCTGAGGAAAGCTTTCTTACCTCTCCTCGCTTTTCTTTGGATCTCTGCATTCAAATGAGTATATGTGTCCTTTCCTACTTTGCCTTCCGTTTCTCATCTTTTCATAGCTGTTTGTAAGGCCTCCTCAGAGAACCATTTTGCCTTTTTGCGTTTCTATTCCTTGGGGATGGCCGTGATCCCTGCCTCGTGTACAATGTCATGAACCTCTGTCCATAGTCCTTCAGGCACTCTTTCTATGAGATCTAATCACTTGAATCTATTTCTCCCTTCCACTGTGTAATCGAATCACAGGGACTTGATTTAGGTCATATCTGAATGGTCCAGTGGTTTTCCCTACTTTCCTCAAGGTAAGTCTGAAATTGGTAATAAGGAGTTCATGATCAGAGTCACAGTCAGCCCCACGTCTTGTTTGTGCTGACCTATACAGCTTCTCCCTCTCTGGCTGCAAAGCACATAATCAATCTGATTTCAGTATTGACCCTCTGGTGATGCCCATGTGTAGAGTCTTCTCTTGTGTTCCTGGAAGAGGGTGTCTGCTGAGACTGGTGCAATCTTTTGCCAAAACTCGCTTAGCCTTTGTCCTGCTTCATTCTGTGCTATAAGGCCAACGTTGCCTGTTACTCCAGGTCCTTCCTGGCTTCCTACTTTTGCATTCCAGGCCCCTATAATGAAAAAGACATCTTCTGGGGTTGTTAACTCTAGAAGGCCGGGTAGATCTTCATAGAACCGTTCAACTTCAGCTTCTTCAGCATTACGTGTTGGGGCGTAGACTTGGATTATCATGATATTGAATAGTTTGGCTTGGAAACGAACAGAGATCGTTCTGCCCTTTCGGAGATTGCATCCTAGTACTGTATTTCAGGCTCTGTTGTTGACCATCAAGGCTACTCCATTTCTTCTAAGGGATTCCTACCCACAGTAATAGATATAATGGTCACTTGAGTTAAATTCACCCATTCAGGTCCATTTTACTTTGCTGATTCCGGAAATGTCGATGGTCACTCTTGCCGTCTCCTGTTTGACCACTTCCTATTTGCCTTGATTCAGGGACCTAACATTCCAGGTTCCTTTGCAATATTGCTGTTTACAACACCGGACTTTACTTCCATCACCAGTCTCATCCCCCACTGGTTGTTGTTTTTGCTTTGGCATCTTCCCTTCATTCTTTCTGAAGATATTTCTCCACTGATCTCTAGTAGCATTTTGGACACCTACTGACCTGGGGAGCTCATTGTTCAGTGTCCTGTTTTGATTTCTGTTCATGGGGTTCTGACAAGATGTGGTCCACTGGAGAAGGGAATGACAAACTACTTCAGTATTCTTGCCTTGAGAACCCCATGGACAGTATGGAAAAGTTCCAAGGTAGAATTGACCGAAAGAGTAACTTGAGAGAGGGTTTGAAGGTGGAAAGGGAGCAGCAGTCTCTCCTCTTGCAAGGGTGCTGTGCTTTGATGTGGTGACAAGTAGGTGCAGACATGCCTGCAGGCTCTGTCATGTCCTTGCTGTCGTCTGGGATACATCCACAACTCCCTCCTGACTCCTGGGCATCAGCACCCTCCCTGTCACTGGACACTTGGCTGCAGAGGTAATGGTTTCCTCTCCATTTCTCTACTGTTGGCCCTCAGCAGCCTCACTTTGGTGACTAGACTCTATGGCCTCTCCGTTTGCCTGGCTGGTGGCTCCGAGAGTCCCTTTTCAGACCTCACTTCTCAACCTGCTCCCACAGCTGACATAGAAGGCTCATTAATAATTCTCAGAATAATTTGTGCATGCACATGTGTGTCCTAAATCGCTTCAGTCATGTCCGACTCTGTGTGGCCCTGTGCACTGTAGCCCACCTCTGGCTTCCTCTGTCCATAGAATTCTCCAGGCAAAAATACTGCAATGGGTTACCATGTCCTCCTCCAGGGAATCTTCTCCACACAGAGAGAAGATTAACTCACATCTTTTGCAACTCCTGCACGTGGCTTCTTCATCACTAGTACCATACCCCAAACACATGGGCTGGATCTAGCTTCCCTTCTTGGGTGTGACTGATTGTTGTTCAGTCAGTAAGTCTTTGCAATTCTTTGCAATCCAGTGGACTGCAGCATCTCAGGCTCCTCTCTCCTCCACTTTCTCCGTGACTTTGTTCAAATTTCCTAGGGCATGAATGATAACGTTATGAGTATTTACAGACTCACAGGAAGGCTCAGGAAGACACACCGCAGGACTGGGCCCCAAGGGACCACTGCCACAGGATCACGAGGCCCTACTCCTCTCCCCAGCAATTTTTCCTTCTTAACTTTGCATAAGTGCAGTTGTCTCATGGACACAGCTGATGAGTGGACCCTTAAAGGCTTCAGATCCCTGGCTGCAAGGGAGTCTGGGAAATGGAATTTTCATCGCTCCAGCCTCTTCAATTCAGGAGGGTGAGCAGCAAGAGGAATGCATGTTGAAAAGCCATTTCTCACACAGAGATATGCCTGGGGATCGAATCTTTGACGTTACCATCTGGCCCAGGGTTTCCTTGTCAGGCCATGATGGTAGTGGGAGATCTTTGCCTCCCCAGCCCTGCAGATAATCCAAGGCCAGGCTAACTGGTCACCAGACTCGTTAATATGAACCAGTACTCACCTTGGTTCACCTTGATGAAATGAAGGAGGGGACGCAAACTTTATTTACCCAGCGTTATTCACATTCCTGGTCACTTACGTACATAGCGCCTCATCCCAGGCATTTTGTAGCTGAGGACGCATCAGACCCAAAGAGACTGAGGAAACTACCTCAGGTCACACAGCTAGTTATGGCAGAAGCTGGACCTGAGCCATCCTGTGGACCAAAGAATGCCTGCTCCTCACCATTACTGTATGCCTGCTGATATTCGGAGAAGCTTTTGTATAAAAGCCGTTCATTCTAATTAGGCACATTTTCTTGGCTGAGTAGTTTCAGGTGCTGGGGACATGATGGTGGGCAAAACAGGTGGCGGTAGATAAAGGGTATTGGTTGAGATGGGGTTTGTAAACGCTCAACAAGTCAGGAACTAGAAACAGATTTGGGGTTAAGTTGATATTGATGTGGTTTCTTTGTATTTAAATATGTGAGAAAAGATTTGTGCATCTACTTTTTTTGTTTTGAAATGGAGGTCCCTTGGTTTAGCTTTTGTTTTTCCTTTTTTGGAAAATATATTTATTTTGGACTGTGCCAGATCTTCGTTGCCATGAGAGAGCTTTCTCTAGTTGCGGTGCATGGGCCTCTCCTTGTGGTGGCTTCTCTTGTTCCAGGGTATGGGCTCTAGAATGCAAGTTCAGTAGTTTTCATGGGCTTAGTTGTCCCACAGCATGTGAAATCTTCCAGATCAATGGTCGAACCTGTGTCCTCTATACTGGCAGGCAGATTCTTAACCACTCGACCACCAGGAAAGTCCTGTCTTTCCTTCTTGAAAAATATTTCTCCCGTCTGAAAAAAACACAGACTATGGCAATTGATGGTTTGTCTCAGTGTCTGGGACACAAAATGGCATCGTGATTGTTGTTTTTTAGTTGCTAAGTTGTGTCCGACTCTTTGAGATGCCATGGACTGAAACTTGCCAGGACCCTCTGTCCATGCACGGTGGGGACTGTGGCAAAGTAATGAACCTGGAGAGCAGCTGGAAGTGGCAGTTTGGGTGTGGCTCCTGCTGGTCACGTGCATACATAGGTCCACGTGTTGCCAGATTGCCCACTTTCAATGATAAGTTGAAAATTCATATTTTGAGTTATGTCTTCCAATGATACCTTTTATATAGTTGTAACAAAACTTGCAAACCTATTGTGAAAATTAGGCCAACGTCTCTGTGGGTCAGATCTGGCCTGTGAGCTGTCAGTTTGCATCTTGTGTGGAAGAGCCTTAATTTAGGCATCAGAGATGCTGGGTTGCAGTCTGGGCTCTGCTGCCTTCCAGTAGCTGGGGTCAGAGGCAAGCCACAACACTTTCTGGACCTCAGTTTCCCATTCTGTAAAATGGGACTTCTGAGAACCACATGGTCTGCCGAACCCTTTACTAAACCAATATTTTCTAAACGGTGGCTCATAGAGTCAATTTAGTAGATTGTTACTTGCATCTTTTAAATAGAAAACAGGACAGGATGGAAACTAAGTGGATATATCATGATATTATAGCTTAGCATTGCCTTGTGGAACATATTTTAGCTTACACACATAATATGCTCACACATGTATCTATATCATACTGGGTCTTGATGTAATATTCATTTCTTATGCAGAGGGACTGAAAGGGAAGCTTTCAAACAAAGTGTTGTTCATGTCTTAATGCGCTCAATGCTGGCAACATTTCTGTGAGGTGGGTTTTCACCTCAACCCCATTTTACAGATGAGAACGCTGAAGTGCAGGGAGTGAAGTTCCCACAAACAGGAAAAGGAATAGCTGGGACTTGACCCCAGGCCACATCTGAACCATGTGCTATCTGACCTCTCCAGACAGCAACTGTGTGATCACGATGAAGGAGTTAACGCAAGTCAAGGGCTTAGCTGGGTGCCTGGGACAGAGCAGGTGTTGAATAAATGTAGAAGTCAGACTTGTGTGAGCAGCTCCTTATTCAGCCACACCATGTGGTGTATAGGAACCCATGGGCTATGAGAGAGAGGGGGACTGGGCTTCTGCAGTCCTGATACCCGTCGGGCGGTGAAGAGGGTATAAGGGCAAAGAGACACCCCCACCCTGTAGTCCGAGTTCCCCCAATACACATTGTTGCCCAAACACTTGATGGTTACGTTTTAAAATCACTATTTGGTTGCAGCTGGCTTATCCGTCATCCTTGAATGAACTGGTACATAGTTTGCTATCTTGAATTTATGGATTAACCCCCCCCACACACACACACACCATTTTGTCAAACAATTTAAACTATCACGGTGACGGTGTTATTAAACATTAGAGCAGTTATCTTTTATAGTCGGGCTGAGTGTGGCAAGAAGTGCTTCTGGGGTCGTGGCTGCTGATGGCTCTTGAGGCACCACAGCAGGTCACTTAATCCTTAACTTTGGGGCCTGAACAGATCCTCGAAGGTGCTGCAATATCAGGGAAGCACTCCCGCAAAGCAGGGGCGCAGCCCAAGAAGATACTTCTGGAATCCTTGCAGTGCTATTTCCATGCCTAACTTTGGGTGGCCCCTGCGGGCAGTTCGGGCCGATGGCGGGGTCGCACTGCCCTCTGGTGGTCACTGGCGAGCACAGCTTCACGGGTGCTGATCCGGCCCCATCGTCGCTGCTGTGGGCGCTGCAGCGGAATGGGGGAGCGCTCTGAACTCAGATTTCCCTTTACCAAGAAAGAATTGTCTGTCTATTCACATCCTAGGAGTTTCCCCAAATCCCTGTGAGTAAAAATGGCAGGCTGTATTGTCTATGGGTCCGTTTATAAGGGCTTGGAGATCTGGGGTGACAGAAATCAAAAGCAAGGTGGAAGGCACGGGAGAAGCTAGGAAGGACCACGAGGGGCCCTTTACGGGACCTGGGGACGTCATCCGTCCTCATCTGCGTCGGGAGAGAATGGTTTCCAGCGGGAAGGATGGAAGCACGGTGTCTGGTCAAAAACAGCTGGTTATGGGCTGTCTCAGGAACGTGAAGGCATTTTCTCATTTGATACCCTACACACAGTGTACTGAACCAAGCTCAAGTGGTTATCATCATGATATTTTCTTACAGATGATTAAACTTGGGTACCCATCCCCCAGATCAGGATGATTCTTCAAAATAGAAGTCGGATTATGCCCGTCTCCTCCTTTAAACTCTCTGGCGTCTTCTCACTGGATTTGGAAGAAGATCCAAACTCCAACCCAATAAAAAGTCCCACAGCCAATAAATATCAGTCCACTGCTGGTGGATATTCCGCTTGTTTTCATTCTTTGCTATTACAGACGGTGTTGTAGAAAAGAACTCTATACAGAATATGCATGCTTACTTAAATATATCTGTCGATAGATACTCAGAAGTGGAATTACTGAGTCGAACTTACAAATTGCATAGATATTGCCAATTTTTCTCCTTAGGAGTTGTACCAGTTTCAGCTTCCACAAGCAATGCACGAAGCCCCACAGCTCAACCAGCACTGTGAGTCATCAAACATTCAAACGTTTGTCAATCCGATGCGAAAAGTTTTATCTCAGTATATTTGCGTTTCTCTTACGATGAGCGAACTTGAACATCTTTGTATAAGTTTAAGGAACAGTTGCACTTTTAACAAATATATTAAAATGTGTGTAAATGCCCTAGGATCTTTTTTTTTTATTTGGGTTGCTGGTTTACTCTTTATTTGTAAGAGATTTTTATATATCAAGGGGGATTAACACTTGCTGTTGTCTGTGATTTGAATTTCAATTTGACTTTTGTCTCATATCTTTATTTGTATAATAGTAACTATTTATGGCTGTGCTGGGTCTCATTGCTGCCAGGGCTTATCTCTAGTTGGGGAATGCGGGCCTCCTCTCTAGTTGTGGTGCACAGGCTTCTCATTGCAGTGGCTTCTCTTGTTGTGGAGCACAGGCTGTAGGGCAAGTGGGCTTCAGGAGCTGGGGCTCATGGGCTCTGAGCACAGGATCAGTAAGTTGTAGTGCATGGGTCTAGTTGCCCCTGGACATGTAGTAACTTCCCAAACCTGATATCGAACTGGCATTTCCTGCATTGGCAGGTGGATTCTTTGCCACTGAGGCACCAGGGAAGCCTTACTTATGTATTTTAGTAAATTTTTAAGGTGTCAAATGTCTCAACTTTGTTTTGTTTTGTTTTAAAGCACCAGGTCTTATTCAAATATGCATCTATTGTTCTTGGGACACTGCCGGTGCATTGTAGATGCTCAATTAATATCTGATGGAGTAAAAATATCTTCTCCACTTGAATGATTGGTTTTGTAAGTAGACATCTGAGTCCATGAGATATAATACTACTATTTATTATGTGTTATATATATTGGGATGCTTTTGGCTGCAAATAACTAAGGAAGAAGAAACTCAAAATATTTCAACCATAAGGACATTTTAATCTCACAGCATAAATTTAACCTATCTTTCCTAAGCACTTTTCCTTCTAAGAATTAACCAATGTTCAATTAATAGAAATCTTTGTTTAATCATTTCTACCACATGTTTTACCTCATGTAGATTATTGTCTACAAATGAAGCCAAGTTAGAGGAAACAGTGTCCAGGGATAGAGACAAAGAGACTGAATTTAAAAGAATTTAAAGATACTCCTTGAATTCTGCATTTGGGGTGTTGGTGGTCATGGGGTCTGAGATCACACATTCCTCAACCTTTCAGCCAAGTAGGCCAATTTCTTTTAAAGCCACTTTGATGGTACTTATGCTATTTGCCATTGAAAAAATCCCATGTTAGCTCTCTGACTTCTAACTCCCTTGTGAAACAAACACCTTCATCCCTGGAGTTTGACCTGAAAACTTCTTTGATTTTCTGTCCTTCTGCTGAGCTAGCCAGGAAGTTCTGGTGTCGTGCTCACACTTCTAGAAAGCCAAGGGTTTTTGTTTGGGAGTTTTGCATAGTGCAGCTACTCTACTTCTAAGAGGATTCCAGAGGCCTGCAAGATACTGTTGGATAAAGAGTGAAGGCAAGAAGCCTGGGACCACTGAATCTTAGCTACCCAT
The DNA here is from genome assembly GCF_054371585.1 of Giraffa tippelskirchi. Taxonomy (NCBI): domain Eukaryota; kingdom Metazoa; phylum Chordata; class Mammalia; order Artiodactyla; family Giraffidae; genus Giraffa; species Giraffa tippelskirchi. Next base: position 15,450,773 of record NC_137290.1, read on the forward strand.
CCATCCATCCATCCATCCATCCATCCATCCATCTACCCAACACCCTCCAATCCATCCATCATCCATTCATCCATCCATCTATCATCCAACATTCATTAATTGCTATCTCTCTTATACATTGAGAAAGATAGTGCCTTTGTCCACTGAGAGCTCTGAGTCATCCCAGAATTCAGAATGAAACATTTACAGACTGTCAGCACCAGCCTTTAACATTCAATCATCACAATAGAAAAGTAGGTGACCACCTAGGCAGTTAATTTCAGAAATAAAGAACAGGTCTGTTTCACCCCAAACCTCTCCCTGTGTGGACAGCTTCAAGAGTCTACTATTCGTGACACTAATGGAAGCCTTATAAAATAGAATTTCTTTTTTTTATTAAGTGATTTAGTCTTTGTTAATTCTCAACAGAATTTTTCTTGAAAGCATTTGTTTCTTTTTTTTGTTTCTCTTTTATCAGTAGGGCTGAAAAAAGGTAGGAGAACTTTATACTTGGTTTGTTTTTTTTTCAATTTGTTAAAATATACTTGATTTGCAGTGCCATGTCAGTCTGCAAATCAGAAAGTGTCTCAGTTATACACATGTACACATTCTTTTTTTACATTCTTTTCCATTACGGTTTATCACAGGATACTGAATATTGTCCCCTGTGCTATCCATTAGGACCTTGTTGTGTATCCACTGTAAACATAGTAGTTTGCATCTACCAACCCCAGATTCCCAGCCCATCCCTATCCCCTCCATCCTTGGCAACTACAACTCTGTTCTCTATCTGACAGCAGGTGTGATGGTGGCTGGAAGGGACGAGTGGATAGCACGTGGTTAAAAGTGGGTACCGAGGTGCCTAGGTTATCAAACAATGAGAAAACAGGGAGGATCCAGGACCACATGACTGATTCCCTGGATGGTTCTTCTGCAGTCTCTTTCTTCTCGAGCCAGAAGTCAATTCATTCAGTACAACATTTACACTCATTAGAAGAAACTAATTCAGCAGATTACAGTGAGGTTGATCCGTGTTTTTGCCAGCTAACTCGAGGGATTCTTTACCTTCATTTAACTATCTGTCTATCTAACCATTATACCATTCTTGCAACTACATATCCAACCATCGCAGTATTACTATCAATCACCCATCAACCATTAGTCATTCTATCCACCTACCCATTCCATTACTCATCCATCCATTTAGCCACTCATTCATCCACTTAAGCATCTATCCAACTTTCCATCTCACCATACAGCCACTCACACATCCAGACAAGCATCCATCCGTCCACCTCACCGTATCACCATTTAGTCATCAATACACTTCAGTCACTCTGTGTTATATGACGAATTAAGACACTGTGAACCACAGCACACCAGGTCTCCCTGTCCATCACCAACTCCCGGAGTCCACCCAAGCCAATGTCCATAGAGTCAGTAATGCCATCCAACCAGGTCATCCTCTGTCGACCCCTTCTCCTCCCGCCCTCAATCTTTCTCAGCATCAGGGTCTTTTCTAGTGAATCAGCTCTTTGCCTGAGGTGGCCAAAGTATTGGAGTTTCAGCTTCAACATCTGTCCTTCCAGTGAACACTCAGGACTGATCTCCTTTCGGATGGACTGGTTGGATTTCCTTGCAGACCACGGGACTCTCAAGAGGCTTCTCCAACACCACAGTTCAAAAGCATCAATTCTTCTGTGCTCGGCCCTCTTTATACTCCAACTCTCACTTGTTTACACGACCCCTGGAAAAACCATAGCCTTGACTGAACAGAACTTTGTTGGCAAAATAACTTCACTGCTTTTTAATATGCTGTCTAGGTTGGTCATAACTTTCCTTCCAAGGAGGAAGCGTTTTTTAATCTCATGGCTGCGGTCACCATCTTCAGTGATTTTGGAGTCCAGAAAAAGAAAGTCAGCCAATGTTTCTACGGTTTCCACATCTGTTTGCCATACAGTGATAGGACCAGATGCCATGATCTAAGGCTTCTGAATGTTGAGCTTTAAGCCAACTGTTTCACTCTCCTCTTTCACTTTCATCAAGAAGCTCTTAGGTTCTTCTTCAGGTTCTGCTTTATAGGGGGTGTCATCTGCGTATCTGAGGCTATTGATATTTCTCCCAGTAATTTTGATTCCATCTTGTGCTTCCTTCAGCCCAGGGTTTCTCTTGATGTACTCTGCATACAAGTTAAATAAGTAGGGGGACAAATTAAAGCCTTGACGTACTCCTTTTCCTATTTGGAACCAGTCTGATATTCCATGTCCATTTCTAACTGTTGCTTCCTGACCTGTATACAGATTTCTCAAGAGGCAGGACAGGAGGTCTGGCGGATAGGGATGCTTGATGAATTTTTGGACCAACTGAAACAACACTGCAGATGGTGATGGCAGCCATGAAATTAAAAAACACTTAGTCCTGGGAAGGAGTGTTATGAGCAGCCTAGGCAGCATATTAAAAGACAGAGATGTTACTTTGTCAACAAACGTCCGTCTGGTCTGCTGCTGCTGCTGCTCAGTCGAATCAGGCATGCCCGGCTCTGTGTGACCCCATAGACGGCAGCCGACCAGGCTCTGCCGTCCCTGGGATTCTGCAGGCAAGCACACTGTAGTGGATTGCCATTACTTTCTCCAGTGCATGGGAGTGAAAAGTGAGAGTTCGCTCATCCGTGTCTAACTCTTTGCAACCCTATGGAACGAAGCCTACCAGGCTCCTCCATCTGTGGGATTTTCCAGACAAGAGTACTGGAGTAGGGTGCCACCTCCTTCTCCACCATCTAGTCAAGGCTATGGTTTTTCCAGTGGTCATGCATGGATGTGGATGGCATCACTGACTCTTTGTACCTGGGTTTGGGTGGACTCTGGGAGTTGGTGATGGGCAGGGAGGCCTGGTGTGCTGTGCTTCATTGGGTTGCAAAGAATCGGATATGACTGAGCGACTCAACGGAACTGAACTCAACTGAATCAACCTAAGGTACACCTAGGTCTAATCTTGTTAGGTGAGCAAGTGTTTACGTCTTCATTACAGCTAAAAGATACTCAAGGCCAGCTCAAGATAGTCACCAGCCTTCAATTTTTTACTGAGTGAATAGAGGGTGCTTGATGAATATACATGAATGCCCCCAGTTCCGTGCACTGTGAGGTTGTATGCCTACAGGGTAGAAACTATACAAGTGTCCTTTTGTTTCCAGGAGCACCATACATCCTTTCCTGCCTCTGGGGGCTCTACACTTTTGATAGCTGGGTCAGGACAGCCTCTCTGGAGGGGTGACATTTAAGTTAAGTGCCAGAGAAGGGGAAGGCTGGGGCCATGCAAATAGAAGGGTAGGTAGTCAAAGCTGGAAGAAGCACAAGCTGGAGTCAAGATTGCCGGGAGAAATATCAATAACCTCAGATATGCATACGACACAACCCTCATGGCAGGAAGTGAAGAAGAACTAAAGAGCCTCTTGATGAAAGTGAAAGAAGAGAGTGAAAAAGTCGGCTTAAAGCTCTACAAGTTTAGAAAACTAAGATCATGGCATCTGGTCCCATCACTTCATGGGGAAAAATGGGGAAACAGCGGAAATTGTGTCATACTTTGGGGGTGGGGGAGCTTCAAAATCACTGCTGATGGTGATGGCAGCCATGCAATTAAAAGAAGCTTACTCCTTGGAAGGAAGGTGATGACCAAACTAAATAGCATAGTTAAAAGCAGAGACATTACTTTGCCAACATAGGTGCATCTAGTCAAGGCTATGGTTTCTCCAGTGGTCATGTAAGGACGTGAGAGTTGGATGGGGAAGAAAGGTGAGCTCCGAAGACTTGATGCTTTTAAACTGTGGTGCTGGAGAAGACTCTTGAGAGTCCCTTGGACTGCAAGGAGATCCAACCAGTCCATCCTAAAGGAGATCAGTCCTGAGTGTTCATTGGAAGGACTGATGTTGAAGCTGAAACTCCAATACTTTGGCCACCTAATGTGAAGGGTTGACTCATTGGAAAAGACAATCGTGCTGGAAATGAAGCAAAAAGTGATCCATCATGGGCAACAGATGCCCTCTCTTTAATGCCTTTCAGCTCCCCCACTCTCCTCCCCTCAGCCTGGCTGAGCCTTTCATTCTCTGCAAAGATGGATGTTGGTGGCTGCATGGCCAATCCAGTCCCTGTTTAAACTATGTAATTTATTTTTCCTGGAGGAAATGAGCAAAGGGGAAGAGACTATCTCAGCAGCCTCCCTGCCAGGCCTGGTGGCTGCAGAACCCAGGTGGATTTGCAACTGGTGGAGAGGTGGAGACAAATAACCTGCTAAAATGGAGATATTAACAATACCGTCAGCTGGAACAGCCAAAGCCCCCTGTCCTGTCACCGTGTTTCACACTGCGCAGGTGCCCATGGCCTGGGCTAATGAGGCCCATCCATCAGGCTGGGAGAGCTGCTGGCACACAGACTTTCTCATTAGTGGGCTGAAGCTGCTGCTTGAGACACTGGTGGGAATTTTCAGGGGAGCTTGTCATATGGGGGTGCTGTATCCTAGTTTTCTTTGGTGGACTCCACTCTCTTCTAACCAGCTCAGGGGTGCAGAACAACAGTGTTTGATATTCCTAAGTCCACCTCCTTCCTACCAGGTGTATGCAGCAAAACACATAGCAGTCTACCTGTACCAGCTGTGTGACTTTAAAGAAATTAATTAATCTTTCTGAATCTCAAACATGTCCTTTATAAAATGAAGTGGGATGGTGCCCACTTTGTCAGGGGAGGGATTGGAGGATTAAATAAATAAATATTTATTCGTAAATAAAGAGTAATGGGTAAGGCCTGGGATTAGGTAGGGTGGCAATTACACCCCCCCCCCACCTGCTGGCTGTGATGGAGCCTACTGTCTGGCTCCCTACATTCGTTCTCCCCTTCTCTCTCAGAAAATGCTCCCGTATTTGTTTGTTTCTTCGCTAGGCAGGAGTGGCTGAGAATAAAGGCTACATCTTCCAGCTCCTTTTGTGGTAAGGTGTGATTTTCTGATGCACAAATCTGGCCATTGGGATTTGAGCAACAGCGATGTTGAACTGTGTCAGCTGTGCTCTTAAAGGGAAGAAGAGTCCGTCCCTCTCCCCTCCCCCTTTACTTTCCTGGTGCAGGGGGAGTGCAGAACTTGAGGGCTGAGAAGCCACCTTGGACTGTGTGGTAAGAACAGTACTTGGATTGGCAGAGCATCAAGACAGAGGGCGCCTGTTTCCCTGGTGCTGTTCCAGCTCTATAGGCAGCTAATGAGACAAAGAGACAGCTCTCGATTTTTTCAGCTGCTGGCTGGCATCTCTGGCAACACAAAGTCAATTTGACAGAAACTGGCCCTGTTGGGGACTACCTCATCCACTCCCTCAGCCTGCATTCAGTGACACACTGCTCCTGTGGACTTTGCACAAACAAGACGTTGAGGTGAGTTTTCGTTATGAGGGCAGATTTTTTTTTCTTCTTATTTAATTATTCAGTTCAGTTCAGTCGCTCAGTCGTGTCCAACTCTTTGCAACCCCATGAATTGCAGCAGGCCAGGCCTCCCTGTTCATCACCAACTCCTGGAGTCCACCCAAACCCATGTTCATTGAGTCAGTGATGCCACCCAACCATGTCATCCTCTGTGGTCCCCTTCTCCTCCTGCCCCCAACCCTACCCAGCATTAGGGTCTTTTTCAATGAGTCAACCCTTCGCATGAGGTGCCAAAAGTATTGGAGTTTCAGCTTCAACATCAGACCTTCAAATGAACACCGAGGGTTGATCTCTTTTAGGATGGATTGATTAGATCTCCTTGCAGTCCATGGGAATCTCAAGAGTCTTCTCCAACACCACAGTTCAAAAGCATCAATTCTGTGGTGCTCAGCTTTCTTCACCGTGCAACTCTCACATTCATACATGACCAGTGGAAAAACCGTAGCCTTGACTAGATGGATTTTTGTTGGCTAAGTAATGTCTCTGCTTTTAAATATGCTTTCTAGGTTGGCCATAACCTTCCTTCCAAGGAGTAAGCATCTTTTAATTTCAGTCACCATCAGCAGTGATTCTGGAGCCCAAAAAATAAAGTCTGGCACTGTTTCCACTGTTTCCCCATCTATTTCCCATGAAGTGATGGGACCAGATGCCATGATCTTAGTTTTCTGAACGTTGAGCCTTAAGCCAACTTTTTCACTCTCCTCCTTCACCTTCATCAAGAGGCTCTTTAGTTCTTCTTCACTCTCTGCCATAGGGTGGTGTCATCCGCATATCTGAGGTTATTAATATTTCTCCTGGAAATCTTGATTCCAGCTTGTGTTTCTTGCAGCCCATCATTTCTCATGATCTACTCTGCATATAAGTTAAATAAGCAGGGGGACAATATACAGCCTTGATGTACTCCTTTTCCTATTTGGAATCAGTCTGTTGTTCCATGTCCAGTTCTAACTGTTGCTTCCTGACTGGCATACAGGTTTCTCAAGAGACACGTCAGATGGTCTGGTACACCCATCTCTTTCAGAATTTTCCACAGTTTATTGTAATCCACACAGTCAAAGGCTTTGGCATAGTCAATAAAGCAGCAATATATGTTTTTCTGGAACTCTCTTGCTTTTTCGATGATCCAGCGGATATTGGCAATTTGATCTCTGGTTCATCTGCCTTTTCTAAAACCAGCTTGAAGATCTGGAATTTCACGGTTCAGGTATTGCTGAAGCCTGGCTTGGAGAATTTTGAGCATTTCTTTACTAGCATGTGAGATAAGTGCAATTGTGCTGTAGTTTGAGCATTCTTTGACATTGCCTTTCTTTGGGGTTGGAACGAAAACTGACCTTTTCCTGTCCTATGGCCACTGCTGAGTTTTCCAAATGTGCTGGCATATCGAGTGCAGCACTTTCACAGCGTCACCTTTGAGGATTTGAAATAGCTCAACTGGAATTCCATCACCTCCACTAGCTTTGTTTATAGTTATGCTTTCTAAGGCCCACTTGATTTCACATTCCAGGATGTCTGGCTCTGGGTGAGTGATCACATCATCATGATTATCTGGGTCGTGAAGATCTTTTTTTGTACAGTTCTTCTGTGTATTCTTGCCACCTCTTCTAAATATCTTATGCCTCTGTTAGGTCCGTACCATTGCTGTCCTTTATCGAACCTATCTTTGCATGAAATGTTCCTTTGGTATCTCTAATTTTCTTGAAGATATCTCTAGTCTTTCCCAATCTGTTGTTTTCCTCTATTTCTTTACACTGATCACTTTCTTATCTCTCCTTGCTATTCTTTGGAACTCTGCATTGAGATGGGAATATCCTTCCTTTTCTCCTTTGCTTTTTGCTTCTCTTCTCTTCCCAGCTATCTGTAAGGCCTCGTCAAACAGCCATTTTGCTTTTTTGTGTTTCTTTTCCATGGGGATTTTCTTGATCCCTGTCTCCTGCACAATGTCACGAACCTGTGTCCGTAGTTCATCAGGCACTCTGTCTATCAGGCCTAGTCCCTTAAATCTATTTGTCACTTCCACTGTATACTCATAAGGGATTTGATCTAGGTCATACCTGAATGGTCTAGTGGTTTTCCCTGCTTTCTTTAATTTAAGTCTGAATTTGGCAATAAGCAGTTCATGATCTGAGCCACAGTCTGCTCCCGGTCTTGTTTTTGCTGACTGTATAGGTACTTGCAAATTTAGCTCAAATGAATCCTTTTATACTTCTAAATTTTAGTAATGCTTTTTCACCTTAAAATCCATTTGCTTGACAGTAATAAACTGGGGAAAATTCTGAAAGAGATGGGAATACCAGACCATCTGGCCTGTCTCTTGAGAAACCTGTATGCATGTCAGGAAGCAACAGTTAGAACTGGACATGGAACAACAGACTGGTTCCAAATAGCAAAAGGTGTACGTCAAGGCTGCCTACTGTCACCCTGTATATTTAAGTTATATGCAGAGTAGATCATGAGAAACGCTGGGCTGGAAGAAACACAAGCTGGAATCAAGATTGCCAGGAGAAATATCAATGACCTCAGATATACAGATGACACCACCCTTATGGCAGAAAGTGAAGAAGAGCTAAAGAGGCTCTTGATGAAAGTGAAAGAGGAGAGTGAAAAAGTTGGCTTAAAACTCAACATTCAGAAAATCAAGATCATGGCATCTGGTCCCATCACTTCATGGGAAATAGATGGGGAAACAGTGGAAACAGTGTCAGACTTTATTTGGGGGGGGGGCTCAAATATTACTGCTGATGGTGATGGCCCCCATGAAATTAAAAGACGCTTACTCCTTGGAAGGAAGCTTATGTCCAATTTAGATAGCATATTTAAAAGCAGAAACATTTCTTTGCCAACAAAGTTTCGTCTAGTCAAGGCTATGGTTTTCCCAGTGGTCCTGTATGGATTGAGAGTTGGACGGTGAAGAAAGCTGAGAGCGGAAGAATTGATGCCTTTGTACAGTGGTGCTGGAGAAGACTCTTGAGAGTCCCTTGGACTGCAAGGAGATCCAACCAGTCCATCCTAAAAGAAATCAGTCCTAAGTGTTCATTGAAAGGTCTGATGTTGAAGGTGAAACTCCAATACTTTGGCCTCCTCATGTGAGAGTTGACTCATTGGAAAAGTCCCTAATGCTGCGTAGAATTTGGGACAGGATAAGAAGACGAAGACAGATGATGAGATGTTTGGATGGCATGACCGACTCGATGGAGATGTGTTTCGGTAAACTCCGAGAGTTGGTGATGGACAGGGAGGCCTGGCGTGCTGCGATTCATGGGGTCACAAAGAGTCGGACATGATTGAGCAACTAAACGATACTGAGTACAGCTGCATTGGCTTTCATTGTCAGTATATATATATATATATATTCTTATTGTGTATTTTTCAACTGTTGTATATATTAGGAATCTTTCATATTTAGCCAGCTTTAAACAAACAAAGAAAAAAGAAACTGTCAGAAAATCTCTTGCGTTGAAACTTTGCCTTATTCCCATTTATTGTGATGAAATTTGGCTTTTTTGGATATCAGTTTACTTTGTGTCTTCTATTTGTCAGACTTCCCTTGTTTTCTTGTATCACTTCTTTGCCATATTTTAAAAATGTATTTATCTTTGCATGTGTTGGTTTTCATTTCCATGAGGGCTTTCTCTAGCTTAAGGTGGCAGGGGCTACTCTTTAGTTGTGGCGTTGAGGCTTCTCATTGCAGTGGCTTCTGTTGTTGTCCAGCAATGGCTCAGGTCAAGTGGACTCAGTAATTACGCCTCCCGTGCTCTAGAACACAGACTCAGTAGTTGGAATGCATGAGCTCAGCTGTTCCATGGCATATGGGATTCTCCTGGATCAGGGATGAAACCAGTGATTCCTGCATTGGCAGGTGGATTTTTTTACCACTGAGCCCCCAAGGAATTCCCCTCTTCTTTGCTTTATTTTTAATTACATTCTTTGCTCATTCAGTCTTTCCCCTTTGTTATGTGCAAAGTCAGGTTCCTGTTTTCTTTCTCTGCTGACTCCCCTGGAGAGAGACCCTCCTCTGAGTTTCTGCAGATGGATTTAGCTTTCTCCCCCACCCCCACAGGCCCAGGGAGTATTAATGACACCCTCTTTGGGTTCCTGAGGGCTAACTCTGCACAGGTCCTCTGCTGGCCCCCTTGGCATCTGTTCTCTGTAGGTGTGACAGAGAAAAAGGCAGTTCAGAGAGGGTTGCCACTGGCTGAAGGCCACACAGCTAACAATGGCAGAGCAGGGATTCAGGGCAAAATGCGCTCTGCTTGTCACCTGTTTCTGTGAGAGGCAGGTGGCTGTAGGGTGAAGCGAGGGAGAGACCTGGGACACAGAATTGAAAGAGGCACCTCCAGGACTTCCCTGGGTGTCCAGTGGTTCATACTCTGTGCTTTCACTGCAGGGGGCATGGGTTCAAGCTCTGCTTGGAGAACTAAGGTCTCAAAAAAAGAAAAAAAAGAACTATTTTATTCAGCTTTCCTCATAACTCTGTTGGTAAAGAATCTGCCTGCAATGCAGGAGACCCCAGTTCCTGGGTTGGGAAGATCCCCCGGAGAAGGGATAAGCTACCTAATCCAGGATTCTTGGGCTTCCCTGGTGGCTCAGCTCGTAAGGAAACTGCCTGCCATGCAGAAGACCTGGGTTTGGTCCCTGGATCAGGAAATCCCCTGGAGAAGAGAAAGAACACCCCCTCTAGTATTCTGGCCTGGAGAATTCCATGAACAATATAGCCTAAGGGGTCACAAAGAGTTCGATATGACTGAGCGAATCCACTTCACTTCACTTCAGTTTATAAAGCGGCATCTCTGTCAGCTCTACCTCTTCGTGGCTCACTAAGGGAGCCTTAGACCAGCAGTTCTTGAAGAAGGAGGAGTGACTGTGACAAATTCTAGGGGTGTGGTTTTTGACTGTTTTCATGATATGGGGGGCCACTACACATGGGGGCAGGTGCCTGCTTCATGGCATACACGTTAGACGTGAATGATTCTCAAATGTCCTGCCAGATATTTAGGTAAGTCCAAACCCATTCATAATACCCTGAGTGGAGGCCCTTATCTGCACTTGTCCCATAAGTTTAATAAAAGATTTCCAGGGCTGCAATTATGGTGCAAACTGGAGAAGTCAATATTTTGTTTTATTCAGAGCCTAACCATGGGTTGCTTTGCAGTTTGTGGCAATCACATGATGGCCACAGTACCTCGATGGCTTTGTGAATGGCCGAGACTGCACACTTGTGTCCTCCTGCATTTGCCAGGCTGAATCCTCAGTGAGGGCACATTTGGGTGCAAATGTGAGTGCTCAAACATTTACCTACGGGAGCATGCATTGTTGTGAGTATAAATACATGTGTGTGCTCAGTTGTGTTCAACTCTTCGTGATGCTATAGACCCCAGGCTCTTTTGTCCTGGGATTCTCCAGGCAAGAATACTGGAGTGGGTTGCCATGGCCTCCTTCAGGGGACCTTCCTGACCCAGGGATCTAACCTGTGTCTCTTATGTCTGCTATATAAGGTCTGCCTAAGTAGACCTTATGTCTACTGCATAAGGTGGAATCTTTACCACTACCGCCACCTGAGGAACTGAATCCTTGAGTATAAATGACCTACTCTTAGTTCTTTAAAAAAAACATTATGTGGACCATTTTTAAGCTCTGTATTTAATTTGTTATCATCACTTCTTTTATGTTTATGATAACATAAACACTTGTTTTATGTTTTGGTCTTGAGACATGTGGGATCTTAGCTCCATGTGGATAGAAGCTGCACCCGCTGCATTGGAAGGTCAAGTCTTAAGCACTGGACCACCAGGCAGTTCACTCCCTATTTCACTTTGTGTTACTGGATGTTGATCTCCAGGACAGTTTTTTTTTTTTTTTTTTAATTTCCTGGGACAGAACATTTTGGTTTTAAGATGGTTTTATTATCCATCAGTATTTCATTTCAGGATAGTAAATGATCATTTCAAAACATCTGCTACACCACCCTAGGAAACCCCCTTTAATGTGAGAAGGCAAGTGAATAGCAGTGACAGCTCTATGGACTTCTCTGTCATTCTCCAGCTAAGAATGAGAGGGCAGGTAGTGGGGTGTCCATGACCAGGAGCCTAAGCGGGTCCTCAATCTAACTGATAGAAGCAAAGTTTCTTTTGATCACTCTCACATGCTCAGGGTAGAGTTTCTTCTCAATTAGATCTGTACTTGGAAAAGGGGCTCTAGACTCCCCCTCCTACCCCAGAAGAGGGCTTCACATAGGCTTACCTGAGACCAGCTCTCGACCCGGTACACCCGTTCTGGAACCATGTGGTAATTCATTAGGTTCACACCACTGATTTGTTCAGACCCTGGTATATCACCCTTATCAGTCAGTTCACTCTCTTAGTCATGTCTGATTCTCTGCGACCCCATGGAATGCAGTACGCCCTTCCGTACACTTCCTTGTCCATCAACAACTCCCAGAGTTTGCTGAAACACCTGTCCATTGAGTCTGACACAGGGGTACAGAGAGGGGACAGGGGTTGCTTTACGGTGCACAGCTCCTTCTCTGTGACACCCTGTGAGCTGTTTCCATTTTATGTCTGTACACAGCACATTGGGATCAGGAATTTCCAGCACGGAGTTTAGTGCTGCTATGGACACATCACATGCACCCACTGGCCCATTTCAAGTGCTATGTTACCATGTTTTAAAAGGGAAGCTCTCTGGACCAGAAGAGCACATAGATGTGCTCATTAATCTGATGTGATTTCCATGATGACTCTACTCCAATAAAAGGGACAAAAGAAAAAAAGGAAAAACCCATATCTTTGTTTACAGATGATTAACTAGAAACAACCCCGCTCACCGCAGTTTGCAGAAGAGAAGACCGTAGAAAGCATTCAAGTCCGAAGCTCCAAAACAGAGATTTTCTTTGCTTTGTGGTTCCTTTAAAGACACTCACACCTTCTTGGTAAGAGATGGCCATGCTTCATAGAAGTGAAAAGTCAAAGGCGAGACACACTCGGAGGACATTTGAGCCTGAGATGAAGCATGTATGTAATATTTATATGATGGAATTTTAGGTTTATATGTCAATATGAAACAAAAACAGTTTGAGGGGAAGCAGGACACCACTCTGCCGTTACACTCTGTATGCTATAGTACCATTTTGTATGTATGTTCAAGAAGCATTGAACAAAGCAAAAAGGTGATGTATGTATAGGATAAAAATTAATTGTACGATACCATTTCAGTACATTTTGTTGTACACTTTAATCTTGTTTCCTTTCTCTTCATTATTGATAAGAGGATGTGAACTGTATAGTTTCCAGCTAGTTACTCATAATAAAAAGAAATAAAAAAGAGGGTACTAGAGGAAAACAAGAAAGAACATTTGTCAATTGCAGTTGTCAAAAGAAACAAAAACCTAGCCTTCTTTGTGAAGCATAATTGCTTTTCGCATACGGAAGTCTTTTTTTCACAATTTCTTTGTATAACATTTGTATGAAACTTAAATATCTTCTCTGATGAGGGTGTTTCTTTGTGACTGAACCAGTAGATTCACGAGGTATGTTCTTATGGGTTCTCCCCACCCCCTAATTTTTTCAGAATCTTCACCTTTTTTAAATGAAGCTGTTTTGGAAAAAATATGCCTTGCTCTTCCTCGAACTGACAGTTTTCCATTTGGTCAGGATGGATGTATCAGGTTTGGGCCAAAGACGGAGACGGGGTCACATGAGGTCAGGAAGGTTTCTCTCCACATTACAAATAAATGTCCCCACTTGCAGCTTTCCTGGGAAGTTCAGTTCTAGAGAATTTACTGACAGAGATGGAGACAGAAGGGAAATCTGGGGTCAGTCTCAGAAGAACACTGGCAGGGAATGAATTTGTCTTTCAGTAGCCAAGATGGCAACCTGAGCTACAAGGAGCTCTGTGGGCAACGTGTGACCTTGACTCTGCCCAGGCACATCCTGGTCATTTCATCTTCATGGGTCACATAAGTATTTTTTTTTTCCATCATTTAAACTTGGGAACACTCCTCAGCTCCATGGCTAGACAAAAGCAGGGCATGTTTGGCCCCTCAAGCCATCCCTGGCTGGTGTTGTGAAAGGAATGGAATGGAACTGGTTTAGAGAAGACCTTACAAGAGCTTCCTTATTCTTCTCTCGGGGTATGGGAGCCTGCCACGTGGAAGGTGGCAGTGTGTGTCACAACTCCCAGTTGATGGATATTCAGGTTGTCTGCTGATACCAGCCATGGCCAGCAGACCAGCCTTGTGTGCAAGTCATCAGCTAGGTGAGGGACCTATGGAATTCATCTCAGGAGGTTACATCCAGGGCTCAGGGACTGGCCAGGACTTGGAGGTTCCAGACAGGGAAGCAGGACCTTCTGCCTCTGACTTTAGTCTGAGTGGGCTGTTTTCAGGGCTCAGTGGCTCAGAGTCTAGAAATGAGGAGGAGAGGGAGGCCACCAACTGTCTGCCGTGGTCCTTTCTCCTTTCTCTGAGCAATGGCTAAGCACAGGGCAGGATGGGCCCCACCACCTACCCCCTTCTACCACTGCCCCGACCTGCACAGTTGGCCTGGTAGGTCTCCTGCTGCTGCTAAGTCCCTTCAGTTGTGCCCGAGTCTGTGGGACCCCATCGATGGCAGCCCACCAGGCTCCCCTGTCCCTGGAAATCTCCAGACAAGAACACTGAAGTGGGTTGCCATTTCCTTCTCCAATGCATGAAAGCGAAAAGTGAACATGAAGTTGCCCAGTCGTGTCTGACTCTTCACGACTCCATGGACTGCAGCCTACCAGGCTCCTCCATCCATGGGATCTTCCAGACAAGAGTACTGGATTGGGTTGCCATTGCCTTCTCCATTGGTGGGTCTAGAGATGACCTTTAATGCAGCCAGGCACTATCGCCACCTAATGGTCGTCATGGAGAACTGCAGCCCTTAGAGCGGAAGCTAGACCCAGGAGGGCACCGGTGGAGGGTCATTCATGAAACAGTTGTGTGCTGAGCATCTGTGGGGAACCAAGCACTGAGGACACAGGCTCTGCCTTCATCCATCTGACATTCTCACTGGGAAGCAGATCTGTATATGATAGACTCTTAGGTGGGACAGAATCAAATATGTAGCATATGGAAGGGAAGTAGTTGGTGTGATTGGGGACGGCCTCTTGTAGAACTGGCCTTTGAACTGAAACCTTTATGTGGGAACTGAGCACGATGTCTTCAGCAGTGATTTAGTAGTGCCGGCTGAATGTTAGAAGTGCCTGGCAAGTATTAAAACAACAGTAAATGTTCAGGTGTCACCCTCTTTCCCCAAGTAACGATATCTGACTCTCTCAGGTGGGGTTGGGGCATTCATAAGTTCTTCAGGTGATTCTGCTGGGCAGCTAGATCTCAGAGCCTGTACCTTTATTGGAAGAACACCCAAGGTAGAAGGGAGAGCAACTAAAAAAACCTGAGGGGGCTTCTGGATCTTCTCAGAATAGGAGAAAGTTGAGGGGGCCAGAATGAGGGATTCATCATTGGAGATGGAGCTGATGAGATCAGAGAATGAAAAGAAATCAAGGGGTATGGGGGCTGAATTATGATCAGAAGGAACTGGGAAGCCAGGTTGGTTAACATTTTAAAAAGGATTTATTGACATAGCATTTAAAGTGTATAATTGCTTTGGGTATTTCACATTTTTTTTTTAAATATGGTAAATGAGATGTAACAAAATTTGTCCTTTTCATCATTTTTTAAGTGTGTTAGTCAAGGTTAGGGTTTAAACATGTAAATCAGCAGGAAAGGAACATGATAAATGTGCACCAAACCAAGCAAAAGAGGAGGAGATAGAGAGTCTTCCGGAAAAAGAATTCAGAATAAGGAGGTTAAAGAAGATCCAAGATCTGGAAGACAAAATGGAGTTACAGATAAATAGCCTGCAGACAAGGATTGAGATGATGGTGAATCATTGAACAGGGACCTAGATGGGAAAAAAAAGAGCCAATCAATAATGGATAATGGAATATATGAGATCAAAAACTCTCTGGAGGGAAAGAAAAGTAGAATACCAGAGGCAGAAGATAGGATAACTGAGGTAGAATTGAATGGTAGAAATAAATGAAGCAGAGAGGAAAATAGAAAAAAAAAGAATTAAAAGAATAGAGAACAACCTCAGAAACCTCTGGGACAATGTTAAAGGCCCCAACATTTGAATCAGAGCAGTCCCAGAAGGAGAAGAGAAAAAGAAATGCCATGAGAAAATACTTGAGAAGATAATAGTTGAAAAATTCCCTAAAAAGGGAAAGGAAATAGTCACCCACATGCAAGAAACCCAGAAAGTCCCAGGCTGGATAAACATAAAGTGAAACACCCCAAGACACATATTAATCAAATTAACAAAGATCAAACACAAAGAACAAATATTAAAAGCAGCCAGGGAAAAACAACACATTACACACAAAGGGATTCTCATGAGAATAACAGCTGATCTTTCAACAGAAACTCTTCAGGCCAGAAGGGAATTGCAGGACATGCTTCAAGTGATGAAAGAGAAAAACTTTCAACCCAGATTACTGTACCCTGCAAGGATCACATTCAAATATGAAGGAGAAATCAAAATCTTTACAGACAAGTAAAAGCGGAGAGAATTCAGCACCACCAAACTAGCTCTTCAACAAATACCAAAGATCTTCTCTAGGCAGGAAAAACAGAATGGCTGCATAAACCTGAACCGAAAATACTAAAGCAAATGGCAACAGGATCATACCTGTCAATAATTACCTTACATGTAAATGGGTTGAATGCAGCAATCAAAAGGCAGAGACTAGCTGAATGGATACAAAAACAAGACTGCTACTTATGTTGTCTACAAAAGGCCCACCTCAAAACAAGGGACACATACAGACTGAAAGTGAAGGGTTGGGGGGAAAATAAAACAGAAGAAAGCAGCGGTAGCAATACTCATATCATATAAAATACACTTTAAAATAAAGCCTGTGGAAGAGACAAAGAAATACACTATATAATGATCAAAACATCAAACCGAGAAGAAAATGTAATTTTTAAAAATACATAAACACCCAACATAAGAGAACAGCAATATGTAAGGAAAATGCTAACAAGCATGAAAGGGAAGATTAACAATCACACAATAATAGTGGAAGATTTTAATACCACACTCACACCTATGGATGGATCAAGTAAACAGAAAATCAACAAGGAAACACAAACTTTAAATGATACATTAGAACAGAGAAACCTAATTGATATCTATACTAATTTTACACTGAACAATGAATTTCACATTTTTTCTCAAGTACACATGGAAACTTCTCCAGAAGAGATCACATCCTTGGCCATAAGTCCAGGCTTGATAAATTCAAAAAACCTTGAAATCATTCCAGGCATATTTTCTGATCACAATGCAGTAAGACTAGATGTCAACCGCAGGAGAAAAACTGTTAAAAATTCAAACATATGGAGGCTGAATGTCACGCTGGTAAATAACCAACAAATCACAGAGGAAATCAAAAAGACATCAAAATATGCATAGAAGCAATTGAAAATGAAAACACAACAAGCCAAAACCTATGGGACATTGTAAAATCACTGCTAAGGCGAAGGTTCAGAGCAAAACAGCCTTACCTCAAGAAACAAGAAAAAAGTTAAACAAATACCCTAACCCTCTGCCTAAAGCAACTAGAAAAGTAAGAAATGAAGAACCCCATGGTTAATAGAAGCAAAGAAATCATAAAATAGGGCACAAATAAATGTAAAAGAAACAAAAAAGACTAGAGCAAAAATCAACAAAGCTAAAAGCTGAATCTTTGAGAAGATAAATAAAATTGACAAACCATTAGCCAGACTCATCAAGAGGCAAAGGGAGAAGAATCTAATCAACAAATTAAAAATGAAAATGGAGAGATCACAACAGACAACACAGAAATACAAATGATTATAAGAGACTACTATCAGTAACTATATGCCAATAAAATGGACAACTTGGAAGAAGTGGACAAATTCTTAGAAATGTACAACTTTCGAAAACGGAGTCAGGAAGAAACAGAAAATCTTTACAGACCCACCACAAGCACGGAAATGGAAAGTGTAATCAGTAATCTACCAGCAAACAGAAGCCCAGGACCAGACGGCTTCACAGCTGGATTATACCAAAAATTGAGAGAAGAGCTAATATCTATAGTACTCAAACTCTTCCAGTTGCAGTGGAATGCAGACTTCCAAACTCATTCTATGAAGCCACCATTAACCTACTACCAACACCAGACAAAGATGCTACAAAAAAAGAGATAACTACAGGCCAATATCACTGATGAACATAGATGCAAAATCCTTAACAAAATTCTAGCAAGCAGAATCCAACAGCATATTAAAATGATCATATATCATGACCAAGTGGGCTTTATCCCAGGGATACAAGGGTTCTTCAATATCTACAAATCAATCAACATAATACACCACATTATCAAATTGAAAGATAAAAAAACATATGGTTATCACAATAGCTGCAGAGAAAGTCTTGAACGAAATTCAACATCCATTTATCATCAAAACACTCCAGAAAGCAGGCATAGAAAGAACATACCTAAACATAATTAAAGCTATATATGGCAAATCCACAGCAAACATTATCCTCAATGATGAAAAATTGAAAGCATTGCCCCTAAAGTCAGGATCAAGGTAAGGATGTGCACTCTCACCACTACTATTCAACATAGTTTTGGAAGTTTTGGCCAAGAGGAATCAGAGCAGAAAAACAAATACAAGGAATCCGGATTGGAAAAGAAAAAGTAACACTCTCACCGTTTGCAGATGCCATGATCCTCTACATAGAAAACCCGAAATACTCCACCAGAAAATTACTAGAGCTAATCAACGAATATAGTAAAGTTGCAGGATACAAAATGAACACGCAGAAATCCCTTGTATTCCTGTGCACTAACAAGGAGAAAACTGAAAGAAATATTAAAGAAACAATTCCATTCACCATTGCACCGAAAAGAATAAAATAGTGAGGACTATATTTACCTAGAGAAACAAAAGTCCTGCATATAGAAAACTAGAAAACACTGGTGAAAGAAATCAAACTGGACACAAAGAGATGGAGAAATAGACCATGTACATGCATTGAAAGGATCAATATACTGAAAATAGGTATACTACCCAAAGCAAACTATAGATTTAATGCAATCCCTATCAAGCTACCGACGGTATTTTTCAGGGAACTAGAAGAAATAATTTCACAATTTGTATGGAATTACAAAAAACCTCTAATAGTCAAAGCAATCTTGAGAAAGAAGAATGGACCTGGAGGAAATGCCTTGCCTGATTTCAGGCTATACTACAAAGCTACAGTCATCGAGACAGCGTGGTCCTGGCACACACACAAAAAAGATATATAGATAAATGAATCAAAATAGCAAGCCCGGAGATAAATCCACGCACCTATGGATACTTTATCTTTGACAGAGGAGGCAAGAATGTACAATGAAGACAAGACAATCTCTTTAACAAGCATGCCGGGAAAACTGGTCAACCACTTGTAAAAGAATGAAACTAGAACACTTTCTAACACTGTACTCAAAAATAAATTCAAAATAGATTAAAGATCTAAACGTAAGACCACAAACTATAAAACTCCTAGAGGAAAACACAGGCAAAATACTTTCTGACAGAAATCACAGCAGGATCCTCTATGACCCATATCCCAGAGTAATGGAAATAGAAGCAAAAATACACAAACGGGACCTCATTAAAATTAAAAGCTTTTGCACAAAGAAGGAAACTCTAAGCAAGGGAAAAAGATGGCTTTCACAATGGGCGAAAATAATAGCAAACGAAGCAACTGACAATGAATAAATCTCAAAACTATACAAGCAATGCCTGCAGCTCAATTCCAGAAAAGTAAGCGAGCCATTCAAAAAATGCGCTAAAGAACTAAACAGACATTTCTCCAAAGAAGACATACAGATGGCTAACAAACACATGAAAAGATGCTCAAATCACTCATTATCAGGGAAATGCAAATCAAAACCATAATGAGGTACCATCTCACACTAGGCAGAAAGGCTGCTATCCAAACGTCTACAAACAATAAATCCTGGAGAGGGTGTGGAGAAAAGGGAACCCTCTTACACTGTTGTTGGGAATACAAACTAGTAGAGCTACTATGGAGAACAGTGTGGAGATTCCTTAAAAAAAAAACTGGAAATGGAACAGCCATATGTAACAGCAGTCCTACTCCTGGACGTAAGCCCCAAGGGAACCAGAACTGAAAGAGACACATGTGCCCCAATGTTCATCGCAGCACTGTTTATAATAGCCAGGACACGGAAGCAACCCAGATGTCCATCAGCAGAAGAATGGATAAGAAAGCTGTGGTATATATACACAATGGAATATTACTCATATATCCAAAAGAATGCATTTGAATCAGTGTTAACGAGGTGGATGAAACTTGACCCTATTATACAGAGTGAAGTAAGCCAGAAAGAAAAGCACCAATAACACACACAAACACACACACACACACACACACACACACACACACACACACACACACACACACACACCTATGCCATATGTATATATATATATATATGGGCTTCAGAAAGATGGTAATGATAACCCTATATGCAAGACAGGAAAAGAGACACAGATGTATAGAACAGTCTTTTGGTCTCTGTGAGAGAAGGCAAGTGTGGGGTGGATTCGGAGAATAGTGTTGAAACATGTATATTTCCATATATGAAACAGACCTCCAGTCCAAGTCTGATGCATGAGATAGAGTGTTCAGGGCTGTGGCACTGGGGTGACCCAGAGGGATAGGATTGGACGGGTGAGGGGTTCAGGATGGGAAACACATGCACAACTGTGGCTGATTCATGTCAATGTGTGGCAAAACCACTACAATATTGTAGACTAATTAGCCTCCAATTAAAATAAATAAATTAAAAAAAGAAAGAAAACTAAAAAATTCAAAACGAAAAACATGTAACTGTTTTCTAAACTGCAGTGTTCACAGACCATCTTCATCTTGGACTACATGAGGACACCACCTCTATTATTACTTATTTTTTTTTAATCCAGCAAAAGAAAGGTGACTCTCGTTCCTTCTAGCATCACTGGTGTGGGTGTATCCCACGTGCTGAGCTGTGTGGTTGAGAGATTGGTCCGTACAGGAATCTTTTGGTCTCCATGACAACCCGAGGAGGCAAGTACTAATCATAGTCCACTGTCAAGATGAGGAAAGTGATATGCTCCATGTCACACAACAGGTCAGTCAGCACCACAGCCTGGATTCAAATGGGTCTACCCGACTCACAACCCAGGTCAGTGACCCCCTCAGAGGGACACTGGCCCAGAGTCTGTGGCACTATAATAATTTGACAAAATGCCTCTCCCTGACTCCACTGCCCATGGGGTTGGACATTGTTCCTTACTTAGTCTAGTTTTGCAAAGAGGCTTGATGGTTAAATGAAGTTAGAGGGGTGTCAGCTTTCTACTTGAAAAGAATAAAATCCATTACAGGTAACTTTGAGCAGGAAAGAAACTTATTAAGAATATTAAGTGACACAGATTTTTGGGAGGGAAGGCTGGAGAGGCAGCCATGACAATATAGAAATTAATTGCAGGATCTTCTGTCACTCATTGGAAAAGACCCTGACGTTGGGAAAGATTGAGGGCAGGAGAAGAAGGGCATGGCAGAGCATAAGAAGGTGGGTTGGCATCGTCAACTCAATGGACATGGGTTTGGGTGGACTTTGGGAGTTGGTGATGGACAGGGAGGCCTGGCATGCTGCAGTTCATGGGGTCGCAGAGAGTCGGACTCGACTGAGTGACTGAACTGAACTGAACTGTCACTACCACTGGCTTCAGACACAGCGGCTGTCACTAGTGAGATGGCTTATGTCTCTTGCACCTCTGCTAGATTGAATTCTATGCATCAGAATCCACTTGCATTGCTTTCACCTGTAGGTGTATCCATTGGTTAAGCCTGCATTCCATGTGGCTGTAGTAATTGAGTCTTAGGTGCCATCTGGATGTATTTGATTGGCTGAGCCTGGGTACCATCTAGGTGCATCTAATTGATTGAGCCTATATCACATGGTTACATTCTGACTGCAAAGGAGGTGGCAAAAATGAGATTCTGACTGTTTCTAGTGCAGATTTGTAAGATGGACAATTAAAGCATTGACTAAAAAGTCTCCTCCCTGCAGACTTGTCCACAGTCTCTTTATCAGTCAGGTCAGCTTTTCAAAGCTCAATTCATCCTACTAAGTAAAGCGGAAGGGTTTAGTAAGTCAAGTGGTCTGTGCTCTGCTGTGTTAATTTGTCTAGGCTAGTTCTACATTTCCTAGAATCCCTTTCTTTGATTTTGAGTTCAGTCAGTCTGTTCAGTGGCGTAGTTGTGTCCATTTCTTTGCGAGCCAATGGACTGCTTCAAGTCAGGCCTCCCTGTCCATCATCAACACCCCGCAGTTTACTCAAACTCGTGTCCATTGAATTGGTGATGCCATCCAACCAACTCGTCTTCTGTTGTCCCCTTCTCCTCCCACCTTTGATCTTTCCCAGCATCAGGGTCTTTCGAATCAGTCAGTCCTTCATGTCAGATGGCCAAACTATTGGAGTTTCAGCTCAGCATCAGTCCTTCCAATGAATATTCAGGACTGATGTCTTTTAGGGTGAACTGGTTGAATCTCCTTGCAGTCCAAGGGATTCTCGAGAGTCTTCTCCAATACCACAGTTTCACAGCATGAATTCTTTTGGTTCTCAACTTTCTTACTACTCCAGCTCTGACATCCATACATGACTACTGGAAAAACCATAGCTTCGACTATGCTATTCCTCTGCCTTTTGTAAAACCAGCTTGAACATCTGGAAGTTCATGGTTCACATATTGCTGGAGCATGGCTTGGATAATTTTGAGCATTAATTTACTCGTGTGGGAGATGAGTGCAATTGTGCGGTAGTTTGAGCATTCTTTGCAACTGCCTTTCTTTGGGATTGGAATGAAAACTGAACTTTTCCAATCCTGTGGCCACTGCGGAGTTCTCCTGATTTGTTGGCATATTGAGTTCAGCACGTTCATAGCATCATCTTTCAGGATTTCAAAATAGCTCTACTGGAATTCCAGCACCTCCACTAGCTTTGTTCCTAGTAATGCTTTGTAAGGCCCACTTGAATTCATATTCCAGAATGTCTGGTTCTAGGAGAGTGATCACACCATTGTGATTATCTGCATCGTGAACATCTTTTTGTACAGTTTTTCTGTGTATTCTTGCCACCTCTTCTTAATATCTTGTGGTCTAGAGGCACACAGATATCGTCTATGCCTGCCCAGCGGCTCCCTACCAGAGACTTCAGTGCTCAGACCACTGGATGGGAAATGATCTGAAGCTACTCTTCCACAGCCTCTTAAAAAAAAAAAAATTCACAGAAAAGTGGTTGAAAGAAATTAAAAAAAAAAAAAACAAAGTCATGTAGCAAGGTGAGAACCTTGACAGTAGAGAAGGAGGAGCATGTGGCAAAAAGCATAGGTTCTTGGGGAATAGGATTGTCCTTAGTAACGATATTTGCATTTCAAAACTTAGGAACATTGCGTCTTATAATGTATCTTCCTAGGGACATGGTCCTTGTATTGTAATTTATCAAAATCCACTGACTTTCATAAAAAGTATGAATTTTTACAACATATGCAAAAAATTCTAGTCAAATCTCACTCATTAGGTTAGTCATATCCATGGTTTTAAATACTATTTCAAAACGGAAAATATTAAATTTCAGGAAAAGGGGTTTTAATATTATTATAAAGCATCATGAAATATCCAAAAACTTTCCCTTACTGTATCAACGGATACAAAAACATAAAATTCCCTTTACTTGATAAAATAATGAGTTAAAAGTGAAAAAAAAGAGTAAGAGGCCTTGTAGTTGTCTATATACAAGAAGCTAGGTGATGATTTCCATTTTACGTTAGTCATAGTGGTGGTCACTCTAATGAGAAGTAACGTTATATTTTTCAAAACATCCAATAAATCAAAATTCTCAGGTGAAAAGAAAACTCATAGGTTCTGGAAAAGAGAAGCCCTGATGGGATAAAGTCACATAACCCCTTCCTCATAAAGTTAAGAATGTGCTCAAAAAGTGACAAGCACAGTGAGTAATCCTCACTAAATGGCTCTCTGTTTTTCTGATTAGATGTTGTCTGCTCCCTTTCAGTAGTTGGGGGTATTTTCTTTCTCTTTAGCCCCAGATTACTGCCACCCAAGGGAGGGGATGAGAAAAAAGTGACAGCAACACCTCTGTGTAATAAACCCACTGGTATCTTTCGTGGAGAAGAAGAAGGATTTCATAATTTCACTTTCTAGTACTCAAGGAAGATGGTCCCAGCATAGGCAGGGCTTCCTGGCCAGTATCCACTACATCAGATCCACTGTGGAGGCTCCCTTGTGGTGCATGGATGGTGGGGAGGAGAGTCTGCACACAGAACAGCAGTGGGCGTGTTAACCCAAGTGTCTCTGGGAGACACAGGCGGTCAGCTCTGGGAACAGAGTCATACCAGCAAGTTATTAGAACAGCCACAACTTATCTTCATGCAGAAAACATTTTTTGGTGATCTTCTCAAGATCTCAGAAGTTAGGATGTTCAATACCATGATATCAAGCTAGTAGTCTATCAAGTTAATTGCACACGATTTTTGTTTGATTATTC
The DNA here is from genome assembly GCF_054371585.1 of Giraffa tippelskirchi. Lineage (NCBI taxonomy): Eukaryota > Metazoa > Chordata > Mammalia > Artiodactyla > Giraffidae > Giraffa > Giraffa tippelskirchi. Next base: position 15,474,878 of record NC_137290.1, read on the forward strand.
TTTTTTTTTTTTTTTTTGTCATGCTACAGAGCTTATGGGCTCCCTGTACCCTGACCAGAGAATGAACCCACACCCTCAGCAGGGAACGCACGGAATCCTAACCACTGGATTACCAGGGAATTCCTCATCTTTTTAAATCTGAGTAATTCGGTAAAGAGCAGAGCAGAGACTGTGATCACCCCTATTCCCACCATCTCCAAAACACCACTTCCTGACATTATCACTTTCTTGCTTCCAATCTTGTACACACTCACAAATGTCTGTGAAAAACGACTAAAGTGAAAGTGTATGTGCTTGAGTGTATGTTTACTGGGCATATTGGCAAGAATTTGAAGATATCTGAAGAACAGCTTCTGTCAGCCCGTTGGTATCTCTGTGATTGTCTTTCCAGCCTCTCCTGGAGAGAACGCTAGAGTCTGCCACTGAGCCCTTTCAGATTAAGTCAGCGTTCTTCTGGTCTGCCTGCCCCAGTGGTGAAATTTGCTTTCGAAGTTAAGGTATCACTCTAGGCAACTCTGTGGATCCTGCAGGGATTTTGTTGTCTCCAGTTTGATATTCAAGCTGAGCCTAAAGCACAGGAGAGAATGATCCTGTGCTTCCCATTTCCAAATTCGTTTTCTCTGTGGCAGCACTGGCATTAATCTGGGAATACCTTAGGTACAATTCCCAAGCATTTTTTTCATTCCTAGTACATCATATCTCTACCCTTAAACTCATCACAGAAAATCCAGAAACAGCAAAATAAGAGAAAAAGAAAAGTGTCAGCCAAATCCACCCATTAAGTGGCCCTGGTGTACCATGCTGACTGCTCCCCACGCAGGCTTTTACTCTCTGAAAAGTTTTTTTGAAGTTTTTGGTCTACACATTGCCTTGGGATGTCCAGTGATTTTGCAGACCTATACCAGGCTTCTGGTGGAGGGAAAGAAAATCACCGGTGTTCCGTGAGAGCTGGGATTTTCATTTTCATACTCTAGCTGCTATCGGTGACAAATTTCCCACAACTCCCTTTCTGGCTCTCAGCTGCCACTCCTGTCATTAACTTCCCATGACACTCGGATGTGTTCCCAGGGCATGCTTCATGCTGAAGGAGGGTACTGTATGCAAAGTACTCTGTAGGTATGCAATTGACTCTGCCTGATTATTATTATTGTTATTATTATTATTACTTTTTTTTTCTTTTTTGCCTCAACACTGTTAACAGGCTTTCTATAGTTAGGGCAAGCAGGAGCTACTCCTCATTGCAGAGTGCAGTCTTCTCATTGAGGTAGCTTCTCCTGTTGCGGAGCAAAGGCTCTAGAATATGTTGTCAGTAGTTGTGGCCTGGGGGCTTAACTACTCTATAGCATGTGAAATCTCCTGGGGCCAGGGATTGAACCTGTGTCCCCCTGCATTGCCAACTGGATTCCCAACCACTGGGCCAGCAGAGAAGTCTGACTCCGCCTAATTGAAAAGATAAAATTAACATGAGGAATGCCTATAGAAAGATACGGAGATGCTCACAAAATAGGAAGAAAGGGTTAGCAGCCAGGCCTTTCAAGGCATGTGAAACAAGCAAATTTGGGGATCAAAATATCAAGAGCCCACTGGTATTTTCTTCTGCACCCTACTCTTGGGATGAACTAAGGCCAACCACATTTTGGAATTGTGTTCGTGCCCCAAAGCCCAAAGTGGGAGATAGAGGGATTTTCTTTGGCTTGGTCACTCAGTGCATGCAGGGGACTGGATGACTGCCCCTCAAAACACCAAAGATGTTCTTTGATACCGGAAGAAAAGAGAATGGAGGCTGACTGGGCATGAGCACAGGGAGCCACTGTTGTTTGGGAAGTTAATGGAAGCTCTGATCCTGCTTCTCCCAGAAGACAGATACTCACAGTACTCTCACGCACTCGGGGACAGAGTGAAACACAGCCCTAAGCCCACCCATGGGTCTCCTGGTAAAAAGCTCCCAGCTCCCCACAGTGACACTGTCTCTTCTCCATCCCCCTGCCCTCTTCCGTCTCCCCAGCACTTGCAACTTCTCCACTGATGGCTTCCACGGTTCCGCCCCGGGAGCCAGCTTGTGCCTAGGTTCCAGTGTGCACTATGCTGTGGACTGGATCAGAAAGCTGGCCTTCTGCGACCATTGGGTGAAGGAGATATACAATGCCTACAGAAACAGTGTCGGCAGTGAGTGGGCCAGGGAGAGGGCCATCCATGGTGGTTGAAGGGTCTGTCTGCCTGGGCTCCAGGAGCACCCCAGGACCAAGGGAAATTCATTAAGAATGGATGCTATCATTCATATCCCACCTGCTCGGTGCCAGCTTCCAAGAGGCTTACAAATCCTAGCTCACTCAGTGTTGCCCTCATGACACCCTCTGGGAGAGGATCTCATCATCCCCACTTTGGGTCTGGGGAAGCTGACGGAGAGATGACTTGTGTTGCCCGTCCATGATTATGCCTCCAGCCCCACCGTGGTGCTCCACATGTGGTCCTTGGACCAGCAGCATCAGGGTCACATGCAGGGTCTTGGAAATGCAGATTCTTTGGTCCCCATCTCAAACGTGTCAGATTGACAGCTCTGGGGTGGGATTTGGCCCTCTGAATCTTAACTGGACCTCCAGGTGATTCTGATGCTTGTTGGAAGTTGAGGACTTCGGGCTTCGCCCTGACTACTCAGACTGTGGTCCCTGGAGCAGCCACACGAGTTTATCTCCTGGGAGCTTGTTAGAAATGTGGACTCCAAGCCCCTCCCAAGGCATCTGGGTCAGATCTGTGTCTTTAACAAGACTCCCAGGTGATTCGTGAAAACATTCGTTCTCAAGCTTGACTCCTATTGGGATCCCCTGACGAATTTACCGTTCTGCTTTTTTGGCCTAGCTGCTGCTTGGCATTGGGACTTACTGAGTTCCCTGGGGGATTCTAATGTGTGGACAAGTTATGAAAGCCACCAGCTTCAGTGTCAGGAGAGGATTGGTTTATCATATTGTACAAGAAACCTGGAAGGTGCTGGAGGCAGGGTTGATTCACCAATGACCCTTGATCACTATTTCTGGAGTTCTCTAAGTCTTTGACTCTTTACAGGTGAGGCTGCTTCTCCCCCAGGAGGCACATGGGGATGTTTTTGATTATCATGATGACTCTAAGCAGCTACTGGCTGGTAAAGGGAATACAATTTGAGTAGGCGGATAATAAAATGTGCCATCTACACCTTGACCCCGTTCTCAGAAAGAGTAAAGTCCCAGGAAGAACTTCGGGCCTCTGACTGGATAAAACCCATTGCTAGTCCCAATGCTGCCACTTTCTTACTCCCCAAGCCTTAGTTTCTAAGTCGGTGAAATGGGGATAAAAATACATATACCGTTCCAGCCTCCTGGAAGGCTCCTCCCCTTGCCCAGCTCTTTGGACTCATCCTTTTCCAGCTCCGGCTCACTCTAGAGGAAGCATTCCCTCCCAGCTCGCACTCCCACCCTCCAGCTCAGCCAGGCCTGCCCGCAATTCCCTCCACCAGCTCCCAATATTTCTCCTCCTCTCTTGTCAAGAAACATTTACCTTTGTGACACATGGTTTCATCAACGACCCTCCATGTGGAATGTAAGTTCCATTAGCTGAGCACCTACTGTGTGCTGGCCTCTCATGCACAGTCACTGTGCAAGGGCAGTGAGCAGAACACACAGGCCGTCTCATTCTTCACTAAGCTCACAGCCTGGCTACAAGCAGTCAGCACCTAAGTGTAACAAGTGTGTCAATTGACCACCAGATCTTTGGAGAAAAATAAAGTGGAGAAGGGAGAACAGAGGAGTGTCTAGGGGTGGTCGGGATGGGAGGGTAGGTGGTGATCAAGGCCGGCCTGGTTTCGAGGTGACAGCAGGACACAGGTGGGAGGAGAGGAAGTAAGCCCAGTGAGCATAAGAAGGACGGAATTTCCCGAGAGGAAGCAAGGAGTTCAAAGGTCCAAAGGCTGGAGCTTCCTGTGGAGAGGAGAGTGCCCTCAAGGATGCACCAAGCAAAAGGCAAGGGGTGGGGTGGGGATGGTGGGGTCATGGAGGTGCCTGGGGCCTTCAGAGGCACTTCAACTTTTTGTCCAAGCACTTCTTTTTAAAGAAGATTTCTTTAACTTTAACAGTGAATTGATATAGAGGAATTTTGTTACCTGTCTGTCCTTAACACTGGTGGTTCAGGGACCCCAATGCAGGGGCACAGGTTTGACGCCTGCTTAGGGAACTGAGATTCTGCATGCCACATGATATGGCATGGCATATATTCAGTTTGGAGGAGACAATATTAATAATAGCTATAAGGATGACCATGAGAAAAGCTGAGCACCGAACAATTGATGCTTGTGAACTGTGTTGCTGGAGAAGACTGTTGAGACTCCCTTGGACTGCAATGTTATCCAACCAGTCCATTTTAAAGGTAATCCATTTGGAATATTCATTGGAAGGACTGATGCTGAAGCTCCAATACCTAGGCCACGTGATGGGAAGTAGTGACTGATTGGAAAGGACTCTGATGCTGGGAAAGATTGAAGGCAGGAGGAGAAGGGGACGACAGAGGATGAGCTGGTGGGATGGCGTCACTGACTCAATGGACAGGCGTTTCAGCAAACTCTGGGAGTTGGTGATGGACAGGGAAGTGTACGGAAGGGCGTACTGCATTCCATGGGGTCGCAGAGAATCAGACATGACTAAGAGAGTGAACTGACTGATAAGGGTGATATACCAGGGTCTGAACAAATCAGTGGTGCGAACCTAATGAATTACCACATGGTTCCAGAACGGGTGTACCGGGTCGAGAGCTGGTCTCAGGTGAGCCTATGTGAAGCCCTCTGCTGGGGTAGGAGGGGGAGTCTAGAGCCCGTTTTCCAAGTACAGATCTAATTGAGAAGAAACTCTACCCTGAGCATGTGAGAGTGATCAAAAGAAACTTTGCTTCTATCAGTTAGATTGAGGACCTGCTTAGGCTCCTGGTCGTGGAAACCCCACTACCTGCCCTCTCATTCTTAGCTGGAGAATGACAGAGAAGTCCATAGAGCTGTCACTGCTATTCACTTGCCTTCTCACATTAAAGGGGGTTTCCTAGGGTGGTGTAGCAGATGTTTTGAAATGATCATTTACTATCCTGAAATGAAATACTGATGGATAATAAAACCATCTTAAAACCAAAATGTTCTGTCCCAGGAAATTAAAAAAAAAAAAAAAACTGTCCTGGAGATCAACATCCAGTAACACAAAGTGAAATAGGGAGTGAACTGCCTGGTGGTCCAGTGCTTAAGACTTGACCTTCCAATGCAGCGGGTGCAGCTTCTATCCACATGGAGCTAAGATCCCACGTGTCTCAAGACCAAAACATAAAAGAAGTGTTTATGTTATCATAAACATAAAGGAAGTGATGATAACAAATTAAATACAGAGCTTAAAAATGGTCCACATTATTTTTTTTTTTTTTAAAGAACTAAGAGTACGTCATTTATACTCAAGGATTCAGTTCCTCAGGTGGCGGTAGTGGTAAAGATTCCACCTTATGCAGTAGACATAAGGTCTACTTAGGCAGACCTTATGTAGCAGACATAAGAGACACAGGTTTGATCCCTGGGTCAGGAAGGTCCCCTGAAGGAGGCCATGGCAACCCACTCCAGTATTCTTGCCTGGAGAATCCCAGGACAAAAGAGCCTGGGGTCTATAGCATCACGAAGAGTTGAACACAACTGAGCACACACATGTATTTATACTCACAACAATGCATGCTCCCGTAGGTAAATGTTTGAGCACTCACATTTGCACCCAAATGTGCCCTCACTGAGGATTCAGCCTGGCAAATGCAGGAGGACACAAGTGTGCAATCTTGGCCATTCACAAAGCCATCGAGGTACTGTGGCCATCATGTGATTGCCACAAACTGCAAAGCAACCCATGGTTAGGCTCTGAATAAAACAAAATATTGACTTCTCCAGTTTGCACCATAATTGCAGCCCTGGAAATCTTTTATTAAACTTATGGGACAAAGTGCAGATAAGGGCCTCCACTCGGGGTATTATGAATGGGTTTGGACTTACCTAAATATCTGGCAGGACATTTGAGAATCATTCACGTCTAACGTGTATGCCATGAAGCAGGCACCTGCCCCCATGTGTAGTGGCCCCCCATATCATGACAACAGTCAAAAACCACACCCCTAGAATTTGTCACAGTCACTCCTCCTTCTTCAAGAACTGCTGGTCTAAGGCCGCCCTCCCTTAGTGAGCCACGAAGAGGTAGAGCTGACAGAGATGCCGCTTTATAAACTGAAGTGAAGTGAAGTGGATTCGCTCAGTCATATCGAACTCTTTGTGACCCCTTAGGCTATATTGTTCATGGAATTCTCCAGGCCGGAATACTAGAGGGGGTGTCCTTTCTCTTCTCCAGGGGATTTCCTGACCCAGGGACCAAACCCAGGTCTTCTGCATGGCAGGCAGTTTCCTTACGAGCTGAGCCACCAGGGAAGCCCAAGAATCCTGGATTAGGTAGCCTATCCCTTCTCCGGGGGATCTTCCCAACCCAGGAACTGGGGTCTCCTGCATTGCAGGCAGATTCTTTACCAACAGAGTTATGAGGAAAGCTGAATAAAATAATACCTTTTTTTTTTTTTGAGACCTTAGTTCTCCAAGCAGAGCTTGAACCCATGCCCCCTGCAGTGAAAGCACAGAGTATGAACCACTGGACACCCAGGGAAGTCCTGGAGGTGCCTCTTTCAATTCTGTGTCCCAGGTCTCTCCCTCGCTTCACCCTACAGCCACCTGCCTCTCACAGAAACAGGTGACAAGCAGAGCGCATTTTGCCCTGAATCCCTGCTCTGCCATTGTTAGCTGTGTGGCCTTCAGCCAGTGGCAACCCTCTCTGAACTGCCTTTTTCTCTGTCACACCTACAGAGAACAGATGCCAAGGGGGCCAGCAGAGGACCTGTGCAGAGTTAGCCCTCAGGAACCCAAAGAGGGTGTCATTAATACTCCCTGGGCCTGTGGGTGTGGGGGAGAAAGCTACATCCATCTGCAGAAACTCAGAGGAGGGTCTCTCTCCAGGGGAGTCAGCAGAGAAAGAAAACAGGAACCTGACTTTGCACATAACCAAGGGGAAAGACTGAATGAGCAAAGAATGTAATTAAAAATAAAGCAAAGAAGAGGGGAATTCCTTGGGGGCTCAGTGGTAAAAAATCCACCTGCCAATGCAGGAATCACTGGTTCCATCCCTGATCCAGGAGAATCCCATATGCCATGGAGCAGCTGAGCTCATGCATTCCAACTACTGAGTCTGTGTTCTAGAGCACGGGAGGCGTAATTACTGAGTCCACTTGACCTGAGCCAATGCTGGACAACAACAGAAGCCACTGCAATGAGAAGCCTCAACGCCACAACTAAAGAGTAGCCCCTGCCACCTTAAGCTAGAGAAAGCCCTCATGGAAATGAAAAACAACACATGCAAAGATAAATACATTTTTAAAATATGGCAAAGAAGTGATACAAGGAAACAAGGGAAGTCTGACAAATAGAAGACACAAAGTAAACTGATATCCAAAAAAGCCAAATTTCATCACAATAAATGGGAATAAGGCAAAGTTTCAACGCAAGAGATTTTCTGACAGTTTCTTTTTTCTTTGTTTGTTTAAAGCTGGCTAAATATGAAAGATTCCTAATATATACAACAGTTGAAAAATACACAATAAGAATATATATATATATATATACTGACAATGAAAGCCAATGCAGCTGTACTCATTATCGTTTAGTTGCGCAATCATGTCTGACTCTTTGTGACCGCATGAATCGCAGCACGCCAGGCCTCCCTGTCCATCACCAACTCTCGGAGTTTACCGAAACACATCTCCATCGAGTCGGTCATGCCATCCAAACATCTCATCATCTGTCTTCGTCTTCTTATCCTGTCCCAAATCCTACGCAGCATTAGGGTCTTTTCCAATGAGTCAACTCTCACATGAGGAGGCCAAAGTATTGGAGTTTCACCTTCAACATCAGACCTTTCAATGAACACTTAGGACTGGTGTCTTTTAGGATGGACTGGTTGGATCTCCTTGCAGTCCAAGGGACTCTCAAGAGTCTTCTCCAGCACCACTGTACAAAGGCATCAATTCTTCCGCTCTCAGCTTTCTTCACCGTCCAACTCTCAATCCATACATGACCACTGGGAAAACCATAGCCTTAACTAGACGGAACTTTGTTGGCAAAGAAATGTTTCTGCTTTTAAATATGCTATCTAAATTGGACATAAGCTTCCTTCCAATGAGTAAGTGTCTTTTAATTTCATGGGGGCCATCACCATCAGCAGTAATATTTGAGCCCTCCCCCAAATAAAGTCTGACACTGTTTCCACTGTTTCCCCATCTATTTCCCATGAAGTGATGGGACCAGATGCCATGATCTTGATTTTCTGAATGTTGAGTTTTAAGCCAACTTTTTCACTCTCCTCTTTCACTTTCATCAAGAGCCTCTTTAGCTCTTCTTCACTTTCTGCCATAAGGGTGGTGTCATCTGCATATCTGAGGTCATTGATATTTTTCCTGGCAATCTTGATTCCAGCTTGTGTTTCTTCCAGCCCAGCGTTTCTCATGATCTACTCTGCATATAACTTAAATATACAGGGTGACAATAGGCAGCCTTGACGTACACCTTTTGCTATTTGGAACCAGTCTGTTGTTCCATGTCCAGTTCTAACTGTTGCTTCCTGACATGCATACAGGTTTCTCAAGAGACAGGCCAGATGGTCTGGTATTCCCATCTCTTTCAGAATTTTCCCCAGTTTATTACTGTCAAGCAAATGGATTTTAAGGTGAAAAAGCATTACTAAAATTTAGAAGTATAAAAGGATTCATTTGAGCTAAATTTGCAAGTACCTATACAGTCAGCAAAAACAAGACCGGGAGCAGACTGTGGCTCAGATCATGAACTGCTTATTGCCAAATTCAGACTTAAATTAAAGAAAGCAGGGAAAACCACTAGACCATTCAGGTATGACCTAGATCAAATCCCTTATGAGTATACAGTGGAAGTGACAAATAGATTTAAGGGACTAGACCTGATAGACAGAGTGCCTGATGAACTACGGACACAGGTTCGTGACATTGTGAAGGAGACAGGGATCAAGAAAATCCCCATGGAAAAGAAACACAAAAAAGCAAAATGGCTGTTTGAGGAGGCCTTACAGATAGCTGGGAAGAGAAGAGAAGAGAAGCAAAAAGCAAAGGAGAAAAGGAAGGATATTCCCATCTCAATGCAGAGTTCCAAAGAATAGCAAGGAGAGATAAGAAAGCGATCAGTGCAAAGAAATAGAGGAAAACAACAGATTGGGAAAGACTAGAGATATCTTCAAGAAAATTAGAGATACCAAAGGAACATTTCATGCAAAGATAGGTTCGATAAAGGACAGCAATGGTACGGACCTAACAGAGGCATAAGATATTTAGAAGAGGTGGCAAGAATACACAGAAGAACTGTACAAAAAAAGATCTTCACGACCCAGATAATCATGATGGTGTGATCACTCACCTAGAGCCAGACATCCTGGAATGTGAAATCAAGTGGGCCTTAGAAAGCATAACTATAAACAAAGCTAGTGGAGGTGATGGAATTCCAGTTGAGCTATTTCAAATCCTCAAAGGTGACGCTGTGAAAGTGCTGCACTCGATATGCCAGCACATTTGGAAAACTCAGCAGTGGCCATAGGACTGGAAAAGGTCAGTTTTCGTTCCAATCCCAAAGAAAGGCAATGTCAAAGAATGCTCAAACTACAGCACAATTGCACTTATCTCACATGCTAGTAAAGAAATGCTCAAAATTCTCCAAGCCAGGCTTCAGCAATACCTGAACCGTGAAATTCCAGATCTTCAAGCTGGTTTTAGAAAAGGCAGATGAACCAGAGATCAAATTGCCAATATCCGCTGGATCATGGAAAAAGCAAGAAAGTTCCAGAAAAACATATATTGCTGCTTTATTGACTATGCCAAAACCTTTGACTGTGTGGATTACAATAAACTGTGGAAAATTCTGAAAGAGATGGGTGTACCAGACCATCTGACGTGTCTCTTGAGAAACCTGTATGCCGGTCAGGAAGCAACAGTTAGAACTGGACATGGAACAACAGACTGATTCCAAATAGGAAAAGGAGTACATCAAGGCTGTATATTGTCCCCCTGCTTATTTAACTTACATGCAGAGTAGATCATGAGAAATGATGGGCTGCAAGAAACACAAGCTGGAATCAAGATTTCCAGGAGAAATATTAATAACCTCAGATATGCGGATGACACTACCCTATGGCAGAGAGTGAAGAAGAAGTAAAGAGCCTCTTGATGAAGGTGAAGGAGGAGAGTGAAAAAGTTGGCTTAAGGCTCAACGTTCAGAAAACTAAGATCATGGCATCTGGTCCCATCACTTCATGGGAAATAGATGGGGAAACAGTGGAAACAGTGTCAGACTTTATTTTCTGGGCTCCAGAATCACTGCTGATGGTGACTGAAATTAAAAGACGCTTACTCCTTGGAAGGAAGGTTATGGCCAACCTAGAAAGCATATTTAAAAGCAGAGACATTACTTGGCCAACAAAAATCCATCTAGTCAAGGCTACGGTTTTTCCACTGGTCATGTATGAATGTGAGAGTTGCACGGTGAAGAAAGCTGAGCACCACAGAATTGATGCTTTTGAACTGTGGTGTTGGAGAAGACTCTTGAGAGTACCTTGGACTGCAAGGAGATCCAATCAATCCATCCTAAAAGAGATCAGCCCTGGGCGTTCATTTGAAGGTCTGATGTTGAAGCTGAAACTCCAATACTTTTGGCACCTCATGCGAAGGGTTGACTCATTGGAAAAGACCCTAATGCTGGGTAGGGTTGGGGGCGGGAGGAGAAGGGGACCACAGAGGATGACATGGTTGGGTGGCATCACTGACTCAATGAACATGGGTTTGGGTGGACTCCAGGAGTTGGTGATGAACAGGGAGGCCTGGCGTGCTGCAATTCATGGGGTTGCAAAGAGTTGGACACGACTGAGCGACTGAACTGAACTGAATAATTAAATAAGAAGAAAAAAAAAATCTGCCCTCATAACGAAAACTCACCTCAACGTCTTGTTTGTGCAAAGTCCACAGGAGCAGTGTGTCACTGAATGCAGGCTGAGGGGGTGGATGAGGTAGTCCCCAACAGGGCCAGTTTCTGTCAAATTGACTTTGTGTTGCCAGAGATGCCAGCCAGTAGCTTAAAAAATCGAGAGCTGTCTCTTTGTCTCATTAGCTGCCTATAGAGCTGGAACAGCACCAGCGAAACAGGCGCCCTCTGTCTTGATGCTCTGCCAATCCAAGTACTGTTCTTACCACACAGTCCAAGGTGGCTTCTCAGCCCTCAAGTTCTGCACTCCCCCTGCACCAGGAAAGTAAAGGGGGAGGGGAGGGGGACGGACTCTTCTTCCCTTTTAGAGCACAGCTGACACAGTTCAACATCGCTGTTGCTCAAATCCCAATGGCCAGATTTGTGCATCAGAAAATCACACCTTACCACAAAAGGAGCTGGAAGATGTAGCCTTTATTCTCAGCCACTCCTGCCTAGCGAGGAAACAAACAAATACGGGAGCATTTTCTGAGAGAGAAGGGGAGAACGAATGTAGGTAGCCAGCCAGTAGGCTCCATCACAGCCAGCGGGGGGTGGGGGGGCTGTAATTGCCACCCTACCTAATCCCAGGCCTTACCCATTACTCTTTATTTACGAATAAATATTTATTTATTTAATCCTCCAATCCCTCCCCTGACAAAGTGGGCACCATCCCACTTCATTTTATAAAGGACATGTTTGAGATTCAGAAAGATTAATTAATTTCTTTAAAGTCACACAGCTGGTACAGGTAAACTGCTATGTGTTTTGCTCCATACACCTGGTAGGAAGGAGGTGGACTTAGGAATATCAAACACTGTTGTTCTGCACCCCTGAGCTGGTTAGAAGAGAGTGGAGTCCACCAAAGAAAACTAGGATACAGCACCCCCATATGACAAGCTCCCCTGAAAATTCCCACCAGTGTCTCAAGCAGCAGCTTCAGCCCGCTAATGAGAAAGTCTGTGTGCCAGCAGCTCTCCCAGCCTGATGGATGGGCCTCATTAGCCCAGGCCATGGGCACCTAAGCAGTGTGAAACACGGTGACAGGACAGGGGGCTTTGGCTGTTCCAGCTGATGGTATTGTTAATATCTCCATTTTAGCAGGTTATTTGTCTCCACCTCTCCACCAGTTGCAAATCCACCTGGGTTCTGCAGCCACCAGGCCTGGCAGGGAGGCTGCTGAGATAGTCTCTTCCCCTTTGCTCATTTCCTCCAGGAAAAATAAATTACATAGTTTAAACAGGGACTGGATTGGCCATGCAGCCACCAACATCCATCTTTGCAGAGAATGAAAGGCTCAGCCAGGCTGAGGGGAGGAGAGTGGGGGAGCTGAAAGGCATTAAAGAGAGGGCATCTGTTGCCCATGATGGATCACTTTTTGCTTCATTTCCAGCACGATTGTCTTTTCCAATGAGTCAACCCTTCACATTAGGTGGCCAAAGTATTGGAGTTTCAGCTTCAACATCAGTCCTTCCAATGAACACTCAGGACTGATCTCCTTTAGGATGGACTGGTTGGATCTCCTTGCAGTCCAAGGGACTCTCAAGAGTCTTCTCCAGCACCACAGTTTAAAAGCATCAAGTCTTCGGAGCTCACCTTTCTTCCCCATCCAACTCTCACGTCCTTACATGACCACTGGAGAAACCATAGCCTTGACTAGATGCACCTTTGTTGGCAAAGTAATGTCTCTGCTTTTAACTATGCTATTTAGTTTGGTCATCACCTTCCTTCCAAGGAGTAAGCTTCTTTTAATTGCATGGCTGCCATCACCATCAGCAGTGATTTTGAAGCTCCCCCACCCCCAAAGTATGACACAATTTCCGCTGTTTCCCCATTTTTCCCCATGAAGTGATGGGACCAGATGCCATGATCTTAGTTTTCTAAACTTGTAGAGCTTTAAGCCGACTTTTTCACTCTCTTCTTTCACTTTCATCAAGAGGCTCTTTAGTTCTTCTTCACTTCCTGCCATGAGGGTTGTGTCGTATGCATATCTGAGGTTATTGATATTTCTCCCGGCAATCTTGACTCCAGCTTGTGCTTCTTCCAGCTTTGACTACCTACCCTTCTATTTGCATGGCCCCAGCCTTCCCCTTCTCTGGCACTTACTTAAATGTCACCCCTCCAGAGAGGCTGTCCTGACCCAGCTATCAAAAGTGTAGAGCCCCCAGAGGCAGGAAAGTGTGTATGGTGCTCCTGGAACCAAAAGGACACTTGTATAGTTTCTACCCTGTAGGCATATAACCTCACAATGCACGGAACTGGGGGCATTCATGTATATTCATCAAGCACCCTCTATCCACTCAGTAAAAAATTGAAGGCCGGTGACTATCTTGAGCTGGCCTTGAGTATCTTTTAGCTGTAATGAAGACGTAAACACTTGCTACCTAACAAGATTAGACCTAGGTGTACCTTAGGTTGATTCAGTTGAGTTCAGTTCCGTTGAGTCGCTCAGTCATATCCGATTCTTTGCAACGCAATGAAGCACAGCACACCAGGCCTCCCTGCCCATCACCAGCTCCCAGAGTCCACCCAAACCCAGGTACAAAGAGTCAATGATGCCATCCACATCCATGCATGACCACTGGAAAAACCATAGCCTTGACTAGATGGTGGAGAAGGAGGTGGCACCCTACTCCAGTACTCTTGCCTGGAAAATCCCATTGATGGAGGAGCCTGGTAGGCTTCGGTCCATAGGGTTGCAAAGAGTTAGACACGGATGAGCGAACTCTCACTTTTCACTCCCATGCACTGGAGAAAGTAATGGCAATCCACTACAGTGTGCTTGCCTGCAGAATCCCAGGGACAGCAGAGCCTGGTCGGCTGCCGTCTATGGGGTCGCACAGAGTCGGGCATGCCCGATGCGACTGAGCAGCAGCAGCAGCAGACCAGACGGACGTTTGTTGACAAAGTAACATCTCTGTCTTTTAATATGCTGCCTAGGCTGCTCATAACACTCCTTCCCAGGTCTAAGTGTTTTTTAATTTCATGGCTGCCATCACCATCTGCAGTGTTGTTTCAGTTGGTCCAAAAATTCATCAAGCATCCCTATCCGCCAGACCTCCTGTCCTGCCTGTTGAGGAATCTGTATACAGGTCAGGAAGCAACAGTTAGAAATGGACATGGAATATCAGACTGGTTCCAAATAGGAAAAGGAGTACGTCAAGGCTTTAATTTGTCCCCCTACTTATTTAACTTGTATGCAGAGTACATCAAGAGAAACGCTGGGCTGAAGGAAGCACAAGATGGAATCAAAATTACCAGGAGAAATATCAATAGCCTCAGATACGCAGATGCCACCCCCTATATGGCAGAACCTGAAGAAGAACCTAAGAGCTTCTTGATGAAAGTGAAAGAGGAGAGTGAAACAGTTGGCTTAAAGCTCAACATTCAGAAGCCTTAGATCATGGCATCTGGTCCTATCACTTTATGGCAAACAGATGTGGAAACCGTAGAAACATTGGCTGACTTTCTTTTGCTGGACTCCAAAATCACTGAAGATGGTGACCGCAGCCATGAGATTAAAAAACGCTTACTCCTTGGAAGGAAAGTTATGACCAACCTAGACAGCATATTAAAAAGCAGTGAAGTTATTTTGCCAACAAAGTTCTGTTCAGTCAAGGCTATGGTTTTTCCAGGGGTCGTGTAAACAAGTGAGAGTTGGAGTATAAAGAGGGCCGAGCGCAGAAGAATTGATGCTTTTGAACTGTGGTGTTGGAGAAGCCTCTTGAGAGTCCCTTGGTCTGCAAGGGAATCCAACCAGTCCATCCTAAAGGAGATCAGTCCTGGGTGTTCACTGGAAGGACGGATGTTGAAGCTGAAACTCCAATACTTTGGCCATCTCAGGCGAAGAGCTGATTCACTAGAAAAGACCCTGATGCTGAGAAAGATTGAGGGCGGGAGGAGAAGGGGTCGACAGAGGATGACCTGGTTGGATGGCATTACTGACTCTATGGACATTGGCTTGGGTGGACTCCGGGAGTTGGTGATGGACAGGGAGACCTGGTGTGCTCTGATTCACAGTGTCTTAATTCATCATATAACACAGAGTGACTGAAGTGTATTGATGACTAAATGGTGATACGGTGAGTTGGACGGATGGATGCTTGTCTGGATGTGTGAGTGGTTGTATGGTGAGATGGAAAGTTGGATAGATGCTTAAGTGGATGAATGAGTGGCTAAATGGATGGATGAGTAATGGAATGGGTAGGTGGATAGAATGACTAATGGTTGATGGGTGATTGATAGTAATACTGCCATGGTTGGATATGTAGTTGCAAGAATGGTATAATGGTTAGACAGACAGATAGTTAAATGAAGGTAAAGAATCCCTCGAGTTAGCTGGCAAAAACACGGATCAACCTCACTGTAATCTGCTGAATTAGTTTCTTCTAATGAGTGTAAATGTTGTACTGAATGAATTGACTTCTGGCTCGAGAAGAAAGAGACTGCAGCAGAACCACTCAGGGAATCAGTCATGTGCTCCTGGATCCTCCCTGTTTTCTCATTGTTTGATAACCTAGGCACCTCGGTACCCACTTTTAACCACGTGCTATCCACTCGTCCCTTCCAGCCACCATCACACCTGCTGTCAGATAGAGAACAGAGTTGTAGTTGCCAAGGATGGAGGGGATAGGGATGGGCTGGGAATCTGGGGTTGGTAGATGCAAACTACTACGTTTCCAGTGGATACACAACAAGGTCCTAATGGATAGCACAGGGGACAATATTCAGTATCCTGTGATAAACCGTAATGGAAAAGAATGTAGAAAAAGAATGTGTACATGTGTATAACTGAGACACTTTTCTGATTTGCAGACTGACACGGCAGTGTAAATCAAGAATATTTTAACAAATTGAAAAAAAAAACAAACCAAGAATAAAGTTCTCCTACCTTTTTTCAGCCCTACTGATAAAAGAGAAACAAAAAAAAGAAACAAATTCTTTCAAGAAAAATTCTGTTGAAAATTAACAAAGACTAAATCACTTAATAAAAAAAGAAATTGTATTTTAAAAGGCTTCCATTAGTGCCACGAATAGTAGACTCTTGAAGCTCTCCACACAGAGAGAGGTTTGGGGTGAAACAGACCTGTTCTTTATTTCTGAAATTAACTGCCTAGGTGGTCACCTACTTTTCTATTGTGATGATTGAATGTTAAAGCCTGGTGCTGACAGTCCACAGTCTGTAAATGTTTCATTCTGAATTCTGGGATGACTCAGAGCTCTCAGGGGACAAAGGCACTATCTTTCTCAATGTATAAGAGAGATAGCAATTAATGAATGTTGGATGATAGATGGATGGATGAATGGATGATGGATGGATTGGAGGGTGTTGGGTAGATGGATGGAAGGATGGATGGATGGATGGATGGATGAATGGATGGGTAGCTAAGATTCAGTGGTCCCAGGCTTCTTGCCTTCACTCTTTATCCAACAGTATCTTGCGGGCCTCTGGAATCCTCTTAGAAGTAGAGTAGCTGCACTATGCAAAACTCCCAAACAAAAACCCTTGGCTTTCTAGAAGTGTGAGCATGACACCAGAACTTCCTGGCTAGCTCAGCAGAAGGACAGAAAATCAAAGAAGTTTTCAGGTCAAACTCCAGCGATGAAGGTGTTTGTTTCACAAAGGAGTTAGAAGTCAGAGAGCTAACATGGGAATTTTTCAATGGCAAATAGCATAAGTACCATCAAAGTGACTTTAAAAGAAATTGGCCTACTTGGCTGAAAGGTTGAGGAATGTGTGATCTCAGACCCCATGACCACCAACACCCCAAATGCAGAATTCAAGGAGTATCTTTAAATTCTTTTAAATTCAGTCTCTTTGTCTCTATCCCTGGACACTGTTTCCTCTAACTTGGCTTCATTTGTAGACAATAATCTACATGAGGTAAAAGATGTGGCAGAAATGATTAAACAAAGATTTCTATTAATTGAACATTGGTTAATTCTTCGAAGGACAAGTGCTTAGGAAAGATAGGTTAAATTTATGCTGTGAGATTAAAATGTCCTTATGGTTGAAATATTTTGAGTCTCTTCTTCCTTAGTTATTTGCAGCCAAAAGCATCCCAGTATATATAACACATAATAAATAGTAGTATTATATCTCATGGACTCAGATGTCTACTTACAAAACCAATCATTCAAGTGGAGCGGATATTTTTACTTCATCAGATATTAATTGAGCATCTACAATGCACCGGCAGTGTCCCAAGAACAATAGACGCATATTTGAATAAGACATGGTGCTTTAAAACAAAACAAAACAAAGTTGAGACATTTGACACCTTAAAAAAGTTACTAAACTACATAAGTAAAGCTTCCCTGGTGCCTCAGTGGCAAAGAATCCACCTGCCAATGCAGGAAATGCCAGTTCGATATCAGGTTTGGGAAGTTACTACATGTCCAGGGGCAACTAGACCCATGCACTACAACTTACTGATCCTGTGCTCAGAGCCCAGGAGCCCCAGCTACTGAAGCCCACTTGCCCTACAGCCTGTGCTCCACAACAAGAGAAGCCACTGCAATGAGAAGCCTGTGCACCACAACTAGAGAGGAGGCCTGAATTCCCCAACTAGAGATAAGCCCTGGCAGCAATGAGACCCAGCACAGCCATAAATAGATACTATTATACAAATAAAGATATGAGACAAAAGTCAAATTGAAATTCAAATCACAGACAACAGCAAGTGTTAACCCCCCTTGATATATAAAAATCTCTTACAAATAAAGAGTAAACCAGCAACCCAAATAAAAAAAAAAGATCCTAGGGCATGTACATACATTTTAATATATTTGTTAAAAGTGCAACTGTTCCTTAAACTTATACAAAGATGTCCAAGTTCGCTCATCGTAAGAGAAACGCAAATATACTGAGATACAACTTTTCGCATCGGATTGACAAACGTTTGAATGTTTAATGACTCACAGTGCTGGTTGAGCTGTGGGGCTGCGTGCATTGCTTGTGGAAGCTGAAACTGGTACAACTCCTAAGGAGAAAAGTTGGCAATATCTATGCAATTTGTAAGTTCGACTCAGTAATTCCACTTCTGAGTATCTATCGACAGATATATTTAAGTGAGCATGCATATTCTGTATAGAGTTCTTTTCTACAACACCGTCTGTAATAGCAAAGAATGAAAACAAGCGGAATATCCACCAGCAGTGGACTGATATTTATTGGCTGTGGGACTTTTTATTGGGTTGGAGTTTGGATCTTCTTCCAAATCCAGTGAGAAGACGCCAGAGAGTTTAAAGGAGGAGACGGGCATAATCCGACTTCTATTTTGAAGAATCATCCTGATCTGGGGGATGGGTACCCAAGTTTAATCATCTGTAAGAAAATATCATGATGATAACCACTTGAGCTTGGTTCAGTACACTGTGTGTAGGGTATCAAATGAGAAAATGCCTTCACGTTCCTGAGACAGCCCATAACCAGCTGTTTTTGACCAGACACCGTGCTTCCATCCTTCCCGCTGGAAACCATTCTCTCCCGACACAGATGAGGACGGACGACGTCCCCAGGTCCCGTAAAGGGCCCCTCGTGGTCCTTCCTAGCTTCTCCCGTGCCTTCCACCTTGCTTTTGATTTCTGTCACCCCAGATCTCCAAGCCCTTATAAAGGGACCCATAGACAATACAGCCTGCCATTTTCACTCACAGGGATTTGGGGAAACTCCTAGGATGGGGATAGACAGACAATTCTTTCTGGGTAAAGGGAAATCTGAGCTCAGAGCGCTCCGCCATTTTGCTGCAGCGCCCACAGCACCGACGATGGGGCCGGATCAGCACCCGTGAAGCTGTGCTCGCCAGTGACCACCAGAGGGCAGTGCGACCCCGCCATCGGCCCGAACTGCCCGCAGGGGCCACCCAAAGTTAGGCATGGAAATAGGACTGCAAGGATTCCAGAAGTATCTTCTTGGGCTGCGCGCCTGCTTTGCGGGAGTGCTTCCCTGATATTGCAGCACCTTCGAGGATATGTTCAGGCCACAAAGTTAAGGATTAAGTGACCTGCTGTGGTGCCTCAAGAGCCATCAGCAGCCACGACCCCGGAAGCACTTCTTGCCACACTCAGCCCGACTATAAAACATAACTGCTCTAATGTTTAATACCACCGTCGCCGTGATAGTTTAAATTGTTTGACAAAATGGTGTGTGTGTGTGTGGGGGGGTAATCCATAAATTCAAGATAGCAAAATATGTAGCAGTTCATTCAAGGATGACGGATAAGCCAGCTGCAACCAAATAGTGATTTTAAAACGTAACCATCAAGTGTTTGGGCAACAATGTGTATTGGGGGAACTCGGACTACAGGGTGGGGGTGTCTCTTTGCCCTTATACCCTCTTCACCGCCCGACGGGTATCAGGACCGCAGAAGCCCAGCCCCCCTCTCTCTCATAGCCCATGGGTTCCTATACACCACATGGTGTGGCTGAATAAGGAGCTGCTCACACAAGTCTGGCTTCTACATTTATTCAACACCTGCTCTGTCCCAGGCACCCAGCTAAGCCCTTGACTTGCGTTAACTCCTTCATCATGATCACACAGTTGCTGTCTGGAGAGGTCAGATAGCACATGGTTCAGATGTGGCCTGGGGTCAAGTCCCAGCTATTCCTTTTCCTGTTTGTGGGAACTTCACTCCCTGCACTTCAGCGTTCTCACCTGTAAAATGGGGTTGAGGTGAAAACCCACCTCACAGAAATGTTGCCAGCATTGAGCGCATTAAGACATGAACAACACTTTGTTTGAAAGCTTCCCTTTCAGTCCCTCTGCATAAGAAATGAATATTACATCAAGACCCAGTATGATATAGATACATGTGTGTGCATATTATGTGTGTAAGCTAAAATATGTTCCACAAGGCAATGCTAAGCTATAATACAATGATATATCCACTTAGTTTCCATCCTGTCCTGTTTTCTATTTAAAAGATGCAAGTAACAATCTACTAAATTGACTCTACGACACACCGTTTAGAAAATATTGGTTTAGTAAAGGGTTCGGCAGACCATGTGGTTCTCAGAAGTCCCATTTTACAGAATGGGAAACTGAGGTCCAGAAAGTGTTGTGGCTTGCCTCTGACCCCAGCTACTGGAAGGCAGCAGAGCCCAGACTGCAACCCAGCATCTCTGATGCCTGAATTAAGGCTCTTTCACACAAGATGCAAACTGACAGCTCACAGGCCAGATCTGACCCACAGAGACGTTGGCCTAATTTTCACAATAGGTTTGCAAGTTTTGTTACAACTATATAAAATGTATCATTGGAAGACATAACTCAAAATATGAATTTTCAACTTATCATTGAAAGTGGGCAATCTGGCAACACGTGGACCTATGTATGCACGTGACCAGCAGGAGCCACACCCAAACTGCCACTTCCAGCTGCTCTCCAGGTTCATTACTTTGCCACAGTCCCCACCGTGCATGGACAGAGGGTCCTGGCAAGTTTCAGTCCATGGCATCTCAAAGAGTCGGACACAACTTAGCAACTAAAAAACAACAATCACGATGCCATTTTGTGTCCCAGACACTGAGACAAACCATCAATTGCCATAGTCTGTGTTTTTTTCAGACGGGAGAAATATTTTTCAAGAAGGAAAGACAGGACTTTCCTGGTGGTCGAGTGGTTAAGAATCTGCCTGCCAGTATAGAGGACACAGGTTCGACCATTGATCTGGAAGATTTCACATGCTGTGGGACAACTAAGCCCATGAAAACTACTGAACTTGCATTCTAGAGCCCATACCCTGGAACAAGAGAAGCCACCACAAGGAGAGGCCCATGCACCGCAACTAGAGAAAGCTCTCTCTTGGCAACGAAGATCTGGCACAGTCCAAAATAAATATATTTTCCAAAAAAGGAAAAACAAAAGCTAAACCAAGGGACCTACATTTCAAAACAAAAAAATAGATGCACAAATCTTGTCTCACATATTTAAATACAAAGAAACCACATCAATATCAACTTAACCCCAAATCTGTTTCTAGTCCCTGACTTGTTGAGCATTTACAAACCCCATCTCAACCAATACCCTTTATCTACCGCCACCTGTTTTGCCCACCATCATGTCCCCAGCACCTGAAACTGCTCAGCCAAGAAAAAGTGCCTAATTAGAATGAACGGCTTTTATACAAAAGCTTCTCCCAATATCAGCAGGCATACAGTAATGGTGAGGAGCAGGCATTCTTTGGTCCACAGGATGGCTCAGGTCCAGCTTCTGCCATAACTAGCTGTGTGACCTGAGGTAGTTTCCTCAGTCTCTTTGGGTCTGATGCGTCCTCAGCTACAAAATGCCTGGGATGAGGCGCTATGTACATAAGTGACCAGGAATGTGAATAACGCTGGGTAAATAAAGTTCACGTCTCCTCCTTCATTTCATCAAGGTGAACCAAGGTGAGTACTGGTTCATATTAACGAGTCTGGTGACCAGTTAGCCTGGCCTTGGATTATCTGCAGGGCTGGGGAGGCAAAGATCTTCCACTACCATCATGGCCTGACAAGGAAACCCTGGGCCAGATGGTAACGTCAAAGATTCGATCCCCAGGCATATCTCTGTGTGAGAAATGGCTTTTCAACATGCATTCCTCTTGCTGCTCACCCTCCTGAATTGAAGAGGCTGGAGCGATGAAAATTCCATTTCCCAGACTCCCTTGCAGCCAGGGATCTGAAGCCTTTAAGGGTCCACTCATCAGCTGTGTCCATGAGACAACTGCACTTATGCAAAGTTAAGAAAGGAAAAATTGCTGGGGAGAGGAGCAGGGCCTCGTGATCCTGTGGCAGTGGTCCCTTGGGGCCCAGTCCTGCGGTGTGTCTTCCTGAGCCTTCCTGTGAGTCTGCAAATACTCATAACGTTATCATTCATGCCCTAGGAAATTTGAACAAAGTCACGGAGAAAGTGGAGGAGAGAGGAGCCTGAGATGCTGCAGTCCACTGGATTGCAAAGAATTGCAAAGACTTACTGACTGAACAACAATCAGTCACACCCAAGAAGGGAAGCTAGATCCAGCCCATGTGTTTGGGGTATGGTACTAGTGATGAAGAAGCCACGTGCAGGAGATGCAAAAGATGTGAGTTTATCTTCTCTCTGTGTGGAGAAGATTCCCTGGAGGAGGACATGGTAACCCATTGCAGTATTTTTGCCTGGAGAATTCTATGGACAGAGGAAGCCAGAAGTGGGCTACAGTGCACAGGGCCACACAGAGTCGGGCATGACTGAAGCGATTTAGGACACACATGTGCATGCACAAATTATTCTGAGAATTATTAATGAGCCTTCTATGTCAGCTGTGGGAGCAGGTTGAGAAGTGAGGTCTGAAAAGGGACTTCCGGAGCCACCAACCAGGCAAACGGAGAGGCCATAGAGTCTAGTCACCAAAGTGAGGCTGCTGAGGGCCAACAGTAGAGAAATGGAGAGGAAACCATTACCTCTGCAGCCAAGTGTCCAGTGACAGGGAGGGTGCTGATGCCCAGGAGTCAGGAGGGAGTTGTGGATGCATCCCAGACGACAGCAAGGACATGCCAGAGCCTGCAGGCATGTCTGCGCCTACTTGTCACCACATCAAAGCACAGCACCCTTGCAAGAGGAGAGACTGCTGCTCCCTTTCCACTTTCAAACCCTCTCTCAAGTTACTCTTTTGGTCAATTCTACCTTGGAACGTTTCCATACTGTCCATGGGGTTCTCAAGGCAAGAATACTGAAGTAGTTTGCCATTCCCTTCTCCAGTGGACCACGTCTTGTCAGAATCCCATGAACAGAAATAAAAACAGGACACTGAACAAAGAGCTCCCCAGGTCAGTAGGTGTCCAAAATGCTACTAGAGATCAGTGGAGAAATATCTTCAGAAAGAATGAAGGGAAGATGCCAAAGCAAAAACAACACCCAGTGGGGGATGAGACTGGTGATGGAAGTAAAGTCCGGTGTTGTAAACAGCAATATTGCAAAGGAACCTGGAATGTTAGGTCCCTGAATCAAGGCAAATAGGAAGTGGTCAAACAGGAGACGGCAAGAGTGACCATCGACATTTCCGGAATCAGCAAAGTAAAATGGACCTGAATGGGTGAATTTAACTCAAGTGACCATTATATCTATTACTGTGGGTAGGAATCCCTTAGAAGAAATGGAGTAGCCTTGATGGTCAACAACAGAGCCTGAAATGCAGTACTAGGATGCAATCTCCGAAAGGGCAGAACGATCTCTGTTCGTTTCCAAGCCAAACTATTCAATATCATGATAATCCAAGTCTACGCCCCAACACGTAATGCTGAAGAAGCTGAAGTTGAACGGTTCTATGAAGATCTACCTGGCCTTCTAGAGTTAACAACCCCAGAAGATGTCTTTTTCATTACAGGGGCCTGGAATGCAAAAGTAGGAAGCCAGGAAGGACCTGGAGTAACAGGCAACGTTGGCCTTATAGCACAGAATGAAGCAGGACAAAGGCTAAGCGAGTTTTGGCAAAAGATTGCACCAGTCTCAGCAGACACCCTCTTCCAGGAACACAAGAGAAGACTCTACACATGGGCATCACCAGAGGGTCAATACTGAAATCAGATTGATTATGTGCTTTGCAGCCAGAGAGGGAGAAGCTGTATAGGGTCAGCACAAACAAGACGTGGGGCTGACTGTGACTCTGATCATGAACTCCTTATTACCAATTTCAGACTTACCTTGAGGAAAGTAGGGAAAACCACTGGACCATTCAGATATGACCTAAATCAAGTCCCTGTGATTCGATTACACAGTGGAAGGGAGAAATAGATTCAAGTGGTTAGATCTCATAGAAAGAGTGCCTGAAGGACTATGGACAGAGGTTCATGACATTGTACACGAGGCAGGGATCACGGCCATCCCCAAGGAATAGAAACGCAAAAAGGCAAAATGGTTCTCTGAGGAGGCCTTACAAACAGCTATGAAAAGATGAGAAACGGAAGGCAAAGTAGGAAAGGACAGATATACTCATTTGAATGCAGAGATCCAAAGAAAAGCGAGGAGAGGTAAGAAAGCTTTCCTCAGCGATCAATGCAAAGAAATAGTGGAAAACAATAGAATGGGAAAGACGAGAGTTCTCGTTGAGAAAGTTCGAGTGACCAACTTTACACGCAGGAACTTTTCATGCAAAGAAGGGCACAATAAAGGGCAGAAATGGCATGGACCTAACAGAAGCAGAGGATATGAAGAAGAGGTGGCAAGAATACACAGCATAATACAGAAAGGATCTTCAGGACCCAGATAAACACGATGATCTGATCACTCCCCTAGACCCAGACATCCTGAAATGTGAAGTCAAGTGGGCCTTCGAAAGCATCACGACAAACAAAGCTAGTGGAGGTGATGGAATTCTAGTCGAATTATTTCCAATCCTAAAAGATGATGCTGTGAAAGTGCTGCACTCAGTAGGCCAGCAAATCTTTCCACGGGACTGAAAAAGATAAGTTTTCAATCCCAAAGGAGGGCTATAGCAAATAATGCTCAACTACTGCACAATTGCACTCATCTCACATGCTAACAACTTAATGTTCAAAATTCTCCAAGCCAGGCTTCAACAGATTGTGAGCCATGAACTTCCAGATGTTAAGCTGGATTTAGAAAAGGCAGAGGAACAAGAGATCAAATTTCAAACCTCCACTGGACCAACGAAAAGCAAGCGAGTTCCAGGAAAACATCTATTTCTGCTTTATTGACTATGCCAAAGCCTTTGTGTGGATCGCAACAAACAGTGGAAAATTCTTCAAGACATGAGAATACCAGACCACCTGATATGCCTCCTGAGACATCTGTAGGCAGGTCAAGAAGCAGCAGTTACAGCTGGACATGGAAAAACAGACTGGCTCCATATCAGGAAGGAGTACATCAAGGCTATATATTGTCACCCTGCTTATTGATCTTATATGCAGAGTACCTCATGAGAAACGCTGTGCTGGAGGAAACACAAAGTGGAATCAAGATTGCCGGGAGAAATATCAATAACCTCAGATATGCCGATGACAGCACCCTTATGGCAGAAAGCATGAACAAAAGAGCCTATTGATGCAAGTGACAGAGGAGATTGAAAAACTTGGCTTAAAACTGAACATTCAGAAAACTAAGATTATGGTATCTGGTCCCATCCCTTCTTGACAAATAGAAGAGGAAACAGTGACAAATAATATGTTGGTCTCCAAAATCAATACAGATGGTGATGGTAGCCACGAAATTAAGAGATGCTTGCTCCCTGGAATAAAAGGTATGAGCAAGCTAGACAGCTCATTAAAAAGCAGAGGCATTACTTTGTCAAAAAAAAAAAAAAAGGTCCCTCTAGTCAGTTCAGTTCAGGTCAGTTTAGTCGCTCAATCATGTCCGACTGTTTGTGACCCCATGAATCACAGCATGCCAGGCCTCCCTGTCCATTGCCAACTCCTGGAGCTCACCCAAACCCACATCCATCGAGTCGGTGATTCCATCCAATCATCTCATCCTCTGTCGTCCCCTTCTCCTCCTGCCCGCTATCGTTCTCAACATCAGGGTCTTTTCCAATGAGTACACTCTTCACACGAGGTGGCCAATGTATTGGAGTTTCAGCTTCAACCTCAGTCCTTCTAATGTACACCCAGAACTGATCTCCTTTAGGATGGACTGGTTGGATCTCCTTGCAGTCCATGGGACACTCAAGAGTCTTCTCCAACACCACAATTCAAAAGCATCAATTCTTCGGCGCTCAGCTTTCTTCACAGTCCAACTCTCACATCCATACATGACCACTGGAAAACCATAGCCTTGTCTAGACGGACCTTTTTTCGCAAAGTAATGTCTCTGCCTTTTGATATTGTGGCTAGGTTGGTCATAACTTTCCCTCTAAGGAGTAAGCGTCTTTCAATTTCAGGGCGAGAGTCACCATCTTCAGTGATTCTGGAGCCCCCCAAAATAAAGTCTGACACAGTTTCCACTGTTTCCCCATCTATTTTCCACGAGGTGATGGGACCAGATGCCATGACCTTAGTTTTCTGAATGCTGAACTTTAAGCCAACTTTTTCACTCTCCTCTTTCACTTTCATCAAGAGGTGTTTTAATTCCTCTTCACTTTCTGCCATATGGGTGGTGTTATCTGCATCCCTGAGGTTATTGATATTTCTCCCAGCAATCATGACTGCAACTTGTGCGTCTTCCAGCCCAGGGTTTCTCATGATGTACTCTGTATATAAGTTAAATAAGCAGGGGGACAATATACAGCCTCGACGTACTTCTTTTCGTATTTGGAACCAGTCTGTTGTTCCATGTCCAGTTCTAACTGTTGTTCCTGAGCTGCATACAGATTTCTCAAGAGAAAGGTCAAGTGGTCTGGTAATCCAATCTCTTTCAGAATTTTCCACAGTTTATTGTGATCCACACAGTCAAAGGGTTTGGCATAGTCAATAAAGCAGAAATAGATGTTGTTCTGGAATTTTCTTGCTTTTTTGATGATTCAGCGGACGTTGGCAATTCCATCTCATTCAGGTTTGTCCTCAATCAAATCCTTTATGATTATACAACATAAATGAGAAATAGATTAAAGAGACTAGATCTGATAGACAGAGTGCCTGATGATCTATGGACGGAAGTTCGTGACTGAAGACCATCCCCATGGAAATGTAATGCAAAAAAAGGAAAATGGCTGTCTGAGGAGGCCTTACAAATAACTATGAAAAGAAGAGAAGTGAAAAACAAAGGACAGAATGAAAGTAATTCCCATTTGAATTAGAGCTCGAAAGAATAGCAAGGAGAGATAAGAAAGCCTTCCTCAGCGATCAATGCAAAGAAATAGAGGAAAACCACAGAATGGGAAAGATTAGAGATCTCTTCAAGAAAACTAGAGTTACCAGGGGAACGCTTCATGCACAGATGGGCTCGATAACGGACAGAAATGATAGGGACCTAGCAGAAGCAGAAGCTATTAATAAGAGGTCGCAAGAATACACAGAACTGTATATATCTATATCTATATATCTATATCTTCAAGACGCAGATAAGCACAGTGGTACGATCACTCACCTAGAGCCAGACATCCTGGAATATGAAGTCAAGTGGGCCTTACAGAGCATCACTAGGAACAAAGCTAGTGGAGGTGCTGGAATTCCAGTTGAGCTATTTTGAAATCCTGAAGGATGATGCTGTGAACGTGCTACACTCAATACGCCAAAAATTTTGGAGAACTCCGCAGAGGCCACAGGACTGGAAAAGGTCAGTTTTCATTCCAATCCCAAAGAAAGGCAGTGCCAAAGAATGCTCAAACTACCACACAATTGCACTCATCTCCCACGCTAGTAAATCAAGGCTCAAAATTCTCCAAGCCATGCTCCAGCAATATGTGAACTGTGAACTTCCGGATGGTGAAGCTGGTTTTAGAATAGGCAGAGGAACCGTCCAGTCGAAGCTATGGTTTTTCCAGTAGTCATGTATGGATGTCAGAGCTGGAGTAGAAAGAAAGTTGAGCACCAAAGAATTGATGCTTTGAAACTGTGATGTTGGTGAAGACCCTCGAGAGTCCTTTGGACTGCAAGGAGATCCAACCAGTCCACCCTAAAGGACATCAGTCCTGCATGTTCATTGGAAGGACTGATGCTGAAGCTGTAACTCCAATAATTTGGCCACCTGATGCGAAGGACTGACTGATTAGAAGGACCACCCTTATGGCAGAAAGTGAAGAACAAAAGAGCTTCTTGATGAAAGTGAAAGAGGAGAGTGAAAAAGTTGGCTTAAAGCTGAACGTTCAGAAAACTAAGATCATGGCATGTGGTCCCATCACTTCATGGGAAATAGATGGGGAAACAGTGCAAAGAGTGTCAGACTTTATTTTGGGGGGCCCCAAAAGCACTGTTGATGGTGACTGCAGCCACGAAATTAAAAGATGCTTACTGCTTGGAAGGAAGGTTATGGCCAACCTAGATAGCATATTTAAAAGCAGGGACATTACTTTGCCAACAAAAGTCCGTCTAGTCAAGGCTATGGTTTTTCCAGTGGTCATGTATGGATGTGAGATTCGGACGGTGAAAAAGCTGAGTGCCACAGAATTGATGCTTTTGAGCTGTGGTGTTGGAGAAGACTCTTGAGTGTTCCTTGGACTGCAAGGAGATCCAGTCAATCCATTCTAAAGGAGATCAATCCTGGGTGTTCATTGGAAGGTCTGATGCTCCGGCTGAAACTGCAGTCCTTTGGCCATCTCATGCGAAAAGTTGACTCATTGGAAAAGACCCTAATGCTGGGTAGGATTGAGGGCAGGAGGAGAAGGGGATGACAGAGGATGAGACGGTTGGATGGCATCACTGACTCAATGGATATGGGTTTGGGTAAACTCCGAGAGTTGGTGATGGACAGAGAGGCCTGGTGTGCTGCAATTCATGGGGTCGCAAAGACTCGGACACGATTGAAAGACTGAACTGAACTTAACTGATGCTGGGCAAGATCAAATGTGGGAGGAGAAGGGGACAACAAAGGACAGGTTGGTTGGATGGCATCACCAACTCAATGGACATGAGTTTGAGTAAACTCTGGGGCGTTGGTGATGGACTAGGAGGCCTGACTTGCAGCAGTCCATGGGCTCGCAAAGACTCGGACATGACTGAAAGACTGAACTGAACTGAACTGATGCTGGGAAGGACCAAAGGTGGGAGGAGAAGGGGACAACAAAGGACAGGTTGGTTGGATGGCATCACCAACACAATGGACATGAGTTTGAGTAAACTCCGGGGTGTTGGTGATGGACAAGGAGGCCTGACTTGCAGCAGTCCATGGGCTCGCAAAGGATCGGACACAACTAAGCCACTGAACAGACTGACTGAACTCAAAATCAAAGAAAGGGATTCTGGGAAATGTAGCTCCAGACTAGGCAAATTAACACAGCGGAGCACAGAGCACTTGACTTACTAAACCCTTCTGCTTCACTTAGTAGGGTGAACTGAGCTTTGAAAAACCGACCTGACTGATAAAGAGACTTTGGACAAGTCTGCAGTGAGGAGACTTTTAGTCACTGCTTTAATTTTCCATCGTACGAATCTGCACTAGAAACAGTCTGGATGTCATTTTCCCCACCTGCCTTGCAGTCAGAACGTAACCATGGGACCTAGGCTCAATCAATTAGACGCACCCAGATGGTACCCAGGCTCAGCCAATCAAATACATCCAGATGGCACTTAAGACCAATTAGGTACAGCCACATGAAATGTAGGCTTAGCCAATGGATACACTTACAGGTGAAAGCAGTGCAACTGGGTTCTGATGCATAGAATTCAATCTAGACGAGGTGGAAGGGGACATAAGCCATGTCACTAGTGACAGCCACTGTGTCTGGAGCCAGTGGTAGTGACAGTTCAGTTCAGTCACTCAGTCCAGTCCGACTCTCTGCGACCCCATGAACTGCAGCATGCCAGGCCTCCCTGTCCATCACCAACACCTGAAGTTCACCCAAACCCATGTCCATTGAGTTGGTGATGCCATCACACCATCTCATCCTCTGTCATCCCCTTCTTCTCCTGCCCTCAATCTTTCCCAGCATCAGGGTCTTCTCCAATGAGTGACAGAAGATCCTGCACTCAAACTCTATATTGTTCATGGCTGTCTCTCCAGCCATCCCTCTCAGAAATCTCAGTCACTTAATATCCTTTAATAAGTTTCTTTCCTGCTCAAAGTTACCTCTAATGAATTCTATTCTTTCCAGTAGAAAGCTGACACCCCTCTAACTTCATTTAACCATCTAGCCTCTTTCCAAAACTAGATAAAATAAGGAACAATGTCCACCCCCATGGGCAGTGGAGTCAGGGAGATGCATTTTGTCAAATTACTATGGTGCCACAGACTCTGGGCCAGTGTCACCTGTGAGGGGGTCACTGACCTGGGTTGTGAGTCGGGTAGACCCATCTGAATCCTGGCTGTGGTGCTGACTGGCCTGTTGTGTGACATTGCGCATATCACTTTCCCCATGTCGAGAACTGACTGTGCTTAGTGTTGCCTCCTGGGGATATCATAGAGACCAAAAGATTCCTCTACGGAGCAATCTCTCAACCACACAGCTCAGCATGTTGGACACACCCACACCAGTGATGATAAAAGGAAGAAGAGTGACCTTTCTTTTGCTGGATTAAAGAAAATAAATAATAATAGAGGTGGTGTCCTCATGTAGTCCAAGATGAAGATGGTCTGTGAATGCTGCAGTTTAGAAAAGTTACATGTTTTTGGTTTTATATTTTTTAGTTTTCTATTTTTTTATTATATTTATTTTAATTGGAGGCTAATTATGGTACAATATCGTAGTGGTTTTGCCATGCATTGACATGAGTCAGCCACGGGTGTACATGGGTTTCCCATCCTGAACCCCCTCACCCCAATTCCACCCCTCTGGGTCATCCCAGTGCACCAGCTCTGAGCACCCTGTCTCATGCATTGCACCTGCACTGGAGGTCTGTTTCACATATGAAAATATACATGTTTCCATGTTATTCTCTGAATCCATCCCAGACTTGCCTTCTCTCACAGAGTCCAGAAGACTCTTCTATACATCTGTGTCACTTTTCCTGTCTTTCACATAGGGTTATCATCACTATCTTTCTGAATTCCATGTGTGTGTGTGTGTGTGTGTGTGTGTGTGTGTGTGTTATTGGTGTTTTTCCTTCTGGCTTACATCGCTCTGTTTAATAGGGTCCAGTTTCATCCACCTCGTTAAAACTGGTTCAAATGCATTCTTTTGAATGGCTTAGTAATATTCCATTGTGTATATGTACCACAGCTTTCTTAGCCATTCGTCTGCTGTTGTACATCTGGGTTGCTTCCGTGTCCTGGCTATTATAAACAGTGCTAGGGTGAACATTGGGATACACGTGTCTCTTTCAATTCTGGATTCCTCAGGGTGTATGCCCAGCAGTAGGACTGCTGAGTCATATGGCAGTTTCATTTCCAGGTTTTTAAGGAATCTCCACACTGTTCTCTATAGTAGTTCTAATAGTTCGCATTTCCATCAACGGTGTAAGAGGGTTCCCTTTTCTCCACACCCTCTCCAGGATTTATTGTTTGTAGACGTTTGGATAGCAGCCATTCTGACTGGTGTGAGATGGTACCTCATTATGGTTTTGCTTTGCATTTCTCTGATAACGAGTGATGTTAAACATCTTTTGAAGAGTTTATTAGCCATCTGTATGTCTTCTTTGGAGAAATGACTGTTTAGTTCTTTGGCCCCTTTTTTGATTGGCTCGCGTATTTTTCTGGAATTGAGCTGCAGGCGTTGCTTGTATAGTTTTGAGATTAATTCATTGTCAATTGCTTCGTTTGCTATAATTTTGGCCCATTCTGAAGGCAGTCTTCTTCCCTTGCTTATAGTTTCCTTCACTGTGCAAAAGCTTTTCAGTTTATTTAGGTCCCATTGGCGTATGTTTGCTTTAATTTCCATTACTCTGGGAGGTGGGTCATAGAGGATCCTGCTGTGATTTCTGTCAGAAAGTGTTTTGCCTGTGTTTTCCTCTAGGAGTTTTCTACTTTGTGGTCTTACATTTAGATCTTTAATCCATTTTGAATTTATTTTTGTGTACGGTGCTAGAAAGTGTTCTAGTTTCCCTCTTGTACAAGTGCTTGACCAGTTTTCCCAGCACAACTTGTTAAAGAGATTGTCTTGTCTTCATTGTATATTCTTGCCTCCTCTATCAAAGATAAAGTGTCCATAGGTACGTGGCTTGGACCTCTGGGCTTGCAATTTTGATCCATTTATCTATATTTCTGTCTTTGTGCTAGAACCACGCTGTCTTGATGACTGTAGCTTTGTAGTACAGCCTGAAATCAGGCAGGGTGATTCCTCCACGTCCATTCTTCTTTCTCAAGATTGCTTTGGCTATTCGAGGTTTTTTGTAATTCCATACAAATTGTGAAATTATTTCTTCTATTTCCCTGAAAAATACCATTGGTGGCTTGATAGGGATTGCATTGAATCTATAGATTGCTTTGGGTAGTATACTCATTTTCACTATATTGATTCTTTCACTCCATGAACATGGTATATTCCTCCATCTATTTGTGTCCTGTTTGACTTCTTTCACCAGTGTTTTATAGTTTTCTATATGTATATATAGGTCTTTTGTTTCTTTAGGTAGATATATTCCTCAGTATTTTATTGTTTTCATTGGAGTGGTGAATGGAATGGTTTCTTTAAGTTTTCTTTCAGTTTTCTCCTTGTTAGTGTATAGGAATGCAAGGGATTTCTGCATGTTCATTTTGTTTCCTGCAACTTTACTATATTCATTGATTAGCTCTAGTAATTTTCTGGTGGAGTGTTTAGGATTTTCTCTGTAGAAGATCATGGCATCTGCAAACAGTGAGTGTTTTACTTCCACTTTTCCAATCCGGGTTCCTTTTATTTCTTTTTCTGCTCTGATCGCTGTGGCCAAAACTCCCAAAACTATGTTGAATAGGAGTGGTGAGAGTGGGCACCATTGTACTGATCCTTACTTTAGGGGCATTGCTTTCAATTTTTCACCATTGAGGATAAGGTTTGCTGTGGGTTTGTCGTATATATCTTTTATTATGGTGAGATTTGTTCCTTCTATGCCTGCTTTCTGGAGGGTTTTGGCGATAAATGGATGTTGAATTTTGTCCAAGGGTTTCTCTGCATCTATTGAGATAATCACATGATTTTTATTTTTCAATTTGTTAATGTGGTGTATTATGTTGATTAGTTTGTGGATATTGAAGAATCCTTGCATCCCTGGGATAAAGCCCACTTGGTCATGATGTATGATCGTTTTAATATGTTGTTGGATTCTGCTTGCTAGAATTTTGTAAAGGATTTTTGCATCTATGTTCATCAGTGATATTTCCCCGTGGTTATATTTATTTATTTATTTATTTATTTATGTATTTATTTATGTATGTATTTATTTATTTATTTTCGTGGCATCTTTGTCTGGTTTTGGTATTAGGGTGATGGTGGCCTCATAAAATGAGTTTGGAAGTTTCCCCTCCTCTGCAATTTCCTGGAAGCATTTGAGTATGATAGGTATTAGCTCTTCTCTCAATTTTTGGTAGAATCCAGCTCTGAAGCCGTCTGGTCCTGGGCTTCTGTTTGCTGGAAGTTTACTGATTACCCTTTCAATTTCCGTGCTTGTGATGGGTTTGTTAGGATTTTGTTTTGCTTCCTGGTTCAGTTTTCAGAAGTTGTACTTTTCTAAGAATTTGCCCACTTCTTCCAAGTTGTCCATTTTATTGGCATATAGGGGTTGATAGTAGTCTCTTATGATCCTTTGTATTTCTGTGTTGTCTGTTGTGAACTCTCCATTTTCATTTCTACTTTTGTTGATTTGGTTCTTCTCCCTTTGTTTCTTGATGAGTCCGGCTAATGGTTTGTCAATTTTATATATCTTCTCAAAGAACCAGCTTTTAGCTTTGTTGATTTTTGCTCCGGTCTCATTTGTTGCTTTTACATTTATTTCTGCTCTATTATATGATTTCTTTCCTTCTACTAAGCCTGGGGTTCTTGAATTCTTCCTTCTCTAGTTGCTTTAGGTGTAGAGTTAGGTTATTTGTTTGACTTGGTTCTTCTTTCTTGAGGTAAGCCGCTTTTGCTATGAACCTTCGCCTTTGCACTCATTCTACAGCGTCCCATAGGTTTTGGGTTGTTGCGTTTTCATTTTCATTTGTTTCTATGCATATTTTGATATCTTTTTGGATTTCCTCTGCGATTTGTTGCTTATTTAGCAGCGTGGTATTCAGCCTTCATATGTTTGAATTTTAAATAGTGTTTCTCTTGCAGTTGACATCTAGTCTCAGTGTACTGTGGTCAGAAAATATGCTTGGAATGATTTCAAGGTTTGTTGAATCTACCAAGGCCGGACTTATGGCCGAGGATGTGATCTGTCCTGGAGAAGTTTCCATACGTACTTGAGTAAAAGGTGAAACCCATTGTTTTGTGGTGAAATGTTGTATCGATATCAATTATGTCTAACTGGTCCATAGTATCATTTAAAGTTTGTATTTCCTTGTTAATTTTCTGTTTACTTGATCTATCCATAGGTGTGAGTGGGGTAGTAAAGTCTTCCACTATGACTGTGTTATCGTTAATTTCCCTTTCATGCTTGTTAGCCTTTGCCTTACATATTGTGGTTCTCCTATGTTGGGTGCGTATGTGTTTATAATCATTATATCTTCTTCTCGGATTGATGTTTTGATCATTATGTAGTGAACCTCTTTGTGTCTTTTCACAGGCTTTATTTTAAAGTCTATTTTGTCTGATATGTGTATTGCTACTCCTGCTTTCTTCTGGTCTCGACTTGCTTGGAATACCTTTTTTCCAGCCCTTCACTTTCAGTCTGTATGTGCCCCTTGTTTGGAGGTGGGTCTGTTGTAGACAACATAAACAGTGGTCTTGTTTGTGTATCCTTTCAGCTAGTCTTTGCCTTTTGGTTGGGGCACTCGACCCATTTACATTTAAGGTAACTGTTGATAAGTATGATCCTGTTGCCATTTGATTTGCTGTTTTGAGTTTGATTTTATACAACCTTTCTGTGTTTCCTGCCTAGAGAAGATCCTTTAGCATTTGTTGAAGAGTGAAAAGAAGAGTTGGGAATAGATGTCTCTACAGTATCTTCATTAGTCCGAGGTAATAAGAAGAAGCATGTTAAAGCAAGGGGTAATGTGGATGATCAAAACTCTGACTTTCATCCTGAAACTTGAGGACAGAGTGTATTTTCAGCCTGCACAAGTTTAAATGTGCCATTCATATGAAAGCCTTCTACCATCCAGATAGCTGCTGAAACAAGTGCCCCAACTTGAAATGATTTCTCTTCTCCATCGTAAATATCAGTTAGACCACAGGAGCATACTGTGATACATCAATCTGCAGCTGCTTTAGGTGTTGTTGTTGTTGTTTTAATTGAAGAGAAATTGCTTTACAGAATTTTGCTGTATTCTGTCAGAATTCAAAATAAATCAATCATCGAGGCACATATATCCCTTCCCTCTGGGAGTACCCTCCCATCTCCCTCCCCATCCCACAATCTAGCTTGAGCATTTGTCATGGGATTTCACATAGCAGCTGCACTAAATCAAATGGCTCTAGTGAAAATTTTGCAGCTATGTCTACTTCTGTTTCTCCGTACCGCAACTTGTGTCCATTACAGAACAGTTAGTTTGGACCGAGGGTGGAGCCTTCTACCTTTCCAGGTTGGTATGGTAACATGTCAGCCCATGACCGTCCTTTTCCTAAACTACAACAGTCACGCACTTTAGTTTTCCCAGTGGCAAAGATCCCTGATACATCTGCTGCTTCTCTTTCAAGATCCACTCATCAACCATCTTCATTATTTGAAAACTGTCCTAATACAACTGATGTACCAAATAGGTGTTGGATTATGGAGGATACCAAAGTGTAAAATTAATGTTGGGAGATGTCAACAAATTCCTACAATTCTCTTATTTGAAGAAAAAAGTTACATATTCATCTTCATAGGGCCAATTTCTATTTTGGAATAATTAAGAGTAAAATGAGTCTTTCTTTCCGTGCCTGACTATTTTACTCTGCATAATATAAACACTTCTGTGCAAGGTCATAAAATAAACACTACACTTGCTTTCACTGAAACCCACAGTCAGTTGATTGACTTCATTGCATAGAAGTGAGCAGACCCATGTTTGGTTTGGTAACAGTCCTGAATGTTAAGAATATGTGTATAGAAGGGTGATCAATCACTTTTATTTCAGGAACCAAGTAGACTTATTGATGTGATTTTTCTGTGTAAAAATTCTTTAGCAATGACAGTTTGCAGGTTTCATGTTTTTGGTTACTGTTTATGCAAGCAGCCTTTATTTTAAGTTGATGTAGAAGTAAACACTGGTTGAACATTGCCCTTCAATTGCTAGAAGACCAGTGACTTTATGATGTCAGCGCTACTCTTCAATTGCTAGGAGACCAGTGAATTTGTGATGTCACAGCTTTTTGACTTTGAGAACCATGCTGATGGTCTTGAGAGTTTATCTCTGTACGCCAGCCAAGCAGCATTTGAAGTTGGAGTGTGTAAAGTCAGACAAATGAGAAAAGTATCTGAAGAAAGATCTCTCTGAGATGG
This sequence comes from Giraffa tippelskirchi, assembly GCF_054371585.1. Classification (NCBI taxonomy): domain Eukaryota; kingdom Metazoa; phylum Chordata; class Mammalia; order Artiodactyla; family Giraffidae; genus Giraffa; species Giraffa tippelskirchi. The sequence goes on from NC_137290.1 coordinate 15,511,023, forward strand.
CACACATTCCTTCAGAAATTCAAGATGTGCCTCGTAAAGATGTATCAAGTGGTTCCAAAACCTCCATTGGATCGTCTTCGTGTGATTACACACTTACTGGGGACTCAGTTTTGAGATCTATGATTGAAGAATATGCTTTCCAGGCTTTGTCTAAGGAAGCTGGGATAAAAAGGCCACACTACACATTTTCTGTCTCTGAAAGAAATGAGTTGAATGATTTTCTTTCCCTCACTTTTCCACAAAAACTCTGGGCTATAGTTGAAAGTGATCAGTTTGAATCTATTTGGTGGGATGAGAGTGACACTTCTATAGTGATCAACGAAGAACTCTTCAAGAAAGAAGTCTTGGAAAGAAAGGCCCCTTTCAGAATATTTGAAACTGATAGTATGAAAAGTTTAGTTAGCCAGCTTAAACTTTATGGGTTTAGTAAAAAGCGACAAACTTTTCAAAGATCTGCTTCACTCCCTGACTTTCTGGAAGAAGAAAACAATGTCTCTGTTTTGAGCAAGGTAATCCAAAATTTCCACTTACTGTCAATATGTAAGATTAAATCATGTGACTTAGAAAGCATGTTCACATATGTAGCAAAAACCGAATTTAAAATTGAGATAGCAAACTGTTGAACACGTTTTATTTTTTGAAGTTGAGAACAGCTGGAGGTTAAAATATTTGATACTTAATACACTCTCCTAGCAACTTGAAATCAGATACATGTCCTCAAGCTACTTTAAGTGGTATTTACTGTATATATACAACATATTTTTTAGTTGAGGAGCATACTTATTTCTAACATGTAAGGTGTTAAAACTACTAATGGAGGTGTTGTCTTTGATTCTATTTAATTGGCATCATTAAAAGAATACACTTTTATAGTTTAACTTTGCTTGTCAGTTTTACCTTCGTTTATAAAAAACTAAATAATTGTATCCTTTGATTTTAGTTACAGATCTACCATAATCCAAATTTCAAAAGAGACTATCCCCAACTTTCAGGAAGAATGAAAAGAAGAGTTGGGATTAGCAATGTGTTTCCGAAATCTTCACTAGTTCCAGATTACGAGAAGAAGCATGTTAAAGCAAGGGTCAACACAGATGATCGTAACTCTGGTTTTCATGCTCAAACTAGTGGAGAGAGTCCATTTTCAGCTTCCACCAGTTTAAGTGTGCCTTTCCCACAAAAGACTTATACCAGCCAGATAGTCCCTAAAACAAGCGCCCTACTTCTGCGTGACTTTCCTTCCCCATCAATATCAGTTAGACAAAGAGAACAGAACGTGGTAGATCAACCTGCTGTTTTAAACCAGTTGAGCATTTTTAATTGGCACTTCCATAGCACCTACACTCAAGCAAATGGCCACGTTGAGGACTTTGCTACTACCGCTACATCTACTCCTCAGAACCACATCGTATCTCCATTATGGAGCAGTTCTTTTGGACTGATGGTGGAGCCTTCTACATTTCCAGACAGGTATAGCGATATGTCAGCCCATGACAGTCCTCTTCCTAACCAGCAACAGAGAGGCAACTCAAGGTCCCCAGTGCCAACGATCGCTTATACACCCACCTCCTCTCTTTCAAGTCAATTCATCAACGATATTCCTTATGTGAAAACCATGCTAATTAAAACTGACCTATCAAATAAGTATCAGCTTATGGAACCTAATGAAGATTAAAATTTACGTTGGGAGATGTCATCAAATACCCACAATTCTTGTATTTGAACAATAAAGTTACACGTTCCTCTGCACAGTTTTGTTTTCTATTTTGAAGCAATGAAGAGTAAATTAAGGCTTTATTTCAATGTCTGGCTATTTCTCTGCACTCTTTTATAAACTCTTCAGTTCAAGAAAACATCCGTTAGGCATCCTAGGTAAATGGCACCTAGCCTATTGTTTCTAAGCAAGAAAATGAGAACAAAGGGAAAAGAGGTAATGGATGTAAAGTGATTTGGGAAATCATCCCTGCTGAAATGAATGGGTGTCTAAATGAGGATGGTACGGGTGAAGGAACACATACAAATAAAATCAAAACAAGTGCACCTACACAGTACGAACCTTAGTGCGTTCACAGTTACATGATATTCTATTACGTATCGGTAGAGTCTTAAGATAGAGAAGGAAATGGTGCCCCGCTCCAGTATTCTTGCCTGGAGAATTCCGTGGAAAGGGGCTCCTGGTGGGCTGCTGTCCATAGGGTCACACAGAGTTGCACACAACTGAAGTGACTTAGCAGCAGCAGAGTCTTAAGACATTAGACAGGAGATTGTCTTCATTCTAGAAATTCATTTCATACTTGAAAATATAAATATTGTAGCATGTCCAAAATTAGGAGAACCGTTATACCATCACTGTGATACCAACGATTACAGGACATAATCAGTGACTGGACCATGGCCAGCACAAGATAGGTATTTTACAAGTGGTACTGTATAGGGTCATTTTAGCTCTGCTCTCCTTAAGGCGTACCTTTATTTCCTGCCACCATGATTCCACCCTATATTTCCTAATGCATATTTAGATTTTGCTTATCTGTTCCCTCAGAGACAAAATAAATTCCTCTGGTGATTGCAGCACCTCAGGATGGTTAACAAGTTCTTTGAAGACATGATATTTGTTTTCCGTAGTAGTTTCAGTACCATTCTCTTACACCGTCCTTCTGGAGCTACAATCACACACACTGCTTTCAGATGTGCTAAGCCCCTTCTCACAACTTTGCCTCAACTCTTTCTTGGGGTTGGAAGGAACCTCTGTTCGCCCTCCTACCAAGGTGAGCACGGATATCAGGTCTTCAATGTGTTTTGGGTCTACCCTCTTTTCTTTGTGTATCTTTCACATCAGCTAAAACGTGTACTTACTGAATTATCAACAAGGAAATGTAATCACGAATCAAATGCTATATACATTACTCAACAACATCCTATAACCTGCACTATTATCATAATTGACCTTTCCTACTTACTGAGAATCTTTTCCCGGTTGATAAATATATATCTTATATGTCCATGAATGTCAAATGTGGGAATTCAAATTATAAAATGATTGCTGCTCTCATGAAGTTTACAGTCTATAACAACCCATACTAGTCATGTTGTTTCAGGCCCCAGTTCCCTAAAATTCAGTAGTAGTTATAGAGATATTTATGAAAAAAACAAACAAACAAAAAAGAATCATTCATTTTAATTCTCTAGAAAAGTCATGGAGTAAGGAGGGATCAAAATCAATGGCTGATCCTTCACATAGTTCACAATGAAAGAAGATGAGCAGAGTGTCTGCCAGTTGGACCCCCCAGACTGTCATGAACACTACCTAGAAATCTTGGCAATCTCCACTTTGTGGCCATTTCTTTAGACAGTGGTGGCAATATCAAGTCATGGCCCTGTTTTGGTATGGTAACCCACATAGGACAACACCAAGTTAAGTTCACCGTTCTCATGTTTGGGGCTAATGCAGAGTGAAAGCTGGGGGCTATTTGTGTAGATAAGGGAGGTGTCCAAACAGCACACGCTTTTTCTTTCACTGAAAACTTTCATTAAATTTGGCTGAGAACACTATACTTTAGAGAGGTAAGCATTTTGCAGCAATTGTAAGAGTTATTGAAATCGGTGTCCTTAGTTATCCTTTCAAGCGCAAAGTCCAATGGTCTGGTTTTCGATTTCAGGCATCTTACTATGGAGCCAAATTTGCATGCTTTGAGAAATAGCACCTTAAAAGCAATCACATCTTCTATTTCATTGCCGTGTACTGATTATTCCTGCTCACTCCCTTTGATCTTCTTTTCCTGTTCTGCTTTGAGGGGCAGGTCCTTCTCAAAAAGAATAGGATTAATTCCCTTAGTGCTCTGTGGTAACTTGGAAAAGGCATGGATAAGGACATGCAATATATTATGTGGGAAAGCTACTGTTTTTGTTCCCTCCTGAAAACATAGTATTAAATTGTACCTCAATTGTCCTACCACGGGAAGCCTGGTTACATGATGCATTACCTTGGTGATCAATTCCCATATGGCTTTAACATATCAGTACCTTTAATTCTCAAAAGCTTATAGAGAAAGTATCTCAATACAGTAGGGAAATATTATACATGAGTTCAGTGTTCTTTCCCGTACTTATTTATTTTATAATTTGTGCCTAAAATAGTAAAAGTGAGAACAAAAATTCAAGTGAGTTAACGCAGTGAGTTAAACACAGAAGATTGAGACAAGAAGTAGAAAAATTGATGGGAGAAGATCAGAGGATGAAATTGGGTGCTTATAATGGAACAAGCAAATGTGTAACTGCAGGGCCTAAATAGCTCAATATGACTTCACTATTGTTACCCTACAAATTATTTTCATTTTAGAAAATCACAGAATAGTCTTACATGCAAAGTACTTTAAGATCCCATGGAATGCACAACAAAGGTATATCTTTTAAAGCATTCTGATTTAAAATGTCGCTAGAGACATATCATTCAAGTAGAAAATGATTTCCAAAATTAAGCCTAGAGACAAGTATCAGAGAAACTTTGGGAAGTTCATAGGTGTCCTCCAGTGAGTCCTTGGGTTTTCTTTTCTTTTTGTAATTGTGTTTAAGCATACAAGATCGTGACTGTGCTTGTGTGTGTGTGCATCAGATTAAGAATGTGTTTGTGAGTGTATGTCTGGGCTCTCTTTTGGACTTTTATGTTAGAAATTTCAGCTGAAGAAATAGTTCATTCAAAAATACAGCCAGGCACAAATTAAACTGCCCATTCAAAACTCTTCTTTCTCTTTTCAAAGTGCAAGACAAACGGATGCGTCAAAGGTTGAAAGCATTTCAATAATAACCAAGCTCCTCCGCCCAAACATAGTTAAAAACTATGGTACTCACCCAATCAACCCAGCAAAAGATGCGTGGGACCTTAGGTATCTATGATGTCTGGCAATAACAAAACACCCACCCTCTAATACGGCAGTACTCAAGAAGGCCATGTAGAGGCCTGGAGTTTCAACCAGGCCTTCCTGTAATAGGATACGACCTTCCTATAGGAGGCTGCACACTCACCAGTAATGAACACTCTTAGGCATCAAATGAAACTAAGGACAAAACCTGGAATTCTCTTCCCACATGGTGGAAGTCCCCTTCCCCCTTCCCAAGTGGATGTGATAGACAGTTAAAATAAAAGGAAGTTATAACATGGCTGACATTCTTCTTACATAATACCTGAAATGTCCAAGCCCCACCACACTACTAAGCAGCTGACTATACAGGTCTTCTGGTCTCAAATCTGTGTGACAATCATCACATGAGAATTTTATGAATATTTGAGATGCATTGATAGTGCGGATCTGTAAAGCTAAACGTCTTTGAGATCTGACTCAAATAGGAAAACTGTGTACTCCCTGTCTTCAGTTTTATGGGGATTTCACATGCATTCACACACTTCCACAATGCTCAACCTTCATCTGAAGACAAGAGGAATGGTCTATTCACAGAGAAGGCCAGCGGTAAAGTCAAAATGGATCCAGTTTCCTGCCTACATCCCTGCTCAGTAATGTAACCGCTTGTAAGCATTCCTAAGGGCGACTAGGATACACAAGTCAAAGATGCTTCTCCCAGGATTACAGAGTTGGATTGAGAACTGTAAGTTTGTTTACCTCTCATCCCATTCTTAAGATCACAAACCATAACTGTTAACCCATCAGAAGATGGGCAGCTCTAGCACATATTTAGAGACAATGCCTGCTTCTGCCTAAGACCAAGGTTGTAGATCCAAGTGGCATATAGGGTACGGTTTCCATCTCAGGATACCACATGACTCCCCAGGGATTCTCCTTCTCTGGAAAGCTCTCAAGAGATGTTGTGAGAAGAATATTTTGAGGGTGGAAAACAAGGAAACCGACAAGAGTTGTGTTCTTTCTAATTGTCCTCAGTCTCACTTTTCATCCCATGTATAATGACAAAGTCTCCCAAGCACTGCCAATACCAATTTGTTGATGTTCTTCAGCCACTCAGTCTTGTCTGACTCTTTGTGACTCCATGTACAGCAAGAACCCTGGGTTCCCCTGCCTTTCAAATCACCAGTTTACTCAAACCCATGACTTTTGAGTCAGTGATGCTTTGCAGCCATCTCACCCTCTGGCATTCCCTTCTCGTCCTTCCCTCAATCTTTCCCAGCATCAGTTTCTTCCCAGTGATTTCACTCTAGGCCCTAGATGGTCAATATATTGGCTCTTCATGGTCAGCGTCAGAACTTCCGTGAATAGTCTGAGTTGAACTCCTTCATGCTTGGCTAGTTTGAACTCCATGCTCGCAACGGAACTCTCACACATCTTCTCCAGACCCACTACTGCAAAGCATCGATATTTTGGCACTCAGTTCCTGGGGTCCTGCTCATTCCGCCATACGTTACTCCTGAAAATCAACTTTGCCCATTCGGATCTTTTTCAGTAATCACTCAGCTTATTAACATGGTGTCTAGACTGGTCGTAGCTTTTCATCCAAGTGGCAAGTGCCTTTTCGTTTCGTGGCTGAAGTCACTCCCCGCAGTGTTATCAGAGGTCAAGAAAGTGAAACCTGTCACTGAGTCAACTGTATCCTATTGCTAGATCTCAAAATGTTTGGACCACATTCCATGGTCTTATTTTTAGTGTTCATTGGTTTGTGTTTAGATTGAGTTTTAATCCAGCTTTTCCTGTCACCTCATCAGAAGGCTCTTTAGTCCCTAGTGTTTTTCAGCCATTTGTGTGTTGTCATCTTATAACTAAGGTTATTCACACTTCTCACAGTAATTCTGTTTCCAGCTTCAAATTCTTTCAGCAAGTTATTGTCCATGGTATACTCTGCACAGAAGTCAAATAAGCTGGGTGACAATATATAGCCTCGATGTATTTCCTTCCCTATTTTGTACCAGTCCGTTGTTCCTTCTCCAGTTCCAACTGTTGTTTCTTGACCTGCGTGCACCTTTCCCAGGAAACAGGTATGGTGGTCTTATATTCTTATCTCTTTAAGAATTTTCCACAGTTTGTTGTGACCCACACAGTCTAAGGGCTTCCCCTGTGATTCAGATGGTGAAGCGTCTGCCTGCAATGGGGGAGGCCCAAGTTTGATCGCCGGGTCTGGAAGATCCCCTGGAGAAAGAAATGGTAGGCTACAGTCCATGGGGTCGCAAAGCGTCAGACACAAATGAATGACCTCACTTTCACATGCAGTCTAAGCCATTAACAGAGACAATAAAGGAGACGTAAATGACTTTATGAAACACCCTTGCTTTTTCTATGATCCAGACTCCAATTAAGGTTTACCTATTAAGATTAAATGACTAACTACACCTGCCTGCTCGCTCTCTCTCTGTTTCAAGTTGTTGCTGCTACTGCTGCTAAGTCGCTTCAGTCGTGTCCGACCCTGTGCGACCCCAGAGACGGCAGCGTACCGGGCTCTTCCGTCCCTGGGATTCTGCAGGCAAGAACACTGGAGTGGGTTGCCATTTCCTGCTCCAATACATTTAAGTGAAAATCGAAAGTGAAGTCACCCAGTTGTGTCCGACTCTTCACGACCCCATGGACTGAAGCCTACCAGGCTCCTACGCCCATGGGATTTTCCAGGCAAGAGTACTGGAGTGAGATGCCATTGCCTTCTCCATTTTTCAAGCTATCATCTACCAACTGTTACATTCCTGGGCACTTGCCATCTTCTTGCGGGCTCTCCTGGTGGCTCAGTTGGCAAAGCAACTGCCTGCAATCTGGAGACCTGGGTTCACTCCCTGGGTCACAAAGATCTCCTGCAGAAGGAAATGGGAACCCACACCAGTACGCTTGCCTGGAAAGTTAGTATTAAATTATGACCATGCCCATCTCTGACCTTTGACACCCACTTGAAACAGTTAAGTTTCCAGAGCAGAAATAAGGAATCTGTGCTCCGGGAAAATGTCGGGACAATTTGACAAATAGCTAGATATTTTCAGGAACGGACTTTTTGAGCCCAATATCTGTATCATCTTTTATCTGGAAAGGAACTATGTTTCCTCAAACTGATGACAATTCCTCATTAGCAGAAATTTCAGGAAAAATAACTCGGCTTATCTGCATGTTCGAAGTCAATGTTGTACCAGTTATGTGTGTATGCACGAAAGCTCCCATTAAACAGATAAATTCACATCAACTAAAGTTTGTTGCTTTACTGGCATGCATAAATGAATTACAGAGCCTGCCTAGAAAGAAAATCAGAAGTTCTGATTGGGCAGATAATAAGAAGACGTTGAGAGCAACTCTCTTCATGGGGGCATCACAAATAATACTTCTATAAAGGCAACAGTTCCTCGAGCGCATCCAATGAATATTAGCAGAAGACCTTGCTCAACCTTATGGGAACAAGACATAACTGGGAAGAATGGAAGGAAGATGGGAGAAGGAGGATGAGAGGAATAGAACCAAACCTGTGTCTTGTGGTGGGAGATGGAGAAGCAGGGGATAGACTGAGGATTCAGGTAAGTCACCTCAGTAAACTTAAATTACTTTTGACTGAAAGGAAGCAAGGTGAAGAAGCTGATGAAATATAGCTTGTCTAGAGTGAGAATCAAACAGAGAATGTGTGGTGTGGTCCTACATGTCCCAAACGGCTATGCAGGTCAACCAGTGTTCATAGGGCCTGGAAGATGAAACGTGGGGTTAGAAAGCCAACCTGGGAGTGAACTGCGTTTGACTACGTAGAGATGGAGTGATGGATCTGGGATGTCAAAGTGCATAGGAAGGAATGCTTTTTGAAAAATCCCAAACTGACAGAGAAGTGGGACCTTAGGGTTCAGTCACACAGAGGAGGTAACACCATTGAATCCTCCCCCTCCCCACCCCCACCCTTTCCCACAAGCTGAGACCTACTATCAGGCAATAGAAAACAACTAGCTAGAACTAACACTCATGCTTCTGCCACCACAGGCTAGAAAACGATCCCAGTAGGGCCATAAATTTTCTGCCTGTGGTTGCAGACTCTTTGTCTATGGCATACAAAAGGGACAATAGATTTCCAATGAATGCAAATATTCAGGCTCTGGCAGCACTAAAAGCAAATAGGAGTTATCCCAGATTAGAGTCTGACCTGTCCCTACTGAAGATCCAAAGTTATTTCTGCCCTCGTTTGGGCACGCTTTCTCAAGAGGTGGAGCTGTGCTGTGGCTCGTGTTCAGGACCAGAACACTGACAGCAGGGACTCTAATAACATTCATTATACTGACCATGTTTTGCTATGCTGTGTGGCTGGTTCACTCGTTTTCTCACTTGTAGGCTTTCTCATTATTCTTGATTATTTACTGTTTTAAGATTGTTTACATCATATATTTATTTTTTTATTGTTTTAATAAATTTATTTATTTTAGTTCGGGGCTAATTACTTTACAATATTGTAATAGTTTTTGCCATACATTGACATGAATCAGCCATGGGTTTACATGTGTTCCCCTTCCTGGACCGCCCACCCGCCTCCCTCCCCATCCCATGCCTCTGGGTCATCCCATTGCCCTGGCCCTGAGCCCTTGTCTCATGCATCGAACATGGAATGGTGTTCTGTTTCACATATGATAATATACATGTTTCAATGCTATTCTCCCAGAACATCCCACCCTCGCCTTCTCCCTCAGAGTCCATAAAATTGTTCTATGCATCTGTGTCTCTTATTCTGTCTCGCATATAGGGTTATCGTTACCATCTTTCAAATTCCATATCATTTCACACCAGTCAGAATGGCTGCTATCCAAAAGTCTACAAGCAATAAATGCTGGAGAGGGTGTGGAGAAAAGGGAACCCTCTTACACTGTTGGTGGGAATGCAAACTAGTACAGCCACTATGGAGAACAGTGTGGAGATTCCTTAAAAAACTGGGAATAGAACTGCCATATGACCCAGCAATCCCACTGCTGGGCATATACACCGAGGAAACCAGAATTGAAAGAGACGCGTGTACCCCAATGTTCATCACAGCACTGTTTACAATAGCCAGGACATGGAAGCAACCTAGATGTCCATCAGCAGACGAATGGATAAGGCAGCTGTGGTACATATACACAATGGAATATTACCCAGCCATTAAAAAAAATACATTTGAATCGGTTCTACTGAGATGGATGAAACTGGAGCCCATTATACAGAGTGAAGGAAGCCAGAAAGAAAAACAACAATACAGTATACTAATGCATATATTTATTTTTTGTATGTATATAACATGTACTTTGTTTTCCTGAATACATTTGAATCGGTTCTACTGAGATGGGTGAAACTGGAGCCCATTATACACAGTGAAGTAAGCTAGAAAGAAAAACAACAATACAGTATACTAATGCATATATTTATTTTTTGTATGTACATAACCTGTACTTTGTTTTCCTGCTTTCTGTGCCTTTTGTTGATGTCGTTTCTTGTCATGTTTGTTTTAATAGGTATATATTTCTATGTTAACTGTGATTTTCTGTTGTTCTGTGGGAAAGCTCTTGTCATTTTTGTCAGATTTCTTTCTTTATTTTTTACGTGGCACTCTGCTCTAGTGTTGTTTTATGTCTTGCAAGTTATTCGCTTAGTTGTATTATTGGTTCTGTGTTCTTCCCTATTGTGATTTTTGCTTGTGTTATTTTCTTTTTTTGTTATTATTATTTTTTTCTTTGATTTTGGTTTCTTACAATTTGTCTGACTTCCTTTGTTTCCTCTGTCTAATCTTTTACTATGTGATCTTGGTTCTCTGACCAGAAGTTGGGCCTGTTCTTCTAGAGTTTCAGCACCATATCGAAGACCATAGAGTACCCGAGAATTCCTGGTTCCAGCGAATATTAATTGGTGAGAGTGTCTATGAAGGCTTCTATCACAAACTAAGAACCAATTCCACTCAAAAGGCTATATTATCCAGAGCTGATGCCTCATGCCACACAAAAAAGCAGAACAGAAACACAAGCCATATCATCCACAGATGGACTGCCTAAAGTCAGACTAAACCCGTACATACCTGCAAAAGATACCACCGTGAGAGAGAGAAGTGTCAGCTGTGGAATATAGATGCCAGAGAATATAGTTGCCAGTCCCTCCCCCTCCAAGGACACAGAAACCACTGCACCAAACTTATCCAGTCAGGGTGCATTTGGAAGCAAGAACTGCAACCCTGCACCCTGGGAAGAAAAGACCATTAACATAGTAAGATAAACAAATGTGAAGAAAGTCAAGTACGTTGCAGGCAAAGAAACAATGTTAAAACACATGAGACATAATTAAAGAGGAAATAGGAATTGTCACTGAAAAAGAATTGAGAGGAACGATAGTAAAGATGATCAAACATCTCAGAAAATAAATGTAAATCATTCAAGAAACATTTAAGAAGGGTGTGTGAATGATAGCACAATAACTGCTGTATGTGTGCTGTAGGCTCATCCATGCCTTTGTACAGCAGAAGCCAGAACAACATTGGAAAATAATTATCTTCCAAATTAAAAATGAAGTAGTAAAAGAAAAACAGACTTTAAATAACACAACAGACCTGGCAATTCAACTGAAACTTAAGTAGATTTCTTCAAAAAACCAGCAGAAGGCAGTTCCTTTTCAAGGGCAAATGAAATATGTCCGGATAAATCAGAAACCGGATCACAAATCAGGCCTTGGCAAATTTAAGTTAATCAAAATTTTATCAAGCTTTTTTTTTTTTTTTTTACTGCAATATATGTTACGATTTGAATGTCAGTCATGGTGTGTGGTGGGGACAAAACAAAAAGAAACAAACAAAAATATAAATAACAAAGACAAAACAAACAAACACACAAACACCTGAATACATTCAGTCTCATGCATATACCTCTTCATGGCCAAGAAATACACGAAAAATCAGACAGAAAAAAAAAATATATATATATATATATATTCATAGAAACAAATGACAATAAAAATGCGATTGCATAAAACCTATGAAACAGGATAAAACACTAAAAGAGTAAATATTATAAGAAAGGAATGTCTCAAGTAATCAACCTAACAGTACAACTGAGACAATTAGAGAAAGAAGAAGAAACAGAAAACCCAAATTAGTTTCGGGGAAAAAAAGAGTCACTGAGACTAGAACAGGAAAACAAAAGAAAAAATATAAACAATAGCAAAGATCAATAATGCTAAAAGGGAGCTCTTGGAGAGCATAAAGAAAATACATAAATCATGAGCCAGACTCATCAACAAAAAAAGGGAGAACACTCTAATCAATAAAGTTAGACATGAGAAAGGAGACATTATAACCGATACTACAGAACATCAAAGGATCATAAGAGACTACAACAAACAAGTTTAAGCCAATAAAATGTAGAATCTGGAAGCCACAGACTAATTCTTCGGAACTCAAGTAAGATGAAACATAAAATATGAACACAGCATTACAAGCTCTAATATTGAAACTGTTATAAAAAATTTTCCAGTTAACAAACTCAAGGTCCAGATGGTGTCACAGATAAATTGTATGAACCATTAAGAGAAATGTTAACACATACACTTCTAAAACTCTTCCAAAATACTACAGTGGTAGGAAAATGCACAAACTCATCCTACGAGTACAGCATCACCCTGATAGAAGACCCAGAGGTAACACAGAAAAGGAAAATTATAGGCCACTATCACACAGTTGAACATAGATGCAAACATCCTCAACAAAATACTCCCAAGAAGAATCCAACAGCACATTAAAAGTATCCAACAGCTTAATTAAGTGAGGTTTTCCCCAGTATGCAAACATCCTCCAGGATCTGCGTATCAATCCATCAGATACACCATAACAAATTGAAGGATTAAAACCATATGATCACCTCAATAGATGCTGAAAAATCTTGGATGAAATTCAAAAATCATGTGTGATAAAAAACTCTCCCGAAACTGAGCATAGCAAAAATTACCTCAACATAATAAAGGCACACAGATCAAAACTACAATGAAGTATCATATCACACCATCGAGCATGGTGATCATTATAAAATCGACAACAGGGTACTTGGCTAGTGGTCCAGAAGCTAAGACAGCATGATCCTAAATCAAGGGTTCCATGTTTGATCCCTGGTCACGAAATTAGATTCCACATGCAGCAATTAAACCCTGATGTAAAGAAATGAAGAAGTAAATGTGTGTGTGTGTATGCATTCATATTCATAAATTAACAAATATGTGTTTACACTATACTATACATTCATAATATAGATGTTACATAAAAATAATTATATTATAAATTAACAAGTATATACACAAACACACACACACACAAATATAAATCTTAAAACAATAAATGAAGGATATGATGTGGAAGAAAGGGAACCCTTCACAGCGTTGTTAGGAATGTAAATAAATACTGACATGATACCGCAGAGTATGAAAGTTCTTTAGAAAACTAGCAATAAAACTACCATATGACCCCCAAATCACATTATTAGACATATACCCAAATGAAACCACCTTTGAAGAAAAAAGGTGTATCCCAGTATCCATTTCAATACCATTTACAGTAGACAAGTTATGTAAGCAATCTGGGTGTCCATTTACTGAAGAATGGATAAAGAAGTTATGGCACATGCTCAGGATGGAAACTTTCTCGTGCACAAAAAGGAAAAAAAAACCAATGGATTATTTCTAGAGATATGGATGAATCTAGAGCCTATTATACAGAGTGAAGTAATTCAGAAAGCAGAAGTCCAATATTGTAGATTAATGCATATATGTGGAATCTAGAAAACTGGTTCTGAAGAATCTATTTGAAGGGTGGGAAAAGAAATGCAGAGGTAAAGAACAGACTTGGACACAGAAGTGGAAGGAGATAGTGGAATGGATCGAGCAAGATGCCCAGGCATATGTATAATACCAAGTATGAAGTAGTTAGCCAGTGAGAGGCTCCTCCTCAGGACTCTGGGGTGCCCTAGGGAAGTGGATTGTGGAGTAGGAGAGGAGGCTTAAGAGCAGGTGGGAGGGCTTCTCAAAAGGGAGGCTCATGCATATATACTGATAGATGATTTACATTGTTGTACAGCAGAAAGTACCAGACATTGTAAAGCAATCGCACTCCAATTTCAACTTGTTTCTTAAATTGGAAAATGGATGTCAGTCCTTGGCCAACTTGGGCAAGTAGCAAGAAATGCATCACAGTGCATAAGTCAAGTATAATGTGTACCAGTGCATATGTCAAGTAAAATCTGCACCAAAGACTGCTTTCGTATGTATAGACAAAACATAAAGCAAAAACTTAACAATTTAGAGCTAACCTAGCCAGAATAAACTCAGACTCTAGACATAAGTGTTCCTCACTTCATTTGATTGGCAATGTTTCTCAAAGGAAAGAGCGGTTACCAAATGATGTCAACAATTTATAGAAACACAAATTCCTTCATGTTTTAGTACACAATAGTAAACCTTTGACATTCAGAACTATCCTAAGTAGGAAATTATAAATGTAGTTTGAAAGTTTGAAATGCTGTACAAGGATCACTTCTTTTTTAAATCCTGGAATCTGTGTGACTGACTGGGAAAAATGCATAGCCTAAAATTTGAGAATTTTGTTTTATTCATCTAGACTTTAGTCCTGAGGAGGATTTACTCCTGACGAGCAACTTCTCAAGTATTTCTGAAAGACCATTCTGAAGAGGGAATGGAAGTGCCAGGGTGTATAAAAGTTTCACAATGATCATGGAGGCAGCATGTTCATATATTGTGGTTAATTAAAGAAAACTGGACATCTCAAGTTAATGGGTTTAGCATGATTCTACCTATGGCAAGATGCAGGAATCTGGGCTTCTTGAGATAATTTCTTCAATAGGCACTATAACTAGGGCCAGTGTCCTGTTCTTTTCTGTGTCAGAGTCACTTCTGGCAGCACAATTGGTGGCAGCTGTGGTAATTGAAGGCTTGATGATGGGCGGCCTGACTTCATCCAGAGTCCTCTCAGGGCTCACATTCAGGGATGGCTGCAATGGCTTATGACTTGATGACTGCAACATCCTTTGGTTACTGATAAGGCTGACAGCATACTTAGTTCACAGTGTGCTCTACTTTCTACACCCTCAGAAAATGTTACTGTTTGTAGTAGAGTCATATACCCCAAGACAAGCTGACTGTGGGCTTTTACCTCAACAGGACCTAAAGTGGCCTTAATATAATGAGAAAAGAGTTAATACAGGTTAATGCAAGTCCCAACGAGATAGGAAAGAGAAAGGGACATCAAATTTTCAAGAACATGGCTAGAAACTCTTCCCGATCAAGGAAGAGTAAACAGGGGAGGTTTGTGGTGCTTTCCAAACACATATGTTTATATATATAAAGATATGTATATATATATATATATCTTCACTGATGTATACGCATAGACATGTTTACGTATACTATGCATATATGCATCTCTACTCATATGTGCATGTATATATCTATATCTATATATAGATAAATATATATGTATGTATACACATAGTTATATATCTATGTATATCTGAATATTCTCTAGAATATTCTCAAGCATAGCTTTAATATTAAGGCATAAAACAATTAAATTTTAAATTGTACCACCTATATTCTCTGACTACCAAGACATGGAGCTAAAGCTCAAAAATGGCATACATTTTTGCAAATGTGTCATTTGTGGAATATTTTAGAAGGCATTTCTAAGGAATGGTTGAGTCAATGCCTGAGTCACAAGGGAAATTAGAAAAATAATCTGAGACAAATGAAAGAGAAACCACAACATACCAGATCATTGGATACAGCAAAAGTTCATACCTGTAGTAAATACTTACAGTGAAATATACATTGATACCTATAACAGCAAAAGTATATACCTATACCTTAAGAATACATATATATATGTATATAGATATATACGCATATGAATATAGATATATGTATATATATATATGTGTGTGTGTGTGTTTGTATTTATATATGTGTATATACATAAGTATGTATGTGTATGTATGTATATATATATATATATAAAATATATTTATCACTAATTATTTTCCAGTTGTCACTAGTGATAAACAACCTAGCTTCTAATGCAGAAGTCATAAGAGGCACAGCTTCAATCCCTGGCTTGGGAAGATGTTCTGGAGGAAGGCATGGAAACCCACTCTTGTGTACGAACCATGAGAATCTGATGGATTGAGGGATACCCATGTGCGATAGGCTGTGTGCCGAAGAGAGTCAGACAGGAGCGTAGGAACTTAGCGCATGAATATCACTGTCACTGATTGCTAATATATATAGGACACATATATAGGACACTTCTGCCTTTCATACATTGTTATTGACATGCTCAGAAAATTAATCAGTATAAGACATCAAAAATTATCTGATTCTAAATGTTTATTTATGGTTAATGATTTCGAATTCAACCTCCATTTAATGAATCTATTCAGAATTTTCAGTTTTTAATCACTCTGTTCTTTTAGCCATTCGACTGTTTCACATAACTTAAGTCTTCTCCTGGCATAAATATGTGTCCATATTACCTAACAATTGTCTTTATTTAGTATGATTACATTGCAATGGGATCTTTTTCATTCTCATTTCAATAACTGGATCTTCTCTCATTTTGTTTGCTCAGTTTACCTAATATCTTCCATTTTATTTATTTTGTTTTTGTTGATTTTTCTCTATTTTTGAAATATGTACATAATTTTATTCCCATACTAGGCTTCATTCTTTTCCTCTTTCACCTTGCTGTGAGTTTTGATTTGTCCCCCCCCAGTTTCTGTAGGAGGCAGATATTAGCTTCTTCTCAGGTTTGCAGAGCTTCCATTTTAATGTGTATATATATCTGATGTGTCTGATGATCTGGGTAAGTTGCGTTTTCATTTTCATTCACCACAGTGTATTTTCTAATTTGCCCTGTGACTTATTCTTTCAAACTTTGGTCCCTTAGGGATATGTGGTTTAATTTTCCACACAATACAATTTCCAACTTTTTTCCCATGCTGATTTATACTGATTTCAACTTACATTTATTGGATGTCAGAAAACATATTTTGTATGATTTAAATTATTAAGGACTATTTTAAGGCTTAAGGTAAAACCTATTCTCGAAAATATTCTGGAGAATATTCTAATTGAACATGGGAGGGTTGTGTATTCTTCTGTTCTTGTTAGAAGGAATGATCTGCTCAGTGTGTTAAGTCCTCTTGGTTTATATGGTCATTTAGATTCTCTCTTCCCTCAGTGGTCTTATGTTCTTCTACTGTTATTTAGATGTTTATTTTTGGACTAATCTAAATGCTCAGTTCAGTTCAGTTCAGCCACTCAGTCGTATCCAACTCTTTGCGACCCCGTGAATCACAACACGCCAGGCTTCCCTGTCTATCACCAACTCCCAGAGTTTACCCAACTCATGACCATCGAGTCAGTGATGCCATGCAGCCATCTCATCCTCTGTCATCCCCTTCTCCTCCTGCCCCCAATCCTTCCCAGTGTCAGGGACTTTTCCAATGAATCAACTCTTTGCATGAGGTGGTCAAATCATTGGAGTTTCAGCTTCAACATCTGTCCTTCTAATGAACACCTAGGATTGATCTCCTTCAGGATGAACTGATTGGATCTCGTTGTAGTCCAAGTGACTCTCAAGAGTCTTCTTCAACACCACAGTTCAAAAATATTTCAAAAAAATACTTATGGCTAGAGATCTGCAATTTTTACACTTCATGATAGCCAAAAGGCTGAGACAATATTCAAACATTTTTAATGTTTGATTCGGGTACCTGGAACTCTTTGATGAGGTGAGCATATGCTGTATTGGATCATTAATATGAAGGGTAATATGACAAAATATATAATTAATATTGTATAATCATGTTTAATATCATTTGTCTCAAAACATTTTTAATTAAAAGACCTATGTGTCTACAATTAGTATTGCCACTAGGGCCCTTTATTGTTTATTGCTTGGATAAAATTTTCCTTGCAAACTCATTCTTAAAATGTATTCAATTCTAAGATTTGTCTCTTTCAGAGCCTATAGTTGTCATATTAAAAAAAAATTACACCATCTTCTATTATACCACATTAATGGTTATTTGTTACTACTTTAATTAAATATATTTTAGAGTGATTTTAAGAAGTAATTCTAGAGACTTTGATTGTCATTATTCAGTCACTATGTTGTCTCCAACTCTTTTGTGACTCCATGGACTGTAGCACAATAGGCCTCCCTGTCTTTCACTCTCTCCCAGAGTTTGTTCAAACACATGTGGCCATTGTATTGCTGATACCGTCCAACCATCTCATCTTCTATTCCTCCCTTCTGCTCCTGTCATCAGTCTTTCCAAGCATCATGGTCTTTTCCAGTGAGTTTGCTCTTTGCATCAGTTGGCCACAATGGTGACGTTTCAGCTTCATCATTAGTCCTTCAAGTGAATACTCAGGGGTAATCTCCCTTAACATTGATTGGCTTCATCTGCTTGCAGTTCAAGGGACCCCTAAGGGTCTTCTACAGCAGTACAGTTGGGAGGCATCAATTCTTCATCTCTCAGGCTTCTTTACACTCCAGCGCTCACATCAGCACATGACTACTGGATAAACAATAGGGGTTTATGAAGTGGGGAACTTTGTTAGTTACGTGAATGTCTCTTCTTTTTAATGCAATATCTAGGTTTACATAGCTTTTCTTCCAAGAAGGAAGTGTCTTTTAATTTGATGACTGCAGTCACCATTCACAGTGATTTTAGAGCCCAGGAAAATTAAGTCTGTCACTGATTCCAGGTTTCACCCTTCTCTTTGCCAAGTAGTAATGGGACAATATGCGGTGATCTTAGTTTTTTGAATGTCAAAGTTTCAGCAAGGTATTTCACCCTCCTCATTCAAACTCAAGAGGCTGTTTACTCCCTCTTCAATTTTCTTTTTAGAGTGGTACTGTCTGTATATCAGATTGGTGAGGTTTCTGCCAGCTACCTTGATTCCAGTTTGTGATCCATCCAGCCTGATATTTTGTATAGTATTCTCTGCATATATATTTCATATAAACAGAATCTAAAGCTTAAGCACACTCCTTTCTCAGTTTTGAACTAGCCAATTGTTCCATGTCTGTTCAAGCTCTTGTGTCTTGACCCAAGTACACATTTCTCATGTTAAGAAGGTCTGATAATAATCACAGTCCATTGTGATCCACAGTCAATGGCGTTAGTGCAGTCAATGAGGCAGATGCAATTTTTTTCCTGAAATTTCCTTGCCTACTCTAGGATCCAGTGAATGTTGGAATTTTTTTTGCCTGGTTCATCTAGCTTTTCCAAATCTAGGTTGCACATCTGCAAATTATTGGTTCATGTACTGCTGGAGGATGTTGAGTATTATGTTACTAATACATGAAACAAGCACAATTGTATGGTAGTTTGAACATACTTTGGCATTGTCCTTTGTTATTGGAATTAAAACTGACCTATTCCACACTCGTTGCCAATGATGAATTTTCCAAACCTGATGACATATGAAGTAAGTGGCCGATTTAACAGTTTTGTGGTAATGAATTCTCACAGCTTTTGGTTCCAATGTTGATTTATCCTTCATATCTGAATGTCATCCTTATTAGATTTAGGTTTGACTCTTTCATCACTTTAAGTATGTGAAACTATTTTGTCCTGGTGTGAAGAGGAAAGAGCAGCTGGTATCCTTATGTGAATCTACCTGTATGTTATTTATTTGTTTTCCCTTGTGGCCTTGATGTTTACTTCTTGTGTTTCTTTTTCTTAGTTTAATAAATATGCCTTGTGGATTGTTTCAAGTTGAGTATATCATCTTTTAGATATTCTGGGATATTGGGACATAGAGAAATATCTTTCCCCCATCTAAGGGAGGTTTTCAAATTTTATCTCAAAAATTTCCTCAAAGCAGTTATTTTTCTTTCTTGCTTATTTGTTTTGATGTTCTCCATCCAGACAGCTCTGAATCTAATGGTGGGACATTTAACATTGTTCCAGAAGTCTCAGAGATTTCCCTCACTGCTTTCATTTCTCCCACTCTATTTCATTGATTTCTACCATTCTACCTTCCATCTAGCTAGTCCTTTCTGCTCTCTGTTCTTCTACTGTCATTCCCAGCAGAGCATTTGTTTTCATCTCTGTTTCCTTCGATGATTACTGATTGATACTTTATTTCTTCTGTATCCTTGTTAAATATTCTTAGATCTTCTCAATCCATGTGTTCAGTGTATTTACAGGCAACTCCACTTGTTTTTCTAGATTTTAGGTCATCCTTACAATTATTATTCTGATTTTTTTTTCAGGAAGAATTCCTTCTCTTTTATTTATTTATGTATTTATTTTATTTGTTTATTTTGGTTTGGTGGTGCTTTATCATGGACCTTCACCTTCTGCATATTTTTCATTCTTTCATTCTGCTTAGATTGCTGTGGTCAGGGTCCCTTTTCTGCAGGCTGGAGGGTTTTGGCTACTCGTTGTTGTGCAGTCTGCTGCTGTGTTTGGGGTTCGCCCCAGTGACTTGTCAATATTTAATGAATTGGGAAATGCGTGTCTGTGCTCTGGTGAGTGGAGCTGTATCTCCTCTCTCTGGACTGCAATGAGACGTTCAATAATGTGTTTTGGTTCTCTTTGTGTTTGGTATGGCTTTGGACAGCCCAGTTTTTTAGAGTACTGGAATGGGTTGCCATTTCCTTCTCCAGGGGATCTTCCCCACTTGAGGATCAAACCCAGGTCTCCTGCATTGCAGGCAGATGCTTTATTCTCTGAGCCACCAGGGAAGCCCCCCAGTTTTTAATATTCATTGTTCTGTTCCTGCTTTCCTGGAGATTAGGTGTGGGATCTCTTGCATTGAACTTGCTGGCTTGTGTATTTATTTTGGTTTCCATGTAGGCATGGATACTTTTGGGTGTGTGATTGTCTCTTAATGTTCCTTGGTAACAGGGGTCTGACGATGAACACAGTTCTGGAATTGATATCTTCATCTTAGCTTTCAGTTCCCTGTTACACTAACATCAAGAATTCTACATCCACACAGCACAAAAGATCAAACCCCAAGCTTAATTGTTAAACAGCTCTCCACACCCAGAAAGAGCCAAAGGGATTCAGAGTCATGAAGAGAAGAAAAAATAGACGTGGGAGATGTAGGTGCCTAGGAGGAGAAAAGGAAAAGTCAAAATAGGAGAGACAGACGACTCAGGAGTTAAATCCCTAAGTGAAAATAGATTCCAAATATTAGATTCCTAACACATTTCAACAAGCAAAATTAAAAACCTATAATAGAGATTAGACTCCTCTAAATATTGTAAAACTTATGGATCCAAAATCATTTTCAAAGATAGTATATATATATATATACATTTTCATTTTTTAGATAGGAGATAGTAGTTCATAGAAATGAAATAAAGTAATTCCAAAGAATAGCAAGGAGAGATAAGAAAGCCGTCCTCCGTGATCAATGCAAAGAAATAGAGGAAAACAACATATTGGGAAAAACTAGAGATGGCATCAAGAAAATTAGAGATACCAAGGGAACATTTCATGCAAAGATGGGCTCAATAAAGGACAGAAATTGTATGGACCTAACAGAAGCAGAACATATTAAGAAGAGGTGGCAAGAATACACAGAAGAACTGTACAAAAAAGATCTTCACGACCCAGATAACCATGATGATGTGATCACTCACCTAGAGACAGGCATCCTGGAATGTGAAGTCAAGTGGGCCTTAGAAAAGATCACTATGAACAAAGCTAGTGGAGGTGATGGAATTCCAGTTGAGCTATTTCAAATCCTGAAAGATGATGCTGTGAAAGTGCTACACTCAATATGCCAGCAAACTTGGAAAACACAGCAGTGGCCACAGGACTGGAAAAGTTCAGTTTTCGTTCCAATCCCAAAGAAAGGCAATGCCAAAGATTGCTCACACTACTGTACAATTGCACTCATCTCACATGCTAGTAAAGTAGTGCTCAAATTCTCCAAGCCAGGCTTCAGCAATATGTGAACAGTGAACTTCCAGGTGTTCAGGCTGGTTTTAGAAAAGGCAGAGGAACCAGAGATCAAATTGCCAACATGCGCTGGATCGTCAAAAAAGCAACAGAGTTCCAGACAAACATCTATTTCTGCTTTATTGTCAATGCCAAAGCCTTTGACTGCGTGGAACACAATAAACTGTGGACAATTCTGAAAGAGATGGGCATACCAGACCATCTGACCTGTTTCTTGAGAAACCTGTATGCAGGTCAGGAAGCAACAGTTAGAACTGGACATGGAACAACAGACTGGCTCCAAATAGGAAAAGGAGTACGTCAAGGCTGTATATTGTCTTCCTGCTTATTTAACTTCTCTGCAGAGTACATCATGAGAAACGCTGGGCTGGAAGAAACACAAGCTGGAATCAAGATTACTGGGAAAAATATCAATAATCCCATATATGCAGATGACACCACCCTTATAGCAGAAAGTGAAGAAGAACTAAAAAGCCTCTTCGTGACAGTGAAAGAGGAGAGAGAAAAAGGTGGCTTAAAGCTAAACGTTCAGAAAACGAAGATCATGGCATCTGGTCCAATCATTTCATGGGAAATAGATGGGGAAACAGTGAAAACAGTGTCAGACTTTATTTTGGGGGGTTTCAAAAACACTGCTGATGGTGATTGCAGCCATGAAATTAAAAGAAGCTTACTCCTTGGAAGGAAGGTTATGACCAACATGTATAGCATATTTAAAAAGGAGAGACATTACTTTGACAACAAAGGTTCATTTAGTCAAGGCTATGGTTTTTCCAGTGGTCATGTGAAAGTTGGACGGTAAAGAAAGCTGAGCACCGCAGAATTGATGCTTTTGAACTGTGGTGTTGGAGAAGACTCTTGAGAGTCCCTTGGACTACAAGGAGAACCAATCAATCCATCCTAAAGGAGATCAGTCCTGGGTGTTCATTGGAAGGACAGATGTTGAAGCTGAAACTCCAATACTTTGGCCACCTCATGCGAAGGGTTGACTCATTGGACAAGACCCTAATGCTGGGTAGGAGGAGAAGGGGACGACAGAGGATGAGATGGTTGGATGGCATCACTGACTCGATGGACAAGGGTTTGGGTAGAATTGGGATTTGGAGAAGGACAGAGAGGCCTGGCCTGCTGCAATTCACGGGGTTGTAAAGAGTCGGACACGACTAGGGAGTGAACTGAACTGAACTGAACTGAACTGAACTGATTGAGGTGATCATATGGTTTTAATCCTTCAATTTGTTATGGTGTATCTGATGGATTGATACGCAGATCCTGGAGGATGTTTGCATATTGGGGAAAACCTCACTTAATTAAGCTGTTGGATACTTTTAATGTGCTGTTGGATTCTTCTTGGGAGTATTTTGTTGAGGATGTTTGCATCTATGTTCAACTGTGTGATAGTGGCCTATAATTTTCCTTTTCTGTGTTACCTCTGGGTCTTCTATCAGGGTGATGCTGTACTCGTAGGATGAGTTTGTGCATTTTCCTACCACTGTAGTATTTTGGAAGAGTTTTAGAAGTGTATGTGTTAACATTTCTCTTAATGGTTCATACAATTTATCTGTGACACCATCTGGACCTTGAGTTTGTTAACTGGAAAATTTTTTATAACAGTTTCAATATTAGAGCTTGTAATGCTGTGTTCATATTTTATGTTTCATCTTACTTGAGTTCCGAAGAATTAGTCTGTGGCTTCCAGATTCTACATTTTATTGGCTTAAACTTGTTTGTTGTAGTCTCTTATGATCCTTTGATGTTTCTGTGGTATCGGTTATAATGTCTCCTTTCTCATGTCTAACTTTATTGATTAGAGTGTTCTCCCTTTTTTTGTTGATGAGTCTGGCTCATGATTTATGTATTTTCTTTATGCTCTCCAAGAGCTCCCTTTTAGCATTATTGATCTTTGCTATTGTTTACATTTTTTCTCTTGTTTTCCTGTTCTAGTCTCAGTGACTTTTTTTTTTTTTCCCAAAACTAATTTGGGTTTTCTGTTTCTTCTTCTTTCTCTAATTGTCTCAGTTGTACTGTTAGGTTGATTACTTGAGACATTCCTTTATTATAATATTTACTCTTTTAGTGTTTTATCCTGTTTCATAGGTTTTATGCAATCGCATTTTTATTGTCATTTGTTTCTATGAATATATATATATATATATTTTTTTTTTTTCTGCCTGATTTTTCGTGTATTTCTTGGCCATGAAGAGGTATATGCATGAGACTGAATGTAATGAGGTGTTTGTTTGTTTGTTTGTTTTGTCTTTGTTATTTATATTTTTGTTTGTTTCTTTTTGTTTTGTCCCCACCACACACCATGACTGACATTCAAATCGTAACATATATTGCAGTAAAAAAAAAAAAAAAAGCTTGATAAAATTTTGATTAACTTAAATTTGCCAAGGCCTGATTTGTGATCCGGTTTCTGATTTATCCGGACATATTTCATTTGCCCTTGAAAAGGAACTGCCTTCTGCTGGTTTTTTGAAGAAATCTACTTAAGTTTCAGTTGAATTGCCAGGTCTGTTGTGTTATTTAAAGTCTGTTTTTCTTTTAATACTTCGTTTTTAATTTGGAAGATAATTATTTTCCAATGTTGTTCTGGCTTCTGCTGTACAAAGGCATGGATGAGCCTACAGCACACATACAGCAGTTATTGTGCTATCATTCACACACCCTTCTTAAATGTTTCCTGCATGATTTACATTTATTTTCTGAGATGTTTGATCATCTTTACTATCGTTCCTCTCAATTCTTTTTCAGTGACAATTCCTATTTCCTCTTTAATTATGTCTCATGTGTTTTAACATTGTTTCTTTGCCTCCAACGTACTTGACTTTCTTCACATTTGTTTATCTTACTATGTTAATGGTCTTTTCTTCCCAGGGTGCAGGGTTGCAGTTCTTGCTTCCAAATGCACCCTGACTGGATAAGTTTGGTGCAGTGGTTTCTGTGTCCTTGGAGGGGGAGGGACTGGCAACTATATTCTCTGGCATCTATATTCCACAGCTGACACTTCTCTCTCTCACGGTGGTATCTTTTGCAGGTATGTACGGGTTTAGTCTGACTTTAGGCAGTCCATCTGTGGATGATATGGCTTGTGTTTCTGTTCTGCTTTTTTGTGTGGCATGAGGCATCAGCTCTGGATAATATAGCCTTTTGAGTGGAATTGGTTCTTAGTTTGCGATGGAAGCCTTCATAGACACTCTCACCAATTAATATTCGCTGGAACCAGGAATTCTCTGGTACTCTATGGTCTTCGATATGGTGCTGAAACTCTAGAAGAACAGGCCCAACTTCTGGTCAGAGAACCAAGATCACATAGTAAAAGATTAGACAGAGGAAACAAAGGAAGTCAGACAAATTGTAAGAAACCAAAATCAAAGAAAAAAATAATAATAACAAAAAAAGAAAATAACACAAGCAAAAATCACAACAGGGAAGAACATAGAACCAATAATACAACTAAGCGAATAACTTGCAAGACATAAAACAACACTAGAGCAGAGTGCCACGTAAAAAATAAAGAAAGAGTAATACACCACATTAACAAATTGAAAGAAAAAAACCATATGGTTATCTCAATAGATGCAGAAAAAGCCTTTGACAAAATTCAGCATCCATTTATGATTAAAACCCTCCAGAAAGCAGGAATAGAAGGAACATATCTCAACATAATAAAAGCTATATATGACAAACCCACAGCAAACATTATCCTCAATGCTGAAAAATTGAAAGCGTTTCCCCTAAAGTCAGGAACAAGGCAAGGATGCCCACTTTCACCACTACTATTCAACATAGTTTTGGAAGTTTTGGGCACAGCAATCAGAGCTGAAAAAGAAATAAAAGGAATACAGATAGGAAAAGAAGAAGTAAAACTCTCACTGTTTGCAGATGACATGATCCTCTACATAGAAAACCCTAAAGACTCTACTAGAAAATTACTAGAGTTGATCAATGAATATAGTAAAGTTGCAGGATATAAAATTAACACACAGAAATCCCTTGCATTCCTATACTCCAATAATGAGAAAACAGAAAGAGAAATTAAGGAAACAATAACATTCACCATTGCATCAAAAAGAATAAAATACTTAGGAATATATCTACCTAAAGAAACAAAAGACTTATATATAGAAAACTATAAAACACTGATGAAAGAAATCAAAGAGGACACAAACAGATGGAGAAATATACCGTGTTCATGGATTGGAAGAATTAATATAGTGAAAATGAGTATTCTACCCAAAGCAATCTACAGATTCAATGCAATCCCTATCAAGCTACCAATGGTATTTTTCACAGAACTAGAACAATTCATCTCACAATTTGTATGGAAATATAAGAAACCTCGAATAGCCAAAGCAATCTTGAGGAAGAAGAATGGAACTGGAGGAATCAACCTGCCTGACTTCAGGCTCTACTACAAAGCCACAGTCATCAAGATAGTATGGTACTGGCACAAAGATAGAAATATAGATCAATGGAACAAAATAGAAAGCCCAGAGATAAACCCACGCACATATGGACACCTTATCTTCGACAAAGGAGGCAAGAATATACAATGGAGAAAAGACAATCTCTTTAACAAGTGGTGCTGGGAAAACTGGTCAACCACTTGTAAAAGAATGAAACTAGAACACTTCCTAACACCGTACACAAAAATAAACTCAAAATGGATTAAAGATCTAAACGTAAGACCAGAAACAATAAAACTCCTAGAGGAAAACATAGGCAAAACACTCTCCGACATAAATCACAGCAGGATCCTCCATGACCCACCTCCCAGAATATTGGAAATAAAAGCAAAAATAAACAAATGGGACCTAATTAAAATTAAAAGCTTTTGCACAACAAAGGAAACTATAAACAAGGTGAAAAGACAGCCTTCAGAATGGGAGAAAATAATAGCAAATGAAGCAACAGACAAACAATTAATCTCAAAAATATACAAGCAACCTCTGCAGCTGAATTCCCGAAAAATAAACGACCCAATGAAAAAATGGGCCAAAGAACTAAACAGACATTTCTCCAAAGAAGACATACAGATGGCTAACAAACACATGAAAAGATGCTCAACATCACTCATTATTAGAGAAATGCAAATCAAAACCACAATGAGGTATCATTTCACACCAGTCAGAATGGCTGCTATCCAAAAGTCTACAAGCAATAAATGCTGGAGAGGGTGTGGAGAAAAGGGAACCCTCTTACACTGTTGGTGGGAATGCAAACTAGTACAGCCACTATGGAGAACAGTGTGGAGATTCCTTAAAAAACTGGGAATAGAACTGCCATATGACCCAGCAATCCCACTGCTGGGCATATACACCGAGGAAACCAGAATTGAAAGAGACGCATGTACCCCAATGTTCATCGCAGCACTGTTTACAATAGCCAGGACATGGAAGCAACCTAGATGTCCATCAGCAGACGAATGGATAAGGAAGCTGTGGTACATATACACAATGGAATATTACTCAGCCATTAAAAAAAATACATTTGAATCGGTTCTACTGAGATGGATGAAACTGGAGCCCATTATACAGAGTGAAGTAAGCCAGAAAGAAAAACAACAATACAGTATACTAATGCATATATATGGAATTTGAAAGATGGTAACGATAACCCTATATGCGAGACAGAATAAGAGACACAGATGCATGGAACAATTTTATGGACTCTGAGGGAGAAGGTGAGGGTGGGACGTTCTGGGAGAATAGCATTGAAACATGTATATTATCATATGTGAAACAGAGCACCATTCCATGTTCGATGCATGAGACAAGGGCTCAGGGCCGGGGCAATGGGATGATCCAGAAGGATGGGATGGGGAGGGAGGTGGGTGGGGGGTCCAGGAGGGGGAACACATGTAAACCCATGGCTGATTCATGTCAATGTATGGCAAAAACTATTGCAATGTTGTGAAGTGATTGGCCCCCAACTAAAATAAATAAATTTATAAAAAAAAAAAAGAAAAAACGCATGGAACAATTTTATAGACTCTGAGGGAGAAGGTGAGGGTAGGACGTTCTGGGAGAATGGCATTGAGACATGTGTATTGTCATATGTGAAACAGAGCACCATTCCATGTTCGATGCATGTGACAAGGGCTCAGGGCCGGGGCAATGGGATGATCCAGAAGGATGGGATGGGGAGGGAGGTGGGTGGGGGGTCCGGGAAGGGGAACACATGTAAACCCATGGCTGATTCATGTCAATGTATGGCAAAAACTATTACAATATTGTAAAGTCATTAGCCCCCAGCTAAAATAAATAAATTTATAAAAGAAAAAAAATAAAGAAAGAAATCTGGCAAAAACGACAAGAGCTTTCCCACAGAACAACAGAAAATCACAGTTAACATAGAAATATATACCTATTAAAACAAACATGACAAGAAACGACATCAACAAAAGGCACAGAAAGCAGGAAAACAAAGTACGTGTTATATACATACAAAAAATAAATATATGCATTCGTATACTGTATTGTTGTTTTTCTTTCTGGCTTACTTCACTCTGTATAATGGGCTCCAGTTTCATCCATCTCAGTAGAACCGATTCAAATGTATTTTTTTAATGGCTGAGTAATATTCCATTGTGTATATGTACCACAGCTTCCTTATCCATTCGTCTGCTGATGGACATCTAGGTTGCTTCCATGTCCTGGCTATTGTAAACAGTGCTGCGATGAACATTGGGGTACATGCGTCTCTTTCAATTCTGGTTTTCTCGGTGTATATGCCCAGCAGTGGGATTGCTGGGTCATATGGCAGTTCTATTCCCAGTTTTTTAAGGAATCTCCACACTGTTCTCCATAGTGGCTGTACTAGTTTGCATTCCCACCAACAGTGTAAGAGGGTTCCCTTTTCTCCACACCCTCTCCAGCATTTATTGCTTGCAGACTTTTGGATAGCAGCCATTCTGACTGGTGTGAAATGATATGGAATTTGAAAGATGGTAACGATAACCCTATATGCGAGACAGAATAAGAGACACAGATGCATAGAACAATTTTATGGACTCTGAGGGAGAAGGTGAGTGTGGGACGTTCTGGGAGAATAGCATTGAAACATGTATATTATCATATGTGAAACAGAACACCATTCCATGTTCGATGCATGAGACAAGGGCTCAGGGCCAGGACAATGGGATGACCCAGAGGGATGGGATGTGGAGGGTGGTGGGTGGGGGGTCCAGGAAGGGGAACACATGTAAACCCATGGCTGATTCATGTCAATGTATGGCAAAAACTATTACAATATTGTAAAGTAATTAGCCCCCAACTAAAATAAATAAATTTATTTAAAAAATAAAAAAAATAAATATGTGATGCAAACAACCTTAAAACAGTAAATAATCAAGAACAATGAGAAAGCCTACAAGTGAGAAAACGAGTGAACCAGCCACACAGCGTAGCAAAACATGGTCAGTATAATGAATGTTATTAGGGTCCCTGCTGTCAGTGTTCTGGTCCTGAACACGAGCCACAGCACAGCTCCACCTCTTGAGAAAGCGTGCCCAAACGAGGGCAGAAATAACTTTGGATCTTCAGTAGGGACAGGTCAGACTCTAATCTCGGATAACTCCTATTTGCTTTTAGTGCTGCCAGAGCCTGAATATTTGCATTCATTGGAAATCTATTGTCCCTTTTGTATGCCATAGACAAAGAGTCTGCAACCACAGGCAGAAAATTTATGGCCCTACTGGGATCGTTTTCTAGCCTGTGGTGGCAGAAGCATGAGTGTTAGTTCTAGCTAGTTGTTTTCTATTGCCTGATAGTAGGTCTCAGCTTGTGGGAAAGGGTGGGGGTGGGGAGGGGGAGGATTCAATGGTGTTACCTCCTCTGTGTGACTGAACCCTAAGGTCCCGCTTCTCTGTCAGTTTGGGATTTTTCAAAAAGCATTCCTTCCTATGCACTTTGACATCCCAGATCCATCACTCCATCTCTACGTAGTCAAACGCAGTTCACTCCCAGGTTGGCTTTCTAACCCCACGTTTCATCTTCCAGGCCCTATGAACACTGGTTGACCTGCATGGCAGTTTGGGACATGTAGGACCACACCACACATTCTCTGTTTGATTCTCCCTCTAGACAAGCTATATTTCATCAGCTTCTTCACCTTGCTTCCTTTCAGTCAAAAGTAATTTAAGTTTACTGAGGTGACTTACCTGAATCCTCAATCTATCCCCTGCTTCTCCATCTCCCACCACAAGACACAGGTTTGGTTCTATTCCTCTCATCCTCCTTCTCCCATCTTCCTTCCATTCTTCCCAGTTATGTCTTGTTCCCATATAGTTGAGCAAGGTCGTCTGCTAATATTCATTGGATGTGCTCGGGGAACTGTTGCCTTTATAGAAGTATTATTTGTGATGCCCCCATGAAGAGAGTTGCTCTCAACGTCTTCTTATTATCTGCCCAATCAGAACTTCTGCTTTTCTTTCTAGGCAGGCTCTGTAATTCATTTATGCATGCCAGTAAGGCAACAAACTTTAGTTGATGTGAATTTATCTGTTTAATGGGAGCTTTCGTGCATACACACATAACTGGTACAACATTGACTTCGAACATGCAGATAAGCCGAGTTATTTTTCCTGAAATTTCTGCTAATGAGGAATTGTCATCAGTTTGAGGAAACATAGTTCCTTTGCAGATAAAAGATGATACAGATATTGGGCTCAAAAAGTCCGTTCCTGAAAATATCTAGCTATTTGTCAAATTGTCCCGACATTTTCCCGGAGCACAGATTCCTTATTTCTGCTCTGGAAACTTAACTGTTTCAAGTGGGTGTCAAAGGTCAGAGATGGGCATGGTCATAATTTAATACTAACTTTCCAGGCAAGCGTACTGGTGTGGGTTCCCATTTCCTTCTGCAGGAGATCTTCGCGACCCAGGGAGTGAACCCAGGTCTCCAGATTGCAGGCAGTTGCTTTGCCAACTGAGCCACCAGGAGAGCCCACAAGAAGATGGCAAGTGCCCAGGAATGTAACAGTTGGTAGATGATAGCTTGAAAAATGGAGAAGGCAATGGCATCTCACTCCAGTACTCTTGCCTGGAAAATCCCATGGGCGTAGGAGCCTGGTAGGCTTCAGTCCATGGGGTCGTGAAGAGTCGGACACAACTGGGTGACTTCACTTTCGATTTTCACTTAAATGTATTGGAGCAGGAAATGGCAACCCACTCCAGTGTTCTTGCCTGCAGAATCCCAGGGACGGAGGAGCCCGGTACGCTGCCGTCTCTGGGGTCGCACAGGGTCGGACACGACTGAAGCGACTTAGCAGCAGTAGCAGCAACAACTTGAAACAGAGAGAGAGCGAGCAGGCAGGTGTAGTTAGTCATTTAATCTTAATAGGTAAACCTTAATTGGAGTCTGGATCAGAGAAAAAGCAAGGGTGTTTCATAAAGTCATTTACGTCTCCTTTATTGTCTCTGTTAATGGCTTAGACTGCATGTGAAAGTGAGGTCATTCATTTGTGTCTGACTCTTTGCGACCCCATGGACTGTAACCTACCATTTCTTTCTCCAGGGGATCTTCCAGACCCGGCGATCGAACTTGGGCCTCCCCCATTGCAGGCAGACGCTTTACCATCTGAATCACAGGGGAAGCCCTTAGACTGTGTGGGTCACAACAAACTGTGGAAAATTCTTAAAGAGATAAGAATATAAGACCACCATACCTGTTTCCTGGGAAAGGTGCACGCAGGTCAAGAAACAACAGTTGGAACTGGAGAAGGAACAACGGACTGGTACAAAATAGGGAAGGAAATACATCAAGGCTCTATATTGTCACCCAGCTTATTTGACTTCTGTGCAGAGTATACCATGGACAGTAACTTGCTGAAAGAATTTGAAGCTGGAAACAGAATTACTGTGAGAAGTGTGAATAACCTTAGTTATAAGATGACAACACACAAATGGCTGAAAAACACTAGGGACTAAAGAGCCTTCTGATGAGGTGACAGGAAAAGCTGGATTAAAACTCAATCTTATATGGAATTTGAAAGATGGCAACGATAACCCTATATGCGAGACAGAATAAGAAACACAGATGCATAGAACAATTTTATGGACTCTGAGGGAGAAGGTGAGGGTGGGACGTTCTGGGAGAATGGCATTGAGACATGTGTATTGTCATATGTGAAACAGAGCACCATTCCATGTTCGATGCATGTGACAAGGGCTCAGGGCCGGGGCAATGGGATGATCCAGAAGGATGGGATGGGGAGGGAGGTGGGTGGGGGGTCCAGGAAGGGGAACACATGTAAACCCATGGCTGATTCATGTCAATGTATGGCAAAAACTATTACAATATTGTAAAGTAATTAGCCCCCAACTAAAATAAATAAATTTATAAAAAAAAAAAAAAAAAAACTCAATCTAAACACAAACCAACGAACACTAAAAATAAGACCATGGAATGTGGTCCAAACATTTTGAGATCTAGCAATAGGATACAATTGACTCAGTGACAGGTTTCACTTTCTTGACCTCTGATATCACTGCGGGGAGTGACTTCAGCCACGAAATGAAAAGGCACTTGCCACTTGGATGAAAAGCTACGACCAGTCTAGACACCATGTTAATAAGCTGAGTGATTACTGAAAAAGATCCGAAAGGGCAAAGTTGATTTTCAGGAGTAACGTATGGAGGAGTGAGCAGGACCCCAGGAACTGAGTGCCAAAATATCGATGCTTTGCAGTAGTGGGTCTGGAGAAGATGTGTGAGAGTTCTGTTGCGAGCATGGAGTTCAAACTAGCCAAGCATGAAGGAGTTCAACTCAGACTATTCACGGAAGTTCTGACGCTGACCATGAAGAGCCAATATATTGACCATCTAGGGCCTAGAGTGAAATCACTGGGAAGAAACTGATGCTGGGAAAGATTGAGGGAAGGACGAGAAGGGAATGCCAGAGGGTGAGATGGCTGCAAAGCATCACTGACTCAAAAGTCATGGGTTTGAGTAAACTGGTGATTTGAAAGGCAGGGGAACCCAGGGTTCTTGCTGTACATGGAGTCACAAAGAGTCAGACAAGACTGAGTGGCTGAAGAACATCAACAAATTGGTATTGGCAGTGCTTGGGAGACTTTGTCATTATACATGGGATGAAAAGTGAGACTGAGGACAATTAGAAAGAACACAACTCTTGTCGGTTTCCTTGTTTTCCACCCTCAAAGTATTCTTCTCACAACATCTCTTGAGAGCTTTCCAGAGAAGGAGAATCCCTGGGGAGTCATGTGGTATCCTGAGATGGAAACCGTACCCTATATGCCACTTGGATCTACAACCTTGGTCTTAGGCAGAAGCAGGCATTGTCTCTAAATATGTGCTAGAGCTGCCCATCTTCTGATGGGTTAACAGTTATGGTTTGTGATCTTAAGAATGGGATGAGAGGTAAACAAACTTACAGTTCTCAATCCAACTCTGTAATCCTGGGAGAAGCATCTTTGACTTGTGTATCCTAGTCGCCCTTAGGAATGCTTACAAGCGGTTACATTACTGAGCAGGGATGTAGGCAGGAAACTGCATCCATTTTGACTTTACCGCTGGCCTTCTCTGTGAATAGACCATTCCTCTTCTCTTAATGTCACAGTTTTTGTCTTCAGATGAAGGTTGAGCATTGTGGAAGTGTGTGAATGCATGTGAAATCCCCATAAAACTGAAGACAGGGAGTACACAGTTTTCCTATTTGAGTCAGATCTCAAAGACATTTAGCTTTACAGATCCGCACTATCAATGCATCTCAAATATTCATAAAATTCTTATGTGATGATTGTCACACAGATTTGAGACCAGAAGACCTGTATAGTCAGCTGCTTAGTAGTGTGGTGGGGCTTGGACATTTCAGGTATTATGTAAGAAGAATGTGAGCCATGTTATAACTTCCTTTCATTTTAACTGTCTATCACACCCACTTGGGAAGGGGGAAGGTGACTTCCACCATGTGGGAAGAGAATTCCAGGTTTCGTCCTTAGTTTCATTTGATGCCTAAGAGTGTTCATTACTGGTGAGTGTGCAGCCTCCTATAGGAAGGTCGTATCCTATTACAGGAAGGCCTGGTTGAAACTCCAGGCCTCTACATGGCCTTCTTGAGTACTGCCGTATTAGAGGGTGGGTGTTTTGTTATTGCCAGACATCATAGATACCTAAGGTCCCACGCATCTTTTGCTGGGTTGATTGGGAGAGTACCATAGTTTTTAACTATGTTTGGGCGGAGGAGCTTGGTTATTATTGAAATGCTTTCAACCTTTGACGCATCCATTTGTCTTGCACTTTGAAAAGAGAAAGAAGAGTTTTGAATGGGCAGTTTAATTTGTGCCTGGCTGTATTTTTGAATGAACTATTTCTTCAGCTGAAATTTCTAACATAAAAGTCCAAAAGAGAGCCCAGACATACACTCACATTCTTAATCTGATGCACACACACACAAGCACAGTCACGATCTTGTATGCTTAAACACAATTACAAAAAGAAAAGAAAACCCAAGGACTCACTGGAGGACACCTATGAACTTCCCAAAGTTTCTCT
Source organism: Giraffa tippelskirchi (assembly GCF_054371585.1). Taxonomy (NCBI): domain Eukaryota; kingdom Metazoa; phylum Chordata; class Mammalia; order Artiodactyla; family Giraffidae; genus Giraffa; species Giraffa tippelskirchi. The sequence continues at coordinate 15,545,442 of NC_137290.1, forward strand.
GATACTTGTCTCTAGGCTTAATTTTGGAAATCATTTTCTACTTGAATGATATGTCTCTAGCGACATTTTAAATCAGAATGCTTTAAAAGATATACCTTTGTTGTGCATTCCATGGGATCTTAAAGTACTTTGCATGTAAGACTATTCTGTGATTTGCTAAAATGAAAATAATTTGTAGGGTAACAATAGTGAAGTCATATTGAGCTATTTAGGCCCTGCAGTTACACATTTGCTTGTTCCACTATAAGCACCCAATTTCATCCTCTGATCTTCTCCCATCAATTTTTCTACTTCTTGTCTCAATCTTCTGTGTTTAACTCACTGCGTTAACTCACTTGAATTTTTGTTCTCACTTTTACTATTTTAGGCACAAATTATAAAATAAATAAGTACGGGAAAGAACACTGAACTCATGTATAATATTTCCCTACTGTATTGAGATACTTTCTCTATAAGCTTTTGAGAATTAAAGGTACTGATATGTTAAAGCCATATGGGAATTGATCACCAAGGTAATGCATCATGTAACCAGGCTTCCCGTGGTAGGACAATTGAGGTACAATTTAATACTATGTTTTCAGGAGGGAACAAAAACAGTAGCTTTCCCACATAATATATTGCATGTCCTTATCCATGCCTTTTCCAAGTTACCACAGAGCACTAAGGGAATTAATCCTATTCTTTTTGAGAAGGACCTGCCCCTCAAAGCAGAACAGGAAAAGAAGATCAAAGGGAGTGAGCAGGAATAATCAGTACACGGCAGTGAAATAGAAGATGTGATTGCTTTTAAGGTGCTATTTCTCAAAGCATGCAAATTTGGCTCCATAGTAAGATGCCTGAAATCGAAAACCAGACCATTGGACTTTGCGCTTGAAAGGATAACTAAGGACACCGATTTCAATAACTCTTACAATTGCTGCAAAATGCTTACCTCTCTAAAGTATAGTGTTCTCAGCCAAATTTAATGAAAGTTTTCAGTGAAAGAAAAAGCGTGTGCTGTTTGGACACCTCCCTTATCTACACAAATAGTCCACAGCTTTCACTCTGCATTAGCCCCAAACATGAGAACGGTGAACTTAACTTGGTGTTGTCCTATGTGGGTTACCACACCAAAACAGGGCCATGACTTGATATTGCTACTACTGTCTAAAGAAATGGCCACAAAGTGGAGATTGCCAAGATTTCTAGGTAGTGTTCATGACAGTCTGGGAGGTCCAACTGGCAGACACTCTGCTCATCTTCTTTCATTGTGAACTATGTGAAGGATCAGCCATTGATTTTGATCCCTCCTTACTCCATGACTTTTCTAGAGAATTAAAATGAATGATTCTTTTTTGTTTGTTTGTTTTTTTCATAAATATCTCTATAACTACTACTGAATTTTAGGGAACTGGGGCCTGAAACAACATGACTAGTATGGGTTGTTATAGACTGTAAACTTCATGAGAGCAGCAATCATTTTATAATTTGAATTCCCACATTTGACATTCATGAACATATAAGATATATATTTATCAACCGGGAAAAGATTCTCAGTAAGTAGGAAAGGTCAATTATGATAATAGTGCAGGTTATAGGATGTTGTTGAGTAATGTATATAGCATTTGATTCGTGATTACATTTCCTTGTTGATAATTCAGTAAGTACACGTTTTAGCTGATGTGAAAGATACACAAAGAAAAGAGGGTAGACCCCAAACACATTGAAGACCTGATATCCGTGCTCACCTTGGTAGGAGGGCGAACAGAGGTTCCTTCCAACCCCAAGAAAGAGTTGAGGCAAAGTTGTGAGAAGGGGCTTAGCACATCTGAAAGCAGTGTGTGTGATTGTAGCTCCAGAAGCACGGTGTAAGAGAATGGTACTGAAACTACTACGGAAAACAAATATCATGTCTTCAAAGAACTTGTTAACCATCCTGAGGTGCTGCAATCACCAGAGGAATTTATTTTGTCTCTGAGGGAACAGATAAGCAAAATCTAAATATGCATTAGGAAATATAGGGTGGAATCATGGTGGCAGGAAATAAAGGTACGCCTTAAGGAGAGCAGAGCTAAAATGACCCTATACAGTACCACTTGTAAAATACCTATCTTGTGCTGGCCATGGTCCAGTCACTGATTATGTCCTGTAATCGTTGGTATCACAGTGATGGTATAACGGTTCTCCTAATTTTGGACATGCTACAATATTTATATTTTCAAGTATGAAATGAATTTCTAGAATGAAGACAATCTCCTGTCTAATGTCTTAAGACTCTGCTGCTGCTAAGTCACTTCAGTTGTGTGCAACTCTGTGCGACCCTATGGACAGCAGCCCACCAGGAGCCCCTTTCCACGGAATTCTCCAGGCAAGAATACTGGAGCGGGGCACCATTTCCTTCTCTATCTTAAGACTCTACCGATACGTAATAGAATATCATGTAACTGTGAATGCACTAAGGTTCGTACTGTGTAGGTGCACTTGTTTTGATTTTATTTGTATGTGTTCCTTCACCCGTACCATCCTCATTTAGACACCCATTCATTTCAGCAGGGATGATTTCCCAAATCACTTTACATCCATGACCTCTTTTCCCTTTGTTCTCATTTTCTTGCTTAGAAACAATAGGCTAGGTGCCATTTACCTAGGATGCCTAACGGATGTTTTCTTGAACTGAAGAGTTTATAAAAGAGTGCAGAGAAATAGCCAGACATTGAAATAAAGCCTTAATTTACTCTTCATTGCTTCAAAATAGAAAACAAAACTGTGCAGAGGAACGTGTAACTTTATTGTTCAAATACAAGAATTGTGGGTATTTGTTGACCTCTCCCAACGTAAATTTTAATCTTCATTAGGTTCCATAAGCTGATACTTATTTGATAGGTCAGTTTTAATTAGCATGGTTTTCACATAAGGAATATCGTTGATGAATTGACTTGAAAGAGAGGAGGTGGGTGTATAAGCGATCGTTGGCACTGGGGACCTTGAGTTGCCTCTCTGTTGCTGGTTAGGAAGAGGACTGTCATGGGCTGACATATCGCTATACCTGTCTGGAAATGTAGAAGGCTCCACCATCAGTCCAAAAGAACTGCTCCATAATGGAGATACGATGTGGTTCTGAGAAGTAGATGTAGCGGTAGTAGCAAAGTCCTCAACGTGGCCATTTGCTTGAGTGTAGGTGCTATGGAAGTGCCAATTAAAAATGCTCAACTGGTTTAAAACAGCAGGTTGGTCTACCACGTTCTGTTCTCTTTGTCTAACTGATATTGATGGGGAAGGAAAGTCACGCGGAAGTAGGGCGCTTGTTTTAGGGACTATCTGGCTGGTATAAGTCTTTTGTGGGAAAGGCACACTTAAACTGGTGGAAGCTGAAAATGGACTCTCTCCACTAGTTTGAGCATGAAAACCAGAGTTACGATCATCTATGTTGACCCTTGCTTTAACATGCTTCTTCTCGTAATCTGGAACTAGTGAAGATTTCGGAAACACATTGCTAATCCCAACTCTTCTTTTCATTCTTCCTAAAAGTTGGGGATAGCCTCTTTTGAAATTTGGATTATGGTAGATCTGTAACTAAAATCAAAGGATACAATTATTTAGTTTTTTATAAACGAAGGTAAAACTGACAAGCAAAGTTAAACTATAAAAATGTATTCCTTTAATGATGCCAATTAAATAGAATCAAAGACAACACCTCCATTAGTAGTTTTAACACCTTACATGTTAGAAACAAGTATGCTCCTCAACTAAAAAATATGTTGTATATATACAGTAAATACCACTTAAAGTAGCTTGAGGACATGTATCTGATTTCAAGTTGCTAGGAGAGTGTATTAAGTATCAAATATTTTAACCTCCAGCTGTTCTCAACTTCAAAAAATAAAACGTGTTCAACAGTTTGCTATCTCAATTTTAAATTCGGTTTTTGCTACATATGTGAACATGCTTTCTAAGTCACCTGATTTAATCTTACATATTGACAGTAAGTGGAAATTTTGGATTACCTTGCTCAAAACAGAGACATTGTTTTCTTCTTCCAGAAAGTCAGGGAGTGAAGCAGATCTTTGAAAAGTTTGTCGCTTTTTACTAAACCCATAAAGTTTAAGCTGGCTAACTAAACTTTTCATACTATCAGTTTCAAATATTCTGAAAGGGGCCTTTCTTTCCAAGACTTCTTTCTTGAAGAGTTCTTCGTTGATCACTATAGAAGTGCCACTCTCTTCCCACCAAATAGATTCAAACTGATCACTTTCAACTATAGTCCAGAGTTTTTGTGGAAAAGTGAGGGAAAGAAAATCATTCCACTCATTTCTTTCAGAGACAGAAAATGTGTAGGGTGGCCTTTTTATCCCAGCTTCCTTAGACAAAGCCTGGAAAGCATATTCTTCAATCATAGATCTCAAAACTGAGTCCCCAGTAAGTGTGTAATCACACGAAGACGATCCAATGGAGGTTTTGGAACCACTTGATACATCGTTACGAAGCACATCTTGAATTTCTGAAGGAATGTGTGCCATCTCAGAGAGATCTTTCTTCAGATACTTTTCTCATTTGTCTGACTTTACACACTCTAACTTCAAATGCTGCTTGGCTGGCGTACAGAGATAAACTCTCAAGACCATCAGCATGGTTCTCAAAGTCAAAAAGCTGTGACATCACAAAGTCACTGGTCTCCTAGCAATTGAAGAGTAGCGCTGACATCATAAAGTCACTGGTCTTCTAGCAATTGAAGGGCAATGTTCAACCAGTGTTTACTTCTACATCAACTTAAAATAAAGGCTGCTTGCATAAACAGTAACCAAAAACATGAAACCTGCAAAATGTCATTGCTAAAGAATTTTTACACAGAAAAATCACATCAATAAGTCTACTTGGTTCCTGAAATAAAAGTGATTGATCACCCTTCTATACACATATTCTTAACATTCAGGACTGTTACCAAACCAAACATGGGTCTGCTCACTTCTATGCAATGAAGTCAATCAACTGACGGTGGGTTTCAGTGAAAGCAAGTGTAGTGTTTATTTTATGACCTTGAACAGAAGTGTTTATATTATGCAGAGTAAAATAGTCAGGCACGGAAAGAAAGACTCATTTTACTCTTAATTATTCCAAAATAGAATTTGGCCCTATGAAGATGAATATGTAACTTTTTTCTTCAAATAAGAGAATTGTAGGAATTTGTTGACATCTCCAAACATTAATTTTACACTTTGGTATCCTCCATAATCCAACACCTATTAGGTACATCAGTTGTATTAGGACAGTTTTCAAATAATGAAGATGGTTGATGAGTGGATCTTGAAAGAGAAGCAGCAGATGTGTCAGGGATCTTTGGCACTGGGAAAACTAAATTGCCTGACTGTTGTAGTTTAGGAAAAGGACGGTCATGGGCTGACATGTTACCATACCAACCTGGAAAGGTAGAAGGCTCCACCCTCGGTCCAAACTAACTGTTCTGTAATGGACATAAGGTGCGGTACGGAGAAACAGAAGTAGACATAGCTGCAAAATTTTCACTAGAGCCATTTGATTTAGTGCAGCTGCTATGTGAAATCCCATGACAAATGCTCAAGCTAGATTGTGGGATGGGGAGGGAGATGGGAGGGTACTCCCAGAGGGAGGGGATATATGTGCCTCTATGGTTGATTTATTTTGAATTCTGACAGAATACAGCAAAATTCTGTAAAGCAATTTCTCTTCAATTAAAACAACAACAACAACACCTAAAGCAGCTGCAGATTGATGTATCACAGTATGCTCCTGTGGTCTAACTGATATTTACGATGGAGAAGAGAAATCATTTCAAGTTGGGGCACTTGTTTCAGCAGCTATCTGGATGGTAGAAGGCTTTCGTATGAATGGCACATTTAAACTTGTGCAGGCTGAAAATACACTCTGTCCTCAAGTTTCAGGATGAAAGTCAGAGTTTTGATCATCCACATTACCCCTTGCTTTAACATGCTTCTTCTTATTACCTCAGACTAATGAAGATACTGTAGAGACATCTATTCCCAACTCTTCTTTTCACTCTTCAACAAATGCTAAAGGATCTTCTCTAGGCAGGAAACACAGAAAGGTTGTATAAACTCGAATCCCAAACAGCAAATCAAATGGCAACAGGATCATACTTATCAACAGTTACCTTAAATGTAAATGGGTCGAGTGCCCCAACCAAAAGGCAAAGCATAGCTGAAAGGATACACAAACAAGACCACTGTTTATGTTGTCTACAACAGACCCACCTCCAAACAAGGGGCACATACAGACTGAAAGTGAAGGGCTGGAAAAAAGGTATTCCAAGCAAGTCGAGACCAGAAGAAAGCAGGAGTAGCAATACACATATCAGACAAAATAGACTTTAAAATAAAGCCTGTGAAAAGACACAAAGAGGGACACTACATAATGATCAAAACATCAATCCGAGAAGAAGATATAACGATTGTAAATACATACGCACCCAACATAGGAGAACCACAATATGTAAGGCAAAGGCTAACAAGCATGAAAGGGAAATTAACGACAACACAGTCGTAGTGGAAGACTTTACTACCCCACTCACACCTATGGATAGATCAAGTAAACAGAAAATTAACAAGGAAATACAAACCTTAAATGATACTATGGACCAGTTAGACATAATTGATATCGATACGACATTTCACCACAAAACAATGGGTTTCACCTTTTACTCAAGTACGTATGGAAACTTCTCCAGGACAGATCACATCCTCGGCCATAAGTCCAGCTTTGGTAGATTCAAAAAACCTTGAAATCATTCCAAGCATATTTTCTGACCACAGTACACTGAGACTAGATGTCAACTGCAAGAGAAACACTATTTAAAATTCAAACATATGAAGGCTGAACACCACGCTGCTAAATAAGCAACAAATCGCAGAGGAAATCCAAAAAGATATCAAAATATGCATAGAAACAAATGAAAATGAAAACGCAACAACCCAAAACCTATGGGACGCTGTAGAATGAGTGCAAAGGCGAAGGTTCATAGCAAAAGCGGCTTACCTCAAGAAAGAAGAACCAAGTCAAACAAATAACCTAACTCTACACCTAAAGAAACTAGAGAAGGAAGAATTCAAGAACCCCAGGCTTAGTAGAAGGAAAGAAATCATATAATAGAGCAGAAATAAATGTAAAAGCAACAAATGAGACCGGAGCAAAAATCAACAAAGCTAAAAGCTGGTTCTTTGAGAAGATATATAAAATTGACAAACCATTAGCCGGACTCATCAAGAAACAAAGGGAGAAGAATCAAATCAACAAAATTAGAAATGAAAATGGAGAGTTCTCAACAGACAACACAGAAATACAAAGGATCATAAGAGACTACTATCAACCCCTATATGCCAATAAAATGGACAACTTGGAAGAAGTGGGCAAATTCTTAGAAAAGTACAACTTCTGAAAACTGAACGAGGGAGAAAAACAAAATCCTAACAAACCCATCACAAGCACGGAAATTGAAAGGGTAATCAGTAATCTTCCAGCAAACAGAAGCCCAGGACCAGACGGCTTCACAGCTGGATTCTACCAAAAATTGAGAGAAGAGGTTATACCTATCATACTCAAATGCTTCTAGGAAATTGCAGAGGAGGGGAAACTTCCAAACTCATTTTATGAGGCCACCATCACCCTAATACCAAAACCAGACAAAGATGCCACAAAAATAAATAAATAAATAAATAAATAAATAAATAAATAAATAAATAAATAAATAAATAAATAAATAAATGTAACCATGGGGCAATATCACTGATGAACATAGATGCAAAAATCCTTTACAAAATTCTAGCAAGCAGAATCCAACAACATATTAAAACGATCATACATCATGACCAAGTGGGATTTATCCCAGGGATGCAAGGATTCTTCAATATCCACAAACTAATCAACATAATACACCACATTAACAAATTGAAAAATAAAAATCATGTGATTATCTCAATAGATGCAGAGAAACCCTTGGACAAAATTCAACATCCATTTATCACCAAAACCCTCCAGAAAGCAGGCATAGGAGGAACAAATCTCAACATAATAAAAGATATATACGACAAACCCACAGCAAACATTATCCTCAAAGGTGAAAAATTGAAAGCAATGCCCCTAAAGTAAGGATCAGTACAATGGTACCCACTCTCACCACTCCTATTCAACATAGTTTTGGGAGTTTTGGCCACAGCGATCAGAGCAGAAAAAGAAATAAAAGGAACCCGGATTGGAAAAGTAGAAGTAAAACACTCACTGTTTGCAGATGCCATGATCTTCTACAGAGAAAATCCTAAACACTCCACCAGAAAATTACTAGAGCTAATCAATGAATATAGTAAAGTTGCAGGAAACAAAATGAACACGCAGAAATCCCTTGCATTCCTATACACTAACAAGGAGAAAACTGAAAGAAAACTTAAAGAAACCATTCCATTCACCACTCCAATGAAAACAATAAAATACTGAGGAATATATCTACCTAAAGAAACAAAAGACCTATATATACATATAGAAAACTATAAAACACTGGTGAAAGAAGTCAAACAGGACACAAATAGATGGAGGAATATACCATGTTCATGGAGTGAAAGAATCAATATAGTGAAAATGAGTATACTACCCAAAGCAATCTATAGATTCAATGCAATCCCTATCAAGCCACCAACGGTATTTTTCAGGGAAATAGAAGAAATAATTTCACAATTTGTATGGAATTACAAAAAACCTCGAATAGCCAAAGCAATCTTGAGAAAGAAGAATGGACCTGGAGGAATCACCCTGCCTGATTTCAGGCTGTACTACAAAGCTACAGTCATCAAGACAGCGTGGTTCTAGCACAAAGACAGAAATATAGATAAATGGATCAAAATTGCAAGCCCAGAGGTCCAAGCCACGTACCTATGGACACTTTATCTTTGATAGAGGAGGCAAGAATATACAATGAAGACAAGACAATCTCTTTAACAAGTTGTGCTGGGAAAACTGGTCAAGCACTTGTACAAGAGGGAAACTAGAACACTTTCTAGCACCGTACACAAAAATAAATTCAAAATGGATTAAAGATCTAAATGTAAGACCACAAAGTAGAAAACTCCTAGAGGAAAACACAGGCAAAACGCTTTCTGACAGAAATCACAGCAGGATCCTCTATGAGCCACCTCCCAGAGTAATGGAAATTAAAGCAAACATACGCCAATGGGACCTAAATAAACTGAAAAGCTTTTGCACAGTGAAGGAAACTATAAGCAAGGGAAGAAGACTGCCTTCAGAATGGGCCAAAATTATAGCAAACGAAGCAATTGACAATGAATTAATCTCAAAACTATATAAGCAACGCCTGCAGCTCAATTCCAGAAAAATAAGCGAGCCAATCAAAAAAGGGGCCAAAGAACTAAACAGTCATTTCTCCAAAGAAGACATACAGATGGCTAACAAACTCTTGAAAAGATGTTTAACATCACTCATTATCAGAGAAATGCAAAGCAAAACCATAATGAGGTACCATCTCACACCAGTCAGAATGGCTGCTATCCAAACGTCTACAAACAATAAATCCTGGAGAGGGTGTGGAGAAAAGGGAACCCTCTTACACCGTTGATGGAAATGCGAACTATTAGAGCTACTATAGAGAACAGTGTGGAGATTCTTAAAAACCTGGAAATGGAACTGCCATATGACTCAGCAGTCCTACTGCTGGGCATACACCCCGAGGAATCCAGAATTGAAAGAGACACGTGTACCCCAATGTTCACCCTAGCACTGTTTATAATAGCCAGGACATGGAAGCAACCCAGATGTACAACAGCAGACGAATGGCTAAGAAAGCCGTGGTACATATACACAATGGAATATTACTAAGCCATTCAAAAGAATGCATTTGAACCAGTTTTAACGAGGTGGATGAAACTGGACCCTATTAAACAGAGCGATGTAAGCCAGAAGGAAAAACACCAATAACACAAACACACACACAAACACACACACACACACACACACACACACACGGAATTCAGAAAGATAGTGATGATAACCCTATGTGAAAGACAGGAAAAGTGACACAGATGTATAGAAGAGTCTTCTGGACTCTGTGAGAGAAGGCAAGTCTGGGATGGATTCAGAGAATAACATGGAAACATGTATATTTTCATATGTGAAACAGACCTCCAGTGCAGGTGCAATGCATGAGACAGGGTGCTCAGAGTTGGTGCACTGGGATGACCCAGAGGGATGGAATTGGGGTGAGGGGGTTCAGGATGGGAAACCCATGTACACCCGTGGCTGACTCATGTCAATGCATGGCAAAACCACTACGATATTGTACCATAATTAGCCTCCAATTAAAATAAATATAATTAAAAAAATAGAAAACTAAAAAATATAAAACCAAAAACATGTAACTTTTCTAAACTGCAGCATTCACAGACCATCTTCATCTTGGACTACATGAGGACACCACCTCTATTATTATTTATTTTCTTTAATCCAGCAAAAGAAAGGTCACTCTTCTTCCTTTTATCATCACTGGTGTGGGTGTGTCCAACATGCTGAGCTGTGTGGTTGAGAGATTGCTCCGTAGAGGAATCTTTTGGTCTCTATGATATCCCCAGGAGGCAACACTAAGCACAGTCATTTCTCGAGATGAGGAAAGTGATATGCGCAATGTCACACAACAGGCCAGTCAGCACCACAGCCAGGATTCAGATGGGTCTACCCGACTCACAACCCAGGTCAGTGACCCCCTCACAGGTGACACTGGCCCAGAGTCTGTGGCACCATAGTAATTTGACAAAATGCATCTCCCTGACTCCACTGCCCATGGGGGTGGACATTGTTCCTTATTTTATCTAGTTTTGGAAAGAGGCTAGATGGTTAAATGAAGTTAGAGGGGTGTCAGCTTTCTACTGGAAAGAATAGAATTCATTAGAGGTAACTTTGAGCAGGAAAGAAACTTATTAAAGGATATTAAGTGACTCAGATTTCTGAGAGGGATGGCTGGAGAGACAGCCATGAACAATATAGAGTTTGAGTGCAGGATCTTCTGTCACTCATTGGAGAAGACCCTGATGCTGGGAAAGATTGAGGGCAGGAGAAGAAGGGGATGACAGAGGATGAGATGGTGTGATGGCATCACCAACTCAATGGACATGGGTTTGGGTGAACTTCAGGTGTTGGTGATGGACAGGGAGGCCTGGCATGCTGCAGTTCATGGGGTCGCAGAGAGTCGGACTGGACTGAGTGACTGAACTGAACTGTCACTACCACTGGCTCCAGACACAGTGGCTGTCACTAGTGACATGGCTTATGTCCCCTTCCACCTCGTCTAGATTGAATTCTATGCATCAGAACCCAGTTGCACTGCTTTCACCTGTAAGTGTATCCATTGGCTAAGCCTACATTTCATGTGGCTGTACCTAATTGGTCTTAAGTGCCATCTGGATGTATTTGATTGGCTGAGCCTGGGTACCATCTGGGTGCGTCTAATTGATTGAGCCTAGGTCCCATGGTTACGTTCTGACTGCAAGGCAGGTGGGGAAAATGACATCCAGACTGTTTCTAGTGCAGATTCGTACGATGGAAAATTAAAGCAGTGACTAAAAGTCTCCTCACTGCAGACTTGTCCAAAGTCTCTTTATCAGTCAGGTCGGTTTTTCAAAGCTCAGTTCACCCTACTAAGTGAAGCAGAAGGGTTTAGTAAGTCAAGTGCTCTGTGCTCCGCTGTGTTAATTTGCCTAGTCTGGAGCTACATTTCCCAGAATCCCTTTCTTTGATTTTGAGTTCAGTCAGTCTGTTCAGTGGCTTAGTTGTGTCCGATCCTTTGCGAGCCCATGGACTGCTGCAAGTCAGGCCTCCTTGTCCATCACCAACACCCCGGAGTTTACTCAAACTCATGTCCATTGTGTTGGTGATGCCATCCAACCAACCTGTCCTTTGTTGTCCCCTTCTCCTCCCACCTTTGGTCCTTCCCAGCATCAGTTCAGTTCAGTTCAGTCTTTCAGTCATGTCCGAGTCTTTGCGAGCCCATGGACTGCTGCAAGTCAGGCCTCCTAGTCCATCACCAACGCCCCAGAGTTTACTCAAACTCATGTCCATTGAGTTGGTGATGCCATCCAACCAACCTGTCCTTTGTTGTCCCCTTCTCCTCCCACATTTGATCTTGCCCAGCATCAGTTAAGTTCAGTTCAGTCTTTCAATCGTGTCCGAGTCTTTGCGACCCCATGAATTGCAGCACACCAGGCCTCTCTGTCCATCACCAACTCTCGGAGTTTACCCAAACCCATATCCATTGAGTCAGTGATGCCATCCAACCGTCTCATCCTCTGTCATCCCCTTCTCCTCCTGCCCTCAATCCTACCCAGCATTAGGGTCTTTTCCAATGAGTCAACTTTTCGCATGAGATGGCCAAAGGACTGCAGTTTCAGCCGGAGCATCAGACCTTCCAATGAACACCCAGGATTGATCTCCTTTAGAATGGATTGACTGGATCTCCTTGCAGTCCAAGGAACACTCAAGAGTCTTCTCCAACACCACAGCTCAAAAGCATCAATTCTGTGGCACTCAGCTTTTTCACCGTCCGAATCTCACATCCATACATGACCACTGGAAAAACCATAGCCTTGACTAGACGGACTTTTGTTGGCAAAGTAATGTCCCTGCTTTTAAATATGCTATCTAGGTTGGCCATAACCTTCCTTCCAAGCAGTAAGCATCTTTTAATTTCGTGGCTGCAGTCACCATCAACAGTGCTTTTGGGGCCCCCCAAAATAAAGTCTGACACTCTTTGCACTGTTTCCCCATCTATTTCCCATGAAGTGATGGGACCACAAGCCATGATCTTAGTTTTCTGAACGTTCAGCTTTAAGCCAACTTTTTCACTCTCCTCTTTCACTTTCATCAAGAAGCTCTTTTGTTCTTCACTTTCTGCCATAAGGGTGGTCCTTCTAATCAGTCAGTCCTTCGCATCAGGTGGCCAAATTATTGGAGTTACAGCTTCAGCATCAGTCCTTCCAATGAACATGCAGGACTGATGTCCTTTAGGGTGGACTGGTTGGATCTCCTTGCAGTCCAAAGGACTCTCGAGGGTCTTCACCAACATCACAGTTTCAAAGCATCAATTCTTTGGTGCTCAACTTTCTTTCTACTCCAGCTCTGACATCCATACATGACTACTGGAAAAACCATAGCTTCGACTGGACGGTTCCTCTGCCTATTCTAAAACCAGCTTCACCATCCGGAAGTTCACAGTTCACATATTGCTGGAGCATGGCTTGGAGAATTTTGAGCCTTGATTTACTAGCGTGGGAGATGAGTGCAATTGTGTGGTAGTTTGAGCATTCTTTGGCACTGCCTTTCTTTGGGATTGGAATGAAAACTGACCTTTTCCAGTCCTGTGGCCTCTGCGGAGTTCTCCAAAATTTTTGGCGTATTGAGTGTAGCACGTTCACAGCATCATCCTTCAGGATTTCAAAATAGCTCAACTGGAATTCCAGCACCTCCACTAGCTTTGTTCCTAGTGATGCTCTGTAAGGCCCACTTGACTTCATATTCCAGGATGTCTGGCTCTAGGTGAGTGATCGTACCACTGTGCTTATCTGCGTCTTGAAGATATAGATATATAGATATAGATATATACAGTTCTGCGTATTCTTGCGACCTCTTATTAATAGCTTCTGCTTCTGCTAGGTCCCTATCATTTCTGTCCGTTATCGAGCCCATCTGTGCATGAAGTGTTCCCCTGGTAACTCTAGTTTTCTTGAAGAGATCTCTAATCTTTCCCATTCTGTGGTTTTCCTCTATTTCTTTGCATTGATCGCTGAGGAAGGCTTTCTTATCTCTCCTTGCTATTCTTTCGAGCTCTAATTCAAATGGGAATTACTTTCATTCTGTCCTTTGTTTTTCACTTCTCTTCTTTTCATAGTTATTTGTAAGGCCTCCTCAGACAGCCATTTTCCTGTTTTTGCATTTCATTTCCATGGGGATGGTCTTCAGTCACGAACTTCCATCCATAGATCATCAGGCACTCTGTCTATCAGATCTAGTCCCTTTAATCTATTTCTCATTTACATTGTATAATCATAAAGGATTTGACTGAGGACAAACCTGAATGAGATGGAATTGCCAACGTCCGCTGAATCATCAAAAAAGCAAGAAAATTCCAGAACAACATCTATTTCTGCTTTATTGACTATGCCAAACCCTTTGACTGTGTGGATCACAATAAACTGTGGAAAATTCTGAAAGAGATTGGATTACCAGACCACTTGACCTTTCTCTTGAGAAATCTGTATGCAGCTCAGGAACAACAGTTAGAACTGGACATGGAACAACAGACTGGTTCCAAATACGAAAAGAAGTACGTCGGGGCTGTATATTGTCCCCCTGCTTATTTAACTTATATACAGAGCACATCATGAGAAACCCTGGGCCGGAAGACACACAAGCTGCAGTCATGATTGCTGGGAGAAATATCAATAACCTCAGGGATGCAGATAACACCACCCATATGGCAGAAAGTGAAGAGGAATTAAAACACCTCTTGATGAAAGTGAAAGAGGAGAGTGAAAAAGTTGGCTTAAAGTTCAGCATTCAGAAAACTAAGGTCATGGCATCTGGTCCCATCACCTCGTGGCAAATAGACGGGGAAACAGTGGAAACAGTGTCAGACTTTATTTTGGGGGCTCCAGAATCACTGAAGATGGTGACTCTCGCCCTGAAATTGAAAGACGCTTACTCCTTAGAGGGAAAGTTATGACCAACCTAGCCACAATATCAAAAGGCAGAGACATTACTTTGCGAAAAAAGGTCCGTCTAGACAAGGCTATGGTTTTCCAGTGGTCATGTATGGATGTGAGAGTTGGACTGTGACGAAAGCTGAGCGCCGAAGAATTGATGCTTTTGAATTGTGGTGTTGGAGAAGACTCTTGAGAGTCCCTTGGACTGCAAGGAGATCCAACCAGTCCATCCTAAAGGAGATCAGTTCTGGGTGTACATTAGAAGGACTGAGGTTGAAGCTGAAACTCCAATACGTTGGCCACCTCGTGTGAAGAGTGTACTCATTGGAAAAGACCCTGATGTTGAGAACGATAGCGGGCAGGAGGAGAAGGGGACGACAGAGGATGAGATGATTGGATGGCATCACCGACTCGATGGACGTGGGTTTGGGTGAGCTCCAGGAGTTGGCAATGGACAGGGAGGCCTGGCATGCTGTGATTCATTGGGTCACAAACAGTCGGACATGATTGAGCGGCTAAACTGACCTGAACTGAACTGACTAGAGGGACCTTTTTTTTTTTTTTTTTTGACAAAGTAATGCCTCTGCTTTTTAATGAGCTGTCTAGCCTGCTCATACCTTTTATTCCAGGGAGCAAGCATCTCTTAATTTCGTGGCTACCATCACCATCTGTATTGATTTTGGAGACCAACATATTATTTGTCACTGTTTCCTCTTCTATTTGTCAAGAAGGGATGGGACCAGATACCATAATCTTAGTTTTCTGAATGTTCAGTTTTAAGCCAAGTTTTTCAATGTCCTCTGTCACTTGCATCAATAGGCTCTTTTGTTCATGCTTTCTGCCATAAGGGTGCTGTCATCGGCATATCTGAGGTTATTGATATTTCTCCCGGCAATCTTGATTCCACTTTGTGTTTCCTCCAGCACAGCGTTTCTCATGAGGTACTCTGCATATAAGATCAATAAGCAGGGTGACAATATGTAGCCTTGATGTACTCCTTCCTGATATGGAGCCAGTCTGTTTTTCCATGTCCAGCTGTAACTGCTGCTTCTTGACCTGCCTACAGATGTCTCAGGAGGCATATCAGGTGGTCTGGTATTCTCATGTCTTGAAGAATTTTCCACCGTTTGTTGCGATCCACACAAAGGCTTTGGCGTAGTCAATAAAGCAGAAATAGATGTTTTCCTGGAACTCGCTTGCATTTCGTTGGTCCAGTGGAGGTTTGAAATTTGATCTCTTGTTCCTCTGCCTTTTCTAAATCCAGCTTAACATCTGGAAGTTCATGGCTCACAATCTGTTGAAGCCTGGCTTGGAGAATTTTGAACATTAAGTTGTTAGCATGTGAGATGAGCGCAATTGTGCAGTAGTTGAGCATTATTTGCTATAGCCCTCCTTTGGGATTGAAAACTCATCTTTTTCAGTCCTGTGGAAAGATTTGCTGGCCTACTGAGTGCAGCACTTTCACAGCATCATCTTTTAGGATTGGAAATAATTCGACTAGAATTCCATCACCTCCACTAGCTTTGTTTGTCGTGATGCTTCCGAAGGCCCACTTGACTTCACATTCCAGGATGTCTGGGTCTAGGGGAGTGATCAGATCATCGTGTTTATCTGGGTCCTGAAGATCCTTTCTGTATTATGCTGTGTATTCTTGCCACCTCTTCTTCATATGCTCTGCTTCTGCTAGGTCCATGCCATTTCTGCCCTTTATTGTGCCTTTCTTTGCATGAAAAGTTCCTGCGTGTAAAGTTGGTCACTCGAACTTTCTCAACGAGAACTCTCGTCTTTCCCATTCTATTGTTTTCCACTATTTCTTTGCATTGATCGCTGAGGAAAGCTTTCTTACCTCTCCTCGCTTTTCTTTGGATCTCTGCATTCAAATGAGTATATGTGTCCTTTCCTACTTTGCCTTCCGTTTCTCATCTTTTCATAGCTGTTTGTAAGGCCTCCTCAGAGAACCATTTTGCCTTTTTGCGTTTCTATTCCTTGGGGATGGCCGTGATCCCTGCCTCGTGTACAATGTCATGAACCTCTGTCCATAGTCCTTCAGGCACTCTTTCTATGAGATCTAATCACTTGAATCTATTTCTCCCTTCCACTGTGTAATCGAATCACAGGGACTTGATTTAGGTCATATCTGAATGGTCCAGTGGTTTTCCCTACTTTCCTCAAGGTAAGTCTGAAATTGGTAATAAGGAGTTCATGATCAGAGTCACAGTCAGCCCCACGTCTTGTTTGTGCTGACCTATACAGCTTCTCCCTCTCTGGCTGCAAAGCACATAATCAATCTGATTTCAGTATTGACCCTCTGGTGATGCCCATGTGTAGAGTCTTCTCTTGTGTTCCTGGAAGAGGGTGTCTGCTGAGACTGGTGCAATCTTTTGCCAAAACTCGCTTAGCCTTTGTCCTGCTTCATTCTGTGCTATAAGGCCAACGTTGCCTGTTACTCCAGGTCCTTCCTGGCTTCCTACTTTTGCATTCCAGGCCCCTATAATGAAAAAGATATCTTCTGGGGGTGTTAACTCTAGAAGGCCGGGTAGATCTTCATAGAACCGTTCAACTTCAGCTTCTTCAGCATTACGTGTTGGGGCGTAGACTTGGATTATCATGATATTGAATAGTTTGGCTTGGAAACGAACAGAGATCGTTCTGCCCTTTCGGAGATTGCATCCTAGTACTGTATTTCAGGCTCTGTTGTTGACCATCAAGGCTACTCCATTTCTTCTAAGGGATTCCTACCCACAGTAATAGATATAATGGTCACTTGAGTTAAATTCACCCATTCAGGTCCATTTTACTTTGCTGATTCCGGAAATGTCGATGGTCACTCTTGCCGTCTCCTGTTTGACCACTTCCTATTTGCCTTGATTCAGGGACCTAACATTCCAGGTTCCTTTGCAATATTGCTGTTTACAACACCGGACTTTACTTCCATCACCAGTCTCATCCCCCACTGGTTGTTGTTTTTGCTTTGGCATCTTCCCTTCATTCTTTCTGAAGATATTTCTCCACTGATCTCTAGTAGCATTTTGGACACCTACTGACCTGGGGAGCTCATTGTTCAGTGTCCTGTTTTGATTTCTGTTCATGGGGTTCTGACAAGATGTGGTCCACTGGAGAAGGGAATGACAAACTACTTCAGTATTCTTGCCTTGAGAACCCCATGGACAGTATGGAAAAGTTCCAAGGTAGAATTGACCGAAAGAGTAACTTGAGAGAGGGTTTGAAGGTGGAAAGGGAGCAGCAGTCTCTCCTCTTGCAAGGGTGCTGTGCTTTGATGTGGTGACAAGTAGGTGCAGACATGCCTGCAGGCTCTGGCGTGTCCTTGCTGTCGTCTGGGATACATCCACAACTCCCTCCTGACTCCTGGGCATCAGCACCCTCCCTGTCACTGGACACTTGGCTGCAGAGGTAATGGTTTCCTCTCCATTTCTCTACTGTTGGCCCTCAGCAGCCTCACTTTGGTGACTAGACTCTATGGCCTCTCCGTTTGCCTGGCTGGTGGCTCCGAGAGTCCCTTTTCAGACCTCACTTCTCAACCTGCTCCCACAGCTGACATAGAAGGCTCATTAATAATTCTCAGAATAATTTGTGCATGCACATGTGTGTCCTAAATCGCTTCAGTCATGTCCGACTCTGTGTGGCCCTGTGCACTGTAGCCCACCTCTGGCTTCCTCTGTCCATAGAATTCTCCAGGCAAAAATACTGCAATGGGTTACCATGTCCTCCTCCAGGGAATCTTCTCCACACAGAGAGAAGATTAACTCACATCTTTTGCAACTCCTGCACGTGGCTTCTTCATCACTAGTACCATACCCCAAACACATGGGCTGGATCTAGCTTCCCTTCTTGGGTGTGACTGATTGTTGTTCAGTCAGTAAGTCTTTGCAATTCTTTGCAATCCAGTGGACTGCAGCATCTCAGGCTCCTCTCTCCTCCACTTTCTCCGTGACTTTGTTCAAATTTCCTAGGGCATGAATGATAACGTTATGAGTATTTACAGACTCACAGGAAGGCTCAGGAAGACACACCGCAGGACTGGGCCCCAAGGGACCACTGCCACAGGATCACGAGGCCCTACTCCTCTCCCCAGCAATTTTTCCTTCTTAACTTTGCATAAGTGCAGTTGTCTCATGGACACAGCTGATGAGTGGACCCTTAAAGGCTTCAGATCCCTGGCTGCAAGGGAGTCTGGGAAATGGAATTTTCATCGCTCCAGCCTCTTCAATTCAGGAGGGTGAGCAGCAAGAGGAATGCATGTTGAAAAGCCATTTCTCACACAGAGATATGCCTGGGGATCGAATCTTTGACGTTACCATCTGGCCCAGGGTTTCCTTGTCAGGCCATGATGGTAGTGGGAGATCTTTGCCTCCCCAGCCCTGCAGATAATCCAAGGCCAGGCTAACTGGTCACCAGACTCGTTAATATGAACCAGTACTCACCTTGGTTCACCTTGATGAAATGAAGGAGGGGACGCAAACTTTATTTACCCAGCGTTATTCACATTCCTGGTCACTTACGTACATAGCGCCTCATCCCAGGCATTTTGTAGCTGAGGACGCATCAGACCCAAAGAGACTGAGGAAACTACCTCAGGTCACACAGCTAGTTATGGCAGAAGCTGGACCTGAGCCATCCTGTGGACCAAAGAATGCCTGCTCCTCACCATTACTGTATGCCTGCTGATATTCGGAGAAGCTTTTGTATAAAAGCCGTTCATTCTAATTAGGCACATTTTCTTGGCTGAGTAGTTTCAGGTGCTGGGGACATGATGGTGGGCAAAACAGGTGGCGGTAGATAAAGGGTATTGGTTGAGATGGGGTTTGTAAACGCTCAACAAGTCAGGAACTAGAAACAGATTTGGGGTTAAGTTGATATTGATGTGGTTTCTTTGTATTTAAATATGTGAGAAAAGATTTGTGCATCTACTTTTTTTGTTTTGAAATGGAGGTCCCTTGGTTTAGCTTTTGTTTTTCCTTTTTTGGAAAATATATTTATTTTGGACTGTGCCAGATCTTCGTTGCCATGAGAGAGCTTTCTCTAGTTGCGGTGCATGGGCCTCTCCTTGTGGTGGCTTCTCTTGTTCCAGGGTATGGGCTCTAGAATGCAAGTTCAGTAGTTTTCATGGGCTTAGTTGTCCCACAGCATGTGAAATCTTCCAGATCAATGGTCGAACCTGTGTCCTCTATACTGGCAGGCAGATTCTTAACCACTCGACCACCAGGAAAGTCCTGTCTTTCCTTCTTGAAAAATATTTCTCCCGTCTGAAAAAAACACAGACTATGGCAATTGATGGTTTGTCTCAGTGTCTGGGACACAAAATGGCATCGTGATTGTTGTTTTTTAGTTGCTAAGTTGTGTCCGACTCTTTGAGATGCCATGGACTGAAACTTGCCAGGACCCTCTGTCCATGCACGGTGGGGACTGTGGCAAAGTAATGAACCTGGAGAGCAGCTGGAAGTGGCAGTTTGGGTGTGGCTCCTGCTGGTCACGTGCATACATAGGTCCACGTGTTGCCAGATTGCCCACTTTCAATGATAAGTTGAAAATTCATATTTTGAGTTATGTCTTCCAATGATACATTTTATATAGTTGTAACAAAACTTGCAAACCTATTGTGAAAATTAGGCCAACGTCTCTGTGGGTCAGATCTGGCCTGTGAGCTGTCAGTTTGCATCTTGTGTGGAAGAGCCTTAATTTAGGCATCAGAGATGCTGGGTTGCAGTCTGGGCTCTGCTGCCTTCCAGTAGCTGGGGTCAGAGGCAAGCCACAACACTTTCTGGACCTCAGTTTCCCATTCTGTAAAATGGGACTTCTGAGAACCACATGGTCTGCCGAACCCTTTACTAAACCAATATTTTCTAAACGGTGGCTCATAGAGTCAATTTAGTAGATTGTTACTTGCATCTTTTAAATAGAAAACAGGACAGGATGGAAACTAAGTGGATATATCATGATATTATAGCTTAGCATTGCCTTGTGGAACATATTTTAGCTTACACACATAATATGCTCACACATGTATCTATATCATACTGGGTCTTGATGTAATATTCATTTCTTATGCAGAGGGACTGAAAGGGAAGCTTTCAAACAAAGTGTTGTTCATGTCTTAATGCGCTCAATGCTGGCAACATTTCTGTGAGGTGGGTTTTCACCTCAACCCCATTTTACAGATGAGAACGCTGAAGTGCAGGGAGTGAAGTTCCCACAAACAGGAAAAGGAATAGCTGGGACTTGACCCCAGGCCACATCTGAACCATGTGCTATCTGACCTCTCCAGACAGCAACTGTGTGATCACGATGAAGGAGTTAACGCAAGTCAAGGGCTTAGCTGGGTGCCTGGGACAGAGCAGGTGTTGAATAAATGTAGAAGTCAGACTTGTGTGAGCAGCTCCTTATTCAGCCACACCATGTGGTGTATAGGAACCCATGGGCTATGAGAGAGAGGGGGACTGGGCTTCTGCAGTCCTGATACCCGTCGGGCGGTGAAGAGGGTATAAGGGCAAAGAGACACCCCCACCCTGTAGTCCGAGTTCCCCCAATACACATTGTTGCCCAAACACTTGATGGTTACGTTTTAAAATCACTATTTGGTTGCAGCTGGCTTATCCGTCATCCTTGAATGAACTGGTACATAGTTTGCTATCTTGAATTTATGGATTAACCCCCCCCCCACACACACACACCATTTTGTCAAACAATTTAAACTATCACGGTGACGGTGTTATTAAACATTAGAGCAGTTATCTTTTATAGTCGGGCTGAGTGTGGCAAGAAGTGCTTCTGGGGTCGTGGCTGCTGATGGCTCTTGAGGCACCACAGCAGGTCACTTAATCCTTAACTTTGGGGCCTGAACAGATCCTCGAAGGTGCTGCAATATCAGGGAAGCACTCCCGCAAAGCAGGGGCGCAGCCCAAGAAGATACTTCTGGAATCCTTGCAGTGCTATTTCCATGCCTAACTTTGGGTGGCCCCTGCGGGCAGTTCGGGCCGATGGCGGGGTCGCACTGCCCTCTGGTGGTCACTGGCGAGCACAGCTTCACGGGTGCTGATCCGGCCCCATCGTCGCTGCTGTGGGCGCTGCAGCGGAATGGGGGAGCGCTCTGAACTCAGATTTCCCTTTACCAAGAAAGAATTGTCTGTCTATTCACATCCTAGGAGTTTCCCCAAATCCCTGTGAGTAAAAATGGCAGGCTGTATTGTCTATGGGTCCGTTTATAAGGGCTTGGAGATCTGGGGTGACAGAAATCAAAAGCAAGGTGGAAGGCACGGGAGAAGCTAGGAAGGACCACGAGGGGCCCTTTACGGGACCTGGGGACGTCATCCGTCCTCATCTGCGTCGGGAGAGAATGGTTTCCAGCGGGAAGGATGGAAGCACGGTGTCTGGTCAAAAACAGCTGGTTATGGGCTGTCTCAGGAACGTGAAGGCATTTTCTCATTTGATACCCTACACACAGTGTACTGAACCAAGCTCAAGTGGTTATCATCATGATATTTTCTTACAGATGATTAAACTTGGGTACCCATCCCCCAGATCAGGATGATTCTTCAAAATAGAAGTCGGATTATGCCCGTCTCCTCCTTTAAACTCTCTGGCGTCTTCTCACTGGATTTGGAAGAAGATCCAAACTCCAACCCAATAAAAAGTCCCACAGCCAATAAATATCAGTCCACTGCTGGTGGATATTCCGCTTGTTTTCATTCTTTGCTATTACAGACGGTGTTGTAGAAAAGAACTCTATACAGAATATGCATGCTCACTTAAATATATCTGTCGATAGATACTCAGAAGTGGAATTACTGAGTCGAACTTACAAATTGCATAGATATTGCCAATTTTTCTCCTTAGGAGTTGTACCAGTTTCAGCTTCCACAAGCAATGCACGAAGCCCCACAGCTCAACCAGCACTGTGAGTCATCAAACATTCAAACGTTTGTCAATCCGATGCGAAAAGTTTTATCTCAGTATATTTGCGTTTCTCTTACGATGAGCGAACTTGAACATCTTTGTATAAGTTTAAGGAACAGTTGCACTTTTAACAAATATATTAAAATGTGTGTAAATGCCCTAGGATCTTTTTTTTTTATTTGGGTTGCTGGTTTACTCTTTATTTGTAAGAGATTTTTATATATCAAGGGGGATTAACACTTGCTGTTGTCTGTGATTTGAATTTCAATTTGACTTTTGTCTCATATCTTTATTTGTATAATAGTAACTATTTATGGCTGTGCTGGGTCTCATTGCTGCCAGGGCTTATCTCTAGTTGGGGAATGCGGGCCTCCTCTCTAGTTGTGGTGCACAGGCTTCTCATTGCAGTGGCTTCTCTTGTTGTGGAGCACAGGCTGTAGGGCAAGTGGGCTTCAGGAGCTGGGGCTCATGGGCTCTGAGCACAGGATCAGTAAGTTGTAGTGCATGGGTCTAGTTGCCCCTGGACATGTAGTAACTTCCCAAACCTGATATCGAACTGGCATTTCCTGCATTGGCAGGTGGATTCTTTGCCACTGAGGCACCAGGGAAGCCTTACTTATGTATTTTAGTAAATTTTTAAGGTGTCAAATGTCTCAACTTTGTTTTGTTTTGTTTTAAAGCACCAGGTCTTATTCAAATATGCATCTATTGTTCTTGGGACACTGCCGGTGCATTGTAGATGCTCAATTAATATCTGATGGAGTAAAAATATCTTCTCCACTTGAATGATTGGTTTTGTAAGTAGACATCTGAGTCCATGAGATATAATACTACTATTTATTATGTGTTATATATATTGGGATGCTTTTGGCTGCAAATAACTAAGGAAGAAGAAACTCAAAATATTTCAACCATAAGGACATTTTAATCTCACAGCATAAATTTAACCTATCTTTCCTAAGCACTTTTCCTTCTAAGAATTAACCAATGTTCAATTAATAGAAATCTTTGTTTAATCATTTCTACCACATGTTTTACCTCATGTAGATTATTGTCTACAAATGAAGCCAAGTTAGAGGAAACAGTGTCCAGGGATAGAGACAAAGAGACTGAATTTAAAAGAATTTAAAGATACTCCTTGAATTCTGCATTTGGGGTGTTGGTGGTCATGGGGTCTGAGATCACACATTCCTCAACCTTTCAGCCAAGTAGGCCAATTTCTTTTAAAGCCACTTTGATGGTACTTATGCTATTTGCCATTGAAAAAATCCCATGTTAGCTCTCTGACTTCTAACTCCCTTGTGAAACAAACACCTTCATCCCTGGAGTTTGACCTGAAAACTTCTTTGATTTTCTGTCCTTCTGCTGAGCTAGCCAGGAAGTTCTGGTGTCGTGCTCACACTTCTAGAAAGCCAAGGGTTTTTGTTTGGGAGTTTTGCATAGTGCAGCTACTCTACTTCTAAGAGGATTCCAGAGGCCTGCAAGATACTGTTGGATAAAGAGTGAAGGCAAGAAGCCTGGGACCACTGAATCTTAGCTACCCATCCATCCATCCATCCATCCATCCATCCATCCATCTACCCAACACCCTCCAATCCATCCATCATCCATTCATCCATCCATCTATCATCCAACATTCATTAATTGCTATCTCTCTTATACATTGAGAAAGATAGTGCCTTTGTCCACTGAGAGCTCTGAGTCATCCCAGAATTCAGAATGAAACATTTACAGACTGTCAGCACCAGCCTTTAACATTCAATCATCACAATAGAAAAGTAGGTGACCACCTAGGCAGTTAATTTCAGAAATAAAGAACAGGTCTGTTTCACCCCAAACCTCTCCCTGTGTGGACAGCTTCAAGAGTCTACTATTCGTGACACTAATGGAAGCCTTATAAAATAGAATTTCTTTTTTTTATTAAGTGATTTAGTCTTTGTTAATTCTCAACAGAATTTTTCTTGAAAGCATTTGTTTCTTTTTTTTGTTTCTCTTTTATCAGTAGGGCTGAAAAAAGGTAGGAGAACTTTATACTTGGTTTGTTTTTTTTTTCAATTTGTTAAAATATACTTGATTTGCAGTGCCATGTCAGTCTGCAAATCAGAAAGTGTCTCAGTTATACACATGTACACATTCTTTTTTTACATTCTTTTCCATTACGGTTTATCACAGGATACTGAATATTGTCCCCTGTGCTATCCATTAGGACCTTGTTGTGTATCCACTGTAAACATAGTAGTTTGCATCTACCAACCCCAGATTCCCAGCCCATCCCTATCCCCTCCATCCTTGGCAACTACAACTCTGTTCTCTATCTGACAGCAGGTGTGATGGTGGCTGGAAGGGACGAGTGGATAGCACGTGGTTAAAAGTGGGTACCGAGGTGCCTAGGTTATCAAACAATGAGAAAACAGGGAGGATCCAGGACCACATGACTGATTCCCTGGATGGTTCTTCTGCAGTCTCTTTCTTCTCGAGCCAGAAGTCAATTCATTCAGTACAACATTTACACTCATTAGAAGAAACTAATTCAGCAGATTACAGTGAGGTTGATCCGTGTTTTTGCCAGCTAACTCGAGGGATTCTTTACCTTCATTTAACTATCTGTCTATCTAACCATTATACCATTCTTGCAACTACATATCCAACCATCGCAGTATTACTATCAATCACCCATCAACCATTAGTCATTCTATCCACCTACCCATTCCATTACTCATCCATCCATTTAGCCACTCATTCATCCACTTAAGCATCTATCCAACTTTCCATCTCACCATACAGCCACTCACACATCCAGACAAGCATCCATCCGTCCACCTCACCGTATCACCATTTAGTCATCAATACACTTCAGTCACTCTGTGTTATATGACGAATTAAGACACTGTGAACCACAGCACACCAGGTCTCCCTGTCCATCACCAACTCCCGGAGTCCACCCAAGCCAATGTCCATAGAGTCAGTAATGCCATCCAACCAGGTCATCCTCTGTCGACCCCTTCTCCTCCCGCCCTCAATCTTTCTCAGCATCAGGGTCTTTTCTAGTGAATCAGCTCTTTGCCTGAGGTGGCCAAAGTATTGGAGTTTCAGCTTCAACATCTGTCCTTCCAGTGAACACTCAGGACTGATCTCCTTTCGGATGGACTGGTTGGATTTCCTTGCAGACCACGGGACTCTCAAGAGGCTTCTCCAACACCACAGTTCAAAAGCATCAATTCTTCTGTGCTCGGCCCTCTTTATACTCCAACTCTCACTTGTTTACACGACCCCTGGAAAAACCATAGCCTTGACTGAACAGAACTTTGTTGGCAAAATAACTTCACTGCTTTTTAATATGCTGTCTAGGTTGGTCATAACTTTCCTTCCAAGGAGGAAGCGTTTTTTAATCTCATGGCTGCGGTCACCATCTTCAGTGATTTTGGAGTCCAGAAAAAGAAAGTCAGCCAATGTTTCTACGGTTTCCACATCTGTTTGCCATACAGTGATAGGACCAGATGCCATGATCTAAGGCTTCTGAATGTTGAGCTTTAAGCCAACTGTTTCACTCTCCTCTTTCACTTTCATCAAGAAGCTCTTAGGTTCTTCTTCAGGTTCTGCTTTATAGGGGGTGTCATCTGCGTATCTGAGGCTATTGATATTTCTCCCAGTAATTTTGATTCCATCTTGTGCTTCCTTCAGCCCAGGGTTTCTCTTGATGTACTCTGCATACAAGTTAAATAAGTAGGGGGACAAATTAAAGCCTTGACGTACTCCTTTTCCTATTTGGAACCAGTCTGATATTCCATGTCCATTTCTAACTGTTGCTTCCTGACCTGTATACAGATTTCTCAAGAGGCAGGACAGGAGGTCTGGCGGATAGGGATGCTTGATGAATTTTTGGACCAACTGAAACAACACTGCAGATGGTGATGGCAGCCATGAAATTAAAAAACACTTAGTCCTGGGAAGGAGTGTTATGAGCAGCCTAGGCAGCATATTAAAAGACAGAGATGTTACTTTGTCAACAAACGTCCGTCTGGTCTGCTGCTGCTGCTGCTCAGTCGAATCAGGCATGCCCGGCTCTGTGTGACCCCATAGACGGCAGCCGACCAGGCTCTGCCGTCCCTGGGATTCTGCAGGCAAGCACACTGTAGTGGATTGCCATTACTTTCTCCAGTGCATGGGAGTGAAAAGTGAGAGTTCGCTCATCCGTGTCTAACTCTTTGCAACCCTATGGAACGAAGCCTACCAGGCCTGGTGTGCTGTGCTTCATTGGGTTGCAAAGAATCGGATATGACTGAGCGACTCAACGGAACTGAACTCAACTGAATCAACCTAAGGTACACCTAGGTCTAATCTTGTTAGGTGAGCAAGTGTTTACGTCTTCATTACAGCTAAAAGATACTCAAGGCCAGCTCAAGATAGTCACCAGCCTTCAATTTTTTACTGAGTGAATAGAGGGTGCTTGATGAATATACATGAATGCCCCCAGTTCCGTGCACTGTGAGGTTGTATGCCTACAGGGTAGAAACTATACAAGTGTCCTTTTGTTTCCAGGAGCACCATACATCCTTTCCTGCCTCTGGGGGCTCTACACTTTTGATAGCTGGGTCAGGACAGCCTCTCTGGAGGGGTGACATTTAAGTTAAGTGCCAGAGAAGGGGAAGGCTGGGGCCATGCAAATAGAAGGGTAGGTAGTCAAAGCTGGAAGAAGCACAAGCTGGAGTCAAGATTGCCGGGAGAAATATCAATAACCTCAGATATGCATACGACACAACCCTCATGGCAGGAAGTGAAGAAGAACTAAAGAGCCTCTTGATGAAAGTGAAAGAAGAGAGTGAAAAAGTCGGCTTAAAGCTCTACAAGTTTAGAAAACTAAGATCATGGCATCTGGTCCCATCACTTCATGGGGAAAAATGGGGAAACAGCGGAAATTGTGTCATACTTTGGGGGTGGGGGAGCTTCAAAATCACTGCTGATGGTGATGGCAGCCATGCAATTAAAAGAAGCTTACTCCTTGGAAGGAAGGTGATGACCAAACTAAATAGCATAGTTAAAAGCAGAGACATTACTTTGCCAACAAAGGTGCATCTAGTCAAGGCTATGGTTTCTCCAGTGGTCATGTAAGGACGTGAGAGTTGGATGGGGAAGAAAGGTGAGCTCCGAAGACTTGATGCTTTTAAACTGTGGTGCTGGAGAAGACTCTTGAGAGTCCCTTGGACTGCAAGGAGATCCAACCAGTCCATCCTAAAGGAGATCAGTCCTGAGTGTTCATTGGAAGGACTGATGTTGAAGCTGAAACTCCAATACTTTGGCCACCTAATGTGAAGGGTTGACTCATTGGAAAAGACAATCGTGCTGGAAATGAAGCAAAAAGTGATCCATCATGGGCAACAGATGCCCTCTCTTTAATGCCTTTCAGCTCCCCCACTCTCCTCCCCTCAGCCTGGCTGAGCCTTTCATTCTCTGCAAAGATGGATGTTGGTGGCTGCATGGCCAATCCAGTCCCTGTTTAAACTATGTAATTTATTTTTCCTGGAGGAAATGAGCAAAGGGGAAGAGACTATCTCAGCAGCCTCCCTGCCAGGCCTGGTGGCTGCAGAACCCAGGTGGATTTGCAACTGGTGGAGAGGTGGAGACAAATAACCTGCTAAAATGGAGATATTAACAATACCGTCAGCTGGAACAGCCAAAGCCCCCTGTCCTGTCACCGTGTTTCACACTGCGCAGGTGCCCATGGCCTGGGCTAATGAGGCCCATCCATCAGGCTGGGAGAGCTGCTGGCACACAGACTTTCTCATTAGTGGGCTGAAGCTGCTGCTTGAGACACTGGTGGGAATTTTCAGGGGAGCTTGTCATATGGGGGTGCTGTATCCTAGTTTTCTTTGGTGGACTCCACTCTCTTCTAACCAGCTCAGGGGTGCAGAACAACAGTGTTTGATATTCCTAAGTCCACCTCCTTCCTACCAGGTGTATGCAGCAAAACACATAGCAGTCTACCTGTACCAGCTGTGTGACTTTAAAGAAATTAATTAATCTTTCTGAATCTCAAACATGTCCTTTATAAAATGAAGTGGGATGGTGCCCACTTTGTCAGGGGAGGGATTGGAGGATTAAATAAATAAATATTTATTCGTAAATAAAGAGTAATGGGTAAGGCCTGGGATTAGGTAGGGTGGCAATTACACCCCCCCCCCACCTGCTGGCTGTGATGGAGCCTACTGTCTGGCTCCCTACATTCGTTCTCCCCTTCTCTCTCAGAAAATGCTCCCGTATTTGTTTGTTTCTTCGCTAGGCAGGAGTGGCTGAGAATAAAGGCTACATCTTCCAGCTCCTTTTGTGGTAAGGTGTGATTTTCTGATGCACAAATCTGGCCATTGGGATTTGAGCAACAGCGATGTTGAACTGTGTCAGCTGTGCTCTTAAAGGGAAGAAGAGTCCGTCCCTCTCCCCTCCCCCTTTACTTTCCTGGTGCAGGGGGAGTGCAGAACTTGAGGGCTGAGAAGCCACCTTGGACTGTGTGGTAAGAACAGTACTTGGATTGGCAGAGCATCAAGACAGAGGGCGCCTGTTTCCCTGGTGCTGTTCCAGCTCTATAGGCAGCTAATGAGACAAAGAGACAGCTCTCGATTTTTTCAGCTGCTGGCTGGCATCTCTGGCAACACAAAGTCAATTTGACAGAAACTGGCCCTGTTGGGGACTACCTCATCCACTCCCTCAGCCTGCATTCAGTGACACACTGCTCCTGTGGACTTTGCACAAACAAGACGTTGAGGTGAGTTTTCGTTATGAGGGCAGATTTTTTTTTCTTCTTATTTAATTATTCAGTTCAGTTCAGTCGCTCAGTCGTGTCCAACTCTTTGCAACCCCATGAATTGCAGCAGGCCAGGCCTCCCTGTTCATCACCAACTCCTGGAGTCCACCCAAACCCATGTTCATTGAGTCAGTGATGCCACCCAACCATGTCATCCTCTGTGGTCCCCTTCTCCTCCTGCCCCCAACCCTACCCAGCATTAGGGTCTTTTTCAATGAGTCAACCCTTCGCATGAGGTGCCAAAAGTATTGGAGTTTCAGCTTCAACATCAGACCTTCAAATGAACACCGAGGGTTGATCTCTTTTAGGATGGATTGATTAGATCTCCTTGCAGTCCATGGGAATCTCAAGAGTCTTCTCCAACACCACAGTTCAAAAGCATCAATTCTGTGGTGCTCAGCTTTCTTCACCGTGCAACTCTCACATTCATACATGACCAGTGGAAAAACCGTAGCCTTGACTAGATGGATTTTTGTTGGCTAAGTAATGTCTCTGCTTTTAAATATGCTTTCTAGGTTGGCCATAACCTTCCTTCCAAGGAGTAAGCATCTTTTAATTTCAGTCACCATCAGCAGTGATTCTGGAGCCCAAAAAATAAAGTCTGGCACTGTTTCCACTGTTTCCCCATCTATTTCCCATGAAGTGATGGGACCAGATGCCATGATCTTAGTTTTCTGAACGTTGAGCCTTAAGCCAACTTTTTCACTCTCCTCCTTCACCTTCATCAAGAGGCTCTTTAGTTCTTCTTCACTCTCTGCCATAGGGTGGTGTCATCCGCATATCTGAGGTTATTAATATTTCTCCTGGAAATCTTGATTCCAGCTTGTGTTTCTTGCAGCCCATCATTTCTCATGATCTACTCTGCATATAAGTTAAATAAGCAGGGGGACAATATACAGCCTTGATGTACTCCTTTTCCTATTTGGAATCAGTCTGTTGTTCCATGTCCAGTTCTAACTGTTGCTTCCTGACTGGCATACAGGTTTCTCAAGAGACACGTCAGATGGTCTGGTACACCCATCTCTTTCAGAATTTTCCACAGTTTATTGTAATCCACACAGTCAAAGGCTTTGGCATAGTCAATAAAGCAGCAATATATGTTTTTCTGGAACTCTCTTGCTTTTTCGATGATCCAGCGGATATTGGCAATTTGATCTCTGGTTCATCTGCCTTTTCTAAAACCAGCTTGAAGATCTGGAATTTCACGGTTCAGGTATTGCTGAAGCCTGGCTTGGAGAATTTTGAGCATTTCTTTACTAGCATGTGAGATAAGTGCAATTGTGCTGTAGTTTGAGCATTCTTTGACATTGCCTTTCTTTGGGGTTGGAACGAAAACTGACCTTTTCCTGTCCTATGGCCACTGCTGAGTTTTCCAAATGTGCTGGCATATCGAGTGCAGCACTTTCACAGCGTCACCTTTGAGGATTTGAAATAGCTCAACTGGAATTCCATCACCTCCACTAGCTTTGTTTATAGTTATGCTTTCTAAGGCCCACTTGATTTCACATTCCAGGATGTCTGGCTCTGGGTGAGTGATCACATCATCATGATTATCTGGGTCGTGAAGATCTTTTTTTGTACAGTTCTTCTGTGTATTCTTGCCACCTCTTCTAAATATCTTATGCCTCTGTTAGGTCCGTACCATTGCTGTCCTTTATCGAACCTATCTTTGCATGAAATGTTCCTTTGGTATCTCTAATTTTCTTGAAGATATCTCTAGTCTTTCCCAATCTGTTGTTTTCCTCTATTTCTTTACACTGATCACTTTCTTATCTCTCCTTGCTATTCTTTGGAACTCTGCATTGAGATGGGAATATCCTTCCTTTTCTCCTTTGCTTTTTGCTTCTCTTCTCTTCCCAGCTATCTGTAAGGCCTCGTCAAACAGCCATTTTGCTTTTTTGTGTTTCTTTTCCATGGGGATTTTCTTGATCCCTGTCTCCTGCACAATGTCACGAACCTGTGTCCGTAGTTCATCAGGCACTCTGTCTATCAGGCCTAGTCCCTTAAATCTATTTGTCACTTCCACTGTATACTCATAAGGGATTTGATCTAGGTCATACCTGAATGGTCTAGTGGTTTTCCCTGCTTTCTTTAATTTAAGTCTGAATTTGGCAATAAGCAGTTCATGATCTGAGCCACAGTCTGCTCCCGGTCTTGTTTTTGCTGACTGTATAGGTACTTGCAAATTTAGCTCAAATGAATCCTTTTATACTTCTAAATTTTAGTAATGCTTTTTCACCTTAAAATCCATTTGCTTGACAGTAATAAACTGGGGAAAATTCTGAAAGAGATGGGAATACCAGACCATCTGGCCTGTCTCTTGAGAAACCTGTATGCATGTCAGGAAGCAACAGTTAGAACTGGACATGGAACAACAGACTGGTTCCAAATAGCAAAAGGTGTACGTCAAGGCTGCCTACTGTCACCCTGTATATTTAAGTTATATGCAGAGTAGATCATGAGAAACGCTGGGCTGGAAGAAACACAAGCTGGAATCAAGATTGCCAGGAGAAATATCAATGACCTCAGATATACAGATGACACCACCCTTATGGCAGAAAGTGAAGAAGAGCTAAAGAGGCTCTTGATGAAAGTGAAAGAGGAGAGTGAAAAAGTTGGCTTAAAACTCAACATTCAGAAAATCAAGATCATGGCATCTGGTCCCATCACTTCATGGGAAATAGATGGGGAAACAGTGGAAACAGTGTCAGACTTTATTTGGGGGGGGGGCTCAAATATTACTGCTGATGGTGATGGCCCCCATGAAATTAAAAGACGCTTACTCCTTGGAAGGAAGCTTATGTCCAATTTAGATAGCATATTTAAAAGCAGAAACATTTCTTTGCCAACAAAGTTTCGTCTAGTCAAGGCTATGGTTTTCCCAGTGGTCCTGTATGGATTGAGAGTTGGACGGTGAAGAAAGCTGAGAGCGGAAGAATTGATGCCTTTGTACAGTGGTGCTGGAGAAGACTCTTGAGAGTCCCTTGGACTGCAAGGAGATCCAACCAGTCCATCCTAAAAGAAATCAGTCCTAAGTGTTCATTGAAAGGTCTGATGTTGAAGGTGAAACTCCAATACTTTGGCCTCCTCATGTGAGAGTTGACTCATTGGAAAAGTCCCTAATGCTGCGTAGAATTTGGGACAGGATAAGAAGACGAAGACAGATGATGAGATGTTTGGATGGCATGACCGACTCGATGGAGATGTGTTTCGGTAAACTCCGAGAGTTGGTGATGGACAGGGAGGCCTGGCGTGCTGCGATTCATGGGGTCACAAAGAGTCGGACATGATTGAGCAACTAAACGATACTGAGTACAGCTGCATTGGCTTTCATTGTCAGTATATATATATATATATATTCTTATTGTGTATTTTTCAACTGTTGTATATATTAGGAATCTTTCATATTTAGCCAGCTTTAAACAAACAAAGAAAAAAGAAACTGTCAGAAAATCTCTTGCGTTGAAACTTTGCCTTATTCCCATTTATTGTGATGAAATTTGGCTTTTTTGGATATCAGTTTACTTTGTGTCTTCTATTTGTCAGACTTCCCTTGTTTTCTTGTATCACTTCTTTGCCATATTTTAAAAATGTATTTATCTTTGCATGTGTTGGTTTTCATTTCCATGAGGGCTTTCTCTAGCTTAAGGTGGCAGGGGCTACTCTTTAGTTGTGGCGTTGAGGCTTCTCATTGCAGTGGCTTCTGTTGTTGTCCAGCAATGGCTCAGGTCAAGTGGACTCAGTAATTACGCCTCCCGTGCTCTAGAACACAGACTCAGTAGTTGGAATGCATGAGCTCAGCTGTTCCATGGCATATGGGATTCTCCTGGATCAGGGATGAAACCAGTGATTCCTGCATTGGCAGGTGGATTTTTTTACCACTGAGCCCCCAAGGAATTCCCCTCTTCTTTGCTTTATTTTTAATTACATTCTTTGCTCATTCAGTCTTTCCCCTTTGTTATGTGCAAAGTCAGGTTCCTGTTTTCTTTCTCTGCTGACTCCCCTGGAGAGAGACCCTCCTCTGAGTTTCTGCAGATGGATTTAGCTTTCTCCCCCACCCCCACAGGCCCAGGGAGTATTAATGACACCCTCTTTGGGTTCCTGAGGGCTAACTCTGCACAGGTCCTCTGCTGGCCCCCTTGGCATCTGTTCTCTGTAGGTGTGACAGAGAAAAAGGCAGTTCAGAGAGGGTTGCCACTGGCTGAAGGCCACACAGCTAACAATGGCAGAGCAGGGATTCAGGGCAAAATGCGCTCTGCTTGTCACCTGTTTGTGTGAGAGGCAGGTGGCTGTAGGGTGAAGCGAGGGAGAGACCTGGGACACAGAATTGAAAGAGGCACCTCCAGGACTTCCCTGGGTGTCCAGTGGTTCATACTCTGTGCTTTCACTGCAGGGGGCATGGGTTCAAGCTCTGCTTGGAGAACTAAGGTCTCAAAAAAAGAAAAAAAAGAACTATTTTATTCAGCTTTCCTCATAACTCTGTTGGTAAAGAATCTGCCTGCAATGCAGGAGACCCCAGTTCCTGGGTTGGGAAGATCCCCCGGAGAAGGGATAAGCTACCTAATCCAGGATTCTTGGGCTTCCCTGGTGGCTCAGCTCGTAAGGAAACTGCCTGCCATGCAGAAGACCTGGGTTTGGTCCCTGGATCAGGAAATCCCCTGGAGAAGAGAAAGAACACCCCCTCTAGTATTCTGGCCTGGAGAATTCCATGAACAATATAGCCTAAGGGGTCACAAAGAGTTCGATATGACTGAGCGAATCCACTTCACTTCACTTCAGTTTATAAAGCGGCATCTCTGTCAGCTCTACCTCTTCGTGGCTCACTAAGGGAGCCTTAGACCAGCAGTTCTTGAAGAAGGAGGAGTGACTGTGACAAATTCTAGGGGTGTGGTTTTTGACTGTTTTCATGATATGGGGGGCCACTACACATGGGGGCAGGTGCCTGCTTCATGGCATACACGTTAGACGTGAATGATTCTCAAATGTCCTGCCAGATATTTAGGTAAGTCCAAACCCATTCATAATACCCTGAGTGGAGGCCCTTATCTGCACTTGTCCCATAAGTTTAATAAAAGATTTCCAGGGCTGCAATTATGGTGCAAACTGGAGAAGTCAATATTTTGTTTTATTCAGAGCCTAACCATGGGTTGCTTTGCAGTTTGTGGCAATCACATGATGGCCACAGTACCTCGATGGCTTTGTGAATGGCCGAGACTGCACACTTGTGTCCTCCTGCATTTGCCAGGCTGAATCCTCAGTGAGGGCACATTTGGGTGCAAATGTGAGTGCTCAAACATTTACCTACGGGAGCATGCATTGTTGTGAGTATAAATACATGTGTGTGCTCAGTTGTGTTCAACTCTTCGTGATGCTATAGACCCCAGGCTCTTTTGTCCTGGGATTCTCCAGGCAAGAATACTGGAGTGGGTTGCCATGGCCTCCTTCAGGGGACCTTCCTGACCCAGGGATCTAACCTGTGTCTCTTATGTCTGCTATATAAGGTCTGCCTAAGTAGACCTTATGTCTACTGCATAAGGTGGAATCTTTACCACTACCGCCACCTGAGGAACTGAATCCTTGAGTATAAATGACCTACTCTTAGTTCTTTAAAAAAAACATTATGTGGACCATTTTTAAGCTCTGTATTTAATTTGTTATCATCACTTCTTTTATGTTTATGATAACATAAACACTTGTTTTATGTTTTGGTCTTGAGACATGTGGGATCTTAGCTCCATGTGGATAGAAGCTGCACCCGCTGCATTGGAAGGTCAAGTCTTAAGCACTGGACCACCAGGCAGTTCACTCCCTATTTCACTTTGTGTTACTGGATGTTGATCTCCAGGACAGTTTTTTTTTTTTTTTTTTAATTTCCTGGGACAGAACATTTTGGTTTTAAGATGGTTTTATTATCCATCAGTATTTCATTTCAGGATAGTAAATGATCATTTCAAAACATCTGCTACACCACCCTAGGAAACCCCCTTTAATGTGAGAAGGCAAGTGAATAGCAGTGACAGCTCTATGGACTTCTCTGTCATTCTCCAGCTAAGAATGAGAGGGCAGGTAGTGGGGTGTCCATGACCAGGAGCCTAAGCGGGTCCTCAATCTAACTGATAGAAGCAAAGTTTCTTTTGATCACTCTCACATGCTCAGGGTAGAGTTTCTTCTCAATTAGATCTGTACTTGGAAAAGGGGCTCTAGACTCCCCCTCCTACCCCAGAAGAGGGCTTCACATAGGCTTACCTGAGACCAGCTCTCGACCCGGTACACCCGTTCTGGAACCATGTGGTAATTCATTAGGTTCACACCACTGATTTGTTCAGACCCTGGTATATCACCCTTATCAGTCAGTTCACTCTCTTAGTCATGTCTGATTCTCTGCGACCCCATGGAATGCAGTACGCCCTTCCGTACACTTCCTTGTCCATCAACAACTCCCAGAGTTTGCTGAAACACCTGTCCATTGAGTCTGACACAGGGGTACAGAGAGGGGACAGGGGTTGCTTTACGGTGCACAGCTCCTTCTCTGTGACACCCTGTGAGCTGTTTCCATTTTATGTCTGTACACAGCACATTGGGATCAGGAATTTCCAGCACGGAGTTTAGTGCTGCTATGGACACATCACATGCACCCACTGGCCCATTTCAAGTGCTATGTTACCATGTTTTAAAAGGGAAGCTCTCTGGACCAGAAGAGCACATAGATGTGCTCATTAATCTGATGTGATTTCCATGATGACTCTACTCCAATAAAAGGGACAAAAGAAAAAAAGGAAAAACCCATATCTTTGTTTACAGATGATTAACTAGAAACAACCCCGCTCACCGCAGTTTGCAGAAGAGAAGACCGTAGAAAGCATTCAAGTCCGAAGCTCCAAAACAGAGATTTTCTTTGCTTTGTGGTTCCTTTAAAGACACTCACACCTTCTTGGTAAGAGATGGCCATGCTTCATAGAAGTGAAAAGTCAAAGGCGAGACACACTCGGAGGACATTTGAGCCTGAGATGAAGCATGTATGTAATATTTATATGATGGAATTTTAGGTTTATATGTCAATATGAAACAAAAACAGTTTGAGGGGAAGCAGGACACCACTCTGCCGTTACACTCTGTATGCTATAGTACCATTTTGTATGTATGTTCAAGAAGCATTGAACAAAGCAAAAAGGTGATGTATGTATAGGATAAAAATTAATTGTACGATACCATTTCAGTACATTTTGTTGTACACTTTAATCTTGTTTCCTTTCTCTTCATTATTGATAAGAGGATGTGAACTGTATAGTTTCCAGCTAGTTACTCATAATAAAAAGAAATAAAAAAGAGGGTACTAGAGGAAAACAAGAAAGAACATTTGTCAATTGCAGTTGTCAAAAGAAACAAAAACCTAGCCTTCTTTGTGAAGCATAATTGCTTTTCGCATACGGAAGTCTTTTTTTCACAATTTCTTTGTATAACATTTGTATGAAACTTAAATATCTTCTCTGATGAGGGTGTTTCTTTGTGACTGAACCAGTAGATTCACGAGGTATGTTCTTATGGGTTCTCCCCACCCCCTAATTTTTTCAGAATCTTCACCTTTTTTAAATGAAGCTGTTTTGGAAAAAATATGCCTTGCTCTTCCTCGAACTGACAGTTTTCCATTTGGTCAGGATGGATGTATCAGGTTTGGGCCAAAGACGGAGACGGGGTCACATGAGGTCAGGAAGGTTTCTCTCCACATTACAAATAAATGTCCCCACTTGCAGCTTTCCTGGGAAGTTCAGTTCTAGAGAATTTACTGACAGAGATGGAGACAGAAGGGAAATCTGGGGTCAGTCTCAGAAGAACACTGGCAGGGAATGAATTTGTCTTTCAGTA
Organism: Giraffa tippelskirchi; assembly: GCF_054371585.1. Lineage (NCBI taxonomy): Eukaryota > Metazoa > Chordata > Mammalia > Artiodactyla > Giraffidae > Giraffa > Giraffa tippelskirchi. Next base: position 15,582,732 of record NC_137290.1, read on the forward strand.
GCCAAGATGGCAACCTGAGCTACAAGGAGCTCTGTGGGCAACGTGTGACCTTGACTCTGCCCAGGCACATCCTGGTCATTTCATCTTCATGGGTCACATAAGTATTTTTTTTTTCCATCATTTAAACTTGGGAACACTCCTCAGCTCCATGGCTAGACAAAAGCAGGGCATGTTTGGCCCCTCAAGCCATCCCTGGCTGGTGTTGTGAAAGGAATGGAATGGAACTGGTTTAGAGAAGACCTTACAAGAGCTTCCTTATTCTTCTCTCGGGGTATGGGAGCCTGCCACGTGGAAGGTGGCAGTGTGTGTCACAACTCCCAGTTGATGGATATTCAGGTTGTCTGCTGATACCAGCCATGGCCAGCAGACCAGCCTTGTGTGCAAGTCATCAGCTAGGTGAGGGACCTATGGAATTCATCTCAGGAGGTTACATCCAGGGCTCAGGGACTGGCCAGGACTTGGAGGTTCCAGACAGGGAAGCAGGACCTTCTGCCTCTGACTTTAGTCTGAGTGGGCTGTTTTCAGGGCTCAGTGGCTCAGAGTCTAGAAATGAGGAGGAGAGGGAGGCCACCAACTGTCTGCCGTGGTCCTTTCTCCTTTCTCTGAGCAATGGCTAAGCACAGGGCAGGATGGGCCCCACCACCTACCCCCTTCTACCACTGCCCCGACCTGCACAGTTGGCCTGGTAGGTCTCCTGCTGCTGCTAAGTCCCTTCAGTTGTGCCCGAGTCTGTGGGACCCCATCGATGGCAGCCCACCAGGCTCCCCTGTCCCTGGAAATCTCCAGACAAGAACACTGAAGTGGGTTGCCATTTCCTTCTCCAATGCATGAAAGCGAAAAGTGAACATGAAGTTGCCCAGTCGTGTCTGACTCTTCACGACTCCATGGACTGCAGCCTACCAGGCTCCTCCATCCATGGGATCTTCCAGACAAGAGTACTGGATTGGGTTGCCATTGCCTTCTCCATTGGTGGGTCTAGAGATGACCTTTAATGCAGCCAGGCACTATCGCCACCTAATGGTCGTCATGGAGAACTGCAGCCCTTAGAGCGGAAGCTAGACCCAGGAGGGCACCGGTGGAGGGTCATTCATGAAACAGTTGTGTGCTGAGCATCTGTGGGGAACCAAGCACTGAGGACACAGGCTCTGCCTTCATCCATCTGACATTCTCACTGGGAAGCAGATCTGTATATGATAGACTCTTAGGTGGGACAGAATCAAATATGTAGCATATGGAAGGGAAGTAGTTGGTGTGATTGGGGACGGCCTCTTGTAGAACTGGCCTTTGAACTGAAACCTTTATGTGGGAACTGAGCACGATGTCTTCAGCAGTGATTTAGTAGTGCCGGCTGAATGTTAGAAGTGCCTGGCAAGTATTAAAACAACAGTAAATGTTCAGGTGTCACCCTCTTTCCCCAAGTAACGATATCTGACTCTCTCAGGTGGGGTTGGGGCATTCATAAGTTCTTCAGGTGATTCTGCTGGGCAGCTAGATCTCAGAGCCTGTACCTTTATTGGAAGAACACCCAAGGTAGAAGGGAGAGCAACTAAAAAAACCTGAGGGGGCTTCTGGATCTTCTCAGAATAGGAGAAAGTTGAGGGGGCCAGAATGAGGGATTCATCATTGGAGATGGAGCTGATGAGATCAGAGAATGAAAAGAAATCAAGGGGTATGGGGGCTGAATTATGATCAGAAGGAACTGGGAAGCCAGGTTGGTTAACATTTTAAAAAGGATTTATTGAGATAGCATTTAAAGTGTATAATTGCTTTGGGTATTTCACATTTTTTTTTTAAATATGGTAAATGAGATGTAACAAAATTTGTCCTTTTCATCATTTTTTAAGTGTGTTAGTCAAGGTTAGGGTTTAAACATGTAAATCAGCAGGAAAGGAACATGATAAATGTGCACCAAACCAAGCAAAAGAGGAGGAGATAGAGAGTCTTCCGGAAAAAGAATTCAGAATAAGGAGGTTAAAAAAGATCCAAGATCTGGAAGACAAAATGGAGTTACAGATAAATAGCCTGCAGACAAGGATTGAGATGATGGTGAATCATTGAACAGGGACCTAGATGGGAAAAAAAAGAGCCAATCAATAATGGATAATGGAATATATGAGATCAAAAACTCTCTGGAGGGAAAGAAAAGTAGAATACCAGAGGCAGAAGATAGGATAACTGAGGTAGAATTGAATGGTAGAAATAAATGAAGCAGAGAGGAAAATAGAAAAAAAAAGAATTAAAAGAATAGAGAACAACCTCAGAAACCTCTGGGACAATGTTAAAGGCCCCAACATTTGAATCAGAGCAGTCCCAGAAGGAGAAGAGAAAAAGAAATGCCATGAGAAAATACTTGAGAAGATAATAGTTGAAAAATTCCCTAAAAAGGGAAAGGAAATAGTCACCCACATGCAAGAAACCCAGAAAGTCCCAGGCTGGATAAACATAAAGTGAAACACCCCAAGACACATATTAATCAAATTAACAAAGATCAAACACAAAGAACAAATATTAAAAGCAGCCAGGGAAAAACAACACATTACACACAAAGGGATTCTCATGAGAATAACAGCTGATCTTTCAACAGAAACTCTTCAGGCCAGAAGGGAATTGCAGGACATGCTTCAAGTGATGAAAGAGAAAAACTTTCAACCCAGATTACTGTACCCTGCAAGGATCACATTCAAATATGAAGGAGAAATCAAAATCTTTACAGACAAGTAAAAGCGGAGAGAATTCAGCACCACCAAACTAGCTCTTCAACAAATACCAAAGATCTTCTCTAGGCAGGAAAAACAGAATGGCTGCATAAACCTGAACCGAAAATACTAAAGCAAATGGCAACAGGATCATACCTGTCAATAATTACCTTACATGTAAATGGGTTGAATGCAGCAATCAAAAGGCAGAGACTAGCTGAATGGATACAAAAACAAGACTGCTACTTATGTTGTCTACAAAAGGCCCACCTCAAAACAAGGGACACATACAGACTGAAAGTGAAGGGTTGGGGGGAAAATAAAACAGAAGAAAGCAGCGGTAGCAATACTCATATCATATAAAATACACTTTAAAATAAAGCCTGTGGAAGAGACAAAGAAATACACTATATAATGATCAAAACATCAAACCGAGAAGAAAATGTAATTTTTAAAAATACATAAACACCCAACATAAGAGAACAGCAATATGTAAGGAAAATGCTAACAAGCATGAAAGGGAAGATTAACAATCACACAATAATAGTGGAAGATTTTAATACCACACTCACACCTATGGATGGATCAAGTAAACAGAAAATCAACAAGGAAACACAAACTTTAAATGATACATTAGAACAGAGAAACCTAATTGATATCTATACTAATTTTACACTGAACAATGAATTTCACATTTTTTCTCAAGTACACATGGAAACTTCTCCAGAAGAGATCACATCCTTGGCCATAAGTCCAGGCTTGATAAATTCAAAAAACCTTGAAATCATTCCAGGCATATTTTCTGATCACAATGCAGTAAGACTAGATGTCAACTGCAGGAGAAAAACTGTTAAAAATTCAAACATATGGAGGCTGAATGTCACGCTGGTAAATAACCAACAAATCACAGAGGAAATCAAAAAGACATCAAAATATGCATAGAAGCAATTGAAAATGAAAACACAACAAGCCAAAACCTATGGGACATTGTAAAATCACTGCTAAGGCGAAGGTTCAGAGCAAAACAGCCTTACCTCAAGAAACAAGAAAAAAGTTAAACAAATACCCTAACCCTCTGCCTAAAGCAACTAGAAAAGTAAGAAATGAAGAACCCCATGGTTAATAGAAGCAAAGAAATCATAAAATAGGGCACAAATAAATGTAAAAGAAACAAAAAAGACTAGAGCAAAAATCAACAAAGCTAAAAGCTGAATCTTTGAGAAGATAAATAAAATTGACAAACCATTAGCCAGACTCATCAAGAGGCAAAGGGAGAAGAATCTAATCAACAAATTAAAAATGAAAATGGAGAGATCACAACAGACAACACAGAAATACAAATGATTATAAGAGACTACTATCAGTAACTATATGCCAATAAAATGGACAACTTGGAAGAAGTGGACAAATTCTTAGAAATGTACAACTTTCGAAAACGGAGTCAGGAAGAAACAGAAAATCTTTACAGACCCACCACAAGCACGGAAATGGAAAGTGTAATCAGTAATCTACCAGCAAACAGAAGCCCAGGACCAGACGGCTTCACAGCTGGATTATACCAAAAATTGAGAGAAGAGCTAATATCTATAGTACTCAAACTCTTCCAGTTGCAGTGGAATGCAGACTTCCAAACTCATTCTATGAAGCCACCATTAACCTACTACCAACACCAGACAAAGATGCTACAAAAAAAGAGATAACTACAGGCCAATATCACTGATGAACATAGATGCAAAATCCTTAACAAAATTCTAGCAAGCAGAATCCAACAGCATATTAAAATGATCATATATCATGACCAAGTGGGCTTTATCCCAGGGATACAAGGGTTCTTCAATATCTACAAATCAATCAACATAATACACCACATTATCAAATTGAAAGATAAAAAAACATATGGTTATCACAATAGCTGCAGAGAAAGTCTTGAACGAAATTCAACATCCATTTATCATCAAAACACTCCAGAAAGCAGGCATAGAAAGAACATACCTAAACATAATTAAAGCTATATATGGCAAATCCACAGCAAACATTATCCTCAATGATGAAAAATTGAAAGCATTGCCCCTAAAGTCAGGATCAAGGTAAGGATGTGCACTCTCACCACTACTATTCAACATAGTTTTGGAAGTTTTGGCCAAGAGGAATCAGAGCAGAAAAACAAATACAAGGAATCCGGATTGGAAAAGAAAAAGTAACACTCTCACCGTTTGCAGATGCCATGATCCTCTACATAGAAAACCCGAAATACTCCACCAGAAAATTACTAGAGCTAATCAACGAATATAGTAAAGTTGCAGGATACAAAATGAACACGCAGAAATCCCTTGTATTCCTGTGCACTAACAAGGAGAAAACTGAAAGAAATATTAAAGAAACAATTCCATTCACCATTGCACCGAAAAGAATAAAATAGTGAGGACTATATTTACCTAGAGAAACAAAAGTCCTGCATATAGAAAACTAGAAAACACTGGTGAAAGAAATCAAACTGGACACAAAGAGATGGAGAAATAGACCATGTACATGCATTGAAAGGATCAATATACTGAAAATAGGTATACTACCCAAAGCAAACTATAGATTTAATGCAATCCCTATCAAGCTACCGACGGTATTTTTCAGGGAACTAGAAGAAATAATTTCACAATTTGTATGGAATTACAAAAAACCTCTAATAGTCAAAGCAATCTTGAGAAAGAAGAATGGACCTGGAGGAAATGCCTTGCCTGATTTCAGGCTATACTACAAAGCTACAGTCATCGAGACAGCGTGGTCCTGGCACACACACAAAAAAGATATATAGATAAATGAATCAAAATAGCAAGCCCGGAGATAAATCCACGCACCTATGGATACTTTATCTTTGACAGAGGAGGCAAGAATGTACAATGAAGACAAGACAATCTCTTTAACAAGCATGCCGGGAAAACTGGTCAACCACTTGTAAAAGAATGAAACTAGAACACTTTCTAACACTGTACTCAAAAATAAATTCAAAATAGATTAAAGATCTAAACGTAAGACCACAAACTATAAAACTCCTAGAGGAAAACACAGGCAAAATACTTTCTGACAGAAATCACAGCAGGATCCTCTATGACCCATATCCCAGAGTAATGGAAATAGAAGCAAAAATACACAAACGGGACCTCATTAAAATTAAAAGCTTTTGCACAAAGAAGGAAACTCTAAGCAAGGGAAAAAGATGGCTTTCACAATGGGCGAAAATAATAGCAAACGAAGCAACTGACAATGAATAAATCTCAAAACTATACAAGCAATGCCTGCAGCTCAATTCCAGAAAAGTAAGCGAGCCATTCAAAAAATGCGCTAAAGAACTAAACAGACATTTCTCCAAAGAAGACATACAGATGGCTAACAAACACATGAAAAGATGCTCAAATCACTCATTATCAGGGAAATGCAAATCAAAACCATAATGAGGTACCATCTCACACTAGGCAGAAAGGCTGCTATCCAAACGTCTACAAACAATAAATCCTGGAGAGGGTGTGGAGAAAAGGGAACCCTCTTACACTGTTGTTGGGAATACAAACTAGTAGAGCTACTATGGAGAACAGTGTGGAGATTCCTTAAAAAAAAAACTGGAAATGGAACAGCCATATGTAACAGCAGTCCTACTCCTGGACGTAAGCCCCAAGGGAACCAGAACTGAAAGAGACACATGTGCCCCAATGTTCATCGCAGCACTGTTTATAATAGCCAGGACACGGAAGCAACCCAGATGTCCATCAGCAGAAGAATGGATAAGAAAGCTGTGGTATATATACACAATGGAATATTACTCATATATCCAAAAGAATGCATTTGAATCAGTGTTAACGAGGTGGATGAAACTTGACCCTATTATACAGAGTGAAGTAAGCCAGAAAGAAAAGCACCAATAACACACACAAACACACACACACACACACACACACACACACACACACACACACACACACACACACACCTATGCCATATGTATATATATATATATATGGGCTTCAGAAAGATGGTAATGATAACCCTATATGCAAGACAGGAAAAGAGACACAGATGTATAGAACAGTCTTTTGGTCTCTGTGAGAGAAGGCAAGTGTGGGGTGGATTCGGAGAATAGTGTTGAAACATGTATATTTCCATATATGAAACAGACCTCCAGTCCAAGTCTGATGCATGAGATAGAGTGTTCAGGGCTGTGGCACTGGGGTGACCCAGAGGGATAGGATTGGACGGGTGAGGGGTTCAGGATGGGAAACACATGCACAACTGTGGCTGATTCATGTCAATGTGTGGCAAAACCACTACAATATTGTAGACTAATTAGCCTCCAATTAAAATAAATAAATTAAAAAAAGAAAGAAAACTAAAAAATTCAAAACGAAAAACATGTAACTGTTTTCTAAACTGCAGTGTTCACAGACCATCTTCATCTTGGACTACATGAGGACACCACCTCTATTATTACTTATTTTTTTTTAATCCAGCAAAAGAAAGGTGACTCTCGTTCCTTCTAGCATCACTGGTGTGGGTGTATCCCACGTGCTGAGCTGTGTGGTTGAGAGATTGGTCCGTACAGGAATCTTTTGGTCTCCATGACAACCCGAGGAGGCAAGTACTAATCATAGTCCACTGTCAAGATGAGGAAAGTGATATGCTCCATGTCACACAACAGGTCAGTCAGCACCACAGCCTGGATTCAAATGGGTCTACCCGACTCACAACCCAGGTCAGTGACCCCCTCAGAGGGACACTGGCCCAGAGTCTGTGGCACTATAATAATTTGACAAAATGCCTCTCCCTGACTCCACTGCCCATGGGGTTGGACATTGTTCCTTACTTAGTCTAGTTTTGCAAAGAGGCTTGATGGTTAAATGAAGTTAGAGGGGTGTCAGCTTTCTACTTGAAAAGAATAAAATCCATTACAGGTAACTTTGAGCAGGAAAGAAACTTATTAAGAATATTAAGTGACACAGATTTTTGGGAGGGAAGGCTGGAGAGGCAGCCATGACAATATAGAAATTAATTGCAGGATCTTCTGTCACTCATTGGAAAAGACCCTGACGTTGGGAAAGATTGAGGGCAGGAGAAGAAGGGCATGGCAGAGCATAAGAAGGTGGGTTGGCATCGTCAACTCAATGGACATGGGTTTGGGTGGACTTTGGGAGTTGGTGATGGACAGGGAGGCCTGGCATGCTGCAGTTCATGGGGTCGCAGAGAGTCGGACTCGACTGAGTGACTGAACTGAACTGAACTGTCACTACCACTGGCTTCAGACACAGCGGCTGTCACTAGTGAGATGGCTTATGTCTCTTGCACCTCTGCTAGATTGAATTCTATGCATCAGAATCCACTTGCATTGCTTTCACCTGTAGGTGTATCCATTGGTTAAGCCTGCATTCCATGTGGCTGTAGTAATTGAGTCTTAGGTGCCATCTGGATGTATTTGATTGGCTGAGCCTGGGTACCATCTAGGTGCATCTAATTGATTGAGCCTATATCACATGGTTACATTCTGACTGCAAAGGAGGTGGCAAAAATGAGATTCTGACTGTTTCTAGTGCAGATTTGTAAGATGGACAATTAAAGCATTGACTAAAAAGTCTCCTCCCTGCAGACTTGTCCACAGTCTCTTTATCAGTCAGGTCAGCTTTTCAAAGCTCAATTCATCCTACTAAGTAAAGCGGAAGGGTTTAGTAAGTCAAGTGGTCTGTGCTCTGCTGTGTTAATTTGTCTAGGCTAGTTCTACATTTCCTAGAATCCCTTTCTTTGATTTTGAGTTCAGTCAGTCTGTTCAGTGGCGTAGTTGTGTCCATTTCTTTGCGAGCCAATGGACTGCTTCAAGTCAGGCCTCCCTGTCCATCATCAACACCCCGCAGTTTACTCAAACTCGTGTCCATTGAATTGGTGATGCCATCCAACCAACTCGTCTTCTGTTGTCCCCTTCTCCTCCCACCTTTGATCTTTCCCAGCATCAGGGTCTTTCGAATCAGTCAGTCCTTCATGTCAGATGGCCAAACTATTGGAGTTTCAGCTCAGCATCAGTCCTTCCAATGAATATTCAGGACTGATGTCTTTTAGGGTGAACTGGTTGAATCTCCTTGCAGTCCAAGGGATTCTCGAGAGTCTTCTCCAATACCACAGTTTCACAGCATGAATTCTTTTGGTTCTCAACTTTCTTACTACTCCAGCTCTGACATCCATACATGACTACTGGAAAAACCATAGCTTCGACTATGCTATTCCTCTGCCTTTTGTAAAACCAGCTTGAACATCTGGAAGTTCATGGTTCACATATTGCTGGAGCATGGCTTGGATAATTTTGAGCATTAATTTACTCGTGTGGGAGATGAGTGCAATTGTGCGGTAGTTTGAGCATTCTTTGCAACTGCCTTTCTTTGGGATTGGAATGAAAACTGAACTTTTCCAATCCTGTGGCCACTGCGGAGTTCTCCTGATTTGTTGGCATATTGAGTTCAGCACGTTCATAGCATCATCTTTCAGGATTTCAAAATAGCTCTACTGGAATTCCAGCACCTCCACTAGCTTTGTTCCTAGTAATGCTTTGTAAGGCCCACTTGAATTCATATTCCAGAATGTCTGGTTCTAGGAGAGTGATCACACCATTGTGATTATCTGCATCGTGAACATCTTTTTGTACAGTTTTTCTGTGTATTCTTGCCACCTCTTCTTAATATCTTGTGGTCTAGAGGCACACAGATATCGTCTATGCCTGCCCAGCGGCTCCCTACCAGAGACTTCAGTGCTCAGACCACTGGATGGGAAATGATCTGAAGCTACTCTTCCACAGCCTCTTAAAAAAAAAAAAATTCACAGAAAAGTGGTTGAAAGAAATTAAAAAAAAAAAAAAACAAAGTCATGTAGCAAGGTGAGAACCTTGACAGTAGAGAAGGAGGAGCATGTGGCAAAAAGCATAGGTTCTTGGGGAATAGGATTGTCCTTAGTAACGATATTTGCATTTCAAAACTTAGGAACATTGCGTCTTATAATGTATCTTCCTAGGGACATGGTCCTTGTATTGTAATTTATCAAAATCCACTGACTTTCATAAAAAGTATGAATTTTTACAACATATGCAAAAAATTCTAGTCAAATCTCACTCATTAGGTTAGTCATATCCATGGTTTTAAATACTATTTCAAAACGGAAAATATTAAATTTCAGGAAAAGGGGTTTTAATATTATTATAAAGCATCATGAAATATCCAAAAACTTTCCCTTACTGTATCAACGGATACAAAAACATAAAATTCCCTTTACTTGATAAAATAATGAGTTAAAAGTGAAAAAAAAGAGTAAGAGGCCTTGTAGTTGTCTATATACAAGAAGCTAGGTGATGATTTCCATTTTACGTTAGTCATAGTGGTGGTCACTCTAATGAGAAGTAACGTTATATTTTTCAAAACATCCAATAAATCAAAATTCTCAGGTGAAAAGAAAACTCATAGGTTCTGGAAAAGAGAAGCCCTGATGGGATAAAGTCACATAACCCCTTCCTCATAAAGTTAAGAATGTGCTCAAAAAGTGACAAGCACAGTGAGTAATCCTCACTAAATGGCTCTCTGTTTTTCTGATTAGATGTTGTCTGCTCCCTTTCAGTAGTTGGGGGTATTTTCTTTCTCTTTAGCCCCAGATTACTGCCACCCAAGGGAGGGGATGAGAAAAAAGTGACAGCAACACCTCTGTGTAATAAACCCACTGGTATCTTTCGTGGAGAAGAAGAAGGATTTCATAATTTCACTTTCTAGTACTCAAGGAAGATGGTCCCAGCATAGGCAGGGCTTCCTGGCCAGTATCCACTACATCAGATCCACTGTGGAGGCTCCCTTGTGGTGCATGGATGGTGGGGAGGAGAGTCTGCACACAGAACAGCAGTGGGCGTGTTAACCCAAGTGTCTCTGGGAGACACAGGCGGTCAGCTCTGGGAACAGAGTCATACCAGCAAGTTATTAGAACAGCCACAACTTATCTTCATGCAGAAAACATTTTTTGGTGATCTTCTCAAGATCTCAGAAGTTAGGATGTTCAATACCATGATATCAAGCTAGTAGTCTATCAAGTTAATTGCACACGATTTTTGTTTGATTATTCTTTTTTTTTTTTTTTTGTCATGCTACAGAGCTTATGGGCTCCCTGTACCCTGACCAGAGAATGAACCCACACCCTCAGCAGGGAACGCACGGAATCCTAACCACTGGATTACCAGGGAATTCCTCATCTTTTTAAATCTGAGTAATTCGGTAAAGAGCAGAGCAGAGACTGTGATCACCCCTATTCCCACCATCTCCAAAACACCACTTCCTGACATTATCACTTTCTTGCTTCCAATCTTGTACACACTCACAAATGTCTGTGAAAAACGACTAAAGTGAAAGTGTATGTGCTTGAGTGTATGTTTACTGGGCATATTGGCAAGAATTTGAAGATATCTGAAGAACAGCTTCTGTCAGCCCGTTGGTATCTCTGTGATTGTCTTTCCAGCCTCTCCTGGAGAGAACGCTAGAGTCTGCCACTGAGCCCTTTCAGATTAAGTCAGCGTTCTTCTGGTCTGCCTGCCCCAGTGGTGAAATTTGCTTTCGAAGTTAAGGTATCACTCTAGGCAACTCTGTGGATCCTGCAGGGATTTTGTTGTCTCCAGTTTGATATTCAAGCTGAGCCTAAAGCACAGGAGAGAATGATCCTGTGCTTCCCATTTCCAAATTCGTTTTCTCTGTGGCAGCACTGGCATTAATCTGGGAATACCTTAGGTACAATTCCCAAGCATTTTTTTCATTCCTAGTACATCATATCTCTACCCTTAAACTCATCACAGAAAATCCAGAAACAGCAAAATAAGAGAAAAAGAAAAGTGTCAGCCAAATCCACCCATTAAGTGGCCCTGGTGTACCATGCTGACTGCTCCCCACGCAGGCTTTTACTCTCTGAAAAGTTTTTTTGAAGTTTTTGGTCTACACATTGCCTTGGGATGTCCAGTGATTTTGCAGACCTATACCAGGCTTCTGGTGGAGGGAAAGAAAATCACCGGTGTTCCGTGAGAGCTGGGATTTTCATTTTCATACTCTAGCTGCTATCGGTGACAAATTTCCCACAACTCCCTTTCTGGCTCTCAGCTGCCACTCCTGTCATTAACTTCCCATGACACTCGGATGTGTTCCCAGGGCATGCTTCATGCTGAAGGAGGGTACTGTATGCAAAGTACTCTGTAGGTATGCAATTGACTCTGCCTGATTATTATTATTGTTATTATTATTATTACTTTTTTTTTCTTTTTTGCCTCAACACTGTTAACAGGCTTTCTATAGTTAGGGCAAGCAGGAGCTACTCCTCATTGCAGAGTGCAGTCTTCTCATTGAGGTAGCTTCTCCTGTTGCGGAGCAAAGGCTCTAGAATATGTTGTCAGTAGTTGTGGCCTGGGGGCTTAACTACTCTATAGCATGTGAAATCTCCTGGGGCCAGGGATTGAACCTGTGTCCCCCTGCATTGCCAACTGGATTCCCAACCACTGGGCCAGCAGAGAAGTCTGACTCCGCCTAATTGAAAAGATAAAATTAACATGAGGAATGCCTATAGAAAGATACGGAGATGCTCACAAAATAGGAAGAAAGGGTTAGCAGCCAGGCCTTTCAAGGCATGTGAAACAAGCAAATTTGGGGATCAAAATATCAAGAGCCCACTGGTATTTTCTTCTGCACCCTACTCTTGGGATGAACTAAGGCCAACCACATTTTGGAATTGTGTTCGTGCCCCAAAGCCCAAAGTGGGAGATAGAGGGATTTTCTTTGGCTTGGTCACTCAGTGCATGCAGGGGACTGGATGACTGCCCCTCAAAACACCAAAGATGTTCTTTGATACCGGAAGAAAAGAGAATGGAGGCTGACTGGGCATGAGCACAGGGAGCCACTGTTGTTTGGGCAGTTAATGGAAGCTCTGATCCTGCTTCTCCCAGAAGACAGATACTCACAGTACTCTCACGCACTCGGGGACAGAGTGAAACACAGCCCTAAGCCCACCCATGGGTCTCCTGGTAAAAAGCTCCCAGCTCCCCACAGTGACACTGTCTCTTCTCCATCCCCCTGCCCTCTTCCGTCTCCCCAGCACTTGCAACTTCTCCACTGATGGCTTCCACGGTTCCGCCCCGGGAGCCAGCTTGTGCCTAGGTTCCAGTGTGCACTATGCTGTGGACTGGATCAGAAAGCTGGCCTTCTGCGACCATTGGGTGAAGGAGATATACAATGCCTACAGAAACAGTGTCGGCAGTGAGTGGGCCAGGGAGAGGGCCATCCATGGTGGTTGAAGGGTCTGTCTGCCTGGGCTCCAGGAGCACCCCAGGACCAAGGGAAATTCATTAAGAATGGATGCTATCATTCATATCCCACCTGCTCGGTGCCAGCTTCCAAGAGGCTTACAAATCCTAGCTCACTCAGTGTTGCCCTCATGACACCCTCTGGGAGAGGATCTCATCATCCCCACTTTGGGTCTGGGGAAGCTGACGGAGAGATGACTTGTGTTGCCCGTCCATGATTATGCCTCCAGCCCCACCGTGGTGCTCCACATGTGGTCCTTGGACCAGCAGCATCAGGGTCACATGCAGGGTCTTGGAAATGCAGATTCTTTGGTCCCCATCTCAAACGTGTCAGATTGACAGCTCTGGGGTGGGATTTGGCCCTCTGAATCTTAACTGGACCTCCAGGTGATTCTGATGCTTGTTGGAAGTTGAGGACTTCGGGCTTCGCCCTGACTACTCAGACTGTGGTCCCTGGAGCAGCCACACGAGTTTATCTCCTGGGAGCTTGTTAGAAATGTGGACTCCAAGCCCCTCCCAAGGCATCTGGGTCAGATCTGTGTCTTTAACAAGACTCCCAGGTGATTCGTGAAAACATTCGTTCTCAAGCTTGACTCCTATTGGGATCCCCTGACGAATTTACCGTTCTGCTTTTTTGGCCTAGCTGCTGCTTGGCATTGGGACTTACTGAGTTCCCTGGGGGATTCTAATGTGTGGACAAGTTATGAAAGCCACCAGCTTCAGTGTCAGGAGAGGATTGGTTTATCATATTGTACAAGAAACCTGGAAGGTGCTGGAGGCAGGGTTGATTCACCAATGACCCTTGATCACTATTTCTGGAGTTCTCTAAGTCTTTGACTCTTTACAGGTGAGGCTGCTTCTCCCCCAGGAGGCACATGGGGATGTTTTTGATTATCATGATGACTCTAAGCAGCTACTGGCTGGTAAAGGGAATACAATTTGAGTAGGCGGATAATAAAATGTGCCATCTACACCTTGACCCCGTTCTCAGAAAGAGTAAAGTCCCAGGAAGAACTTCGGGCCTCTGACTGGATAAAACCCATTGCTAGTCCCAATGCTGCCACTTTCTTACTCCCCAAGCCTTAGTTTCTAAGTCGGTGAAATGGGGATAAAAATACATATACCGTTCCAGCCTCCTGGAAGGCTCCTCCCCTTGCCCAGCTCTTTGGACTCATCCTTTTCCAGCTCCGGCTCACTCTAGAGGAAGCATTCCCTCCCAGCTCGCACTCCCACCCTCCAGCTCAGCCAGGCCTGCCCGCAATTCCCTCCACCAGCTCCCAATATTTCTCCTCCTCTCTTGTCAAGAAACATTTACCTTTGTGACACATGGTTTCATCAACGACCCTCCATGTGGAATGTAAGTTCCATTAGCTGAGCACCTACTGTGTGCTGGCCTCTCATGCACAGTCACTGTGCAAGGGCAGTGAGCAGAACACACAGGCCGTCTCATTCTTCACTAAGCTCACAGCCTGGCTACAAGCAGTCAGCACCTAAGTGTAACAAGTGTGTCAATTGACCACCAGATCTTTGGAGAAAAATAAAGTGGAGAAGGGAGAACAGAGGAGTGTCTAGGGGTGGTCGGGATGGGAGGGTAGGTGGTGATCAAGGCCGGCCTGGTTTCGAGGTGACAGCAGGACACAGGTGGGAGGAGAGGAAGTAAGCCCAGTGAGCATAAGAAGGACGGAATTTCCCGAGAGGAAGCAAGGAGTTCAAAGGTCCAAAGGCTGGAGCTTCCTGTGGAGAGGAGAGTGCCCTCAAGGATGCACCAAGCAAAAGGCAAGGGGTGGGGTGGGGATGGTGGGGTCATGGAGGTGCCTGGGGCCTTCAGAGGCACTTCAACTTTTTGTCCAAGCACTTCTTTTTAAAGAAGATTTCTTTAACTTTAACAGTGAATTGATATAGAGGAATTTTGTTACCTGTCTGTCCTTAACACTGGTGGTTCAGGGACCCCAATGCAGGGGCACAGGTTTGACGCCTGCTTAGGGAACTGAGATTCTGCATGCCACATGATATGGCATGGCATATATTCAGTTTGGAGGAGACAATATTAATAATAGCTATAAGGATGACCATGAGAAAAGCTGAGCACCGAACAATTGATGCTTGTGAACTGTGTTGCTGGAGAAGACTGTTGAGACTCCCTTGGACTGCAATGTTATCCAACCAGTCCATTTTAAAGGTAATCCATTTGGAATATTCATTGGAAGGACTGATGCTGAAGCTCCAATACCTAGGCCACGTGATGGGAAGTAGTGACTGATTGGAAAGGACTCTGATGCTGGGAAAGATTGAAGGCAGGAGGAGAAGGGGACGACAGAGGATGAGCTGGTGGGATGGCGTCACTGACTCAATGGACAGGCGTTTCAGCAAACTCTGGGAGTTGGTGATGGACAGGGAAGTGTACGGAAGGGCGTACTGCATTCCATGGGGTCGCAGAGAATCAGACATGACTAAGAGAGTGAACTGACTGATAAGGGTGATATACCAGGGTCTGAACAAATCAGTGGTGCGAACCTAATGAATTACCACATGGTTCCAGAACGGGTGTACCGGGTCGAGAGCTGGTCTCAGGTGAGCCTATGTGAAGCCCTCTGCTGGGGTAGGAGGGGGAGTCTAGAGCCCGTTTTCCAAGTACAGATCTAATTGAGAAGAAACTCTACCCTGAGCATGTGAGAGTGATCAAAAGAAACTTTGCTTCTATCAGTTAGATTGAGGACCTGCTTAGGCTCCTGGTCGTGGAAACCTCACTACCTGCCCTCTCATTCTTAGCTGGAGAATGACAGAGAAGTCCATAGAGCTGTCACTGCTATTCACTTGCCTTCTCACATTAAAGGGGGTTTCCTAGGGTGGTGTAGCAGATGTTTTGAAATGATCATTTACTATCCTGAAATGAAATACTGATGGATAATAAAACCATCTTAAAACCAAAATGTTCTGTCCCAGGAAATTAAAAAAAAAAAAAAAAAACTGTCCTGGAGATCAACATCCAGTAACACAAAGTGAAATAGGGAGTGAACTGCCTGGTGGTCCAGTGCTTAAGACTTGACCTTCCAATGCAGCGGGTGCAGCTTCTATCCACATGGAGCTAAGATCCCACGTGTCTCAAGACCAAAACATAAAAGAAGTGTTTATGTTATCATAAACATAAAGGAAGTGATGATAACAAATTAAATACAGAGCTTAAAAATGGTCCACATTATTTTTTTTTTTTTTAAAGAACTAAGAGTACGTCATTTATACTCAAGGATTCAGTTCCTCAGGTGGCGGTAGTGGTAAAGATTCCACCTTATGCAGTAGACATAAGGTCTACTTAGGCAGACCTTATGTAGCAGACATAAGAGACACAGGTTTGATCCCTGGGTCAGGAAGGTCCCCTGAAGGAGGCCATGGCAACCCACTCCAGTATTCTTGCCTGGAGAATCCCAGGACAAAAGAGCCTGGGGTCTATAGCATCACGAAGAGTTGAACACAACTGAGCACACACATGTATTTATACTCACAACAATGCATGCTCCCGTAGGTAAATGTTTGAGCACTCACATTTGCACCCAAATGTGCCCTCACTGAGGATTCAGCCTGGCAAATGCAGGAGGACACAAGTGTGCAATCTTGGCCATTCACAAAGCCATCGAGGTACTGTGGCCATCATGTGATTGCCACAAACTGCAAAGCAACCCATGGTTAGGCTCTGAATAAAACAAAATATTGACTTCTCCAGTTTGCACCATAATTGCAGCCCTGGAAATCTTTTATTAAACTTATGGGACAAAGTGCAGATAAGGGCCTCCACTCGGGGTATTATGAATGGGTTTGGACTTACCTAAATATCTGGCAGGACATTTGAGAATCATTCACGTCTAACGTGTATGCCATGAAGCAGGCACCTGCCCCCATGTGTAGTGGCCCCCCATATCATGACAACAGTCAAAAACCACACCCCTAGAATTTGTCACAGTCACTCCTCCTTCTTCAAGAACTGCTGGTCTAAGGCCGCCCTCCCTTAGTGAGCCACGAAGAGGTAGAGCTGACAGAGATGCCGCTTTATAAACTGAAGTGAAGTGAAGTGGATTCGCTCAGTCATATCGAACTCTTTGTGACCCCTTAGGCTATATTGTTCATGGAATTCTCCAGGCCGGAATACTAGAGGGGGTGTCCTTTCTCTTCTCCAGGGGATTTCCTGACCCAGGGACCAAACCCAGGTCTTCTGCATGGCAGGCAGTTTCCTTACGAGCTGAGCCACCAGGGAAGCCCAAGAATCCTGGATTAGGTAGCCTATCCCTTCTCCGGGGGATCTTCCCAACCCAGGAACTGGGGTCTCCTGCATTGCAGGCAGATTCTTTACCAACAGAGTTATGAGGAAAGCTGAATAAAATAGTACCTTTTTTTTTTTTTGAGACCTTAGTTCTCCAAGCAGAGCTTGAACCCATGCCCCCTGCAGTGAAAGCACAGAGTATGAACCACTGGACACCCAGGGAAGTCCTGGAGGTGCCTCTTTCAATTCTGTGTCCCAGGTCTCTCCCTCGCTTCACCCTACAGCCACCTGCCTCTCACAGAAACAGGTGACAAGCAGAGCGCATTTTGCCCTGAATCCCTGCTCTGCCATTGTTAGCTGTGTGGCCTTCAGCCAGTGGCAACCCTCTCTGAACTGCCTTTTTCTCTGTCACACCTACAGAGAACAGATGCCAAGGGGGCCAGCAGAGGACCTGTGCAGAGTTAGCCCTCAGGAACCCAAAGAGGGTGTCATTAATACTCCCTGGGCCTGTGGGTGTGGGGGAGAAAGCTACATCCATCTGCAGAAACTCAGAGGAGGGTCTCTCTCCAGGGGAGTCAGCAGAGAAAGAAAACAGGAACCTGACTTTGCACATAACCAAGGGGAAAGACTGAATGAGCAAAGAATGTAATTAAAAATAAAGCAAAGAAGAGGGGAATTCCTTGGGGGCTCAGTGGTAAAAAATCCACCTGCCAATGCAGGAATCACTGGTTCCATCCCTGA
The DNA here is from genome assembly GCF_054371585.1 of Giraffa tippelskirchi. Classification (NCBI taxonomy): domain Eukaryota; kingdom Metazoa; phylum Chordata; class Mammalia; order Artiodactyla; family Giraffidae; genus Giraffa; species Giraffa tippelskirchi. The sequence continues at coordinate 15,600,754 of NC_137290.1, forward strand.
TCCAGGAGAATCCCATATGCCATGGAGCAGCTGAGCTCATGCATTCCAACTACTGAGTCTGTGTTCTAGAGCACGGGAGGCGTAATTACTGAGTCCACTTGACCTGAGCCAATGCTGGACAACAACAGAAGCCACTGCAATGAGAAGCCTCAACGCCACAACTAAAGAGTAGCCCCTGCCACCTTAAGCTAGAGAAAGCCCTCATGGAAATGAAAAACAACACATGCAAAGATAAATACATTTTTAAAATATGGCAAAGAAGTGATACAAGGAAACAAGGGAAGTCTGACAAATAGAAGACACAAAGTAAACTGATATCCAAAAAAGCCAAATTTCATCACAATAAATGGGAATAAGGCAAAGTTTCAACGCAAGAGATTTTCTGACAGTTTCTTTTTTCTTTGTTTGTTTAAAGCTGGCTAAATATGAAAGATTCCTAATATATACAACAGTTGAAAAATACACAATAAGAATATATATATATATATATACTGACAATGAAAGCCAATGCAGCTGTACTCATTATCGTTTAGTTGCGCAATCATGTCTGACTCTTTGCGACCGCATGAATCGCAGCACGCCAGGCCTCCCTGTCCATCACCAACTCTCGGAGTTTACCGAAACACATCTCCATCGAGTCGGTCATGCCATCCAAACATCTCATCATCTGTCTTCGTCTTCTTATCCTGTCCCAAATCCTACGCAGCATTAGGGTCTTTTCCAATGAGTCAACTCTCACATGAGGAGGCCAAAGTATTGGAGTTTCACCTTCAACATCAGACCTTTCAATGAACACTTAGGACTGGTGTCTTTTAGGATGGACTGGTTGGATCTCCTTGCAGTCCAAGGGACTCTCAAGAGTCTTCTCCAGCACCACTGTACAAAGGCATCAATTCTTCCGCTCTCAGCTTTCTTCACCGTCCAACTCTCAATCCATACATGACCACTGGGAAAACCATAGCCTTAACTAGACGGAACTTTGTTGGCAAAGAAATGTTTCTGCTTTTAAATATGCTATCTAAATTGGACATAAGCTTCCTTCCAATGAGTAAGTGTCTTTTAATTTCATGGGGGCCATCACCATCAGCAGTAATATTTGAGCCCTCCCCCAAATAAAGTCTGACACTGTTTCCACTGTTTCCCCATCTATTTCCCATGAAGTGATGGGACCAGATGCCATGATCTTGATTTTCTGAATGTTGAGTTTTAAGCCAACTTTTTCACTCTCCTCTTTCACTTTCATCAAGAGCCTCTTTAGCTCTTCTTCACTTTCTGCCATAAGGGTGGTGTCATCTGCATATCTGAGGTCATTGATATTTTTCCTGGCAATCTTGATTCCAGCTTGTGTTTCTTCCAGCCCAGCGTTTCTCATGATCTACTCTGCATATAACTTAAATATACAGGGTGACAATAGGCAGCCTTGACGTACACCTTTTGCTATTTGGAACCAGTCTGTTGTTCCATGTCCAGTTCTAACTGTTGCTTCCTGACATGCATACAGGTTTCTCAAGAGACAGGCCAGATGGTCTGGTATTCCCATCTCTTTCAGAATTTTCCCCAGTTTATTACTGTCAAGCAAATGGATTTTAAGGTGAAAAAGCATTACTAAAATTTAGAAGTATAAAAGGATTCATTTGAGCTAAATTTGCAAGTACCTATACAGTCAGCAAAAACAAGACCGGGAGCAGACTGTGGCTCAGATCATGAACTGCTTATTGCCAAATTCAGACTTAAATTAAAGAAAGCAGGGAAAACCACTAGACCATTCAGGTATGACCTAGATCAAATCCCTTATGAGTATACAGTGGAAGTGACAAATAGATTTAAGGGACTAGACCTGATAGACAGAGTGCCTGATGAACTACGGACACAGGTTCGTGACATTGTGAAGGAGACAGGGATCAAGAAAATCCCCATGGAAAAGAAACACAAAAAAGCAAAATGGCTGTTTGAGGAGGCCTTACAGATAGCTGGGAAGAGAAGAGAAGAGAAGCAAAAAGCAAAGGAGAAAAGGAAGGATATTCCCATCTCAATGCAGAGTTCCAAAGAATAGCAAGGAGAGATAAGAAAGCGATCAGTGCAAAGAAATAGAGGAAAACAACAGATTGGGAAAGACTAGAGATATCTTCAAGAAAATTAGAGATACCAAAGGAACATTTCATGCAAAGATAGGTTCGATAAAGGACAGCAATGGTACGGACCTAACAGAGGCATAAGATATTTAGAAGAGGTGGCAAGAATACACAGAAGAACTGTACAAAAAAAGATCTTCACGACCCAGATAATCATGATGGTGTGATCACTCACCTAGAGCCAGACATCCTGGAATGTGAAATCAAGTGGGCCTTAGAAAGCATAACTATAAACAAAGCTAGTGGAGGTGATGGAATTCCAGTTGAGCTATTTCAAATCCTCAAAGGTGACGCTGTGAAAGTGCTGCACTCGATATGCCAGCACATTTGGAAAACTCAGCAGTGGCCATAGGACTGGAAAAGGTCAGTTTTCGTTCCAATCCCAAAGAAAGGCAATGTCAAAGAATGCTCAAACTACAGCACAATTGCACTTATCTCACATGCTAGTAAAGAAATGCTCAAAATTCTCCAAGCCAGGCTTCAGCAATACCTGAACCGTGAAATTCCAGATCTTCAAGCTGGTTTTAGAAAAGGCAGATGAACCAGAGATCAAATTGCCAATATCCGCTGGAACATGGAAAAAGCAAGAAAGTTCCAGAAAAACATATATTGCTGCTTTATTGACTATGCCAAAACCTTTGACTGTGTGGATTACAATAAACTGTGGAAAATTCTGAAAGAGATGGGTGTACCAGACCATCTGACGTGTCTCTTGAGAAACCTGTATGCCGGTCAGGAAGCAACAGTTAGAACTGGACATGGAACAACAGACTGATTCCAAATAGGAAAAGGAGTACATCAAGGCTGTATATTGTCCCCCTGCTTATTTAACTTACATGCAGAGTAGATCATGAGAAATGATGGGCTGCAAGAAACACAAGCTGGAATCAAGATTTCCAGGAGAAATATTAATAACCTCAGATATGCGGATGACACTACCCTATGGCAGAGAGTGAAGAAGAAGTAAAGAGCCTCTTGATGAAGGTGAAGGAGGAGAGTGAAAAAGTTGGCTTAAGGCTCAACGTTCAGAAAACTAAGATCATGGCATCTGGTCCCATCACTTCATGGGAAATAGATGGGGAAACAGTGGAAACAGTGTCAGACTTTATTTTCTGGGCTCCAGAATCACTGCTGATGGTGACTGAAATTAAAAGACGCTTACTCCTTGGAAGGAAGGTTATGGCCAACCTAGAAAGCATATTTAAAAGCAGAGACATTACTTGGCCAACAAAAATCCATCTAGTCAAGGCTACGGTTTTTCCACTGGTCATGTATGAATGTGAGAGTTGCACGGTGAAGAAAGCTGAGCACCACAGAATTGATGCTTTTGAACTGTGGTGTTGGAGAAGACTCTTGAGAGTACCTTGGACTGCAAGGAGATCCAATCAATCCATCCTAAAAGAGATCAGCCCTGGGCGTTCATTTGAAGGTCTGATGTTGAAGCTGAAACTCCAATACTTTTGGCACCTCATGCGAAGGGTTGACTCATTGGAAAAGACCCTAATGCTGGGTAGGGTTGGGGGCGGGAGGAGAAGGGGACCACAGAGGATGACATGGTTGGGTGGCATCACTGACTCAATGAACATGGGTTTGGGTGGACTCCAGGAGTTGGTGATGAACAGGGAGGCCTGGCGTGCTGCAATTCATGGGGTTGCAAAGAGTTGGACACGACTGAGCGACTGAACTGAACTGAATAATTAAATAAGAAGAAAAAAAAAATCTGCCCTCATAACGAAAACTCACCTCAACGTCTTGTTTGTGCAAAGTCCACAGGAGCAGTGTGTCACTGAATGCAGGCTGAGGGGGTGGATGAGGTAGTCCCCAACAGGGCCAGTTTCTGTCAAATTGACTTTGTGTTGCCAGAGATGCCAGCCAGTAGCTTAAAAAATCGAGAGCTGTCTCTTTGTCTCATTAGCTGCCTATAGAGCTGGAACAGCACCAGCGAAACAGGCGCCCTCTGTCTTGATGCTCTGCCAATCCAAGTACTGTTCTTACCACACAGTCCAAGGTGGCTTCTCAGCCCTCAAGTTCTGCACTCCCCCTGCACCAGGAAAGTAAAGGGGGAGGGGAGGGGGACGGACTCTTCTTCCCTTTTAGAGCACAGCTGACACAGTTCAACATCGCTGTTGCTCAAATCCCAATGGCCAGATTTGTGCATCAGAAAATCACACCTTACCACAAAAGGAGCTGGAAGATGTAGCCTTTATTCTCAGCCACTCCTGCCTAGCGAGGAAACAAACAAATACGGGAGCATTTTCTGAGAGAGAAGGGGAGAACGAATGTAGGTAGCCAGCCAGTAGGCTCCATCACAGCCAGCGGGGGGTGGGGGGGCTGTAATTGCCACCCTACCTAATCCCAGGCCTTACCCATTACTCTTTATTTACGAATAAATATTTATTTATTTAATCCTCCAATCCCTCCCCTGACAAAGTGGGCACCATCCCACTTCATTTTATAAAGGACATGTTTGAGATTCAGAAAGATTAATTAATTTCTTTAAAGTCACACAGCTGGTACAGGTAAACTGCTATGTGTTTTGCTCCATACACCTGGTAGGAAGGAGGTGGACTTAGGAATATCAAACACTGTTGTTCTGCACCCCTGAGCTGGTTAGAAGAGAGTGGAGTCCACCAAAGAAAACTAGGATACAGCACCCCCATATGACAAGCTCCCCTGAAAATTCCCACCAGTGTCTCAAGCAGCAGCTTCAGCCCGCTAATGAGAAAGTCTGTGTGCCAGCAGCTCTCCCAGCCTGATGGATGGGCCTCATTAGCCCAGGCCATGGGCACCTAAGCAGTGTGAAACACGGTGACAGGACAGGGGGCTTTGGCTGTTCCAGCTGATGGTATTGTTAATATCTCCATTTTAGCAGGTTATTTGTCTCCACCTCTCCACCAGTTGCAAATCCACCTGGGTTCTGCAGCCACCAGGCCTGGCAGGGAGGCTGCTGAGATAGTCTCTTCCCCTTTGCTCATTTCCTCCAGGAAAAATAAATTACATAGTTTAAACAGGGACTGGATTGGCCATGCAGCCACCAACATCCATCTTTGCAGAGAATGAAAGGCTCAGCCAGGCTGAGGGGAGGAGAGTGGGGGAGCTGAAAGGCATTAAAGAGAGGGCATCTGTTGCCCATGATGGATCACTTTTTGCTTCATTTCCAGCACGATTGTCTTTTCCAATGAGTCAACCCTTCACATTAGGTGGCCAAAGTATTGGAGTTTCAGCTTCAACATCAGTCCTTCCAATGAACACTCAGGACTGATCTCCTTTAGGATGGACTGGTTGGATCTCCTTGCAGTCCAAGGGACTCTCAAGAGTCTTCTCCAGCACCACAGTTTAAAAGCATCAAGTCTTCGGAGCTCACCTTTCTTCCCCATCCAACTCTCACGTCCTTACATGACCACTGGAGAAACCATAGCCTTGACTAGATGCACCTTTGTTGGCAAAGTAATGTCTCTGCTTTTAACTATGCTATTTAGTTTGGTCATCACCTTCCTTCCAAGGAGTAAGCTTCTTTTAATTGCATGGCTGCCATCACCATCAGCAGTGATTTTGAAGCTCCCCCACCCCCAAAGTATGACACAATTTCCGCTGTTTCCCCATTTTTCCCCATGAAGTGATGGGACCAGATGCCATGATCTTAGTTTTCTAAACTTGTAGAGCTTTAAGCCGACTTTTTCACTCTCTTCTTTCACTTTCATCAAGAGGCTCTTTAGTTCTTCTTCACTTCCTGCCATGAGGGTTGTGTCGTATGCATATCTGAGGTTATTGATATTTCTCCCGGCAATCTTGACTCCAGCTTGTGCTTCTTCCAGCTTTGACTACCTACCCTTCTATTTGCATGGCCCCAGCCTTCCCCTTCTCTGGCACTTACTTAAATGTCACCCCTCCAGAGAGGCTGTCCTGACCCAGCTATCAAAAGTGTAGAGCCCCCAGAGGCAGGAAAGTGTGTATGGTGCTCCTGGAACCAAAAGGACACTTGTATAGTTTCTACCCTGTAGGCATATAACCTCACAATGCACGGAACTGGGGGCATTCATGTATATTCATCAAGCACCCTCTATCCACTCAGTAAAAAATTGAAGGCCGGTGACTATCTTGAGCTGGCCTTGAGTATCTTTTAGCTGTAATGAAGACGTAAACACTTGCTACCTAACAAGATTAGACCTAGGTGTACCTTAGGTTGATTCAGTTGAGTTCAGTTCCGTTGAGTCGCTCAGTCATATCCGATTCTTTGCAACGCAATGAAGCACAGCACACCAGGCCTCCCTGCCCATCACCAGCTCCCAGAGTCCACCCAAACCCAGGTACAAAGAGTCAATGATGCCATCCACATCCATGCATGACCACTGGAAAAACCATAGCCTTGACTAGATGGTGGAGAAGGAGGTGGCACCCTACTCCAGTACTCTTGCCTGGAAAATCCCATTGATGGAGGAGCCTGGTAGGCTTCGGTCCATAGGGTTGCAAAGAGTTAGACACGGATGAGCGAACTCTCACTTTTCACTCCCATGCACTGGAGAAAGTAATGGCAATCCACTACAGTGTGCTTGCCTGCAGAATCCCAGGGACAGCAGAGCCTGGTCGGCTGCCGTCTATGGGGTCGCACAGAGTCGGGCATGCCCGATGCGACTGAGCAGCAGCAGCAGCAGACCAGACGGACGTTTGTTGACAAAGTAACATCTCTGTCTTTTAATATGCTGCCTAGGCTGCTCATAACACTCCTTCCCAGGTCTAAGTGTTTTTTAATTTCATGGCTGCCATCACCATCTGCAGTGTTGTTTCAGTTGGTCCAAAAATTCATCAAGCATCCCTATCCGCCAGACCTCCTGTCCTGCCTGTTGAGGAATCTGTATACAGGTCAGGAAGCAACAGTTAGAAATGGACATGGAATATCAGACTGGTTCCAAATAGGAAAAGGAGTACGTCAAGGCTTTAATTTGTCCCCCTACTTATTTAACTTGTATGCAGAGTACATCAAGAGAAACGCTGGGCTGAAGGAAGCACAAGATGGAATCAAAATTACCAGGAGAAATATCAATAGCCTCAGATACGCAGATGCCACCCCCTATATGGCAGAACCTGAAGAAGAACCTAAGAGCTTCTTGATGAAAGTGAAAGAGGAGAGTGAAACAGTTGGCTTAAAGCTCAACATTCAGAAGCCTTAGATCATGGCATCTGGTCCTATCACTTTATGGCAAACAGATGTGGAAACCGTAGAAACATTGGCTGACTTTCTTTTGCTGGACTCCAAAATCACTGAAGATGGTGACCGCAGCCATGAGATTAAAAAACGCTTACTCCTTGGAAGGAAAGTTATGACCAACCTAGACAGCATATTAAAAAGCAGTGAAGTTATTTTGCCAACAAAGTTCTGTTCAGTCAAGGCTATGGTTTTTCCAGGGGTCGTGTAAACAAGTGAGAGTTGGAGTATAAAGAGGGCCGAGCGCAGAAGAATTGATGCTTTTGAACTGTGGTGTTGGAGAAGCCTCTTGAGAGTCCCTTGGTCTGCAAGGGAATCCAACCAGTCCATCCTAAAGGAGATCAGTCCTGGGTGTTCACTGGAAGGACGGATGTTGAAGCTGAAACTCCAATACTTTGGCCATCTCAGGCGAAGAGCTGATTCACTAGAAAAGACCCTGATGCTGAGAAAGATTGAGGGCGGGAGGAGAAGGGGTCGACAGAGGATGACCTGGTTGGATGGCATTACTGACTCTATGGACATTGGCTTGGGTGGACTCCGGGAGTTGGTGATGGACAGGGAGACCTGGTGTGCTCTGATTCACAGTGTCTTAATTCATCATATAACACAGAGTGACTGAAGTGTATTGATGACTAAATGGTGATACGGTGAGTTGGACGGATGGATGCTTGTCTGGATGTGTGAGTGGTTGTATGGTGAGATGGAAAGTTGGATAGATGCTTAAGTGGATGAATGAGTGGCTAAATGGATGGATGAGTAATGGAATGGGTAGGTGGATAGAATGACTAATGGTTGATGGGTGATTGATAGTAATACTGCCATGGTTGGATATGTAGTTGCAAGAATGGTATAATGGTTAGACAGACAGATAGTTAAATGAAGGTAAAGAATCCCTCGAGTTAGCTGGCAAAAACACGGATCAACCTCACTGTAATCTGCTGAATTAGTTTCTTCTAATGAGTGTAAATGTTGTACTGAATGAATTGACTTCTGGCTCGAGAAGAAAGAGACTGCAGCAGAACCACTCAGGGAATCAGTCATGTGCTCCTGGATCCTCCCTGTTTTCTCATTGTTTGATAACCTAGGCACCTCGGTACCCACTTTTAACCACGTGCTATCCACTCGTCCCTTCCAGCCACCATCACACCTGCTGTCAGATAGAGAACAGAGTTGTAGTTGCCAAGGATGGAGGGGATAGGGATGGGCTGGGAATCTGGGGTTGGTAGATGCAAACTACTACGTTTCCAGTGGATACACAACAAGGTCCTAATGGATAGCACAGGGGACAATATTCAGTATCCTGTGATAAACCGTAATGGAAAAGAATGTAGAAAAAGAATGTGTACATGTGTATAACTGAGACACTTTTCTGATTTGCAGACTGACACGGCAGTGTAAATCAAGAATATTTTAACAAATTGAAAAAAAAAACAAACCAAGAATAAAGTTCTCCTACCTTTTTTCAGCCCTACTGATAAAAGAGAAACAAAAAAAAGAAACAAATTCTTTCAAGAAAAATTCTGTTGAAAATTAACAAAGACTAAATCACTTAATAAAAAAAGAAATTGTATTTTAAAAGGCTTCCATTAGTGCCACGAATAGTAGACTCTTGAAGCTCTCCACACAGAGAGAGGTTTGGGGTGAAACAGACCTGTTCTTTATTTCTGAAATTAACTGCCTAGGTGGTCACCTACTTTTCTATTGTGATGATTGAATGTTAAAGCCTGGTGCTGACAGTCCACAGTCTGTAAATGTTTCATTCTGAATTCTGGGATGACTCAGAGCTCTCAGGGGACAAAGGCACTATCTTTCTCAATGTATAAGAGAGATAGCAATTAATGAATGTTGGATGATAGATGGATGGATGAATGGATGATGGATGGATTGGAGGGTGTTGGGTAGATGGATGGAAGGATGGATGGATGGATGGATGGATGAATGGATGGGTAGCTAAGATTCAGTGGTCCCAGGCTTCTTGCCTTCACTCTTTATCCAACAGTATCTTGCGGGCCTCTGGAATCCTCTTAGAAGTAGAGTAGCTGCACTATGCAAAACTCCCAAACAAAAACCCTTGGCTTTCTAGAAGTGTGAGCATGACACCAGAACTTCCTGGCTAGCTCAGCAGAAGGACAGAAAATCAAAGAAGTTTTCAGGTCAAACTCCAGGGATGAAGGTGTTTGTTTCACAAAGGAGTTAGAAGTCAGAGAGCTAACATGGGAATTTTTCAATGGCAAATAGCATAAGTACCATCAAAGTGACTTTAAAAGAAATTGGCCTACTTGGCTGAAAGGTTGAGGAATGTGTGATCTCAGACCCCATGACCACCAACACCCCAAATGCAGAATTCAAGGAGTATCTTTAAATTCTTTTAAATTCAGTCTCTTTGTCTCTATCCCTGGACACTGTTTCCTCTAACTTGGCTTCATTTGTAGACAATAATCTACATGAGGTAAAAGATGTGGCAGAAATGATTAAACAAAGATTTCTATTAATTGAACATTGGTTAATTCTTCGAAGGACAAGTGCTTAGGAAAGATAGGTTAAATTTATGCTGTGAGATTAAAATGTCCTTATGGTTGAAATATTTTGAGTCTCTTCTTCCTTAGTTATTTGCAGCCAAAAGCATCCCAGTATATATAACACATAATAAATAGTAGTATTATATCTCATGGACTCAGATGTCTACTTACAAAACCAATCATTCAAGTGGAGCGGATATTTTTACTTCATCAGATATTAATTGAGCATCTACAATGCACCGGCAGTGTCCCAAGAACAATAGACGCATATTTGAATAAGACATGGTGCTTTAAAACAAAACAAAACAAAGTTGAGACATTTGACACCTTAAAAAAGTTACTAAACTACATAAGTAAAGCTTCCCTGGTGCCTCAGTGGCAAAGAATCCACCTGCCAATGCAGGAAATGCCAGTTCGATATCAGGTTTGGGAAGTTACTACATGTCCAGGGGCAACTAGACCCATGCACTACAACTTACTGATCCTGTGCTCAGAGCCCAGGAGCCCCAGCTACTGAAGCCCACTTGCCCTACAGCCTGTGCTCCACAACAAGAGAAGCCACTGCAATGAGAAGCCTGTGCACCACAACTAGAGAGGAGGCCTGAATTCCCCAACTAGAGATAAGCCCTGGCAGCAATGAGACCCAGCACAGCCATAAATAGATACTATTATACAAATAAAGATATGAGACAAAAGTCAAATTGAAATTCAAATCACAGACAACAGCAAGTGTTAACCCCCCTTGATATATAAAAATCTCTTACAAATAAAGAGTAAACCAGCAACCCAAATAAAAAAAAAAGATCCTAGGGCATGTACATACATTTTAATATATTTGTTAAAAGTGCAACTGTTCCTTAAACTTATACAAAGATGTCCAAGTTCGCTCATCGTAAGAGAAACGCAAATATACTGAGATACAACTTTTCGCATCGGATTGACAAACGTTTGAATGTTTAATGACTCACAGTGCTGGTTGAGCTGTGGGGCTGCGTGCATTGCTTGTGGAAGCTGAAACTGGTACAACTCCTAAGGAGAAAAGTTGGCAATATCTATGCAATTTGTAAGTTCGACTCAGTAATTCCACTTCTGAGTATCTATCGACAGATATATTTAAGTGAGCATGCATATTCTGTATAGAGTTCTTTTCTACAACACCGTCTGTAATAGCAAAGAATGAAAACAAGCGGAATATCCACCAGCAGTGGACTGATATTTATTGGCTGTGGGACTTTTTATTGGGTTGGAGTTTGGATCTTCTTCCAAATCCAGTGAGAAGACGCCAGAGAGTTTAAAGGAGGAGACGGGCATAATCCGACTTCTATTTTGAAGAATCATCCTGATCTGGGGGATGGGTACCCAAGTTTAATCATCTGTAAGAAAATATCATGATGATAACCACTTGAGCTTGGTTCAGTACACTGTGTGTAGGGTATCAAATGAGAAAATGCCTTCACGTTCCTGAGACAGCCCATAACCAGCTGTTTTTGACCAGACACCGTGCTTCCATCCTTCCCGCTGGAAACCATTCTCTCCCGACACAGATGAGGACGGACGACGTCCCCAGGTCCCGTAAAGGGCCCCTCGTGGTCCTTCCTAGCTTCTCCCGTGCCTTCCACCTTGCTTTTGATTTCTGTCACCCCAGATCTCCAAGCCCTTATAAAGGGACCCATAGACAATACAGCCTGCCATTTTCACTCACAGGGATTTGGGGAAACTCCTAGGATGGGGATAGACAGACAATTCTTTCTGGGTAAAGGGAAATCTGAGCTCAGAGCGCTCCGCCATTTTGCTGCAGCGCCCACAGCACCGACGATGGGGCCGGATCAGCACCCGTGAAGCTGTGCTCGCCAGTGACCACCAGAGGGCAGTGCGACCCCGCCATCGGCCCGAACTGCCCGCAGGGGCCACCCAAAGTTAGGCATGGAAATAGGACTGCAAGGATTCCAGAAGTATCTTCTTGGGCTGCGCGCCTGCTTTGCGGGAGTGCTTCCCTGATATTGCAGCACCTTCGAGGATATGTTCAGGCCACAAAGTTAAGGATTAAGTGACCTGCTGTGGTGCCTCAAGAGCCATCAGCAGCCACGACCCCGGAAGCACTTCTTGCCACACTCAGCCCGACTATAAAACATAACTGCTCTAATGTTTAATACCACCGTCGCCGTGATAGTTTAAATTGTTTGACAAAATGGTGTGTGTGTGTGTGGGGGGGTAATCCATAAATTCAAGATAGCAAAATATGTAGCAGTTCATTCAAGGATGACGGATAAGCCAGCTGCAACCAAATAGTGATTTTAAAACGTAACCATCAAGTGTTTGGGCAACAATGTGTATTGGGGGAACTCGGACTACAGGGTGGGGGTGTCTCTTTGCCCTTATACCCTCTTCACCGCCCGACGGGTATCAGGACCGCAGAAGCCCAGCCCCCCTCTCTCTCATAGCCCATGGGTTCCTATACACCACATGGTGTGGCTGAATAAGGAGCTGCTCACACAAGTCTGGCTTCTACATTTATTCAACACCTGCTCTGTCCCAGGCACCCAGCTAAGCCCTTGACTTGCGTTAACTCCTTCATCATGATCACACAGTTGCTGTCTGGAGAGGTCAGATAGCACATGGTTCAGATGTGGCCTGGGGTCAAGTCCCAGCTATTCCTTTTCCTGTTTGTGGGAACTTCACTCCCTGCACTTCAGCGTTCTCACCTGTAAAATGGGGTTGAGGTGAAAACCCACCTCACAGAAATGTTGCCAGCATTGAGCGCATTAAGACATGAACAACACTTTGTTTGAAAGCTTCCCTTTCAGTCCCTCTGCATAAGAAATGAATATTACATCAAGACCCAGTATGATATAGATACATGTGTGTGCATATTATGTGTGTAAGCTAAAATATGTTCCACAAGGCAATGCTAAGCTATAATACAATGATATATCCACTTAGTTTCCATCCTGTCCTGTTTTCTATTTAAAAGATGCAAGTAACAATCTACTAAATTGACTCTACGACACACCGTTTAGAAAATATTGGTTTAGTAAAGGGTTCGGCAGACCATGTGGTTCTCAGAAGTCCCATTTTACAGAATGGGAAACTGAGGTCCAGAAAGTGTTGTGGCTTGCCTCTGACCCCAGCTACTGGAAGGCAGCAGAGCCCAGACTGCAACCCAGCATCTCTGATGCCTGAATTAAGGCTCTTTCACACAAGATGCAAACTGACAGCTCACAGGCCAGATCTGACCCACAGAGACGTTGGCCTAATTTTCACAATAGGTTTGCAAGTTTTGTTACAACTATATAAAATGTATCATTGGAAGACATAACTCAAAATATGAATTTTCAACTTATCATTGAAAGTGGGCAATCTGGCAACACGTGGACCTATGTATGCACGTGACCAGCAGGAGCCACACCCAAACTGCCACTTCCAGCTGCTCTCCAGGTTCATTACTTTGCCACAGTCCCCACCGTGCATGGACAGAGGGTCCTGGCAAGTTTCAGTCCATGGCATCTCAAAGAGTCGGACACAACTTAGCAACTAAAAAACAACAATCACGATGCCATTTTGTGTCCCAGACACTGAGACAAACCATCAATTGCCATAGTCTGTGTTTTTTTCAGACGGGAGAAATATTTTTCAAGAAGGAAAGACAGGACTTTCCTGGTGGTCGAGTGGTTAAGAATCTGCCTGCCAGTATAGAGGACACAGGTTCGACCATTGATCTGGAAGATTTCACATGCTGTGGGACAACTAAGCCCATGAAAACTACTGAACTTGCATTCTAGAGCCCATACCCTGGAACAAGAGAAGCCACCACAAGGAGAGGCCCATGCACCGCAACTAGAGAAAGCTCTCTCATGGCAACGAAGATCTGGCACAGTCCAAAATAAATATATTTTCCAAAAAAGGAAAAACAAAAGCTAAACCAAGGGACCTCCATTTCAAAACAAAAAAAGTAGATGCACAAATCTTGTCTCACATATTTAAATACAAAGAAACCACATCAATATCAACTTAACCCCAAATCTGTTTCTAGTCCCTGACTTGTTGAGCATTTACAAACCCCATCTCAACCAATACCCTTTATCTACCGCCACCTGTTTTGCCCACCATCATGTCCCCAGCACCTGAAACTGCTCAGCCAAGAAAAAGTGCCTAATTAGAATGAACGGCTTTTATACAAAAGCTTCTCCCAATATCAGCAGGCATACAGTAATGGTGAGGAGCAGGCATTCTTTGGTCCACAGGATGGCTCAGGTCCAGCTTCTGCCATAACTAGCTGTGTGACCTGAGGTAGTTTCCTCAGTCTCTTTGGGTCTGATGCGTCCTCAGCTACAAAATGCCTGGGATGAGGCGCTATGTACATAAGTGACCAGGAATGTGAATAACGCTGGGTAAATAAAGTTCACGTCTCCTCCTTCATTTCATCAAGGTGAACCAAGGTGAGTACTGGTTCATATTAACGAGTCTGGTGACCAGTTAGCCTGGCCTTGGATTATCTGCAGGGCTGGGGAGGCAAAGATCTTCCACTACCATCATGGCCTGACAAGGAAACCCTGGGCCAGATGGTAACGTCAAAGATTCGATCCCCAGGCATATCTCTGTGTGAGAAATGGCTTTTCAACATGCATTCCTCTTGCTGCTCACCCTCCTGAATTGAAGAGGCTGGAGCGATGAAAATTCCATTTCCCAGACTCCCTTGCAGCCAGGGATCTGAAGCCTTTAAGGGTCCACTCATCAGCTGTGTCCATGAGACAACTGCACTTATGCAAAGTTAAGAAAGGAAAAATTGCTGGGGAGAGGAGCAGGGCCTCGTGATCCTGTGGCAGTGGTCCCTTGGGGCCCAGTCCTGCGGTGTGTCTTCCTGAGCCTTCCTGTGAGTCTGCAAATACTCATAACGTTATCATTCATGCCCTAGGAAATTTGAACAAAGTCACGGAGAAAGTGGAGGAGAGAGGAGCCTGAGATGCTGCAGTCCACTGGATTGCAAAGAATTGCAAAGACTTACTGACTGAACAACAATCAGTCACACCCAAGAAGGGAAGCTAGATCCAGCCCATGTGTTTGGGGTATGGTACTAGTGATGAAGAAGCCACGTGCAGGAGATGCAAAAGATGTGAGTTTATCTTCTCTCTGTGTGGAGAAGATTCCCTGGAGGAGGACATGGTAACCCATTGCAGTATTTTTGCCTGGAGAATTCTATGGACAGAGGAAGCCAGAAGTGGGCTACAGTGCACAGGGCCACACAGAGTCGGGCATGACTGAAGCGATTTAGGACACACATGTGCATGCACAAATTATTCTGAGAATTATTAATGAGCCTTCTATGTCAGCTGTGGGAGCAGGTTGAGAAGTGAGGTCTGAAAAGGGACTTCCGGAGCCACCAACCAGGCAAACGGAGAGGCCATAGAGTCTAGTCACCAAAGTGAGGCTGCTGAGGGCCAACAGTAGAGAAATGGAGAGGAAACCATTACCTCTGCAGCCAAGTGTCCAGTGACAGGGAGGGTGCTGATGCCCAGGAGTCAGGAGGGAGTTGTGGATGCATCCCAGACGACAGCAAGGACATGCCAGAGCCTGCAGGCATGTCTGCGCCTACTTGTCACCACATCAAAGCACAGCACCCTTGCAAGAGGAGAGACTGCTGCTCCCTTTCCACTTTCAAACCCTCTCTCAAGTTACTCTTTTGGTCAATTCTACCTCGGAACGTTTCCATACTGTCCATGGGGTTCTCAAGGCAAGAATACTGAAGTAGTTTGCCATTCCCTTCTCCAGTGGACCACGTCTTGTCAGAATCCCATGAACAGAAATAAAAACAGGACACTGAACAAAGAGCTCCCCAGGTCAGTAGGTGTCCAAAATGCTACTAGAGATCAGTGGAGAAATATCTTCAGAAAGAATGAAGGGAAGATGCCAAAGCAAAAACAACACCCAGTGGGGGATGAGACTGGTGATGGAAGTAAAGTCCGGTGTTGTAAACAGCAATATTGCAAAGGAACCTGGAATGTTAGGTCCCTGAATCAAGGCAAATAGGAAGTGGTCAAACAGGAGACGGCAAGAGTGACCATCGACATTTCCGGAATCAGCAAAGTAAAATGGACCTGAATGGGTGAATTTAACTCAAGTGACCATTATATCTATTACTGTGGGTAGGAATCCCTTAGAAGAAATGGAGTAGCCTTGATGGTCAACAACAGAGCCTGAAATGCAGTACTAGGATGCAATCTCCGAAAGGGCAGAACGATCTCTGTTCGTTTCCAAGCCAAACTATTCAATATCATGATAATCCAAGTCTACGCCCCAACACGTAATGCTGAAGAAGCTGAAGTTGAACGGTTCTATGAAGATCTACCTGGCCTTCTAGAGTTAACAACCCCAGAAGATGTCTT
The DNA here is from genome assembly GCF_054371585.1 of Giraffa tippelskirchi. Taxonomy (NCBI): domain Eukaryota; kingdom Metazoa; phylum Chordata; class Mammalia; order Artiodactyla; family Giraffidae; genus Giraffa; species Giraffa tippelskirchi. The sequence continues at coordinate 15,616,988 of NC_137290.1, forward strand.
TTTCATTACAGGGGCCTGGAATGCAAAAGTAGGAAGCCAGGAAGGACCTGGAGTAACAGGCAACGTTGGCCTTATAGCACAGAATGAAGCAGGACAAAGGCTAAGCGAGTTTTGGCAAAAGATTGCACCAGTCTCAGCAGACACCCTCTTCCAGGAACACAAGAGAAGACTCTACACATGGGCATCACCAGAGGGTCAATACTGAAATCAGATTGATTATGTGCTTTGCAGCCAGAGAGGGAGAAGCTGTATAGGGTCAGCACAAACAAGACGTGGGGCTGACTGTGACTCTGATCATGAACTCCTTATTACCAATTTCAGACTTACCTTGAGGAAAGTAGGGAAAACCACTGGACCATTCAGATATGACCTAAATCAAGTCCCTGTGATTCGATTACACAGTGGAAGGGAGAAATAGATTCAAGTGGTTAGATCTCATAGAAAGAGTGCCTGAAGGACTATGGACAGAGGTTCATGACATTGTACACGAGGCAGGGATCACGGCCATCCCCAAGGAATAGAAACGCAAAAAGGCAAAATGGTTCTCTGAGGAGGCCTTACAAACAGCTATGAAAAGATGAGAAACGGAAGGCAAAGTAGGAAAGGACAGATATACTCATTTGAATGCAGAGATCCAAAGAAAAGCGAGGAGAGGTAAGAAAGCTTTCCTCAGCGATCAATGCAAAGAAATAGTGGAAAACAATAGAATGGGAAAGACGAGAGTTCTCGTTGAGAAAGTTCGAGTGACCAACTTTACACGCAGGAACTTTTCATGCAAAGAAGGGCACAATAAAGGGCAGAAATGGCATGGACCTAACAGAAGCAGAGGATATGAAGAAGAGGTGGCAAGAATACACAGCATAATACAGAAAGGATCTTCAGGACCCAGATAAACACGATGATCTGATCACTCCCCTAGACCCAGACATCCTGAAATGTGAAGTCAAGTGGGCCTTCGAAAGCATCACGACAAACAAAGCTAGTGGAGGTGATGGAATTCTAGTCGAATTATTTCCAATCCTAAAAGATGATGCTGTGAAAGTGCTGCACTCAGTAGGCCAGCAAATCTTTCCACGGGACTGAAAAAGATAAGTTTTCAATCCCAAAGGAGGGCTATAGCAAATAATGCTCAACTACTGCACAATTGCACTCATCTCACATGCTAACAACTTAATGTTCAAAATTCTCCAAGCCAGGCTTCAACAGATTGTGAGCCATGAACTTCCAGATGTTAAGCTGGATTTAGAAAAGGCAGAGGAACAAGAGATCAAATTTCAAACCTCCACTGGACCAACGAAAAGCAAGCGAGTTCCAGGAAAACATCTATTTCTGCTTTATTGACTATGCCAAAGCCTTTGTGTGGATCGCAACAAACAGTGGAAAATTCTTCAAGACATGAGAATACCAGACCACCTGATATGCCTCCTGAGACATCTGTAGGCAGGTCAAGAAGCAGCAGTTACAGCTGGACATGGAAAAACAGACTGGCTCCATATCAGGAAGGAGTACATCAAGGCTATATATTGTCACCCTGCTTATTGATCTTATATGCAGAGTACCTCATGAGAAACGCTGTGCTGGAGGAAACACAAAGTGGAATCAAGATTGCCGGGAGAAATATCAATAACCTCAGATATGCCGATGACAGCACCCTTATGGCAGAAAGCATGAACAAAAGAGCCTATTGATGCAAGTGACAGAGGAGATTGAAAAACTTGGCTTAAAACTGAACATTCAGAAAACTAAGATTATGGTATCTGGTCCCATCCCTTCTTGACAAATAGAAGAGGAAACAGTGACAAATAATATGTTGGTCTCCAAAATCAATACAGATGGTGATGGTAGCCACGAAATTAAGAGATGCTTGCTCCCTGGAATAAAAGGTATGAGCAAGCTAGACAGCTCATTAAAAAGCAGAGGCATTACTTTGTCAAAAAAAAAAAAAAAGGTCCCTCTAGTCAGTTCAGTTCAGGTCAGTTTAGTCGCTCAATCATGTCCGACTGTTTGTGACCCCATGAATCACAGCATGCCAGGCCTCCCTGTCCATTGCCAACTCCTGGAGCTCACCCAAACCCACATCCATCGAGTCGGTGATTCCATCCAATCATCTCATCCTCTGTCGTCCCCTTCTCCTCCTGCCCGCTATCGTTCTCAACATCAGGGTCTTTTCCAATGAGTACACTCTTCACACGAGGTGGCCAATGTATTGGAGTTTCAGCTTCAACCTCAGTCCTTCTAATGTACACCCAGAACTGATCTCCTTTAGGATGGACTGGTTGGATCTCCTTGCAGTCCATGGGACACTCAAGAGTCTTCTCCAACACCACAATTCAAAAGCATCAATTCTTCGGCGCTCAGCTTTCTTCACAGTCCAACTCTCACATCCATACATGACCACTGGAAAACCATAGCCTTGTCTAGACGGACCTTTTTTCGCAAAGTAATGTCTCTGCCTTTTGATATTGTGGCTAGGTTGGTCATAACTTTCCCTCTAAGGAGTAAGCGTCTTTCAATTTCAGGGCGAGAGTCACCATCTTCAGTGATTCTGGAGCCCCCCAAAATAAAGTCTGACACAGTTTCCACTGTTTCCCCATCTATTTTCCACGAGGTGATGGGACCAGATGCCATGACCTTAGTTTTCTGAATGCTGAACTTTAAGCCAACTTTTTCACTCTCCTCTTTCACTTTCATCAAGAGGTGTTTTAATTCCTCTTCACTTTCTGCCATATGGGTGGTGTTATCTGCATCCCTGAGGTTATTGATATTTCTCCCAGCAATCATGACTGCAACTTGTGCGTCTTCCAGCCCAGGGTTTCTCATGATGTACTCTGTATATAAGTTAAATAAGCAGGGGGACAATATACAGCCTCGACGTACTTCTTTTCGTATTTGGAACCAGTCTGTTGTTCCATGTCCAGTTCTAACTGTTGTTCCTGAGCTGCATACAGATTTCTCAAGAGAAAGGTCAAGTGGTCTGGTAATCCAATCTCTTTCAGAATTTTCCACAGTTTATTGTGATCCACACAGTCAAAGGGTTTGGCATAGTCAATAAAGCAGAAATAGATGTTGTTCTGGAATTTTCTTGCTTTTTTGATGATTCAGCGGACGTTGGCAATTCCATCTCATTCAGGTTTGTCCTCAATCAAATCCTTTATGATTATACAACATAAATGAGAAATAGATTAAAGAGACTAGATCTGATAGACAGAGTGCCTGATGATCTATGGACGGAAGTTCGTGACTGAAGACCATCCCCATGGAAATGTAATGCAAAAAAAGGAAAATGGCTGTCTGAGGAGGCCTTACAAATAACTATGAAAAGAAGAGAAGTGAAAAACAAAGGACAGAATGAAAGTAATTCCCATTTGAATTAGAGCTCGAAAGAATAGCAAGGAGAGATAAGAAAGCCTTCCTCAGCGATCAATGCAAAGAAATAGAGGAAAACCACAGAATGGGAAAGATTAGAGATCTCTTCAAGAAAACTAGAGTTACCAGGGGAACGCTTCATGCACAGATGGGCTCGATAACGGACAGAAATGATAGGGACCTAGCAGAAGCAGAAGCTATTAATAAGAGGTCGCAAGAATACACAGAACTGTATATATCTATATCTATATATCTATATCTTCAAGACGCAGATAAGCACAGTGGTACGATCACTCACCTAGAGCCAGACATCCTGGAATATGAAGTCAAGTGGGCCTTACAGAGCATCACTAGGAACAAAGCTAGTGGAGGTGCTGGAATTCCAGTTGAGCTATTTTGAAATCCTGAAGGATGATGCTGTGAACGTGCTACACTCAATACGCCAAAAATTTTGGAGAACTCCGCAGAGGCCACAGGACTGGAAAAGGTCAGTTTTCATTCCAATCCCAAAGAAAGGCAGTGCCAAAGAATGCTCAAACTACCACACAATTGCACTCATCTCCCACGCTAGTAAATCAAGGCTCAAAATTCTCCAAGCCATGCTCCAGCAATATGTGAACTGTGAACTTCCGGATGGTGAAGCTGGTTTTAGAATAGGCAGAGGAACCGTCCAGTCGAAGCTATGGTTTTTCCAGTAGTCATGTATGGATGTCAGAGCTGGAGTAGAAAGAAAGTTGAGCACCAAAGAATTGATGCTTTGAAACTGTGATGTTGGTGAAGACCCTCGAGAGTCCTTTGGACTGCAAGGAGATCCAACCAGTCCACCCTAAAGGACATCAGTCCTGCATGTTCATTGGAAGGACTGATGCTGAAGCTGTAACTCCAATAATTTGGCCACCTGATGCGAAGGACTGACTGATTAGAAGGACCACCCTTATGGCAGAAAGTGAAGAACAAAAGAGCTTCTTGATGAAAGTGAAAGAGGAGAGTGAAAAAGTTGGCTTAAAGCTGAACGTTCAGAAAACTAAGATCATGGCATGTGGTCCCATCACTTCATGGGAAATAGATGGGGAAACAGTGCAAAGAGTGTCAGACTTTATTTTGGGGGGCCCCAAAAGCACTGTTGATGGTGACTGCAGCCACGAAATTAAAAGATGCTTACTGCTTGGAAGGAAGGTTATGGCCAACCTAGATAGCATATTTAAAAGCAGGGACATTACTTTGCCAACAAAAGTCCGTCTAGTCAAGGCTATGGTTTTTCCAGTGGTCATGTATGGATGTGAGATTCGGACGGTGAAAAAGCTGAGTGCCACAGAATTGATGCTTTTGAGCTGTGGTGTTGGAGAAGACTCTTGAGTGTTCCTTGGACTGCAAGGAGATCCAGTCAATCCATTCTAAAGGAGATCAATCCTGGGTGTTCATTGGAAGGTCTGATGCTCCGGCTGAAACTGCAGTCCTTTGGCCATCTCATGCGAAAAGTTGACTCATTGGAAAAGACCCTAATGCTGGGTAGGATTGAGGGCAGGAGGAGAAGGGGATGACAGAGGATGAGACGGTTGGATGGCATCACTGACTCAATGGATATGGGTTTGGGTAAACTCCGAGAGTTGGTGATGGACAGAGAGGCCTGGTGTGCTGCAATTCATGGGGTCGCAAAGACTCGGACACGATTGAAAGACTGAACTGAACTTAACTGATGCTGGGCAAGATCAAATGTGGGAGGAGAAGGGGACAACAAAGGACAGGTTGGTTGGATGGCATCACCAACTCAATGGACATGAGTTTGAGTAAACTCTGGGGCGTTGGTGATGGACTAGGAGGCCTGACTTGCAGCAGTCCATGGGCTCGCAAAGACTCGGACATGACTGAAAGACTGAACTGAACTGAACTGATGCTGGGAAGGACCAAAGGTGGGAGGAGAAGGGGACAACAAAGGACAGGTTGGTTGGATGGCATCACCAACACAATGGACATGAGTTTGAGTAAACTCCGGGGTGTTGGTGATGGACAAGGAGGCCTGACTTGCAGCAGTCCATGGGCTCGCAAAGGATCGGACACAACTAAGCCACTGAACAGACTGACTGAACTCAAAATCAAAGAAAGGGATTCTGGGAAATGTAGCTCCAGACTAGGCAAATTAACACAGCGGAGCACAGAGCACTTGACTTACTAAACCCTTCTGCTTCACTTAGTAGGGTGAACTGAGCTTTGAAAAACCGACCTGACTGATAAAGAGACTTTGGACAAGTCTGCAGTGAGGAGACTTTTAGTCACTGCTTTAATTTTCCATCGTACGAATCTGCACTAGAAACAGTCTGGATGTCATTTTCCCCACCTGCCTTGCAGTCAGAACGTAACCATGGGACCTAGGCTCAATCAATTAGACGCACCCAGATGGTACCCAGGCTCAGCCAATCAAATACATCCAGATGGCACTTAAGACCAATTAGGTACAGCCACATGAAATGTAGGCTTAGCCAATGGATACACTTACAGGTGAAAGCAGTGCAACTGGGTTCTGATGCATAGAATTCAATCTAGACGAGGTGGAAGGGGACATAAGCCATGTCACTAGTGACAGCCACTGTGTCTGGAGCCAGTGGTAGTGACAGTTCAGTTCAGTCACTCAGTCCAGTCCGACTCTCTGCGACCCCATGAACTGCAGCATGCCAGGCCTCCCTGTCCATCACCAACACCTGAAGTTCACCCAAACCCATGTCCATTGAGTTGGTGATGCCATCACACCATCTCATCCTCTGTCATCCCCTTCTTCTCCTGCCCTCAATCTTTCCCAGCATCAGGGTCTTCTCCAATGAGTGACAGAAGATCCTGCACTCAAACTCTATATTGTTCATGGCTGTCTCTCCAGCCATCCCTCTCAGAAATCTGAGTCACTTAATATCCTTTAATAAGTTTCTTTCCTGCTCAAAGTTACCTCTAATGAATTCTATTCTTTCCAGTAGAAAGCTGACACCCCTCTAACTTCATTTAACCATCTAGCCTCTTTCCAAAACTAGATAAAATAAGGAACAATGTCCACCCCCATGGGCAGTGGAGTCAGGGAGATGCATTTTGTCAAATTACTATGGTGCCACAGACTCTGGGCCAGTGTCACCTGTGAGGGGGTCACTGACCTGGGTTGTGAGTCGGGTAGACCCATCTGAATCCTGGCTGTGGTGCTGACTGGCCTGTTGTGTGACATTGCGCATATCACTTTCCCCATGTCGAGAACTGACTGTGCTTAGTGTTGCCTCCTGGGGATATCATAGAGACCAAAAGATTCCTCTACGGAGCAATCTCTCAACCACACAGCTCAGCATGTTGGACACACCCACACCAGTGATGATAAAAGGAAGAAGAGTGACCTTTCTTTTGCTGGATTAAAGAAAATAAATAATAATAGAGGTGGTGTCCTCATGTAGTCCAAGATGAAGATGGTCTGTGAATGCTGCAGTTTAGAAAAGTTACATGTTTTTGGTTTTATATTTTTTAGTTTTCTATTTTTTTATTATATTTATTTTAATTGGAGGCTAATTATGGTACAATATCGTAGTGGTTTTGCCATGCATTGACATGAGTCAGCCACGGGTGTACATGGGTTTCCCATCCTGAACCCCCTCACCCCAATTCCACCCCTCTGGGTCATCCCAGTGCACCAGCTCTGAGCACCCTGTCTCATGCATTGCACCTGCACTGGAGGTCTGTTTCACATATGAAAATATACATGTTTCCATGTTATTCTCTGAATCCATCCCAGACTTGCCTTCTCTCACAGAGTCCAGAAGACTCTTCTATACATCTGTGTCACTTTTCCTGTCTTTCACATAGGGTTATCATCACTATCTTTCTGAATTCCATGTGTGTGTGTGTGTGTGTGTGTGTGTGTGTGTGTGTGTTATTGGTGTTTTTCCTTCTGGCTTACATCGCTCTGTTTAATAGGGTCCAGTTTCATCCACCTCGTTAAAACTGGTTCAAATGCATTCTTTTGAATGGCTTAGTAATATTCCATTGTGTATATGTACCACGGCTTTCTTAGCCATTCGTCTGCTGTTGTACATCTGGGTTGCTTCCGTGTCCTGGCTATTATAAACAGTGCTAGGGTGAACATTGGGATACACGTGTCTCTTTCAATTCTGGATTCCTCAGGGTGTATGCCCAGCAGTAGGACTGCTGAGTCATATGGCAGTTTCATTTCCAGGTTTTTAAGGAATCTCCACACTGTTCTCTATAGTAGTTCTAATAGTTCGCATTTCCATCAACGGTGTAAGAGGGTTCCCTTTTCTCCACACCCTCTCCAGGATTTATTGTTTGTAGACGTTTGGATAGCAGCCATTCTGACTGGTGTGAGATGGTACCTCATTATGGTTTTGCTTTGCATTTCTCTGATAACGAGTGATGTTAAACATCTTTTGAAGAGTTTATTAGCCATCTGTATGTCTTCTTTGGAGAAATGACTGTTTAGTTCTTTGGCCCCTTTTTTGATTGGCTCGCGTATTTTTCTGGAATTGAGCTGCAGGCGTTGCTTGTATAGTTTTGAGATTAATTCATTGTCAATTGCTTCGTTTGCTATAATTTTGGCCCATTCTGAAGGCAGTCTTCTTCCCTTGCTTATAGTTTCCTTCACTGTGCAAAAGCTTTTCAGTTTATTTAGGTCCCATTGGCGTATGTTTGCTTTAATTTCCATTACTCTGGGAGGTGGGTCATAGAGGATCCTGCTGTGATTTCTGTCAGAAAGTGTTTTGCCTGTGTTTTCCTCTAGGAGTTTTCTACTTTGTTGTCTTACATTTAGATCTTTAATCCATTTTGAATTTATTTTTGTGTACGGTGCTAGAAAGTGTTCTAGTTTCCCTCTTGTACAAGTGGTTGACCAGTTTTCCCAGCACAACTTGTTAAAGAGATTGTCTTGTCTTCATTGTATATTCTTGCCTCCTCTATCAAAGATAAAGTGTCCATAGGTACGTGGCTTGGACCTCTGGGCTTGCAATTTTGATCCATTTATCTATATTTCTGTCTTTGTGCTAGAACCACGCTGTCTTGATGACTGTAGCTTTGTAGTATAGCCTGAAATCAGGCAGGGTGATTCCTCCAGGTCCATTCTTCTTTCTCAAGATTGCTTTGGCTATTCGAGGTTTTTTGTAATTCCATACAAATTGTGAAATTATTTCTTCTATTTCCCTGAAAAATACCATTGGTGGCTTGATAGGGATTGCATTGAATCTATAGATTGCTTTGGGTAGTATACTCATTTTCACTATATTGATTCTTTCACTCCATGAACATGGTATATTCCTCCATCTATTTGTGTCCTGTTTGACTTCTTTCACCAGTGTTTTATAGTTTTCTATATGTATATATAGGTCTTTTGTTTCTTTAGGTAGATATATTCCTCAGTATTTTATTGTTTTCATTGGAGTGGTGAATGGAATGGTTTCTTTAAGTTTTCTTTCAGTTTTCTCCTTGTTAGTGTATAGGAATGCAAGGGATTTCTGCATGTTCATTTTGTTTCCTGCAACTTTACTATATTCATTGATTAGCTCTAGTAATTTTCTGGTGGAGTGTTTAGGATTTTCTCTGTAGAAGATCATGGCATCTGCAAACAGTGAGTGTTTTACTTCCACTTTTCCAATCCGGGTTCCTTTTATTTCTTTTTCTGCTCTGATCGCTGTGGCCAAAACTCCCAAAACTATGTTGAATAGGAGTGGTGAGAGTGGGCACCATTGTACTGATCCTTACTTTAGGGGCATTGCTTTCAATTTTTCACCATTGAGGATAAGGTTTGCTGTGGGTTTGTCGTATATATCTTTTATTATGGTGAGATTTGTTCCTTCTATGCCTGCTTTCTGGAGGGTTTTGGCGATAAATGGATGTTGAATTTTGTCCAAGGGTTTCTCTGCATCTATTGAGATAATCACATGATTTTTATTTTTCAATTTGTTAATGTGGTGTATTATGTTGATTAGTTTGTGGATATTGAAGAATCCTTGCATCCCTGGGATAAAGCCCACTTGGTCATGATGTATGATCGTTTTAATATGTTGTTGGATTCTGCTTGCTAGAATTTTGTAAAGGATTTTTGCATCTATGTTCATCAGTGATATTTCCCCGTGGTTATATTTATTTATTTATTTATTTATTTATGTATTTATTTATGTATGTATTTATTTATTTATTTTCGTGGCATCTTTGTCTGGTTTTGGTATTAGGGTGATGGTGGCCTCATAAAATGAGTTTGGAAGTTTCCCCTCCTCTGCAATTTCCTGGAAGCATTTGAGTATGATAGGTATTAGCTCTTCTCTCAATTTTTGGTAGAATCCAGCTCTGAAGCCGTCTGGTCCTGGGCTTCTGTTTGCTGGAAGTTTACTGATTACCCTTTCAATTTCCGTGCTTGTGATGGGTTTGTTAGGATTTTGTTTTGCTTCCTGGTTCAGTTTTCAGAAGTTGTACTTTTCTAAGAATTTGCCCACTTCTTCCAAGTTGTCCATTTTATTGGCATATAGGGGTTGATAGTAGTCTCTTATGATCCTTTGTATTTCTGTGTTGTCTGTTGTGAACTCTCCATTTTCATTTCTACTTTTGTTGATTTGGTTCTTCTCCCTTTGTTTCTTGATGAGTCCGGCTAATGGTTTGTCAATTTTATATATCTTCTCAAAGAACCAGCTTTTAGCTTTGTTGATTTTTGCTCCGGTCTCATTTGTTGCTTTTACATTTATTTCTGCTCTATTATATGATTTCTTTCCTTCTACTAAGCCTGGGGTTCTTGAATTCTTCCTTCTCTAGTTGCTTTAGGTGTAGAGTTAGGTTATTTGTTTGACTTGGTTCTTCTTTCTTGAGGTAAGCCGCTTTTGCTATGAACCTTCGCCTTTGCACTCATTCTACAGCGTCCCATAGGTTTTGGGTTGTTGCGTTTTCATTTTCATTTGTTTCTATGCATATTTTGATATCTTTTTGGATTTCCTCTGCGATTTGTTGCTTATTTAGCAGCGTGGTATTCAGCCTTCATATGTTTGAATTTTAAATAGTGTTTCTCTTGCAGTTGACATCTAGTCTCAGTGTACTGTGGTCAGAAAATATGCTTGGAATGATTTCAAGGTTTGTTGAATCTACCAAGGCCGGACTTATGGCCGAGGATGTGATCTGTCCTGGAGAAGTTTCCATACGTACTTGAGTAAAAGGTGAAACCCATTGTTTTGTGGTGAAATGTTGTATCGATATCAATTATGTCTAACTGGTCCATAGTATCATTTAAAGTTTGTATTTCCTTGTTAATTTTCTGTTTACTTGATCTATCCATAGGTGTGAGTGGGGTAGTAAAGTCTTCCACTATGACTGTGTTATCGTTAATTTCCCTTTCATGCTTGTTAGCCTTTGCCTTACATATTGTGGTTCTCCTATGTTGGGTGCGTATGTGTTTATAATCATTATATCTTCTTCTCGGATTGATGTTTTGATCATTATGTAGTGAACCTCTTTGTGTCTTTTCACAGGCTTTATTTTAAAGTCTATTTTGTCTGATATGTGTATTGCTACTCCTGCTTTCTTCTGGTCTCGACTTGCTTGGAATACCTTTTTTCCAGCCCTTCACTTTCAGTCTCTATGTGCCCCTTGTTTGGAGGTGGGTCTGTTGTAGACAACATAAACAGTGGTCTTGTTTGTGTATCCTTTCAGCTATGCTTTGCCTTTTGGTTGGGGCACTCGACCCATTTACATTTAAGGTAACTGTTGATAAGTATGATCCTGTTGCCATTTGATTTGCTGTTTTGAGTTTGATTTTATACAACCTTTCTGTGTTTCCTGCCTAGAGAAGATCCTTTAGCATTTGTTGAAGAGTGAAAAGAAGAGTTGGGAATAGATGTCTCTACAGTATCTTCATTAGTCCGAGGTAATAAGAAGAAGCATGTTAAAGCAAGGGGTAATGTGGATGATCAAAACTCTGACTTTCATCCTGAAACTTGAGGACAGAGTGTATTTTCAGCCTGCACAAGTTTAAATGTGCCATTCATATGAAAGCCTTCTACCATCCAGATAGCTGCTGAAACAAGTGCCCCAACTTGAAATGATTTCTCTTCTCCATCGTAAATATCAGTTAGACCACAGGAGCATACTGTGATACATCAATCTGCAGCTGCTTTAGGTGTTGTTGTTGTTGTTTTAATTGAAGAGAAATTGCTTTACAGAATTTTGCTGTATTCTGTCAGAATTCAAAATAAATCAATCATCGAGGCACATATATCCCTTCCCTCTGGGAGTACCCTCCCATCTCCCTCCCCATCCCACAATCTAGCTTGAGCATTTGTCATGGGATTTCACATAGCAGCTGCACTAAATCAAATGGCTCTAGTGAAAATTTTGCAGCTATGTCTACTTCTGTTTCTCCGTACCGCAACTTGTGTCCATTACAGAACAGTTAGTTTGGACCGAGGGTGGAGCCTTCTACCTTTCCAGGTTGGTATGGTAACATGTCAGCCCATGACCGTCCTTTTCCTAAACTACAACAGTCACGCACTTTAGTTTTCCCAGTGGCAAAGATCCCTGATACATCTGCTGCTTCTCTTTCAAGATCCACTCATCAACCATCTTCATTATTTGAAAACTGTCCTAATACAACTGATGTACCAAATAGGTGTTGGATTATGGAGGATACCAAAGTGTAAAATTAATGTTGGGAGATGTCAACAAATTCCTACAATTCTCTTATTTGAAGAAAAAAGTTACATATTCATCTTCATAGGGCCAATTTCTATTTTGGAATAATTAAGAGTAAAATGAGTCTTTCTTTCCGTGCCTGACTATTTTACTCTGCATAATATAAACACTTCTGTGCAAGGTCATAAAATAAACACTACACTTGCTTTCACTGAAACCCACAGTCAGTTGATTGACTTCATTGCATAGAAGTGAGCAGACCCATGTTTGGTTTGGTAACAGTCCTGAATGTTAAGAATATGTGTATAGAAGGGTGATCAATCACTTTTATTTCAGGAACCAAGTAGACTTATTGATGTGATTTTTCTGTGTAAAAATTCTTTAGCAATGACAGTTTGCAGGTTTCATGTTTTTGGTTACTGTTTATGCAAGCAGCCTTTATTTTAAGTTGATGTAGAAGTAAACACTGGTTGAACATTGCCCTTCAATTGCTAGAAGACCAGTGACTTTATGATGTCAGCGCTACTCTTCAATTGCTAGGAGACCAGTGAATTTGTGATGTCACAGCTTTTTGACTTTGAGAACCATGCTGATGGTCTTGAGAGTTTATCTCTGTACGCCAGCCAAGCAGCATTTGAAGTTGGAGTGTGTAAAGTCAGACAAATGAGAAAAGTATCTGAAGAAAGATCTCTCTGAGATGGCACACATTCCTTCAGAAATTCAAGATGTGCCTCGTAAAGATGTATCAAGTGGTTCCAAAACCTCCATTGGATCGTCTTCGTGTGATTACACACTTACTGGGGACTCAGTTTTGAGATCTATGATTGAAGAATATGCTTTCCAGGCTTTGTCTAAGGAAGCTGGGATAAAAAGGCCACACTACACATTTTCTGTCTCTGAAAGAAATGAGTTGAATGATTTTCTTTCCCTCACTTTTCCACAAAAACTCTGGGCTATAGTTGAAAGTGATCAGTTTGAATCTATTTGGTGGGATGAGAGTGACACTTCTATAGTGATCAACGAAGAACTCTTCAAGAAAGAAGTCTTGGAAAGAAAGGCCCCTTTCAGAATATTTGAAACTGATAGTATGAAAAGTTTAGTTAGCCAGCTTAAACTTTATGGGTTTAGTAAAAAGCGACAAACTTTTCAAAGATCTGCTTCACTCCCTGACTTTCTGGAAGAAGAAAACAATGTCTCTGTTTTGAGCAAGGTAATCCAAAATTTCCACTTACTGTCAATATGTAAGATTAAATCATGTGACTTAGAAAGCATGTTCACATATGTAGCAAAAACCGAATTTAAAATTGAGATAGCAAACTGTTGAACACGTTTTATTTTTTGAAGTTGAGAACAGCTGGAGGTTAAAATATTTGATACTTAATACACTCTCCTAGCAACTTGAAATCAGATACATGTCCTCAAGCTACTTTAAGTGGTATTTACTGTATATATACAACATATTTTTTAGTTGAGGAGCATACTTATTTCTAACATGTAAGGTGTTAAAACTACTAATGGAGGTGTTGTCTTTGATTCTATTTAATTGGCATCATTAAAAGAATACACTTTTATAGTTTAACTTTGCTTGTCAGTTTTACCTTCGTTTATAAAAAACTAAATAATTGTATCCTTTGATTTTAGTTACAGATCTACCATAATCCAAATTTCAAAAGAGACTATCCCCAACTTTCAGGAAGAATGAAAAGAAGAGTTGGGATTAGCAATGTGTTTCCGAAATCTTCACTAGTTCCAGATTACGAGAAGAAGCATGTTAAAGCAAGGGTCAACACAGATGATCGTAACTCTGGTTTTCATGCTCAAACTAGTGGAGAGAGTCCATTTTCAGCTTCCACCAGTTTAAGTGTGCCTTTCCCACAAAAGACTTATACCAGCCAGATAGTCCCTAAAACAAGCGCCCTACTTCTGCGTGACTTTCCTTCCCCATCAATATCAGTTAGACAAAGAGAACAGAACGTGGTAGATCAACCTGCTGTTTTAAACCAGTTGAGCATTTTTAATTGGCACTTCCATAGCACCTACACTCAAGCAAATGGCCACGTTGAGGACTTTGCTACTACCGCTACATCTACTCCTCAGAACCACATCGTATCTCCATTATGGAGCAGTTCTTTTGGACTGATGGTGGAGCCTTCTACATTTCCAGACAGGTATAGCGATATGTCAGCCCATGACAGTCCTCTTCCTAACCAGCAACAGAGAGGCAACTCAAGGTCCCCAGTGCCAACGATCGCTTATACACCCACCTCCTCTCTTTCAAGTCAATTCATCAACGATATTCCTTATGTGAAAACCATGCTAATTAAAACTGACCTATCAAATAAGTATCAGCTTATGGAACCTAATGAAGATTAAAATTTACGTTGGGAGATGTCAACAAATACCCACAATTCTTGTATTTGAACAATAAAGTTACACGTTCCTCTGCACAGTTTTGTTTTCTATTTTGAAGCAATGAAGAGTAAATTAAGGCTTTATTTCAATGTCTGGCTATTTCTCTGCACTCTTTTATAAACTCTTCAGTTCAAGAAAACATCCGTTAGGCATCCTAGGTAAATGGCACCTAGCCTATTGTTTCTAAGCAAGAAAATGAGAACAAAGGGAAAAGAGGTAATGGATGTAAAGTGATTTGGGAAATCATCCCTGCTGAAATGAATGGGTGTCTAAATGAGGATGGTACGGGTGAAGGAACACATACAAATAAAATCAAAACAAGTGCCCCTACACAGTACGAACCTTAGTGCGTTCACAGTTACATGATATTCTATTACGTATCGGTAGAGTCTTAAGATAGAGAAGGAAATGGTGCCCCGCTCCAGTATTCTTGCCTGGAGAATTCCGTGGAAAGGGGCTCCTGGTGGGCTGCTGTCCATAGGGTCACACAGAGTTGCACACAACTGAAGTGACTTAGCAGCAGCAGAGTCTTAAGACATTAGACAGGAGATTGTCTTCATTCTAGAAATTCATTTCATACTTGAAAATATAAATATTGTAGCATGTCCAAAATTAGGAGAACCGTTATACCATCACTGTGATACCAACGATTACAGGACATAATCAGTGACTGGACCATGGCCAGCACAAGATAGGTATTTTACAAGTGGTACTGTATAGGGTCATTTTAGCTCTGCTCTCCTTAAGGCGTACCTTTATTTCCTGCCACCATGATTCCACCCTATATTTCCTAATGCATATTTAGATTTTGCTTATCTGTTCCCTCAGAGACAAAATAAATTCCTCTGGTGATTGCAGCACCTCAGGATGGTTAACAAGTTCTTTGAA
Source organism: Giraffa tippelskirchi (assembly GCF_054371585.1). NCBI lineage: Eukaryota > Metazoa > Chordata > Mammalia > Artiodactyla > Giraffidae > Giraffa > Giraffa tippelskirchi. Next base: position 15,632,297 of record NC_137290.1, read on the forward strand.
GACATGATATTTGTTTTCCGTAGTAGTTTCAGTACCATTCTCTTACACCGTCCTTCTGGAGCTACAATCACACACACTGCTTTCAGATGTGCTAAGCCCCTTCTCACAACTTTGCCTCAACTCTTTCTTGGGGTTGGAAGGAACCTCTGTTCGCCCTCCTACCAAGGTGAGCACGGATATCAGGTCTTCAATGTGTTTTGGGTCTACCCTCTTTTCTTTGTGTATCTTTCACATCAGCTAAAACGTGTACTTACTGAATTATCAACAAGGAAATGTAATCACGAATCAAATGCTATATACATTACTCAACAACATCCTATAACCTGCACTATTATCATAATTGACCTTTCCTACTTACTGAGAATCTTTTCCCGGTTGATAAATATATATCTTATATGTCCATGAATGTCAAATGTGGGAATTCAAATTATAAAATGATTGCTGCTCTCATGAAGTTTACAGTCTATAACAACCCATACTAGTCATGTTGTTTCAGGCCCCAGTTCCCTAAAATTCAGTAGTAGTTATAGAGATATTTATGAAAAAAACAAACAAACAAAAAAGAATCATTCATTTTAATTCTCTAGAAAAGTCATGGAGTAAGGAGGGATCAAAATCAATGGCTGATCCTTCACATAGTTCACAATGAAAGAAGATGAGCAGAGTGTCTGCCAGTTGGACCCCCCAGACTGTCATGAACACTACCTAGAAATCTTGGCAATCTCCACTTTGTGGCCATTTCTTTAGACAGTGGTGGCAATATCAAGTCATGGCCCTGTTTTGGTATGGTAACCCACATAGGACAACACCAAGTTAAGTTCACCGTTCTCATGTTTGGGGCTAATGCAGAGTGAAAGCTGGGGGCTATTTGTGTAGATAAGGGAGGTGTCCAAACAGCACACGCTTTTTCTTTCACTGAAAACTTTCATTAAATTTGGCTGAGAACACTATACTTTAGAGAGGTAAGCATTTTGCAGCAATTGTAAGAGTTATTGAAATCGGTGTCCTTAGTTATCCTTTCAAGCGCAAAGTCCAATGGTCTGGTTTTCGATTTCAGGCATCTTACTATGGAGCCAAATTTGCATGCTTTGAGAAATAGCACCTTAAAAGCAATCACATCTTCTATTTCATTGCCGTGTACTGATTATTCCTGCTCACTCCCTTTGATCTTCTTTTCCTGTTCTGCTTTGAGGGGCAGGTCCTTCTCAAAAAGAATAGGATTAATTCCCTTAGTGCTCTGTGGTAACTTGGAAAAGGCATGGATAAGGACATGCAATATATTATGTGGGAAAGCTACTGTTTTTGTTCCCTCCTGAAAACATAGTATTAAATTGTACCTCAATTGTCCTACCACGGGAAGCCTGGTTACATGATGCATTACCTTGGTGATCAATTCCCATATGGCTTTAACATATCAGTACCTTTAATTCTCAAAAGCTTATAGAGAAAGTATCTCAATACAGTAGGGAAATATTATACATGAGTTCAGTGTTCTTTCCCGTACTTATTTATTTTATAATTTGTGCCTAAAATAGTAAAAGTGAGAACAAAAATTCAAGTGAGTTAACGCAGTGAGTTAAACACAGAAGATTGAGACAAGAAGTAGAAAAATTGATGGGAGAAGATCAGAGGATGAAATTGGGTGCTTATAATGGAACAAGCAAATGTGTAACTGCAGGGCCTAAAAAGCTCAATATGACTTCACTATTGTTACCCTACAAATTATTTTCATTTTAGAAAATCACAGAATAGTCTTACATGCAAAGTACTTTAAGATCCCATGGAATGCACAACAAAGGTATATCTTTTAAAGCATTCTGATTTAAAATGTCGCTAGAGACATATCATTCAAGTAGAAAATGATTTCCAAAATTAAGCCTAGAGACAAGTATCAGAGAAACTTTGGGAAGTTCATAGGTGTCCTCCAGTGAGTCCTTGGGTTTTCTTTTCTTTTTGTAATTGTGTTTAAGCATACAAGATCGTGACTGTGCTTGTGTGTGTGTGCATCAGATTAAGAATGTGTTTGTGAGTGTATGTCTGGGCTCTCTTTTGGACTTTTATGTTAGAAATTTCAGCTGAAGAAATAGTTCATTCAAAAATACAGCCAGGCACAAATTAAACTGCCCATTCAAAACTCTTCTTTCTCTTTTCAAAGTGCAAGACAAACGGATGCGTCAAAGGTTGAAAGCATTTCAATAATAACCAAGCTCCTCCGCCCAAACATAGTTAAAAACTATGGTACTCACCCAATCAACCCAGCAAAAGATGCGTGGGACCTTAGGTATCTATGATGTCTGGCAATAACAAAACACCCACCCTCTAATACGGCAGTACTCAAGAAGGCCATGTAGAGGCCTGGAGTTTCAACCAGGCCTTCCTGTAATAGGATACGACCTTCCTATAGGAGGCTGCACACTCACCAGTAATGAACACTCTTAGGCATCAAATGAAACTAAGGACAAAACCTGGAATTCTCTTCCCACATGGTGGAAGTCCCCTTCCCCCTTCCCAAGTGGATGTGATAGACAGTTAAAATAAAAGGAAGTTATAACATGGCTGACATTCTTCTTACATAATACCTGAAATGTCCAAGCCCCACCACACTACTAAGCAGCTGACTATACAGGTCTTCTGGTCTCAAATCTGTGTGACAATCATCACATGAGAATTTTATGAATATTTGAGATGCATTGATAGTGCGGATCTGTAAAGCTAAACGTCTTTGAGATCTGACTCAAATAGGAAAACTGTGTACTCCCTGTCTTCAGTTTTATGGGGATTTCACATGCATTCACACACTTCCACAATGCTCAACCTTCATCTGAAGACAAGAGGAATGGTCTATTCACAGAGAAGGCCAGCGGTAAAGTCAAAATGGATCCAGTTTCCTGCCTACATCCCTGCTCAGTAATGTAACCGCTTGTAAGCATTCCTAAGGGCGACTAGGATACACAAGTCAAAGATGCTTCTCCCAGGATTACAGAGTTGGATTGAGAACTGTAAGTTTGTTTACCTCTCATCCCATTCTTAAGATCACAAACCATAACTGTTAACCCATCAGAAGATGGGCAGCTCTAGCACATATTTAGAGACAATGCCTGCTTCTGCCTAAGACCAAGGTTGTAGATCCAAGTGGCATATAGGGTACGGTTTCCATCTCAGGATACCACATGACTCCCCAGGGATTCTCCTTCTCTGGAAAGCTCTCAAGAGATGTTGTGAGAAGAATATTTTGAGGGTGGAAAACAAGGAAACCGACAAGAGTTGTGTTCTTTCTAATTGTCCTCAGTCTCACTTTTCATCCCATGTATAATGACAAAGTCTCCCAAGCACTGCCAATACCAATTTGTTGATGTTCTTCAGCCACTCAGTCTTGTCTGACTCTTTGTGACTCCATGTACAGCAAGAACCCTGGGTTCCCCTGCCTTTCAAATCACCAGTTTACTCAAACCCATGACTTTTGAGTCAGTGATGCTTTGCAGCCATCTCACCCTCTGGCATTCCCTTCTCGTCCTTCCCTCAATCTTTCCCAGCATCAGTTTCTTCCCAGTGATTTCACTCTAGGCCCTAGATGGTCAATATATTGGCTCTTCATGGTCAGCGTCAGAACTTCCGTGAATAGTCTGAGTTGAACTCCTTCATGCTTGGCTAGTTTGAACTCCATGCTCGCAACGGAACTCTCACACATCTTCTCCAGACCCACTACTGCAAAGCATCGATATTTTGGCACTCAGTTCCTGGGGTCCTGCTCATTCCGCCATACGTTACTCCTGAAAATCAACTTTGCCCATTCGGATCTTTTTCAGTAATCACTCAGCTTATTAACATGGTGTCTAGACTGGTCGTAGCTTTTCATCCAAGTGGCAAGTGCCTTTTCGTTTCGTGGCTGAAGTCACTCCCCGCAGTGTTATCAGAGGTCAAGAAAGTGAAACCTGTCACTGAGTCAACTGTATCCTATTGCTAGATCTCAAAATGTTTGGACCACATTCCATGGTCTTATTTTTAGTGTTCATTGGTTTGTGTTTAGATTGAGTTTTAATCCAGCTTTTCCTGTCACCTCATCAGAAGGCTCTTTAGTCCCTAGTGTTTTTCAGCCATTTGTGTGTTGTCATCTTATAACTAAGGTTATTCACACTTCTCACAGTAATTCTGTTTCCAGCTTCAAATTCTTTCAGCAAGTTATTGTCCATGGTATACTCTGCACAGAAGTCAAATAAGCTGGGTGACAATATATAGCCTCGATGTATTTCCTTCCCTATTTTGTACCAGTCCGTTGTTCCTTCTCCAGTTCCAACTGTTGTTTCTTGACCTGCGTGCACCTTTCCCAGGAAACAGGTATGGTGGTCTTATATTCTTATCTCTTTAAGAATTTTCCACAGTTTGTTGTGACCCACACAGTCTAAGGGCTTCCCCTGTGATTCAGATGGTGAAGCGTCTGCCTGCAATGGGGGAGGCCCAAGTTTGATCGCCGGGTCTGGAAGATCCCCTGGAGAAAGAAATGGTAGGCTACAGTCCATGGGGTCGCAAAGCGTCAGACACAAATGAATGACCTCACTTTCACATGCAGTCTAAGCCATTAACAGAGACAATAAAGGAGACGTAAATGACTTTATGAAACACCCTTGCTTTTTCTATGATCCAGACTCCAATTAAGGTTTACCTATTAAGATTAAATGACTAACTACACCTGCCTGCTCGCTCTCTCTCTGTTTCAAGTTGTTGCTGCTACTGCTGCTAAGTCGCTTCAGTCGTGTCCGACCCTGTGCGACCCCAGAGACGGCAGCGTACCGGGCTCTTCCGTCCCTGGGATTCTGCAGGCAAGAACACTGGAGTGGGTTGCCATTTCCTGCTCCAATACATTTAAGTGAAAATCGAAAGTGAAGTCACCCAGTTGTGTCCGACTCTTCACGACCCCATGGACTGAAGCCTACCAGGCTCCTACGCCCATGGGATTTTCCAGGCAAGAGTACTGGAGTGAGATGCCATTGCCTTCTCCATTTTTCAAGCTATCATCTACCAACTGTTACATTCCTGGGCACTTGCCATCTTCTTGCGGGCTCTCCTGGTGGCTCAGTTGGCAAAGCAACTGCCTGCAATCTGGAGACCTGGGTTCACTCCCTGGGTCACGAAGATCTCCTGCAGAAGGAAATGGGAACCCACACCAGTACGCTTGCCTGGAAAGTTAGTATTAAATTATGACCATGCCCATCTCTGACCTTTGACACCCACTTGAAACAGTTAAGTTTCCAGAGCAGAAATAAGGAATCTGTGCTCCGGGAAAATGTCGGGACAATTTGACAAATAGCTAGATATTTTCAGGAACGGACTTTTTGAGCCCAATATCTGTATCATCTTTTATCTGGAAAGGAACTATGTTTCCTCAAACTGATGACAATTCCTCATTAGCAGAAATTTCAGGAAAAATAACTCGGCTTATCTGCATGTTCGAAGTCAATGTTGTACCAGTTATGTGTGTATGCACGAAAGCTCCCATTAAACAGATAAATTCACATCAACTAAAGTTTGTTGCTTTACTGGCATGCATAAATGAATTGCAGAGCCTGCCTAGAAAGAAAATCAGAAGTTCTGATTGGGCAGATAATAAGAAGACGTTGAGAGCAACTCTCTTCATGGGGGCATCACAAATAATACTTCTATAAAGGCAACAGTTCCCCGAGCGCATCCAATGAATATTAGCAGAAGACCTTGCTCAACCTTATGGGAACAAGACATAACTGGGAAGAATGGAAGGAAGATGGGAGAAGGAGGATGAGAGGAATAGAACCAAACCTGTGTCTTGTGGTGGGAGATGGAGAAGCAGGGGATAGACTGAGGATTCAGGTAAGTCACCTCAGTAAACTTAAATTACTTTTGACTGAAAGGAAGCAAGGTGAAGAAGCTGATGAAATATAGCTTGTCTAGAGTGAGAATCAAACAGAGAATGTGTGGTGTGGTCCTACATGTCCCAAACGGCTATGCAGGTCAACCAGTGTTCATAGGGCCTGGAAGATGAAACGTGGGGTTAGAAAGCCAACCTGGGAGTGAACTGCGTTTGACTACGTAGAGATGGAGTGATGGATCTGGGATGTCAAAGTGCATAGGAAGGAATGCTTTTTGAAAAATCCCAAACTGACAGAGAAGTGGGACCTTAGGGTTCAGTCACACAGAGGAGGTAACACCATTGAATCCTCCCCCTCCCCACCCCCACCCTTTCCCACAAGCTGAGACCTACTATCAGGCAATAGAAAACAACTAGCTAGAACTAACACTCATGCTTCTGCCACCACAGGCTAGAAAACGATCCCAGTAGGGCCATAAATTTTCTGCCTGTGGTTGCAGACTCTTTGTCTATGGCATACAAAAGGGACAATAGATTTCCAATGAATGCAAATATTCAGGCTCTGGCAGCACTAAAAGCAAATAGGAGTTATCCCAGATTAGAGTCTGACCTGTCCCTACTGAAGATCCAAAGTTATTTCTGCCCTCGTTTGGGCACGCTTTCTCAAGAGGTGGAGCTGTGCTGTGGCTCGTGTTCAGGACCAGAACACTGACAGCAGGGACTCTAATAACATTCATTATACTGACCATGTTTTGCTATGCTGTGTGGCTGGTTCACTCGTTTTCTCACTTGTAGGCTTTCTCATTATTCTTGATTATTTACTGTTTTAAGATTGTTTACATCATATATTTATTTTTTTATTGTTTTAATAAATTTATTTATTTTAGTTCGGGGCTAATTACTTTACAATATTGTAATAGTTTTTGCCATACATTGACATGAATCAGCCATGGGTTTACATGTGTTCCCCTTCCTGGACCGCCCACCCGCCTCCCTCCCCATCCCATGCCTCTGGGTCATCCCATTGCCCTGGCCCTGAGCCCTTGTCTCATGCATCGAACATGGAATGGTGTTCTGTTTCACATATGATAATATACATGTTTCAATGCTATTCTCCCAGAACATCCCACCCTCGCCTTCTCCCTCAGAGTCCATAAAATTGTTCTATGCATCTGTGTCTCTTATTCTGTCTCGCATATAGGGTTATCGTTACCATCTTTCAAATTCCATATCATTTCACACCAGTCAGAATGGCTGCTATCCAAAAGTCTACAAGCAATAAATGCTGGAGAGGGTGTGGAGAAAAGGGAACCCTCTTACACTGTTGGTGGGAATGCAAACTAGTACAGCCACTATGGAGAACAGTGTGGAGATTCCTTAAAAAACTGGGAATAGAACTGCCATATGACCCAGCAATCCCACTGCTGGGCATATACACCGAGGAAACCAGAATTGAAAGAGACGCGTGTACCCCAATGTTCATCACAGCACTGTTTACAATAGCCAGGACATGGAAGCAACCTAGATGTCCATCAGCAGACGAATGGATAAGGCAGCTGTGGTACATATACACAATGGAATATTACCCAGCCATTAAAAAAAATACATTTGAATCGGTTCTACTGAGATGGATGAAACTGGAGCCCATTATACAGAGTGAAGGAAGCCAGAAAGAAAAACAACAATACAGTATACTAATGCATATATTTATTTTTTGTATGTATATAACATGTACTTTGTTTTCCTGAATACATTTGAATCGGTTCTACTGAGATGGGTGAAACTGGAGCCCATTATACACAGTGAAGTAAGCTAGAAAGAAAAACAACAATACAGTATACTAATGCATATATTTATTTTTTGTATGTACATAACCTGTACTTTGTTTTCCTGCTTTCTGTGCCTTTTGTTGATGTCGTTTCTTGTCATGTTTGTTTTAATAGGTATATATTTCTATGTTAACTGTGATTTTCTGTTGTTCTGTGGGAAAGCTCTTGTCATTTTTGTCAGATTTCTTTCTTTATTTTTTACGTGGCACTCTGCTCTAGTGTTGTTTTATGTCTTGCAAGTTATTCGCTTAGTTGTATTATTGGTTCTGTGTTCTTCCCTATTGTGATTTTTGCTTGTGTTATTTTCTTTTTTTGTTATTATTATTTTTTTCTTTGATTTTGGTTTCTTACAATTTGTCTGACTTCCTTTGTTTCCTCTGTCTAATCTTTTACTATGTGATCTTGGTTCTCTGACCAGAAGTTGGGCCTGTTCTTCTAGAGTTTCAGCACCATATCGAAGACCATAGAGTACCCGAGAATTCCTGGTTCCAGCGAATATTAATTGGTGAGAGTGTCTATGAAGGCTTCTATCACAAACTAAGAACCAATTCCACTCAAAAGGCTATATTATCCAGAGCTGATGCCTCATGCCACACAAAAAAGCAGAACAGAAACACAAGCCATATCATCCACAGATGGACTGCCTAAAGTCAGACTAAACCCGTACATACCTGCAAAAGATACCACCGTGAGAGAGAGAAGTGTCAGCTGTGGAATATAGATGCCAGAGAATATAGTTGCCAGTCCCTCCCCCTCCAAGGACACAGAAACCACTGCACCAAACTTATCCAGTCAGGGTGCATTTGGAAGCAAGAACTGCAACCCTGCACCCTGGGAAGAAAAGACCATTAACATAGTAAGATAAACAAATGTGAAGAAAGTCAAGTACGTTGCAGGCAAAGAAACAATGTTAAAACACATGAGACATAATTAAAGAGGAAATAGGAATTGTCACTGAAAAAGAATTGAGAGGAACGATAGTAAAGATGATCAAACATCTCAGAAAATAAATGTAAATCATTCAAGAAACATTTAAGAAGGGTGTGTGAATGATAGCACAATAACTGCTGTATGTGTGCTGTAGGCTCATCCATGCCTTTGTACAGCAGAAGCCAGAACAACATTGGAAAATAATTATCTTCCAAATTAAAAACGAAGTAGTAAAAGAAAAACAGACTTTAAATAACACAACAGACCTGGCAATTCAACTGAAACTTAAGTAGATTTCTTCAAAAAACCAGCAGAAGGCAGTTCCTTTTCAAGGGCAAATGAAATATGTCCGGATAAATCAGAAACCGGATCACAAATCAGGCCTTGGCAAATTTAAGTTAATCAAAATTTTATCAAGCTTTTTTTTTTTTTTTTTACTGCAATATATGTTACGATTTGAATGTCAGTCATGGTGTGTGGTGGGGACAAAACAAAAAGAAACAAACAAAAATATAAATAACAAAGACAAAACAAACAAACACACAAACACCTGAATACATTCAGTCTCATGCATATACCTCTTCATGGCCAAGAAATACACGAAAAATCAGACAGAAAAAAAAAATATATATATATATATATATATTCATAGAAACAAATGACAATAAAAATGCGATTGCATAAAACCTATGAAACAGGATAAAACACTAAAAGAGTAAATATTATAAGAAAGGAATGTCTCAAGTAATCAACCTAACAGTACAACTGAGACAATTAGAGAAAGAAGAAGAAACAGAAAACCCAAATTAGTTTCGGGGAAAAAAAGAGTCACTGAGACTAGAACAGGAAAACAAAAGAAAAAATATAAACAATAGCAAAGATCAATAATGCTAAAAGGGAGCTCTTGGAGAGCATAAAGAAAATACATAAATCATGAGCCAGACTCATCAACAAAAAAAGGGAGAACACTCTAATCAATAAAGTTAGACATGAGAAAGGAGACATTATAACCGATACTACAGAACATCAAAGGATCATAAGAGACTACAACAAACAAGTTTAAGCCAATAAAATGTAGAATCTGGAAGCCACAGACTAATTCTTCGGAACTCAAGTAAGATGAAACATAAAATATGAACACAGCATTACAAGCTCTAATATTGAAACTGTTATAAAAAATTTTCCAGTTAACAAACTCAAGGTCCAGATGGTGTCACAGATAAATTGTATGAACCATTAAGAGAAATGTTAACACATACACTTCTAAAACTCTTCCAAAATACTACAGTGGTAGGAAAATGCACAAACTCATCCTACGAGTACAGCATCACCCTGATAGAAGACCCAGAGGTAACACAGAAAAGGAAAATTATAGGCCACTATCACACAGTTGAACATAGATGCAAACATCCTCAACAAAATACTCCCAAGAAGAATCCAACAGCACATTAAAAGTATCCAACAGCTTAATTAAGTGAGGTTTTCCCCAGTATGCAAACATCCTCCAGGATCTGCGTATCAATCCATCAGATACACCATAACAAATTGAAGGATTAAAACCATATGATCACCTCAATAGATGCTGAAAAATCTTGGATGAAATTCAAAAATCATGTGTGATAAAAAACTCTCCCGAAACTGAGCATAGCAAAAATTACCTCAACATAATAAAGGCACACAGATCAAAACTACAATGAAGTATCATATCACACCATCGAGCATGGTGATCATTATAAAATCGACAACAGGGTACTTGGCTAGTGGTCCAGAAGCTAAGACAGCATGATCCTAAATCAAGGGTTCCATGTTTGATCCCTGGTCACGAAATTAGATTCCACATGCAGCAATTAAACCCTGATGTAAAGAAATGAAGAAGTAAATGTGTGTGTGTGTATGCATTCATATTCATAAATTAACAAATATGTGTTTACACTATACTATACATTCATAATATAGATGTTACATAAAAATAATTATATTATAAATTAACAAGTATATACACAAACACACACACACACAAATATAAATCTTAAAACAATAAATGAAGGATATGATGTGGAAGAAAGGGAACCCTTCACAGCGTTGTTAGGAATGTAAATAAATACTGACATGATACCGCAGAGTATGAAAGTTCTTTAGAAAACTAGCAATAAAACTACCATATGACCCCCAAATCACATTATTAGACATATACCCAAATGAAACCACCTTTGAAGAAAAAAGGTGTATCCCAGTATCCATTTCAATACCATTTACAGTAGACAAGTTATGTAAGCAATCTGGGTGTCCATTTACTGAAGAATGGATAAAGAAGTTATGGCACATGCTCAGGATGGAAACTTTCTCGTGCACAAAAAGGAAAAAAAAACCAATGGATTATTTCTAGAGATATGGATGAATCTAGAGCCTATTATACAGAGTGAAGTAATTCAGAAAGCAGAAGTCCAATATTGTAGATTAATGCATATATGTGGAATCTAGAAAACTGGTTCTGAAGAATCTATTTGAAGGGTGGGAAAAGAAATGCAGAGGTAAAGAACAGACTTGGACACAGAAGTGGAAGGAGATAGTGGAATGGATCGAGCAAGATGCCCAGGCATATGTATAATACCAAGTATGAAGTAGTTAGCCAGTGAGAGGCTCCTCCTCAGGACTCTGGGGTGCCCTAGGGAAGTGGATTGTGGAGTAGGAGAGGAGGCTTAAGAGCAGGTGGGAGGGCTTCTCAAAAGGGAGGCTCATGCATATATACTGATAGATGATTTACATTGTTGTACAGCAGAAAGTACCAGACATTGTAAAGCAATCGCACTCCAATTTCAACTTGTTTCTTAAATTGGAAAATGGATGTCAGTCCTTGGCCAACTTGGGCAAGTAGCAAGAAATGCATCACAGTGCATAAGTCAAGTATAATGTGTACCAGTGCATATGTCAAGTAAAATCTGCACCAAAGACTGCTTTCGTATGTATAGACAAAACATAAAGCAAAAACTTAACAATTTAGAGCTAACCTAGCCAGAATAAACTCAGACTCTAGACATAAGTGTTCCTCACTTCATTTGATTGGCAATGTTTCTCAAAGGAAAGAGCGGTTACCAAATGATGTCAACAATTTATAGAAACACAAATTCCTTCATGTTTTAGTACACAATAGTAAACCTTTGACATTCAGAACTATCCTAAGTAGGAAATTATAAATGTAGTTTGAAAGTTTGAAATGCTGTACAAGGATCACTTCTTTTTTAAATCCTGGAATCTGTGTGACTGACTGGGAAAAATGCATAGCCTAAAATTTGAGAATTTTGTTTTATTCATCTAGACTTTAGTCCTGAGGAGGATTTACTCCTGACGAGCAACTTCTCAAGTATTTCTGAAAGACCATTCTGAAGAGGGAATGGAAGTGCCAGGGTGTATAAAAGTTTCACAATGATCATGGAGGCAGCATGTTCATATATTGTGGTTAATTAAAGAAAACTGGACATCTCAAGTTAATGGGTTTAGCATGATTCTACCTATGGCAAGATGCAGGAATCTGGGCTTCTTGAGATAATTTCTTCAATAGGCACTATAACTAGGGCCAGTGTCCTGTTCTTTTCTGTGTCAGAGTCACTTCTGGCAGCACAATTGGTGGCAGCTGTGGTAATTGAAGGCTTGATGATGGGCGGCCTGACTTCATCCAGAGTCCTCTCAGGGCTCACATTCAGGGATGGCTGCAATGGCTTATGACTTGATGACTGCAACATCCTTTGGTTACTGATAAGGCTGACAGCATACTTAGTTCACAGTGTGCTCTACTTTCTACACCCTCAGAAAATGTTACTGTTTGTAGTAGAGTCATATACCCCAAGACAAGCTGACTGTGGGCTTTTACCTCAACAGGACCTAAAGTGGCCTTAATATAATGAGAAAAGAGTTAATACAGGTTAATGCAAGTCCCAACGAGATAGGAAAGAGAAAGGGACATCAAATTTTCAAGAACATGGCTAGAAACTCTTCCCGATCAAGGAAGAGTAAACAGGGGAGGTTTGTGGTGCTTTCCAAACACATATGTTTATATATATAAAGATATGTATATATATATATATATCTTCACTGATGTATACGCATAGACATGTTTATGTATACTATGCATATATGCATCTCTACTCATATGTGCATGTATATATCTATATCTATATATAGATAAATATATATGTATGTATACACATAGTTATATATCTATGTATATCTGAATATTCTCTAGAATATTCTCAAGCATAGCTTTAATATTAAGGCATAAAACAATTAAATTTTAAATTGTACCACCTATATTCTCTGACTACCAAGACATGGAGCTAAAGCTCAAAAATGGCATACATTTTTGCAAATGTGTCATTTGTGGAATATTTTAGAAGGCATTTCTAAGGAATGGTTGAGTCAATGCCTGAGTCACAAGGGAAATTAGAAAAATAATCTGAGACAAATGAAAGAGAAACCACAACATACCAGATCATTGGATACAGCAAAAGTTCATACCTGTAGTAAATACTTACAGTGAAATATACATTGATACCTATAACAGCAAAAGTATATACCTATACCTTAAGAATACATATATATATGTATATAGATATATACGCATATGAATATAGATATATGTATATATATATATGTGTGTGTGTGTGTTTGTATTTATATATGTGTATATACATAAGTATGTATGTGTATGTATGTATATATATATATATATAAAATATATTTATCACTAATTATTTTCCAGTTGTCACTAGTGATAAACAACCTAGCTTCTAATGCAGAAGTCATAAGAGGCACAGCTTCAATCCCTGGCTTGGGAAGATGTTCTGGAGGAAGGCATGGAAACCCACTCTTGTGTACGCACCATGAGAATCTGATGGATTGAGGGATACCCATGTGCGATAGGCTGTGTGCCAAAGAGAGTCAGACAGGAGCGTAGGAACTTAGCGCATGAATATCACTGTCACTGATTGCTAATATATATAGGACACATATATAGGACACTTCTGCCTTTCATACATTGTTATTGACATGCTCAGAAAATTAATCAGTATAAGACATCAAAAATTATCTGATTCTAAATGTTTATTTATGGTTAATGATTTCGAATTCAACCTCCATTTAATGAATCTATTCAGAATTTTCAGTTTTTAATCACTCTGTTCTTTTAGCCATTCGACTGTTTCACATAACTTAAGTCTTCTCCTGGCATAAATATGTGTCCATATTACCTAACAATTGTCTTTATTTAGTATGATTACATTGCAATGGGATCTTTTTCATTCTCATTTCAATAACTGGATCTTCTCTCATTTTGTTTGCTCAGTTTACCTAATATCTTCCATTTTATTTATTTTGTTTTTGTTGATTTTTCTCTATTTTTGAAATATGTACATAATTTTATTCCCATACTAGGCTTCATTCTTTTCCTCTTTCACCTTGCTGTGAGTTTTGATTTGTCCCCCCCCAGTTTCTGTAGGAGGCAGATATTAGCTTCTTCTCAGGTTTGCAGAGCTTCCATTTTAATGTGTATATATATCTGATGTGTCTGATGATCTGGGTAAGTTGCGTTTTCATTTTCATTCACCACAGTGTATTTTCTAATTTGCCCTGTGACTTATTCTTTCAAACTTTGGTCCCTTAGGGATATGTGGTTTAATTTTCCACACAATACAATTTCCAACTTTTTTCCCATGCTGATTTATACTGATTTCAACTTACATTTATTGGATGTCAGAAAACATATTTTGTATGATTTAAATTATTAAGGACTATTTTAAGGCTTAAGGTAAAACCTATTCTCGAAAATATTCTGGAGAATATTCTAATTGAACATGGGAGGGTTGTGTATTCTTCTGTTCTTGTTAGAAGGAATGATCTGCTCAGTGTGTTAAGTCCTCTTGGTTTATATGGTCATTTAGATTCTCTCTTCCCTCAGTGGTCTTATGTTCTTCTACTGTTATTTAGATGTTTATTTTTGGACTAATCTAAATGCTCAGTTCAGTTCAGTTCAGCCACTCAGTCGTATCCAACTCTTTGCGACCCCGTGAATCACAACACGCCAGGCTTCCCTGTCTATCACCAACTCCCAGAGTTTACCCAACTCATGACCATCGAGTCAGTGATGCCATGCAGCCATCTCATCCTCTGTCATCCCCTTCTCCTCCTGCCCCCAATCCTTCCCAGTGTCAGGGACTTTTCCAATGAATCAACTCTTTGCATGAGGTGGTCAAATCATTGGAGTTTCAGCTTCAACATCTGTCCTTCTAATGAACACCTAGGATTGATCTCCTTCAGGATGAACTGATTGGATCTCGTTGTAGTCCAAGTGACTCTCAAGAGTCTTCTTCAACACCACAGTTCAAAAATATTTCAAAAAAATACTTATGGCTAGAGATCTGCAATTTTTACACTTCATGATAGCCAAAAGGCTGAGACAATATTCAAACATTTTTAATGTTTGATTCGGGTACCTGGAACTCTTTGATGAGGTGAGCATATGCTGTATTGGATCATTAATATGAAGGGTAATATGACAAAATATATAATTAATATTGTATAATCATGTTTAATATCATTTGTCTCAAAACATTTTTAATTAAAAGACCTATGTGTCTACAATTAGTATTGCCACTAGGGCCCTTTATTGTTTATTGCTTGGATAAAATTTTCCTTGCAAACTCATTCTTAAAATGTATTCAATTCTAAGATTTGTCTCTTTCAGAGCCTATAGTTGTCATATTAAAAAAAAATTACACCATCTTCTATTATACCACATTAATGGTTATTTGTTACTACTTTAATTAAATATATTTTAGAGTGATTTTAAGAAGTAATTCTAGAGACTTTGATTGTCATTATTCAGTCACTATGTTGTCTCCAACTCTTTTGTGACTCCATGGACTGTAGCACAATAGGCCTCCCTGTCTTTCACTCTCTCCCAGAGTTTGTTCAAACACATGTGGCCATTGTATTGCTGATACCGTCCAACCATCTCATCTTCTATTCCTCCCTTCTGCTCCTGTCATCAGTCTTTCCAAGCATCATGGTCTTTTCCAGTGAGTTTGCTCTTTGCATCAGTTGGCCACAATGGTGACGTTTCAGCTTCATCATTAGTCCTTCAAGTGAATACTCAGGGGTAATCTCCCTTAACATTGATTGGCTTCATCTGCTTGCAGTTCAAGGGACCCCTAAGGGTCTTCTACAGCAGTACAGTTGGGAGGCATCAATTCTTCATCTCTCAGGCTTCTTTACACTCCAGCGCTCACATCAGCACATGACTACTGGATAAACAATAGGGGTTTATGAAGTGGGGAACTTTGTTAGTTACGTGAATGTCTCTTCTTTTTAATGCAATATCTAGGTTTACATAGCTTTTCTTCCAAGAAGGAAGTGTCTTTTAATTTGATGACTGCAGTCACCATTCACAGTGATTTTAGAGCCCAGGAAAATTAAGTCTGTCACTGATTCCAGGTTTCACCCTTCTCTTTGCCAAGTAGTAATGGGACAATATGCGGTGATCTTAGTTTTTTGAATGTCAAAGTTTCAGCAAGGTATTTCACCCTCCTCATTCAAACTCAAGAGGCTGTTTACTCCCTCTTCAATTTTCTTTTTAGAGTGGTACTGTCTGTATATCAGATTGGTGAGGTTTCTGCCAGCTACCTTGATTCCAGTTTGTGATCCATCCAGCCTGATATTTTGTATAGTATTCTCTGCATATATATTTCATATAAACAGAATCTAAAGCTTAAG
Organism: Giraffa tippelskirchi; assembly: GCF_054371585.1. NCBI lineage: Eukaryota > Metazoa > Chordata > Mammalia > Artiodactyla > Giraffidae > Giraffa > Giraffa tippelskirchi. The sequence continues at coordinate 15,648,659 of NC_137290.1, forward strand.
CACACTCCTTTCTCAGTTTTGAACTAGCCAATTGTTCCATGTCTGTTCAAGCTCTTGTGTCTTGACCCAAGTACACATTTCTCATGTTAAGAAGGTCTGATAATAATCACAGTCCATTGTGATCCACAGTCAATGGCGTTAGTGCAGTCAATGAGGCAGATGCAATTTTTTTCCTGAAATTTCCTTGCCTACTCTAGGATCCAGTGAATGTTGGAATTTTTTTTGCCTGGTTCATCTAGCTTTTCCAAATCTAGGTTGCACATCTGCAAATTATTGGTTCATGTACTGCTGGAGGATGTTGAGTATTATGTTACTAATACATGAAACAAGCACAATTGTATGGTAGTTTGAACATACTTTGGCATTGTCCTTTGTTATTGGAATTAAAACTGACCTATTCCACACTCGTTGCCAATGATGAATTTTCCAAACCTGATGACATATGAAGTAAGTGGCCGATTTAACAGTTTTGTGGTAATGAATTCTCACAGCTTTTGGTTCCAATGTTGATTTATCCTTCATATCTGAATGTCATCCTTATTAGATTTAGGTTTGACTCTTTCATCACTTTAAGTATGTGAAACTATTTTGTCCTGGTGTGAAGAGGAAAGAGCAGCTGGTATCCTTATGTGAATCTACCTGTATGTTATTTATTTGTTTTCCCTTGTGGCCTTGATGTTTACTTCTTGTGTTTCTTTTTCTTAGTTTAATAAATATGCCTTGTGGATTGTTTCAAGTTGAGTATATCATCTTTTAGATATTCTGGGATATTGGGACATAGAGAAATATCTTTCCCCCATCTAAGGGAGGTTTTCAAATTTTATCTCAAAAATTTCCTCAAAGCAGTTATTTTTCTTTCTTGCTTATTTGTTTTGATGTTCTCCATCCAGACAGCTCTGAATCTAATGGTGGGACATTTAACATTGTTCCAGAAGTCTCAGAGATTTCCCTCACTGCTTTCATTTCTCCCACTCTATTTCATTGATTTCTACCATTCTACCTTCCATCTAGCTAGTCCTTTCTGCTCTCTGTTCTTCTACTGTCATTCCCAGCAGAGCATTTGTTTTCATCTCTGTTTCCTTCGATGATTACTGATTGATACTTTATTTCTTCTGTATCCTTGTTAAATATTCTTAGATCTTCTCAATCCATGTGTTCAGTGTATTTACAGGCAACTCCACTTGTTTTTCTAGATTTTAGGTCATCCTTACAATTATTATTCTGATTTTTTTTTCAGGAAGAATTCCTTCTCTTTTATTTATTTATGTATTTATTTTATTTGTTTATTTTGGTTTGGTGGTGCTTTATCATGGACCTTCACCTTCTGCATATTTTTCATTCTTTCATTCTGCTTAGATTGCTGTGGTCAGGGTCCCTTTTCTGCAGGCTGGAGGGTTTTGGCTACTCGTTGTTGTGCAGTCTGCTGCTGTGTTTGGGGTTCGCCCCAGTGACTTGTCAATATTTAATGAATTGGGAAATGCGTGTCTGTGCTCTGGTGAGTGGAGCTGTATCTCCTCTCTCTGGACTGCAATGAGACGTTCAATAATGTGTTTTGGTTCTCTTTGTGTTTGGTATGGCTTTGGACAGCCCAGTTTTTTAGAGTACTGGAATGGGTTGCCATTTCCTTCTCCAGGGGATCTTCCCCACTTGAGGATCAAACCCAGGTCTCCTGCATTGCAGGCAGATGCTTTATTCTCTGAGCCACCAGGGAAGCCCCCCAGTTTTTAATATTCATTGTTCTGTTCCTGCTTTCCTGGAGATTAGGTGTGGGATCTCTTGCATTGAACTTGCTGGCTTGTGTATTTATTTTGGTTTCCATGTAGGCATGGATACTTTTGGGTGTGTGATTGTCTCTTAATGTTCCTTGGTAACAGGGGTCTGACGATGAACACAGTTCTGGAATTGATATCTTCATCTTAGCTTTCAGTTCCCTGTTACACTAACATCAAGAATTCTACATCCACACAGCACAAAAGATCAAACCCCAAGCTTAATTGTTAAACAGCTCTCCACACCCAGAAAGAGCCAAAGGGATTCAGAGTCATGAAGAGAAGAAAAAATAGACGTGGGAGATGTAGGTGCCTAGGAGGAGAAAAGGAAAAGTCAAAATAGGAGAGACAGACGACTCAGGAGTTAAATCCCTAAGTGAAAATAGATTCCAAATATTAGATTCCTAACACATTTCAACAAGCAAAATTAAAAACCTATAATAGAGATTAGACTCCTCTAAATATTGTAAAACTTATGGATCCAAAATCATTTTCAAAGATAGTATATATATATATATACATTTTCATTTTTTAGATAGGAGATAGTAGTTCATAGAAATGAAATAAAGTAATTCCAAAGAATAGCAAGGAGAGATAAGAAAGCCGTCCTCCGTGATCAATGCAAAGAAATAGAGGAAAACAACATATTGGGAAAAACTAGAGATGGCATCAAGAAAATTAGAGATACCAAGGGAACATTTCATGCAAAGATGGGCTCAATAAAGGACAGAAATTGTATGGACCTAACAGAAGCAGAACATATTAAGAAGAGGTGGCAAGAATACACAGAAGAACTGTACAAAAAAGATCTTCACGACCCAGATAACCATGATGATGTGATCACTCACCTAGAGACAGGCATCCTGGAATGTGAAGTCAAGTGGGCCTTAGAAAAGATCACTATGAACAAAGCTAGTGGAGGTGATGGAATTCCAGTTGAGCTATTTCAAATCCTGAAAGATGATGCTGTGAAAGTGCTACACTCAATATGCCAGCAAACTTGGAAAACACAGCAGTGGCCACAGGACTGGAAAAGTTCAGTTTTCGTTCCAATCCCAAAGAAAGGCAATGCCAAAGATTGCTCACACTACTGTACAATTGCACTCATCTCACATGCTAGTAAAGTAGTGCTCAAATTCTCCAAGCCAGGCTTCAGCAATATGTGAACAGTGAACTTCCAGGTGTTCAGGCTGGTTTTAGAAAAGGCAGAGGAACCAGAGATCAAATTGCCAACATGCGCTGGATCGTCAAAAAAGCAACAGAGTTCCAGACAAACATCTATTTCTGCTTTATTGTCAATGCCAAAGCCTTTGACTGCGTGGAACACAATAAACTGTGGACAATTCTGAAAGAGATGGGCATACCAGACCATCTGACCTGTTTCTTGAGAAACCTGTATGCAGGTCAGGAAGCAACAGTTAGAACTGGACATGGAACAACAGACTGGCTCCAAATAGGAAAAGGAGTACGTCAAGGCTGTATATTGTCTTCCTGCTTATTTAACTTCTCTGCAGAGTACATCATGAGAAACGCTGGGCTGGAAGAAACACAAGCTGGAATCAAGATTACTGGGAAAAATATCAATAATCCCATATATGCAGATGACACCACCCTTATAGCAGAAAGTGAAGAAGAACTAAAAAGCCTCTTCGTGACAGTGAAAGAGGAGAGAGAAAAAGGTGGCTTAAAGCTAAACGTTCAGAAAACGAAGATCATGGCATCTGGTCCAATCATTTCATGGGAAATAGATGGGGAAACAGTGAAAACAGTGTCAGACTTTATTTTGGGGGGTTTCAAAAACACTGCTGATGGTGATTGCAGCCATGAAATTAAAAGAAGCTTACTCCTTGGAAGGAAGGTTATGACCAACATGTATAGCATATTTAAAAAGGAGAGACATTACTTTGACAACAAAGGTTCATTTAGTCAAGGCTATGGTTTTTCCAGTGGTCATGTGAAAGTTGGACGGTAAAGAAAGCTGAGCACCGCAGAATTGATGCTTTTGAACTGTGGTGTTGGAGAAGACTCTTGAGAGTCCCTTGGACTACAAGGAGAACCAATCAATCCATCCTAAAGGAGATCAGTCCTGGGTGTTCATTGGAAGGACAGATGTTGAAGCTGAAACTCCAATACTTTGGCCACCTCATGCGAAGGGTTGACTCATTGGACAAGACCCTAATGCTGGGTAGGAGGAGAAGGGGACGACAGAGGATGAGATGGTTGGATGGCATCACTGACTCGATGGACAAGGGTTTGGGTAGAATTGGGATTTGGAGAAGGACAGAGAGGCCTGGCCTGCTGCAATTCACGGGGTTGTAAAGAGTCGGACACGACTAGGGAGTGAACTGAACTGAACTGAACTGAACTGAACTGATTGAGGTGATCATATGGTTTTAATCCTTCAATTTGTTATGGTGTATCTGATGGATTGATACGCAGATCCTGGAGGATGTTTGCATATTGGGGAAAACCTCACTTAATTAAGCTGTTGGATACTTTTAATGTGCTGTTGGATTCTTCTTGGGAGTATTTTGTTGAGGATGTTTGCATCTATGTTCAACTGTGTGATAGTGGCCTATAATTTTCCTTTTCTGTGTTACCTCTGGGTCTTCTATCAGGGTGATGCTGTACTCGTAGGATGAGTTTGTGCATTTTCCTACCACTGTAGTATTTTGGAAGAGTTTTAGAAGTGTATGTGTTAACATTTCTCTTAATGGTTCATACAATTTATCTGTGACACCATCTGGACCTTGAGTTTGTTAACTGGAAAATTTTTTATAACAGTTTCAATATTAGAGCTTGTAATGCTGTGTTCATATTTTATGTTTCATCTTACTTGAGTTCCGAAGAATTAGTCTGTGGCTTCCAGATTCTACATTTTATTGGCTTAAACTTGTTTGTTGTAGTCTCTTATGATCCTTTGATGTTTCTGTGGTATCGGTTATAATGTCTCCTTTCTCATGTCTAACTTTATTGATTAGAGTGTTCTCCCTTTTTTTGTTGATGAGTCTGGCTCATGATTTATGTATTTTCTTTATGCTCTCCAAGAGCTCCCTTTTAGCATTATTGATCTTTGCTATTGTTTACATTTTTTCTCTTGTTTTCCTGTTCTAGTCTCAGTGACTTTTTTTTTTTTTCCCAAAACTAATTTGGGTTTTCTGTTTCTTCTTCTTTCTCTAATTGTCTCAGTTGTACTGTTAGGTTGATTACTTGAGACATTCCTTTCTTATAATATTTACTCTTTTAGTGTTTTATCCTGTTTCATAGGTTTTATGCAATCGCATTTTTATTGTCATTTGTTTCTATGAATATATAAATATATATATATATATATATTTTTTTTTTCTGCCTGATTTTTCGTGTATTTCTTGGCCATGAAGAGGTATATGCATGAGACTGAATGTAATCAGGTGTTTGTTTGTTTGTTTGTTTTGTCTTTGTTATTTATATTTTTGTTTGTTTCTTTTTGTTTTGTCCCCACCACACACCATGACTGACATTCAAATCGTAACATATATTGCAGTAAAAAAAAAAAAAAAAAAAAGCTTGATAAAATTTTGATTAACTTAAATTTGCCAAGGCCTGATTTGTGATCCGGTTTCTGATTTATCCGGACATATTTCATTTGCCCTTGAAAAGGAACTGCCTTCTGCTGGTTTTTTGAAGAAATCTACTTAAGTTTCAGTTGAATTGCCAGGTCTGTTGTGTTATTTAAAGTCTGTTTTTCTTTTACTACTTCGTTTTTAATTTGGAAGATAATTATTTTCCAATGTTGTTCTGGCTTCTGCTGTACAAAGGCATGGATGAGCCTACAGCACACATACAGCAGTTATTGTGCTATCATTCACACACCCTTCTTAAATGTTTCTTGCATGATTTACATTTATTTTCTGAGATGTTTGATCATCTTTACTATCGTTCCTCTCAATTCTTTTTCAGTGACAATTCCTATTTCCTCTTTAATTATGTCTCATGTGTTTTAACATTGTTTCTTTGCCTGCAACGTACTTGACTTTCTTCACATTTGTTTATCTTACTATGTTAATGGTCTTTTCTTCCCAGGGTGCAGGGTTGCAGTTCTTGCTTCCAAATGCACCCTGACTGGATAAGTTTGGTGCAGTGGTTTCTGTGTCCTTGGAGGGGGAGGGACTGGCAACTATATTCTCTGGCATCTATATTCCACAGCTGACACTTCTCTCTCTCACGGTGGTATCTTTTGCAGGTATGTACGGGTTTAGTCTGACTTTAGGCAGTCCATCTGTGGATGATATGGCTTGTGTTTCTGTTCTGCTTTTTTGTGTGGCATGAGGCATCAGCTCTGGATAATATAGCCTTTTGAGTGGAATTGGTTCTTAGTTTGCGATGGAAGCCTTCATAGACACTCTCACCAATTAATATTCGCTGGAACCAGGAATTCTCTGGTACTCTATGGTCTTCGATATGGTGCTGAAACTCTAGAAGATTGGGCCCAACTTCTGGTCAGAGAACCAAGATCACATAGTAAAAGATTAGACAGAGGAAACAAAGGAAGTCAGACAAATTGTAAGAAACCAAAATCAAAGAAAAAAATAATAATAACAAAAAAAGAAAATAACACAAGCAAAAATCACAATAGGGAAGAACACAGAACCAATAATACAACTAAGCGAATAACTTGCAAGACATAAAACAACACTAGAGCAGAGTGCCACGTAAAAAATAAAGAAAGAGTAATACACCACATTAACAAATTGAAAGAAAAAAACCATATGGTTATCTCAATAGATGCAGAAAAAGCCTTTGACAAAATTCAGCATCCATTTATGATTAAAACCCTCCAGAAAGCAGGAATAGAAGGAACATATCTCAACATAATAAAAGCTATATATGACAAACCCACAGCAAACATTATCCTCAATGGTGAAAAATTGAAAGCGTTTCCCCTAAAGTCAGGAACAAGGCAAGGATGCCCACTTTCACCACTACTATTCAACATAGTTTTGGAAGTTTTGGGCACAGCAATCAGAGCTGAAAAAGAAATAAAAGGAATACAGATAGGAAAAGAAGAAGTAAAACTCTCACTGTTTGCAGATGACATGATCCTCTACATAGAAAACCCTAAAGACTCTACTAGAAAATTACTAGAGTTGATCAATGAATATAGTAAAGTTGCAGGATATAAAATTAACACACAGAAATCCCTTGCATTCCTATACTCCAATAATGAGAAAACAGAAAGAGAAATTAAGGAAACAATAACATTCACCATTGCATCAAAAAGAATAAAATACTTAGGAATATATCTACCTAAAGAAACAAAAGACTTATATATAGAAAACTATAAAACACTGATGAAAGAAATCAAAGAGGACACAAACAGATGGAGAAATATACCGTGTTCATGGATTGGAAGAATTAATATAGTGAAAATGAGTATTCTACCCAAAGCAATCTACAGATTCAGTGCAATCCCTATCAAGCTACCAATGGTATTTTTCACAGAACTAGAACAATTCATCTCACAATTTGTATGGAAATATAAGAAACCTCGAATAGCCAAAGCAATCTTGAGGAAGAAGAATGGAACTGGAGGAATCAACCTGCCTGACTTCAGGCTCTACTACAAAGCCACAGTCATCAAGACAGTATGGTACTGGCACAAAGATAGAAATATAGATCAATGGAACAAAATAGAAAGCCCAGAGATAAACCCACGCACATATGGACACCTTATCTTCGACAAAGGAGGCAAGAATATACAATGGAGAAAAGACAATCTCTTTAACAAGTGGTGCTGGGAAAACTGGTCAACCACTTGTAAAAGAATGAAACTAGAACACTTCCTAACACCGTACACAAAAATAAACTCAAAATGGATTAAAGATCTAAACGTAAGACCAGAAACAATAAAACTCCTAGAGGAAAACATAGGCAAAACACTCTCCGACATAAATCACAGCAGGATCCTCCATGACCCACCTCCCAGAATATTGGAAATAAAAGCAAAAATAAACAAATGGGACCTAATTAAAATTAAAAGCTTTTGCACAACAAAGGAAACTATAAACAAGGTGAAAAGACAGCCTTCAGAATGGGAGAAAAGAATAGCAAATGAAGCAACAGACAAACAATTAATATCAAAAATATACAAGCAACTTCTGCAGCTGAATTCCCGAAAAATAAACGACCCATTCAAAAAATGGGCCAAAGAACTAAACAGACATTTCTCCAAAGAAGACATACAGATGGCTAACAAACACATGAAAAGATGCTCAACATCACTCATTATTAGAGAAATGCAAATCAAAACCACAATGAGGTATCATTTCACACCAGTCAGAATGGCTGCTATCCAAAAGTCTACAAGCAATAAATGCTGGAGAGGGTGTGGAGAAAAGGGAACCCTCTTGCACTGTTGGTGGGAATGCAAACTAGTACAGCCACTATGGAGAACAGTGTGGAGATTCCTTAAAAAACTGGGAATAGAACTGCCATATGACCCAGCAATCCCACTGCTGGGCATATACACCGAGGAGACCAGAATTGAAAGAGACGCGTGTACCCCAATATTCATCGCAGCACTGTTTACAATAGCCAGGACATGGAAGCAACCTAGATGTCCATCAGCAGACGAATGGATAAGGAAGCTGTGGTACATATACACAATGGAATATTACTCAGCCATTAAAAAAAATACATTTGAATCGGTTCTACTGAGATGGATGAAACTGGAGCCCATTATACAGAGTGAAGTAAGCCAGAAAGAAAAACAACAATACAGTATACTAATGCATATATATGGAATTTGAAAGATGGTAACGATAACCCTATATGCGAGACAGAATAAGAGACACAGATGCATGGAACAATTTTATGGACTCTGAGGGAGAAGGTGAGGGTGGGACGTTCTGGGAGAATAGCATTGAAACATGTATATTATCATATGTGAAACAGAGCACCATTCCATGTTCGATGCATGAGACAAGGGCTCAGGGCCGTGGCAATGGGATGATCCAGAAGGATGGGAGGGGGAGGGAGGTGGGTGGGGGGTCCAGGAGGGGGAACACATGTAAACCCATGGCTGATTCATGTCAATGTATGGCAAAAACTATTGCAATGTTGTGAAGTGATTGGCCCCCAACTAAAATAAATAAATTTATAAAAAAAAAATAAAAAAAAAAAAAAGAAAAAACGCATGGAACAATTTTATAGACTCTGAGGGAGAAGGTGAGGGTGGGACGTTCTGGGAGAATGGCATTGAGACATGTGTATTGTCATATGTGAAACAGAGCACCATTCCATGTTCGATGCATGTGACAAGGGCTCAGGGCCGGGGCAATGGGATGATCCAGAAGGATGGGATGGGGAGGGAGGTGGGTGGGGGGTCCGGGAAGGGGAACACATGTAAACCCATGGCTGATTCATGTCAATGTATGGCAAAAACTATTACAATATTGTAAAGTCATTAGCCCCCAGCTAAAATAAATAAATTTATAAAAGAAAAAAAATAAAGAAAGAAATCTGACAAAAATGACAAGAGCTTTCCCACAGAACAACAGAAAATCACAGTTAACATAGAAATATATACCTATTAAAACAAACATGACAAGAAACGACATCAACAAAAGGCACAGAAAGCAGGAAAACAAAGTACGTGTTATATACATACAAAAAATAAATATATGCATTCGTATACTGTATTGTTGTTTTTCTTTCTGGCTTACTTCACTCTGTATAATGGGCTCCAGTTTCATCCATCTCAGTAGAACCGATTCAAATGTATTTTTTTAATGGCTGAGTAATATTCCATTGTGTATATGTACCATAGCTTCCTTATCCATTCGTCTGCTGATGGACATCTAGGTTGCTTCCATGTCCTGGCTATTGTAAACAGTGCTGCGATGAACATTGGGGTACATGCGTCTCTTTCAATTCTGGTTTTCTTGGTGTATATGCCCAGCAGTGGGATTGCTGGGTCATATGGCAGTTCTATTCCCAGTTTTTTAAGGAATCTCCACACTGTTCTCCATAGTGGCTGTACTAGTTTGCATTCCCACCAACAGTGTAAGAGGGTTCCCTTTTCTCCACACCCTCTCCAGCATTTATTGCTTGTAGACTTTTGGATAGCAACCATTCTGACTGGTGTGAAATGATATGGAATTTGAAAGATGGTAACGATAACCCTATATGCGAGACAGAATAAGAGACACAGATGCATAGAACAATTTTATGGACTCTGAGGGAGAAGGTGAGTGTGGGACGTTCTGGGAGAATAGCATTGAAACATGTATATTATCATATGTGAAACAGAACACCATTCCATGTTCGATGCATGAGACAAGGGCTCAGGGCCAGGGCAATGGGATGACCCAGAGGGATGTGATGTGGAGGGTGGTGGGTGGGGGGTCCAGGAAGGGGAACACATGTAAACCCATGGCTGATTCATGTCAATGTATGGCAAAAACTATTACAATATTGTAAAGTAATTAGCCCCCAACTAAAATAAATAAATTTATTTAAAAAATAAAAAAAATAAATATGTGATGCAAACAACCTTAAAACAGTAAATAATCAAGAACAATGAGAAAGCCTACAAGTGAGAAAACGAGTGAACCAGCCACACAGCGTAGCAAAACATGGTCAGTATAATGAATGTTATTAGGGTCCCTGCTGTCAGTGTTCTGGTCCTGAACACGAGCCACAGCACAGCTCCACCTCTTGAGAAAGCGTGCCCAAACGAGGGCAGAAATAACTTTGGATCTTCAGTAGGGACAGGTCAGACTCTAATCTCGGATAACTCCTATTTGCTTTTAGTGCTGCCAGAGCCTGAATATTTGCATTCATTGGAAATCTATTGTCCCTTTTGTATGCCATAGACAAAGAGTCTGCAACCACAGGCAGAAAATTTATGGCCCTACTGGGATCGTTTTCTAGCCTGTGGTGGCAGAAGCATGAGTGTTAGTTCTAGCTAGTTGTTTTCTATTGCCTGATAGTAGGTCTCAGCTTGTGGGAAAGGGTGGGGGTGGGGAGGGGGAGGATTCAGTGGTGTTACCTCCTCTGTGTGACTGAACCCTAAGGTCCCGCTTCTCTGTCAGTTTGGGATTTTTCAAAAAGCATTCCTTCCTATGCACTTTGACATCCCAGATCCATCACTCCATCTCTACGTAGTCAAACGCAGTTCACTCCCAGGTTGGCTTTCTAACCCCACGTTTCATCTTCCAGGCCCTATGAACACTGGTTGACCTGCATGGCAGTTTGGGACATGTAGGACCACACCACACATTCTCTGTTTGATTCTCACTCTAGACAAGCTATATTTCATCAGCTTCTTCACCTTGCTTCCTTTCAGTCAAAAGTAATTTAAGTTTACTGAGGTGACTTACCTGAATCCTCAATCTATCCCCTGCTTCTCCATCTCCCACCACAAGACACAGGTTTGGTTCTATTCCTCTCATCCTCCTTCTCCCATCTTCCTTCCATTCTTCCCAGTTATGTCTTGTTCCCATATAGTTGAGCAAGGTCGTCTGCTAATATTCATTGGATGTGCTCGGGGAACTGTTGCCTTTATAGAAGTATTATTTGTGATGCCCCCATGAAGAGAGTTGCTCTCAACGTCTTCTTATTATCTGCCCAATCAGAACTTCTGCTTTTCTTTCTAGGCAGGCTCTGTAATTCATTTATGCATGCCAGTAAGGCAACAAACTTTAGTTGATGTGAATTTATCTGTTTAATGGGAGCTTTCGTGCATACACACATAACTGGTACAACATTGACTTCGAACATGCAGATAAGCTGAGTTATTTTTCCTGAAATTTCTGCTAATGAGGAATTGTCATCAGTTTGAGGAAACATAGTTCCTTTGCAGATAAAAGATGATACAGATATTGGGCTCAAAAAGTCCGTTCCTGAAAATATCTAGCTATTTGTCAAATTGTCCCGACATTTTCCCGGAGCACAGATTCCTTATTTCTGCTCTGGAAACTTAACTGTTTCAAGTGGGTGTCAAAGGTCAGAGATGGGCATGGTCATAATTTAATACTAACTTTCCAGGCAAGCGTACTGGTGTGGGTTCCCATTTCCTTCTGCAGGAGATCTTCGCGACCCAGGGAGTGAACCCAGGTCTCCAGATTGCAGGCAGTTGCTTTGCCAACTGAGCCACCAGGAGAGCCCACAAGAAGATGGCAAGTGCCCAGGAATGTAACAGTTGGTAGATGATAGCTTGAAAAATGGAGAAGGCAATGGCATCTCACTCCAGTACTCTTGCCTGGAAAATCCCATGGGCGTAGGAGCCTGGTAGGCTTCAGTCCATGGGGTCGTGAAGAGTCGGACACAACTGGGTGACTTCACTTTCGATTTTCACTTAAATGTATTGGAGCAGGAAATGGCAACCCACTCCAGTGTTCTTGCCTGCAGAATCCCAGGGACGGAGGAGCCCGGTACGCTGCCGTCTCTGGGGTCGCACAGGGTCGGACACGACTGAAGCGACTTAGCAGCAGTAGCAGCAACAACTTGAAACAGAGAGAGAGCGAGCAGGCAGGTGTAGTTAGTCATTTAATCTTAATAGGTAAACCTTAATTGGAGTCTGGATCAGAGAAAAAGCAAGGGTGTTTCATAAAGTCATTTACGTCTCCTTTATTGTCTCTGTTAATGGCTTAGACTGCATGTGAAAGTGAGGTCATTCATTTGTGTCTGACTCTTTGCGACCCCATGGACTGTAACCTACCATTTCTTTCTCCAGGGGATCTTCCAGACCCGGCGATCGAACTTGGGCCTCCCCCATTGCAGGCAGACGCTTTACCATCTGAATCACAGGGGAAGCCCTTAGACTGTGTGGGTCACAACAAACTGTGGAAAATTCTTAAAGAGATAAGAATATAAGACCACCATACCTGTTTCCTGGGAAAGGTGCACGCAGGTCAAGAAACAACAGTTGGAACTGGAGAAGGAACAACGGACTGGTACAAAATAGGGAAGGAAATACATCAAGGCTCTATATTGTCACCCAGCTTATTTGACTTCTGTGCAGAGTATACCATGGACAGTAACTTGCTGAAAGAATTTGAAGCTGGAAACAGAATTACTGTGAGAAGTGTGAATAACCTTAGTTATAAGATGACAACACACAAATGGCTGAAAAACACTAGGGACTAAAGAGCCTTCTGATGAGGTGACAGGAAAAGCTGGATTAAAACTCAATCTTATATGGAATTTGAAAGATGGCAACGATAACCCTATATGCGAGACAGAATAAGAAACACAGATGCATAGAACAATTTTATGGACTCTGAGGGAGAAGGTGAGGGTGGGACGTTCTGGGAGAATGGCATTGAGACATGTGTATTGTCATATGTGAAACAGAGCACCATTCCATGTTCGATGCATGTGACAAGGGCTCAGGGCCGGGGCAATGGGATGATCCAAAAGGATGGGATGGGGAGGGAGGTGGGTGGGGGGTCCAGGAAGGGGAACACATGTAAACCCATGGCTGATTCATGTCAATGTATGGCAAAAACTATTACAATATTGTAAAGTAATTAGCCCCCAACTAAAATAAATAAATTTATAAAAAAAAAAAAAAAACAACTCAATCTAAACACAAACCAACGAACACTAAAAATAAGACCATGGAATGTGGTCCAAACATTTTGAGATCTAGCAATAGGATACAATTGACTCAGTGACAGGTTTCACTTTCTTGACCTCTGATATCACTGCGGGGAGTGACTTCAGCCACGAAACGAAAAGGTACTTGCCACTTGGATGAAAAGCTACGACCAGTCTAGACACCATGTTAATAAGCTGAGTGATTACTGAAAAAGATCCGAAAGGGCAAAGTTGATTTTCAGGAGTAACGTATGGAGGAGTGAGCAGGACCCCAGGAACTGAGTGCCAAAATATCGATGCTTTGCAGTAGTGGGTCTGGAGAAGATGTGTGAGAGTTCCGTTGCGAGCATGGAGTTCAAACTAGCCAAGCATGAAGGAGTTCAACTCAGACTATTCACGGAAGTTCTGACGCTGACCATGAAGAGCCAATATATTGACCATCTAGGGCCTAGAGTGAAATCACTGGGAAGAAACTGATGCTGGGAAAGATTGAGGGAAGGACGAGAAGGGAATGCCAGAGGGTGAGATGGCTGCAAAGCATCAGTGACTCAAAAGTCATGGGTTTGAGTAAACTGGTGATTTGAAAGGCAGGGGAACCCAGGGTTCCTGCTGTACATGGAATCACAAAGAGTCAGACAAGACTGAGTGGCTGAAGAACATCAACAAATTGGTATTGGCAGTGCTTGGGAGACTTTGTCATTATACATGGGATGAAAAGTGAGACTGAGGACAATTAGAAAGAACACAACTCTTGTCGGTTTCCTTGTTTTCCACCCTCAAAGTATTCTTCTCACAACATCTCTTGAGAGCTTTCCAGAGAAGGAGAATCCCTGGGGAGTCATGTGGTATCCTGAGATGGAAACCGTACCCTATATGCCACTTGGATCTACAACCTTGGTCTTAGGCAGAAGCAGGCATTGTCTCTAAATATGTGCTAGAGCTGCCCATCTTCTGATGGGTTAACAGTTATGGTTTGTGATCTTAAGAATGGGATGAGAGGTAAACAAACTTACAGTTCTCAATCCAACTCTGTAATCCTGGGAGAAGCATCTTTGACTTGTGTATCCTAGTCGCCCTTAGGAATGCTTACAAGCGGTTACATTACTGAGCAGGGATGTAGGCAGGAAACTGCATCCATTTTGACTTTACCGCTGGCCTTCTCTGTGAATAGACCATTCCTCTTCTCTTAATGTCACAGTTTTTGTCTTCAGATGAAGGTTGAGCATTGTGGAAGTGTGTGAATGCATGTGAAATCCCCATAAAACTGAAGACAGGGAGTACACAGTTTTCCTATTTGAGTCAGATCTCAAAGACATTTAGCTTTACAGATCCGCACTATCAATGCATCTCAAATATTCATAAAATTCTTATGTGATGATTGTCACACAGATTTGAGACCAGAAGACCTGTATAGTCAGCTGCTTAGTAGTGTGGTGGGGCTTGGACATTTCAGGTATTATGTAAGAAGAATGTGAGCCATGTTATAACTTCCTTTCATTTTAACTGTCTATCACAGCCACTTGGGAAGGGGGAAGGGGACTTCCACCATGTGGGAAGAGAATTCCAGGTTTCGTCCTTAGTTTCATTTGATGCCTAAGAGTGTTCATTACTGGTGAGTGTGCAGCCTCCTATAGGAAGGTCGTATCCTATTACAGGAAGGCCTGGTTGAAACTCCAGGCCTCTACATGGCCTTCTTGAGTACTGCCGTATTAGAGGGTGGGTGTTTTGTTATTACCACACATCATAGATACCTAAGGTCCCACGCATCTTTTGCTGGGTTGATTGGGAGAGTACCATAGTTTTTAACTATGTTTGGGCGGAGGAGCTTGGTTATTATTGAAATGCTTTCAACCTTTGACGCATCCATTTGTCTTGCACTTTGAAAAGAGAAAGAAGAGTTTTGAATGGGCAGTTTAATTTGTGCCTGGCTGTATTTTTGAATGAACTATTTCTTCAGCTGAAATTTCTAACATAAAAGTCCAAAAGAGAGCCCAGACATACACTCACATTCTTAATCTGATGCACACACACACAAGCACAGTCACGATCTTGTATGCTTAAACACAATTACAAAAAGAAAAGAAAACCCAAGGACTCACTGGAGGACACCTATGAACTTCCCAAAGTTTCTCTGATACTTGTCTCTAGGCTTAATTTTGGAAATCATTTTCTACTTGAATGATATGTCTCTAGCGACATTTTAAATCAGAATGCTTTAAAAGATATACCTTTGTTGTGCATTCCATGGGATCTTAAAGTACTTTGCATGTAAGACTATTCTGTGATTTGCTAAAATGAAAATAATTTGTAGGGTAACAATAGTGAAGTCATATTGAGCTATTTAGGCCCTGCAGTTACACATTTGCTTGTTCCACTATAAGCACCCAATTTCATCCTCTGATCTTCTCCCATCAATTTTTCTACTTCTTGTCTCAATCTTCTGTGTTTAACTCACTGCGTTAACTCACTTGAATTTTTGTTCTCACTTTTACTATTTTAGGCACAAATTATAAAATAAATAAGTACGGGAAAGAACACTGAACTCATGTATAATATTTCCCTACTGTATTGAGATACTTTCTCTATAAGCTTTTGAGAATTAAAGGTACTGATATGTTAAAGCCATATGGGAATTGATCACCAAGGTAATGCATCATGTAACCAGGCTTCCCGTGGTAGGACAATTGAGGTACAATTTAATACTATGTTTTCAGGAGGGAACAAAAACAGTAGCTTTCCCACATAATATATTGCATGTCCTTATCCATGCCTTTTCCAAGTTACCACAGAGCACTAAGGGAATTAATCCTATTCTTTTTGAGAAGGACCTGCCCCTCAAAGCAGAACAGGAAAAGAAGATCAAAGGGAGTGAGCAGGAATAATCAGTACACGGCAATGAAATAGAAGATGTGATTGCTTTTAAGGTGCTATTTCTCAAAGCATGCAAATTTGGCTCCATAGTAAGATGCCTGAAATCGAAAACCAGACCATTGGACTTTGCGCTTGAAAGGATAACTAAGGACACCGATTTCAATAACTCTTACAATTGCTGCAAAATGCTTACCTCTCTAAAGTATAGTGTTCTCAGCCAAATTTAATGAAAGTTTTCAGTGAAAGAAAAAGCGTGTGCTGTTTGGACACCTCCCTTATCTACACAAATAGTCCACAGCTTTCACTCTGCATTAGCCCCAAACATGAGAACGGTGAACTTAACTTGGTGTTGTCCTATGTGGGTTACCACACCAAAACAGGGCCATGACTTGATATTGCTACTACTGTCTAAAGAAATGGCCACAAAGTGGAGATTGCCAAGATTTCTAGGTAGTGTTCATGACAGTCTGGGGGGTCCAACTGGCAGACACTCTGCTCATCTTCTTTCATTGTGAACTATGTGAAGGATCAGCCATTGATTTTGATCCCTCCTTACTCCATGACTTTTCTAGAGAATTAAAATGAATGATTCTTTTTTGTTTGTTTGTTTTTTTCATAAATATCTCTATAACTACTACTGAATTTTAGGGAACTGGGGCCTGAAACAACATGACTAGTATGGGTTGTTATAGACTGTAAACTTCATGAGAGCAGCAATCATTTTATAATTTGAATTCCCACATTTGACATTCATGAACATATAAGATATATATTTATCAACCGGGAAAAGATTCTCAGTAAGTAGGAAAGGTCAATTATGATAATAGTGCAGGTTATAGGATGTTGTTGAGTAATGTATATAGCATTTGATTCGTGATTACATTTCCTTGTTGATAATTCAGTAAGTACACGTTTTAGCTGATGTGAAAGATACACAAAGAAAAGAGGGTAGACCCCAAACACATTGAAGACCTGATATCCGTGCTCACCTTGGTAGGAGGGCGAACAGAGGTTCCTTCCAACCCCAAGAAAGAGTTGAGGCAAAGTTGTGAGAAGGGGCTTAGCACATCTGAAAGCAGTGTGTGTGATTGTAGCTCCAGAAGCACGGTGTAAGAGAATGGTACTGAAACTACTACGGAAAACAAATATCATGTCTTCAAAGAACTTGTTAACCATCCTGAGGTGCTGCAATCACCAGAGGAATTTATTTTGTCTCTGAGGGAACAGATAAGCAAAATCTAAATATGCATTAGGAAATATAGGGTGGAATCATGGTGGCAGGAAATAAAGGTACGCCTTAAGGAGAGCAGAGCTAAAATGACCCTATACAGTACCACTTGTAAAATACCTATCTTGTGCTGGCCATGGTCCAGTCACTGATTATGTCCTGTAATCGTTGGTATCACAGTGATGGTATAACGGTTCTCCTAATTTTGGACATGCTACAATATTTATATTTTCAAGTATGAAATGAATTTCTAGAATGAAGACAATCTCCTGTCTAATGTCTTAAGACTCTGCTGCTGCTAAGTCACTTCAGTTGTGTGCAACTCTGTGCGACCCTATGGACAGCAGCCCACCAGGAGCCCCTTTCCACGGAATTCTCCAGGCAAGAATACTGGAGCGGGGCACCATTTCCTTCTCTATCTTAAGACTCTACCGATACGTAATAGAATATCATGTAACTGTGAACGCACTAAGGTTCGTACTGTGTAGGTGCACTTGTTTTGATTTTATTTGTATGTGTTCCTTCACCCGTACCATCCTCATTTAGACACCCATTCATTTCAGCAGGGATGATTTCCCAAATCACTTTACATCCATTACCTCTTTTCCCTTTGTTCTCATTTTCTTGCTTAGAAACAATAGGCTAGGTGCCATTTACCTCGGATGCCTAACGGATGTTTTCTTGAACTGAAGAGTTTATAAAAGAGTGCAGAGAAATAGCCAGACATTGAAATAAAGCCTTAATTTACTCTTCATTGCTTCAAAATAGAAAACAAAACTGTGCAGAGGAACGTGTAACTTTATTGTTCAAATACAAGAATTGTGGGTATTTGTTGACATCTCCCAACGTAAATTTTAATCTTCATTAGGTTCCATAAGCTGATACTTATTTGATAGGTCAGTTTTAATTAGCATGGTTTTCACATAAGGAATATCGTTGATGAATTGACTTGAAAGAGTGGAGGTGGGTGTATAAGCGATCGTTGGCACTGGGGACCTTGAGTTGCCTCTCTGTTGCTGGTTAGGAAGAGGACTGTCATGGGCTGACATATCGCTATACCTGTCTGGAAATGTAGAAGGCTCCACCATCAGTCCAAAAGAACTGCTCCATAATGGAGATACGATGTGGTTCTGAGACGTAGATGTAGCGGTAGTAGCAAAGTCCTCAACGTGGCCATTTGCTTGAGTGTAGGTGCTATGGAAGTGCCAATTAAAAATGCTCAACTGGTTTAAAACAGCAGGTTGATCTACCACGTTCTGTTCTCTTTGTCTAACTGATATTGATGGGGAAGGAAAGTCACGCGGAAATAGGGCGCTTGTTTTAGGGACTATCTGGCTGGTATAAGTCTTTTGTGGGAAAGGCACACTTAAACTGGTGGAAGCTGAAAATGGACTCTCTCCACTAGTTTGAGCATGAAAACCAGAGTTACGATCATCTATGTTGACCCTTGCTTTAACATGCTTCTTCTCGTAATCTGGAACTAGTGAAGATTTCGGAAACACATTGCTAATCCCAACTCTTCTTTTCATTCTTCCTAAAAGTTGGGGATAGCCTCTTTTGAAATTTGGATTATGGTAGATCTGTAACTAAAATCAAAGGATACAATTATTTAGTTTTTTATAAACGAAGGTAAAACTGACAAGCAAAGTTAAACTATAAAAATGTATTCCTTTAATGATGCCAATTAAATAGAATCAAAGACAACACCTCCATTAGTAGTTTTAACACCTTACATGTTAGAAACAAGTATGCTCCTCAACTAAAAAATATGTTGTATATATACAGTAAATACCACTTAAAGTAGCTTGAGGACATGTATCTGATTTCAAGTTGCTAGGAGAGTGTATTAAGTATCAAATATTTTAACCTCCAGCTGTTCTCAACTTCAAAAAATAAAACGTGTTCAACAGTTTGCTATCTCAATTTTAAATTCGGTTTTTGCTACATATGTGAACATGCTTTCTAAGTCACATGATTTAATCTTACATATTGACAGTAAGTGGAAATTTTGGATTACCTTGCTCAAAACAGAGACATTGTTTTCTTCTTCCAGAAAGTCAGGGAGTGAAGCAGATCTTTGAAAAGTTTGTCGCTTTTTACTAAACCCATAAAGTTTAAGCTGGCTAACTAAACTTTTCATACTATCAGTTTCAAATATTCTGAAAGGGGCCTTTCTTTCCAAGACTTCTTTCTTGAAGAGTTCTTCGTTGATCACTATAGAAGTGCCACTCTCTTCCCACCAAATAGATTCAAACTGATCACTTTCAACTATAGCCCAGAGTTTTTGTGGAAAAGTGAGGGAAAGAAAATCATTCAACTCATTTCTTTCAGAGACAGAAAATGTGTAGGGTGGCCTTTTTATCCCAGCTTCCTTAGACAAAGCCTGGAAAGCATATTCTTCAATCATAGATCTCAAAACTGAGTCCCCAGTAAGTGTGTAATCACACGAAGACGATCCAATGGAGGTTTTGGAACCACTTGATACATCGTTACGAAGCACATCTTGAATTTCTGAAGGAATGTGTGCCATCTCAGAGAGATCTTTCTTCAGATACTTTTCTCATTTGTCTGACTTTACACACTCTAACTTCAAATGCTGCTTGGCTGGCGTACAGAGATAAACTCTCAAGACCATCAGCATGGTTCTCAAAGTCAAAAAGCTGTGACATCACAAAGTCACTGGTCTCCTAGCAATTGAAGAGTAGCGCTGACATCATAAAGTCACTGGTCTTCTAGCAATTGAAGGGCAATGTTCAACCAGTGTTTACTTCTACATCAACTTAAAATAAAGGCTGCTTGCATAAACAGTAACCAAAAACATGAAACCTGCAAACTGTCATTGCTAAAGAATTTTTACACAGAAAAATCACATCAATAAGTCTACTTGGTTCCTGAAATAAAAGTGATTGATCACCCTTCTATACACATATTCTTAACATTCAGGACTGTTACCAAACCAAACATGGGTCTGCTCACTTCTATGCAATGAAGTCAATCAACTGACTGTGGGTTTCAGTGAAAGCAAGTGTAGTGTTTATTTTATGACCTTGCACAGAAGTGTTTATATTATGCAGAGTAAAATAGTCAGGCACGGAAAGAAAGACTCATTTTACTCTTAATTATTCCAAAATAGAAATTGGCCCTATGAAGATGAATATGTAACTTTTTTCTTCAAATAAGAGAATTGTAGGAATTTGTTGACATCTCCCAACATTAATTTTACACTTTGGTATCCTCCATAATCCAACACCTATTTGGTACATCAGTTGTATTAGGACAGTTTTCAAATAATGAAGATGGTTGATGAGTGGATCTTGAAAGAGAAGCAGCAGATGTGTCAGGGATCTTTGGCACTGGGAAAACTAAATTGCCTGACTGTTGTAGTTTAGGAAAAGGACGGTCATGGGCTGACATGTTACCATACCAACCTGGAAAGGTAGAAGGCTCCACCCTCGGTCCAAACTAACTGTTCTGTAATGGACACAAGTTGCGGTACGGAGAAACAGAAGTAGACATAGCTGCAAAATTTTCACTAGAGCCATTTGATTTAGTGCAGCTGCTATGTGAAATCCCATGACAAATGCTCAAGCTAGATTGTGGGATGGGGAGGGAGATGGGAGGGTACTCCCAGAGGGAGGGGATATATGTGCCTCTATGGTTGATTTATTTTGAATTCTGACAGAATACAGCAAAATTCTGTAAAGCAATTTCTCTTCAATTAAAACAACAACACCTAAAGCAGCTGCAGATTGATGTATCACAGTATGCTCCTGTGGTCTAACTGATATTTACGATGGAGAAGAGAAATCATTTCAAGTTGGGGCACTTGTTTCAGCAGCTATCTGGATGGTAGAATGCTTACGTATGAATGGCACATTCAAACTTGTGCAGGCTGAAAATACACTCTGTCCTCAAGTTTCAGGATGAATGTCAGAGTTTTGATCATCCACATTACCCCTTGCTTTAACATGCTTCTTCTTATTACCTCGGACTAATGAAGATACTGTAGAGACATCTATTCCCAACTCTTCTTTTCACTCTTCAACAAATGCTAAAGGATCTTCTCTAGGCAGGAAACACAGAAAGGTTGTATAAACTCGAACCCAAAACAGCAAATCAAATGGCAACAGGATCATACTTATCAACAGTTACCTTAAATGTAAATGGGTCGAGTGCCCCAACCAAAAGGCAAAGACTAGCTGAAAGGATACACAAACAAGATCACTGTTTATGTTGTCTACAACAGACCCACCTCCAAACAAGGGGCACATACAGACTGAAAGTGAAGGGCTGGAAAAAAGGTATTCCAAGCAAGTCGAGACCAGAAGAAAGCAGGAGCAGCAATACACATATCAGACAAAATAGACTTTAAAATAAAGCCTGTGAAAAGACACAAAGAGGGACACTACATAATGATCAAAACATCAATCCGAGAAGAAGATATAACGATTGTAAATACATACGCACCCAACATAGGAGAACCACAATATGTAAGGCAAAGGCTAACAAGCATGAAAGGGAAATTAATGATAACACAGTCATAGTGGAAGACTTTACTACCCCACTCACACCTATGGATAGATCAAGTAAACAGAAAATTAACAAGGAAATACAAACCTTAAATGATACTATGGACCAGTTAGACATAATTGATATCGATACGACATTTCACCACAAAACAATGGGTTTCACCTTTTACTCAAGTACATATGGAAACTTCTCCAGGACAGATCACATCCTCGGCCATAAGTCCAGCTTTGGTAGATTCAAAAAACCTTGAAATCATTCCAAGCATATTTTCTGACCACAGTACACTGAGACTAGATGTCAACTGCAAGAGAAACACTATTTAAAATTCAAACATATGAAGGCTGAATACCACGCTGCTAAATAAGCAACAAATCGCAGAGGAAATCCAAAAAGATATCAAAATATGCATAGAAACAAATGAAAATGAAAACGCAACAACCCAAAACCTATGGGACGCTGTAGAATGAGTGCAAAGGCGAAGGTTCATAGCAAAAGCGGCTTACCTCAAGAAAGAAGAACCAAGTCAAACAAATAACCTAACTCTACACCTAAAGAAACTAGAGAAGGAAGAATTCAAGAACCCCAGGCTTAGTAGAAGGAAAGAAATCATATAATAGAGCAGAAATAAATGTAAAAGCAACAAATGAGACTGGAGCAAAAATCAACAAAGCTAAAAGCTGGTTCTTTGAGAAGATATATAAAATTGACAAACCATTAGCCGGACTCATCAAGAAACAAAGGGAGAAGAATCAAATCAACAAAATTAGAAATGAAAATGGAGAGTTCTCAACAGACAACACAGAAATACAAAGGATCATAAGAGACTACTATCAACCCCTATATGCCAATAAAATGGACAACTTGGAAGAAGTGGGCAAATTCTTAGAAAAGTACAACTTCTGAAAACTGAACGAGGGAGAAAAACAAAATCCTAACAAACCCATCACAAGCACGGAAATTGAAAGGGTAATCAGTAATCTTCCAGCAAACAGAAGCCCAGGACCAGACGGCTTCACAGCTGGATTCTACCAAAAATTGAGAGAAGAGCTTATACCTATCATACTCAAATGCTTCCAGGAAATTGCAGAGGAGGGGAAACTTCCAAACTCATTCTATGAGGCCACCATCACCCTAATACCAAAACCAGACAAAGATGCCACGAAAATAAATAAATAAATAAATAAATAAATAAATAAATAAATAAATAAATATAACCATGGGGCAATATCACTGATGAACATAGATGCAAAAATCCTTTACAAAATTCTAGCAAGCAGAATCCAACAACATATTAAAACGATCATACATCATGACCAAGTGGGATTTATCCCAGGGATGCAAGGATTCTTCAATATCCACAAACTAATCAACATAATACACCACATTAACAAATTGAAAAATAAAAATCATGTGATTATCTCAATAGATGCAGAGAAACCCTTGGACAAAATTCAACATCCATTTATCGCCAAAACCCTCCAGAAAGCAGGCATAGGAGGAACAAATCTCAACATAATAAAAGATATATACGACAAACCCACAGCAAACATTATCCTCAATGGTGAAAAATTGAAAGCAATGCCCCTAAAGTAAGGATCAGTACAATGGTGCCCACTCTCACCACTCCTATTCAACATAGTTTTGGGAGTTTTGGCCACAGCGATCAGAGCAGAAAAAGAAATAAAAGGAACCCGGATTGGAAAAGTAGAAGTAAAACACTCACTGTTTGCAGATGCCATGATCTTCTACAGAGAAAATCCTAAACACTCCACCAGAAAATTACTAGAGCTAATCAATGAATATAGTAAAGTTGCAGGAAACAAAATGAACACGCAGAAATCCCTTGCATTCCTATACACTAACAAGGAGAAAACTGAAAGAAAACTTAAAGAAACCATTCCATTCACCACTCCAATGAAAACAATAAAATACTGAGGAATATATCTACCTAAAGAAACAAAAGACCTATATATACATATAGAAAACTATAAAACACTGGTGAAAGAAGTCAAACAGGACACAAATAGATGGAGGAATATACCATGTTCATGGAGTGAAAGAATCAATATAGTGAAAATGAGTATACTACCCAAAGCAATCTATAGATTCAATGCAATCCCTATCAAGCCACCAACGGTATTTTTCAGGGAAATAGAAGAAATAATTTCACAATTTGTATGGAATTACAAAAAACCTCGAATAGCCAAAGCAATCTTGAGAAAGAAGAATGGACCTGGAGGAATCACCCTGCCTGATTTCAGGCTGTACTACAAAGCTACAGTCATCAAGACAGCGTGGTTCTAGCACAAAGACAGAAATATAGATAAATGGATCAAAATTGCAAGCCCAGAGGTCCAAGCCACGTACCTATGGACACTTTATCTTTGATAGAGGAGGCAAGAATATACAATGAAGACAAGACAATCTCTTTAACAAGTTGTGCTGGGAAAACTGGTCAAGCACTTGTACAAGAGGGAAACTAGAACACTTTCTAGCACCGTACACAAAAATAAATTCAAAATGGATTAAAGATCTAAATGTAAGACCACAAAGTAGAAAACTCCTAGAGGAAAACACAGGCAAAACGCTTTCTGACAGAAATCACAGCAGGATCCTCTATGAGCCACCTCCCAGAGTAATGGAAATTAAAGCAAACATACGCCAATGGGACCTAAATAAACTGAAAAGCTTTTGCACAGTGAAGGAAACTATAAGCAAGGGAAGAAGACTGCCTTCAGAATGGGCCAAAATTATAGCAAACGAAGCAATTGACAATGAATTAATCTCAAAACTATATAAGCAACGCCTGCAGCTCAATTCCAGAAAAATAAGCGAGCCAATCAAAAAAGGGGCCAAAGAACTAAACAGTCATTTCTCCAAAGAAGACATACAGATGGCTAACAAACTCTTCAAAAGATGTTTAACATCACTCATTATCAGAGAAATGCAAAGCAAAACCATAATGAGGTACCATCTCACACCAGTCAGAATGGCTGCTATCCAAACGTCTACAAACAATAAATCCTGGAGAGGGTGTGGAGAAAAGGGAACCCTCTTACACCGTTGATGGAAATGCGAAATATTAGAGCTACTATAGAGAACAGTGTGGAGATTCCTTAAAAACCTGGAAATGGAACTGCCATATGACTCAGCAGTCCTACTGCTGGGCATACACCCCGAGGAATCCAGAATTGAAAGAGACACGTGTACCCCAATGTTCACCCTAGCACTGTTTATAATAGCCAGGACATGGAAGCAACCCAGATGTACAACAGCAGACGAATGGCTAAGAAAGCCGTGGTACATATACACAATGGAATATTACTAAGCCATTCAAAAGAATGCATTTGAACCAGTTTTAACGAGGTGGATGAAACTGGACCCTATTAAACAGAGCGATGTAAGCCAGAAGGAAAAACACCAATAACACAAACACACACACACACACACACACACACACACACACACACACACACACGGAATTCAGAAAGATAGTGATGATAACCCTATGTGAAAGACAGGAAAAGTGACACAGATGTATAGAAGAGTCTTCTGGACTCTGTGAGAGAAGGCAAGTCTGGGATGGATTCAGAGAATAACATGGAAACATGTATATTTTCATATGTGAAACAGACCTCCAGTGCAGGTGCAATGCATGAGACAGGGTGCTCAGAGTTGGTGCACTGGGATGACCCAGAGGGATGGAATTGGGGTGAGGGGGTTCAGGATGGGAAACCCATGTACACCCGTGGCTGACTCATGTCAATGCATGGCAAAACCACTACGATATTGTACCATAATTAGCCTCCAATTAAAATAAATATAATACAAAAAATAGAAAACTAAAAAATATAAAACGAAAAACATGTAACTTTTCTAAACTGCAGCATTCACAGACCATCTTCATCTTGGACTACATGAGGACACCACCTCTATTATTATTTATTTTCTTTAATCCAGCAAAAGAAAGGTCACTCTTATTCCTTTTATCATCACTGGTGTGGGTGTGTCCAACATGCTGAGCTGTGTGGTTGAGAGATTGCTCCGTAGAGGAATCTTTTGGTCTCTATGATATCCCCAGGAGGCAACACTAAGCACAGTCAGTTCTCGAGATGAGGAAAGTGATATGCGCAATGTCACACAACAGGCCAGTCAGCACCACAGCCAGGATTCAGATGGGTCTACCCGACTCACAACCCAGGTCAGTGACCCCCTCACAGGTGACACTGGCCCAGAGTCTGTGGCACCATAGTAATTTGACAAAATGCATCTCCCTGACTCCACTGCCCATGGGGGTGGACATTGTTCCTTATTTTATCTAGTTTTGGAAAGAGGCTAGATGGTTAAATGAAGTTAGAGGGGTGTCAGCTTTCTACTGGAAAGAATAGAATTCATTAGAGGTAACTTTGAGCAGGAAAGAAACTTATTAAAGGATATTAAGTGACTCAGATTTCTGAGAGGGATGGCTGGAGAGACAGCCATGAACAATATAGAGTTTGAGTGCAGGATCTTCTGTCACTCATTGGAGAAGACCCTGATGCTGGGAAAGATTGAGGGCAGGAGAAGAAGGGGATGACAGAGGATGAGATGGTGTGATGGCATCACCAACTCAATGGACATGGGTTTGGGTGAACTTCAGGTGTTGGTGATGGACAGGGAGGCCTGGCATGCTGCAGTTCATGGGGTCGCAGAGAGTCGGACTGGACTGAGTGACTGAACTGAACTGTCACTACCACTGGCTCCAGACACAGTGGCTGTCACTAGTGACATGGCTTATGTCCCTTCCACCTCGTCTAGATTGAATTCTATGCATCAGAACCCAGTTGCACTGCTTTCACCTGTAAGTGTATCCATTGGCTAAGCCTACATTTCATGTGGCTGTACCTAATTGGTCTTAAGTGCCATCTGGATGTATTTGATTGGCTGAGCCTGGGTACCATCTGGGTGCGTCTAATTGATTGAGCCTAGGTCCCGTGGTTACGTTCTGACTGCAAGGCAGGTGGGGAAAATGACATCCAGACTGTTTCTAGTGCAGATTCGTACGATAGAAAATTAAAGCAGTGACTAAAAGTCTCCTCACTGCAGACTTGTCCAAAGTCTCTTTATCAGTCAGGTCGGTTTTTCAAAGCTCAGTTCACCCTACTAAGTGAAGCAGAAGGGTTTAGTAAGTCAAGTGCTCTGTGCTCCGCTGTGTTAATTTGCCTAGTCTGGATCTACATTTCCCAGAATCCCTTTCTTTGATTTTGAGTTCAGTCAGTCTGTTCAGTGGCTTAGTTGTGTCCGATCCTTTGCGAGCCCATGGACTGCTGCAAGTCAGGCCTCCTTGTCCATCACCAACACCCCGGAGTTTACTCAAACTCATGTCCATTGTGTTGGTGATGCCATCCAACCAACCTGTCCTTTGTTGTCCCCTTCTCCTCCCACATTTGATCTTGCCCAGCATCAGTTAAGTTCAGTTCAGTCTTTCAATCGTGTCCGAGTCTTTGCGACCCCATGAATTGCAGCACACCAGGCCTCTCTGTCCATCACCAACTCTCGGAGTTTACCCAAACCCATATCCATTGAGTCAGTGATGCCATCCAACCGTCTCATCCTCTGTCATCCCCTTCTCCTCCTGCCCTCAATCCTACCCAGCATTAGGGTCTTTTCCAATGAGTCAACTTTTCGCATGAGATGGCCAAAGGACTGCAGTTTCAGCCGGAGCATCAGACCTTCCAATGAACACCCAGGATTGATCTCCTTTAGAATGGATTGACTGGATCTCCTTGCAGTCCAAGGAACACTCAAGAGTCTTCTCCAACACCACAGCTCAAAAGCATCAATTCTGTGGCACTCAGCTTTTTCACCGTCCGAATCTCACATCCATACATGACCACTGGAAAAACCATAGCCTTGACTAGACGGACTTTTGTTGGCAAAGTAATGTCCCTGCTTTTAAATATGCTATCTAGGTTGGCCATAACCTTCCTTCCAAGCAGTAAGCATCTTTTAATTACATGGCTGCAGTCACCATCAACAGTGCTTTTGGGGCCCCCCAAAATAAAGTCTGACACTCTTTGCACTGTTTCCCCATCTATTTCCCATGAAGTGATGGGACCACATGCCATGATCTTAGTTTTCTGAACGTTCAGCTTTAAGCCAACTTTTTCACTCTCCTCTTTCACTTTCATCAAGAGGCTCTTTTATTCTTCTTCACTTTCTGCCATAAGGGTGGTCTTTCTAATCAGTCAGTCCTTCGCATCAGGTGGCCAAATTATTGGAGTTACAGCTTCAGCATCAGTCCTTCCAATGAACATGCAGGACTGATGTCCTTTAGGGTGGACTGGTTGGATCTCCTTGCAGTCCAAAGGACTCTCGAGGGTCTTCACCAACATCACAGTTTCAAAGCATCAATTCTTTGGTGCTCAACTTTCTTTCTACTCCAGCTCTGACATCCATACATGACTACTGGAAAAACCATAGCTTCGACTGGACGGTTCCTCTGCCTATTCTAAAACCAGCTTCACCATCCGGAAGTTCACAGTTCACATATTGCTGGAGCATGGCTTGGAGAATTTTGAGCCTTGATTTACTAGCGTGGGAGATGAGTGCAATTGTGTGGTAGTTTGAGCATTCTTTGGCACTGCCTTTCTTTGGGATTGGAATGAAAACTGACCTTTTCCA
The DNA here is from genome assembly GCF_054371585.1 of Giraffa tippelskirchi. Classification (NCBI taxonomy): domain Eukaryota; kingdom Metazoa; phylum Chordata; class Mammalia; order Artiodactyla; family Giraffidae; genus Giraffa; species Giraffa tippelskirchi. The sequence continues at coordinate 15,677,303 of NC_137290.1, forward strand.
GTCCTGTGGCCTCTGCGGAGTTCTCCAAACTTTTTGGCGTATTGAGTGTAGCACGTTCACAGCATCATCCTTCAGGATTTCAAAATAGCTCAACTGGAATTCCAGCACCTCCACTAGCTTTGTTCCTAGTGATGCTCTGTAAGGCCCACTTGACTTCATATTCCAGGATGTCTGGCTCTAGGTGAGTGATCGTACCACTGTGCTTATCTGCGTCTTGAAGATATAGATATATAGATATAGATATATACAGTTCTGTGTATTCTTGCGACCTCTTATTAATAGCTTCTGCTTCTGCTAGGTCCCTATCATTTCTGTCCGTTATCGAGCCCATCTGTGCATGAAGTGTTCCCCTGGTAACTCTAGTTTTCTTGAAGAGATCTCTAATCTTTCCCATTCTGTGGTTTTCCTCTATTTCTTTGCATTGATCGCTGAGGAAGGCTTTCTTATCTCTCCTTGCTATTCTTTCGAGCTCTAATTCAAATGGGAATTACTTTCATTCTGTCCTTTGTTTTTCACTTCTCTTCTTTTCATAGTTATTTGTAAGGCCTCCTCAGACAGCCATTTTCCTTTTTTTGCATTTCATTTCCATGGGGATGGTCTTCAGTCACGAACTTCCGTCCATAGATCATCAGGCACTCTGTCTATCAGATCTAGTCCCTTTAATCTATTTCTCATTTACATTGTATAATCATAAAGGATTTGACTGAGGACAAACCTGAATGAGATGGAATTGCCAACGTCCGCTGAATCATCAAAAAAGCAAGAAAATTCCAGAACAACATCTATTTCTGCTTTATTGACTATGCCAAACCCTTTGACTGTGTGGATCACAATAAACTGTGGAAAATTCTGAAAGAGATTGGATTACCAGACCACTTGACCTTTCTCTTGAGAAATCTGTATGCAGCTCAGGAACAACAGTTAGAACTGGACATGGAACAACAGACTGGTTCCAAATACGAAAAGAAGTACGTCGGGGCTGTATATTGTCCCCCTGCTTATTTAACTTATATACAGAGCACATCATGAGAAACCCTGGGCCGGAAGACACACAAGCTGCAGTCATGATTGCTGGGAGAAATATCAATAACCTCAGGGATGCAGATAACACCACCCATATGGCAGAAAGTGAAGAGGAATTAAAACACCTCTTGATGAAAGTGAAAGAGGAGAGTTAAAAAGTTGGCTTAAAGTTCAGCATTCAGAAAACTAAGGTCATGGCATCTGGTCCCATCACCTCGTGGCAAATAGACGGGGAAACAGTGGAAACAGTGTCAGACTTTATTTTGGGGGGCTCCAGAATCACTGAAGATGGTGACTCTCGCCCTGAAATTGAAAGACGCTTACTCCTTAGAGGGAAAGTTATGACCAACCTAGCCACAATATCAAAAGGCAGAGACATTACTTTGCGAAAAAAGGTCCGTCTAGACAAGGCTATGGTTTTCCAGTGGTCATGTATGGATGTGAGAGTTGGACTGTGAAGAAAGCTGAGCACCGAAGAATTGATGCTTTTGAATTGTGGTGTTGGAGAAGACTCTTGAGAGTCCCTTCGACTGCAAGGAGATCCAACCAGTCCATCCTAAAGGAGATCAGTTCTGGGTGTACATTAGAAGGACTGAGGTTGAAGCTGAAACTCCAATACGTTGGCCACCTCGTGTGAAGAGTGTACTCATTGGAAAAGACCCTGATGTTGAGAACGATAGCGGGCAGGAGAAGGGGACGACAGAGGATGAGATGATTGGATGGCATCACCGACTCGATGGACGTGGGTTTGGGTGAGCTCCAGGAGTTGGCAATGGACAGGGAGGCCTGGCATGCTGTGATTCATGGGGTCACAAACAGTCGGACATGATTGAGCGACTAAACTGACCTGAACTGAACTGACTAGAGGGACCTTTTTTTTTTTTTTTGACAAAGTAATGCCTCTGCTTTTTAATGAGCTGTCTAGCCTGCTCATACCTTTTATTCCAGGGAGCAAGCATCTCTTAATTTCGTGGCTACCATCACCATCTGTATTGATTTTGGAGACCAACATATTATTTGTCACTGTTTCCTCTTCTATTTGTCAAGAAGGGATGGGACCAGATACCATAATCTTAGTTTTCTGAATGTTCAGTTTTAAGCCAAGTTTTTCAATGTCCTCTGTCACTTGCATCAATAGGCTCTTTTGTTCATGCTTTCTGCCATAAGGGTGCTGTCATCGGCATATCTGAGGTTATTGATATTTCTCCCGGCAATCTTGATTCCACTTTGTGTTTCCTCCAGCACAGCGTTTCTCATGAGGTACTCTGCATATAAGATCAATAAGCAGGGTGACAATATATAGCCTTGATGTACTCCTTCCTGATATGGAGCCAGTCTGTTTTTCCATGTCCAGCTGTAACTGCTGCTTCTTGACCTGCCTACAGATGTCTCAGGAGGCATATCAGGTGGTCTGGTATTCTCATGTCTTGAAGAATTTTCCACCGTTTGTTGCGATCCACACAAAGGCTTTGGCGTAGTCAATAAAGCAGAAATAGATGTTTTCCTGGAACTCGCTTGCATTTCGTTGGTCCAGTGGAGGTTTGAAATTTGATCTCTTGTTCCTCTGCCTTTTCTAAATCCAGCTTAACATCTGGAAGTTCATGGCTCACAATCTGTTGAAGCCTGGCTTGGAGAATTTTGAACATTAAGTTGTTAGCATGTGAGATGAGCGCAATTGTGCAGTAGTTGAGCATTATTTGCTATAGCCCTCCTTTGGGATTGAAAATTCATCTTTTTCAGTCCCGTGGAAAGATTTGCTGGCCTACTGAGTGCAGCACTTTCACAGCATCATCTTTTAGGATTGGAAATAATTCGACTAGAATTCCATCACCTCCACTAGCTTTGTTTGTCGTGATACTTCCGAAGGCCCACTTGACTTCACATTCCAGGATGTCTGGGTCTAGGGGAGTGATCAGATCATCGTGTTTATCTGGGTCCTGAAGATCCTTTCTGTATTATGCTGTGTATTCTTGCCACCTCTTCTTCATATGCTCTGCTTCTGTTAGGTCCATGCCATTTCTGCCCTTTATTGTGCCCTTCTTTGCATGAAAAGTTCCTGCGTGTAAAGTTGGTCACTCGAACTTTCTCAACGAGAACTCTCGTCTTTCCCATTCTATTGTTTTCCACTATTTCTTTGCATTGATCGCTGAGGAAAGCTTTCTTACCTCTCCTCGCTTTTCTTTGGATCTCTGCATTCAAATGAGTATATCTGTCCTTTCCTACTTTGCCTTCCGTTTCTCATCTTTTCATAGCTGTTTGTAAGGCCTCCTCAGAGAACCATTTTGCCTTTTTGCGTTTCTATTCCTTGGGGATGGCCGTGATCCCTGCCTCGTGTACAATATCATGAACCTCTGTCCATAGTCCTTCAGGCACTCTTTCTATGAGATCTAATCACTTGAATCTATTTCTCCCTTCCACTGTGTAATCGAATCACAGGGACTTGATTTAGGTCATATCTGAATGGTACAGTGGTTTTCCCTACTTTCCTCAAGGTAAGTCTGAAATTGGTAATAAGGAGTTCATGATCAGAGTCACAGTCAGCCCCACGTCTTGTTTGTGCTGACCCTATACAGCTTCTCCCTCTCTGGCTGCAAAGCACATAATCAATCTGATTTCAGTATTGACCCTCTGGTGATGCCCATGTGTAGAGTCTTCTCTTGTGTTCCTGGAAGAGGGTGTCTGCTGAGACTGGTGCAATCTTTTGCCAAAACTCGCTTAGCCTTTGTCCTGCTTCATTCTGTGCTATAAGGCCAACGTTGCCTGTTACTCCAGGTCCTTCCTGGCTTCCTACTTTTGCATTCCAGGCCCCTATAATGAAAAAGACATCTTCTGGGGGTGTTAACTCTAGAAGGCCGGGTAGATCTTCATAGAACCGTTCAACTTCAGCTTCTTCAGCATTACGTGTTGGGGCGTAGACTTGGATTATCATGATATTGAATAGTTTGGCTTGGAAACGAACAGAGATCGTTCTGCCCTTTCGGAGATTGCATCCTAGTACTGCATTTCAGGCTCTGTTGTTGACCATCAAGGCTACTCCATTTCTTCTAAGGGATTCCTACCCACAGTAATAGATATAATGGTCACTTGAGTTAAATTCACCCATTCAGGTCCATTTTACTTTGCTGATTCCGGAAATGTCGATGGTCACTCTTGCCGTCTCCTGTTTGACCACTTCCTATTTGCCTTGATTCAGGGACCTAACATTCCAGGTTCCTTTGCAATATTGCTGTTTACAACACCGGACTTTACTTCCATCACCAGTCTCATCCCCCACTGGGTGTTGTTTTTGCTTTGGCATCTTCCCTTCATTCTTTCTGAAGATATTTCTCCACTGATCTCTAGTAGCATTTTGGACACCTACTGACCTGGGGAGCTCATTGTTCAGTGTCCTGTTTTTATTTCTGTTCATGGGGTTCTGACAAGACGTGGTCCACTGGAGAAGGGAATGACAAACTACTTCAGTATTCTTGCCTTGAGAACCCCATGGACAGTATGGAAAAGTTCCAAGGTAGAATTGACCGAAAGAGTAACTTGAGAGAGGGTTTGAAAGTGGAAAGGGAGCAGCAGTCTCTCCTCTTGCAAGGGTGCTGTGCTTTGATGTGGTGACAAGTAGGTGCAGACATGCCTGCAGGCTCTGGCGTGTCCTTGCTGTCGTCTGGGATGCATCCACAACTCCCTCCTGACTCCTGGGCATCAGCACCCTCCCTGTCACTGGACACTTGGCTGCAGAGGTAATGGTTTCCTCTCCATTTCTCTACTGTTGGCCCTCAGCAGCCTCACTTTGGTGACTAGACTCTATGGCCTCTCCGTTTGCCTGGTTGGTGGCTCCGGAAGTCCCTTTTCAGACCTCACTTCTCAACCTGCTCCCACAGCTGACATAGAAGGCTCATTAATAATTCTCAGAATAATTTGTGCATGCACATGTGTGTCCTAAATCGCTTCAGTCATGTCCGACTCTGTGTGGCCCTGTGCACTGTAGCCCACCTCTGGCTTCCTCTGTCCATAGAATTCTCCAGGCAAAAATACTGCAATGGGTTACCATGTCCTCCTCCAGGGAATCTTCTCCACACAGAGAGAAGATTAACTCACATCTTTTGCAACTCCTGCACGTGGCTTCTTCATCACTAGTACCATACCCCAAACACATGGGCTGGATCTAGCTTCCCTTCTTGGGTGTGACTGATTGTTGTTCAGTCAGTAAGTCTTTGCAATTCTTTGCAATCCAGTGGACTGCAGCATCTCAGGCTCCTCTCTCCTCCACTTTCTCCGTGACTTTGTTCAAATTTCCTAGGGCATGAATGATAACGTTATGAGTATTTACAGACTCATAGGAAGGCTCAGGAAGACACACGGCAGGACTGGGCCCCAAGGGACCACTGCCACAGGATCATGAGGCCCTACTCATCTCCCCAGCAATTTTTCCTTCTTAACTTTGCATAAGTGCAGTTGTCTCATGGACACAGCTGATGAGTGGACCCTTAAAGGCTTCAGATCCCTGGCTGCAAGGGAGTCTGGGAAATGGAATTTTCATCGCTCCAGCCTCTTCAATTCAGGAGGGTGAGCAGCAAGAGGAATGCATGTTGAAAAGCCATTTCTCACACAGAGATATGCCTGGGGATCGAATCTTTGACGTTACCATCTGGCCCAGGGTTTCCTTGTCAGGCCATGATCGTAGTGGGAGATCTTTGCCTCCCCAGCCCTGCAGATAATCCAAGGCCAGGCTAACTGGTCACCAGACTCGTTAATATGAACCAGTACTCACCTTGGTTCACCTTGATGAAATGAATTAGGAGAAGCGAACTTTATTTACCCAGCGTTATTCACATTCCTGGTCACTTACGTACATAGCGCCTCATCCCATGCATTTTGCAGCTGAGGACGCATCAGACCCAAAGAGACTGAGGAAACTACCTCAGGTCACACAGCTAGTTATGGCAGAAGCTGGACCTGAGCCATCCTGTGGACCAAAGAATGCCTGCTCCTCACCATTACTGTATGCCTGCTGATATTGGGAGAAGCTTTTGTATAAAAGCCGTTCATTCTAATTAGGCACATTTTCTTGGCTGAGTAGTTTCAGGTGCTGGGGACATGATGGTGGGCAAAACAGGTGGTGGTAGATAAAGGGTATTGGTTGAGATGGGGTTTGTAAACGCTCAACAAGTCAGGGACTAGAAACAGATTTGGGGTTAAGTTGATATTGATGTGGTTTCTTTGTATTTAAATATGTGAGAAAAGATTTGTGCATCTACTTTTTTTGTTTTGAAACGGAGGTCCCTTGGTTTAGCTTTTGTTTTTCCTTTTTTGGAAAATATATTTATTTTGGACTGTGCCAGATCTTCGTTGCCATGAGAGAGCTTTCTCTAGTTGCGGTGCATGGGCCTCTCCTTGTGGTGGCTTCTCTTGTTCCAGGGTATGGGCTCTAGAATGCAAGTTCAGTAGTTTTCATGGGCTTAATTGTCCCACAGCATGTGAAATCTTCCAGATCAATGGTCGAACCTGTGTCCTCTATACTGGCAGGCAGATTCTTAACCACTCAACCACCAGGAAAGTCCTGTCTTTCCTTCTTGAAAAATATTTCTCCCGTCTGAAAAAAACACAGACTATGGCAATTGATGGTTTGTCTCAGTGTCTGGGACACAAAATGGCATAGTGATTGTTGTTTTTTAGTTGCTAAGTTGTGTCCGACTCTTTGAGATGCCATGGACTGAAACTTGCCAGGACCCTCTGTCCATGCACGGTGGGGACTGTGGCAAAGTAATGAACCTGGAGAGCAGCTGGAAGTGGCAGTTTGGGTGTGGCTCCTGCTGGTCACATGCATACATAGGTCCACGTGTTGCCAGATTGCCCACTTTCAATGATAAGTTGAAAATTCATATTTTGAGTTATGTCTTCCAATGATACATTTTATATAGTTGTAACAAAACTTGCAAACCTATTGTGAAAATTAGGCCAACGTCTCTGTGGGTCAGATCTGGCCTGTGAGTTGTCAGTTTGCATCTTGTGTGGCAGAGCCTTAATTTAGGCATCAGAGATGCTGGGTTGCAGTCTGGGCTCTGCTGCCTTCCAGTAGCTGGGGTCAGAGGCAAGCCACAACACTTTCTGGACCTCAGTTTCCCATTCTGTAAAATGGGACTTCTGAGAACCACATGGTCTGCCGAACCCTTTACTAAACCAATATTTTCTAAACGGTGGGTCATAGAGTCAATTTAGTAGATTGTTACTTGCATCTTTTAAATAGAAAAGAGGACAGGATGGAAACTAAGTGGATATATCATGATATTATAGCTTAGCATTGCCTTGTGGAACATATTTTAGCTTACACACATAATATGCACACACATGTATCTATATCATACTGGGTCTTGATGTAATATTCATTTCTTATGCAGAGGGACTGAAAGGGAAGCTTTCAAACAAAGTGTTGTTCATGTCTTAATGCGCTCAATGCTGGCAACATTTCTGTGAGGTGGGTTTTCACCTCAACCCCATTTTACAGATGAGAACGCTGAAGTGCAGGGAGTGAAGTTCCCACAAACAGGAAAAGGAATAGCTGGGACTTGACCCCAGGCCACATCTGAACCATGTGCTATCTGACCTCTCCAGACAGCAACTGTGTGATCACGATGAAGGAGTTAACGCAAGTCAAGGGCTTAGCTGGGTGCCTGGGACAGAGCAGGTGTTGAATAAATGTAGAAGCCAGACTTGTGTGTGCAGCTCCTTATTCAGCCACACCATGTGGTGTATAGGAACCCATGGGCTATGAGAGAGAGGGGGACTGGGCTTCTGCAGTCCTGATACCCGTCGGGCGGTGAAGAGGGTATAAGGGCAAAGAGACACCCCCACCCTGTAGTCCGAGTTCCCCCAATACACATTGTTGCCCAAATACTTGATGGTTACTTTTTAAAATCACTATTTGGTTGCAGCTGGCTTATCCGTCATCCTTGAATGAACTGCTACATATTTTGCTATCTTGAATTTATGGATTAACCCCCCCACACACACACACACTCCATTTTGTCAAACAATTTAAACTATCACGGTGACGGTGTTATTAAACATTAGAGCAGTTATCTTTTATAGTCGGGCTGAGTGTGGCAAGAAGTGCTTCTGGGGTCGTGGCTGCTGATGGCTCTTGAGGCACCACAGCAGGTCACTTAATCCTTAACTTTGGGGCCTGAACAGATTCTCGAAGGTGCTGCAATATCAGGGAAGCACTCCCGCAAAGCAGGGGCGCAGCCCAAGAAGATACTTCTGGAATCCTTGCAGTGCTATTTCCATGCCTAACTTTGGGTGGCCCCTGCGGGCAGTTCGGGCCGATGGCGGGGTCGCACTGCCCTCTGGTGGTCACTGGCGAGCACAGCTTCACGGGTGCTGATCCGGACCCATCGTCGCTGCTGTGGGCGCTGCAGCAGAATGGGGGAGCGCTCTGAACTCAGATTTCCCTTTACCCAGAAAGAATTGTCTGTCTATTCACATCCTAGGAGTTTCCCCAAATCCCTGTGAGTAAAAATGGCAGGCTGTATTGTCTATGGGTCCGTTTATAAGGGCTTGGAGACCTGGGGTGACAGAAATCAAAAGCAAGGTGGAAGGCACGGGAGAAGCTAGGAAGGACCACGAGGGGCCCTTTACGGGACCTGGGGACGTCATCCGTCCTCATCTGCGTCGGGAGAGAATGGTTTCCAGCGGGAAGGATGGAAGCACGGTGTCTGGTCAAAAACAGCTGGTTATGGGCTGTCTCAGGAAGGTGAAGGCATTTTCTCATTTGATACCCTACACACAGTGTACTGAACCAAGCTCAAGTGGTTATCATCATGATATTTTCTTACAGATGATTAAACTTGGGTACCCATCCCCCAGATCAGGATGATTCTTCAAAATAGAAGTCGGATTATGCCCGTCTCCTCCTTTAAACTCTCTGGCGTCTTCTCACTGGATTTGGAAGAAGATCCAAACTCCAACCCAATAAAAAGTCCCACAGCCAATAAATATCAGTCCACTGCTGGTGGATATTCGGCTTGTTTTCATTCTTTGCTGTTACAGACAGTGTTGTAGAAAAGAACTCTATACAGAATATGCATGCTTACTTAAATATATCTGTCGATAGATACTCAGAAGTGGAATTACTGAGTCGAACTTACAAATTGCATAGATATTGCCAACTTTTCTCCTTAGGAGTTGTACCAGTTTCAGCTTCCACAAGCAATGCACGAAGCCCCACAGCTCAACCAGCACTGTGAGTCATCAAACATTCAAACGTTTGTCAATCCGATGCGAAAAGTTGTATCTCAGTATATTTGCGTTTCTCTTACGATGAGCGAACTTGAACATCTTTGTATAAGTTTAAGGAACAGTTGCACTTTTAACAAATATATTAAAATGTGTGTACATGCCCTAGGATCTTTTTTTTTTATTTGGGTTGCTGGTTTACTCTTTATTTGTAAGAGATTTTTATATATCAAGGGGGATTAACACTTGCTGTTGTCTGTGATTTGAATTTCAATTTGACTTTTGTCTCATATCTTTATTTGTATAATAGTAACTATTTATGGCTGTGCTGGGTCTCATTGCTGCCAGGGCTTATCTCTAGTTGGGGAATGCGGGCCTCCTCTCTAGTTGTGGTGCACAGGCTTCTCATTGCAGTGGCTTCTCTTGTTGTGGAGCACAGGCTGTAGGGCAAGTGGGCTTCAGTAGCTGGGGCTCCTGGGCTCTGAGCACAGGATCAGTAAGTTGTAGTGCATGGGTCTAGTTGCCCCTGGACATGTAGTAACTTCCCAAACCTGATGTCGAACTGGCATTTCCTGCATTGGCAGGTGGATTCTTTGCCACTGAGGCACCAGGGAAGCCTTACTTATGTATTTTAGTAAATTTTTAAGGTGTCAAATGTCTCAACTTTGTTTTGTTTTGTTTTAAAGCACCAGGTCTTATTCAAATATGCGTCTATTGTTCTTGGGACACTGCCGGTGCATTGTAGATGCTCAATTAATATCTGATGGAGTAAAAATATCTTCTCCACTTGAATGATTGGTTTTGTAAGTAGACATCTGAGTCCATGAGATATAATACTACTATTTATTATGTATAGTTATATATATTGGGATGCTTTTGGCTGCAAATAACTAAGGAAGAAGAAACTCAAAATATTTCAACCATAAGGACGTTTTAATCTCACAGCATACATTTAACCTATCTTTCCTAAGCACTTGTCCTTCTAAGAATTAACTAATGTTCAATTAATAGAAATCTTTGTTTAATCATTTCTGCCACATCTTTTACCTCATGCAGTTATTGTCTACAAATGAAGCCAAGTTAGAGGAAACAGTGTCCAGGGATAGAGACAAAGAGACTGAATTTAAAAGAATTTAAAGATACTCCTTGAATTCTGCATTTGGGGTGTTGGTGGTCATGGGGTCTTAGATCACACATTCCTCAACCTTTCAGCCAAGTAGGCCAATTTCTTTTAAAGCCACTTTGATGGTACTTATGCTATTTGCCATTGAAAAAACCCCATGTTAGCTCTCTGACTTCTAACTCCCTAGTGAAACAAACACCTTCATCCCTGGAGTTTGACCTGAAAACTTCTTTGATTTTCTGTCCTTCTGCTGAGCTAGCCAGGAAGTTCTGGTGTCGTGCTCACACTTCTAGAAAGCCAAGGGTTTTTGTTTGGGAGTTTTGCATAGTGCAGCTACTCTACTTCTAAGAGGATTCCAGAGGCCTGCAAGATACTGTTGGATAAAGAGTGAAGGCAAGAAGCCTGGGACCACTGAATCTTAGCTACCCATCCATCCATCCATCCATCCATCCATCCATCCATCTACCCAACACCCTCCAATCCATCCATCATCCATTCATCCATCCATCTATCATCCAACATTCATTAATTGCTATCTCTCTTATACATTGAGAAAGATAGTGCCTTTGTCCCCTGAGAGCTCTGAGTCATCCCAGAATTCAGAATGAAACATTTACAGACTGTCAGCACCAGCCTTTAACATTCAATCATCACAATAGAAAAGTAGGTGACCACCTAGGCAGTTAATTTCAGAAATAAAGAACAGGTCTGTTTCACCCCAAACCTCTCTCTGTGTGGACAGCTTCAAGAGTCTACTATTCGTGACACTAATGGAAGCCTTTTAAAATACAATTTCTTTTTTTATTAAGTGATTTAGTCTTTGTTAATTCTCAACAGAATTTTTCTTGAAAGCATTTGTTTCTTTTTTTTGTTTCTCTTTTATCAGTAGGGCTGAAAAAAGGTAGGAGAACTTTATTCTTGGTTTGTTTTTTTTTTCAATTTGTTAAAATATACTTGATTTACAGTGCCGTGTCAGTCTGCAAATCAGAAAGTGTCTCAGTTATACACATGTACACATTCTTTTTTTACATTCTTTTCCATTACGGTTTATCACAGGATACTGAATATTGTCCCCTGTGCTATCCATTAGGACCTTGTTGTGTATCCACTGTAAACATAGTAGTTTGCATCTACCAACCCCAGATTCCCAGCCCATCCCTATCCCCTCCATCCTTGGCAACTACAACTCTGTTCTCTATCTGACAGCAGGTGTGATGGTGGCTGGAAGGGACGAGTGGATAGCACGTGGTTAAAAGTGGGTACCGAGGTGCCTAGGTTATCAAACAATGAGAAAACAGGGAGGATCCAGGAGCACATGACTGATTCCCTGGATGGTTCTGCTGCAGTCTCTTTCTTCTCGAGCCAGAAGTCAATTCATTCAGTACAACATTTACACTCATTAGAAGAAACTAATTCAGCAGATTACAGTGAGGTTGATCCGTGTTTTTGCCAGCTAACTCGAGGGATTCTTTACCTTCATTTAACTATCTGTCTATCTAACCATTATACCATTCTTGCAACTACATATCCAACCATCGCAGTATTACTATCAATCACCCATCAAAACCATTAGTCATTCTATCCACCTACCCATTCCATTACTCATCCATCCATTTAGCCACTCATTCATCCACTTAAGCATCTATCCAACTTTCCATCTCACCATACAACCACTCACATCCAGACAAGCATCCATCCGTCCACCTCACCGTATCACCATTTAGTCATCAATACACTTCAGTCACTCTGTGTTATATGACGAATTAAGACACTGTGAACCACAGCACACCAGGTCTCCCTGTCCATCACCAACTCCCGGAGTCCACCCAAGCCAATGTCCATAGAGTCAGTAATGCCATCCAACCAGGTCATCCTCTGTCGACCCCTTCTCCTCCCACCCTCAATCTTTCTCAGCATCAGGGTCTTTTCTAGTGAATCAGCTCTTTGCCTGAGGTGGCCAAAGTATTGGAGTTTCAGCTTCAACATCCGTCCTTCCAGTGAACACCCAGGACTGATCTCCTTTAGGATGGACTGGGTGGATTTCCTTGCAGACCAAGGGACTCTCAAGAGGCTTCTCCAACACCACAGTTCAAAAGCATCAATTCTTCTGCGCTCGGCCCTCTTTATACTCCAACTCTCACTTGTTTACACGACCCCTGGAAAAACCATAGCCTTGACTGAACAGAACTTTGTTGGCAAAATAACTTCACTGCTTTTTAATATGCTGTCTAGGTTGGTCATAACTTTCCTTCCAAGGAGGAAGCGTTTTTTAATCTCATGGCTGCGGTCACCATCTTCAGTGATTTTGGAGTCCAGCAAAAGAAAGTCAGCCAATGTTTCTACGGTTTCCACATCTGTTTGCCATAAAGTGATAGGACCAGATGCCATGATCTAAGGCTTCTGAATGTTGAGCTTTAAGCCAACTGTTTCACTCTCCTCTTTCACTTTCATCAAGAAGCTCTTAGGTTCTTCTTCAGGTTCTGCCATATAGGGGGTGTCATCTGCATATCTGAGACTATTGATATTTCTCCTGGAAATTTTGATTCCATCTTGTGCTTCCTTCAGCTCAGCGTTTCTCTTGATGTACTCTGCATACAAGTTAAATAAGTAGGGGGACAAATTAAAGCCTTGACGTACTCCTTTTCCTATTTGGAACCAGTCTGATATTCCATGTCCATTTCTAACTGTTGCTTCCTGACCTGTATACAGATTTCTCAAAAGGCAGGACAGGAGGTCTGGCGGATAGGGATGCTTGATGAATTTTTGGACCAACTGAAACAACACTGCAGATGGTGATGGCAGCCATGAAATTAAAAAACACTTAGTCCTGGGAAGGAGTGTTATGAGCAGCCTAGGCAGCATATTAAAAGACAGAGATGTTACTTTGTCAACAAACGTCCGTCTGGTCTGCTGCTGCTGCTGCTCAGTCGCATCGGGCATGCCCGACTCTGTGCGACCCCATAGATGGCAGCCGACCAGGCTCTGCCTTCCCTGGGATTCTGCAGGCAAGCACACTGTAGTGGATTGCCATTACTTTGTCCAGTGCATGGGAGTGAAAAGTGAGAGTTCGCTCATCCGTGTCTAACTCTTTGCAACCCTGTGGACTGAAGCCTACCAGGCTCCTCCATCCGTGGGATTTTCCAGGCAAGAGTACTGGTGTAGGGTGCCACCTCCTTCTCCACCATCTAGTCAAGGCTATGGTTTTTCCAGTGGTCATGCATGGATGTGGATGGCATCATTGACTCTTTGTACCTGGGTTTGGGTGGACTCTGGGAGCTGGTGATGGGCAGGGAGGCCTGGTGTGCTGTGCTTCATTGGGTTGCAAAGAATCGGATATGACTGAGTGACTGAACGGAACTGAACTCAACTGAATAAACCTAAGGTACACCTAGGTCTAATCTTGTTAGGTGAGCAAGTGTTTACGTCTTCATTACACCTAAAAGATACTCGAGGCCAGCTCAAGATAGTCACCGGCCTTCAATTTTTTACTGAGTGGATAGAGGGTGCTTGATGAATATACATGAATGCCCCCAGTTCCGTGCACTGTGAGGTTGTATGCCTACAGGGTAGAAACTATACCAGTGTCCTTTTTGTTCCAGGAGCACCATACACCCTTTCCTGCCTCTGGGGGCTCTACACTTTTGATAGCTGGGTCAGGACAGGCTCTCTGGAGGGGTGACATTTAAGTAAGTGCCAGAGAAGGGGAAGGCTGGGGCCATGCAAATAGAAGGGTAGGTAGTCAAAGCTGGAAGAAGCACAAGCTGGAGTCAAGATTGCCGGGAGAAATATCAATAACCTCAGATATGCATACGACACAACCCTCATGGCAGGAAGTGAAGAAGAACTAAAGAGCCTCTTGACGAAAGTGAAAGAAGAGAGTGAGAAAGTCGGCTTAAAGCTCTACAAGTTTAGAAAACTAAGATCATGGCATCTGGTCCCATCACTTCATGGGGAAAAATGGGGAAACAGCGGAAATTGTGTCATACTTTGGGGGTGGGGGAGCTTCAAAATCACTGCTGATGGTGATGGCAGCCATGCAATTAAAAGAAGCTTACTCCTTGGAAGGAAGGTGATGACCAAACTAAATAGCATAGTTAAAAGCAGAGACATTACTTTGCCAACAAAGGTGCATCTAGTCAAGGCTATGGTTTCTCCAGTGGTCATGTAAGGACGTGAGAGTTGGATGGGGAAGAAAGGTGAGCTCCGAAGACTTGATGCTTTTAAACTGTGGTGCTGGAGAAGACTCTTGAGAGTCCCTTGGACTGCAAGGAGATCCAACCAGTCCATCCTAAAGGAGATCAGTCCTGAGTGTTCATTGGAAGGACTGATGTTGAAGCTGAAACTCCAATACTTTGGCCACCTAATGTGAAGGGTTGACTCATTGGAAAAGACAATCGTGCTGGAAATGAAGCAAAAAGTGATCCATCATGGGCAACAGATGCCCTCTCTTTAATGCCTTTCAGCTCCCCCACTCTCCTCCCCTCAGCCTGGCTGAGCCTTTCATTCTCTGCAAAGATGGATGTTGGTGGCTGCATGGCCAATCCAGTCCCTGTTTAAACTATGTAATTTATTTTTCCTGGAGGAAATGAGCAAAGGGGAAGAGACTATCTCAGCAGCCTCCCTGCCAGGCCTGGTGGCTGCAGAACCCAGGTGGATTTGCAACTGGTGGAGAGGTGGAGACAAATAACCTGCTAAAATGGAGATATTAACAATACCGTCAGCCGGAACAGCCAAAGCCCCCTGTCCTGTCACCGTGTTTCACACTACTCAGGTGCCCATGGCCTGGGCTAATGAGGCCCATCCATCAGGCTGGGAGAGCTGCTGGCACACAGACTTTCTCATCAGCGGGCAGAAGCTGCTGCTTGAGACACTGGTGGGAATTTTCAGGGGAGCTTGTCATATGGGGGTGCTGTATCCTAGTTTTCTTTGGTGGACTCCACTCTCTTCTAACCAGCTCAGGGGTGCAGAACAACAGTGTTTGATATTCCTAAGTCCACCTCCTTCCTACCAGGTGTATGCAGCAAAACACATAGCAGTTTACCTGTACCAGCTGTGTGACTTTAAAGAAATTAATTAATCTTTCTGAATCTCAAACATGTCCTTTATAAAATGAAGTGGGATGGTGCCCACTTTGTCAGGGGAGGGATTGGAGGATTAAATAAATAAATATTTATTCGTAAATAAAGAGTAATGGGTAAGGCCTGGGATTAGGTAGGGTGGCAATTACAGCCCCCCCCCACCTGCTGGCTGTGATGGAGCCTACTGGCTGGCTCCCTACATTCGTTCTCCCCCTCTCTCTCAGAAAATGCTCCCGTATTTGTTTGTTTCCTCGCTAGGCAGGAGTGGCTGAGAATAAAGCCTACATCTTCCAGCTCCTTTTGTGGTAAGGTGTGATTTTCTGAAGCACAAATCTGGCCATTGGGATTTGAGCAACAGCGATGTTGAACTGTGTCAGCTGTGCTCTTAAAGGGAAGAAGAGTCCGTCCCTCTCCCCTCCCCCTTTACTTTCCTGGTGCAGGGGGAGTGCAGAACTTGAGGGCTGAGAAGCCACCTTGGACTGTGTGGTAAGAACAGTACTTGGATTGGCAGAGCATCAAGACAGAGGGCGCCTGTTTCCCTGGTGCTGTTCCAGCTCTATAGGCAGCTAATGAGACAAAGAGACAGCTCTCGATTTTTTCAGCTGCTGGCTGGCATCTCTGGCAACACAAAGTCAATTTGACAGAAACTGGCCCTGTTGGGGACTACCTCATCCACTCCCTCAGCCTGCATTCAGTGACACACTGCTCCTGTGGACTTTGCACAAACAAGACGTTGAGGTGAGTTTTCGTTATGAGGGCAGATTTTTTTTTCTTCTTGTTTAATTATTCAGTTCAGTTCAGTCGCTCAGTCGTGTCCAACTCTTTGCAACCCCATGAATTGCAGCAGGCCAGGCCTCCCTGTTCATCACCAACTCCTGGAGTCCACCCAAACCCATGTTCATTGAGTCAGTGATGCCACCCAACCATGTCATCCTCTGTGGTCCCCTTCTCCTCCCGCCCCCAACCCTACCCAGCATTAGGGTCTTTTCCAATGAGTCAACCCTTCGCATGAGGTGCCAAAAGTATTGGAGTTTCAGCTTCAACATCAGACCTTCAAATGAACACCCAGGGTTGATCTCTTTTAGGATGGATTGATTGGATCTCCTTGCAGTCCAAGGTACTCTCAAGAGTCTTCTCCAACACCACAGTTCAAAAGCATCAATTCTGTGGTGCTCAGCTTTCTTCACCGTGCAACTCTCACATTCATACATGACCAGTGGAAAAACCGTAGCCTTGACTAGATGGATTTTTGTTGGCCAAGTAATGTCTCTGCTTTTAAATATGCTTTCTAGGTTGGCCATAACCTTCCTTCCAAGGAGTAAGCGTCTTTTAATTTCAGTCACCATCAGCAGTGATTCTGGAGCCCAAAAAATAAAGTCTGACACTGTTTCCACTGTTTCCCCATCTATTTCCCATGAAGTGATGGGACCAGATGCCATGATCTTAGTTTTCTGAACGTTGAGCCTTAAGCCAACTTTTTCACTCTCCTCCTTCACCTTCATCCAGAGGCTCTTTAGTTCTTCTTCACTCTCTGCCATAGGGTGGTGTCATCCGCATATCTGAAGTTATTAATATTTCTCCTGGAAATCTTGATTCCAGCTTGTGTTTCTTGCAGCCCATCATTTCTCATGATCTACTCTGCATATAAGTTAAATAAGCAGGGGGACAATATGCAGCCTTGATGTACTCCTTTTCCTATTTGGAATCAGTCTGTTGTTCCATGTCCAGTTCTAACTGTTGCTTCCTGACCGGCATACAGGTTTCTCAAGAGACACGTCAGATGGTCTGGTACTCCCATCTCTTTCAGAATTTTCCACAGTTTATTGTAATCCACACAGTCAAAGGCTTTGGCATAGTCAATAAAGCAGCATTATATGTTTTTCTGGAACTCTCTTGCTTTTTCGATGATCCAGCGGATATTGGCAATTTGATCTCTGGTTCATCTGCCTTTTCTAAAACCAGCTTGAAGATCTGGAATTTCACGGTTCAGGTATTGCTGAAGCCTGGCTTGGAGAATTTTGAGCATTTCTTTACTAGCATGTGAGATAAGTGCAATTGTGCTGTAGTTTGGGCATTCTTTGACATTGCCTTTCTTTGGGATTGGAACGAAAACTGACCTTTTCCAGTCCTATGGCCACTGCTGAGTTTTCCAAATGTGCTGGCATATCGAGTGCAGCACTTTCACAGCGTCACCTTTGAGGATTTGAAATAGCTCAACTGGAATTCCATCACCTCCACTAGCTTTGTTTATAGTTATGCTTTCTAAGGCCCACTTGATTTCACATTCCAGGATGTCTGGCTCTAGGTGAGTGATCACACCATCGTGATTATCTGGGTCGTGAAGATCTTTTTTTGTACAGTTCTTCTGTGTATTCTTGCCACCTCTTCTAAATATCTTATGCCTCTGTTAGGTCCATACCCTTGTTGTCCTGTATCGAACCTATCTTTGCATGAAATGTTCCTTTGGTATCTCTAATTTTCTTGAAGATATCTCTAGTCTTTCCCAATCTGTTGTTTTCCTCTATTTCTTTGCACTGATCGCTTTCTTATCTCTCCTTGCTATTCTTTGGAACTCTGCATTGAGATGGGAATATCCTTCCTTTTCTCCTTTGCTTTTTGCTTCTCTTCTCTTCCCAGCTATCTGTAAGGCCTCCTCAAACAGCCATTTTGCTTTTTTGTGTTTCTTTTCCATGGGGATTTTCTTGATCCCTGTCTCCTGCACAATGTCACGAACCTGTGTCCGTAGTTCATCAGGCACTCTGTCTATCAGGCCTAGTCCCTTAAATCTATTTGTCACTTCCACTGTATACTCATAAGGGATTTGATCTAGGTCATACCTGAATGGTCTAGTGGTTTTCCCTGCTTTCTTTAATTTAAGTCTGAATTTGGCAATAAGCAGTTCATGATCTGAGCCACAGTCTGCTCCCGGTCTTGTTTTTGCTGACTGTATAGGTACTTGCAAATTTAGCTCAAATGAATCCTTTTATACTTCTAAATTTTAGTAATGCTTTTTCACCTTAAAATCCATTTGCTTGACAGTAATAAACTGGGGAAAATTCTGAAAGAGATGGGAATACCAGACCATCTGGCCTGTCTCTTGAGAAACCTGTATGCATGTCAGGAAGCAACAGTTAGAACTGGACATGGAACAACAGACTGGTTCCAAATAGCAAAAGGTGTACGTCAAGGCTGCCTATTGTCACCCTGTATATTTAAGTTATATGCAGAGTAGATCATGAGAAACGCTGGGCTGGAAGAAACACAAGCTGGAATCAAGATTGCCAGGAGAAATATCAATGACCTCAGATATGCAGATGACACCACCCTTATGGCAGAAAGTGAAGAAGAGCTAAAGAGGCTCTTGATGAACGTGAAAGAGGAGAGTGAAAAAGTTGGCTTAAAACTCAACATTCAGAAAATCAAGATCATGGCATCTGGTCCCATCACTTCATGGGAAATAGATGGGGAAACAGTGGAAACAGTGTCAGACTTTATTTGGGGGGGGGCTCAAATATTACTGCTGATGGTGATGGCCCCCATGAAATTAAAAGACGTTTACTCCTTGGAAGGAAGCTTATGTCCAATTTAGATAGCATATTTAAAAGCAGAAACATTTCTTTGCCAACAAAGTTCCGTCTAGTCAAGGCTATGGTTTTCCCAGTGGTCATGTATGGATTGAGAGTTGGACAGTGAAGAAAGCTGAGAGCGGAAGAATTGATGCCTTTGTACAGTGGTGCTGGAGAAGACTCTTGAGAGTCCCTTGGACTGCAAGGAGATCCAACCAGTCCATCCTAAAAGAAATCAGTCCTAAGTGTTCATTGAAAGGTCTGATGTTGAAGGTGAAACTCCAATACTTTGGCCTCCTCATGTGAGAGTTGACTCATTGGAAAAGACCCTAATGCTGCGTAGGATTTGGGACAGGATAAGAAGACGAAGACAGATGATGAGATGTTTGGATGGCATGACCGACTCGATGGAGATGTGTTTCGGTAAACTCCGAGAGTTGGTGATGGACAGGGAGGCCTGGCGTGCTGCGATTCATGGGGTCACAAAGAGTCGGACATGATTGAGCAACTAAACGATACTGAATACAGCTGCATTGGCTTTCATTGTCAGTATATATATATATATTCTTATTGTGTATTTTTCAACTGTTGTATATATTAGGAATCTTTCATATTTAGCCAGCTTTAAACAAACAAAGAAAAAAGAAACTGTCAGAAAATCTCTTGCGTTGAAACTTTGCCTTATTCCCATTTATTGTGATGAAATTTGGCTTTTTTGGATATCAGTTTACTTTGTGTCTTCTATTTGTCAGACTTCCCTTGTTTTCTTGTATCACTTCTTTGCCATATTTTAAAAATGTACTTATCTTTGCATGTGTTGTTTTTCATTTCCATGAGGGCTTTCTCTAGCTTAAGGTGGCAGGGGCTACTCTTTAGTTGTGGCGTTGAGGCTTCTCATTGCAGTGGCTTCTGTTGTTGTCCAGCATTGGCTCAGGTCAAGTGGACTCAGTAATTAAGCCTCCCGTGCTCTAGAACACAGACTCAGTAGTTGGAATGCATGAGCTCAGCTGCTCCATGGCATATGGGATTCTCCTGGATCAGGGATGGAACCAGTGATTCCTGCATTGGCAGGTGGATTTTTTACCACTGAGCCCCCAAGGAATTCCCCTCTTCTTTGCTTTATTTTTAATTACATTCTTTGCTCATTCAGTCTTTCCCCTTTGTTATGTGCAAAGTCAGGTTCCTGTTTTCTTTCTCTGCTGACTCCCCTGGAGAGAGACCCTCCTCTGAGTTTCTGCAGATGGATGTAGCTTTCTCCCCCACACCCACAGGCCCAGGGAGTATTAATGACACCCTCTTTGGGTTCCTGAGGGCTAACTCTGCACAGGTCCTCTGCTGGCCCCCTTGGCATCTGTTCTCTGTAGGTGTGACAGAGAAAAAGGCAGTTCAGAGAGGGTTGCCACTGGCTGAAGACCACACAGCTAACAATGGCAGAGCAGGGATTCAGGGCAAAATGCGCTCTCCTTGTCACCTGTTTCTGTGAGAGGCAGGTGGCTGTAGGGTGAAGCGAGGGAGAGACCTGGGACACAGAATTGAAAGAGGCACCTCCAGGACTTCCCTGGGTGTCCAGTGGTTCATACTCTGTGCTTTCACTGCAGGGGGCATGGGTTCAAGCTCTGCTTGGAGAACTAAGATCACAAAAAAAAAAAGGAACTATTTTATTCAGCTTTCCTCATAACTCTGTTGGTAAAGAATCTGCCTGCAATGCAGGAGACCCCAGTTCCTGGGTTGGGAAGATCCCCCGGAGAAAGGGATAGGCTACCTTATCCAGGATTCTTGGGCTTCCCTGGTGGCTCAGCTCGTAAGGAAACTGCCTGCCATGCAGAAGACCTGGGTTTGGTCCCTGGGTCAGGAAATCCCCTGGAGAAGAGAAAGGACACCCCCTCTAGTATTCCGGCCTGGAGAATTCCATTAACAATATAGCCTAAGGGGTCACAAAGAGTTCGATATGACTGAGCGAATCCACTTCACTTCATTTCAGTTTATAAAGCGGCATCTCTGTCAGCTCTACCTCTTCGTGGCTCACTAAGGGAGGGCGGCCTTAGACCTGCAGTTCTTGAAGAAGGAGGAGTGACTGTGACAAATTCTAGGGGTGTGGTTTTTGACTGTTGTCATGATATGGGGGGCCACTACACATGGGGGCAGGGGCCTGCTTCATGGCATACACGTTAGATGTGAATGATTCTCAAATGTCCTGCCAGATATTTAGGTAAGTCCAAACCCACTCATAATACCCCGAGTGGAGGCCCTTATCTGCACTTTGTCCCATAAGTTTAATAAAAGATTTCCAGGGCTGCAATTATGGTGCAGTCAATATTTTGGAGAAGTCAAATGGAGAAGTCAATATTTTGTTTTATTCAGAGCCTAACCATGGGTTGCTTTGCAGTTTATGGCAATCACATGATGGCCACAGTACCTCGATGGCTTTGTGAATGGCCAAGACTGCACACTTGTGTCCTCCTGCATTTGCCAGGCTGAATCCTCAGTGAGGGCACATTTGGGTGCAAGTGTGAGTGCTCAAACATTTACCTACGGGAGCATGCATTGTTGTGAGTATAAATACATGTGTGTGCTCAGTTGTGTTCAACTCTTCGTGATGTTATAGACCCCAGGCTCTTTTGTCCTGGGATTCTGCAGGCAAGAATACTGGAGTGGGTTGCCATGGCCTCCTTCAGGGGACCTTCCTGACCCAGGGATCAAACCTGTGTCTCTTATGTCTGCTATATAAGGTCTGCCTAAGTAGACCTTATGTCTACTGCATAAGGTGGAATCTTTACCACTACCGCCACCTGAGGAACTGAATCCTTGAGTATAAATGACCTACTCTTAGTTCTTTAAAAAAAAAAATTATGTGGACCATTTTTAAGCTCTGTATTTAATTTGTTATCATCACTTCCTTTATGTTTATGATAACATAAACACTTCTTTTATGTTTTGGTCTTGAGACACGTGGGATCTTAGCTCCATGTGGATAGAAGCTGCACCCGCTGCATTGGAAGGTCAAGTCTTAAGCACTGGACCACCAGGCAGTTCACTCCCTATTTCACTTTGTGTTACTGGATGTTGATCTCCGGGACAGTTTTTTTTTTTTTTTAATTTCCTGGGACAGAACATTTTGGTTTTAAGATGGTTTTATTATCCATCAGTATTTCATTTCAGGATAGTAAATGATCATTTCAAAACATCTGCTACACCACCCTAGGAAACCCCCTTTAATGTGAGAAGGCAAGTGAATAGCAGTGACAGCTCTATGGACTTCTCTGTCATTCTCCAGCTAAGAATGAGAGGGCAGGTAGTGGGGTTTCCACGACCAGGAGCCTAAGCAGGTCCTCAATCTAACTGATAGAAGCAAAGTTTCTTTTGATCACTCTCACATGCTCAGGGTAGAGTTTCTTCTCAATTAGATCTGTACTTGGAAAAGGGGCTCTAGACTCCCCCTCCTACCCCAGCAGAGGGCTTCACATAGGCTCACCTGAGACCAGCTCTCGACCCGGTACACCAGTTCTGGAACCATGTGGTAATTCATTAGGTTCGCACCACTGATTTGTTCAGACCCTGGTATATCACCCTTATCAGTCAGTTCACTCTCTTAGTCATGTCTGATTCTCTGCGACCCCATGGAATGCAGTACGCCCTTCCGTACACTTCCCTGTCCATCACCAACTCCCAGAGTTTGCTGAAACGCCTGTCCATTGAGTCAGTGACGCCATCCCACCAGCTCATCCTCTGTCGTCCCCTTCTCCTCCTGCCTTCAATCGTTCCCAGAATCAGAGTCCTTTCCAATCAGTCACTACTTCCCATCACGTGGCCTAGGTATTGGAGCTTCAGCATCAGTCCTTCCAATGAATATTCCAAATGGATTACCTTTAAAATGGACTGGTTGGATCACATTGCAGTCCAAGGGAGTCTCAACAGTCTTCTCCAGCAACACAGTTCAAAAGCATCAATTGTTCGGTGCTCAGCTTTTCTCATGGTCATCCTTATAGCTATTATTAATATTGTCTCCTCCAAACTGAATATATGCCATGCCATATCATGTGGCATGCAGAATCTCAGTTCCCCAAGCAGGCGTCAAACCTGTGCCCCTGCATTGGGGTCCCTGAACCACCAGTGTTAAGGACAGACAGGTAACAAAATTCCTCTATATCAATTCACTGTTAAAGTTAAAGAAATCTTCTTTAAAAAGAAGTGCTTGGACAAAAAGTTGAAGTGCCTCTGAAGGCCCCAGGCACCTCCATGACCCCACCATCCCCACCCCACCCCTTGCCTTTTGCTTGGTGCATCCTTGAGGGCACTCTGGCTCTCCACAGGAAGCTCCAGCCTTTGGACCTTTGAACTCCTTGCTTCCTCTCGGGAAATTCCGTCCTTCTTATGCTCACTGGGCTTACTTCCTCTCCTCCCACCTGTGTCCTGCTGTCACCTCGAAACCAGGCCGGCCTTGATCACCACCTACCCTCCCATCCTGACCACCCCTAGACACTCCTCTGTTCTCCATTCTCCACTTTATTTTTCTCCAAAGATCTGGTGGTCAATTGACACACTTGTTACACTTAGGTGCTGACTGCTTGTAGCCAGGCTGTGAGCTTAGTGAAGAATGAGACGGCCTGTGTGTTCTGCTCACTGCCCATGCACAGTGACTGTGCGTGAGAGGCCAGCACACAGTAGGTGCTCAGCTAATGGAACTTACATTCCACATGGAGGGTCGTTGATGAAACCATGTGTCACAAAGGTAAATGTTTCTTGACAAGAGAGGAGGAGAAATATTGGGAGCTGGTGGAGGGAATTGCAGGCAGGCCTGGCTGAGCTGGAGGGTGGGAGTGCGAGCTGGGAGGGAATGCTTCCTCTAGAGTGAGCCGGAGCTGGAAAAGGATGAGTCCAAAGAGCTGGGCAAGGGGAGGAGCCTTCCAGGAGGCTGGAACGGTATATGTATTTTTATCCCCATTTCACCGACTTAGAAACTAAGGCTTGGGGAGTAAGAAAGTGGCAGCATTGGGACTAGAAATGGGTTTTATCCAGTCAGAGGCCCGAAGTTCTTCCTGGGACTTTACTCTTTCTGAGAACGGGGTCAAGGTGTAGATGGCACATTTTATTATCCGCCTACTCAAATTGTATTCCCTTTACCAGCCAGTAGCTGCTTAGAGTCATCATGATAATCAAAAACATCCCCATGTGCCTCCTGGGGGAGAAGCAGCCTCACCTGTAAAGAGTCAAAGACTTAGAGAACTCCAGAAATAGTGATCAAGGGTCATTGGTGAATCAACCCTGCCTCCAGCACCTTCCAGGTTTCTTGTACAATATGATAAACCAATCCTCTCCTGACACTGAAGCTGGTGGCTTTCATAACTTGTCCACACATTAGAATCCCCCAGGGAACTCAGTAAGTCCCAATGCCAAGCAGCAGCTAGGCCAAAAAAGCAGAACGGTAAATTCGTCAGGGGATCCCAATAGGAGTCACGCTTGAGAACCAATGTTTTCACGAATCACCTGGGAGTCTTGTTAAAGACACAGATCTGACCCAGATGCCTTGGGGGGGCTTGGAGTCCACATTTCTAACAAGCTCCCAGGAGATGAACTCGTGTGGCTGCTCCAGGGACCACAGTCTGAGTAGTCAGGGCGAAGCCCGAGGTCCTCAACTTCCAACAAGCATCAGAATCACCTGGAGGTCCAGTTAAGATTCAGAGGGCCAAATCCCACCCCAGAGCTGTCAATCTGACACGTTTGAGATGGGGACCAAAGAATCTGCATTTCCAAGACCCTGCATGTGACCCTGATGCTGCTGGTCCAAGGACCACATGTGGAGCACCACGGTGGGGCTGGAGGCATAATCATGGACGGGCAACACAAGTCATCTCTCCGTCAGCTTCCCCAGACCCAAAGTGGGGATGATGAGATCCTCTCCCAGAGGGTGTCATGAGGGCAACACTGAGTGAGCTAGGATTTGTAAGCCTCTTGGAAGCTGGCACCGAGCAGGTGGGATATGAATGATAGCATCCATTCTTAATGAATTTCCCTTGGTCCTGGGGTGCTCCTGGAGCCCAGGCAGACAGACCCTTCAACCACCATGGATGGCCCTCTCCCTGGCCCACTCACTGCCGACACTGTTTCTGTAGGCATTGTATATCTCCTTCACCCAATGGTCGCAGAAGGCCAGCTTTCTGATCCAGTCCACAGCATAGTGCACACTGGAACCTAGGCACAAGCTGGCTCCCGGGGCGGAACCGTGGAAGCCATCAGTGGAGAAGTTGCAAGTGCTGGGGAGACGGAAGAGGGCAGGGGGATGGAGAAGAGACAGTGTCACTGTGGGGAGCTGGGAGCTTTTTACCAGGAGACCCATGGGTGGGCTTAGGGCTGTGTTTCACTCTGTCCCCGAGTGCGTGAGAGTACTGTGAGTATCTGTCTTCTGGGAGAAGCAGGATCAGAGCTTCCATTAACTGCCCAAACAACAGTGGCTCCCTGTGCTCATGCCCAGTCAGCCTCCATTCTCTTTTCTTCCGGTATCAAAGAACATCTTTGGTTTTTTGAGGGGCAGTCATCCAGTCCCCTGCATGCACTGAGTGACCAAGCCAAAGAAAATCCCTCTATCTCCCACTTTGGGCTTTGGGGCACGAACACAATTACAAAATGTGGTTGGCCTTAGTTCATCCCAAGAGTAGGGTGCAGAAGAAAATACCAGTGGGCTCTTGATATTTTGATCCCCAAATTTGCTTGTTTCACATGCCTTGAAAGGCCTGGCTGCTAACCCTTTCTTCCTATTTTGTGAGCATCTCCGTATCTTTCTATAGGCATTCCTCATGTTAATTTTATCTTTTCAATTAGGCGGAGTCAGACTTCTCTGCTGGCCCAGTGGTTGGGAATCCAGTTGGCAATGCAGGGGGACACAGGTTCAATCCCTGGCCCCAGGAGATTTCACATGCTATAGAGTAGTTAAGCCCCCAGGCCACAACTACTGACAACATATTCTAGAGCCTTTGCTCCGCAACAGGAGAAGCTACCTCAATGAGAAGACTGCACTCTGCAATGAGGAGTAGCTCCTGCTTGCCCTAACTATAGAAAGCCTGTTCACAGTGTTGAGGCAAAAAAGAAAAACAAGTAATAATAATAATAACTATAATAATAATCAGGCAGAGTCAATTGCATACGTACAGAGTACTTTGCATACAGTACCCTCCTTCAGCATGAAGCATGCCCTGGGAACACATCCGAGTGTCATGGGAAGTTAATGATAGGAGTGGCAGCTGAGAGCCAGAAAGGGAGTTGTGGGAAATTTGTCACCGATAGCAGCTAGAGTATGAAAATGAAAATCCCAGCTCTCATGGAACACCGGTGATTTTCTTTCCCTCCACCAGAAGCCTGGTATAGGTCTGCAAAATCACTGGACATCCCAAGGCAATGTGTAGACCAAAAACTTCAAAAAAACTTTTCAGAGAGTAAAAGCCTGGGTGGGGAGCAGTCAGCATGGTACACCAGGGCCTCTTAATGGGTGGATTTGGCTGACACTTTTCTTTTTCTCTTATTTTGCTGTTTCTGGATTTTCTGTGATGAGTTTAAGGGTAGAGATATGATGTTTAAGGGTAGGAATGAAAAAAATGCTTGGGAATTGTACCTAAGGTATTCCCAGGTTAATGCCAGTGCTGCCACAGAGAAAACAAATTTGGAAATGGGAAGCACAGGATCATTCTCTCCTGTGCTTTAGGCTCAGCTTGAATATCAAACCGGAGACAACAAAATCCCTGCAGGATCCACAGAGATGCCTTGAGTGATACCTCAACTTTGAAAGCAAATTTCACCACTGGAGCAGGCAGACCAGAAGAACGCTGACTTAATCTGAAAGGGCTCAGTGGCAGACTCTAGCGTTCTCTCCAGCAGAGGCTGGAAAGACAATCACAGAGATACCAACGGGCTGACAGAAGCTGTTCTTCAGATATCTTCAAATTCTTGCCAATATGCCCAGTAAACATACACTCAAGCACATACACTTTCACTTTAGTCGTTTTTCACAGACATTTGTGAGTGTGTACAAGATTGGAAGCAAGAAAGTGATAATGTCAGGAAGTGGTGTTTTGGAGATGGTGGGAATAGGGGTGATCACAGTCTCTGCTCTGCTCTTTACTGAATTACTCAGATTTAAAAAGATGAGGAATTCCCTGGTAATCCAGTGGTTAGGATTCCGTGCGTTCCCTGCTGAGGGTGTGGGTTCATTCTCTGGTCAGGGTACAGGGAGCCCATAAGCTCTGTAGCATGACAAAAAAAAAAAAAAAAAGAATAATCAAACAAAAATCGTGTGCAATTAACTTGATAGACTACTAGCTTGATATCATGGTATTGAACATCCTAACTTCTGAGATCTTGAGAAGATCACCAAAAAATGTTTTCTGCATGAAGATAAGTTGTGGCTGTTCTAATAACTTGCCGGTATGACTCTGTTCCCAGAGCTGACCGCCTGTGTCTCCCAGAGACACTTGGGTTAACACGCGCACTGCTGTTCTGTGTGCAGACTCTCCTCCCCACCATCCATGCACCACAAGGGAGCCTCCACAGTGGATCTGATGTAGTGGATGCTGGCCAGGAAGCCCTGCCTATGCTGGGACCATCTTCCTTGAGTACTAGAAAGTGAAATTATGAAATCCTTCTTCTTCTCCACGAAAGATACCAGTGGGTTTATTACACAGAGGTGTTGCTGTCACTTTTTTCTCATCCCCTCCCTTGGGTGGCAGTAATCTGGGGCTAAAGAGAAAGAAAATACCCCCAACTACTGAAAGGGAGCAGACAACATCTAATCAGAAAGACAGAGAGCCA
This sequence comes from Giraffa tippelskirchi, assembly GCF_054371585.1. NCBI lineage: Eukaryota > Metazoa > Chordata > Mammalia > Artiodactyla > Giraffidae > Giraffa > Giraffa tippelskirchi. Next base: position 15,705,115 of record NC_137290.1, read on the forward strand.
TTTAGTGAGGATTACTCACTGTGCTTGTCACTTTTTGAGCACATTCTTAACTTTATGAGGAAGGGGTTATGTGACTTTATCCCATCAGGGCTTCTCTTTTCCAGAACCTATGAGTTTTCTTTTCACCTGAGAATTTTGATTTATTGGATGTTTTGAAAAATATAAGGTTACTTCTCATTAGAGTGACCACCACTATGACTAACGTAAAATGGAAATCATCACCTAGCTTCTTGTATATAGACAACTACAAGGCCTCTTACTCTTTTTTTTCACTTTTAACTCATTATTTTATCAAGTAAAGGGAATTTTATGTTTTTGTATCCGTTGATACAGTAAGGGAAAGTTTTTGGATATTTCATGATGCTTTATAAAAATATTAAAACCCTTTTTCCTGAAATTTAATATTTTCCGTTTTGAAATAGTATTTAAAACCATGGATATGACTAACCTAATGAGTGAGATTTGACTAGAATTTTTTGCATATGTTGTAAAAATTCATACTTTTTATGAAAGTCAGTGGATTTTGATAAATTACAATACAAGGACCATGTCCCTAGGAAGATACATTATAAGACGCCACGTTCCTAAGTTTTGAAATGCAAATGTCGTTACTAAGGACAATCCTATTCCCCAAGAACCTATGCTTTTTGCCACATGCTCCTCTTTCTCTACTGTCAAGGTTCTCATCTTGCTACATGACTTTGTTTTTTTTTTTTTTTTAATTTCTTTCAACCACTTTTCTGTGGATTTTTTTTTTTTTAAGAGGCTGTGGAAGAGTAGCTTCAGATCATTTCCCATCCAGTGGTCTGAGCACTGATGTCTCTGGTAGGGAGCCGCTGGGCAGGCATAGACGATATCTGTGTGCCTCTAGACCACAAGATATTAAGAAGAGGTGGCAAGAATACACAGAAAAACTGTACAAAAAGATGTTCACGATGCAGATAATCACAATGGTGTGATCACTCTCCTAGAACCAGACATTCTGGAATATGAATTCAAGTGGGCCTTACAAAGCATTACTAGGAACAAAGCTAGTGGAGGTGCTGGAATTCCAGTAGAGCTATTTTGAAATCCTGAAAGATGATGCTATGAACGTGCTGAACTCAATATGCCAACAAATCAGGAGAACTCCGCAGTGGCCACAGGATTGGAAAAGTTCAGTTTTCATTCCAATCCCAAAGAAAGGCAGTTGCAAAGAATGCTCAAACTACCGCACAATTGCACTCATCTCCCACACGAGTAAATTAATGCTCAAAATTATCCAAGCCATGCTCCAGCAATATGTGAACCATGAACTTCCAGATGTTCAAGCTGGTTTTACAAAAGGCAGAGGAATAGCATAGTCGAAGCTATGGTTTTTCCAGTAGTCATGTATGGATGTCAGAGCTGGAGTAGTAAGAAAGTTGAGAACCAAAAGAATTCATGCTGTGAAACTGTGGTATTGGAGAAGACTCTCGAGAATCCCTTGGACTGCAATGAGATTCAACCAGTTCACCGTAAAAGACATCAGTCCTGAGTATTCATTGGAAGGACTGATGCTGAGCTGAAACTCCAATAGTTTGGCCATCTGACATGAAGGACTGACTGATTCGAAAGACCCTGATGCTGGGAAAGATCGAAGGTGGGAGGAGAAGGGGCCAACAGAAGACGAGTTGGTTGGATGGCATCACCAATTCAATGGACACGAGTTTGACTAAACTGCGGGGTGTTGATGATGGACAGGGAGGCCTGACTTGAAGCAGTCCATTGGCTCGCAAAGAAATGGACACAACTACGCCACTGAACAGACTGACTGAACTCAAAATCAAAGAAAGGGATTCTAGGAAATGTAGAACTAGCCTAGACAAATTAACACAGCAGAGCACAGACCACTTGACTTACTAAACCCTTCCGCTTTACTTAGTAGGATGAATTGAGCTTTGAAAAGCTGACCTGACTAATAAAGAGACTGTGGACAAGTCTGCAGGGAGGAGACTTTTTAGTCAATGCTTTAATTGTCCATCTTACAAATCTGCACTAGAAACAGTCAGAATCTCATTTTTGCCACCTCCTTTGCAGTCAGAATGTAACCATGTGATATAGGCTCAATCAATTAGATGCACCTAGATGGTACCCAGGCTCAGCCAATCAAATACATCCAGATGGCACCTAAGACTCAATTACTACAGCCACATGGAATGCAGGCTTAACCAATGGATACACCTACAGGTGAAAGCAATGCAAGTGGATTCTGATGCATAGAATTCAATCTAGCAGAGGTGCAAGAGACATAAGCCATCTCACTAGTGACAGCCGCTGTGTCTGAAGCCAGTGGTAGTGACAGTTCAGTTCAGTTCAGTCACTCAGTCGAGTCCGACTCTCTGCGACCCCATGAACTGCAGCATGCCAGGCCTCCCTGTCCATCACCAACTCCCAAAGTCCACCCAAACCCATGTCCATTGAGTTGACGATGCCAACCCACCTTCTTATCCTCTGCCATGCCCTTCTTCTCCTGCCCTCAATCTTTCCCAACGTCAGGGTCTTTTCCAATGAGTGACAGAAGATCCTGCAATTAATTTCTATATTGTCATGGCTGCCTCTCCAGCCTTCCCTCCCAGAAATCTGTGTCACTTAATATTCTTAATAAGTTTCTTTCCTGCTCAAAGTTACCTGTAATGGATTTTATTCTTTTCAAGTAGAAAGCTGACACCCCTCTAACTTCATTTAACCATCAAGCCTCTTTGCAAAACTAGACTAAGTAAGGAACAATGTCCAACCCCATGGGCAGTGGAGTCAGGGAGAGGCATTTTGTCAAATTATTATAGTGCCACAGACTCTGGGCCAGTGTCCCTCTGAGGGGGTCACTGACCTGGGTTGTGAGTCGGGTAGACCCATTTGAATCCAGGCTGTGGTGCTGACTGACCTGTTGTGTGACATGGAGCATATCACTTTCCTCATCTTGACAGTGGACTATGATTAGTACTTGCCTCCTCGGGTTGTCATGGAGACCAGAAGATTCCTGTACGGAGCAATCTCTCAACCACACAGCTCAGCACGTGGGATACACCCACACCAGTGATGCTAGAAGGAATGAGAGTCACCTTTCTTTTGCTGGATTAAAAAAAAATCAGTAATAATAGAGGTGGTGTCCTCATGTAGTCCAAGATGAAGATGGTCTGTGAACACTGCAGTTTAGAAAACAGTTACATGTTTTTTGTTTTGAATTTTTTAGTTTTCTTTCTTTTTTAAATTTATTTATTTTAATTGGAGGCTAATTAGTCTACAATATTGTAGTGGTTTTGCCACACATTGACATGAATCAGCCACGGTTGTGCATGTGTTTCCCATCCTGAACCCCTCACCCGTCCAATCCTATCCCTCTGGGTCACCCCAGTGTCACAGCCCTGAACACTCTATCTCATGCATCGGACTTGGACTGGAGGTCTGTTTCATATATCGAAATATACATGTTTCAACACTATTCTCCGAATCCACCCCACACTTGCCTTTTCTCACAGAGTCCAAAAGACTGTTCTATACATCTGTGTCTCTTTTCCTGTCTTGCATATAGGGTTATCATTACCATCTTTCTGAAGCCCATATATATATATATATATATACATATGGCATATGTATGTGTGTGTGTGTGTGTGTGTGTGTGTGTTTGTGTGTGTTATTGGTGCTTTTCTTTCTGGCTTACTTCACTCTGTATAATAGGGTCCAGTTTCATCCACCTCGTTAACACTGATTCAAATGCATTCTTTTGGATATATGAGTAATATTCCATTGTGTACATATACCACAGCTTTCTTATCCATTCTTCTGCTGATGGACATCTGGGTTGCTTCCGTGTCCTGGCTATTATAAACAGTGCTGCGATGAACATTGGGGCACATGTGTCTCTTTCAGTTCTGGTTCCCTTGGGGCTTACGTCCAGGAGTAGGACTGCTGTTACATATGGCTGTTCCATTTCCAGTTTTTTTTTTTAAGGAATCTCCACACTGTTCTCCATAGTAGCTCTGCTAGTTTGTATTCCCAACAACAGTGTAAGAGGGTTCCCTTTTCTCCACACCCTCTCCAGGATTTATTGTTTGTAGACGTTTGGATAGCAGCCTTTCTGCCTGGTGTGAGATGGTACCTCATCATGGTTTTGATTTGCATTTCCCTGATAATGAGTGATTTGAGCATCTTTTCATGTGTTTGTTAGCCATCTGTATGTCTTCTTTGGAGAAATGTCTGTTTAGTTCTTTAGCCCATTTTTGGAATGGCTCGCTTATTTTTCTGGAATTGAGCTGCAGGCGTTGCTTGTATAGTTTTGAGATTTATTCATTGTCAGTTGCTTCGTTTGCTATTACTTTCGCCCATTGTGAAAGCCATCTTTTTCCCTTGCTTAGAGTTTCCTTCTTTGTGCAAAAGCTTTTAAGTTTAATGAGGTCCCGTTTGTGTATTTTTGCTTCTATTTCCATTACTCTGGGATATGGGTCATAGAGGATCCTGCTGTGATTTCTGTCAGAAAGTATTTTGCCTGTGTTTTCCTCTAGGAGTTTTATAGTTTGTGGTCTTACGTTTAGATCTTTAATCTATTTTGAATTTATTTTTGAGTACAGTGTTAGAAAGTGTTCTGGTTTTATTCTTTTACAAGTGGTTGACCAGTTTTCCCTGCATGCTTGTTAAAGAGATTTTCTTGTGTTCATTGTACATTCTTGCCTCCTCTGTCAAAGATAAAGTATCCATAGGTGCGTGGATTTATCTGTGGGCTTTCTATTTTGATTCATTTGTCTATATATCTTTTTTGTGTGTGTGCCAGGACCACGCTGTCTCGATGACTGTAGCTTTGTAGTATAGCCTGAAATCAGGCAGGGCATTTCCTCCAGGTCCATTCTTCTTTCTCAAGATTGCTTTGACTATTAGAGGTTTTTTGTAATTCCATACAAATTGTGAAAGTATTTCTTCTAGTTCCCTGAAAAATACCGTCGGTAGCTTGATAGGGATTGCATTGAATCTATAGATTGCTTTGGGTAGTATACCTATTTTCAGTATATTGATTCTTTCAATGCATGTACATGGTATATTTCTCCATCTATTTGTGTCCAGTTTGATTTCTTTCACCAGTGTCTTCTAGTTTTCTATATGCAGGACTTTTGTTTCTCTAGGTAAATATAGTCCTCACTATTTTATTCTTTTCGGTGCAATGGTGAATGGAATTGTTTCTTTAATATTTCTTTCAGTTTTCTCCTTGTTAGTGTGCAGGAATGCAAGGGATTTCTGCGTGTTCATTTTGTATCCTGCAACTTTACTATATTCGTTGATTAGCTCTAGTAATTTTCTGGTGGAGTGTTTCGGGTTTTCTATGTAGAGGATCATGGCATCTGCAAACGGTGAGAGTTTTACTTTTTCTTTTCCAATCCGGATTCCTTGTATTTGTTTTTCTGCTCTGATCCCTCTTGGCCAAAACTTCCAAAACTATGTTGAATAGTAGTGGTGAGAGTGCACATCCTTATCTTGATCCTGACTTTCGGGGCAATGCTTTCAATTTTTCATCATTGAGGATAATGTTTGCTGTGGGTTTGCCATATATAGCTTTAATTATGTTTAGGTATGTTCTTTCTATGCCTGCTTTCTGGAGTGTTTTGATGATAAATGGATGTTGAATTTCGTTCAAGACTTTCTCTGCAGCTATTGTGATAACCATATGTTTTCTTATCTTTCAATTTGCTAATGTGGTGTATTATGTTGATTGATTTGTAGATATTGAAGAACCCTTGTATCCCTGGGATAAAGCCCACTTGGTCATGATATATGATCGTTTTAATATGCTGTTGGATTCTGCTTGCTAGAATTTTGTTAAGGATTTTGCATCTATGTTCATCAGTGATATTGGCCTGTAGTTATCTCTTTTTTTTGTGGCATCTTTGTCTGGTGTTGGTAGTAGGGTAATGGTGGCTTCATAGAATGAGTTTGGAAGTCTGCATTCCTCTGCAACTGGAAGAGTTTGAGTACTATAGATATTAGCTCTTCTCTCAATTTTTGGTATAATCCAGCTGTGAAGCCGTCTGGTCCTGGGCTTCTGTTTGCTGGAAGATTACTGATTACACTTTCCATTTCCGTGCTTGTGGTGGGTCTGTAAAGATTTTCTGTTTCTTCCTGACTCCGTTTTCGAAAGTTGTACTTTTCTAAGAATTTGTCCACTTCTTCCAAGTTGTCCATTTTATTGGCATATAGTTACTGATAGTAGTCTCTTATAATCACTTGTATTTCTGTGTTGTCTGTTGTGATCTCTCCATTTTCATTTTTAATTTGTTGATTAGATTCTTCTCCCTTTGCCTCTTGATGAGTCTGGCTAATGGTTTGTCAATTTTATTTATCTTCTCAAAGAATCAGCTTTTAGCTTTGTTGATTTTTGCTCTAGTCTTTTTTGTTTCTTTTACATTTATTTGTGCCCTATTTTATGATTTCTTTGCTTCTATTAACCCTGGGGTTCTTCATTTCTTACTTTTCTAGTTGCTTTAGGCAGAGGGTTAGGTTATTTGTTTAACTTTTTTCTTGTTTCTTGAGGTAAGGCTGTTTTGCTCTGAACCTTCGCCTTAGCAGTGATTTTACAATGCCCCATAGGTTTTGGCTTGTTGTGTTTTCATTTTCAATTGCTTCTATGCATATTTTGATGTCTTTTTGATTTCCTCTGTGATTTGTTGGTTATTTACCAGCGTGACATTCAGCCTCCATATGTTTGAATTTTTAACAGTTTTTCTCCTGCAGTTGACATCTAGTCTTACTGCATTGTGATCAGATAATATGCCTGGAATGATTTCAAGGTTTTTTGAATTTATCAAGGCTGGACTTATGGCCAAGGATGTGATCTCTTCTGGAGAAGTTTCCATGTGTACTTGAGAAAAAATGTGAAATTCATTGTTCGGTGTAAAATTAGTATAGATATCAATTAGGTTTCTCTGTTCTAATGTATCATTTAAAGTTTGTGTTTCCTTGTTGATTTTCTGTTTACTTGATCCATCCATAGGTGTGAGTGTGGTATTAAAATCTTCCACTATTATTGTGTGATTGTTAATCTTCCCTTTCATGCTTGTTAGCATTTTCCTTACATATTGCTGTTCTCTTATGTTGGGTATTTTTAATCATTACATTTTCTTCTCGGTTTGATGTTTTGATCATTATATAGTGTATTTCTCTGTCTCTTCCACAGGCTTTATTTTAAAGTGTATTTTATATGATATGAGTATTGCTACCCCTGCTTTCTTCTGTTTTTTTTTTTCCCCCCAACCCTTCACTTTCAGTCTGTATGTGTCCCTTGTTTTGAGGTGGGCCTTTTGTAGACAACATAAGTAGCGGTCTTGTTTTTGTATCCACTCAGCTAGTCTCTGTCTTTTGATTGCGGCATTCGACCCATTTACATGTAAGGTAATTATTGACAGGTATGATCCTGTTGCCATTTGCTTTACTATTTTCGGTTCAGGTTTATGCAACCATTCTGTTTTTCCTGCCTAGACAAGATCTTTAGTATTTGTTGAAGAGCTAGTTTGGTGGTGCTGAATTGTCTCCGCTTTTACTTGTCTGTAAAGCTTTTGATTTCTCCTTCATATTTGAATGTGATCCTTGCAGGGTACAGTAATCTGGGTTGAAAGTTTTTCTCTTTCATCACTTGAAGCATGTCCTGCAATTCCCTTCTGGCCTGAAGAGTTTCTGTTGAAAGATCAGCTGTTATTCTTATGAGAATCCTTTTGTGTGTAATGTGTTGTTTTTCCCTGGCTGCTTTTAATATTTGTTCTTTGTGTTTGATCTTTGTTAATTTGATTAATATGTGTCTTGGGGTGTTTCACTTTATGTTTATCCAGCCTGGGACTTTCTGGGTTTCTTGCATGTGGGTGACTATTTCCTTTCCCTTTTTAGGGAATTTTTCAACTATTATCTTCTCAAGTATTTTCTCATGGCATTTCTTTTTCTCTTCTCCTTCTGGGACTCCTCTGATTCAAATGTTGGGGCCTTTAACATTCTCCCAGAGGTTTCTGAGGTTGTTCTCTATTCTTTTAATTCTTTTTTTTTTCTATTTTCCTCTCTGCTTCATTTATTTCTACCATTCAATTCTACCTCAGTTATCCTATCTTCTGCCTCTGTTATTCTACTTTTCTTTCCCTCCAGAGAGTTTTTGATCTCATATATTCCATTATCCATTATTGATTGGCTCTTTTTTTTCCCATCTAGGTCCCTGTTCAATGATTCACCATCATCTCAATCCTTGTCTGCAGGCTATTTATCTGTAACTCCATTTTGTCTTCCAGATCTTGGATCTTTTTTAACCTCCTTATTCTGAATTCTTTTTCCGGAAGACTCTCTATCTCCTCCTCTTTTGCTTGGTTTGGTGCACATTTATCATGTTCCTTTCCTGCTGATTTACATGTTTAAACCCCAACCTTGACTAACACACTTAAAAAATGATGAAAAGGACAAATTTTGTTACATCTCATTTACCATATTTAAAAAAAAAATGTGAAATACCCAAAGCAATTATACACTTTAAATGCTATCTCAATAAATCCTTTTTAAAATGTCAACCAACCTGGCTTCCCAGTTCCTTCTGATCATAATTCAGCCCCCATACCCCTTGATTTCTTTTCATTCTCTGATCTCATCAGCTCCATCTCCAATGCTGAATCCCTCATTCTGGCCCCCTCAACTTTCTCCTATTCTGAGAAGATCCAGAAGCCCCCTCAGGTTTTTTTTAGTTACTCTCCCTTCTACCTTAGGTGTTCTTCCAATAAAGGTACAGGCTCTGAGATCTAGCTGCCCAGCAGAATCACCTGAAGAACTTATGAATGCCCCAACCCCACCTGAGAGAGTCAGATATCGTTACTTAGGGGAAAGAGGGTGGCACCTGAACATTTATTGTTGTTTTAATACTTGCCAGGCACTTCTAACATTCAGCCGGCACTACTAAATCACTGCTGAAGACATCGTGCTCAGTTCCCACATAAAGGTTTCAGTTCAAAGGCCAGTTCTACAAGAGGCCGTCCCCAATCACACCAACTACTTCCCTTCCATATGCTACATATTTGATTCTGTCCCACCTAAGATTCTATCATATACAGATCTGCTTCCCAGTGAGAATGTCAGATGGATGAAGGCAGAGCCTGTGTCCTCAGTGCTTGGTTCCCCACAGATGCTCAGCACACAACTGTTTCATGAATGACCCTCCACCGGTGCCCTCCTGGGTCTAGCTTCCGCTCTAAGGGCTGCAGTTCTCCATGACGACCATTAGGTGGCGATAGTGCCTGGCTGCATTAAAGGTCATCTCTAGACCCACCAATGGAGAAGACAATGGCAACCCAATCCAGTGCTCTTGTCTGGAAGATCCCATGGATGGAGGAGCCTGGTAGGCTGCAGTCCATGGAGTCGTGAAGAGTCAGACACGACTGGGCAACTTCATGTTCACTTTTCGCTTTCATGCATTGGAGAAGGAAATGGCAACCCACGTCAGTGTTCTTGTCTGGAGATTTCCAGGGACAGGGGAGCCTGGTGGGCTGCCATCGATGGGGTCCCACAGACTCGGGCACAACTGAAGGGACTTAGCAGCAGCAGGAGACCTACCAGGCCAACTGTGCAGGTCGGGGCAGTGGTAGAAGGGGGTAGGTGGTGGGGCCCATCCTGCCCTGTGCTTAGCCATTGCTCAGAGAAAGGAGAAAGGACCACGGCAGACAGTTGGTGGCCTCCCTCTCCTCCTCATTTCTAGACTCTGAGCCACTGACCCTGAAAACAGCCCACTCAGACTAAAGTCAGAGGCAGAAGGTCCTGCTTCCCTGTCTGGAACCTCCAAGTCCTGGCCAGTCCCCGAGCCCTGGATGTAACCTCCTGAGATGAATTCCATAGGTCCCTCACCTAGCTGATGACTTGCACACAAGGCTGGTCTGCTGGCCATGGCTGGTATCAGCAGACAACCTGAATATCCATCAACTGGGAGTTGTGACACACACTGCCACCTTCCACGTGGCAGGCTCCCATACCCCGAGAGAAGAATAAGGAAGCTCTTGTAAGGTCTTCTCTAAACCAGTTCCATTCCATTCCTTTCACAACACCAGCCAGGGATGGCTTGAGGGGCCAAACATGCCCTGCTTTTGTCTAGCCATGGAGCTGAGGAGTGTTCCCAAGTTTAAATGATGGGAAAAAAAATACTTATGTGACCCATGAAGATGAAATGACCAGGATGTGCCTGGGCAGAGTCAAGGTCACACGTTGCCCGCAGAGCTCCTTGTAGCTCAGGTTGCCATCTTGGCTACTGAAAGACAAATTCATTCCCTGCCAGTGTTCTTCTGAGACTGACCCCAGATTTCCCTTCTGTCTCCATCTCTGTCAGTAAATTCTCTAGAACTGAACTTCCCAGGAAAGCTGCAAGTGGGGACATTTATTTATAATGTGGAGAGAAACCTTCCTGACCTCATGTGACCCCGTCTCCGTCTTTGGCCCAAACCTGATACATCCATCCTGACCAAATGGAAAACTGTCAGTTCGAGGAAGAGCAAGGCATATTTTTTCCAAAACAGCTTCATTTAAAAAAGGTGAAGATTCTGAAAAAATTAGGGGGTGGGGAGAACCCATAAGAACATACCTCGTGAATCTACTGGTTCAGTCACAAAGAAACACCCTCATCAGAGAAGATATTTAAGTTTCATACAAATGTTATACAAAGAAATTGTGAAAAAAAATACTTCCGTATGCGAAAAGCAATTATGCTTCACAAATAAGGCTAGGTTTTTGTTTCTTTTGACAACTGCAATTGACAAATGTTCTTTCTTGTTTTCCTCTAGTACCCTCTTTTTTATTTCTTTTTATTTTGAGTAACTAGCTGGAAACTATACAGTTCACATCCTCTTATCAATAATGAAGAGAAAGGAAACAAGATTAAAGTGTACAAAAAAATGTACTGAAATGATATCGTACAATTAATTTTTATCCTATACATACATCACCTTTTTGCTTTGTTCAATGCTTCTTGAACATACATACAAAATGGTACTATAGCATACAGAGTGTAACGGCAGAGTGGTGTCCTGCTTCCCCTCAAACTGCTTTTGTTTCATATTGACATATAAACCTAAAATTCCATCGTATAAATATTACATACATGCTTCATCTCAGGCTCAAATGTCCTCCGAGTGTGTCTCGCCTTTGACTTTTCACTTCTATGAAGCATGGCCATCTCTTACCAAGAAGGTGTGAGTGTCTTTAAAGGAACCACAAAGCAAAGAAAATCTCTGTTTTGGAGCTTCGGACTTGAATGCTTTCTACGGTCTTCTGCAAACTGCGGTGAGCGGGATTGTTTCTAGTTAATCATCTGTAAACAAAGATATGGGTTTTTCCTTTTTTTCTTTTGTCCCTTTTATTGGAGTAGAGTCATCATGGAAATCACATCAGATTAATGAGCACATCTATGTGCTCTTCTGGTCCAGAGAGCTTCCCTTTTAAAACATGGTAACATAGCACTTGAAATGGGCCAGTGGGTGCATGTGATGTGTCCATAGCAGCACTAAACTCCGTGCTGGAAATTCCTGATCCCAATGTGCTGTGTACAGACATAAAATGGAAACAGCTCACAGGGTGTCACAGAGAAGGAGCTGTGCACCGTAAAGCAACCCCTGTCCCCTCTCTGTACCCCTGTGACAGACTGGCTGGGTGACCATCCTTTCTCCAGCATCCAAACATTCTTTTTGTTGTTGTGTGTGTCTTTTGTTTTGTTTTGTTTTGCTTTTCTCTCTCTCTCTCTCTCTCTCTCTCTCTCTCTCTCTCTTTTAAAGAAGTTAAAGTTAGTACAAGTGTGAAAAGGGGAAGGTACTCTAGGCTTCATGACAGTCACAAATTGTATATTATTTACATCTAAAGCAAAGATTTCATGTGGGTGGAACATTCCACAGTGAAGGGTAATGCCAGACATGAAATAATGTGCCCTGCCCTCCATGCCAGTTGCAGAGGCCAAGTCAGAGGGTGGCAGTCCTCCTATCTCATGTTTCTTCGCCATTTCTGGTTTCCCTGGTGTCTGGATTTTTTCCCTCTATGGAGTGGGTGGTGTGTGTCCTAGCATGTCCCTAGGCACAGAAGGTGTCCAGGTGGGACTCTTTCAGGATGAGGCTCCTTGAACTGGTACCAGTGTTCTGCTCAGAGCGGGCTGAGCCTCGCTTCTCCTCACTGCCACTCCAGCAAGTGGATTTACTGCTCTGGGAATGGTCTGGGAGGGGGAAAGCCAAGGGGAAAGGGAGATTTAGCTTTCCTGCCCATCCCTGGCCATTCCTGCCCACCCCCTTCTACTTGATCTGCACCTGCTTCCCCAGGAAGCCACCTTCCCCTCCCAACTCTCACACACAGGGGGGAAATCCAGCCACTGTTTACTGATCTGGATTTTTGGGTCTTTAAGGATTTAACAAGAGCTGGTTGGAAAAACAGAAGGGCTTTGTGCTCAGAAAAAATAAAGATGAGGGGGGAAACGCACTAACGTATCGAGAAAGGGGTTTCTTATGCAGTAATTGGGACCAGGCACTCTTACTGCATGTGTAGACACAAAGAACCCCAAGCTCTTGTTATATTTAACCTTGGGCACCAAGAAAGGCACTGAGATTTGGTGTTCAGTCTACTTAATCCTGTTAACGGAGTTTCTTTCATCACTGTATAGACAACTTGAAAGCAGACTTATACCTCAACCAGCCAAAGGAAAAAGAGTGAAGACCAGAATGGTTAAGCCCACCTGGGCTTAACGGTTAAGCCCAACTGGCTCCGAGTATGGACAAGCTAATGGGTCAACAGAGGAGGAAAGAACCACAGTAAGGTCTAAGGGAGTTTCAAGGACACGTGCACCATAAGGAGCTACATCGTGGATGAGTAAGACGTGAGGACACTGAAGGAAGAGCCAAATGAGGTGTCTGTCCAGCGGGGAGACACCCAGCCTGCAGGCTCAGTGGGATGGCTGACTCTGAGAGACCCACCAGCACATCACTGAGATCTCATCATATATTAGATCGTTTACCAAGTTCAGACAGATTGGGACAAAACTTATTTATTTTTTTTAACTTCTTGAGGTGGGATGATAATATATGAACACAAGAGGTCGACTATCAAGCTTAGAGACAGAATCAGAGTGGGGGAGCAAGGGACCAGATCATCACCTAGAAGGGTAAGTACTCTTATCATCGCCTAGTGATAGGCAGAATGTGTGTGGTTCTGAGCTCTGGTTCGAGAAGAGAAGCAGCAAAGACAGTGATAAGGATCTCCCAAGTCACATATTCACTCAGGAGAGAACACATTCTCGACACTTGTATCTGTGACCCAAAGGGAGCCCTATTGTGGTGGGCAGAGCTGGGTTCCAGGGTGGAGCTATCTTAGGGTTCTTGAGTCCAAATCCACCCCTTCTTAGACATTCTTCCCTACTCGTGACACTTACATTGTTAGTCCTCTGGAAAGTCGGTGATTGAGCTGGTCATCACGACACGGAAACTCTGACAACAATGTACTCAAGTCACATCGAATCTCCCCAGCTCTGACAAAGATGTGCTCAAGTCACATCGAATCTCCCCAGCTCTGCTGAAGGCAGAGAACAGCTAGGCAGCGGGGCTTAGCTTACTTAGCACAGGAGCCACATCCCAGAGCCAGGCCACCTGAGTAAGTGCAGAGCCTGACCTCTCCCATGGACAGGACAGGGCACGCTGGCTGATTCAGCCAATCACTGCAGAGGAAATGGGTGTTACTTCAGCACTCACCATGAAAATAGCAAGGATGAAGCCCCTTCAAGAAGCCAGATCGGGAATTCCCTGGCAGTTCGGTGGTTAGGACCTCGTGCTTTCACTGCCAAGGGTACAGGTTCAATCTCTGCTTGGGGAACTAAGATCTCATGAGCTGGTTAGCATGGTCAAAAAATAAATAAATAAATAAATAAAATAAAAGCAGGAGAGAGAGAGAAGCCAGACCATCCATCCTCTCTCTCTCATATCCTCCTGCTGTTTCCAATGGCCATCAGGAGCACAGTGAGGAAGAAACCAGGCAAAGCCAAGACCCATCACTCAGAAACATACATGCTCACAAAGAAAACACACACACACACACATTCACTCAGGAGATGAGCACACTGCCTGCTGGGAAAAGATCCCCGTTGGCTGTCATGAAGTTGGTTCATACTTCCACTTCTGCACTGGGTAGTTTGTGTGAGGCTGGTGCTCTGTGATGTTTGGGGGCAGAGGCAGGTGGTTTGTCACACCTGTTGCTAACTGAAGATACAGCAAGGCAACGTCAGAGACTGGCAGAGAGCTAGAGTCTGGAAGAGAGCTCAAGTCCGTACAAACCCACCAGCTCTCTATCTTGCTGTCCAACAGGCTACTGATCTTAGAACTGGAGAGCTTCTGAGTCAGTGTTGCCATTTTCCAAATTGAGGCAGTCATAGAAGACTAAGGCTTTTACAAATGTATATTAAACCATGAACTAAGATCACTGGACGCTGAACGAGATTACAGGTGGAAATAAGGCATACCATGATGTAAAAGCCATAAATTCCCAGAAGTTTGAAAGCAAATTTCCTTCAGAACCACTCTGCCAAGAGCTTAGTTCATCCAGGGAAACTGTAGGCGCTGGCTCCACCACACTTAGGTGGCAAGGCTCCATCAAAGGAACCTAGATTATTTAGACTAAGTATAATCATGGATCTACTGCCAAGGCTGATGAGAGATCAGGAAAGAGAGTGTGATGGAGGTGCATGGAGTGACAAGGGATGAGGAAGGAGCCACAGGTGAGATTTTACTGGACCATACCTCAGCCATGATGGTAGGACTCAGACACATACTTATTTGAAATGGAAGAGCCCAAAATGTGCGCCATGAAGTGTCTCAAGAAAACAACCCTTATGGCAAAGAATTTGGCAGGGAAATGGTTGAAGATATGCGAGTGGTGAGCGGGGAGAAAAAACACCCAGGGAAAAGTAAGGCTATACAGAGATGGAAATGTAATCACAGTGCACTAGTTGACTCTGAGACCAACAGCACGACCATAATGATGGACACACAGATGGTCATCTGGCAACGTTTATGACTCAGCCAACAGCCGGAACTGAGGTGGGCCATCTGCAGTTATAGAATAGAATGCACAAGATCTCTCCACCTTGGTGATGGGAACTCAGAGCAGGAAAATGGAAAAGTCTGAAAATGACAGTGGAGGAGAGGTGAGGGAATAAATGTGCACCAAGAGAGGGGTCCAGAGACAGTTTCCTCCAGCTGGGAGAAGAAGGACTAAGGAATAAGTGTTGTACTGGAGCAAGGAGGCCTATAGAGCACGTCAAACAGTGACAGAGTGGTCTTGGAGAGAGGGGAGAAGAGAGGTGATAAGTGACCCCAATTCTCATCTTCAAAAGTCACAAGTCAACACACAACGTCTAGATAAAGTCAAGAAACAGCAATATGAGGAAATAAGTTATCTATAAATAAGTACAGGATGCAAAAAATAGCCATGAAGACTGGGGCAAGGAATTGTTTTTCCCTGTGTGATTTTACTTTCTCTGACTACACACATCCCGTCGTATCAGGGATGGTACAGGGGATTCATCCCACGACCCACCATGGACACCAGATTGCATGGAAACTTAATCTCATGGCCAGCCCTCCATAGCCACATCCACAGATTCAACCAGCTACAGATTGTGTAGAAATTCATTCATTACAGGAACGTAATTCCGCTCAGATTTGGACTGCATAATCCAAACCCATGTTGTTCAAGGGTCAACTCGATATGCATGCATCACTTTAAAATCTTAAGATGAAGAGACAAGTGAACAGGAGAGTGATATGGACACCCAAAGGAAGTTCCTAACCCCTGTTTAACCTTTCTTTCTCTCAACTAGACCCTCATCTTAACCAGCCTGGTTCCAGAGGTTGATAAAGAGCACAGGAACCTCCATGTTTGTAACGCTCAGCTTTCCTCCAGCTTCCACCTACACTGTCAGCAAGCAGTGAGCACATACAGAAGTCGTCAGGCATATGAGGAATGAGAAAATGAGCTGGTCTGTCTGCTTTGACACAAGCCTTCAGCCAGAAGGCTGTGGAGTGCAAAAAAGGGGGAAATGAACAGGCGTGAGCTCACAGTCCTGATCAGGCATCCAGGAACCTCCAGCTCAGCTCACACTCTAGAATAATCCTGAAACACTCCCTAATAAATGCTGACAATTGAGGCTCCTTCCCTCTGTCCCCTCTAGTCATCAGGCTCCCTGAGATGTTCTTCTCCTACTCCAGCCTCTGCACCAACTCACCAGCATCTCTAGACCCTTACCTCTTCTCTCCACCCTCCCTTTTCATCCCCTCACACACTAGGGTGCTTCAGGTCGGGTGGTCAACCAATGATGGTCCACAGGCAAAATCCAGCCCAATGCCTGCTTTCCCAAGTGCAAGTTCACTGCAGCACAGGAACGTCTCTTTATGTGCCATCTCTGGCTGCTTTCATCTGACAACAGCAGTTCTGATAAAAACTGGTGGTCCACCAACCCCTAGGCCAGGAAACACCTCATTCACCTCACAACTGCCAGATGCTGTATCTCCCAACCACGTTTGTACATGCAAGCCTCCTTGTCACACCAGATTCTGTACCCCACAGCATCACCAATCCTCCTCTTCCCATGTGGATGACACCACTGTGCTGCTCCAAATCCCCAACAGGGCTCCCTGCCTGCAGCAGTGTTTTCCCAACTTGAACCCTTCCACCGACCAACCACCTCCACGGCTTTGACACATCCAAAGTCCCCCTACTTATGGCTCAGCTAATGTTTCTAAACTCACTTTCCACTTAAGTCAAACAAAAACTCTTCTATCAACACCAAAAGCAGGAAATCAGAATACCTGCCCTACACAGACGGCAACTCTACAAATCAGCATACTGAAAACCCAACTGTAGCAGAAAACTCGAGGTGGATGCTGTGCTGCTGTTGAAGTCTCAAGTCTCCTCTGCCATTGTTAAAAAGAGAAGCTAGAAGAATGGATGAGGAAGACACCTCAGCTCCAAACTCAACGTGTCCTCCAGATGCAGTCACAAGACCCGAGTGAGAGTGAGAAGGGAATTGACAGGCGGTTCAGTCATACTTCCATGCCTATTCATCTTCATATTCCCCCTAAAATCAGCTCATGCCACTCTCTCATCATGTCTCCTGGATCTAAACCCCGCTTCCAGTGCCACTGGGAAACCTCCAGCCACTCTAACAAGATACATCATTTCTTGCTCTAAGTACTCAATATGCAGAAACTAACTAACAAACAAAAGTTTGGTTTTCAGCTGAAGACAATAATCTGGGAGAGAGAAAGACCCTGGAGCTGAAGGACCCTGAAAGAAGCAGAACTGTTCTCACTGAGGATGAACCATTTTAGAATGCCCTAAAACTTACTTGAGAGGTTGCAGGGGAAAGCCTAAAGAACACAGCTCAAACTCCACAGAAGAGAACTAGAAAAGTTAGTGCCAGATAATCTACCCAAAACAGCCTGCCAGGTTATTCCTCGATAAGAAATATTTCTACAGAAAGATCACTTCCGTAGAAATGCTTTTCTCCTCTGAAGGCCTCCACGGAATGTGGATGCTGGGACCTCAGGGACAAGTTCACACAGTTTAATTTACTATGGTCATTTCTGAGGGCAGAAGAACTGTCCAAACCAAATGTATCTTCTGCCCCACCTCAGTTCAGCAATAGAAACTCTCTCTGTCTTTGATTCAGAACTGAAAAAAACAAAACAAAACACAGCAAAAAAAAAAAAAAAAAAAAACTAACACAAATAAGGTAAATTCTCAACTTGGAGAAATGCCTCAAAGCTGCTTGCTAAGCCATCCTTCACCTCTACTGACCAGCCCAGGGTTCCCTCAAAGATCCCTAAGGAACCACAGTTTGCAAAACCACTTCCCTGAACCCTTCAGACTCCCCTGGAGGAGATGGCTCCCCTGCCCCTGCGTAACATGAGAGCACATACAACCATCAGGGGGCCATGTACCAGAGTCTAGCTTGGAGCATAAGAGAAAGGAGAGGGTATTTCCTTGGACCCAGAGAGGTCAAGGATCTAGAAACACAGAAAAAGACAGATGGAGCCAAGGCACTGTTTTAAACAGGGCCTCCCCAGTACCCCGCCCCAGGGAAGCCCGGGGATCCATAGGGGTGCTCATCATGGCCCTGACAACACCTTAACGCCCTCTGCCTGGCATGCTCAGGGAGGGAAGGCCAGGCCAGTCAGTGTGGCCTAAGCCCTGTGCCCTTTTCTGCTCCATCTCCCTGGACACAGAACTAGGGAGACCCCTTACTCAATGCTAGAGCCTCAGCTTCAAGAACACTGTTTGTCAACTCCCCCCCTCTGACCTATTCTACTCTCTGGATTTCTATCCTATCCCCAAAGAATGTACAGCCATCCCCTAGTACCCAAGGTGGAATGGTTCCAGGACCCCCCAAGGATACTAAAATCCAAGGACGTGCAAGTTCCTTATATAAAATGGCCTAGAAGGATGAATACAACTGTGCCTTTTATCCAACGGTTCCACATTCATGTATTCAACCAAACAGAGGTGGAATTTTGGTTGTTTGCATGTACACATGAGAAATCCATGGATAGAGAAGGCTACCTATATACTAAATCATATTATATCAATTCACTTTTATTCCACAATAACCTCTTCCTAGGCAATGATATCAATAAAGTCAAAGAGGTTTGACTTCTGGGATGAATTGATGTTTTTCCCTGATACACACGAATTAAAATCATAATGACTACAAATGTAAAAAATGACCAACGTGTCCTCTAAAATAACATCTGCATGCAATCAATATGGCACCCCCTGGGAAAATCAGAAATTTGATGTCTGTGTCCAATATGGCAATCACCAGCCACCCATGGCTATTGTATCTACATTCATTATCATTAAATTAACCTGAAATCCAGGTTTTGGTCACACTAGCCCCAGTTCAAGTGTTCATTGTTCAAGTGCCATATGAGGCTGGTCGCAGGTTTTCACAATGGGCAGAGGGGATGTAGAACATTCCCATCATCACAGAAGGTTCTACTAGACAACACTTGCCCTCTACATGCAGCCTGAAGACAGACAACTTCCCACATCACGGGAATCATCATGGTATTGGGAGGGGGCTGCTCTGAGATTCTGTTTGGCCCTAGGTGTGTGCGATGAATACTCACCGAGCCACTGTCCTTGCATTTCTCAGCTGCCGTCCCCTTCGCTTTCAAGGCGCTGGTTTACATGGGGGCTGCCTGAGTTTCGGAGGAAGTGCCCTGGGATAACTTATTTAGTGTTTCCGTGTTCACATCGGGGTCTACTTCCTGCTGAGGGGTGGTAGTTGAGTGCAGAGGGGGACAGAAGTCAAATATACGCCGAGCATAGTAGTTCCCAGGACTGCGGGGAACCCTGCTCTGTGCAAACCACCATGTGTTAAGACATGCCAACCAGCTCCACCCAGGTTACAGTGTGGTCCCTGAATAGCTGGATCGAAGCCTTCCCAGACACAGGAATTCCAGACTGTGTTTGAAGATATGTTCATTTTTAAGAGTGAGAGAGAAGAGTGAAATGGTTGACTGAAAGCTCAACGTTCAGAAAATTAAGATCACGGCAACTGGTCCCATCACTTCATAGGAAATGGATGGGGAAACAGTGTCAGACTTTTTTTTTTTTGTGGAGCTCCAAAATTACTGAAGATGGTGATTGCAGCCATGAAATTAAAAGACACTTATTCCTTGGAAGGAAATTTAGGACCAACCTAGATAGCATATTAAAAAGCAGAGACATTACTTTGCCAACCAAAGTCCATCTAGTCAAGGCTATGGTTTTTCCAGTAGTCATGAATGAATGGGAGAGTTGGACTGTGAAGAAACCTGAGCCCCGAAGAATTGATGCTTTAGAACTGTAGTGCTGGAGAAGACTCTTGAGAGTCCCTTGGACTGCAAGGAGATCCAACCAGTCCATCCTAAAAATCAGCCCTGGGTGTTCAATGAAATTATTGATGTTGTAGCTGAAACTCCAATTCTTTGGCCACCTGATACTAACGGTTGACTCACCAGAAAAGACCCTAACGCGGGAATAACTGGGAGTAGGAGGAGAAGGGGACAACAGGAGATGAGGATGGCATCACCGCCATCCAGCAGAGTTTGGGTAAACTCTGGGAGTTGCTGAACGACAGGGAGGCCTGGTGTGGTGCCGTTCTAGGGGTCGCAAAGAGTGGGACATGACAGATTGACTGAACTGAAAGTCGCTCATTCGTGTCTGACTCTCTGCGACCCCATGAATTGCAGCATGCCAGGCCTCCCTGTCCATCACCAACTCCCGGAGTCCACCCAAACCCATGTTTATCGAGTAGGTGATGCCATACAACCATCTCATCCTCTGTCGTCCCCTTCTCTTCCCGCCCGCAATCCTACCCAGCATTAGGGTCTTTTCCAATGAGTCAACCCTTCACATGAGGTGGCCAAAGTATTGGAGTTTCAGCTACAACATCAGACCTTCCAATGAACACCCAGGATTGATCTCTTTTACGATGGATTGATTGGATCTCCTTGCAGTCCAAGGGACTCTCAAGAGTCTTCTCCAACACCACAGTTCAAAAGCATCAATTCTGTGGCACTCAGCTTTCTTCACCGTCCAACTCTCACATCCATACATGACCACTGCAAAAACCATAGCCTTGATTAGACGGACTTTTGTTGGCAAAGTAATGTCTCTGCTTTTAAATATGCTATCTAGGTTGACCATAACCTTCCTTCCAAAGAGTAAGTGTCTTTTAATGTCATGGCTGCAGTCACCATCAGTTTTATTAAATCATTCTGGAGATATAAGCATGTTCGTGAAGCAAATAGTACGACTGTTCCAATTTCATAATTTCCTATTTTAGACGAGTGTGCACCCCCATGCACTTGCTATCACCCTGTTACAGCATAGTTGAAAGGTTTTCACAGACCACATGGACCACAAATTTTATGTTATTTGTGTTTAAATATATTCTTTGAAGTGGAGACTTCTTCTAAACACAGAAATCTAGTATTGGCCATAAATGAGCACTAAGTATAAAATATTACTAATAGATATTATTAATCAAGTCTTACTAGGTGGTGTCTCCAGCTAGAGTTTCTTGGCCTGGGATCTGCTTGCTGTGTTTTGGAAAGAGATTTAAAAGGCAGATTAGTTCCAAAGCAGCACTTTGTCCTTCACATAAGCACTAGTGATTGTTATAGCCTTGAGTCCAAGATGGGCTCCATGGTGGGGGCTGTCTAGTATATTGTACATTGTGCATTGCAGAATGGGGTAGAAGATGTGTTTGATTTGTGTGTGTGTGTGTGTGTGTGTGTCTGCTTAGTCACTCACATTTCTGATGCTTTGCAACCCCATGAAATGTAGCCTGCCAGACTCCTCTGTCTGTGGCCTTCTCCAGGCAAGAATACTGGAGTGTGTTGCCATTTCGTTCTTCAAGGGATGTTCTCGACCCAGGGATCAAATCCAGGTCTCCTGCATTGCAGGCAGTTTCTTTACCACCTTAGCTACCAGGGATGACCACATTGCTTGGGGCAGAGACAAATATTGCCCCAAGCAGGGAACCACAGCAAACCACATGAAGCTAAAGTCATCTGGGCTGTCATTACAAGCTCCATTCACACAAGTGAATGCATCCAAGTAAACTGGAGGGTGGAGACAATGGTGCCTGGAGACTTGGCTATGTGTCTGCCTGCTACTCTCGTGTATGTAGGAGTCATCTGTGGTGAGTGAGCGTGGCAAGCGCCAAGTGATCCAGGAGGAGCCAAGGACCCGTCCACCACAGTCGGGTCCAGGGGACACTCTTAGTCCCACCTGACTGGGTGCAAGACTTCATGTGCTCGGGCCAGTGGGCCTTCTGGCAGGGGTAGTCAGAGTAGCTGGTATTCCACAGCAGTAGAAAACATCCTCCTTCTTGCAGTTGGTACAACACAGCTTCCTCTTGGTCTCGGCCGCTGCCTGCTGCTTCTCCAGCTCCAGTTGCTTCTTCACCTCAGCAATGAGCTGGCCCTGCTCCTGTTCTAGGCTCTGCCGCATCTCTGCCTTTTTCAACTCTGCCAGAGGAGGGGAGGGGAGAGGACACTGACTTCATCGCCCATCCCAAGCCATGGGTTCATTCACACCGGGTCAGAAGGTGAATCCTAACAGGTGTGAAACCTTGGGTCGGGGATGCCCTGGTCATATGAGCCCGTGCAGAGAATCACCCAGCTTCCCTGAGCTCCAATGTCTTCATCTGTAAAATGGGCATCCACCACGCTGACCACGAATGTAAGCATGATCATGAACGTCAGGTCCTGAGGATACTGAAAATGGGGCCCTGAGGTGACTCTGTAAGAAGTACTCACATAAAAACTCTGAAAAATGTCCACTCAATTCACTTTGAAATTTATCATTTGTATAAGCTTTTTTCTCTATCAAATACAGAGTACCTATGATCTGTAGGCACTGTTGTAAACACTTTATAAATGTGAACTCTTTTAATCCTTACTCCAACCTTAAGGAGGTGTATACTCCTATAATACCCATTTCACAGATGAGGAAACTGAGGCACACAGCTAAGATGAGCAGAGCTGGGGCTACAACTTGGATATATTTCTTTTCTGATGTGTTTAGTGGCAGCAGATCTAATCTTCCAGACAGGGCATCAGGACTGATCATTGGGCTGACAGGACAATGATCAAACTGCTCAGGCTACTGAGATTTCTCTCAGTTTTACAACAGGTCAGAGCTCTCAAGCAGGAGAATCCACCACAGTTGTTGTCATGAATTTGTTGCTGATGTTGATATTTGGAAGAAAGGAAAACGGGTTTCTGCCAGCTCCTGCTTCATACCTGGTTTCTCCAGGTTAGACTCCCTAAGATGCTGTGTTCTCCCTAAGATTGGTAAGGCGGCCTGGACTACTTTTGACTGAGTGCACATTTGGGCCTAACTCTAGACATGCCAAGAAGTTCCTATCCAAACCTTTGTCAGTGGAGGCCAGGTCAGCAGCACTTACCCAAGTTGTATTTCATGTCCAAGAGCTCCTTTTGGTGCAGCCACTGGATATCCGCCCCCCATGCAGTTATATATTTATTCCTCATTCAAATTCTCCATTATTATATTTTTTAATTTTTTTAAATATAAATTTATTTATTTTATTTGGAGGCTAATAACTTTCCAATATTGTAGTGGTTTTGACATACATAGAGATGAATCTGCCACGGGTGTACATGTGTTCCTCATCCTGAACCCACCCCACACCTCACTTCCCATCCCATCCCTCTGGGTCATCCCAGTGCACCAGCCCCGAGCACCCTGTCTCATGCATCAAAAATGGACTGGTGATTCATTTTGCATGCGATGATATACATGTTTCAATTCCATTCTCCCAAATCATCCCACACTTTCCCTCTCCCAAAGAGTCTAAAATACTGTTCTATACCTTTGTGTCTCTTTCCCTGTCTGTCTCGCATTTAGGGTTATCATTACCATCTTTCTGAATCATATATATATATATATATATATATATATATATATATATATATATGCATTAGTATGCTGTATTTCTGTTTTTATTTCTGGCTTACTTTACTCTGTATAATAGGCTCCAGTTTCATCCACCTCATTAGACCTGATTTAAACGTTTTTTTTGTTGTTGTTGTTTTTTTATAAATTTATTTATTTTAGTTGGGGGCTAATTACTTTACAATATTGTAATAGTTTTTGCCATACATTGACATGAATCAGCCATGGGTTTACATGTGTTCCCCTTCCTGGACCCCCCACCCACCTCCCTCCCCATCCCATCCCTCTGGGTCATCCCATTGCCCCGGCCCTGAGCCCTTGTCTCATGCATCGAACATGGAATGATGTTCTGTTTCACATATGATAATATACATGTTTCAATGCTATTCTCCCAGAACGTCCCACCCTCACCTTCTCCCTCAGAGTCCATAAAATTGTTCTATGCATCTGTGTCTCTTATTCTGTCTCGCATATAGGATTATCGTTACCGTCTTTCAAATTCCATATATATGCATTAGTATACTGTATTGTTGTTTTTCTTTCTGGCTTACTTCACTCTGTATAATGGGCTCCAGTTTCATCCATCTCAGTAGAACCGATTCAAATGTATTTTTTTTAATGGCCGAGCAATATTCCATTGTGTATATGTACCACAGCTTCCTTATCCATTCGTCTGCTGATGGACATCGAGGTTGCTTCCATGTCCTGGCTATTGTAAACAGTGCTGCGATGACCATTGGGGTACACGCGTCTCTTTCAATTCTGGTTTCCTCGGTGTATATGCCCAGCAGTGGGATTGCTGGGTCATATGGCAGTTCTATTCCCAGTTTTTTAAGGAATCTCCACACTGTTCTCCATAGTGGCTGTACTAGTTTGCATTCCCACCAACAGTGCAAGAGGGTTCCCTTTTCTCCACACCCTCCCCAGCATTTATTGCTTGTAGACTTTTGGATAGCAGCCATTCTGACTGGTGTGAAATGATACCTCATTGTGGTCTTGATTTGCATTTCTCTAATAGTGAGTAATGTTGAGCATCTTTTCATGTGTTTGTTAGCCATCTGTATGTCTTCTTTGGAGAAATGTCTGTTTAGTTCTTTGGCCCATTTTTTGATTGGGTCGTTTATTTTTCTGGAATTCAGCTGCAGAAGTTGCTTGTATATTTTTGAGATTAATTGTTTGTCTGTTGCTTCATTTGCTATTATTTTCTCCATTCTGAAGGCTGTCTTTTCACCTTGCTTATAGTTTCCTTTGTTGTGCAAAAGCTTTTCATTTTAATTAGGTCCCATTTGTTTATTTTTGCTTTTATTTCCAATATTCTGGGAGGTGGGTCATGGAGGATCCTGCTGTGATTTATGTCGGAGAGTGTTTTGCCTATGTTTTCCTCTAGGAGTTTTATAGTTTCTGGTCTTACGTTTAGATCTTTAATCCATTTTGAGTTTATTTTTGTGTACGGTGTTAGGAAGTGTTCTAGTTTCATTCTTTTACAAGTGGTTGACCAGTTTTCCCAGCACCACTTGTTAAAGAGATTGTCTTTTCTCCATTGTATATTCTTGCCTCCTTTGTCGAAGATAAGGTGTCCATATGTGCGTGGGTTTATCTCTGGGCTTTCTATTTTCTTCCATTGATCTATATTTCTATCTTTGTGCCAGTACCATACTGTCGTGAGGACTGTGGCTTTGTAGCACAGCCTGAAGTCAGGCAGGTTGATTCCTCCAGTTCCATTAAGCAAACATTATCCTCAATGGTGAAAAAGTGAAAGCATTTCCCCTAAAGTCAGGAACAAGGCAAGGATGCCCACTTTCACCACTACTATTCAACATAGTTTTGGAAGTTTTGGCCACAGCAATCAGAGCAGGAAAAGAAATAAAAGGAATACAGATAGGAAAAGAAGAAGTAAAACTCTCACTGTTTGCAGATGACATGATCCTCTACATAGAAAACCCTAAAGACTCTACTAGAAAATTACTAGAGTTAATCAATAAATACAGTAAAGTTGCAGGATATAAAATTAACACACAGAAATCCTTTGCATTCCTATACTCCAATAATGAGAAAACAGAAAGAGAAATTAAGGAAACAATACCATTCACCATTGCAACAAAAAGAATAAAATACTTAGGAATATATCTACCTAAAGAAACGAAAGACTTATATATATAGAAAACTATAAAACACTGATGAAAGAAATCAAAGAGGACACAAACAGATGGAGAAATATACCGTGGTCATGGATTGGAAGAATTAATATAGTGAAAATGAGTATACTACCCAAAGCAATGTATAGATTCAATGCAATCCCTATCAAGCTACCAATGGTATTGTTCACAGAACTAGAACAAATCATCTCACAATTTGTATGGAAATATAAGAAACCTCGAATAGCCAAAGCAATCTTGAGGTAAATGTATTCTTTTTAATGGCTGAGTAATATTCCATTGTGTATATGTACCACTGCTTTCCTATCCATTTGTCTACTCATTGACATCTAGATTGCTTCCATATCCTGGCTATTATGAACAGGGCTGCAACGAACACTGGGGTATACGTGTGTCTTTCAATTCTGGTTTCCCCTTTGTATCTCAATCCTCAGCCTGTGGATCTGTATGGAGACAGAAAGACTTATAAAGTGCATCTGGGCGTTTGCTGTCAATAGGGCTTGGAAGCTCCAGCTATCACGATAGGGTTAATGTCATGTGTTGAGTCAAAGAGCGGGAAGCCTGGTCTCTGCTCGCCTCCCCCAGATGGTTGTCAGTTGGTTAATTCAAATTCATGAGAAATTCTGCTTAAACAAACAAACAAACAAATAAAAAACAAATACCAGTGGTCCATCTTTTCTAAGAGATGCTCCAGTAAAAGCCATTTAAAGTCAAAAAGACCAGATTTTCAAAATAAATAGTACAGTGAGTGACCTACTTATGAACAAGTTCCATTCCTAGAGCATGTTCCTAAGTCCAATTTCTTTGTAGAAGTCCAACAAAGTTAGCCTAAGCAACCAACTAACACAATCAGCTAGATAGTACAATACCAGGTACATCACTGCTGCTTTTATGCTTTCTTATGGACATCCTGGGCTTGAAATAAAGATACTGTAATACTGCACTCTGTACAGTAAAGCACACAAAGCACAACGACTTGTAGAGGATGTGTGCGGGTGACAATGTACGCCAGGGAGGTGAACTAACTTACAGGATTAAACATGCAAACATTCACGTCTTTCAAAATTTCCAACTTGAAGGTTCACACATAAGACACTTCAGTTCCATTCAGCCCCTCAGTCATGTCCAGCGCTCTGCGACTCCGTGAACTGCAGCACGCCAGTCCTCCCTGTCCATCACCAACTCCCGAAGTCCACCCAAACCCATGTTCTTTGAGTCGGTGATGCCATCCAACCATCTCATCCTCTGCCGTCCCCTTCTTCTCCTGCCTTCAATCCTTCCCAGCACCAGGGTCTTTGCAAATGAGTCAGCTCTTTGCATCCAGTGGCCAAAGTATTGGACTTTCAGCTTCAGCATCAGTCCTTCCAATGTACGCCCAGGACTGATCTCTTTAGCATGGGCTGGTCGGATCTCCTGCAGTCCAAGGGCCTCTTAAGTGTCTTCTCCAACACTACAGCTCAAAAGCTTAAATTCTTCTGTTCTCAGCCCTCTTGTTATCCCAATTCTCACATCCACACACGCCCACTGAAGAAACCATAGCCTTAACTAGACTGACCTCTGTTGACAAAGTGATGTCTCTGTTTTTTAATATGCTGTCAAGCTTGGTCATAACTTTCCTTTCAAGGTGCTGGGAAAGCTGGTCAACCACTTGTAAAAGAATGAAACTAGAACACTTCCTAACACCATACACAAAAATAAACTCAAAAAGGAGTAAGCATCTTTTAATTTCATGTCTGCAAACAGCATCTGCAGTGATTTTGGAGCCCAGAAAATTTAAGTCAGCCACTGTTTCCACTCTTTCCCCATCCATTTGCCAAGAAGTGATGCGAGCAGATGGCATGATCTTAGTTTTCTGAATGTTGAGCTTTAAGCCAACTTACAGAAAAATACATATGCATACGTGAATTAGAAAAAGACCTTATGGTTAACAATACCTCTGAGAAAGGGTGGAGAATGAAATATGCATTCAATCAAGACTGTAGATTTTTGTGTGTCTAGGCATCCATTTCACTTCGTTCTAAGAAGACATGTATGCACTGTTTGTAAAATGAGAAAAGAAAAAAGAAAAGTAAAACAGCAAGCTGCAAATTAATTTTTTAAAATAATGCCAAATGGAACGTGTCAGACCTCTAGGATACAGTGGCCAGGCAACCAAGGAGAAGTAAACAAATAAAACAAGGACTATTTTTCTCCTGTCCATGTGGCAAAAGAAGAGCTGGTGCCATGGAGTGCAGAGTAGGGAGGCTCGGTATATTTCACAGCCTGTCTGTTCTGATATGTCATCCTCTTGGAAGACTGAGGCTGCTGCTGCTAGCTTTGCTGCTGCTTCTGCTGGTGCTGCATCTTCTGCATGTGCCTCTTTTGGGAGGACGTTTGAAACTTACTTGATGAGTTCCACACAACCTGCTGCATGGCCAGGGCAGTCTCCTTTGGTAAAACTGGCCTCTGCTTTTTCACTGGGTTTCTCATGCTGCTGCTGCTGCTGCTGGTGGTGGTGGTTGCTGGGCCGTGACTGTGCAGACGGTGCCGTTGGTGGGCGTGACCCCAGCCGTGGAAGTTTGGGAGGATGAGTGGGTGAGGACCAGCATTTCGGGGGGAGACTGGCTGCCCACTGTTGTGGATGATGGAGCTTCACCTACGACGGAAGCCAACACATGAAAAAACAAAACAGAAAGTAGACGGGACTCAGGCTGACCTGCAGGGTCTCCAGGTCAGTGAGTTCTAGGTGACCATCCCAGGCTGTCATGCCAAGGGCCTCCCCATGAATGGGCATATTCTTGCTTTATATGCTTAGGCCACTTCTTCAGCATGTGCAACCTCAAATATCAGACTCCTTGGGTTACTCAAATGTGGGCTTGCTCACATTTGAGAAACTTGTCAAGGCCTCTGAGGGACTGAGTCCAACATGACCCACCCCTTGGCCTGGAGTTGCCCACCTGTTAGTCGATGACCCACTGGCTGAACAGAATCGCTGCAAGTACCTTGTTTTACAGTTAGAGTTCAGTAAGCACTTTGAGAAAGACTTAGCCAAAGTCCGTCTGGTCATTAACAGGAATCCTTTGCTTGGACAGGAAACCTACAGAGCATGTACCCCAAGGAACCAGACAGCCTCCCAGTGGCCAAAGCACTGAATACCAATGAACCACCCAGAATGAAGAGTGTTCCCTTTCATCTCTTCTAATTCCTTCCCGAAGAGTCTCAGTGTGGTCCTGGCAGTCTTGACACCTACCACTCAAGGGAACTCCACACCAAGGACAGAACCATCCCCAGCACAATGGTATTTATGGAGACTTTAGAAGCCTTGCTTTCGTTTTGACTGTAGTTCTCCATTTTGCATCTTTTATGCACAGCACAAAATACTGTTTTCCCTACTGTGTGCTAGTTAAGTTTCAGTTCCAAATTGAGTTCATTTTTTTTAAACAGCTGCTGCTTCAGATAAAAAATATATACTAGGGCAATAAGTGAACAAGCAGGTTTTGGGAATGACAAAAATAATGACTACGAGTGGCTGAGTTTGAAAAATGCTGCCTTTTGGAGTGCATCTACTGGGAGAAAATGAGCTATGAGAGTGGAGGGCAGGATTTCAACAGACAGCAGGGAAAATTTGGAAGAGAACAGTTTTAGCCAAGACATGCCCAGGAATAGGCAGAATTTTGGAGGGTGAGGTCAGGCAGTGAGAAGGGCTGGCCCGGGGGTGACCACAGGAGTGTTCATCTGTAAGCGAAGGGGTCCGTTACGACTGCAGGGGCCCCAGGCACTGGACAGATGAACATCCATCCCCAGAGAGGATTCCCTCGGGTTCACACAAAAAAACACGGGTGCAAGTCAGCATCCTTGGTCTCAGACGATGTGCCTGGACATAAAACTAGGTTTAATAAGGACTGAAGGTGAGTTCGCTCCGTCGTGTCCAACTCTTTTGCAACCTCATGGACTGTAGCCCTCCAGGCTCCTCTGTCCATGGGATTTCCCAGGCAAGAATACTGGAGTGGGTTGTTATTTCTTTCCCCAGGGTATCTAACCAACCCAGGGAAAGAAACCTGGGCCTCCAGGATTGCATGCAGATTCTTTATTATCTGAGTCACCAAGCAAGCCCTTAATGACAACACCTTTTTTGGGGGGCTCAGCATGCTTCCACTGCATGACTCCATGCCTGTCATTTTTAGATTTCTGTCACCCAGAAAAGACGTGAGTTCTTGATTATTCTAGGGGAAATTTTCAGTTAACTGTTGTTCTGGGAAAACCAAGGAGTGTGAAAGGAGAAGAGTGCTGACAGGCTGACTTTTCCACCCGAGGGGGGAGGGGGTCTTGGTGGTTACACAACTGACTGGCCCTCTTGCTCCTCCGGGGAAGAATTCAGCCCAAGTCCTGGGCCAGAACACAGGGTGGGACTGAGAGAAGATCTCTACCTAGAGTGAGGTTGCCCCCACCCGTTCCCAGGACAACCTTTCAGATATCGGTCACAGCCTCTGCCCCTTCCCCTTGCAGGGGCAGAAGTGGCTTTGAGCTTCCCCCTTTTAAAAGGCAGAGATCCCACAGGCAAGGCTTCTAACTTGCAAAAGCAACGTTAGTGCCTCTCTTTTCTGCCATGTGGTTAAGAAATATACTGTCCTTGTGGATAAGCTAGTCTGATACCTTCTTGGGCAAAGGGCAACCACAAAAAGGCCCTTTCTCTCTCTCATCTTGCAAAAGCAAACAACTGGCTTTGTAGAGTGGTAACTTCTCTGGAAGAGTCCCATTCGGGCTCTTTTTCAAATTAAAATAACAAACAAACAAACAACAACAACAAAGCAGGAGTATGCAATCTGAAAACTTTCCAGGCTTGACACACTTTGGGGGAGTTTTCATTTAGTCACTAAAACGCTTTAATTTCTAAAGGATATGGAAGGTTTACTGGGACGGTGGGGAGGAAGAGGAAAGGCCATGGAAAATTCCATTTGTCCTAAAAATTTTGGAGTATATACTCACCTGCACTCTCAAAAAGAAGTGACTTTCTTAAAAGTCAGCACTCCAAAGGCGACCCCACCCAACTAGCCTACTTATATCAGACTTAGCTTACTGTCTTGTACATTAAAAAAGGACTTTTTCAGAGAAGGCTGGAAACGACTGATATGACACATGTAAGTGGAGTCAAGGTCCTGAAGCGAGCTCCATTAGCCTCTGCTCTGGCATCTCTAGCTAGAAAAGCCATCTTTCGATCTGAGGATTCAGTTTCTCTGTATAAGCTGCACTTCTAACTGAAGATCACTTGGAGGTCACCAAGCACTCTTCAAAGCACCAGTCACTTAATAAACACATAAGTGAAATCACACCTTTGAAAAGATGCTCAACTGCAGAGTCTGACAGGAAGCCAATTCTTCAAGACCGAAATCATCCTCAGGTGGCTCTGGATTTCAACTTCTGTGAAGTTCCTCTAACTGACCTATTGTTTCAGAATCATCCTCTACATAAAATTCCCACCACGTTCAGAGGATCCTAGAGAAACTTCCTTCTGACACCAGTGAGAGGAACAGCTCAGCTTCATTTTATCACCTGGAGTGCCTTGTATTTGGGGGGGGGGCATGAGCTCTTTTAAAGCACTCATATGTTTTTTCCCTTTTCATTTCAACTGCAGGAAGCTCAGGGCCAAAAGGGAAGAGTGACTTTGCTAATTCTGAAGGCTGACATAGTTATTTCTGTATGTAAAATTTCCCTACATCTCTCACTATTTCATGTTCATTTTTCTCGGTGTCTTGATTTCCATTTTATCAGTATACCTGAAATCCTTTCTGGAAGCAGTGAAAAAATCCACAACTAAACAAACAGTCGACTTCAGAAAGAAAGGAATAGTTTAAATCTATCACTCATAGGAACACTGCCATCTGGGACCCAACAATTCCACAAACTTCATGGAAAAAATGCTACTCCTGTTGCTTTCTGCAGCATCAGAAGTGGTCCCCCAAACCGCAGTCCACACAGAATTGGATGTTTCAGATGCCACTCATAATTTTAAGGGATGAGGTGGTGATCCATCCTTCCTGACCGACTCAACTGCTCTCTATCATCCTACCCTGCATCACTGAGAGATATTCCATCCTCTTTCAATGAATTCCAGGAACTGAGGTTCAGCAACAGTTCACAATGATACAAACACAGAGGATAAAAGCTCAAAACCCATCCCCCCTCCTGCTTTAAGCAGTGAGACTAAGAAAACCCCAGGGCACACACAACTGAGAAGATGGGTCCTATCAGAAGCTGCCCGTTGTCTGTTTTGTCACTAAGTCGTGTCCAGCTCTTTTGTGATCCCATGGACTATATAGACCACCAGACTCCTCTGTCCATGTAATTCTCCAGGGAAGACTACTGGAGTAGGTTGTCACTGCCTTCTGGGGATCTTCCCAATCCAAGGATCAAATTTGCGTCTCCTGCATTGGCAAGCAGATTCTTTACCACTGAGCTACATAATTAAAACTGGCTATCCGTGTATGTAACTCACAAAGTACAAGAGGTTTTATGGCTACAATCTCCAACTTGTTCTTAGGCCATGTTTCTCCTGGGCTCTTAATTAATTCTTATCTTTCTTGGGCATATCAACAGCCACTTGCCAAGCCAGCGGAGAAATTCACTGACTGCTTCACCAACGGGCCAAATATCTTTTAAATCACTCCTATGTTCCACTGGTATGGATCTAACAGAAGCAGAAGATATTAAGAAGAGGTGGCAAGAATACACAGAAGAACTGTACAAAAAAGATCTTCACGACCCAGATAATCATGATGGTGTGATCACTCACCTAGAGCCAGACATCCTGGAATGTGAAATCAAGTGGGCCTTAGAAAGCATCACTATGAACAAAGCTATTGGAGGTGATGGAATTTCAGTTGAGCTATTTCAAATCCTCAAAGGTGATGCTGTGAAAGCGCTGCACTCGATATGCCAGAAAATTTGGAAAACTCAGCAGTGGCCACAGGACTGGAGGAGGTCAGTTTTCGTTTCAATCCCAAAGAAAGGCAATGGCAAAAACTGCTCAAACTACCGCACAATTGCACTCATCTCACAGGCTAGTAATATAATGCTCAAAATTCCCAAGCCAGGCTTCAGCAATACGTGAACTGTGAACTTCCAGATGTTCAAGCTGGTTTTAGAAAAGGCAGAGGAACCAGAGATCAAATTGCCAATATCCGCTGGATCATCGAAAAAGCAAGAGGGTTCCAGAAAAACATCTATTTCTGCTTTATTGACTATGCCAAAGCCTCTGACTGTGTGGATCACAATAAACTGTGGAAAATTCTTCAAGAGATGGGAATACCAGACCATCTGACCTGTCTCTTGAGAAACCTGTATGCAGGTCAGGAAGCAACAGTTAGAACTGGACATGGAACAACAGACTGGTTCCAAATAGGAAAAGGAGTACGTCAAGGCTGTATATTGTCCCCCTGCTTATTTAACTTCTCTGCAGAGTACATCATGAGAAACGCTGGGCTGGAAGAAACACAAGCTGGAATCAAGATTGCTGGGAGAAATATCAGTAAACTCAGATATGTGGATGACACCACCCTTATGGCAGAAAGTAAAGAAGAACTAAAGAGCCTCTTGATGAATTTGAAAGAGGACACTGAAAAAGTTTGCTTAAGGCTCAACGTTCAGAAAACTAAGATCATGGCATCTGGTCCCATCACTTCATGGGAAATTAATGGGGAAACAGTGGAAAGAGTGTCAGACTTTATTTTTTGGGCTCCAAAATCACTGCTGCTGGTGATTGCGGGCATGAAATTAAAAGACGCTTACTCCTTGGAAGGAAGGTTATGGCCAACCTAGATAGCATATTTTAAAGCAGAGACATTACTTTGCCAACAAAAGTCCGTCTAGTCAAGGCTATGGTTTTTCCAGTGGTCATGTATGGATGTGAGTGTTGGACGGTGAAGAAAGCTGAGCACCGAAGAATTGATGCTTTTGAACTATGGTGTTGGAAAAGACTCTTGAGAGTCCCTTGGACTACAGGAGATCCAATCAATCCATCCTAAAACAGATGAATCCTGGGTGTTCATTGGAAGGTCTGATGTTGTAGCTGAAACTCCAATACTTTGGCCACCTCATGCGAAGTGTTGACTCATTGGAAAAGACCCTAATGCTGGGTAGGATTGGGGGCGGGAGGAGAAGGGGACGACAGAGGGTGAGATGGATGGATGGCATAACCGATTCGATGGACATGGGTTTGGGTAGACTCCGGGAGTTAGTGATGGACAGAGAGGCCTGGCGTGCTGCAATTCATGGGGTCACAAAGAGTCAGACACGAATGAGCAACTGAACTGAACTGGACTGATGTTCCACTGTAGGGTCTACCAACATGCCTGGGGAGTCTCAAGTTTGAATGAAGCCACTGCTGGTTCAGTCCCTAACAGCAGTAAAGGGAGAACTGCTAAGACTCAGGCAGCAGTTCACAACTAGGTGAGATTTAGCTTTGTCAAGACACTTTTGAAGTCCTCCACTGGGTAGATGCTACTGACATCCAGTTGGTAAAGACCAGGGATACTGCTAAACATCCTTCAATAAACAGGACAAAGAACTGTCCAGCATAAAATGTCAATAGCGCCAAGGTTGAGAGGCCTTGGGCCCATGTCAGCTAAATGCAAATATGGCAGAAAACAGGCTCTGGTGCGCATCATACAATGCCCCTTGGATTTCTACAGACCTGAAGAAGAACTCAGCAGTCTGGTGCCGCTCACCCGGAAAACCTTACACTCTAGTAAGAAAATGTATTTTGAGATGCCTGGGCAGTGTGAGGGGAGGTAAGGGAGAATAAACTCATCAAGGTCTTTGAACTGAACGCTTTTCTCAATTTCAGCCCTGTCCAACGTCTTAGCATTGATAACCACTTGAGGCATGTAAGTGAACATATTGGAAAGGAAACTGCTTAGGTTCAAAATGACCTGACTGCTGGAAGCACCTATTACTTTCTAAGAGACTTCTTCTCCTGTGCTCAAAATCAACCACATTGGGTATCAAGAAGGTTAAAGGTAGGCAGGCCCAGCTCAAGTCCTTGTCCTGCTCAGTAACTAGCTAGGTGACTTGGAGATACCCCAAGCTTTGTTGTGCACACTTCATGATGTCTGAGGGTGACATGACATGTGATAGTATAAATGGCAATGTGGCATTCTAAAACCAAATCAAGAAAGCAGAAACTGATACAGTCACTTACCCTCCTGCTTGGGAGATGTTTCTTTGGGTTCCTTCCTAGGTTTTCGACTCTCCAGTGCAGAAAGGTCTTCTCTTAAATCTGTGACAAATTCACTCTCTGAATCAGAATCCAGGCCCAAATGCACTCTTGGGGAGTCAGTCTCACCTTTTCCCTTCAGCTTATCCTTTGTGGGATGAGGAAAGAATTTTGCTTTGTCTGAAAAGTCCTTCTCAAGCTGGGGGCTCATCTTCTCCTTGACTGATCTTGGCTTTCTCACTGGCTGGTGTCATGCTTTCAGCTCCTCTTCTATCTCTACTGGGTTTGCCACTTTGGACTTTCTTCTTTTCTTTTTTTTTTTTTTGAAAGCAGATGGCTCTTTTCCCATCTGAGACAACTCTGTGTCTTCAGCAACTTCTGGCTCATTCTTGGACCTCTGCTCCTCATCACTGATAGGGTCACTTTCGCTACTATCTGACTTCTCTGTATTCCTGGAATCGCTGGGCTTGACAGTCATATAAACATCTTCTGAGATTTCATTTATGCCTACATTAAAAAAAAAGAAAGAAAGAAAACAGGATGTAGCATGCTCACAGAAAAAGGAGCAGGACCAGAAAACCACAAATATTTAACATGCTCAATGCTGAAATTAAAAAAAAAAAAAAATCACATTGCCTCACACTGTCCTGGTGGCGTTAGCAGTAGACTTAAGTTGCAGGTGAATACAAGTGACAAATGGAACTTGCCTGGAGAGTGTTTCAGTTACTGACATTCAAAAATGACATCGGACCAAACCACGTGCATTTCTAATTTATACAGAGCTCAATCTTGGCAGCATAGGTAAGTACTGGGAAACATAGAATGGGAGGGATGGAAGGGAACACTACACAGGATTTGTTAAAACTGATCAATTTTCAGTTCAGTTGAGTTCAGTCGCTCAGTCTCGTCTGACTCTTTGCGACCACATTAACAGCAGCACTCAAGGCCTCCCTGTCCACCACCATCTCCCGGAGTGCACCTAAACTCATGTCCATTGAGTCGGTGATGCCATCAAACCATCTCATTCTCTGTTGTCCCCTTCTCCTCTTGCCCCCAATCTTTCCCAGCATCAGGGTCTTTTCTAATGAGTCAGCTCTTCGCATCAGGTGGCCAAAATATTGGAGTTTCAGCTACAACATCAGTCCTTCCAACGAACACTCAGGACTGATCTCCTTTAGCATGGACTGTTTGGATCTCCTTGCAGCCCAAGGGACTCTCAAGAGTCTTCTCCAACACCACAGTTCAAAAGCATCAATTCTGCAGCTCTCAGCTTTCTTTATAGTTCAACTCTAGCATTCACACATGACAACTGCAAAAGCCATAACCTTGACTAGACAGACCCTTGTTGACAAAGTAATGTCTCTGTTTTTAATATGCTGTCTAGCTTCATCATAACTTTCCTTCCAAGGAGTAAGTGTCTTTTAATGACATGGCTGCAATCAGCATCTGCAGTGATTTTGGAGCCCAGAAATATAAAGTCAGCCACTGTTTCCTCATTTATTTGCCATGAAGTGACGTGACCGGATGTCATGATCTTAGTTTTCTGAATGTTGAACTTTAAGCCAACATTTTCACTCTGCTCTTTCACTTTCATCAAGAGGCTTTTTAGTTCTTCTTCACTTTCTGGCATAAGGGTGGGGTCATCTGCCTGTCTGAGGTTATTGATATTTCTCCCAGCCACCTTGATTCCAGCTTGTGCTTCTATTTTACAGATTAGAAATAAAAGAGGGCCTGAGAAATCCCTTGTCCTGGGACACAAAGAAAACCAAGACAGAGAGGCGAGGCTAGAGACATGGATTCTTGAGTCACCACTTGGGCTCTTCCCACATATTCCCAAAGCGTTAAGTCTTTTACTCTTTCTGTCCATGACTCAAAGAAATAAGCCAAGCCTTAAAGCAGGGATCGCAAACTCACAGCGCAAGAGCCACGTGGGGCAAGCAGACGTGTTATCTAGGAAGCAATGATTTGACCCAATGCTTTCCAATCTTTCGTTATTTGTCGCTTTTAACTTAGAATGTGCTGGCCAATTCAGAAACCCGGAAGTTTCACACAGAAATTAAGATTTTAGGCTTGCCTGAAAGAGCAGAAGACCTGGCCATTCTCGGTCACAGGGCTTCAAGCCTGGCTGGGGCTGAGAAGTACTGTCCCATTTCGGTTGGGGGAGCACTGTCTCCAGGTCACCCAGCTGCCCAGCCCCCATCTTGCTCCCTGCCCTGAAGCAGAGTCAACCATCATTGTGCTTCTACTGTTTTTCTACTGGTAACTGAGTCCAGAGGAAAGGCACCCATTTCCGTGTCTCAAGGAAAAGGAAAAAC
Organism: Giraffa tippelskirchi; assembly: GCF_054371585.1. Taxonomy (NCBI): domain Eukaryota; kingdom Metazoa; phylum Chordata; class Mammalia; order Artiodactyla; family Giraffidae; genus Giraffa; species Giraffa tippelskirchi. Next base: position 15,742,278 of record NC_137290.1, read on the forward strand.
GATAAAACAACAGGCGTTTCCTACATATACAAGCAAAAATTGGCAAAAGTCTATTTCTAACAATAATTTCATTTAACCTCTTTGTATTTCCTACTCCCAATAGTGAGCGTCATCCATCTGTAGGTAAATAATCCGTTACCCTACAAGCTTGAAAAGAGGAAATCCCCATCAACTCTGTATTGTCTTCATTCTAGAGCAATGGTTACCATGAGTGGGATCATGGAAGAGAAAATCGTAAAAGGGCAAGAGCCACAAACAGCCCAGCAGGATCAGGAGTGAACTATATCCACCTCCTCCAGGGCTCAAAGGGAAAGAATCAAAAAATCCAATCTGGTTTGATTTCTGGATCTCAGGGCTGGTGCAGTTGGTAACTAATGTTTGGACCCAAGAATGACAAGCATGACCACATTTGCTTGGATACTGGAGCCCAAAGGAGGTGAATTCAGATCCTGCTCCTCTGCTTCTATTAGTTGTGTGAGCCTGAACGGGTGAACTACCTCTCTGAGCCTCAGTTTCTTCCCCTGGACAATGGGTTTGATAACATTATCAACCTTCCAGGACAATCTTTGCACAGTGCCGGGGGGATAGGAAGTCCTCCGTAACTCCTTATTGACAATAACAAATCGAGGAGCTAGACTAGCTGCCTGGAAGAACCCAAGAAAGATATGGACTGCATAGTTCCTCCACGTCACTCAATGTCCTAACCAAATGGGCAATCCAGCAAGGAGTGCTTTGGTTAGACAGCCTAGGTGACATCCAACGACAGCTCCTTTCTCACCCAAAGGTCCAGAGCACCCAGTGACAAAGAAATCTGAAGATTCCTTTAAAAACTGTAAATAGAATGGCCACACGACCCAGCAATCCCATTGCTGGACTTACACACCGAGGAAACCAGAACCGAAAGCGACTCGTGTACCCCAATGTTCATCGCAGCCGTGTTTACAATAACTAGCACATGGAAGCAACCTAGATGTCCATCGGCAGATGAATGGAGACGAAGGCTCTGACCCATACGCACAATGGAATTTTACTCAGCCATTAAAAAGAATGCATTGGAATCAGTTCTAATGAGGTGGATGAAACTGGAGCCTATTATACAGAGCAAAGTAAGCCAGAAAGATAAAACACCAATACAGTAAATTAACGCATATATATATATGGATCTTAGAAAGATGGTAATGATGACCCTATATGTGAGACAGCAAAAGAGACACAGATGTAAAGAAGAGACTGCTGGACTCGGCCGGAAAAGGCGAGGGTGGGATGATTTGAGAGAATAGCATTGAAACATGTATAGTGTGTGAAATAGATCACCAGTCCAGGTTTGATGCGTGAGACAAGGCGCTCAGGGCTGGTGCACTGGGATGAATGACTCTGAGGGATGGGATGGGGAGGGAGATGGGAGGGTCGGGATGGGGAACGCATGTACACCCAGGGCTGCATCATGTGAATGTATGGCAAAAGCCACTACACTATTGTAAAGTAATTAGCCTCCAATTGCTATAAATTTTAAAAAAGAGGTAAAAAATAAAAAGAAAGATTAGAAAATATTTTAACTAAGTGATAATAAAAACACAGCCTATCAGAATTCATGAGATGCATGTCTAGAAGTGTTCACAATTTTAAATGCTTCTATTAAAAATGAATAAAAGCCTAAGGCAATGGAAAAAAGAAAAAACAAAAACAAAAACCTCCCTCAAAGCGTTCAGCAAAGGCTATGTATAGGAAAGGTGAGGGATAGGTGTGATTAGCTCTTGCAAATTTCTTGCTGTCAGATCTTATGTTCTTGAAGTAAGGTGGTGGTCAGCTAACTGTGTTCCTGTAATCCTTGAGGGAAGCAAATATTATTCCCTATTCCCTATTTCCTGAAAAGATAGGTCCCAAGCTTGACGTTCGCCCTCCATGGTCCTAGTTGGGGGGGAGGGTTCCCTGTGCAGGCTGGTTTTTCTAGTCATGGAGCATTCATCTAGCACCCACTCTTGTTACTTCCAGCAGTGCTCGGTCCTAGGTGGAAGAGGTAATTCTCAGTTCTCTGTGCCCTCCTCTTACCAAGGCCCCCATACACTGCCCAGCCACCTTCAATGAGGGAGCCAGGTACCCAGCATGTAGCTGACCCTCAGCCTCCTCAGTCTACCCAGTTGGAGAGCTGGGTCCTGTAGACTGTGACCCATGCAGATTGCCACAACCATTCGGTCATGGAGGTGGGGATGGAACACGTTGGCCATTGCTTTCAAACCTGGTCCAGACCAGTCAGTGGCTTCAGCAAGGGCTCTGGGACTCTGCAAGACACAGCCTGTTCCCAAGCTCCACAGTTCATTCCCCATCCCAAGGCCCAAGGGCCTAGAGGGCTCTATGGGAAGGCTGTAATATATCTCACTACACTCTGCTCAGAGGCTTTCTGTTGGTGGTATTGGGGTTTCTAACGCCACTAAAGGTCTTGGGCTGAGGTCTGCAGCACCGTTTTCCACCCTGCCTCTATTACAGTATCTTCCTTGATGAGCTTATTCAACCTGGGGCTAAAAGTTGGTAACTTGGACCATCACGGACCATTTCCAGTAGCCCAAGGACCACATTCTACTCTGTTTCTATAATGAAGGGATTTCAACTTCACAATGTCATGTGATGTAAAAGATTTCTTCTTCCTCTAACTGAAATATTTAACTTAGAATAATGTCTCAATGGATATATATTGCAAACGAGGCTACCATTTATTTATTCACTGCTGGAATTATACTTGATGTGTAAGGTGATTGAAACAATTATCATTGGGGTATAGTTGCATTACAATGATGCTTTAGTTTCTGAGTACGTATGTCCAAGTGAATCCATTTTAGGTGTACACATATCCCCTCGTTTTTGGATTTCCTTCCCATTTAGGTCACCAGAGAGCAGAGTCGAGTCCCCTTGTTCTTTCACTTTTCTCATACTGTAACATTTTCGTAAATGTTAACTGGAGGTTAATTACTATACAATATCGTGATGGTTTCTGCCATGCATCGACATTAAGAAGCCGTAAGTATATCGGGGTCCCACCCATCCTGGAGCCTCTCCCACATCCCCTCCTATGCTATTTTTCTGGGTTGTTCCAGAGCACTGCTTTGCATTCCCTGCTTCGTGCCAAGGAAAATCTGAAAGATGATTTTTCTGTATGAAACATGTAATTTTCTTTATCTCACATGTGAGAACATGGGTGCAGATTTTTCTATGTGAAATAGGAAATATGTACTTCATGTTTGAAAATCTACTTGTATAATTTTTTCATCATATATGGAATCTTGTCTGTTTCACATGTGGATATCTGTGCACACTTTTTCCTACATGAATGGGGAATTCCAGATAGTTCAGATATGAAAAGTTGAGCATATGCTTTCCTGTCTGACCTCTGAAGTTGTATCCATTTCCTATGTAAAAATCTCAATGAAATTTTACTGACATGAAGTATGCAATTAAGATATGGGAACCAACAGGAAATTGGAATTCTATTTCACAAAAGAAATTCTGGGCACCACTGTTTCTTCATGAAATACTTAATTCTTTGTATTTCTTACATAGAAAACAATGACTGTCCACCATGAAATAGGGAGATCTCTGTATTAACTGCATCAAAATCTAGGCACTAATTTTCCTTCATGAAACTTGAACTTCTCTATATTTCACATCTGATAATCAGAATGAACATTTCCCTATGAGAAATAAGGAAATCTCTGCATTTCATGTAAACCATTGGTTCTTCAGTCTCTGAAACACCTGTTTGCATTTGTGTCCCTGTGTGTTACATGTGTGTGTGTACACATATGTGCTTGTGTCACCTGTTCCTGTGTGTGTGTGTGTGTGTGTGTGTGGCCTAATGTAGGTGCTCAGTGTGAAACACCAGACATCCTAGGAGGCAGAGTGTGAGCATTGCATCTATCCAGGCACTTAACGTGAGTGTGCCCACGTTAGCTATGTGGCCGAGAGGAAGAGAGTAAGCAATGGTCAGGAGGAGCACTTTACTCCACTTGAAACACTTGCAGGAGGAGCTCTGCTTCTCTGGGAATTGCATCCGCAGGAGCACATCCTTAGCCGCTGGGGTGCCTGCTTTAAGCCGTGGGCCAGGGGAAAGGCCAAGAGCTGACAGACAGCAGGCCAGGGGCTCCAGGGTGGTTTGGCTTGGGGCTGCATTGTGGGGCCCAAAGAGCGAGCCAAGGAAAGTGTGCTGCTTCATCCTCAGAGTATGGCTGCATTCCTGACACTGCTCAAGCCTAAGGCACACGGTTAGGGACGGACTCACTGCAGGCGGTGAACTTTGGTGAGGTCAGCGGTAACAGCGCCTCCCCCGCCGATCCGCACCCCCCACCAAACACACCCACGCTCTGCCCGTGGCTTGCCGTTTAGATCCAAGGTGAGCACCTGTGTCCCTGACGTACCCACGAACCTTGTGTCAACTGTGTGAACCCCTGAGCACACAGAGTCGCCCGCTTCCCCAGTGGCAATTTCAAGCTTGACGGTGGCTGCAGTGTCACCTTCAGATTCCTTGCCTTCGACTCCAGCTGGCCTGGCTTGCCCAGTCGCTGGTCTGGCACATCTATACTGTTGGTCAGGCAAACGGCTTGTGTGGACCGGCGCACTGTGCACTGAGCCAAGTTGGGCCCCTGCGTGCCCAGAATTCCAAGGGGTGTGTCTGTCCCGTGAATGAACGCCTTTTGACTCCATTTGATTGGTTCTGTGATGAGGTCTGGAGGTCAGGGTATAGAGTTCAGCTCCTTCCCGCCACCATATTACCCGTGCGTGGTGGCACACGGTTCTGCGCATGCCTGTCTCCCTTTCCCTGCTCATTGGCTGTGGGCAAGTAACCAGTTGGTTGTGCCACGTAGACTGCGGCTGGTTGGCGGGCTTTGCCGGCCGCCAGCTGTGCTCTCACGTCCAGCTTCTTTGTGGCTCTGGGCTACGGCCAGAACACCATGGAGACTGAGACGGGGCCAGAGGAAGGCGGCAGCACCCCGGGATCCTGGGTCTTAGTTGTGAGCCCGGGTCTTCTCGAGGGAGGGACCCTGGGGCCTACCAGCGCGGTGGGGGCGGCAGAGGCAATGCAGGCCGCAGGTAGTGCACCAGGCGAAGAGGCCGCCCTCTTCTGGGTGGAGGCGGTAGAGAAAGGTGCAGCCCTGGAGGAGGGAGAGTTGGCGGGATTCGGGCAGGAGTTCCAGCTGCTGGTGTTAGACATCATGGAGGAGGTGGAGGTGGTGGCCTACGAGGAGCAGGAGCAGGTGTCCTCGAAGGAGCAGGGCCAGGAACATCCAAGCCCCAGAGCCCCCAGGGATCAGCCCGCACTGGAGGCCCTGCCGGCCCTGCAGCTGGAGCTGGATTTCGTGAATAAGAAAGCCCAAAGGGCCCGCGCTCGCCTGAAACACAAGAACTGCCAGAGGCGGAAGCTGCGTCTAGAACACAGAAGTGCCATCATCGAGGGAATCCGTGGATTCTGGGTCGAAGTTGTATCCCTTGGTGTGGTGCTTGTGAATTTTTTTTTTTTTTTCAATCTGGGTAATTGCAGAAGCAGTTTAGAGATCTGGCAGTTCTGGTACAAAATGTATTTTTTGGATGCTGAGTATTGGTTACCGTTCTGTGTATCTGTTCCCGATATAAGGTGTGATGTCCTTGCTGTTCTGGGTAGCACAAATTGCTACTTGGGCTTTATTTGCAGAGGTCCCAATCAGAATTGTCATTAGCACCAGGGACTCTTCAGAGAAAAGGCTTGTCTGGGATCCAGGTCTTCTCTGAAAAGCTGCGTGAATTTGGCGGTGAGGTTGGGATGTGTAAATGCTCATGCTGCTTGTACGTAGGAGTGCCTGTTTTCCAGAAGTAAGCTAAGTTTTAGGAGGCTGAGATGGAGCTTAGGGCCTTTCCTGTTAGGAACAGAACCTGCTCTGGTAGTGCATTTATAGGCACAGCCTTGGGGCTTGTCATGCCTTCATACAGTCTGCGTTAACAGAAATGTGACGAGTTAACTCGTCGCAAGATGAAGTCAGACAGCGCCATTCTACACTTTAGGCTAGATTTGTCCTTCCAGCACTTTTTTCCTCTAGCATCTAGAGGCTCCTTGACCTAAAGCAGTTTATGAACCACCCTCAAATGTCAGCTATGATGGCTGACCAAGATGAAGACATACTTCACTTCATGACCAACTTAAAGGTCAGGCAGGGGACACTGATAATTGTGGGGGGAAGGTGACTGCGGAGGGGAGAGGACATGATTTACCCCTGAAAACAGGAAAGGACAGCTCTTCTGTAAAGGGGTTTCACACCCATCCACCCCTACCCTACTCCCCACACTTTGTCCTGGCAGGTGGAGGAACTCAGGCATCCCTCTCATCACTGCAAGATCACATTGTCCTTCTGGAAGAATAGGTATTTCCAGAATGAAGTGACTGTTAAGGATTATCTCATTAATGTCACTGGTAAGAGGCAGCTCCTTGGATTTGGTGGGTGGGGGCAGAAAAGTGTAGGTTGAATTGGAAAGTGACTTGGGTCTTTCTCCCATACTCCTTTTCCTGCAGGATATCGAGCATCTCATTCCACCCTAATTCACTGGAACCCGGGATTTGAACGCAAGGCATACAGCCGCAGGCACCATGACAGCAGCGTTAACTTCTTCAACTGGTCCTTTGACCACAATTTCACAGGATCTGACCGGATTGCTGAGGTAGGGTCCCACGAGGCCACTGGGCCAGAACTGGTGATGTGTGTTGGAATTCTTGGCGGTGTACAGGAGGGCTCAGGGTCTGGCCAGCCCCGTGCTGACCTAGCTCATTGCCCTGACAGTTCATCATAAAGGATCTCTGGCCCAATCCCGTGTGGTACTATATGAGGAGGAAGGCTCTGACACGAGAGGTACTGGGAGGACGAGAGGCGAGGAGCCCAGGGATTGGGCACTGGCATAAGTGTTTTCCAGAAACTTGGGTCACTTATTTCACTTGTGGAGAAAGTGAGACTCTGTGGAATGCAGAGTAACACCATGGAATGAGGGAATCAGCAAGAGACAGCAGAAGTAGAGAACTGTAGTGAAAAACAGGTTCTAAGTAGAGAAGCTTGAGGTAGATGAAGTGTCCTGGTCAGGGCAATGTCACTCCAATTTATATCTGGCTCAGCTGCACATCTCTGAACTGGCATTCCATGGCCAACAAGGCAACCCTCAGGCTCCTCTTAAATTGGGGCCCACCTACTATTGAAATCCCCTTTCTACAACGGTCTGTGAGTCTCCTTTCTGCTAGGCTGTTCCCCACTGACCATCATTTGATTCCATTTTCATCATCACACTTGTTTCTATTTTTGTTTTCTTTTACATTTTTTCCACATGCCACTCGCATTCTGAGAATACTGACCACTGTGTAGGATTATGGAGAATAGTCTTTTAACTTATTTATTTTACCTGGAGGATGATTACTTTACAAAACCATGATGGTTTTTTTCATACATTGGCCAACACGAATCACCCATAGATATACACGTGTCCCCCCAAATGCTGAACCCAATCCCCACCGCCCTCCCCTACCTGTCTTTCTGGGTTGTCCCACAACATGACTTTGGTTGCCTTGCTTCACGCATCAAATTTGCGCTGGTCGTCTATTTTGCATAAGGTAATGTAAATGTTTGAGGGCTATTTTCTCAAATTAACCCAGACTCACATTCCACCACGGAGTCCAAATTCTGTTCTTTATATGTCTGTGTCTTATTTGCTGTTCTGCATGTTCGATGTCCGGTACCACCTACGTGGTCCTAAACTCCATATATTTGTACTAACATGCAGTATTTGCTTTTTCTCTTTCTGACTTTCTTCACACTCTTAATAGGCTCCATATTCATTCCAACTCATTAGGACTGAGTTCAAGGCATTCCTTTTTAGAGCTGAGAAACATACCATTGTGTATATGTACCCCAACTCCCTTAACCTTTCATCTGCCGATGGCCATATAGGTTGCTTGCATATCCTAGCTCTTGTAAATAGTTGTACAGTGAAGATTGGGGTGCGTGGTTTAAAAACCTGTATGCAGATCAGGAAGCAACAGTTCGAACTGGACATGGAAAAACAGACTGGTTCCAAATAGGAAAAGGAGTACATCAAGGCTCTACGTTGTCACCCTGCCTGTTTAACTCTCTATGCAAAGTACATCATGAGAAACGCTAGGCTGGAAGAAACACAAGCTAGAATCAAGTTTGCCAGGAGAAATATCAATAACCTCAGATATGCAGATGACACCACCCTTACGGCAGAAAGTGAAGAAGAACTAAAGAGCCTCTTGATGAAAGTGAAAGAGGAGAGTGAAAAAGTTGGCTTCAAGCTCAACGTTCAGAAAACTAAGATCATGGCATCTGGTCTCATCACTTCATGGGAAATAGATGGAGAAACATTGGAAACGGTGTCTGACTTTATTTTTGGGGGGGTCCAAAATCACTGCTGACGATGATTGCAGCCGTGAAATTAAAAGACACTTACTCCTTGGAAGGAAGGTTATGGCCAACCTAGATAGCATATTTAAAAGCAGAGACATTACTTTGCCAACAAAAGTCCGTCTAGTCAAGGCTATGGTTTTTTCAATGGTCATGTATGGATGTGAGAGGTGGACGGTGAAGAAAGCTGAGCGCTGAAGAATTGATGCTTTTGAACTGTGATGTTGGAGAAGACTCTTGAGAGTCCATTGGACTGCAAGGAGATGCCATCAGTCCATCCTAAAGGAAATCAATCCTGGGTGTTCATTGGAGGGATTGATGTTGAAGCTGAAACTCCAATACTTTGGTCACTTCATGCAAAGTGTTGACTCATTGGAAAAGACCCTAATGCTGAGTAGGATTGGCGGGAGGAGGACAAGGGGACTACCGAGGATGAGATGGTTGGACGGCATCACTGACTCGATGGACATAGGTTTGGGTAGACTCCTGGAGTTGGTGATGGACAGAGAGGCCTGGAGTGCTGCAATTCATGGGGTCACAAAGAGTCAGACACGACTGTCCGACTGAACTGAACTGAACCGAACTGAGAGAGGAAATGTAAAAGTTCACAGACTCTCTCTCCTGGAAACTGACTTGAAAGGTTAAAGCTGTCTTTAGTGTTGTTCCGGGAGGCTAGGTTGACATATATGTATCTGTTTCTCTGTCCGTTTTGAAAGGAAACCCCCGATTTTGAGAAACTTATGTTGGAGTGTCCCCCTTTACCTAAAATAGAAAACCTAAGAAGGTGCTTCACATGAAGATCAATGGCCAACTAGTCCTCTCTGACATGAAAGTAATGAAGAGTGGTCTGCTGGTGAAACAGATCGAGAGGGAGAAACCAGTAAACATGAAATAATTCTGAAGGATAAATAGAAAGCATCAACCATAGGTGTCTGTGTATTGTTTGGCCAGGTCCTCAGGACAGATACTTCAACTCCATGTAGGATTCTCACTTTAACGCGTGGGAATTACCAGACCATGGAGAGTTATAGAGGGGGTTAAGTCATATGTTGGGGTTGTGTCAGGGGACAAGTTCTTCCTGTGGGGTGGGGTTGGGGAGGAAGGAGAAGGAAGAGGAGGGGCCATTAACTGTGGGTCTGGCAACTTGACAAGGGAAATGTGGATGTTCATGGAAAGGGTCTGGTGAACAAGAGCCAGAGATCGAAATAGTGGGACACAACTTTGTTGGAAGGTGGTGCCCCAGGTATCGTCACTGTTGGATATCATCAGGCATTTTAAGAGTACAGGACAAGGAAAAAGCCTTAACATTCAACTCACTATGAACCACATAGCCTCCTTGTGTATATGACTGCACAGTTCACATTTTCTCAGAGTCAGCTTCCCAGGCCTAGGGTTCCAGGTAACATCTTAGGGGATGGGGGCATAAAGTATATGGAGGGGCTGTGGCCCAGAGCAAAAGCGAGGGGGTGGGAAGGCAGTAAGGATATTAATTTCTGGCAAAAGTGACCAGGGGAAAAGATAAATCACCAGGAAACAGACAAACAAAAACAGATCCCATCATGTATGTTTGAGCTCATGTGAACTCTGTTCTTTTTTCCAAGAACTCAATTTAGGTACAAAGTCTGCAGGGGCAGAAGTCAGGGGAATGGGGATGTTAAACAGGCAAAGTCCAGCCTACCCAGCCGTGCACTCTGTGTCGCATGATGGCTCAGTGCTTAATATCCTTTTTTCCAGGAAGGCTTAAGCTCTGTGCCCAAGGCCCTCTGTCAGGCCTAGGTGCAGAAATAACATTTTTCCACAAACCCTCTGGTGACAGTGTCTATTCCTTGCTGAATGGCTCAGCACAGGCTGTATAAAACCACAAGTGGCCTTCTTCTGGGCTTTGTCGCTACTCTGTGGGCCAAGGGCCAATGGGAACACCTGGAGAATACAGAGCTTACGGAGGGACTGGTCGAACTTAGGGTGGCCCTTTCCAGGTAGATGGCTGCTTTCCGGAATCACGTCCACCTCTGGATTGGGCAAAGGACAGACTGGCACAAAGGGAGTAGGGAGAGGTCAACGTTTGTCCTCTCACCCCAGATACAATGGCTCCAACGTGGGCATTCCTGTGGGTGATATTTCTGTCTCACATGGAGTTCTCACTCCAAAAATTGTCTCCCGACAGCAGCATCTCTTTGGAGGGCAAAGGGTAAAGGATGAACGTCAAAGTTCATGGGTTTACGGATGCCCCCTTCAAGGTGCACTGAATGAGATCTCCTGCTCAGGGCCAACTTTTGCATTTGAATATCTTCAGCCTAGTATGCCCCTTCTACAGAGGAGCATCTACAGTTCCAGAAGGCAAGGCTTGTCCTTCTCTGGGTGCTTTCTGTACAAGCAGCGCAGCAAACAATGGAAACATGTCTTCTTACTTTCTTAATCTGTAATCTTCAAAGGATCCTGGGGGCTCCGGCAGGCTGGTACCTGTCTTTCTCAGCGCCAGTTCAAAACAAAACAACACAAAGCAGAAACTATGCTGTAATAAGTCTGCTGTGGGTGTGGGATGGTGTATTGGTGCATGCTTTGGGGGACCTTAGACTGGGCTCATTCTAGGGGCTGCATGGTAGTTATCCACATTCAGAAGTTTTAGTAAGGCATTTCAAAGAAGTTAAAGACAAGAAACGTTAAGGACAGGGTTCCCCAACACCTACTATCTCCTGTCTTCAGTACCAGGGGTGGCTTTAGCTCTAACCTGTCGTGGAGTGAAGAGTGCAGAGATAGTCATGGATCGGTTAGTAAACCTGAACTATGCATGGTTGACTTGATGGTCATTCTCTGGAAACTTGCCATGACATGTGTCCCCATGTCTTTCGGGCTTTCACTTGGGCCCTAAGGTCTAGGCGCTATCAGATTTGACTGCACACTTGGACGTGTTGTGTAAGGTTTTCTTCCACTGAATATCAATGCGTGTGAGACTTGGCGGATTACTGATAATTTCTTGAGCATTCTGGCTCAATCACCCTGAGCTGCATTTGTTTCCTGTTCCCTGGATATGTTCATGTTTTCCTCTGTTTAGAATGAAGATTGGGTGTCTCTGTTGTGCCTGCCCATGAATGTGAGTTGATGTTTCTTCCCGTGGGTCTGCCTATGACTCCTGTCTTCTTTGATGTGGCACCGATGCCTGTGCCATTATACACAGCTCTGCTGCAATAGCTATGTCAGTTCTTGCATGGCCCTATTCAACATACATGAATTCTGTTGCTTGTATTCACTTTTGTTTTTTAAGTTTGTGTGTCTTTGTCAGATTGTGTGTGAATTGGATGATTTCTTTCATTCCTGGATCAAATGTTTCCAACATCTTGAATTGTGACTTTTTTTTTTTTTAAGAGATACACGATATTTGTGAACAGCAAGAAATGCTTTATCGCAGGAATAGTTAACAGTGACCCACGTTTGGAAACAGCAATACCCACATACTTACAGAAATGCCCGTTGGGCAAGAATATCACTCGTTGAAATGAGAATATGAATCAGGATCACAAAAGGCAAAGATGTTGCAGGAATGCATCTGTCAGAAAATTTTTCGTCTGTCAGGAGAGATTTGGGGTTGATTGTTAAGTGTTCTATAAACACTGCTGCAGAAAAGGAGGACATTGACTATTACCACTTCTTGCAGTGATCGTTAACCTGACATTACCCATGCAGAATTTCTTCATGATTTTAAGTGAAGCATCACTCAGGCAGTAAGAGTTGGGGCTTGCCTTTCTGTGAATAGGAATTTGTTAAAGAATTCTTGTCCTCAGTGACCTTCTATAGCCTGGGGAAAGGGGCTTGCATGATCAAGTACAAGTTCAAAGCCCCTTGCTATTTCTGTGCTTTTTCTGGAAGGAAAGCACAGGGAATGGAATGATGCCAACGTGATTGGCACTGTGAACCAGTCTGTTGTGATGGGAGTAGAGATCAGAGGCACACGTCACACAACCGTCCACAGTGAGGACTTCCAGCCCTGCCAAACTCTTTGAATGTCAGTCCCCCTCATGAGAAAATCCCATTCACCTTCCAGGATTATCATAGAAGTAGAATAGGATGCTGATTTGATCAACTAGTGAGGGAAAAAAATAATAATAACTGGGCCCAAAAAAGAGGGGTGCTTACCAAAGTCCATTACACTGGACAAGTAAGCAATTAGTTGCACATCTGTGCAAGTTTCTTTTCAGGATTGTTTGTGTGTGTATGTGGGTAGGTGGGTGGGTGAGCATGCAGACACATGTGCGCTGACACAAATGTGTGTGTGAGCTGTCTGAACTGGTCTGGCTGGGGGATGGAAGAATGGACACTGAAAACGCGAAAGAGCTTGTGTAAGATGTAAAGATCATAGGGCAGCAGAAGCACTGACGCCATGGAAAAAAGCCCAGGGATCTCACCGACAGAGCAAGCTAGAAGTGTAAACAGGCTTGTAAGTGTAAACATGGATCCCTGAGCAGAAAGGAGAGGCAAGAACAAAGCACCTGGGTGCAGTCAGGGAGGATGCGAAGGAGCAGAGAAACGCAGTGGGCCAGATTCCCAGGCACAGAAGAGGGGCTATGCACAGCCCCTAGGACACCCAGCTACAAAGGGTTTTCTGTCCTTCTCAAGTGCAGGACCATTCTATCCTCGACATGACCAGGCATCTGAGCACAGCTTGCCCTTTTCTGTAAGGTTTGGGAGACTGGTGGCACTGTAGCATAAGCACCTGCTACATGCAGTTTGTCAGTTTGAAACATCACTCCTTAAAAGGGTGTCTTGGGTTGATCCTCTCACCCCTCCCAGTCCCACAGGCCTGGGCTGATGGTGTAGGCTGGGCTGTGTTCTCACGGGGAGGCTGGATGAGAACAGAACCACTTTGAAAGGGCCTCTGTACAATAAATGGACAGACTTCAATTCCTCTGGCAATGGAGAGCCGTGGCCCTTGGTGGGGCGCTATCCTTAGCATCTCTGTATAAATTTCTCTCAACAGAGAGAATTCCATGTCTGTATCACATTTAGACATGAGGGCAAAAGTGTTCTATGTGAAGCATGGAAGTTGGTATTTCACATCTGAATACATGCATGTAGATTTCCTGAATGAAATACAGAATTCGCTGCATTTCACCTGGGAATATCTCACCACAAACTTTCCAAATTGAGAATGGAATTCCTTATATTTTACAGTATGAAAATGTATGCACATATTAAAACATAATGTGACACACATGAGAAGCAAACTACTAAACGATGGAAAAGATAAAAGATATACTCGCTCTATATATCCTAGCAAATCAGCTCATGACAAAGTTTCCAAAATAATGAGTAGTCCTCGAGTAAGACCTGATGAAAACCTTTGTCACACTTTGTCCTAAATTCACCTGGTAACTAGGAGAGCTCTCAGGGTCTGTTAACTTGCTTCACACACAAGAAAAAAACTGCTCATCCTTTTATGAGTGTATGTGGTTTTGAAGTGAGACATTATCTCAAGAGATTCTGTTAACCTCCATAGACTTAAGAGATAAGGTGTTACTGTAACTAAATACCCCTGTACCCAACAACCTTGGGCCAAGCAATATCGAAACATTAAAGTTTAAAGCAGAGTATGTTTTACTGCAGAGCCATGCAAGAAGTGTGGCTTATGCCTTTAAAAACCTCAATCTACCTAAAGAGAAAAAAGAGCTACATGTAGAAAAGTATAAAGCACTGATGAAAGAAATCAAACAGTACACAAATAGATGGATAAATATACCGTGTTCATGGATCAGAAGAATCAATATAGTGAAAACGAGTATACCACCCAAAGCAATCTATAGATTCAATGCAATCCCTATCTATAGATTCAATGCAATCCCTATCAAGCTACCAGCGGTATTTTTCAGAGAACTAGAAAAAATAATTTCACAATTTGTATGGAAATACAAAAAACCTCGAATAGCCAAAGAAATCTTGAGAATGAAGAATGGAATAGGAGGAATCAACCTGCCTGACTTCAGGCTATGCTACAAAGTAACAGTCTTCAAGATAGTATGGTACTGGCACGGAGACAGAAACATAGATCAATGGAACGCAATAGCAAGCCCAGAGATAAATTCATGCACCTATGGACACCTTATCTGTGACAAAGGAGGAAAGAATATAAAATGGAGGAAAGACGATTTCCTTAATACGTGGAGCTGGGAAAACTGGTCAACCACTTGTAAAAGAATGAAACTAGAACACTTTCTAACACCGTACACAAAAATAAACTCAAAATGGATTGAAGATCTGAATGTAAGACCACAAACTATAAAACTATAAGAGTCCTAGAGGAAAACATAGGCAAAACACTATCCGACACAATTCACAGCAGGATCCTCTATGACCCACCTCCAAGAATAATGGAAATAAAAGCAAAAATAAACAAATGGGACCTAATGGAACTTAAAAGCTTTTGCACAACAAAGGAGACTAGAAGCAAGGGGAAAAGCCTGCCTTCAGAATGGGAGAAACTAATAGCAAACGAACCAACTGACAAAGAATTAATATCAAAAGTATGCAAGCTACACCTGCAGCTCAAGTCCAGAAAAATAAGCGAACCAATCAAAAATTGGGCCAAGGAACTAAACAGACATTTCTCCAAAGAAGACATACAGATGGCTAACAAACACATGAAAAGATGCTCAACATCACTCATTATCAGAGAAATGCAAATCAAAACCTCAACGAGGTAGCATCTCACACTGGTCAGAATGCCTGCCATCCAATAATCTACAAACAATAAATGCTGGAGAGGGTACGGAGAAAAAGGAACCCTCTTACACTCTCAGTGGGAATGCAAACTAGTACAGCCACTATGGAGAACAGTGTGGAGGTTCTGCCATATAACACAGTGAACCCACTGATGGGCATATACACCGAGGAAGCCAGCACTGAAAGAGACATGCTGCTGCTGCTGCTGCTAAGTCGCTTCAGTCGTGTCCGACTCTGTGCGACCCCATAGACGGCAGCCCACCAGGCTCCGCCGTCCCTGGGATTCTCCAGGCAAGAATACTGGAGTGGGCTGCCATTTGCTTCTCCAATGCATGAAAGGGAAAAGTGAAAGTGAAGTCGCTCAGTCGTGTCCGACTCTTAGCGACACCATGGACTCTAGCCTACCACGCTCCTCCGTCCAGGGGATTTTCCAGGCAAGAGTACTGGGGTAGGGTGCCATTGCCTTCTCCGGAAAGAGACATGTGTACCCCAATATTCATCGAAGCCCTGTTTATAATAGCCAGGACACAGAAGCAACCCAAATGGCCATCAGCAGACGAATGGATAAGAAATCTGTGATACATATACACAATGGAATATTACTCAGCCATTAAAATGAATGCATTTGAATCCCTTCTAACGAGGTGGATTAAACCGGAGCCTATTATACAGAGTGAAGTAAATCAGAAAGCAAAACACCAATACAGTATACTAACACATATATATGGAATTTAGAAAGATGCTAGCGATAACCCTATATGCAAGACAGCAAAACAGACACAGATGTATAGAACAGATTTTTGGACTCTGTGGGAGATTGCAAGGGTGGAATGATTTGGGAGAATGACCTTGAAACATGTATATTATCATATGTCAACCCAGATCATATGCCATATCATATCATATGCCAGGCCAGATTTGATGCATGAGACAAGGTGCTCGGGGCTGGTGCACTGGGAGGACCCAGAAGGATGGGATGGGGAGGGAGGAGTGAAGGGGCCTCAGGATGGGGAACACATGTGCACCCGTGGCGGATTCATGTCAATGTATTCAGAAACCACTTAGATATTGTAAAGTAGTTAGCGCCCAATTAAAATAAATAAATTTATATTAAAAAAATAAAAGTTACCTGAAAATAAACTACTTACATTTTCGTCAAAAAGAAAAAAAAAAAGAATGCC
Source organism: Giraffa tippelskirchi (assembly GCF_054371585.1). NCBI lineage: Eukaryota > Metazoa > Chordata > Mammalia > Artiodactyla > Giraffidae > Giraffa > Giraffa tippelskirchi. Next base: position 15,758,590 of record NC_137290.1, read on the forward strand.
CTAGAACTAACAAGTCTTGGGAACTGAACTTCGTGCCATTCTGCCCCTTCAGTTTGGACTAGGCATCAGGTTTTTTTTGTTTGTTTCTTTGTTTGTTTGTTTTTTGACTACTGAAAAGATGGAGTAGATTTCCTTCCAGTCTTTACATCTACTTAGACATAATCTTTCACATTTTTTTAATGAAACAATGCATCTATTTCTGTTAAAATGTTTATTGTGAGCAAAAACCAACCAAACAAACAACAAAAAAGAAATTGGTGCCCAGATTTTCACATGAGAAACAGAGATAATGCCATCATTCATGCAGGAAAATCTGCACCCTGATTTTCAGATGTGAAATATAAATAAGTCCCTATTTTATGTAATGAAAACTGTGCTGTGATGTAGATGTTGGAAAATTTGTGAAATTCATATTTAATATAGGAAAATGGATGCCCAGATTTTCTGATGTGAAATACACAGAATTTCAAAACTTCTTGTAGTAATACAGACATGCAGATATTCATAAATAAAATACAGAGAATTTCATATATTACGCTGGAAAAAAAAATGGCTTCCAGAGTCTCATATGTGACATATACAGAGGTGCATTTTTCATATGGGAAAATCAAAACCTAGAAATACAAATGTCACTCCAGTTATTTACGCAATTCATGTAGAAATATTGGCACCCAGATTCTCATGTGTGAAATATAGATTATTCCATATATCATGCAAGGCAGCCTTCACGCAGATTTTCAGAAGTGAAATCCAGAGAATTCCAAACTTCAATAGGGAAATCTGTGGCCAGATTTTCATATATGAAATATAGTTGATTCTATATTTGACTGCCTGGCCCAGATATCAATTTCTGAATCACGGAAAATTGCATATTTTATATGTCAAAATCTGACACAAATATTCACATGTGAATAACTGACATTTTGTATCTCACATGAGAAAATATGTCCCCAGATTTTCCAATGCAAAATATACAGAATTCCATATTTCATACTGAAGAGCTTCATGCAAGTTTTCTTGGGTGAAATACAGAGAGTTTCACACCTCAAGCATGAAAACCACTTCATATATGAAATAGAAATTTCTACATTTCTTTAGGAAAATCGATGCCAAGTGTTTCAATTGTTAAATATACAGTATTTTGTAGCTCATGAAGCAAAGCCAATATCCGCTGGATCATCGAAAAAGCAAGAGAGTTCCAGAAAAACATCTATTTCTGCTTTATTGACTATGCCAAAGCCTTTGACTGTGTGGATCACAATAAACTGTGCAACATTCTGAAAGAGATGGGAATACCAGACCATCTGACCTGTCTCTTGAGAAACCTGTATGCAGGTCAGGAAGCAACAGTTAGAACTGGACATGGAACAACAGACTGGTTCCAAATAGGAAAAGGAGTACGTCAAGGCTGTATATTGTCCCCCTGCTTATTTAACTTCTCTGCAGAGTACATCATGAGAAACGCTGGGCTGGAAGAAACACAAGCTGGAATCAAGATTGCTGGGAGAAATATCAGTAAACTCAGATATGTGGATGACACCACCCTTATGGCAGAAAGTAAAGAAGAACTAAAGAGCCTCTTGATGAATTTGAAAGAGGACACTGAAAAAGTTTGCTTAAGGCTCAACGTTCAGAAAACTAAGATCATGGCATCTGGTCCCATCACTTCATGGGAAATTAATGGGGAAACAGTGGAAAGAGTGTCAGACTTTATTTTTTGGGCTCCAAAATCACTGCTGCTGGTGATTGCGGCCATGAAATTAAAAGACGCTTACTCCTTGGAAGGAAGGTTATGGCCAACCTAGATAGCATATTTTAAAGCAGAGACATTACTTTGCCAACAAAAGTCCGTCTAGTCAAGGCTATGGTTTTTCCAGTGGTCATGTATGGATGTGAGTGTTGGACGGTGAAGAAAGCTGAGCACCGAAGAATTGATGCTTTTGAACTATGGTGTTGGAAAAGACTCTTGAGAGTCCCTTGGACTACAGGAGATCCAATCAATCCATCCTAAAACAGATGAATCCTGGGTGTTCATTGGAAGGTCTGATGTTGTAGCTGAAACTCCAATACTTTGGCCACCTCATGCGAAGTGTTGACTCATTGGAAAAGACCCTAATGCTGGGTAGGATTGGGGGCGGGAGGAGAAGGGGACGACAGAGGGTGAGATGGATGGATGGCATAACCGATTCGATGGACATGGGTTTGGGTAGACTCCGGGAGTTAGTGATGGACAGAGAGGCCTGGCGTGCTGCAATTCATGGGGTCACAAAGAGTCAGACACGAATGAGCAACTGAACTGAACTGGACTGATGTTCCACTGTAGGGTCTACCAACATGCCTGGGGAGTCTCAAGTTTGAATGAAGCCACTGCTGGTTCAGTCCCTAACAGCAGTAAAGGGAGAACTGCTAAGACTCAGGCAGCAGTTCACAACTAGGTGAGATTTAGCTTTGTCAAGACACTTTTGAAGTCCTCCACTGGGTAGATGCTACTGACATCCAGTTGGTAAAGACCAGGGATACTGCTAAACATCCTTCAATAAACAGGACAAAGAACTGTCCAGCATAAAATGTCAATAGCGCCAAGGTTGAGAGGCCTTGGGCCCATGTCAGCTAAATGCAAATATGGCAGAAAACAGGCTCTGGTGCGCATCATACAATGCCCCTTGGATTTCTACAGACCTGAAGAAGAACTCAGCAGTCTGGTGCCGCTCACCCGGAAAACCTTACACTCTAGTAAGAAAATGTATTTTGAGATGCCTGGGCAGTGTGAGGGGAGGTAAGGGAGAATAAACTCATCAAGGTCTTTGAACTGAACGCTTTTCTCAATTTCAGCCCTGTCCAACGTCTTAGCATTGATAACCACTTGAGGCATGTAAGTGAACATATTGGAAAGGAAACTGCTTAGGTTCAAAATGACCTGACTGCTGGAAGCACCTATTACTTTCTAAGAGACTTCTTCTCCTGTGCTCAAAATCAACCACATTGGGTATCAAGAAGGTTAAAGGTAGGCAGGCCCAGCTCAAGTCCTTGTCCTGCTCAGTAACTAGCTAGGTGACTTGGAGATACCCCAAGCTTTGTTGTGCACACTTCATGATGTCTGAGGGTGACATGACATGTGATAGTATAAATGGCAATGTGGCATTCTAAAACCAAATCAAGAAAGCAGAAACTGATACAGTCACTTACCCTCCTGCTTGGGAGATGTTTCTTTGGGTTCCTTCCTAGGTTTTCGACTCTCCAGTGCAGAAAGGTCTTCTCTTAAATCTGTGACAAATTCACTCTCTGAATCAGAATCCAGGCCCAAATGCACTCTTGGGGAGTCAGTCTCACCTTTTCCCTTCAGCTTATCCTTTGTGGGATGAGGAAAGAATTTTGCTTTGTCTGAAAAGTCCTTCTCAAGCTGGGGGCTCATCTTCTCCTTGACTGATCTTGGCTTTCTCACTGGCTGGTGTCATGCTTTCAGCTCCTCTTCTATCTCTACTGGGTTTGCCACTTTGGACTTTCTTCTTTTCTTTTTTTTTTTTTGAAAGCAGATGGCTCTTTTCCCATCTGAGACAACTCTGTGTCTTCAGCAACTTCTGGCTCATTCTTGGACCTCTGCTCCTCATCACTGATAGGGTCACTTTCGCTACTATCTGACTTCTCTGTATTCCTGGAATCGCTGGGCTTGACAGTCATATAAACATCTTCTGAGATTTCATTTATGCCTACATTAAAAAAAAAGAAAGAAAGAAAACAGGATGTAGCATGCTCACAGAAAAAGGAGCAGGACCAGAAAACCACAAATATTTAACATGCTCAATGCTGAAATTAAAAAAAAAAAAAATCACATTGCCTCACACTGTCCTGGTGGCGTTAGCAGTAGACTTAAGTTGCAGGTGAATACAAGTGACAAATGGAACTTGCCTGGAGAGTGTTTCAGTTACTGACATTCAAAAATGACATCGGACCAAACCACGTGCATTTCTAATTTATACAGAGCTCAATCTTGGCAGCATAGGTAAGTACTGGGAAACATAGAATGGGAGGGATGGAAGGGAACACTACACAGGATTTGTTAAAACTGATCAATTTTCAGTTCAGTTGAGTTCAGTCGCTCAGTCTCGTCTGACTCTTTGCGACCACATTAACAGCAGCACTCAAGGCCTCCCTGTCCACCACCATCTCCCGGAGTGCACCTAAACTCATGTCCATTGAGTCGGTGATGCCATCAAACCATCTCATTCTCTGTTGTCCCCTTCTCCTCTTGCCCCCAATCTTTCCCAGCATCAGGGTCTTTTCTAATGAGTCAGCTCTTCGCATCAGGTGGCCAAAATATTGGAGTTTCAGCTACAACATCAGTCCTTCCAACGAACACTCAGGACTGATCTCCTTTAGCATGGACTGTTTGGATCTCCTTGCAGCCCAAGGGACTCTCAAGAGTCTTCTCCAACACCACAGTTCAAAAGCATCAATTCTGCAGCTCTCAGCTTTCTTTATAGTTCAACTCTAGCATTCACACATGACAACTGCAAAAGCCATAACCTTGACTAGACAGACCCTTGTTGACAAAGTAATGTCTCTGTTTTTAATATGCTGTCTAGCTTCATCATAACTTTCCTTCCAAGGAGTAAGTGTCTTTTAATGACATGGCTGCAATCAGCATCTGCAGTGATTTTGGAGCCCAGAAATATAAAGTCAGCCACTGTTTCCTCATTTATTTGCCATGAAGTGACGTGACCGGATGTCATGATCTTAGTTTTCTGAATGTTGAACTTTAAGCCAACATTTTCACTCTGCTCTTTCACTTTCATCAAGAGGCTTTTTAGTTCTTCTTCACTTTCTGGCATAAGGGTGGGGTCATCTGCCTGTCTGAGGTTATTGATATTTCTCCCAGCCACCTTGATTCCAGCTTGTGCTTCTATTTTACAGATTAGAAATAAAAGAGGGCCTGAGAAATCCCTTGTCCTGGGACACAAAGAAAACCAAGACAGAGAGGCGAGGCTAGAGACATGGATTCTTGAGTCACCACTTGGGCTCTTCCCACATATTCCCAAAGCGTTAAGTCTTTTACTCTTTCTGTCCATGACTCAAAGAAATAAGCCAAGCCTTAAAGCAGGGATCGCAAACTCACAGCGCAAGAGCCACGTGGGGCAAGCAGACGTGTTATCTAGGAAGCAATGATTTGACCCAATGCTTTCCAATCTTTCGTTATTTGTCACTTTTAACTTAGAATGTGCTGGCCAATTCAGAAACCCGGAAGTTTCACACAGAAATTAAGATTTTAGGCTTGCCTGAAAGAGCAGAAGACCTGGCCATTCTCGGTCACAGGGCTTCAAGCCTGGCTGGGGCTGAGAAGTACTGTCCCATTTCGGTTGGGGGAGCACTGTCTCCAGGTCACCCAGCTGCCCAGCCCCCATCTTGCTCCCTGCCCTGAAGCAGAGTCAACCATCATTGTGCTTCTACTGTTTTTCTACTGGTAACTGAGTCCAGAGGAAAGGCACCCATTTCCGTGTCTCAAGGAAAAGGAAAAACGATAAAACAACAGGCGTTTCCTACATATACAAGCAAAAATTGGCAAAAGTCTATTTCTAACAATAATTTCATTTAACCTCTTTGTATTTCCTACTCCCAATAGTGAGCGTCATCCATCTGTAGGTAAATAATCCGTTACCCTACAAGCTTGAAAAGAGGAAATCCCCATCAACTCTGTATTGTCTTCATTCTAGAGCAATGGTTACCATGAGTGGGATCATGGAAGAGAAAATCGTAAAAGGGCAAGAGCCACAAACAGCCCAGCAGGATCAGGAGTGAACTATATCCACCTCCTCCAGGGCTCAAAGGGAAAGAATCAAAAAATCCAATCTGGTTTGATTTCTGGATCTCAGGGCTGGTGCAGTTGGTAACTAATGTTCGGACCCAAGAATGACAAGCATGACCACATTTGCTTGGATACTGGAGCCCAAAGGAGGTGAATTCAGATCCTGCTCCTCTGCTTCTATTAGTTGTGTGAGCCTGAACGGGTGAACTACCTCTCTGAGCCTCAGTTTCTTCCCCTGGACAATGGGTTTGATAACATTATCAACCTTCCAGGACAATCTTTGCACAGTGCCGGGGGGATAGGAAGTCCTCCGTAACTCCTTATTGACAATAACAAATCGAGGAGCTAGACTAGCTGCCTGGAAGAACCCAAGAAAGATATGGACTGCATAGTTCCTCCACGTCACTCAATGTCCTAACCAAATGGGCAATCCAGCAAGGAGTGCTTTGGTTAGACAGCCTAGGTGACATCCAACGACAGCTCCTTTCTCACCCAAAGGTCCAGAGCACCCAGTGACAAAGAAATCTGAAGATTCCTTTAAAAACTGTAAATAGAATGGCCACACGACCCAGCAATCCCATTGCTGGACTTACACACCGAGGAAACCAGAACCGAAAGCGACTCGTGTACCCCAATGTTCATCGCAGCCGTGTTTACAATAACTAGCACATGGAAGCAACCTAGATGTCCATCGGCAGATGAATGGAGACGAAGGCTCTGACCCATACGCACAATGGAATTTTACTCAGCCATTAAAAAGAATGCATTGGAATCAGTTCTAATGAGGTGGATGAAACTGGAGCCTATTATACAGAGCAAAGTAAGCCAGAAAGATAAAACACCAATACAGTAAATTAACGCATATATATATATGGATCTTAGAAAGATGGTAATGATGACCCTATATGTGAGACAGCAAAAGAGACACAGATGTAAAGAAGAGACTGCTGGACTCGGCCGGAAAAGGCGAGGGTGGGATGATTTGAGAGAATAGCATTGAAACATGTATAGTGTGTGAAATAGATCACCAGTCCAGGTTTGATGCGTGAGACAAGGCGCTCAGGGCTGGTGCACTGGGATGAATGACTCTGAGGGATGGGATGGGGAGGGAGATGGGAGGGTCGGGATGGGGAACGCATGTACACCCAGGGCTGCATCATGTGAATGTATGGCAAAAGCCACTACACTATTGTAAAGTAATTAGCCTCCAATTGCTATAAATTTTAAAAAAGAGGTAAAAAATAAAAAGAAAGATTAGAAAATATTTTAACTAAGTGATAATAAAAACACAGCCTATCAGAATTCATGAGATGCATGTCTAGAAGTGTTCACAATTTTAAATGCTTCTATTAAAAATGAATAAAAGCCTAAGGCAATGGAAAAAAGAAAAAACAAAAACAAAAACCTCCCTCAAAGCGTTCAGCAAAGGCTATGTATAGGAAAGGTGAGGGATAGGTGTGATTAGCTCTTGCAAATTTCTTGCTGTCAGATCTTATGTTCTTGAAGTAAGGTGGTGGTCAGCTAACTGTGTTCCTGTAATCCTTGAGGGAAGCAAATATTATTCCCTATTCCCTATTTCCTGAAAAGATAGGTCCCAAGCTTGACGTTCGCCCTCCATGGTCCTAGTTGGGGGGGAGGGGTCCCTGTGCAGGCTGGTTTTTCTAGTCATGGAGCATTCATCTAGCACCCACTCTTGTTACTTCCAGCAGTGCTCGGTCCTAGGTGGAAGAGGTAATTCTCAGTTCTCTGTGCCCTCCTCTTACCAAGGCCCCCATACACTGCCCAGCCACCTTCAATGAGGGAGCCAGGTACCCAGCATGTAGCTGACCCTCAGCCTCCTCAGTCTACCCAGTTGGAGAGCTGGGTCCTGTAGACTGTGACCCATGCAGATTGCCACAACCATTCGGTCATGGAGGTGGGGATGGAACACGTTGGCCATTGCTTTCAAACCTGGTCCAGACCAGTCAGTGGCTTCAGCAAGGGCTCTGGGACTCTGCAAGACACAGCCTGTTCCCAAGCTCCACAGTTCATTCCCCATCCCAAGGCCCAAGGGCCTAGAGGGCTCTATGGGAAGGCTGTAATATATCTCACTACACTCTGCTCAGAGGCTTTCTGTTGGTGGTATTGGGGTTTCTAACGCCACTAAAGGTCTTGGGCTGAGGTCTGCAGCACCGTTTTCCACCCTGCCTCTATTACAGTATCTTCCTTGATGAGCTTATTCAACCTGGGACTAAAAGTTGGTAACTTGGACCATCACGGACCATTTCCAGTAGCCCAAGGACCACATTCTACTCTGTTTCTATAATGAAGGGATTTCAACTTCACAATGTCATGTGATGTAAAAGATTTCTTCTTCCTCTAACTGAAATATTTAACTTAGAATAATGTCTCAATGGATATATATTGCAAACGAGGCTACCATTTATTTATTCACTGCTGGAATTATACTTGATGTGTAAGGTGATTGAAACAATTATCATTGGGGTATAGTTGCATTACAATGATGCTTTAGTTTCTGAGTACGTATGTCCAAGTGAATCCATTTTAGGTGTACACATATCCCCTCGTTTTTGGATTTCCTTCCCATTTAGGTCACCAGAGAGCAGAGTCGAGTCCCCTTGTTCTTTCACTTTTCTCATACTGTAACATTTTCGTAAATGTTAACTGGAGGTTAATTACTATACAATATCGTGATGGTTTCTGCCATGCATCGACATTAAGAAGCCGTAAGTATATCGGGGTCCCACCCATCCTGGAGCCTCTCCCACATCCCCTCCTATGCTATTTTTCTGGGTTGTTCCAGAGCACTGCTTTGCATTCCCTGCTTCGTGCCAAGGAAAATCTGAAAGATGATTTTTCTGTATGAAACATGTAATTTTCTTTATCTCACATGTGAGAACATGGGTGCAGATTTTTCTATGTGAAATAGGAAATATGTACTTCATGTTTGAAAATCTACTTGTATAATTTTTTCATCATATATGGAATCTTGTCTGTTTCACATGTGGATATCTGTGCACACTTTTTCCTACATGAATGGGGAATTCCAGATAGTTCAGATATGAAAAGTTGAGCATATGCTTTCCTGTCTGACCTCTGAAGTTGTATCCATTTCCTATGTAAAAATCTCAATGAAATTTTACTGACATGAAGTATGCAATTAAGATATGGGAACCAACAGGAAATTGGAATTCTATTTCACAAAAGAAATTCTGGGCACCACTGTTTCTTCATGAAATACTTAATTCTTTGTATTTCTTACATAGAAAACAATGACTGTCCACCATGAAATAGGGAGATCTCTGTATTAACTGCATCAAAATCTAGGCACTAATTTTCCTTCATGAAACTTGAACTTCTCTATATTTCACATCTGATAATCAGAATGAACATTTCCCTATGAGAAATAAGGAAATCTCTGCATTTCATGTAAACCATTGGTTCTTCAGTCTCTGAAACACCTGTTTGCATTTGTGTCCCTGTGTGTTACATGTGTGTGTGTACACATATGTGCTTGTGTCACCTGTTCCTGTGTGTGTGTGTGTGTGTGTGTGTGTGGCCTAATGTAGGTGCTCAGTGTGAAACACCAGACATCCTAGGAGGCAGAGTGTGAGCATTGCATCTATCCAGGCACTTAACGTGAGTGTGCCCACGTTAGCTATGTGGCCGAGAGGAAGAGAGTAAGCAATGGTCAGGAGGAGCACTTTACTCCACTTGAAACACTTGCAGGAGGAGCTCTGCTTCTCTGGGAATTGCATCCGCAGGAGCACATCCTTAGCCGCTGGGGTGCCTGCTTTAAGCCGTGGGCCAGGGGAAAGGCCAAGAGCTGACAGACAGCAGGCCAGGGGCTCCAGGGTGGTTTGGCTTGGGGCTGCATTGTGGGGCCCAAAGAGCGAGCCAAGGAAAGTGTGCTGCTTCATCCTCAGAGTATGGCTGCATTCCTGACACTGCTCAAGCCTAAGGCACACGGTTAGGGACGGACTCACTGCAGGCGGTGAACTTTGGTGAGGTCAGCGGTAACAGCGCCTCCCCCGCCGATCCGCACCCCCCACCAAACACACCCACGCTCTGCCCGTGGCTTGCCGTTTAGATCCAAGGTGAGCACCTGTGTCCCTGACGTACCCACGAACCTTGTGTCAACTGTGTGAACCCCTGAGCACACAGAGTCGCCCGCTTCCCCAGTGGCAATTTCAAGCTTGACGGTGGCTGCAGTGTCACCTTCAGATTCCTTGCCTTCGACTCCAGCTGGCCTGGCTTGCCCAGTCGCTGGTCTGGCACATCTATACTGTTGGTCAGGCAAACGGCTTGTGTGGACCGGCGCACTGTGCACTGAGCCAAGTTGGGCCCCTGCGTGCCCAGAATTCCAAGGGGTGTGTCTGTCCCGTGAATGAACGCCTTTTGACTCCATTTGATTGGTTCTGTGATGAGGTCTGGAGGTCAGGGTATAGAGTTCAGCTCCTTCCCGCCACCATATTACCCGTGCGTGGTGGCACACGGTTCTGCGCATGCCTGTCTCCCTTTCCCTGCTCATTGGCTGTGGGCAAGTAACCAGTTGGTTGTGCCACGTAGACTGCGGCTGGTTGGCGGGCTTTGCCGGCCGCCAGCTGTGCTCTCACGTCCAGCTTCTTTGTGGCTCTGGGCTACGGCCAGAACACCATGGAAACTGAGACGGGGCCAGAGGAAGGCGGCAGCACCCCGGGATCCTGGGTCTTAGTTGTGAGCCCGGGTCTTCTCGAGGGAGGGACCCTGGGGCCTACCAGCGCGGTGGGGGCGGCAGAGGCAATGCAGGCCGCAGGTAGTGCACCAGGCGAAGAGGCCGCCCTCTTCTGGGTGGAGGCGGTAGAGAAAGGTGCAGCCCTGGAGGAGGGAGAGTTGGCGGGATTCGGGCAGGAGTTCCAGCTGCTGGTGTTAGACATCATGGAGGAGGTGGAGGTGGTGGCCTACGAGGAGCAGGAGCAGGTGTCCTCGAAGGAGCAGGGCCAGGAACATCCAAGCCCCAGAGCCCCCAGGGATCAGCCCGCACTGGAGGCCCTGCCGGCCCTGCAGCTGGAGCTGGATTTCGTGAATAAGAAAGCCCAAAGGGCCCGCGCTCGCCTGAAACACAAGAACTGCCAGAGGCGGAAGCTGCGTCTAGAACACAGAAGTGCCATCATCGAGGGAATCCGTGGATTCTGGGTCGAAGTTGTATCCCTTGGTGTGGTGCTTGTGAATTTTTTTTTTTTTTTCAATCTGGGTAATTGCAGAAGCAGTTTAGAGATCTGGCAGTTCTGGTACAAAATGTATTTTTTGGATGCTGAGTATTGGTTACCGTTCTGTGTATCTGTTCCCGATATAAGGTGTGATGTCCTTGCTGTTCTGGGTAGCACAAATTGCTACTTGGGCTTTATTTGCAGAGGTCCCAATCAGAATTGTCATTAGCACCAGGGACTCTTCAGAGAAAAGGCTTGTCTGGGATCCAGGTCTTCTCTGAAAAGCTGCGTGAATTTGGCGGTGAGGTTGGGATGTGTAAATGCTCATGCTGCTTGTACGTAGGAGTGCCTGTTTTCCAGAAGTAAGCTAAGTTTTAGGAGGCTGAGATGGAGCTTAGGGCCTTTCCTGTTAGGAACAGAACCTGCTCTGGTAGTGCATTTATAGGCACAGCCTTGGGGCTTGTCATGCCTTCATACAGTCTGCGTTAACAGAAATGTGACGAGTTAACTCGTCGCAAGATGAAGTCAGACAGCGCCATTCTACACTTTAGGCTAGATTTGTCCTTCCAGCACTTTTTTCCTCTAGCATCTAGAGGCTCCTTGACCTAAAGCAGTTTATGAACCACCCTCAAATGTCAGCTATGATGGCTGACCAAGATGAAGACATACTTCACTTCATGACCAACTTAAAGGTCAGGCAGGGGACACTGATAATTGTGGGGGGAAGGTGACTGCGGAGGGGAGAGGACATGATTTACCCCTGAAAACAGGAAAGGACAGCTCTTCTGTAAAGGGGTTTCACACCCATCCACCCCTACCCTACTCCCCACACTTTGTCCTGGCAGGTGGAGGAACTCAGGCATCCCTCTCATCACTGCAAGATCACATTGTCCTTCTGGAAGAATAGGTATTTCCAGAATGAAGTGACTGTTAAGGATTATCTCATTAATGTCACTGGTAAGAGGCAGCTCCTTGGATTTGGTGGGTGGGGGCAGAAAAGTGTAGGTTGAATTGGAAAGTGACTTGGGTCTTTCTCCCATACTCCTTTTCCTGCAGGATATCGAGCATCTCATTCCACCCTAATTCACTGGAACCCGGGATTTGAACGCAAGGCATACAGCCGCAGGCACCATGACAGCAGCGTTAACTTCTTCAACTGGTCCTTTGACCACAATTTCACAGGATCTGACCGGATTGCTGAGGTAGGGTCCCACGAGGCCACTGGGCCAGAACTGGTGATGTGTGTTGGAATTCTTGGCGGTGTACAGGAGGGCTCAGGGTCTGGCCAGCCCCGTGCTGACCTAGCTCATTGCCCTGACAGTTCATCATAAAGGATCTCTGGCCCAATCCCGTGTGGTACTATATGAGGAGGAAGGCTCTGACACGAGAGGTACTGGGAGGACGAGAGGCGAGGAGCCCAGGGATTGGGCACTGGCATAAGTGTTTTCCAGAAACTTGGGTCACTTATTTCACTTGTGGAGAAAGTGAGACTCTGTGGAATGCAGAGTAACACCATGGAATGAGGGAATCAGCAAGAGACAGCAGAAGTAGAGAACTGTAGTGAAAAACAGGTTCTAAGTAGAGAAGCTTGAGGTAGATGAAGTGTCCTGGTCAGGGCAATGTCACTCCAATTTATATCTGGCTCAGCTGCACATCTCTGAACTGGCATTCCATGGCCAACAAGGCAACCCTCAGGCTCCTCTTAAATTGGGGCCCACCTACTATTGAAATCCCCTTTCTACAACGGTCTGTGAGTCTCCTTTCTGCTAGGCTGTTCCCCACTGACCATCATTTGATTCCATTTTCATCATCACACTTGTTTCTATTTTTGTTTTCTTTTACATTTTTTCCACATGCCACTCGCATTCTGAGAATACTGACCACTGTGTAGGATTATGGAGAATAGTCTTTTAACTTATTTATTTTACCTGGAGGATGATTACTTTACAAAACCATGATGGTTTTTTTCATACATTGGCCAACACGAATCACCCATAGATATACACGTGTCCCCCCAAATGCTGAACCCAATCCCCACCGCCCTCCCCTACCTGTCTTTCTGGGTTGTCCCACAACATGACTTTGGTTGCCTTGCTTCACGCATCAAATTTGCGCTGGTCGTCTATTTTGCATAAGGTAATGTAAATGTTTGAGGGCTATTTTCTCAAATTAACCCAGACTCACATTCCACCACGGAGTCCAAATTCTGTTCTTTATATGTCTGTGTCTTATTTGCTGTTCTGCATGTTCGATGTCCGGTACCACCTACGTGGTCCTAAACTCCATATATTTGTACTAACATGCAGTATTTGCTTTTTCTCTTTCTGACTTTCTTCACACTCTTAATAGGCTCCATATTCATTCCAACTCATTAGGACTGAGTTCAAGGCATTCCTTTTTAGAGCTGAGAAACATACCATTGTGTATATGTACCCCAACTCCCTTAACCTTTCATCTGCCGATGGCCATATAGGTTGCTTGCATATCCTAGCTCTTGTAAATAGTTGTACAGTGAAGATTGGGGTGCGTGGTTTAAAAACCTGTATGCAGATCAGGAAGCAACAGTTCGAACTGGACATGGAAAAACAGACTGGTTCCAAATAGGAAAAGGAGTACATCAAGGCTCTACGTTGTCACCCTGCCTGTTTAACTCTCTATGCAAAGTACATCATGAGAAACGCTAGGCTGGAAGAAACACAAGCTAGAATCAAGTTTGCCAGGAGAAATATCAATAACCTCAGATATGCAGATGACACCACCCTTACGGCAGAAAGTGAAGAAGAACTAAAGAGCCTCTTGATGAAAGTGAAAGAGGAGAGTGAAAAAGTTGGCTTCAAGCTCAACGTTCAGAAAACTAAGATCATGGCATCTGGTCTCATCACTTCATGGGAAATAGATGGAGAAACATTGGAAACGGTGTCTGACTTTATTTTTGGGGGGGTCCAAAATCACTGCTGACGATGATTGCAGCCGTGAAATTAAAAGACACTTACTCCTTGGAAGGAAGGTTATGGCCAACCTAGATAGCATATTTAAAAGCAGAGACATTACTTTGCCAACAAAAGTCCGTCTAGTCAAGGCTATGGTTTTTTCAATGGTCATGTATGGATGTGAGAGGTGGACGGTGAAGAAAGCTGAGCGCTGAAGAATTGATGCTTTTGAACTGTGGTGTTGGAGAAGACTCTTGAGAGTCCATTGGACTGCAAGGAGATGCCATCAGTCCATCCTAAAGGAAATCAATCCTGGGTGTTCATTGGAGGGATTGATGTTGAAGCTGAAACTCCAATACTTTGGTCACTTCATGCAAAGTGTTGACTCATTGGAAAAGACCCTAATGCTGAGTAGGATTGGCGGGAGGAGGACAAGGGGACTACCGAGGATGAGATGGTTGGACGGCATCACTGACTCGATGGACATAGGTTTGGGTAGACTCCTGGAGTTGGTGATGGACAGAGAGGCCTGGAGTGCTGCAATTCATGGGGTCACAAAGAGTCAGACACGACTGTCCGACTGAACTGAACTGAACCGAACTGAGAGAGGAAATGTAAAAGTTCACAGACTCTCTCTCCTGGAAACTGACTTGAAAGGTTAAAGCTGTCTTTAGTGTTGTTCCGGGAGGCTAGGTTGACATATATGTATCTGTTTCTCTGTCCGTTTTGAAAGGAAACCCCCGATTTTGAGAAACTTATGTTGGAGTGTCCCCCTTTACCTAAAATAGAAAACCTAAGAAGGTGCTTCACATGAAGATCAATGGCCAACTAGTCCTCTCTGACATGAAAGTAATGAAGAGTGGTCTGCTGGTGAAACAGATCGAGAGGGAGAAACCAGTAAACATGAAATAATTCTGAAGGATAAATAGAAAGCATCAACCATAGGTGTCTGTGTATTGTTTGGCCAGGTCCTCAGGACAGATACTTCAACTCCATGTAGGATTCTCACTTTAACGCGTGGGAATTACCAGACCATGGAGAGTTATAGAGGGGGTTAAGTCATATGTTGGGGTTGTGTCAGGGGACAAGTTCTTCCTGTGGGGTGGGGTTGGGGAGGAAGGAGAAGGAAGAGGAGGGGCCATTAACTGTGGGTCTGGCAACTTGACAAGGGAAATGTGGATGTTCATGGAAAGGGTCTGGTGAACAAGAGCCAGAGATCGAAATAGTGGGACACAACTTTGTTGGAAGGTGGTGCCCCAGGTATCGTCACTGTTGGATATCATCAGGCATTTTAAGAGTACAGGACAAGGAAAAAGCCTTAACATTCAACTCACTATGAACCACATAGCCTCCTTGTGTATATGACTGCACAGTTCACCTTTTCTCAGAGTCAGCTTCCCAGGCCTAGGGTTCCAGGTAACATCTTAGGGGATGGGGGCATAAAGTATATGGAGGGGCTGTGGCCCAGAGCAAAAGCGAGGGGGTGGGAAGGCAGTAAGGATATTAATTTCTGGCAAAAGTGACCAGGGGAAAAGATAAATCACCAGGAAACAGACAAACAAAAACAGATCCCATCATGTATGTTTGAGCTCATGTGAACTCTGTTCTTTTTTCCAAGAACTCAATTTAGGTACAAAGTCTGCAGGGGCAGAAGTCAGGGGAATGGGGATGTTAAACAGGCAAAGTCCAGCCTACCCAGCCGTGCACTCTGTGTCGCATGATGGCTCAGTGCTTAATATCCTTTTTTCCAGGAAGGCTTAAGCTCTGTGCCCAAGGCCCTCTGTCAGGCCTAGGTGCAGAAATAACATTTTTCCACAAACCCTCTGGTGACAGTGTCTATTCCTTGCTGAATGGCTCAGCACAGGCTGTATAAAACCACAAGTGGCCTTCTTCTGGGCTTTGTCGCTACTCTGTGGGCCAAGGGCCAATGGGAACACCTGGAGAATACAGAGCTTACGGAGGGACTGGTCGAACTTAGGGTGGCCCTTTCCAGGTAGATGGCTGCTTTCCGGAATCACGTCCACCTCTGGATTGGGCAAAGGACAGACTGGCACAAAGGGAGTAGGGAGAGGTCAACGTTTGTCCTCTCACCCCAGATACAATGGCTCCAACGTGGGCATTCCTGTGGGTGATATTTCTGTCTCACATGGAGTTCTCACTCCAAAAATTGTCTCCCGACAGCAGCATCTCTTTGGAGGGCAAAGGGTAAAGGATGAACGTCAAAGTTCATGGGTTTATGGATGCCCCCTTCAAGGTGCACTGAATGAGATCTCCTGCTCAGGGCCAACTTTTGCATTTGAATATCTTCAGCCTAGTATGCCCCTTCTACAGAGGAGCATCTACAGTTCCAGAAGGCAAGGCTTGTCCTTCTCTGGGTGCTTTCTGTACAAGCAGCGCAGCAAACAATGGAAACATGTCTTCTTACTTTCTTAATCTGTAATCTTCAAAGGATCCTGGGGGCTCCGGCAGGCTGGTACCTGTCTTTCTCAGCGCCAGTTCAAAACAAAACAACACAAAGCAGAAACTATGCTGTAATAAGTCTGCTGTGGGTGTGGGATGGTGTATTGGTGCATGCTTTGGGGGACCTTAGACTGGGCTCATTCTAGGGGCTGCATGGTAGTTATCCACATTCAGAAGTTTTAGTAAGGCATTTCAAAGAAGTTAAAGACAAGAAACGTTAAGGACAGGGTTCCCCAACACCTACTATCTCCTGTCTTCAGTACCAGGGGTGGCTTTAGCTCTAACCTGTCGTGGAGTGAAGAGTGCAGAGATAGTCATGGATCGGTTAGTAAACCTGAACTATGCATGGTTGACTTGATGGTCATTCTCTGGAAACTTGCCATGACATGTGTCCCCATGTCTTTCGGGCTTTCACTTGGGCCCTAAGGTCTAGGCGCTATCAGATTTGACTGCACACTTGGACGTGTTGTGTAAGGTTTTCTTCCACTGAATATCAATGCGTGTGAGACTTGGCGGATTACTGATAATTTCTTGAGCATTCTGGCTCAATCACCCTGAGCTGCATTTGTTTCCTGTTCCCTGGATATGTTCATGTTTTCCTCTGTTTAGAATGAAGATTGGGTGTCTCTGTTGTGCCTGCCCATGAATGTGAGTTGATGTTTCTTCCCGTGGGTCTGCCTATGACTCTTGTCTTCTTTGATGTGGCACCGATGCCTGTGCCATTATACACAGCTCTGCTGCAATAGCTATGTCAGTTCTTGCATGGCCCTATTCAACATACATGAATTCTGTTGCTTGTATTCACTTTTGTTTTTTAAGTTTGTGTGTCTTTGTCAGATTGTGTGTGAATTGGATGATTTCTTTCATTCCTGGATCAAATGTTTCCAACATCTTGAATTGTGACTTTTTTTTTTTTTAAGAGATACACGATATTTGTGAACAGCAAGAAATGCTTTATCGCAGGAATAGTTAACAGTGACCCACGTTTGGAAACAGCAATACCCACATACTTACAGAAATGCCCGTTGGGCAAGAATATCACTCGTTGAAATGAGAATATGAATCAGGATCACAAAAGGCAAAGATGTTGCAGGAATGCATCTGTCAGAAAATTTTTCGTCTGTCAGGAGAGATTTGGGGTTGATTGTTAAGTGTTCTATAAACACTGCTGCAGAAAAGGAGGACATTGACTATTACCACTTCTTGCAGTGATCGTTAACCTGACATTACCCATGCAGAATTTCTTCATGATTTTAAGTGAAGCATCACTCAGGCAGTAAGAGTTGGGGCTTGCCTTTCTGTGAATAGGAATTTGTTAAAGAATTCTTGTCCTCAGTGACCTTCTATAGCCTGGGGAAAGGGGCTTGCATGATCAAGTACAAGTTCAAAGCCCCTTGCTATTTCTGTGCTTTTTCTGGAAGGAAAGCACAGGGAATGGAATGATGCCAACGTGATTGGCACTGTGAACCAGTCTGTTGTGATGGGAGTAGAGATCAGAGGCACACGTCACACAACCGTCCACAGTGAGGACTTCCAGCCCTGCCAAACTCTTTGACTGTCAGTCCCCCTCATGAGAAAATCCCATTCACCTTCCAGGATTATCATAGAAGTAGAATAGGATGCTGATTTGATCAACTAGTGAGGGAAAAAAATAATAATAACTGGGCCCAAAAAAGAGGGGTGCTTACCAAAGTCCATTACACTGGACAAGTAAGCAATTAGTTGCACATCTGTGCAAGTTTCTTTTCAGGATTGTTTGTGTGTGTATGTGGGTAGGTGGGTGGGTGAGCATGCAGACACATGTGCGCTGACACAAATGTGTGTGTGAGCTGTCTGAACTGGTCTGGCTGGGGGATGGAAGAATGGACACTGAAAACGCGAAAGAGCTTGTGTAAGATGTAAAGATCATAGGGCAGCAGAAGCACTGACGCCATGGAAAAAAGCCCAGGGATCTCACCGAGAGAGCAAGCTAGAAGTGTAAACAGGCTTGTAAGTGTAAACATGGATCCCTGAGCAGAAAGGAGAGGCAAGAACAAAGCACCTGGGTGCAGTCAGGGAGGATGCGAAGGAGCAGAGAAACGCAGTGGGCCAGATTCCCAGGCACAGAAGAGGGGCTATGCACAGCCCCTAGGACACCCAGCTACAAAGGGTTTTCTGTCCTTCTCAAGTGCAGGACCATTCTATCCTCGACATGACCAGGCATCTGAGCACAGCTTGCCCTTTTCTGTAAGGTTTGGGAGACTGGTGGCACTGTAGCATAAGCACCTGCTACATGCAGTTTGTCAGTTTGAAACATCACTCCTTAAAAGGGTGTCTTGGGTTGATCCTCTCACCCCTCCCAGTCCCACAGGCCTGGGCTGATGGTGTAGGCTGGGCTGTGTTCTCACGGGGAGGCTGGATGAGAACAGAACCACTTTGAAAGGGCCTCTGTACAATAAATGGACAGACTTCAATTCCTCTGGCAATGGAGAGCCGTGGCCCTTGGTGGGGCGCTATCCTTAGCATCTCTGTATAAATTTCTCTCAACAGAGAGAATTCCATGTCTGTATCACATTTAGACATGAGGGCAAAAGTGTTCTATGTGAAGCATGGAAGTTGGTATTTCACATCTGAATACATGCATGTAGATTTCCTGAATGAAATACAGAATTCGCTGCATTTCACCTGGGAATATCTCACCACAAACTTTCCAAATTGAGAATGGAATTCCTTATATTTTACAGTATGAAAATGTATGCACATATTAAAACATAATGTGACACACATGAGAAGCAAACTACTAAACGATGGAAAAGATAAAAGATATACTCGCTCTATATATCCTAGCAAATCAGCTCATGACAAAGTTTCCAAAATAATGAGTAGTCCTCGAGTAAGACCTGATGAAAACCTTTGTCACACTTTGTCCTAAATTCACCTGGTAACTAGGAGAGCTCTCAGGGTCTGTTAACTTGCTTCACACACAAGAAAAAAACTGCTCATCCTTTTATGAGTGTATGTGGTTTTGAAGTGAGACATTATCTCAAGAGATTCTGTTAACCTCCATAGACTTAAGAGATAAGGTGTTACTGTAACTAAATACCCCTGTACCCAACAACCTTGGGCCAAGCAATATCGAAACATTAAAGTTTAAAGCAGAGTATGTTTTACTGCAGAGCCATGCAAGAAGTGTGGCTTATGCCTTTAAAAACCTCAATCTACCTAAAGAGAAAAAAGAGCTACATGTAGAAAAGTATAAAGCACTGATGAAAGAAATCAAACAGTACACAAATAGATGGATAAATATACCGTGTTCATGGATCAGAAGAATCAATATAGTGAAAACGAGTATACCACCCAAAGCAATCTATAGATTCAATGCAATCCCTATCTATAGATTCAATGCAATCCCTATCAAGCTACCAGCGGTATTTTTCAGAGAACTAGAAAAAATAATTTCACAATTTGTATGGAAATACAAAAAACCTCGAATAGCCAAAGAAATCTTGAGAATGAAGAATGGAATAGGAGGAATCAACCTGCCTGACTTCAGGCTATGCTACAAAGTAACAGTCTTCAAGATAGTATGGTACTGGCACGGAGACAGAAACATAGATCAATGGAACGCAATAGCAAGCCCAGAGATAAATTCATGCACCTATGGACACCTTATCTGTGACAAAGGAGGAAAGAATATAAAATGGAGGAAAGACGATTTCCTTAATACGTGGAGCTGGGAAAACTGGTCAACCACTTGTAAAAGAATGAAACTAGAACACTTTCTAACACCGTACACAAAAATAAACTCAAAATGGATTGAAGATCTGAATGTAAGACCACAAACTATAAAACTATAAGAGTCCTAGAGGAAAACATAGGCAAAACACTATCCGACACAATTCACAGCAGGATCCTCTATGACCCACCTCCAAGAATAATGGAAATAAAAGCAAAAATAAACAAATGGGACCTAATGGAACTTAAAAGCTTTTGCACAACAAAGGAGACTAGAAGCAAGGGGAAAAGCCTGCCTTCAGAATGGGAGAAACTAATAGCAAACGAACCAACTGACAAAGAATTAATATCAAAAGTATGCAAGCTACACCTGCAGCTCAAGTCCAGAAAAATAAGCGAACCAATCAAAAATTGGGCCAAGGAACTAAACAGACATTTCTCCAAAGAAGACATACAGATGGCTAACAAACACATGAAAAGATGCTCAACATCACTCATTATCAGAGAAATGCAAATCAAAACCTCAACGAGGTAGCATCTCACACTGGTCAGAATGCCTGCCATCCAATAATCTACAAACAATAAATGCTGGAGAGGGTACGGAGAAAAAGGAACCCTCTTACACTCTCAGTGGGAATGCAAACTAGTACAGCCACTATGGAGAACAGTGTGGAGGTTCTGCCATATAACACAGTGAACCCACTGATGGGCATATACACCGAGGAAGCCAGCACTGAAAGAGACATGCTGCTGCTGCTGCTGCTAAGTCGCTTCAGTCGTGTCCGACTCTGTGCGACCCCATAGACGGCAGCCCACCAGGCTCCGCCGTCCCTGGGATTCTCCAGGCAAGAATACTGGAGTGGGCTGCCATTTGCTTCTCCAATGCATGAAAGGGAAAAGTGAAAGTGAAGTCGCTCAGTCGTGTCCGACTCTTAGCGACACCATGGACTCTAGCCTACCACGCTCCTCCGTCCAGGGGATTTTCCAGGCAAGAGTACTGGGGTAGGGTGCCATTGCCTTCTCCGGAAAGAGACATGTGTACCCCAATATTCATCGAAGCCCTGTTTATAATAGCCAGGACACAGAAGCAACCCAAATGGCCATCAGCAGACGAATGGATAAGAAATCTGTGATACATATACACAATGGAATATTACTCAGCCATTAAAATGAATGCATTTGAATCCCTTCTAACGAGGTGGATTAAACCGGAGCCTATTATACAGAGTGAAGTAAATCAGAAAGCAAAACACCAATACAGTATACTAACACATATATATGGAATTTAGAAAGATGCTAGCGATAACCCTATATGCAAGACAGCAAAACAGACACAGATGTATAGAACAGATTTTTGGACTCTGTGGGAGATTGCAAGGGTGGAATGATTTGGGAGAATGACCTTGAAACATGTATATTATCATATGTCAACCCAGATCATATGCCATATCATATCATATGCCAGGCCAGATTTGATGCATGAGACAAGGTGCTCGGGGCTGGTGCACTGGGAGGACCCAGAAGGATGGGATGGGGAGGGAGGAGTGAAGGGGCCTCAGGATGGGGAACACATGTGCACCCGTGGCGGATTCATGTCAATGTATTCAGAAACCACTTAGATATTGTAAAGTAGTTAGCGCCCAATTAAAATAAATAAATTTATATTAAAAAAATAAAAGTTACCTGAAAATAAACTACTTACATTTTCGTCAAAAAGAAAAAAAAAAAGAATGCCCTAGAACTAACAAGTCTTGGGAACTGAACTTCGTGCCATTCTGCCCCTTCAGTTTGGACTAGGCATCAGGTTTTTTTTGTTTGTTTCTTTGTTTGTTTGTTTTTTGACTACTGAAAAGATGGAGTAGATTTCCTTCCAGTCTTTACATCTACTTAGACATAATCTTTCACATTTTTTTAATGAAACAATGCATCTATTTCTGTTAAAATGTTTATTGTGAGCAAAAACCAACCAAACAAACAACAAAAAAGAAATTGGTGCCCAGATTTTCACATGAGAAACAGAGATAATGCCATCATTCATGCAGGAAAATCTGCACCCTGATTTTCAGATGTGAAATATAAATAAGTCCCTATTTTATGTAATGAAAACTGTGCTGTGATGTAGATGTTGGAAAATTTGTGAAATTCATATTTAATATAGGAAAATGGATGCCCAGATTTTCTGATGTGAAATACACAGAATTTCAAAACTTCTTGTAGTAATACAGACATGCAGATATTCATAAATAAAATACAGAGAATTTCATATATTACGCTGGAAAAAAAAATGGCTTCCAGAGTCTCATATGTGACATATACAGAGGTGCATTTTTCATATGGGAAAATCAAAACCTAGAAATACAAATGTCACTCCAGTTATTTACGCAATTCATGTAGAAATATTGGCACCCAGATTCTCATGTGTGAAATATAGATTATTCCATATATCATGCAAGGCAGCCTTCACGCAGATTTTCAGAAGTGAAATCCAGAGAATTCCAAACTTCAATAGGGAAATCTGTGGCCAGATTTTCATATATGAAATATAGTTGATTCTATATTTGACTGCCTGGCCCAGATATCAATTTCTGAATCACGGAAAATTGCATATTTTATATGTCAAAATCTGACACAAATATTCACATGTGAATAACTGACATTTTGTATCTCACATGAGAAAATATGTCCCCAGATTTTCCAATGCAAAATATACAGAATTCCATATTTCATACTGAAGAGCTTCATGCAAGTTTTCTTGGGTGAAATACAGAGAGTTTCACACCTCAAGCATGAAAACCACTTCATATATGAAATAGAAATTTCTACATTTCTTTAGGAAAATCGATGCCAAGTGTTTCAATTGTTAAATATACAGTATTTTGTAGCTCATGAAGCAAAGCCAATATCCGCTGGATCATCGAAAAAGCAAGAGAGTTCCAGAAAAACATCTATTTCTGCTTTATTGACTATGCCAAAGCCTTTGACTGTGTGGATCACAATAAACTGTGCAACATTCTGAAAGAGATGGGAATACCAGACCATCTGACCTGTCTCTTGAGAAACCTGTATGCAGGTCAGGAAGCAACAGTTAGAACTGGACATGGAACAACAGACTGGTTCCAAATAGGAAAAGGAGTACGTCAAGGCTGTATATTGTCCCCCTGCTTATTTAACTTCTCTGCAGAGTACATCATGAGAAACGCTGGGCTGGAAGAAACACAAGCTGGAATCAAGATTGCTGGGAGAAATATCAGTAAACTCAGATATGTGGATGACACCACCCTTATGGCAGAAAGTAAAGAAGAACTAAAGAGCCTCTTGATGAATTTGAAAGAGGACACTGAAAAAGTTTGCTTAAGGCTCAACGTTCAGAAAACTAAGATCATGGCATCTGGTCCCATCACTTCATGGGAAATTAATGGGGAAACAGTGGAAAGAGTGTCAGACTTTATTTTTTGGGCTCCAAAATCACTGCTGCTGGTGATTGCGGCCATGAAATTAAAAGACGCTTACTCCTTGGAAGGAAGGTTATGGCCAACCTAGATAGCATATTTTAAAGCAGAGACATTACTTTGCCAACAAAAGTCCGTCTAGTCAAGGCTATGGTTTTTCCAGTGGTCATGTATGGATGTGAGTGTTGGACGGTGAAGAAAGCTGAGCACCGAAGAATTGATGCTTTTGAACTATGGTGTTGGAAAAGACTCTTGAGAGTCCCTTGGACTACAGGAGATCCAATCAATCCATCCTAAAACAGATGAATCCTGGGTGTTCATTGGAAGGTCTGATGTTGTAGCTGAAACTCCAATACTTTGGCCACCTCATGCGAAGTGTTGACTCATTGGAAAAGACCCTAATGCTGGGTAGGATTGGGGGCGGGAGGAGAAGGGGACGACAGAGGGTGAGATGGATGGATGGCATAACCGATTCGATGGACATGGGTTTGGGTAGACTCCGGGAGTTAGTGATGGACAGAGAGGCCTGGCGTGCTGCAATTCATGGGGTCACAAAGAGTCAGACACGAATGAGCAACTGAACTGAACTGGACTGATGTTCCACTGTAGGGTCTACCAACATGCCTGGGGAGTCTCAAGTTTGAATGAAGCCACTGCTGGTTCAGTCCCTAACAGCAGTAAAGGGAGAACTGCTAAGACTCAGGCAGCAGTTCACAACTAGGTGAGATTTAGCTTTGTCAAGACACTTTTGAAGTCCTCCACTGGGTAGATGCTACTGACATCCAGTTGGTAAAGACCAGGGATACTGCTAAACATCCTTCAATAAACAGGACAAAGAACTGTCCAGCATAAAATGTCAATAGCGCCAAGGTTGAGAGGCCTTGGGCCCATGTCAGCTAAATGCAAATATGGCAGAAAACAGGCTCTGGTGCGCATCATACAATGCCCCTTGGATTTCTACAGACCTGAAGAAGAACTCAGCAGTCTGGTGCCGCTCACCCGGAAAACCTTACACTCTAGTAAGAAAATGTATTTTGAGATGCCTGGGCAGTGTGAGGGGAGGTAAGGGAGAATAAACTCATCAAGGTCTTTGAACTGAACGCTTTTCTCAATTTCAGCCCTGTCCAACGTCTTAGCATTGATAACCACTTGAGGCATGTAAGTGAACATATTGGAAAGGAAACTGCTTAGGTTCAAAATGACCTGACTGCTGGAAGCACCTATTACTTTCTAAGAGACTTCTTCTCCTGTGCTCAAAATCAACCACATTGGGTATCAAGAAGGTTAAAGGTAGGCAGGCCCAGCTCAAGTCCTTGTCCTGCTCAGTAACTAGCTAGGTGACTTGGAGATACCCCAAGCTTTGTTGTGCACACTTCATGATGTCTGAGGGTGACATGACATGTGATAGTATAAATGGCAATGTGGCATTCTAAAACCAAATCAAGAAAGCAGAAACTGATACAGTCACTTACCCTCCTGCTTGGGAGATGTTTCTTTGGGTTCCTTCCTAGGTTTTCGACTCTCCAGTGCAGAAAGGTCTTCTCTTAAATCTGTGACAAATTCACTCTCTGAATCAGAATCCAGGCCCAAATGCACTCTTGGGGAGTCAGTCTCACCTTTTCCCTTCAGCTTATCCTTTGTGGGATGAGGAAAGAATTTTGCTTTGTCTGAAAAGTCCTTCTCAAGCTGGGGGCTCATCTTCTCCTTGACTGATCTTGGCTTTCTCACTGGCTGGTGTCATGCTTTCAGCTCCTCTTCTATCTCTACTGGGTTTGCCACTTTGGACTTTCTTCTTTTCTTTTTTTTTTTTTTTGAAAGCAGATGGCTCTTTTCCCATCTGAGACAACTCTGTGTCTTCAGCAACTTCTGGCTCATTCTTGGACCTCTGCTCCTCATCACTGATAGGGTCACTTTCGCTACTATCTGACTTCTCTGTATTCCTGGAATCGCTGGGCTTGACAGTCATATAAACATCTTCTGAGATTTCATTTATGCCTACATTAAAAAAAAAGAAAGAAAGAAAACAGGATGTAGCATGCTCACAGAAAAAGGAGCAGGACCAGAAAACCACAAATATTTAACATGCTCAATGCTGAAATTAAAAAAAAAAAAAATCACATTGCCTCACACTGTCCTGGTGGCGTTAGCAGTAGACTTAAGTTGCAGGTGAATACAAGTGACAAATGGAACTTGCCTGGAGAGTGTTTCAGTTACTGACATTCAAAAATGACATCGGACCAAACCACGTGCATTTCTAATTTATACAGAGCTCAATCTTGGCAGCATAGGTAAGTACTGGGAAACATAGAATGGGAGGGATGGAAGGGAACACTACACAGGATTTGTTAAAACTGATCAATTTTCAGTTCAGTTGAGTTCAGTCGCTCAGTCTCGTCTGACTCTTTGCGACCACATTAACAGCAGCACTCAAGGCCTCCCTGTCCACCACCATCTCCCGGAGTGCACCTAAACTCATGTCCATTGAGTCGGTGATGCCATCAAACCATCTCATTCTCTGTTGTCCCCTTCTCCTCTTGCCCCCAATCTTTCCCAGCATCAGGGTCTTTTCTAATGAGTCAGCTCTTCGCATCAGGTGGCCAAAATATTGGAGTTTCAGCTACAACATCAGTCCTTCCAACGAACACTCAGGACTGATCTCCTTTAGCATGGACTGTTTGGATCTCCTTGCAGCCCAAGGGACTCTCAAGAGTCTTCTCCAACACCACAGTTCAAAAGCATCAATTCTGCAGCTCTCAGCTTTCTTTATAGTTCAACTCTAGCATTCACACATGACAACTGCAAAAGCCATAACCTTGACTAGACAGACCCTTGTTGACAAAGTAATGTCTCTGTTTTTAATATGCTGTCTAGCTTCATCATAACTTTCCTTCCAAGGAGTAAGTGTCTTTTAATGACATGGCTGCAATCAGCATCTGCAGTGATTTTGGAGCCCAGAAATATAAAGTCAGCCACTGTTTCCTCATTTATTTGCCATGAAGTGACGTGACCGGATGTCATGATCTTAGTTTTCTGAATGTTGAACTTTAAGCCAACATTTTCACTCTGCTCTTTCACTTTCATCAAGAGGCTTTTTAGTTCTTCTTCACTTTCTGGCATAAGGGTGGGGTCATCTGCCTGTCTGAGGTTATTGATATTTCTCCCAGCCACCTTGATTCCAGCTTGTGCTTCTATTTTACAGATTAGAAATAAAAGAGGGCCTGAGAAATCCCTTGTCCTGGGACACAAAGAAAACCAAGACAGAGAGGCGAGGCTAGAGACATGGATTCTTGAGTCACCACTTGGGCTCTTCCCACATATTCCCAAAGCGTTAAGTCTTTTACTCTTTCTGTCCATGACTCAAAGAAATAAGCCAAGCCTTAAAGCAGGGATCGCAAACTCACAGCGCAAGAGCCACGTGGGGCAAGCAGACGTGTTATCTAGGAAGCAATGATTTGACCCAATGCTTTCCAATCTTTCGTTATTTGTCGCTTTTAACTTAGAATGTGCTGGCCAATTCAGAAACCCGGAAGTTTCACACAGAAATTAAGATTTTAGGCTTGCCTGAAAGAGCAGAAGACCTGGCCATTCTCGGTCACAGGGCTTCAAGCCTGGCTGGGGCTGAGAAGTACTGTCCCATTTCGGTTGGGGGAGCACTGTCTCCAGGTCACCCAGCTGCCCAGCCCCCATCTTGCTCCCTGCCCTGAAGCAGAGTCAACCATCATTGTGCTTCTACTGTTTTTCTACTGGTAACTGAGTCCAGAGGAAAGGCACCCATTTCCGTGTCTCAAGCAAAAGGAAAAACGATAAAACAACAGGCGTTTCCTACATATACAAGCAAAAATTGGCAAAAGTCTATTTCTAACAATAATTTCATTTAACCTCTTTGTATTTCCTACTCCCAATAGTGAGCGTCATCCATCTGTAGGTAAATAATCCGTTACCCTACAAGCTTGAAAAGAGGAAATCCCCATCAACTCTGTATTGTCTTCATTCTAGAGCAATGGTTACCATGAGTGGGATCATGGAAGAGAAAATCGTAAAAGGGCAAGAGCCACAAACAGCCCAGCAGGATCAGGAGTGAACTATATCCACCTCCTCCAGGGCTCAAAGGGAAAGAATCAAAAAATCCAATCTGGTTTGATTTCTGGATCTCAGGGCTGGTGCAGTTGGTAACTAATGTTCGGACCCAAGAATGACAAGCATGACCACATTTGCTTGGATACTGGAGCCCAAAGGAGGTGAATTCAGATCCTGCTCCTCTGCTTCTATTAGTTGTGTGAGCCTGAACGGGTGAACTACCTCTCTGAGCCTCAGTTTCTTCCCCTGGACAATGGGTTTGATAACATTATCAACCTTCCAGGACAATCTTTGCACAGTGCCGGGGGGATAGGAAGTCCTCCGTAACTCCTTATTGACAATAACAAATCGAGGAGCTAGACTAGCTGCCTGGAAGAACCCAAGAAAGATATGGACTGCATAGTTCCTCCACGTCACTCAATGTCCTAACCAAATGGGCAATCCAGCAAGGAGTGCTTTGGTTAGACAGCCTAGGTGACATCCAACGACAGCTCCTTTCTCACCCAAAGGTCCAGAGCACCCAGTGACAAAGAAATCTGAAGATTCCTTTAAAAACTGTAAATAGAATGGCCACACGACCCAGCAATCCCATTGCTGGACTTACACACCGAGGAAACCAGAACCGAAAGCGACTCGTGTACCCCAATGTTCATCGCAGCCGTGTTTACAATAACTAGCACATGGAAGCAACCTAGATGTCCATCGGCAGATGAATGGAGACGAAGGCTCTGACCCATACGCACAATGGAATTTTACTCAGCCATTAAAAAGAATGCATTGGAATCAGTTCTAATGAGGTGGATGAAACTGGAGCCTATTATACAGAGCAAAGTAAGCCAGAAAGATAAAACACCAATACAGTAAATTAACGCATATATATATATGGATCTTAGAAAGATGGTAATGATGACCCTATATGTGAGACAGCAAAAGAGACACAGATGTAAAGAAGAGACTGCTGGACTCGGCCGGAAAAGGCGAGGGTGGGATGATTTGAGAGAATAGCATTGAAACATGTATAGTGTGTGAAATAGATCACCAGTCCAGGTTTGATGCGTGAGACAAGGCGCTCAGGGCTGGTGCACTGGGATGAATGACTCTGAGGGATGGGATGGGGAGGGAGATGGGAGGGTCGGGATGGGGAACGCATGTACACCCAGGGCTGCATCATGTGAATGTATGGCAAAAGCCACTACACTATTGTAAAGTAATTAGCCTCCAATTGCTATAAATTTTAAAAAAGAGGTAAAAAATAAAAAGAAAGATTAGAAAATATTTTAACTAAGTGATAATAAAAACACAGCCTATCAGAATTCATGAGATGCATGTCTAGAAGTGTTCACAATTTTAAATGCTTCTATTAAAAATGAATAAAAGCCTAAGGCAATGGAAAAAAGAAAAAACAAAAACAAAAACCTCCCTCAAAGCGTTCAGCAAAGGCTATGTATAGGAAAGGTGAGGGATAGGTGTGATTAGCTCTTGCAAATTTCTTGCTGTCAGATCTTATGTTCTTGAAGTAAGGTGGTGGTCAGCTAACTGTGTTCCTGTAATCCTTGAGGGAAGCAAATATTATTCCCTATTCCCTATTTCCTGAAAAGATAGGTCCCAAGCTTGACGTTCGCCCTCCATGGTCCTAGTTGGGGGGGAGGGGTCCCTGTGCAGGCTGGTTTTTCTAGTCATGGAGCATTCATCTAGCACCCACTCTTGTTACTTCCAGCAGTGCTCGGTCCTAGGTGGAAGAGGTAATTCTCAGTTCTCTGTGCCCTCCTCTTACCAAGGCCCCCATACACTGCCCAGCCACCTTCAATGAGGGAGCCAGGTACCCAGCATGTAGCTGACCCTCAGCCTCCTCAGTCTACCCAGTTGGAGAGCTGGGTCCTGTAGACTGTGACCCATGCAGATTGCCACAACCATTCGGTCATGGAGGTGGGGATGGAACACGTTGGCCATTGCTTTCAAACCTGGTCCAGACCAGTCAGTGGCTTCAGCAAGGGCTCTGGGACTCTGCAAGACACAGCCTGTTCCCAAGCTCCACAGTTCATTCCCCATCCCAAGGCCCAAGGGCCTAGAGGGCTCTATGGGAAGGCTGTAATATATCTCACTACACTCTGCTCAGAGGCTTTCTGTTGGTGGTATTGGGGTTTCTAACGCCACTAAAGGTCTTGGGCTGAGGTCTGCAGCACCGTTTTCCACCCTGCCTCTATTACAGTATCTTCCTTGATGAGCTTATTCAACCTGGGACTAAAAGTTGGTAACTTGGACCATCACGGACCATTTCCAGTAGCCCAAGGACCACATTCTACTCTGTTTCTATAATGAAGGGATTTCAACTTCACAATGTCATGTGATGTAAAAGATTTCTTCTTCCTCTAACTGAAATATTTAACTTAGAATAATGTCTCAATGGATATATATTGCAAACGAGGCTACCATTTATTTATTCACTGCTGGAATTATACTTGATGTGTAAGGTGATTGAAACAATTATCATTGGGGTATAGTTGCATTACAATGATGCTTTAGTTTCTGAGTACGTATGTCCAAGTGAATCCATTTTAGGTGTACACATATCCCCTCGTTTTTGGATTTCCTTCCCATTTAGGTCACCAGAGAGCAGAGTCGAGTCCCCTTGTTCTTTCACTTTTCTCATACTGTAACATTTTCGTAAATGTTAACTGGAGGTTAATTACTATACAATATCGTGATGGTTTCTGCCATGCATCGACATTAAGAAGCCGTAAGTATATCGGGGTCCCACCCATCCTGGAGCCTCTCCCACATCCCCTCCTATGCTATTTTTCTGGGTTGTTCCAGAGCACTGCTTTGCATTCCCTGCTTCGTGCCAAGGAAAATCTGAAAGATGATTTTTCTGTATGAAACATGTAATTTTCTTTATCTCACATGTGAGAACATGGGTGCAGATTTTTCTATGTGAAATAGGAAATATGTACTTCATGTTTGAAAATCTACTTGTATAATTTTTTCATCATATATGGAATCTTGTCTGTTTCACATGTGGATATCTGTGCACACTTTTTCCTACATGAATGGGGAATTCCAGATAGTTCAGATATGAAAAGTTGAGCATATGCTTTCCTGTCTGACCTCTGAAGTTGTATCCATTTCCTATGTAAAAATCTCAATGAAATTTTACTGACATGAAGTATGCAATTAAGATATGGGAACCAACAGGAAATCGGAATTCTATTTCACAAAAGAAATTCTGGGCACCACTGTTTCTTCATGAAATACTTAATTCTTTGTATTTCTTACATAGAAAACAATGACTGTCCACCATGAAATAGGGAGATCTCTGTATTAACTGCATCAAAATCTAGGCACTAATTTTCCTTCATGAAACTTGAACTTCTCTATATTTCACATCTGATAATCAGAATGAACATTTCCCTATGAGAAATAAGGAAATCTCTGCATTTCATGTAAACCATTGGTTCTTCAGTCTCTGAAACACCTGTTTGCATTTGTGTCCCTGTGTGTTACATGTGTGTGTGTACACATATGTGCTTGTGTCACCTGTTCCTGTGTGTGTGTGTGTGTGTGTGTGTGGCCTAATGTAGGTGCTCAGTGTGAAACACCAGACATCCTAGGAGGCAGAGTGTGAGCATTGCATCTATCCAGGCACTTAACGTGAGTGTGCCCACGTTAGCTATGTGGCCGAGAGGAAGAGAGTAAGCAATGGTCAGGAGGAGCACTTTACTCCACTTGAAACACTTGCAGGAGGAGCTCTGCTTCTCTGGGAATTGCATCCGCAGGAGCACATCCTTAGCCGCTGGGGTGCCTGCTTTAAGCCGTGGGCCAGGGGAAAGGCCAAGAGCTGACAGACAGCAGGCCAGGGGCTCCAGGGTGGTTTGGCTTGGGGCTGCATTGTGGGGCCCAAAGAGCGAGCCAAGGAAAGTGTGCTGCTTCATCCTCAGAGTATGGCTGCATTCCTGACACTGCTCAAGCCTAAGGCACACAGTTAGGGACGGACTCACTGCAGGCGGTGAACTTTGGTGAGGTCAGCGGTAACAGCGCCTCCCCCGCCGATCCGCACCCCCCACCAAACACACCCACGCTCTGCCCGTGGCTTGCCGTTTAGATCCAAGGTGAGCACCTGTGTCCCTGACGTACCCACGAACCTTGTGTCAACTGTGTGAACCCCTGAGCACACAGAGTCGCCCGCTTCCCCAGTGGCAATTTCAAGCTTGACGGTGGCTGCAGTGTCACCTTCAGATTCCTTGCCTTCGACTCCAGCTGGCCTGGCTTGCCCAGTCGCTGGTCTGGCACATCTATACTGTTGGTCAGGCAAACGGCTTGTGTGGACCGGCGCACTGTGCACTGAGCCAAGTTGGGCCCCTGCGTGCCCAGAATTCCAAGGGGTGTGTCTGTCCCGTGAATGAACGCCTTTTGACTCCATTTGATTGGTTCTGTGATGAGGTCTGGAGGTCAGGGTATAGAGTTCAGCTCCTTCCCGCCACCATATTACCCGTGCGTGGTGGCACACGGTTCTGCGCATGCCTGTCTCCCTTTCCCTGCTCATTGGCTGTGGGCAAGTAACCAGTTGGTTGTGCCACGTAGACTGCGGCTGGTTGGCGGGCTTTGCCGGCCGCCAGCTGTGCTCTCACGTCCAGCTTCTTTGTGGCTCTGGGCTACGGCCAGAACACCATGGAGACTGAGACGGGGCCAGAGGAAGGCGGCAGCACCCCGGGATCCTGGGTCTTAGTTGTGAGCCCGGGTCTTCTCGAGGGAGGGACCCTGGGGCCTACCAGCGCGGTGGGGGCGGCAGAGGCAATGCAGGCCGCAGGTAGTGCACCAGGCGAAGAGGCCGCCCTCTTCTGGGTGGAGGCGGTAGAGAAAGGTGCAGCCCTGGAGGAGGGAGAGTTGGCGGGATTCGGGCAGGAGTTCCAGCTGCTGGTGTTAGACATCATGGAGGAGGTGGAGGTGGTGGCCTACGAGGAGCAGGAGCAGGTGTCCTCGAAGGAGCAGGGCCAGGAACATCCAAGCCCCAGAGCCCCCAGGGATCAGCCCGCACTGGAGGCCCTGCCGGCCCTGCAGCTGGAGCTGGATTTCGTGAATAAGAAAGCCCAAAGGGCCCGCGCTCGCCTGAAACACAAGAACTGCCAGAGGCGGAAGCTGCGTCTAGAACACAGAAGTGCCATCATCGAGGGAATCCGTGGATTCTGGGTCGAAGTTGTATCCCTTGGTGTGGTGCTTGTGAATTTTTTTTTTTTTTTCAATCTGGGTAATTGCAGAAGCAGTTTAGAGATCTGGCAGTTCTGGTACAAAATGTATTTTTTGGATGCTGAGTATTGGTTACCGTTCTGTGTATCTGTTCCCGATATAAGGTGTGATGTCCTTGCTGTTCTGGGTAGCACAAATTGCTACTTGGGCTTTATTTGCAGAGGTCCCAATCAGAATTGTCATTAGCACCAGGGACTCTTCAGAGAAAAGGCTTGTCTGGGATCCAGGTCTTCTCTGAAAAGCTGCGTGAATTTGGCGGTGAGGTTGGGATGTGTAAATGCTCATGCTGCTTGTACGTAGGAGTGCCTGTTTTCCAGAAGTAAGCTAAGTTTTAGGAGGCTGAGATGGAGCTTAGGGCCTTTCCTGTTAGGAACAGAACCTGCTCTGGTAGTGCATTTATAGGCACAGCCTTGGGGCTTGTCATGCCTTCATACAGTCTGCGTTAACAGAAATGTGACGAGTTAACTCGTCGCAAGATGAAGTCAGACAGCGCCATTCTACACTTTAGGCTAGATTTGTCCTTCCAGCACTTTTTTCCTCTAGCATCTAGAGGCTCCTTGACCTAAAGCAGTTTATGAACCACCCTCAAATGTCAGCTATGATGGCTGACCAAGATGAAGACATACTTCACTTCATGACCAACTTAAAGGTCAGGCAGGGGACACTGATAATTGTGGGGGGAAGGTGACTGCGGAGGGGAGAGGACATGATTTACCCCTGAAAACAGGAAAGGACAGCTCTTCTGTAAAGGGGTTTCACACCCATCCACCCCTACCCTACTCCCCACACTTTGTCCTGGCAGGTGGAGGAACTCAGGCATCCCTCTCATCACTGCAAGATCACATTGTCCTTCTGGAAGAATAGGTATTTCCAGAATGAAGTGACTGTTAAGGATTATCTCATTAATGTCACTGGTAAGAGGCAGCTCCTTGGATTTGGTGGGTGGGGGCAGAAAAGTGTAGGTTGAATTGGAAAGTGACTTGGGTCTTTCTCCCATACTCCTTTTCCTGCAGGATATCGAGCATCTCATTCCACCCTAATTCACTGGAACCCGGGATTTGAACGCAAGGCATACAGCCGCAGGCACCATGACAGCAGCGTTAACTTCTTCAACTGGTCCTTTGACCACAATTTCACAGGATCTGACCGGATTGCTGAGGTAGGGTCCCACGAGGCCACTGGGCCAGAACTGGTGATGTGTGTTGGAATTCTTGGCGGTGTACAGGAGGGCTCAGGGTCTGGCCAGCCCCGTGCTGACCTAGCTCATTGCCCTGACAGTTCATCATAAAGGATCTCTGGCCCAATCCCGTGTGGTACTATATGAGGAGGAAGGCTCTGACACGAGAGGTACTGGGAGGACGAGAGGCGAGGAGCCCAGGGATTGGGCACTGGCATAAGTGTTTTCCAGAAACTTGGGTCACTTATTTCACTTGTGGAGAAAGTGAGACTCTGTGGAATGCAGAGTAACACCATGGAATGAGGGAATCAGCAAGAGACAGCAGAAGTAGAGAACTGTAGTGAAAAACAGGTTCTAAGTAGAGAAGCTTGAGGTAGATGAAGTGTCCTGGTCAGGGCAATGTCACTCCAATTTATATCTGGCTCAGCTGCACATCTCTGAACTGGCATTCCATGGCCAACAAGGCAACCCTCAGGCTCCTCTTAAATTGGGGCCCACCTACTATTGAAATCCCCTTTCTACAACGGTCTGTGAGTCTCCTTTCTGCTAGGCTGTTCCCCACTGACCATCATTTGATTCCATTTTCATCATCACACTTGTTTCTATTTTTGTTTTCTTTTACATTTTTTCCACATGCCACTCGCATTCTGAGAATACTGACCACTGTGTAGGATTATGGAGAATAGTCTTTTAACTTATTTATTTTACCTGGAGGATGATTACTTTACAAAACCATGATGGTTTTTTTCATACATTGGCCAACACGAATCACCCATAGATATACACGTGTCCCCCCAAATGCTGAACCCAATCCCCACCGCCCTCCCCTACCTGTCTTTCTGGGTTGTCCCACAACATGACTTTGGTTGCCTTGCTTCACGCATCAAATTTGCGCTGGTCGTCTATTTTGCATAAGGTAATGTAAATGTTTGAGGGCTATTTTCTCAAATTAACCCAGACTCACATTCCACCACGGAGTCCAAATTCTGTTCTTTATATGTCTGTGTCTTATTTGCTGTTCTGCATGTTCGATGTCCGGTACCACCTACGTGGTCCTAAACTCCATATATTTGTACTAACATGCAGTATTTGCTTTTTCTCTTTCTGACTTTCTTCACACTCTTAATAGGCTCCATATTCATTCCAACTCATTAGGACTGAGTTCAAGGCATTCCTTTTTAGAGCTGAGAAACATACCATTGTGTATATGTACCCCAACTCCCTTAACCTTTCATCTGCCGATGGCCATATAGGTTGCTTGCATATCCTAGCTCTTGTAAATAGTTGTACAGTGAAGATTGGGGTGCGTGGTTTAAAAACCTGTATGCAGATCAGGAAGCAACAGTTCGAACTGGACATGGAAAAACAGACTGGTTCCAAATAGGAAAAGGAGTACATCAAGGCTCTACGTTGTCACCCTGCCTGTTTAACTCTCTATGCAAAGTACATCATGAGAAACGCTAGGCTGGAAGAAACACAAGCTAGAATCAAGTTTGCCAGGAGAAATATCAATAACCTCAGATATGCAGATGACACCACCCTTACGGCAGAAAGTGAAGAAGAACTAAAGAGCCTCTTGATGAAAGTGAAAGAGGAGAGTGAAAAAGTTGGCTTCAAGCTCAACGTTCAGAAAACTAAGATCATGGCATCTGGTCTCATCACTTCATGGGAAATAGATGGAGAAACATTGGAAACGGTGTCTGACTTTATTTTTGGGGGGGTCCAAAATCACTGCTGACGATGATTGCAGCCGTGAAATTAAAAGACACTTACTCCTTGGAAGGAAGGTTATGGCCAACCTAGATAGCATATTTAAAAGCAGAGACATTACTTTGCCAACAAAAGTCCGTCTAGTCAAGGCTATGGTTTTTTCAATGGTCATGTATGGATGTGAGAGGTGGACGGTGAAGAAAGCTGAGCGCTGAAGAATTGATGCTTTTGAACTGTGGTGTTGGAAAAGACTCTTGAGAGTCCATTGGACTGCAAGGAGATGCCATCAGTCCATCCTAAAGGAAATCAATCCTGGGTGTTCATTGGAGGGATTGATGTTGAAGCTGAAACTCCAATACTTTGGTCACTTCATGCAAAGTGTTGACTCATTGGAAAAGACCCTAATGCTGAGTAGGATTGGCGGGAGGAGGACAAGGGGACTACCGAGGATGAGATGGTTGGACGGCATCACTGACTCGATGGACATAGGTTTGGGTAGACTCCTGGAGTTGGTGATGGACAGAGAGGCCTGGAGTGCTGCAATTCATGGGGTCACAAAGAGTCAGACACGACTGTCCGACTGAACTGAACTGAACCGAACTGAGAGAGGAAATGTAAAAGTTCACAGACTCTCTCTCCTGGAAACTGACTTGAAAGGTTAAAGCTGTCTTTAGTGTTGTTCCGGGAGGCTAGGTTGACATATATGTATCTGTTTCTCTGTCCGTTTTGAAAGGAAACCCCCGATTTTGAGAAACTTATGTTGGAGTGTCCCCCTTTACCTAAAATAGAAAACCTAAGAAGGTGCTTCACATGAAGATCAATGGCCAACTAGTCCTCTCTGACATGAAAGTAATGAAGAGTGGTCTGCTGGTGAAACAGATCGAGAGGGAGAAACCAGTAAACATGAAATAATTCTGAAGGATAAATAGAAAGCATCAACCATAGGTGTCTGTGTATTGTTTGGCCAGGTCCTCAGGACAGATACTTCAACTCCATGTAGGATTCTCACTTTAACGCGTGGGAATTACCAGACCATGGAGAGTTATAGAGGGGGTTAAGTCATATGTTGGGGTTGTGTCAGGGGACAAGTTCTTCCTGCGGGGTGGGGTTGGGGAGGAAGGAGAAGGAAGAGGAGGGGCCATTAACTGTGGGTCTGGCAACTTGACAAGGGAAATGTGGATGTTCATGGAAAGGGTCTGGTGAACAAGAGCCAGAGATTGAAATAGTGGGACACAACTTTGTTGGAAGGTGGTGCCCCAGGTATCATCACTGTTGGATATCATCAGGCATTTTAAGAGTACAGGACAAGGAAAAAGCCTTAACATTCAACTCACTATGAACCACATAGCCTCCTTGTGTATATGACTGCACAGTTCACCTTTTCTCAGAGTCAGCTTCCCAGGCCTAGGGTTCCAGGTAACATCTTAGGGGATGGGGGCATAAAGTATATGGAGGGGCTGTGGCCCAGAGCAAAAGCGAGGGGGTGGGAAGGCAGTAAGGATATTAATTTCTGGCAAAAGTGACCAGGGGAAAAGATAAATCACCAGGAAACAGACAAACAAAAACAGATCCCATCGTGTATGTTTGAGCTCATGTGAACTCTGTTCTTTTTTCCAAGAACTCAGTTTAGGTACAAAGTCTGCAGGGGCAGAAGTCAGGGGAATGGGGATGTTAAACAGGCAAAGTCCAGCCTACGCAGCCGTGCACTCTGTGTCGCATGATGGCTCAGTGCTTAATATCCTTTTTTCCAGGAAGGCTTACGCTCTGTGCCCAAGGCCCTCTGTCAGGCCTAGGTGTAGAAATAACATTTTTCCACAAACCCTCTGGTGACAGTGTCTATTCCTTGCTGAATGGCTCAGCACAGGCTGTATAAAACCACAAGTGGCCTTCTTCTGGGCTTTGTCGCTACTCTGTGGGCCAAGGGCCAATGGGAACACCTGGAGAATACAGAGCTTACGGAGGGACTGGTCGAACTTAGGGTGGCCCTTTCCAGGTAGATGGCTGCTTTCCGGAATCACGTCCACCTCTGGATTGGGCAAAGGACAGACTGGCACAAAGGGAGTAGGGAGAGGTCAACGTTTGTCCTCTCACCCCAGATACAATGGCTCCAACGTGGGCATTCCTGTGGGTGATATTTCTGTCTCACATGGAGTTCTCACTCCAAAAATTGTCTCCCGACAGCAGCATCTCTTTGGAGGGCAAAGGGTAAAGGATGAACGTCAAAGTTCATGGGTTTATGGATGCCCCCTTCAAGGTGCACTGAATGAGATCTCCTGCTCAGGGCCAACTTTTGCATTTGAATATCTTCAGCCTAGTATGCCCCTTCTACAGAGGAGCATCTACAGTTCCAGAAGGCAAGGCTTGTCCTTCTCTGGGTGCTTTCTGTACAAGCAGCGCAGCAAACAATGGAAACATGTCTTCTTACTTTCTTAATCTGTAATCTTCAAAGGATCCTGGGGGCTCCGGCAGGCTGGTACCTGTCTTTCTCAGCGCCAGTTCAAAACAAAACAACACAAAGCAGAAACTATGCTGTAATAAGTCTGCTGTGGGTGTGGGATGGTGTATTGGTGCATGTTTTGGGGGACCTTAGACTGGGCTCATTTTAGGGGCTGCATGGTAGTTATCCACATTCAGAAGTTTTAGTAAGGCATTTCAAAGAAGTTAAAGACAAGAAACCTTAAGGACAGGGTTCCCCAACACCTACTATCTCCTGTCTTCAGTACCAGGGCTTCAGTACCAGGGGTGGCTTTAGCTCTAACCTGTCGTGGAGTGAAGAGTGCAGAGATAGTCATGGATCGGTTAGTAAACCTGAACTATGCATGGTTGACTTGATGGTCATTCTCTGGAAACTTGCCATGACATGTGTCCCCATGTCTTTCGGGCTTTCACTTGGGCCCTAAGGTCTAGGCGCTATCAGATTTGACTGCACACTTGGACGTGTTGTGTAAGGTTTTCTTCCACTGAATATCAATGCGTGTGAGACTTGGCGGATTACTGATAATTTCTTGAGCATTCTGGCTCAATCACCCTGAGCTGCATTTGTTTCCTGTTCCCTGGATATGTTCATGTTTTCCTCTGTTTAGAATGAAGATTGGGTGTCTCTGTTGTGCCTGCCCATGAATGTGAGTTGATGTTTCTTCCCGTGGGTCTGCCTATGACTCCTGTCTTCTTTGATGTGGCACCGATGCCTGTGCCATTATACACAGCTCTGCTGCAATAGCTATGTCAGTTCTTGCATGGCCCTATTCAACATACATGAATTGTGTTGCTTGTATTCACTTTTGTTTTTTAAGTTTGTGTGTCTTTGTCAAATTGTGTGTGAATTGGATGATTTCTTTCATTCCTGGATCAAATGTTTCCAACATCTTGAATTGTGACTTTTTTTTTTTTAAGAGATACACGATATTTGTGAACAGCAAGAAATGCTTTATCGCAGGAATAGTTAACAGTGACCCACGTTTGGAAACAGCAATACCCACATACTTACAGAAATGCCCGTTGGGCAAGAATATCACTCGTTGAAATGAGAATATGAATCAGGATCACAAAAGGCAAAGATGTTGCAGGAATGCATCTGTCAGAAAATTTTTCGTCTGTCAGGAGAGATTTGGGGTTGATTGTTAAGTGTTCTATAAACACTGCTGCAGAAAAGGAGGACATTGACTATTACCACTTCTTGCAGTGATCGTTAACCTGACATTACCCATGCAGAACTTCTTCATGATTTTAAGTGAAGCATCACTCAGGCAGTAAGAGTTGGGGCTTGCCTTTCTGTGAATAGGAATTTGTTAAAGAATTCTTGTCCTCAGTGACCTTCTATAGCCTGGGGAAAGGGGCTTGCATGATCAAGTACAAGTTCAAAGCCCCTTGCTATTTCTGTGCTTTTTCTGGAAGGAAAGCACAGGGAATGGAATGATGCCAACGTGATTGGCACTGTGAACCAGTCTGTTGTGATGGGAGTAGAGATCAGAGGCACACGTCACTCAACCGTCCACAGTGAGGACTTCCAGCCCTGCCAAACTCTTTGAATGTCAGTCCCCCTCATGAGAAAATCCCATTCACCTTCCAGGATTATCATAGAAGTAGAATAGGATGCTGATTTGATCAACTAGTGAGGGAAAAAAATAATAATAACTGGGCCCAAAAAAGAGGGGTGCTTACCAAAGTCCATTACACTGGACAAGTAAGCAATTAGTTGCACATCTGTGCAAGTTTCTTTTCAGGATTGTTTGTGTGTGTACGTGGGTAGGTGGGTGGGTGAGCATGTACACACATGTGCGCTGACACAAATGTGTGTGTGAGCTGTCTGAACTGGTCTGGCTGGGGGATGGAAGAATGGACACTGAAAACGCGAAAGAGCTTGTGTAAGATGTAAAGATCATAGGGCAGCAGAAGCACTGACGCCATGGGAAAAAGCCCAGGGATCTCACCGACAGAGCAAGCTAGAAGTGTAAACAGGCTTGTAAGTGTAAACATGGATCCCTGAGCAGAAAGGAGAGGCAAGAACAAAGCACCTGGGTGAAGTCAGGGAGGATGCGAAGGAGCAGAGAAATGGAGTGTGCCAGATTCCCAGGCACAGAAGAGGGGCTATGCACAGCCCCTAGGACACCCAGCTACAAAGGGTTTTCTGTCCTTCTCAAGTGCAGGACCATTCTATCCTCGACATGACCAGGCATCTGAGCACAGCTTGCCCTTTTCTGCAAGGTTTGGGAGACTGGTGGCACTGTAGCATAAGCACCTGCTACATGCAGTTTGTCAGTTTGAAACATCACTCCTTAAAAGGGTGTCTTGGGTTGATCCTCTCACCCCTCCCAGTCCCACAGGCCTGGGCTGATGGTGTAGGCTGGGCTGTGTTCTCACGGGGAGGCTGGATGAGAACAGAACCACTTTGAAAGGGCCTCTGTACAATAAATGGACAGACTTCAATTCCTCTGGCAATGGAGAGCCGTGGCCCTTGGTGGGGCGCTATCCTTAGCATCTCTGTATAAATTTCTCTCAACAGAGAGAATTCCATGTCTGTATCACATTTAGACATGAGGGCCAAAGTGTTCTATGTGAAGCACGGAAGTTGGTATTTCACATCTGAATACATGCATGTAGATTTCCTGAATGAAATACAGAATTCGCTGCATTTCGCCTGTGAATATCTCACCACAAACTTTCCAAATTGAGAATGGAATTCCCTATATTTTACAGTATGAAAATGTATGCACATATTAAAACATAATGTGACACACATGAGAAGCAAACTACTAAACGATGGAAAAGATAAAAGATATACTCGCTCTATATATCCTAGCAAATCAGCTCATGACAAAGTTTCCAAAATAATGAGTAGTCCTCAAGTAAGACCTGATGAAAACCTTTGTCACACTTTGTCCTAAATTCACCTGGTAACTAGGAGAGCTCTCAGTGTCTGTTAACTTGCTTCACACACAAGAAAAAAACTGCTCATCCTTTTATGAGTGTATGTGGTTTTGAAGTGAGACATTATCTCAAGAGATTCTGTTAACCTCCATAGACTTAAGAGATAAGGTGTTACTGTAACTAAATACCCCTGTACCCAACAACCTTGGGCCAAGCAATATCGAAACATTAAAGTTTAAAGCAGAGTATGTTTTATTGCAGAGCCATGCAAGAAGTGTGGCTTATGCCTTTAAAAACCTCAATCTACCTAAAGAGAAAAAAGAGCTACATGTAGAAAAGTATAAAGCACTGATGAAAGAAATCAAACAGTACACAAATAGATGGATAAATATACCGTGTTCATGGATCAGAAGAATCAATATAGTGAAAACGAGTATACCACCCAAAGCAATCTATACATTCAATGCAATCCCTATCAAGCTACCAGCAGTATTTTTCAGAGAACTAGAAAAAATAATTTCACAATTTGTATGGAAATACAAAAAACCTCGAATAGCCAAAGAAATCTTGAGAATGAAGAATGGAATAGGAGGAATCAACCTGCCTGACTTCAGGCTATGCTACAAAATAACAGTCATCAAGATAGTATGGTACTGGCACGGAGACAGAAACATAGCTCAATGGAACGCAATAGCAAGCCCAGAGATAAATTCATGCACCTATGGACACCTTATCTGTGACAAAGGAGGAAAGAATATAAAATGGAGAAAAGACGATTTCCTTAATACGTGGAGCTGGGAAAACTGGTCAACCACTTGTAAAAGAATGAAACTAGAACACTTTCTAACACCGTACACAAAAATAAACTCAAAATGGATTGAAGATCTGAATGTAAGACCACAAACTATAAAACTATAAGAGTCCTAGAGGAAAACATAGGCAAAACACTATCCGACACAATTCACAGCAGGATCCTCTATGACCCACCTCCAAGAATAATGAAAATAAAAGCAAAAATAAACAAATGGGACCTAATGAAACTTAAAAGCTTTTGCACAACAAAGGAGACTAGAAGCAAGGGGAAAAGCCTGCCTTCAGAATGGGAGAAACTAATAGCAAACGAACCAACTGACAAAGAATTAATATCAAAAGTATGCAAGCAACACCTGCAGCTCAAGTCCAGAAAAATAAGCGAACCAATCAAAAATTGGGCCAAGGAACTAAACAGACATTTCTCCAAAGAAGACATACAGATGGCTAACAAACACATGAAAAGATGCTCAACATCACTCATTATCAGAGAAATGCAAATCAAAACCTCAACGAGGTAGCATCTCACACTGGTCAGAATGCCTGCCATCCAATAATCTACAAACAATAAATGCTGGAGAGGGTACGGAGAAAAAGGAACCCTCTTACATTCTCAGTGGGAATGCAAACTAGTACAGCCACTATGGAGAACAGTGTGGAGGTTCTGCCGTATAACACAGTGAACCCACTGATGGGCATATACACCGAGGAAGCCAGAACTGAAAGAGACATGCTGCTGCTGCTGCTGCTAAGTCGCTTCAGTCGTGTCCGACTCTGTGCGACCCCATAGACGGCAGCCCACCAGGCTCCGCCGTCCCTGGGATTCTCCAGGCAAGAATACTGGAGTGGGCTGCCATTTCCTTCTCCAATGCATGAAAGGGAAAAGTGAAAGTGAAGTCACTCAGTCGTGTCCGACTCTTAGCGACACCATGGACTGTAGCCTACCACGCTCCTCCGTCCAGGGGATTTTCCAGGCAAGAGTACTGGGGTAGGGTGCCAT
The DNA here is from genome assembly GCF_054371585.1 of Giraffa tippelskirchi. Taxonomy (NCBI): domain Eukaryota; kingdom Metazoa; phylum Chordata; class Mammalia; order Artiodactyla; family Giraffidae; genus Giraffa; species Giraffa tippelskirchi. The sequence continues at coordinate 15,801,514 of NC_137290.1, forward strand.
TGCCTTCTCCGGAAAGAGACATGTGTACCCCAATATTCATCGAAGCCCTGTTTATAATAGCCAGGACACAGAAGCAACCCAAATGGCCATCAGCAGACGAATGGATAAGAAATCTGTGATACATATACACAATGGAATATTACTCAGCCATTAAAATGAATGCATCTGAATCCCTTCTAACGAGGTGGATTAAACCAGAGCCTATTATACAGAGTGAAGTAAATCAGAAAGCAAAACACCAATACAGTATACTAACACATATATATGGAATTTAGAAAGATGCTAGCGATAACCCTATATGCAGGACAGCAAAACAGACACAGATGTATAGAACAGATTTTTGGACTCTGTGGGAGATTGCAAGGGTGGAATGATTTGGGAGAATGACCTTGAAACATGTATATTATCATATGTCAACCCAGATCATATGCCATATCATATCATATGCCAGGCCAGATTTGATGCATGAGACAAGGTGCTCGGGGCTGGTGCACTGGGAGGACCCAGAAGGATGGGATGGGGAGGGAGGAGTGAAGGGGCCTCAGGATGGGGAACACATGTGCACCCGTGGCGGATTCATGTCAATGTATTCAGAAACCACTTAGATATTGTAAAGTAGTTAGCGCCCAATTAAAATAAATAAATTTATATTAAAAAAATAAAAGTTACCTGAAAATAAACTACTTACATTTTCGTCAAAAAGAAAAAAAAAAAAAAAGAATGCTCTAGAACTAACAAGTCTTGGGAACTGAACTTCGTGCCATTCTGCCCCTTCACTTTGGACTAGGCATCAGGTTTTTTTTGTTTGTTTCTTTGTTTGTTTGTTTTTTGACTACTGAAAAGATGGAGTAGATTTCCTTCCAATCTTTACATCTACTTAGACATAATCTTTCACATTTTTTTAATGAAACAATACATCTATTTCTGTTAAAATGTTTATTGTGAGCAAAAACCAACCAAACAAACAACAAAAAAGAAATTGGTGCCCAGATTTTCACATGAGAAACAGAGATAATGCCATCATTCATGCAGGAAAATCTGCACCCTGATTTTCAGATGTGAAATATAAATAAGTCCCTTTTTTATGTAATGAAAACTGTGCTGTGATGTAGATGTTGGAAAATTTGTGAAATTCATATTTAATATAGGAAAATGGATGCCCAGATTTTCTGATGTGAAATACACAGAATTTCAAAACTTCTTATAGTAATACAGACATGCAGATATTCATAAATAAAATACAGAGAATTTCATATATTACGCTGAAAAAAAAATGGCTTCCAGAGTCTCATATGTGACATATACAGAGGTGCATTTTTCATATGGGAAAATCAAAACCTAGAAATACAAATGTCACTCCAGTTATTTACGCAATTCATGTAGAAATATTGGCACCCAGATTCTCATGTGTGAAATATAGATTATTCCATATATCATGCAAGGCAGCCTTCACCCAGATTTTCAGAAGTGAAATCCAGAGAATTCCAAACTTCAGTAGGGAAATCTGTGGCCAGATTTTCATATATGAAATATAGTTGATTCTATATTTGACTGCCTGGCCCAGATATCAATTTCTGAATCACGGAAAATTGCATATTTTATATGTCAAAATCTGACACAAATATTCACATGTGAATAACTGACATTTTGTATCTCACATGACAAAATATGTCCCCAGATTTTCCAATGCAAAATATACAGAATTCCATAATTCATAGTGAAGAGCTTCATGCAAGTTTTCTTGGGTGAAATACAGAGAGTTTCACACCTCAAGCATGAAAACCACTTCATATATGAAATAGAAATTTCTACATTTCTTTAGGAAAATCGATGCCAAGTGTTTCAGTTGTTAAATATACAGTATTTTGTAGCTCATGAAGCAAAGCCAATATCCGCTGGATCATCGAAAAAGCAAGAGAGTTCCAGAAAAAACATCTATTTCTGCTTTATTGACTATGCCAAAGCCTTTGACTGTGTGGATCACAATAAACTGTGCAACATTCTGAAAGAGATGGGAATACCAGACCATCTGACCTGTCTCTTGAGAAACCTGTATGCAGGTCAGGAAGCAACAGTTAGAACTGGACATGGAACAACAGACTGGTTCCAAATAGGAAAAGGAGTACGTCAAGGCTGTATATTGTCCCCCTGCTTATTTAACTTCTCTGCAGAGTACATCATGAGAAACGCTGGGCTGGAAGAAACACAAGCTGGAATCAAGATTGCCGGGAGAAATATCAATAACCTCAGATATGCAGATGACACCACCCTTATGGCAGAAAGTGAAGAAGAACTAAAGAGCCTCTTGATGAAGGTGAAGGAGGAGAGTGAAAAAGTTGGTTTAAAGCTCAACGTTCAGAAAACCAAGATCATGGCATCTGGTCCCATCACTTCATGGGAAATAGATGGGGAAACAGTGGAAACAGTGTCAGACTTTACTTTTTTTGGCTCCAGAATCACTGCTGCTGGTGACTGCAGCCATGAATTTAAAAGACGCTTACTCCTTGGAAGGAAGGTTATGGCCAACCTAGATAGCATGTTTAAAAGCAGAGACATTACTTTGCCAACAAAAGTCTGTCTAGTCAAGGCTATGTTTTTTCCAGTGGTCATGTATGGTTGTGAGAGTTGGATGGTGAAGAAAGCTGAGCACCGCAGAATTGATGCTTTTGAACTGTGGTGTTGGAGAAGACTCTTGAGAGTCCCTTGGACTGCAAGGAGATCCAATCAATCCATCCTAAAAGACATCAATCCTGGGTGTTCATTGGAAGGTCTGATGTTGTAGCTGAAACTCCAATACTTTGGCCACCTCATGCGAAGTGTTGACTCATTGGAAAAGACCCTAATGCTGGGTAGGATTGGGGGCGGGAAGAGAAGGGGACGACAGAGGATGAGATGGTTGGATGTTATCACCGACTTGATGAACATGGGTTTGGGTAGACTCCGGGAGCTGGTGATGGACAGAGAGGCCTGGCTTGCTGCAATTCATGGGGTCGCAGAGAGTCGGACACGACTGAGCGACTGAACTGAACTGAACTGATGATGATAAGGATCTCTTTCATTTGATGTTAGTTCCACAAGGTCTTGTAAGTTTTCATGAGAACTGATTATTTCAGCTTCTTCAGCCTCTGCATTTGTGGGATAGACTTTTATATTTCACGTAAAAAAAAAAATCTTGGCAGAGACCTAATTCATGAGATAATGAACTTTTTATATCTCATTTAGGGAAATCTGGGTCACGATTTTTCTACATGAGATATTCAGTTCTTTATATTTCATGAATGACAATCTAGGCACTGATTTTCCTACAGGAAATATGGATTTCTCTACTTTCGCATTTGAAACTCGAGGCACAGAGCACTTTCCCCTAAAATATGAAATTCTTGTATTTCACATAGAATTGGCAATAAATAAGGTCACGTTTTGTAACATGAAATATGGAATTTTTCATATTTCTCATCTGAAAACCTGTGTGCTGACTTTGCTTCGCTTCAGTTCAGTTCATTTCAGTCGCTCAGTCGTGTCCGACTCTCTGCGACCTCATGAATTGCAGCACGCCAGGCCTCTCTGTCCATCACCAACTCTCGGAGTCTAGCCAAACACATTTTCATCGAGTCGGTGATGCCATCCAACCATCTCATCCTCTGTCGTCCACTTCTCCTTCCGCGCCCAATCCTACCCAGCATTAGGGTCTTTTCCAATGAGTCAACCCTTTGCATGAGGTGGCCAAAGTATTGGAGCTTCAGCTTCAACATCAGACCTTCCAATGAATACCCAGGATTCATCTCTTTTAGCATGGATTGATTGGATCTCCTTGCAGTCCAAGAAACTCTCAAGAGTCTTCTCCAACACCACAGTTCAAAAGCATCAGTTCGGCGGTGCTCAGCTTTCTTCACCGTCCAACTCTCACATCCATACATGACCACTGGAAAAACCATAGTCTTGACTAGATGGACTTTTGTTGGCAAAGTAATGTCTCTGCTTTTAAACATGCTATCTAGGTTGGCCATAACCTCCCTTCCAAGGAGTAAGCGTCTTTTAATTTCATGGCTGCAGTCACCAGCAGCAGTGATTCTGGAGCCAAAAAAAGTAAAGTCTGACACTGTTTCCCCATCTATTTCCCATGAAGTGATGGGACCAGATGCCATGATCTTAGTTTTCTGAACGTTAAGCTTTAAACCAACTTTTTCACTCTCCTCCTTCACCTTCATCAAGAGGCTCTTTAGTTCTTCTTCACTTTCTGCCATAAGGGTGGTGTCATCTGCATATCTGAGGTTATTGATATTTCTCCCGGCAATCTTGATTCCAGCTTGTGTTTCTTCCAGCCCAGCGTTTCTCATGATGTACTCTGCAGAGAAGTTAAATAAGCAGGGGGACAATATACAGCCTTGACGTACTCCTTTTCCTATTTGGAACCAGTCTGTTGTTCCATGTCCAGTTCTAACTGTTGCTTCCTGACCTGCATACAGGTTTCTCAAGAGACAGGTCAGATGGTCTGGTATTCCCATCTCTTTCAGAATGTTGCACAGTTTATTGTGATCCACACAGTCAAAGGCTTTGGCATAGTCAATAAAGCAGAAATAGATGTTTTTCTGGAACTCTCTTGCTTTTTCGATGATCCAGCGGATATTGGCTTTGCTTCATGAGCTACAAAATACTGTATATTTAACAATTGAAACACTTGGCATCGATTTTCCTAAAGAAATGTAGAAATTTCTATTTCATATATGAAGTGGTTTTCATGCTTGAGGTGTGAAACTCTCTGTATTTCACCCAAGAAAACTTGCATGAAGCTCTTCAGTATGAAATATGGAATTCTGTATATTTTGCATTGGAAAATCTGGGGACATATTTTCTCATGTGAGATACAAAATGTCAGTTATTCACATGTGAATATTTGTGTCAGATTTTGACATATAAAATATGCAATTTTCCGTGATTCAGAAATTGATATCTGGGCCAGGCAGTCAAATATAGAATCAACTATATTTCATATATGAAAATCTGGCCACAGATTTCCCTATTGAAGTTTGGAATTCTCTGGATTTCACTTCTGAAAATCTGCGTGAAGGCTGCCTTGCATGATATATGGAATAATCTATATTTCACACATGAGAATCTGGGTGCCAATATTTCTACATGAATTGCGTAAATAACTGGAGTGACATTTGTATTTCTAGGTTTTGATTTTCCCATATGAAAAATGCACCTCTGTATATGTCACATATGAGACTCTGGAAGCCATTTTTTTTTTCAGCGTAATATATGAAATTCTCTGTATTTTATTTATGAATATCTGCATGTCTGTATTACTACAAGAAGTTTTGAAATTCTGTGTATTTCACATCAGAAAATCTGGGCATCCATTTTCCTATATTAAATATGAATTTCACAAATTTTCCAACATCTACATCACAGCACAGTTTTCATTACATAAAAAAGGGACTTATTTATATTTCACATCTGAAAATCAGGGTGCAGATTTTCCTGCATGAATGATGGCATTATCTCTGTTTCTCATGTGAAAATCTGGGCACCAATTTCTTTTTTGTTGTTTGTTTGGTTGGTTTTTGCTCACAATAAACATTTTAACAGAAATAGATGCATTGTTTCATTAAAAAAATGTGAAAGATTATGTCTAAGTAGATGTAAAGATTGGAAGGAAATCTACTCCATCTTTTCAGTAGTCAAAAAACAAACAAACAAAGAAACAAACAAAAAAAACCTGATGCCTAGTCCAAACTGAAGGGGCAGAATGGCACGAAGTTCAGTTCCCAAGACTTGTTAGTTCTAGGGCATTCTTTTTTTTTTTCTTTTTGACGAAAATGTAAGTAGTTTATTTTCAGGTAACTTTTATTTTTTTAATATAAATTTATTTATTTTAATTGGGCGCTAACTACTTTACAATATCTAAGTGGTTTCTGAATACATTGACATGAATCCGCCACGGGTGCACATGTGTTCCCCATCCTGAGGCCCCTTCACTCCTCCCTCCCCATCCCATCCTTCTGGGTCCTCCCAGTGCACCAGCCCCGAGCACCTTGTCTCATGCATCAAATCTGGCCTGGCATATGATATGATATGGCATATGATCTGGGTTGACATATGATAATATACATGTTTCAAGGTCATTCTCCCAAATCATTCCACCCTTGCAATCTCCCACAGAGTCCAAAAATCTGTTCTATACATCTGTGTCTGTTTTGCTGTCTTGCATATAGGGTTATCGCTAGCATCTTTCTAAATTCCATATATATGTGTTAGTATACTGTATTGGTGTTTTGCTTTCTGATTTACTTCACTCTGTATAATAGGCTCCGGTTTAATCCACCTCGTTAGAAGGGATTCAAATGCATTCATTTTAATGGCTGAGTAATATTCCATTGTGTATATGTATCACAGATTTCTTATCCATTCGTCTGCTGATGGCCATTTGGGTTGCTTCTGTGTCCTGGCTATTATAAACAGGGCTTCGATGAATATTGGGGTACACATGTCTCTTTCCGGAGAAGGCAATGGCACCCTACCCCAGTACTCTTGCCTGGAAAATCCCCTGGACGGAGGAGCGTGGTAGGCTAGAGTCCATGGTGTCGCTAAGAGTCGGACACGACTGAGCGACTTCACTTTCACTTTTCCCTTTCATGCATTGGAGAAGCAAATGGCAGCCCACTCCAGTATTCTTGCCTGGAGAATCCCAGGGACGGCGGAGCCTGGTGGGCTGCCGTCTATGGGGTCGCACAGAGTCGGACACGACTGAAGCGACTTAGCAGCAGCAGCAGCAGCATGTCTCTTTCAGTGCTGGCTTCCTCGGTGTATATGCCCATCAGTGGGTTCACTGTGTTATATGGCAGAACCTCCACACTGTTCTCCATAGTGGCTGTACTAGTTTGCATTCCCACTGAGAGTGTAAGAGGGTTCCTTTTTCTCCGTACCCTCTCCAGCATTTATTGTTTGTAGATTATTGGATGGCAGGCATTCTGACCAGTGTGAGATGCTACCTCGTTGAGGTTTTGATTTGCATTTCTCTGATAATGAGTGATGTTGAGCATCTTTTCATGTGTTTGTTAGCCATCTGTATGTCTTCTTTGGAGAAATGTCTGTTTAGTTCCTTGGCCCAATTTTTGATTGGTTCGCTTATTTTTCTGGACTTGAGCTGCAGGTGTAGCTTGCATACTTTTGATATTAATTCTTTGTCAGTTGGTTCGTTTGCTATTAGTTTCTCCCATTCTGAAGGCAGGCTTTTCCCCTTGCTTCTAGTCTCCTTTGTTGTGCAAAAGCTTTTAAGTTCCATTAGGTCCCATTTGTTTATTTTTGCTTTTATTTCCATTATTCTTGGAGGTGGGTCATAGAGGATCCTGCTGTGAATTGTGTCGGATAGTGTTTTGCCTATGTTTTCCTCTAGGACTCTTATAGTTTTATAGTTTGTGGTCTTACATTCAGATCTTCAATCCATTTTGAGTTTATTTTTGTGTACGGTGTTAGAAAGTGTTCTAGTTTCATTCTTTTACAAGTGGTTGACCAGTTTTCCCAGCTCCACGTATTAAGGAAATCGTCTTTCCTCCATTTTATATTCTTTCCTCCTTTGTCACAGATAAGGTGTCCATAGGTGCATGAATTTATCTCTGGGCTTGCTATTGCGTTCCATTGATCTATGTTTCTGTCTCCGTGCCAGTACCATACTATCTTGAAGACTGTTACTTTGTAGCATAGCCTGAAGTCAGGCAGGTTGATTCCTCCTATTCCATTCTTCATTCTCAAGATTTCTTTGGCTATTCGAGGTTTTTTGTATTTCCATACAAATTGTGAAATTATTTTTTCTAGTTCTCTGAAAAATACCGCTGGTAGCTTGATAGGGATTGCATTGAATCTATAGATAGGGATTGCATTGAATCTATAGATTGCTTTGGGTGGTATACTCGTTTTCACTATATTGATTCTTCTGATCCATGAACACGGTATATTTATCCATCTATTTGTGTACTGTTTGATTTCTTTCATCAGTGCTTTATACTTTTCTACATGTAGCTCTTTTTTCTCTTTAGGTAGATTGAGGTTTTTAAAGGCATAAGCCACACTTCTTGCATGGCTCTGCAGTAAAACATACTCTGCTTTAAACTTTAATGTTTCGATATTGCTTGGCCCAAGGTTGTTGGGTACAGGGGTATTTAGTTACAGTAACACCTTATCTCTTAAGTCTATGGAGGTTAACAGAATCTCTTGAGATAATGTCTCACTTCAAAACCACATACACTCATAAAAGGATGAGCAGTTTTTTTCTTGTGTGTGAAGCAAGTTAACAGACCCTGAGAGCTCTCCTAGTTACCAGGTGAATTTAGGACAAAGTGTGACAAAGGTTTTCATCAGGTCTTACTCGAGGACTACTCATTATTTTGGAAACTTTGTCATGAGCTGATTTGCTAGGATATATAGAGCGAGTATATCTTTTATCTTTTCCATCGTTTAGTAGTTTGCTTCTCATGTGTGTCACATTATGTTTTAATATGTGCATACATTTTCATACTGTAAAATATAAGGAATTCCATTCTCAATTTGGAAAGTTTGTGGTGAGATATTCCCAGGTGAAATGCAGCGAATTCTGTATTTCATTCAGGAAATCTACATGCATGTATTCAGATGTGAAATACCAACTTCCATGCTTCACATAGAACACTTTTGCCCTCATGTCTAAATGTGATACAGACATGGAATTCTCTCTGTTGAGAGAAATTTATACAGAGATGCTAAGGATAGCGCCCCACCAAGGGCCACGGCTCTCCATTGCCAGAGGAATTGAAGTCTGTCCATTTATTGTACAGAGGCCCTTTCAAAGTGGTTCTGTTCTCATCCAGCCTCCCCGTGAGAACACAGCCCAGCCTACACCATCAGCCCAGGCCTGTGGGACTGGGAGGGGTGAGAGGATCAACCCAAGACACCCTTTTAAGGAGTGATGTTTCAAACTGACAAACTGCATGTAGCAGGTGCTTATGCTACAGTGCCACCAGTCTCCCAAACCTTACAGAAAAGGGCAAGCTGTGCTCAGATGCCTGGTCATGTCGAGGATAGAATGGTCCTGCACTTGAGAAGGACAGAAAACCCTTTGTAGCTGGGTGTCCTAGGGGCTGTGCATAGCCCCTCTTCTGTGCCTGGGAATCTGGCCCACTGCGTTTCTCTGCTCCTTCGCATCCTCCCTGACTGCACCCAGGTGCTTTGTTCTTGCCTCTCCTTTCTGCTCAGGGATCCATGTTTACACTTACAAGCCTGTTTACACTTCTAGCTTGCTCTGTCGGTGAGATCCCTGGGCTTTTTTCCATGGCGTCAGTGCTTCTGCTGCCCTATGATCTTTACATCTTACACAAGCTCTTTCGCGTTTTCAGTGTCCATTCTTCCATCCCCCAGCCAGACCAGTTCAGACAGCTCACACACACATTTGTGTCAGCGCACATGTGTCTGCATGCTCACCCACCCACCTACCCACATACACACACAAACAATCCTGAAAAGAAACTTGCACAGATGTGCAACTAATTGCTTACTTGTCCAGTGTAATGGACTTTGGTAAGCACCCCTCTTTTTTGGGCCCAGTTATTATTATTTTTTTCCCTCACTAGTTGATCAAATCAGCATCCTATTCTACTTCTATGATAATCCTGGAAGGTGAATGGGATTTTCTCATGAGGGGGACTGACATTCAAAGAGTTTGGCAGGGCTGGAAGTCCTCACTGTGGACGGTTGTGTGACGTGTGCCTCTGATCTCTACTCCCATCACAACAGACTGGTTCACAGTGCCAATCACGTTGGCATCATTCCATTCCCTGTGCTTTCCTTCCAGAAAAAGCACAGAAATAGCAAGGGGCTTTGAACTTGTACTTGATCATGCAAGCCCCTTTCCCCAGGCTATAGAAGGTCACTGAGGACAAGAATTCTTTAACAAATTCCTATTCACAGAAAGGCAAGCCCCAACTCTTACTGCCTGAGTGATGCTTCACTTAAAATCATGAAGAAATTCTGCATGGGTAATGTCAGGTTAACGATCACTGCAAGAAGTGGTAATAGTCAATGTCCTCCTTTTCTGCAGCAGTGTTTATAGAACACTTAACAATCAACCCCAAATCTCTCCTGACAGACGAAAAATTTTCTGACAGATGCATTCCTGCAACATCTTTGCCTTTTGTGATCCTGATTCATATTCTCATTTCAACGAGTGATATTCTTGCCCAACGGGCATTTCTGTAAGTATGTGGGTATTGCTGTTTCCAAACGTGGGTCACTGTTAACTATTCCTGCGATAAAGCATTTCTTGCTGTTCACAAATATCGTGTATCTCTTAAAAAAAAAAAAAGTCACAATTCAAGATGTTGGAAACATTTGATCCAGGAATGAAAGAAATCATCCAATTCACACACAATCTGACAAAGACACACAAACTTAAAAAACAAAAGTGAATACAAGCAACAGAATTCATGTATGTTGAATAGGGCCATGCAAGAACTGACATAGCTATTGCAGCAGAGCTGTGTATAATGGCACAGGCATCGGTGCCACATCAAAGAAGACAGGAGTCATAGGCAGACCCACGGGAAGAAACATCAACTCACATTCATGGGCAGGCACAACAGAGACACCCAATCTTCATTCTAAACAGAGGAAAACATGAACATATCCAGGGAACAGGAAACAAATGCAGCTCAGGGTGATTGAGCCAGAATGCTCAAGAAATTATCAGTAATCCGCCAAGTCTCACACGCATTGATATTCAGTGGAAGAAAACCTTACACAACACGTCCAAGTGTGCAGTCAAATCTGATAGCGCCTAGACCTTAGGGCCCAAGTGAAAGCCCGAAAGACATGGGGACACATGTCATGGCAAGTTTCCAGAGAATGACCATCAAGTCAACCATGCATAGTTCAGGTTTACTAACCGATCCATGACTATCTCTGCACTCTTCACTCCACGACAGGTTAGAGCTAAAGCCACCCCTGGTACTGAAGACAGGAGATAGTAGGTGTTGGGGAACCCTGTCCTTAACGTTTCTTGTCTTTAACTTCTTTGAAATGCCTTACTAAAACTTCTGAATGTGGATAACTACCATGCAGCCCCTAGAATGAGCCCAGTCTAAGGTCCCCCAAAGCATGCACCAATACACCATCCCACACCCACAGCAGACTTATTACAGCATAGTTTCTGCTTTGTGTTGTTTTGTTTTGAACTGGCGCTGAGAAAGACAGGTACCAGCCTGCCGGAGCCCCCAGGATCCTTTGAAGATTACAGATTAAGAAAGTAAGAAGACATGTTTCCATTGTTTGCTGCGCTGCTTGTACAGAAAGCACCCAGAGAAGGACAAGCCTTGCCTTCTGGAACTGTAGATGCTCCTCTGTAGAAGGGGCATACTAGGCTGAAGATATTCAAATGCAAAAGTTGGCCCTGAGCAGGAGATCTCATTCAGTGCACCTTGAAGGGGGCATCCGTAAACCCATGAACTTTGACGTTCATCCTTTACCCTTTGCCCTCCAAAGAGATGCTGCTGTCGGGAGACAATTTTTGGAGTGAGAACTCCATGTGAGACAGAAATATCACCCACAGGAATGCCCACGTTGGAGCCATTGTATCTGGGGTGAGAGGACAAACGTTGACCTCTCCCTACTCCCTTTGTGCCAGTCTGTCCTTTGCCCAATCCAGAGGTGGACGTGATTCCGGAAAGCAGCCATCTACCTGGAAAGGGCCACCCTAAGTTCGACCAGTCCCTCCGTAAGCTCTGTATTCTCCAGGTGTTCCCATTGGCCCTTGGCCCACAGAGTAGCGACAAAGCCCAGAAGAAGGCCACTTGTGGTTTTATACAGCCTGTGCTGAGCCATTCAGCAAGGAATAGACACTGTCACCAGAGGGTTTGTGGAAAAATGTTATTTCTGCACCTAGGCCTGACAGAGGGCCTTGGGCACAGAGCTTAAGCCTTCCTGGAAAAAAGGATATTAAGCACTGAGCCATCATGCGACACAGAGTGCACGGCTGGGTAGGCTGGACTTTGCCTGTTTAACATCCCCATTCCCCTGACTTCTGCCCCTGCAGACTTTGTACCTAAATTGAGTTCTTGGAAAAAAGAACAGAGTTCACATGAGCTCAAACATACATGATGGGATCTGTTTTTGTTTGTCTGTTTCCTGGTGATTTATCTTTTCCCCTGGTCACTTTTGCCAGAAATTAATATCCTTACTGCCTTCCCACCCCCTCGCTTTTGCTCTGGGCCACAGCCCCTCCATATACTTTATGCCCCCATCCCCTAAGATGTTACCTGGAACCCTAGGCCTGGGAAGCTGACTCTGAGAAAAGGTGAACTGTGCAGTCATATACACAAGGAGGCTATGTGGTTCATAGTGAGTTGAATGTTAAGGCTTTTTCCTTGTCCTGTACTCTTAAAATGCCTGATGATATCCAACAGTGACGATACCTGGGGCACCACCTTCCAACAAAGTTGTGTCCCACTATTTCGATCTCTGGCTCTTGTTCACCAGACCCTTTCCATGAACATCCACATTTCCCTTGTCAAGTTGCCAGACCCACAGTTAATGGCCCCTCCTCTTCCTTCTCCTTCCTCCCCAACCCCACCCCACAGGAAGAACTTGTCCCCTGACACAACCCCAACATATGACTTAACCCCCTCTATAACTCTCCATGGTCTGGTAATTCCCACGCGTTAAAGTGAGAATCCTACATGGAGTTGAAGTATCTGTCCTGAGGACCTGGCCAAACAATACACAGACACCTATGGTTGATGCTTTCTATTTATCCTTCAGAATTATTTCATGTTTACTGGTTTCTCCCTCTCGATCTGTTTCACCAGCAGACCACTCTTCATTACTTTCATGTCAGAGAGGACTAGTTGGCCATTGATCTTCATGTGAAGCACCTTCTTAGGTTTTCTATTTTAGGTAAAGGGGGACACTCCAACATAAGTTTCTCAAAATCGGGGGTTTCCTTTCAAAACGGACAGAGAAACAGATACATATATGTCAACCTAGCCTCCCGGAACAACACTAAAGACAGCTTTAACCTTTCAAGTCAGTTTCCAGGAGAGAGAGTCTGTGAACTTTTACATTTCCTCTCTCAGTTCGGTTCAGTTCAGTTCAGTCGGACAGTCGTGTCTGACTCTTTGTGACCCCATGAATTGCAGCACTCCAGGCCTCTCTGTCCATCACCAACTCCAGGAGTCTACCCAAACCTATGTCCATCGAGTCAGTGATGCCGTCCAACCATCTCATCCTCGGTAGTCCCCTTGTCCTCCTCCCGCCAATCCTACTCAGCATTAGGGTCTTTTCCAATGAGTCAACACTTTGCATGAAGTGACCAAAGTATTGGAGTTTCAGCTTCAACATCAATCCCTCCAATGAACACCCAGGATTGATTTCCTTTAGGATGGACTGATGGCATCTCCTTGCAGTCCAATGGACTCTCAAGAGTCTTCTCCAACACCACAGTTCAAAAGCATCAATTCTTCAGCGCTCAGCTTTCTTCACCGTCCACCTCTCACATCCATACATGACCATTGAAAAAACCATAGCCTTGACTAGACGGACTTTTGTTGGCAAAGTAATGTCTCTGCTTTTAAATATGCTATCTAGGTTGGCCATAACCTTCCTTCCAAGGAGTAAGTGTCTTTTAATTTCACGGCTGCAATCATCGTCAGCAGTGATTTTGGACCCCCCCAAAAATAAAGTCAGACACCGTTTCCAATGTTTCTCCATCTATTTCCCATGAAGTGATGAGACCAGATGCCATGATCTTAGTTTTCTGAACGTTGAGCTTGAAGCCAACTTTTTCACTCTCCTCTTTCACTTTCATCAAGAGGCTCTTTAGTTCTTCTTCACTTTCTGCCGTAAGGGTGGTGTCATCTGCATATCTGAGGTTATTGATATTTCTCCTGGCAAACTTGATTCTAGCTTGTGTTTCTTCCAGCCTAGCGTTTCTCATGATGTACTTTGCATAGAGAGTTAAACAGGCAGGGTGACAACGTAGAGCCTTGATGTACTCCTTTTCCTATTTGGAACCAGTCTGTTTTTCCATGTCCAGTTCGAACTGTTGCTTCCTGATCTGCATACAGGTTTTTAAACCACGCACCCCAATCTTCACTGTACAACTATTTACAAGAGCTAGGATATGCAAGCAACCTATATGGCCATCGGCAGATGAAAGGTTAAGGGAGTTGGGGTACATATACACAATGGTATGTTTCTCAGCTCTAAAAAGGAATGCCTTGAACTCAGTCCTAATGAGTTGGAATGAATATGGAGCCTATTAAGAGTGTGAAGAAAGTCAGAAAGAGAAAAAGCAAATACTGCATGTTAGTACAAATATATGGAGTTTAGGACCACGTAGGTGGTACCGGACATCGAACATGCAGAACAGCAAATAAGACACAGACATATAAAGAACAGAATTTGGACTCCGTGGTGGAATGTGAGTCTGGGTTAATTTGAGAAAATAGCCCTCAAACATTTACATTACCTTATGCAAAATAGACGACCAGCGCAAATTTGATGCGTGAAGCAAGGCAACCAAAGTCATGTTGTGGGACAACCCAGAAAGACAGGTAGGGGAGGGCGGTGGGGATTGGGTTCAGCATTTGGGGGGACACGTGTATATCTATGGGTGATTCGTGTTGGCCAATGTATGAAAAAAACCATCATGGTTTTGTAAAGTAATCATCCTCCAGGTAAAATAAATAAGTTAAAAGACTATTCTCCATAATCCTACACAGTGGTCAGTATTCTCAGAATGCGAGTGGCATGTGGAAAAAATGTAAAAGAAAACAAAAATAGAAACAAGTGTGATGATGAAAATGGAATCAAATGATGGTCAGTGGGGAACAGCCTAGCAGAAAGGAGACTCACAGACCGTTGTAGAAAGGGGATTTCAATAGTAGGTGGGCCCCAATTTAAGAGGAGCCTGAGGGTTGCCTTGTTGGCCATGGAATGCCAGTTCAGAGATGTGCAGCTGAGCCAGATATAAATTGGAGTGACATTGCCCTGACCAGGACACTTCATCTACCTCAAGCTTCTCTACTTAGAACCTGTTTTTCACTACAGTTCTCTACTTCTGCTGTCTCTTGCTGATTCCCTCATTCCATGGTGTTACTCTGCATTCCACAGAGTCTCACTTTCTCCACAAGTGAAATAAGTGACCCAAGTTTCTGGAAAACACTTATGCCAGTGCCCAATCCCTGGGCTCCTCGCCTCTCGTCCTCCCAGTACCTCTCGTGTCAGAGCCTTCCTCCTCATATAGTACCACACGGGATTGGGCCAGAGATCCTTTATGATGAACTGTCAGGGCAATGAGCTAGGTCAGCACGGGGCTGGCCAGACCCTGAGCCCTCCTGTACACCGCCAAGAATTCCAACACACATCACCAGTTCTGGCCCAGTGGCCTCGTGGGACCCTACCTCAGCAATCCGGTCAGATCCTGTGAAATTGTGGTCAAAGGACCAGTTGAAGAAGTTAACGCTGCTGTCATGGTGCCTGCGGCTGTATGCCTTGCGTTCAAATCCCAGGTTCCAGTGAATTAGGGTGGAATGAGATGCTCGATATCCTGCAGGAAAAGGAGTATGGGAGAAAGACCCAAGTCACTTTCCAATTCAACCTACACTTTTCTGCCCCCACCCACCAAATCCAAGGAGCTGCCTCTTACCAGTGACATTAATGAGATAATCCTTAACAGTCACTTCATTCTGGAAATACCTATTCTTCCAGAAGGACAATGTGATCTTGCAGTGATGAGAGGGATGCCTGAGTTCCTCCACCTGCCAGGACAAAGTGTGGGGAGTAGGGTAGGGGTGGATGGGTGTGAAACCCCTTTACAGAAGAGCTGTCCTTTCCTGTTTTCAGGGGTAAATCATGTCCTCTCCCCTCCGCAGTCACCTTCCCCCCACAATTATCAGTGTCCCCTGCCTGACCTTTAAGTTGGTCATGAAGTGAAGTATGTCTTCATCTTGGTCAGCCATCATAGCTGACATTTGAGGGTGGTTCATAAACTGCTTTAGGTCAAGGAGCCTCTAGATGCTAGAGGAAAAAAGTGCTGGAAGGACAAATCTAGCCTAAAGTGTAGAATGGCGCTGTCTGACTTCATCTTGCGACGAGTTAACTCGTCACATTTCTGTTAACGCAGACTGTATGAAGGCATGACAAGCCCCAAGGCTGTGCCTATAAATGCACTACCAGAGCAGGTTCTGTTCCTAACAGGAAAGGCCCTAAGCTCCATCTCAGCCTCCTAAAACTTAGCTTACTTCTGGAAAACAGGCACTCCTACGTACAAGCAGCATGAGCATTTACACATCCCAACCTCACCGCCAAATTCACGCAGCTTTTCAGAGAAGACCTGGATCCCAGACAAGCCTTTTCTCTGAAGAGTCCCTGGTGCTAATGACAATTCTGATTGGGACCTCTGCAAATAAAGCCCAAGTAGCAATTTGTGCTACCCAGAACAGCAAGGACATCACACCTTATATCGGGAACAGATACACAGAACGGTAACCAATACTCAGCATCCAAAAAATACATTTTGTACCAGAACTGCCAGATCTCTAAACTGCTTCTGCAATTACCCAGATTGAAAAAAAAAAAAAAATTCACAAGCACCACACCAAGGGATACAACTTCGACCCAGAATCCACGGATTCCCTCGATGATGGCACTTCTGTGTTCTAGACGCAGCTTCCGCCTCTGGCAGTTCTTGTGTTTCAGGCGAGCGCGGGCCCTTTGGGCTTTCTTATTCACGAAATCCAGCTCCAGCTGCAGGGCCGGCAGGGCCTCCAGTGCGGGCTGATCCCTGGGGGCTCTGGGGCTTGGATGTTCCTGGCCCTGCTCCTTCGAGGACACCTGCTCCTGCTCCTCGTAGGCCACCACCTCCACCTCCTCCATGATGTCTAACACCAGCAGCTGGAACTCCTGCCCGAATCCCGCCAACTCTCCCTCCTCCAGGGCTGCACCTTTCTCTACCGCCTCCACCCAGAAGAGGGCGGCCTCTTCGCCTGGTGCACTACCTGCGGCCTGCATTGCCTCTGCCGCCCCCACCGCGCTGGTAGGCCCCAGGGTCCCTCCCTCGAGAAGACCCGGGCTCACAACTAAGACCCAGGATCCCGGGGTGCTGCCGCCTTCCTCTGGCCCCGTCTCAGTCTCCATGGTGTTCTGGCCGTAGCCCAGAGCCACAAAGAAGCTGGACGTGAGAGCACAGCTGGCGGCCGGCAAAGCCCGCCAACCAGCCGCAGTCTACGTGGCACAACCAACTGGTTACTTGCCCACAGCCAATGAGCAGGGAAAGGGAGACAGGCATGCGCAGAACCGTGTGCCACCACGCACGGGTAATATGGTGGCGGGAAGGAGCTGAACTCTATACCCTGACCTCCAGACCTCATCACAGAACCAATCAAATGGAGTCAAAAGGCGTTCATTCACGGGACAGACACACCCCTTGGAATTCTGGGCACGCAGGGGCCCAACTTGGCTCAGTGCACAGTGCGCCGGTCCACACAAGCCGTTTGCCTGACCAACAGTATAGATGTGCCAGACCAGCGACTGGGCAAGCCAGGCCAGCTGGAGTCGAAGGCAAGGAATCTGAAGGTGACACTGCAGCCACCGTCAAGCTTGAAATTGCCACTGGGGAAGCGGGCGACTCTGTGTGCTCAGGGGTTCACACAGTTGACACAAGGTTCGTGGGTACGTCAGGGACACAGGTGCTCACCTTGGATCTAAACGGCAAGCCACGGGCAGAGCGTGGGTGTGTTTGGTGGGGGGTGCGGATCGGCGGGGGAGGCGCTGTTACCGCTGACCTCACCAAAGTTCACCGCCTGCAGTGAGTCCGTCCCTAACCGTGTGCCTTAGGCTTGAGCAGTGTCAGGAATGCAGCCATACTCTGAGGATGAAGCAGCACACTTTCCTTGGCTCGCTCTTTGGGCCCCACAATGCAGCCCCAAGCCAAACCACCCTGGAGCCCCTGGCCTGCTGTCTGTCAGCTCTTGGCCTTTCCCCTGGCCCACGGCTTAAAGCAGGCACCCCAGCGGCTAAGGATGTGCTCCTGCGGATGCAATTCCCAGAGAAGCAGAGCTCCTCCTGCAAGTGTTTCAAGTGGAGTAAAGTGCTCCTCCTGACCATTGCTTACTCTCTTCCTCTCGGCCACATAGCTAACGTGGGCACACTCACGTTAAGTGCCTGGATAGATGCAATGCTCACACTCTGCCTCCTAGGATGTCTGGTGTTTCACACTGAGCACCTACATTAGGCCACACACACACACACACACACACACAGGAACAGGTGACACAAGCACATATGTTACACACACATGTAACACACAGGGACACAAATGCAAACAGGTGTTTCAGAGACTGAAGAACCAATGGTTTACATGAAATGCAGAGATTTCCTTATTTCTCATAGGGAAATGTTCATTCTGATTATCAGATGTGAAATATAGAGAAGTTCAAGTTTCATGAAGGAAAATTAGTGCCTAGATTTTGATGCAGTTAATACAGAGATCTCCCTATTTCATGGTGGACAGTCATTGTTTTCTATGTAAGAAATACAAAGAATTAAGTATTTCATGAAGAAACAGTGGTGCCCAGAATTTCTTTTGTGAAATAGAATTCCAATTTCCTGTTGGTTCCCATATCTTAATTGCATACTTCATGTCAGTAAAATTTCATTGAGATTTTTACATAGGAAATGGATACAACTTCAGAGGTCAGACAGGAAAGCATATGCTCAACTTTTCATATCTGAACTATCTGGAATTCCCCATTCATGTAGGAAAAAGTGTGCACAGATATCCACATGTGAAACAGACAAGATTCCATATATGATGAAAAAATTATACAAGTAGATTTTCAAACATGAAGTACATATTTCCTATTTCACATAGAAAAATCTGCACCCATGTTCTCACATGTGAGATAAAGAAAATTACATGTTTCATACAGAAAAATCATCTTTCAGATTTTCCTTGGCACGAAGCAGGGAATGCAAAGCAGTGCTCTGGAACAACCCAGAAAAATAGCATAGGAGGGGATGTGGGAGAGGCTCCAGGATGGGTGGGACCCCGATATACTTACGGCTTCTTAATGTCGATGCATGGCAGAAACCATCACGATATTGTATAGTAATTAACCTCCAGTTAACATTTACGAAAATGTTACAGTATGAGAAAAGTGAAAGAACAAGGGGACTCGACTCTGCTCTCTGGTGACCTAAATGGGAAGGAAATCCAAAAACGAGGGGATATGTGTACACCTAAAATGGATTCACTTGGACATACGTACTCAGAAACTAAAGCATCATTGTAATGCAACTATACCCCAATGATAATTGTTTCAATCACCTTACACATCAAGTATAATTCCAGCAGTGAATAAATAAATGGTAGCCTCGTTTGCAATATATATCCATTGAGACATTATTCTAAGTTAAATATTTCAGTTAGAGGAAGAAGAAATCTTTTACATCACATGACATTGTGAAGTTGAAATCCCTTCATTATAGAAACAGAGTAGAATGTGGTCCTTGGGCTACTGGAAATGGTCCGTGATGGTCCAAGTTACCAACTTTTAGTCCCAGGTTGAATAAGCTCATCAAGGAAGATACTGTAATAGAGGCAGGGTGGAAAACGGTGCTGCAGACCTCAGCCCAAGACCTTTAGTGGCGTTAGAAACCCCAATACCACCAACAGAAAGCCTCTGAGCAGAGTGTAGTGAGATATATTACAGCCTTCCCATAGAGCCCTCTAGGCCCTTGGGCCTTGGGATGGGGAATGAACTGTGGAGCTTGGGAACAGGCTGTGTCTTGCAGAGTCCCAGAGCCCTTGCTGAAGCCACTGACTGGTCTGGACCAGGTTTGAAAGCAATGGCCAACGTGTTCCATCCCCACCTCCATGACCGAATGGTTGTGGCAATCTGCATGGGTCACAGTCTACAGGACCCAGCTCTCCAACTGGGTAGACTGAGGAGGCTGAGGGTCAGCTACATGCTGGGTACCTGGCTCCCTCATTGAAGGTGGCTGGGCAGTGTATGGGGGCCTTGGTAAGAGGAGGGCACAGAGAACTGAGAATTACCTCTTCCACCTAGGACCGAGCACTGCTGGAAGTAACAAGAGTGGGTGCTAGATGAATGCTCCATGACTAGAAAAACCAGCCTGCACAGGGACCCCTCCCCCCCAACTAGGACCATGGAGGGCGAACGTCAAGCTTGGGACCTATCTTTTCAGGAAATAGGGAATAGGGAATAATATTTGCTTCCCTCAAGGATTACAGGAACACAGTTAGCTGACCACCACCTTACTTCAAGAACATAAGATCTGACAGCAAGAAATTTGCAAGAGCTAATCACACCTATCCCTCACCTTTCCTATACATAGCCTTTGCTGAACGCTTTGAGGGAGGTTTTTGTTTTTGTTTTTTCTTTTTTCCATTGCCTTAGGCTTTTATTCATTTTTAATAGAAGCATTTAAAATTGTGAACACTTCTAGACATGCATCTCATGAATTCTGATACGCTGTGTTTTTATTATCACTTAGTTAAAATATTTTCTAATCTTTCTTTTTATTTTTTACCTCTTTTTTAAAATTTATAGCAATTGGAGGCTAATTACTTTACAATAGTGTAGTGGCTTTTGCCATACATTCACATGATGCAGCCCTGGGTGTACATGCGTTCCCCATCCCGACCCTCCCATCTCCCTCCCCATCCCATCCCTCAGAGTCATTCATCCCAGTGCACCAGCCCTGAGCGCCTTGTCTCACGCATCAAACCTGGACTGGTGATCTATTTCACACACTATACATGTTTCAATGCTATTCTCTCAAATCATCCCACCCTCGCCTTTTCCGGCCGAGTCCAGCAGTCTCTTCTTTACATCTGTGTCTCTTTTGCTGTCTCACATATAGGGTCATCATTACCATCTTTCTAAGATCCATATATATATATGCGTTAATTTACTGTATTGGTGTTTTATCTTTCTGGCTTACTTTGCTCTGTATAATAGGCTCCAGTTTCATCCACCTCATTAGAACTGATTCCAATGCATTCTTTTTAATGGCTGAGTAAAATTCCATTGTGCGTATGGGTCAGAGCCTTCGTCTCCATTCATCTGCCGATGGACATCTAGGTTGCTTCCATGTGCTAGTTATTGTAAACACGGCTGCGATGAACATTGGGGTACACGAGTCGCTTTCGGTTCTGGTTTCCTCGGTGTGTAAGTCCAGCAATGGGATTGCTGGGTCGTGTGGCCATTCTATTTACAGTTTTTAAAGGAATCTTCAGATTTCTTTGTCACTGGGTGCTCTGGACCTTTGGGTGAGAAAGGAGCTGTCGTTGGATGTCACCTAGGCTGTCTAACCAAAGCACTCCTTGCTGGATTGCCCATTTGGTTAGGACATTGAGTGACGTGGAGGAACTATGCAGTCCATATCTTTCTTGGGTTCTTCCAGGCAGCTAGTCTAGCTCCTCGATTTGTTATTGTCAATAAGGAGTTACGGAGGACTTCCTATCCCCCCGGCACTGTGCAAAGATTGTCCTGGAAGGTTGATAATGTTATCAAACCCATTGTCCAGGGGAAGAAACTGAGGCTCAGAGAGGTAGTTCACCCGTTCAGGCTCACACAACTAATAGAAGCAGAGGAGCAGGATCTGAATTCACCTCCTTTGGGCTCCAGTATCCAAGCAAATGTGGTCATGCTTGTCATTCTTGGGTCCGAACATTAGTTACCAACTGCACCAGCCCTGAGATCCAGAAATCAAACCAGATTGGATTTTTTGATTCTTTCCCTTTGAGCCCTGGAGGAGGTGGATATAGTTCACTCCTGATCCTGCTGGGCTGTTTGTGGCTCTTGCCCTTTTACGATTTTCTCTTCCATGATCCCACTCATGGTAACCATTGCTCTAGAATGAAGACAATACAGAGTTGATGGGGATTTCCTCTTTTCAAGCTTGTAGGGTAACGGATTATTTACCTACAGATGGATGACGCTCACTATTGGGAGTAGGAAATACAAAGAGGTTAAATGAAATTATTGTTAGAAATAGACTTTTGCCAATTTTTGCTTGTATATGTAGGAAACGCCTGTTGTTTTATCGTTTTTCCTTTTGCTTGAGACACGGAAATGGGTGCCTTTCCTCTGGACTCAGTTACCAGTAGAAAAACAGTAGAAGCACAATGATGGTTGACTCTGCTTCAGGGCAGGGAGCAAGATGGGGGCTGGGCAGCTGGGTGACCTGGAGACAGTGCTCCCCCAACCGAAATGGGACAGTACTTCTCAGCCCCAGCCAGGCTTGAAGCCCTGTGACCGAGAATGGCCAGGTCTTCTGCTCTTTCAGGCAAGCCTAAAATCTTAATTTCTGTGTGAAACTTCCGGGTTTCTGAATTGGCCAGCACATTCTAAGTTAAAAGCGACAAATAACGAAAGATTGGAAAGCATTGGGTCAAATCATTGCTTCCTAGATAACACGTCTGCTTGCCCCACGTGGCTCTTGCGCTGTGAGTTTGCGATCCCTGCTTTAAGGCTTGGCTTATTTCTTTGAGTCATGGACAGAAAGAGTAAAAGACTTAACGCTTTGGGAATATGTGGGAAGAGCCCAAGTGGTGACTCAAGAATCCATGTCTCTAGCCTCGCCTCTCTGTCTTGGTTTTCTTTGTGTCCCAGGACAAGGGATTTCTCAGGCCCTCTTTTATTTCTAATCTGTAAAATAGAAGCACAAGCTGGAATCAAGGTGGCTGGGAGAAATATCAATAACCTCAGACAGGCAGATGACCCCACCCTTATGCCAGAAAGTGAAGAAGAACTAAAAAGCCTCTTGATGAAAGTGAAAGAGCAGAGTGAAAATGTTGGCTTAAAGTTCAACATTCAGAAAACTAAGATCATGACATCCGGTCACGTCACTTCATGGCAAATAAATGAGGAAACAGTGGCTGACTTTATATTTCTGGGCTCCAAAATCACTGCAGATGCTGATTGCAGCCATGTCATTAAAAGACACTTACTCCTTGGAAGGAAAGTTATGATGAAGCTAGACAGCATATTAAAAACAGAGACATTACTTTGTCAACAAGGGTCTGTCTAGTCAAGGTTATGGCTTTTGCAGTTGTCATGTGTGAATGCTAGAGTTGAACTATAAAGAAAGCTGAGAGCTGCAGAATTGATGCTTTTGAACTGTGGTGTTGGAGAAGACTCTTGAGAGTCCCTTGGGCTGCAAGGAGATCCAAACAGTCCATGCTAAAGGAGATCAGTCCTGAGTGTTCGTTGGAAGGACTGATGTTGTAGCTGAAACTCCAATATTTTGGCCACCTGATGCGAAGAGCTGACTCATTAGAAAAGACCCTGATGCTGGGAAAGATTGGGGGCAAGAGGAGAAGGGGACAACAGAGAATGAGATGGTTTGATGGCATCACCGACTCAATGGACATGAGTTTAGGTGCACTCCGGGAGATGGTGGTGGACAGGGAGGCCTTGAGTGCTGCTGTTAATGTGGTCGCAAAGAGTCAGACGAGACTGAGCGACTGAACTCAACTGAACTGAAAATTGATCAGTTTTAACAAATCCTGTGTAGTGTTCCCTTCCATCCCTCCCATTCTATGTTTCCCAGTACTTACCTATGCTGCCAAGATTGAGCTCTGTATAAATTAGAAATGCACGTGGTTTGGTCCGATGTCATTTTTGAATGTCAGTAACTGAAACACTCTCCAGGCAAGTTCCATTTGTCACTTGTATTCACCTGCAACTTAAGTCTACTGCTAACGCCACCAGGACAGTGTGAGGCAATGTGATTTTTTTTTTTTTTAATTTCAGCATTGAGCATGTTAAATATTTGTGGTTTTCTGGTCCTGCTCCTTTTTCTGTGAGCATGCTACATCCTGTTTTCTTTCTTTCTTTTTTTTTAATGTAGGCATAAATGAAATCTCAGAAGATGTTTATATGACTGTCAAGCCCAGCGATTCCAGGAATACAGAGAAGTCAGATAGTAGCGAAAGTGACCCTATCAGTGATGAGGAGCAGAGGTCCAAGAATGAGCCAGAAGTTGCTGAAGACACAGAGTTGTCTCAGATGGGAAAAGAGCCATCTGCTTTCAAAAAAAAAAAAAAAGAAAAGAAGAAAGTCCAAAGTGGCAAACCCAGTAGAGATAGAAGAGGAGCTGAAAGCATGACACCAGCCAGTGAGAAAGCCAAGATCAGTCAAGGAGAAGATGAGCCCCCAGCTTGAGAAGGACTTTTCAGACAAAGCAAAATTCTTTCCTCATCCCACAAAGGATAAGCTGAAGGGAAAAGGTGAGACTGACTCCCCAAGAGTGCATTTGGGCCTGGATTCTGATTCAGAGAGTGAATTTGTCACAGATTTAAGAGAAGACCTTTCTGCACTGGAGAGTCGAAAACCTAGGAAGGAACCCAAAGAAACATCTCCCAAGCAGGAGGGTAAGTGACTGTATCAGTTTCTGCTTTCTTGATTTGGTTTTAGAATGCCACATTGCCATTTATACTATCACATGTCATGTCACCCTCAGACATCATGAAGTGTGCACAACAAAGCTTGGGGTATCTCCAAGTCACCTAGCTAGTTACTGAGCAGGACAAGGACTTGAGCTGGGCCTGCCTACCTTTAACCTTCTTGATACCCAATGTGGTTGATTTTGAGCACAGGAGAAGAAGTCTCTTAGAAAGTAATAGGTGCTTCCAGCAGTCAGGTCATTTTGAACCTAAGCAGTTTCCTTTCCAATATGTTCACTTACATGCCTCAAGTGGTTATCAATGCTAAGACGTTGGACAGGGCTGAAATTGAGAAAAGCGTTCAGTTCAAAGACCTTGATGAGTTTATTCTCCCTTACCTCCCCTCACACTGCCCAGGCATCTCAAAATACATTTTCTTACTAGAGTGTAAGGTTTTCCGGGTGAGCGGCACCAGACTGCTGAGTTCTTCTTCAGGTCTGTAGAAATCCAAGGGGCATTGTATGATGCGCACCAGAGCCTGTTTTCTGCCATATTTGCATTTAGCTGACATGGGCCCAAGGCCTCTCAACCTTGGCGCTATTGACATTTTATGCTGGACAGTTCTTTGTCCTGTTTATTGAAGGATGTTTAGCAGTATCCCTGGTCTTTACCAACTGGATGTCAGTAGCATCTACCCAGTGGAGGACTTCAAAAGTGTCTTGACAAAGCTAAATCTCACCTAGTTGTGAACTGCTGCCTGAGTCTTAGCAGTTCTCCCTTTACTGCTGTTAGGGACTGAACCAGCAGTGGCTTCATTCAAACTTGAGACTCCCCAGGCATGTTGGTAGACCCTACAGTGGAACATCAGTCCAGTTCAGTTCAGTTGCTCATTCGTGTCTGACTCTTTGTGACCCCATGAATTGCAGCACGCCAGGCCTCTCTGTCCATCACTAACTCCCGGAGTCTACCCAAACCCATGTCCATCGAATCGGTTATGCCATCCATCCATCTCACCCTCTGTCGTCCCCTTCTCCTCCCGCCCCCAATCCTACCCAGCATTAGGGTCTTTTCCAATGAGTCAACACTTCGCATGAGGTGGCCAAAGTATTGGAGTTTCAGCTACAACATCAGACCTTCCAATGAACACCCAGGATTCATCTGTTTTAGGATGGATTGATTGGATCTCCTGTAGTCCAAGGGACTCTCAAGAGTCTTTTCCAACACCATAGTTCAAAAGCATCAATTCTTCGGTGCTCAGCTTTCTTCACCGTCCAACACTCACATCCATACATGACCACTGGAAAAACCATAGCCTTGACTAGACGGACTTTTGTTGGCAAAGTAATGTCTCTGCTTTAAAATATGCTATCTAGGTTGGCCATAACCTTCCTTCCAAGGAGTAAGCGTCTTTTAATTTCATGCCCGCAATCACCAGCAGCAGTGATTTTGGAGCCCAAAAAATAAAGTCTGACACTCTTTCCACTGTTTCCCCATTAATTTCCCATGAAGTGATGGGACCAGATGCCATGATCTTAGTTTTCTGAACGTTGAGCCTTAAGCAAACTTTTTCAGTGTCCTCTTTCAAATTCATCAAGAGGCTCTTTAGTTCTTCTTTACTTTCTGCCATAAGGGTGGTGTCATCCACATATCTGAGTTTACTGATATTTCTCCCAGCAATCTTGATTCCAGCTTGTGTTTCTTCCAGCCCAGCGTTTCTCATGATGTACTCTGCAGAGAAGTTAAATAAGCAGGGGGACAATATACAGCCTTGACGTACTCCTTTTCCTATTTGGAACCAGTCTGTTGTTCCATGTCCAGTTCTAACTGTTGCTTCCTGACCTGCATACAGGTTTCTCAAGAGACAGGTCAGATGGTCTGGTATTCCCATCTCTTGAAGAATTTTCCACAGTTTATTGTGATCCACACAGTCAGAGGCTTTGGCATAGTCAATAAAGCAGAAATAGATGTTTTTCTGGAACCCTCTTGCTTTTTCGATGATCCAGCGGATATTGGCAATTTGATCTCTGGTTCCTCTGCCTTTTCTAAAACCAGCTTGAACATCTGGAAGTTCACAGTTCACGTATTGCTGAAGCCTGGCTTGGGAATTTTGAGCATTATATTACTAGCCTGTGAGATGAGTGCAATTGTGCGGTAGTTTGAGCATTTTTTGCCATTGCCTTTCTTTGGGATTGAAACGAAAACTGACCTCCTCCAGTCCTGTGGCCACTGCTGAGTTTTCCAAATTTTCTGGCATATCGAGTGCAGCGCTTTCACAGCATCACCTTTGAGGATTTGAAATAGCTCAACTGAAATTCCATCACCTCCAATAGCTTTGTTCATAGTGATGCTTTCTAAGGCCCACTTGATTTCACATTCCAGGATGTCTGGCTCTAGGTGAGTGATCACACCATCATGATTATCTGGGTCGTGAAGATCTTTTTTGTACAGTTCTTCTGTGTATTCTTGCCACCTCTTCTTAATATCTTCTGCTTCTGTTAGATCCATACCAGTGGAACATAGGAATGATTTAAAAGATATTTGGCCCGTTGGTGAAGCAGTCAGTGAATTTCTCCGCTGGCTTGGCAAGTGGCTGTTGATATGCCCAAGAAAGATAAGAATTAATTAAGAGCCCAGGAGAAACATGGCCTAAGAACAAGTTGGAGATTGTAGCCATAAAACCTCTTGTACTTTGTGAGTTACATACACGGATAGCCAGTTTTAATTATGTAGCTCAGTGGTAAAGAATCTGCTTGCCAATGCAGGAGACGCAAATTTGATCCTTGGATTGGGAAGATCCCCAGAAGGCAGTGACAACCTACTCCAGTAGTCTTCCCTGGAGAATTACATGGACAGAGGAGTCTGGTGGTCTATATAGTCCATGGGATCACAAAAGAGCTGGACACGACTTAGTGACAAAACAGACAACGGGCAGCTTCTGATAGGACCCATCTTCTCAGTTGTGTGTGCCCTGGGGTTTTCTTAGTCTCACTGCTTAAAGCAGGAGGGGGGATGGGTTTTGAGCTTTTATCCTCTGTGTTTGTATCATTGTGAACTGTTGCTGAACCTCAGTTCCTGGAATTCATTGAAAGAGGATGGAATATCTCTCAGTGATGCAGGGTAGGATGATAGAGAGCAGTTGAGTCGGTCAGGAAGGATGGATCACCACCTCATCCCTTAAAATTATGAGTGGCATCTGAAACATCCAATTCTGTGTGGACTGCGGTTTGGGGGACCACTTCTGATGCTGCAGAAAGCAACAGGAGTAGCATTTTTTCCATGAAGTTTGTGGAATTGTTGGGTCCCAGATGGCAGTGTTCCTATGAGTGATAGATTTAAACTATTCCTTTCTTTCTGAAGTCGACTGTTTGTTTAGTTGTGGATTTTTTCACTGCTTCCAGAAAGGATTTCAGATATACTGATAAAATGGAAATCAAGACACCGAGAAAAATGAACATGAAATAGTGAGAGATGTAGGGAAATTTTACATACAGAAATAACTATGTCAGCCTTCAGAATTAGCAAAGTCACTCTTCCCTTTTGGCCCTGAGCTTCCTGCAGTTGAAATGAAAAGGGAAAAAACATATGAGTGCTTTAAAAGAGCTCATGCCCCCCCCCCAAATACAAGGCACTCCAGGTGATAAAATGAAGCTGAGCTGTTCCTCTCACTGGTGTCAGAAGGAAGTTTCTCTAGGATCCTCTGAACGTGGTGGGAATTTTATGTAGAGGATGATTCTGAAACAATAGTTCAGTTAGAGGAACTTCACAGAAGTTGAAATCCAGAGCCACCTGAGGATGATTTCGGTCTTGAAGAATTGGCTTCATGTCAGACTCTGCAGTTGAGCATCTTTTCAAAGGTGTGATTTCACTTATGTGTTTATTAAGTGACTGGTGCTTTGAAGAGTGCTTGGTGACCTCCAAGTGATCTTCAGTTAGAAGTGCAGCTTATACAGAGAAACTGAATCCTCAGATCGAAAGATGGCTTTTCTAGCTAGAGATGCCAGAGCAGAGGCTAATGGAGCTCGCTTCAGGACCTTGACTCCACTTACATGTGTCATATCAGTCGTTTCCAGCCTTCTCTGAAAAAGTCCTTTTTTAATGTACAAGACAGTAAGCTAAGTCTGATATAAGTAGGCTAGTTGGGTGGGGTCGCCTTTGGAGTGCTGACTTTTAAGAAAGTCACTTCTTTTTGAGAGTGCAGGTGAGTATATACTCCAAAATTTTTAGGACAAATGGAATTTTCCATGACCTTTCCTCTTCCTCCCCACCGTCCCAGTAAACCTTCCATATCCTTTAGAAATTAAAGCGTTTTAGTGACTAAATGAAAACTCCCCCAAAGTGTGTCAAGCCTGGAAAGTTTTCAGATTGCATACTCCTGCTTTGTTGTTGTTGTTTGTTTGTTTGTTATTTTAATTTGAAAAAGAGCCCGAATGGGACTCTTCCAGAGAAGTTACCACTCTACAAAGCCAGTTGTTTGCTTTTGCAAGATGAGAGAGAGAAAGGGCCTTTTTGTGGTTGCCCTTTGCCCAAGAAGGTATCAGACTAGCTTATCCACAAGGACAGTATATTTCTTAACCACATGGCAGAAAAGAGAGGCACTAACGTTGCTTTTGCAAGTTAGAAGCCTTGCCTGTGGGATCTCTGCCTTTTAAAAGGGGGAAGCTCAAAGCCACTTCTGCCCCTGCAAGGGGAAGGGGCAGAGGCTGTGACCGATATCTGAAAGGTTGTCCTGGGAACGGGTGGGGGCAACCTCACTCTAGGTAGAGATCTTCTCTCAGTCCCACCCTGTGTTCTGGCCCAGGACTTGGGCTGAATTCTTCCCCGGAGGAGCAAGAGGGCCAGTCAGTTGTGTAACCACCAAGACCCCCTCCCCCCTCGGGTGGAAAAGTCAGCCTGTCAGCACTCTTCTCCTTTCACACTCCTTGGTTTTCCCAGAACAACAGTTAACTGAAAATTTCCCCTAGAATAATCAAGAACTCACGTCTTTTCTGGGTGACAGAAATCTAAAAATGACAGGCATGGAGTCATGCAGTGGAAGCATGCTGAGCCCCCCAAAAAAGGTGTTGTCATTAAGGGCTTGCTTGGTGACTCAGATAATAAAGAATCTGCATGCAATCCTGGAGGCCCAGGTTTCTTTCCCTGGGTTGGTTAGATACCCTGAGGAAAGAAATAACAACCCACTCCAGTATTCTTGCCTGGGAAATCCCATGGACAGAGGAGCCTGGAGGGCTACAGTCCATGAGGTTGCAAAAGAGTTGGACACGACAGAGCGAACTCACCTTCAGTCCTTATTAAACCTAGTTTTATGTCCAGGCACATCGTCTGAGACCAAGGATGCTGACTTGCACCCGTGTTTTTTTGTGTGAACCCGAGGGAATCCTCTCTGGGGATGGATGTTCATCTGTCCAGTGCCTGGGGCCCCTGCAGTCGTAACGGACCCCTTCACTTACAGATGAACACTCCTGTGGTCACCCCCGGGCCAGCCCTTCTCACTGCCTGACCTCACCCTCCAAAATTCTGCCTATTCCTGGGCATGTCTTGGCTAAAACTGTTCTCTTCCAAATTTTCCCTGCTGTCTGTTGAAATCCTGCCCTCCACTCTCATAGCTCATTTTCTCCCAGTAGATGCACTCCTAAAGGCAGCATTTTTCAAACTCAGCCACTCGTAGTCATTATTTTTGTCATTCCCAAAACCTGCTTGTTCACTTATTGCCCTAGTATATATTTTTTATCTGAAGCAGCAGCTGTTTAAAAAAAATGAACTCAATTTGGAACTGAAACTTAACTAGCACACAGTAGGGAAAACAGTATTTTGTGCTGTGCATAAAAGATGCAAAATGGAGAACTACAGTCAAAACGAAAGCAAGGCTTCTAAAGTCTCCATAAATACCATTGTGCTGGGGATGGTTCTGTCCTTGGTGTGGAGTTCCCTTGAGTGGTAGGTGTCAAGACTGCCAGGACCACACTGAGACTCTTCGGGAAGGAATTAGAAGAGATGAAAGGGAACACTCTTCATTCTGGGTGGTTCATTGGTATTCAGTGCTTTGGCCACTGGGAGGCTGTCTGGTTCCTTGGGGTACATGCTCTGTAGGTTTCCTGTCCAAGCAAAGGATTCCTGTTAATGACCAGAGGGACTTTGGCTAAGTCTTTCTCAAAGTGCTTACTGAACTCTAACTGTAAAACAAGGTACTTGCAGCGATTCTGTTCAGCCAGTGGGTCATCGACTAACAGGTGGGCAACTCCAGGCCAAGGGGTGGGTCATGTTGGCCTCAGTCCCTCAGAGGCCTTGACAAGTTTCTCAAATGTGAGCAAGCCCACATTTGAGTAACCCAAGGAGTCTGATATTTGAGGTTGCACATGCTGAAGAAGTGGCCTAAGCATATAAAGCAAGAATATGCCCATTCATGGGGAGGCCCTTGGCATGACAGCCTGGGATGGTCACCTAGAACTCACTGACCTGGAGACCCTGCAGGTCAGCCTGAGTCCCGTCTACTTTCTGTTTTGTTTTTTCATGTGTTGGCTTCCGTCGTAGGTGAAGCTCCATCATCCACAACAGTGGGCAGCCAGTCTCCCCCCGAAATGCTGGTCCTCACCCACTCATCCTCCCAAACTTCCACGGCTGGGGTCACGCCCACCAACGGCACCGTCTGCACAGTCACGGCCCAGCAACCACCACCACCAGCAGCAGCAGCAGCAGCATGAGAAACCCAGTGAAAAAGCAGAGGCCAGTTTTACCAAAGGAGACTGCCCTGGCCATGCAGCAGGTTGTGTGGAACTCATCAAGTAAGTTTCAAACGTCCTCCCAAAAGAGGCACATGCAGAAGATGCAGCACCAGCAGAAGCAGCAGCAAAGCTAGCAGCAGCAGCCTCAGTCTTCCAAGAGGACGACATATCAGAACAGACAGGCTGTGAAATATACCGAGCCTCCCTACTCTGCACTCCATGGCACCAGCTCTTCTTTTGCCACATGGACAGGAGAAAAATAGTCCTTGTTTTATTTGTTTACTTCCCCTTGGTTGCCTGGCCACTGTATCCTAGAGGTCTGACACGTTCCATTTGGCATTATTTTAAAAAATTAATTTGCAGCTTGCTGTTTTACTTTTCTTTTTTCTATTCTCATTTTACAAACAGTGCATACATGTCTTCTTAGAACGAAGTGAAATGGATGCCTAGACACACAAAAATCTACAGTCTTGATTGAATGCATATTTCATTCTCCACCCTTTCTCAGAGGTATTGTTAACCATAAGGTCTTTTTCTAATTCACGTATGCATATGTATTTTTCTGTAAGTTGGCTTAAAGCTCAACATTCAGAAAACTAAGATCATGCCATCTGCTCGCATCACTTCTTGGCAAATGGATGGGGAAAGAGTGGAAACAGTGGCTGACTTACATTTTCTGGGCTCCAAAATCACTGCAGATGCTGTTTGCAGACATGAAATTAAAAGATGCTTACTCCTTTTTGAGTTTATTTTTGTGTATGGTGTTAGGAAGTGTTCTAGTTTCATTCTTTTACAAGTGGTTGACCAGCTTTCCCAGCACCTTGAAAGGAAAGTTATGACCAAGCTTGACAGCATATTAAAAAACAGAGACATCACTTTGTCAACAGAGGTCAGTCTAGTTAAGGCTATGGTTTCTTCAGTGGGCGTGTGTGGATGTGAGAATTGGGATAACAAGAGGGCTGAGAACAGAAGAATTTAAGCTTTTGAGCTGTAGTGTTGGAGAAGACACTTAAGAGGCCCTTGGACTGCAGGAGATCCGACCAGCCCATGCTAAAGAGATCAGTCCTGGGCGTACATTGGAAGGACTGATGCTGAAGCTGAAAGTCCAATACTTTGGCCACTGGATGCAAAGAGCTGACTCATTTGCAAAGACCCTGGTGCTGGGAAGGATTGAAGGCAGGAGAAGAAGGGGACGGCAGAGGATGAGATGGTTGGATGGCATCACCGACTCAAAGAACATGGGTTTGGGTGGACTTCGGGAGTTGGTGATGGACAGGGAGGACTGGCGTGCTGCAGTTCACGGAGTCGCAGAGCGCTGGACATGACTGAGGGGCTGAATGGAACTGAAGTGTCTTATGTGTGAACCTTCAAGTTGGAAATTTTGAAAGACGTGAATGTTTGCATGTTTAATCCTGTAAGTTAGTTCACCTCCCTGGCGTACATTGTCACCCGCACACATCCTCTACAAGTCGTTGTGCTTTGTGTGCTTTACTGTACAGAGTGCAGTATTACAGTATCTTTATTTCAAGCCCAGGATGTCCATAAGAAAGCATAAAAGCAGCAGTGATGTACCTGGTATTGTACTATCTAGCTGATTGTGTTAGTTGGTTGCTTAGGCTAACTTTGTTGGACTTCTACAAAGAAATTGGACTTAGGAACATGCTCTAGGAATGGAACTTGTTCATAAGTAGGTCACTCACTGTACTATTTATTTTGAAAATCTGGTCTTTTTGACTTTAAATGGCTTTTACTGGAGCATCTCTTAGAAAAGATGGACCACTGGTATTTGTTTTTTATTTGTTTGTTTGTTTGTTTAAGCAGAATTTCTCATGAATTTGAATTAACCAACTGACAACCATCTGGGGGAGGCGAGCAGAGACCAGGCTTCCCGCTCTTTGACTCAACACATGACATTAACCCTATCATGATAGCTGGAGCTTCCAAGCCCTATTGACAGCAAACGCCCAGATGCACTTTATAAGTCTTTCTGTCTCCATACAGATCCACAGGCTGAGGATTGAGATACAAAGGGGAAACCAGAATTGAAAGACACACGTATACCCCAGTGTTCGTTGCAGCCCTGTTCATAATAGCCAGGATATGGAAGCAATCTAGATGTCAATGAGTAGACAAATGGATAGGCAAGCTGTGGTACAGATACACAATGGAATATTACTCAGCCATTAAAAAGAATACATTTACCTCAAGATTGCTTTGGCTATTTGAGGTTTCTTATATTTCCATACAAATTGTGAGATGATTTGTTCTAGTTCTGTGAACAATACCATTGGTAGCTTGATAGGGATTGCATTGAATCTATAGATTGCTTTGGGTAGTATACTCATTTTCACTATATTAATTCTTCCAATCCATGACCACGGTATATTTCTCCATCTGTTTGTGTCCTCTTTGATTTCTTTCATCAGTGTTTTATAGTTTTCTATATATATAAGTCTTTCGTTTCTTTAGGTAGATATATTCCTAAGTATTTTATTCTTTTTGTTGCAATGGTGAATGGTATTGTTTCCTTAATTTCTCTTTCTGTTTTCTCATTATTGGAGTATAGGAATGCAAAGGATTTCTGTGTGTTAATTTTATATCCTGCAACTTTACTGTATTTATTGATTAACTCTAGTAATTTTCTAGTAGAGTCTTTAGGGTTTTCTATGTAGAGGATCATGTCATCTGCAAACAGTGAGAGTTTTACTTCTTCTTTTCCTATCTGTATTCCTTTTATTTCTTTTCCTGCTCTGATTGCTGTGGCCAAAACTTCCAAAACTATGTTGAATAGTAGTGGTGAAAGTGGGCATCCTTGCCTTGTTCCTGACTTTAGGGGAAATGCTTTCACTTTTTCACCATTGAGGATAATGTTTGCTTAATGGAACTGGAGGAATCAACCTGCCTGACTTCAGGCTGTGCTACAAAGCCACAGTCCTCACGACAGTATGGTACTGGCACAAAGATAGAAATATAGATCAATGGAAGAAAATAGAAAGCCCAGAGATAAACCCACGCACATATGGACACCTTATCTTCGACAAAGGAGGCAAGAATATACAATGGAGAAAAGACAATCTCTTTAACAAGTGGTGCTGGGAAAACTGGTCAACCACTTGTAAAAGAATGAAACTAGAACACTTCCTAACACCGTACACAAAAATAAACTCAAAATGGATTAAAGATCTAAACGTAAGACCAGAAACTATAAAACTCCTAGAGGAAAACATAGGCAAAACACTCTCCGACATAAATCACAGCAGGATCCTCCATGACCCACCTCCCAGAATATTGGAAATAAAAGCAAAAATAAACAAATGGGACCTAATTAAAATGAAAAGCTTTTGCACAACAAAGGAAACTATAAGCAAGGTGAAAAGACAGCCTTCAGAATGGAGAAAATAATAGCAAATGAAGCAACAGACAAACAATTAATCTCAAAAATATACAAGCAACTTCTGCAGCTGAATTCCAGAAAAATAAACGACCCAATCAAAAAATGGGCCAAAGAACTAAACAGACATTTCTCCAAAGAAGACATACAGATGGCTAACAAACACATGAAAAGATGCTCAACATTACTCACTATTAGAGAAATGCAAATCAAGACCACAATGAGGTATCATTTCACACCAGTCAGAATGGCTGCTATCCAAAAGTCTACAAGCAATAAATGCTGGGGAGGGTGTGGAGAAAAGGGAACCCTCTTGCACTGTTGGTGGGAATGCAAACTAGTACAGCCACTATGGAGAAGAGTGTGGAGATTCCTTAAAAAACTGGGAATAGAACTGCCATATGACCCAGCAATCCCACTGCTGGGCATATACACCGAGGAAACCAGAATTGAAAGAGACGCGTGTACCCCAATGGTCATCGCAGCACTGTTTACAATAGCCAGGACATGGAAGCAACCTCGATGTCCATCAGCAGACGAATGGATAAGGAAGCTGTGGTACATATACACAATGGAATATTGCTCGGCCATTAAAAAAAATACATTTGAATCGGTTCTACTGAGATGGATGAAACTGGAGCCCATTATACAGAGTGAAGTAAGCCAGAAAGAAAAACAACAATACAGTATACTAATGCATATATATGGAATTTGAAAGACGGTAACGATAATCCTATATGCGAGACAGAATAAGAGACACAGATGCATAGAACAATTTTATGGACTCTGAGGGAGAAGGTGAGGGTGGGACGTTCTGGGAGAATAGCATTGAAACATGTATATTATCATATGTGAAACAGAACATCATTCCATGTTCGATGCATGAGACAAGGGCTCAGGGCCGGGGCAATGGGATGACCCAGAGGGATGGGATGGGGAGGGAGGTGGGTGGGGGGTCCAGGAAGGGGAACACATGTAAACCCATGGCTGATTCATGTCAATGTATGGCAAAAACTATTACAATATTGTAAAGTAATTAGCCCCCAACTAAAATAAATAAATTTATAAAAAAACAACAACAACAAAAAAAACGTTTAAATCAGGTCTAATGAGGTGGATGAAACTGGAGCCTATTATACAGAGTAAAGTAAGCCAGAAATAAAAACAGAAATACAGCATACTAATGCATATATATATATATATATATATATATATATATATGATTCAGAAAGATGGTAATGATAACCCTAAATGCGAGACAGACAGGGAAAGAGACACAAAGGTATAGAACAGTATTTTAGACTCTTTGGGAGAGGGAAAGTGTGGGATGATTTGGGAGAATGGAATTGAAACATGTATATCATCGCATGCAAAATGAATCACCAGTCCATTTTTGATGCATGAGACAGGGTGCTCGGGGCTGGTGCACTGGGATGACCCAGAGGGATGGGATGGGAAGTGAGGTGTGGGGTGGGTTCAGGATGAGGAACACATGTACACCCGTGGCAGATTCATCTCTATGTATGTCAAAACCACTACAATATTGGAAAGTTATTAGCCTCCAAATAAAATAAATAAATTTATATTTAAAAAAATTAAAAAATATAATAATGGAGAATTTGAATGAGGAATAAATATATAACTGCATGGGGGGCGGATATCCAGTGGCTGCACCAAAAGGAGCTCTTGGACATGAAATACAACTTGGGTAAGTGCTGCTGACCTGGCCTCCACTGACAAAGGTTTGGATAGGAACTTCTTGGCATGTCTAGAGTTAGGCCCAAATGTGCACTCAGTCAAAAGTAGTCCAGGCCGCCTTACCAATCTTAGGGAGAACACAGCATCTTAGGGAGTCTAACCTGGAGAAACCAGGTATGAAGCAGGAGCTGGCAGAAACCCGTTTTCCTTTCTTCCAAATATCAACATCAGCAACAAATTCATGACAACAGCTGTGGTGGATTCTCCTGCTTGAGAGCTCTGACCTGTTGTAAAACTGAGAGAAATCTCAGTAGCCTGAGCAGTTTGATCATTGTCCTGTCAGCCCAATGATCAGTCCTGATGCCCTGTCTGGAAGATTAGATCTGCTGCCACTAAACACATCAGAAAAGAAATATATCCAAGTTGTAGCCCCAGCTCTGCTCATCTTAGCTGTGTGCCTCAGTTTCCTCATCTGTGAAATGGGTATTATAGGAGTATACACCTCCTTAAGGTTGGAGTAAGGATTAAAAGAGTTCACATTTATAAAGTGTTTACAACAGTGCCTACAGATCATAGGTACTCTGTATTTGATAGAGAAAAAAGCTTATACAAATGATAAATTTCAAAGTGAATTGAGTGGACATTTTTCAGAGTTTTTATGTGAGTACTTCTTACAGAGTCACCTCAGGGCCCCATTTTCAGTATCCTCAGGACCTGACGTTCATGATCATGCTTACATTCGTGGTCAGCGTGGTGGATGCCCATTTTACAGATGAAGACATTGGAGCTCAGGGAAGCTGGGTGATTCTCTGCACGGGCTCATATGACCAGGGCATCCCCGACCCAAGGTTTCACACCTGTTAGGATTCACCTTCTGACCCGGTGTGAATGAACCCATGGCTTGGGATGGGCGATGAAGTCAGTGTCCTCTCCCCTCCCCTCCTCTGGCAGAGTTGAAAAAGGCAGAGATGCGGCAGAGCCTAGAACAGGAGCAGGGCCAGCTCATTGCTGAGGTGAAGAAGCAACTGGAGCTGGAGAAGCAGCAGGCAGCGGCCGAGACCAAGAGGAAGCTGTGTTGTACCAACTGCAAGAAGGAGGATGTTTTCTACTGCTGTGGAATACCAGCTACTCTGACTACCCCTGCCAGAAGGCCCACTGGCCCGAGCACATGAAGTCTTGCACCCAGTCAGGTGGGACTAAGAGTGTCCCCTGGACCCGACTGTGGTGGACGGGTCCTTGGCTCCTCCTGGATCACTTGGCGCTTGCCACGCTCACTCACCACAGATGACTCCTACATACACGAGAGTAGCAGGCAGACACATAGCCAAGTCTCCAGGCACCATTGTCTCCACCCTCCAGTTTACTTGGATGCATTCACTTGTGTGAATGGAGCTTGTAATGACAGCCCAGATGACTTTAGCTTCATGTGGTTTGCTGTGGTTCCCTGCTTGGGGCAATATTTGTCTCTGCCCCAAGCAATGTGGTCATCCCTGGTAGCTAAGGTGGTAAAGAAACTGCCTGCAATGCAGGAGACCTGGATTTGATCCCTGGGTCGAGAACATCCCTTGAAGAACGAAATGGCAACACACTCCAGTATTCTTGCCTGGAGAAGGCCACAGACAGAGGAGTCTGGCAGGCTACATTTCATGGGGTTGCAAAGCATCAGAAATGTGAGTGACTAAGCAGACACACACACACACACACACACACACACACAAATCAAACACATCTTCTACCCCATTCTGCAATGCACAATGTACAATATACTAGACAGCCCCCACCATGGAGCCCATCTTGGACTCAAGGCTATAACAATCACTAGTGCTTATGTGAAGGACAAAGTGCTGCTTTGGAACTAATCTGCCTTTTAAATCTCTTTCCAAAACACAGCAAGCAGATCCCAGGCCAAGAAACTCTAGCTGGAGACACCACCTAGTAAGACTTGATTAATAATATCTATTAGTAATATTTTATACTTAGTGCTCATTTATGGCCAATACTAGATTTCTGTGTTTAGAAGAAGTCTCCACTTCAAAGAATATATTTAAACACAAATAACATAAAATTTGTGGTCCATGTGGTCTGTGAAAACCTTTCAACTATGCTGTAACAGGGTGATAGCAAGTGCATGGGGGTGCACACTCGTCTAAAATAGGAAATTATGAAATTGGAACAGTCGTACTATTTGCTTCACGAACATGCTTATATCTCCAGAATGATTTAATAAAACTGATGGTGACTGCAGCCATGACATTAAAAGACACTTACTCTTTGGAAGGAAGGTTATGGTCAACCTAGATAGCATATTTAAAAGCA
The DNA here is from genome assembly GCF_054371585.1 of Giraffa tippelskirchi. Classification (NCBI taxonomy): domain Eukaryota; kingdom Metazoa; phylum Chordata; class Mammalia; order Artiodactyla; family Giraffidae; genus Giraffa; species Giraffa tippelskirchi. The sequence goes on from NC_137290.1 coordinate 15,840,080, forward strand.
GAGACATTACTTTGCCAACAAAAGTCCGTCTAATCAAGGCTATGGTTTTTGCAGTGGTCATGTATGGATGTGAGAGTTGGACGGTGAAGAAAGCTGAGTGCCACAGAATTGATGCTTTTGAACTGTGGTGTTGGAGAAGACTCTTGAGAGTCCCTTGGACTGCAAGGAGATCCAATCAATCCATCGTAAAAGAGATCAATCCTGGGTGTTCATTGGAAGGTCTGATGTTGTAGCTGAAACTCCAATACTTTGGCCACCTCATGTGAAGGGTTGACTCATTGGAAAAGACCCTAATGCTGGGTAGGATTGCGGGCGGGAAGAGAAGGGGACGACAGAGGATGAGATGGTTGTATGGCATCACCTACTCGATAAACATGGGTTTGGGTGGACTCCGGGAGTTGGTGATGGACAGGGAGGCCTGGCATGCTGCAATTCATGGGGTCGCAGAGAGTCAGACACGAATGAGCGACTTTCAGTTCAGTCAATCTGTCATGTCCCACTCTTTGCGACCCCTAGAACGGCACCACACCAGGCCTCCCTGTCGTTCAGCAACTCCCAGAGTTTACCCAAACTCTGCTGGATGGCGGTGATGCCATCCTCATCTCCTGTTGTCCCCTTCTCCTCCTACTCCCAGTTATTCCCGCGTTAGGGTCTTTTCTGGTGAGTCAACCGTTAGTATCAGGTGGCCAAAGAATTGGAGTTTCAGCTACAACATCAATAATTTCATTGAACACCCAGGGCTGATTTTTAGGATGGACTGGTTGGATCTCCTTGCAGTCCAAGGGACTCTCAAGAGTCTTCTCCAGCACTACAGTTCTAAAGCATCAATTCTTCGGGGCTCAGGTTTCTTCACAGTCCAACTCTCCCATTCATTCATGACTACTGGAAAAACCATAGCCTTGACTAGATGGACTTTGGTTGGCAAAGTAATGTCTCTGCTTTTTAATATGCTATCTAGGTTGGTCCTAAATTTCCTTCCAAGGAATAAGTGTCTTTTAATTTCATGGCTGCAATCACCATCTTCAGTAATTTTGGAGCTCCACAAAAAAAAAAAAGTCTGACACTGTTTCCCCATCCATTTCCTATGAAGTGATGGGACCAGTTGCCGTGATCTTAATTTTCTGAACGTTGAGCTTTCAGTCAACCATTTCACTCTTCTCTCTCACTCTTAAAAATGAACATATCTTCAAACACAGTCTGGAATTCCTGTGTCTGGGAAGGCTTCGATCCAGCTATTCAGGGACCACACTGTAACCTGGGTGGAGCTGGTTGGCATGTCTTAACACATGGTGGTTTGCACAGAGCAGGGTTCCCCGCAGTCCTGGGAACTACTATGCTCGGCGTATATTTGACTTCTGTCCCCCTCTGCACTCAACTACCACCCCTCAGCAGGAAGTAGACCCCGATGTGAACACGGAAACACTAAATAAGTTATCCCAGGGCACTTCCTCCGAAACTCAGGCAGCCCCCATGTAAACCAGCGCCTTGAAAGCGAAGGGGACGGCAGCTGAGAAATGCAAGGACAGTGGCTCGGTGAGTATTCATCGCACACACCTAGGGCCAAACAGAATCTCAGAGCAGCCCCCTCCCAATACCATGATGATTCCCGTGATGTGGGAAGTTGTCTGTCTTCAGGCTGCATGTAGAGGGCAAGTGTTGTCTAGTAGAACCTTCTGTGATGATGGGAATGTTCTACATCCCCTCTGCCCATTGTGAAAACCTGCGACCAGCCTCATATGGCACTTGAACAATGAACACTTGAACTGGGGCTAGTGTGACCAAAACCTGGATTTCAGGTTAATTTAATGATAATGAATGTAGATACAATAGCCATGGGTGGCTGGTGATTGCCATATTGGACACAGACATCAAATTTCTGATTTTCCCAGGGGGTGCCATATTGATTGCATGCAGATGTTATTTTAGAGGACACGTTGGTCATTTTTTACATTTGTAGTCATTATGATTTTAATTCGTGTGTATCAGGGAAAAACATCAATTCATCCCAGAAGTCAAACCTCTTTGACTTTATTGATATCATTGCCTAGGAAGAGGTTATTGTGGAATAAAAGTGAATTGATATAATATGATTTAGTATATAGGTAGCCTTCTCTATCCATGGATTTCTCATGTGTACATGCAAACAACCAAAATTCCACCTCTGTTTGGTTGAATACATGAATGTGGAACCGTTGGATAAAAGGCACAGTTGTATTCATCCTTCTAGGCCATTTTATATAAGGAACTTGCACGTCCTTGGATTTTAGTATCCTTGGGGGGTCCTGGAACCATTCCACCTTGGGTACTAGGGGATGGCTGTACATTCTTTGGGGATAGGATAGAAATCCAGAGAGTAGAATAGGTCAGAGGGGGGGAGTTGACAAACAGTGTTCTTGAAGCTGAGGCTCTAGCATTGAGTAAGGGGTCTCCCTAGTTCTGTGTCCAGGGAGATGGAGCAGAAAAGGGCACAGGGCTTAGGCCACACTGACTGGCCTGGCCTTCCCTCCCTGAGCATGCCAGGCAGAGGGCGTTAAGGTGTTGTCAGGGCCATGATGAGCACCCCTATGGATCCCCGGGCTTCCCTGGGGCGGGGTACTGGGGAGGCCCTGTTTAAAACAGTGCCTTGGCTCCATCTGTCTTTTTCTGTGTTTCTAGATCCTTGACCTCTCTGGGTCCAAGGAAATACCCTCTCCTTTCTCTTATGCTCCAAGCTAGACTCTGGTACATGGCCCCCTGATGGTTGTATGTGCTCTCATGTTCCGCAGGGGCAGGGGAGCCATCTCCTCCAGGGGAGTCTGAAGGGTTCAGGGAAGTGGTTTTGCAAACTGTGGTTCCTTAGGGATCTTTGAGGGAACCCTGGGCTGGTCAGTAGAGGTGAAGGATGGCTTAGCAAGCAGCTTTGAGGCATTTCTCCAAGTTGAGAATTTACCTTATTTGTGTTAGTTTTTTTTTTTTTTTTTTTTTTTTTTTTGCTGTGTTTTGTTTTGTTTTTTTCAGTTCTGAATCAAAGACAGAGAGAGTTTCTATTGCTGAACTGAGGTGGGGCAGAAGATACATTTGGTTTGGACAGTTCTTCTGCCCTCAGAAATGACCATAGTAAATTAAACTGTGTGAACTTGTCCCTGAGGTCCCAGCATCCACATTCCGTGGAGGCCTTCAGAGGAGAAAAGCATTTCTACGGAAGTGATCTTTCTGTAGAAATATTTCTTATCGAGGAATAACCTGGCAGGCTGTTTTGGGTAGATTATCTGGCACTAACTTTTCTAGTTCTCTTCTGTGGAGTTTGAGCTGTGTTCTTTAGGCTTTCCCCTGCAACCTCTCAAGTAAGTTTTAGGGCATTCTAAAATGGTTCATCCTCAGTGAGAACAGTTCTGCTTCTTTCAGGGTCCTTCAGCTCCAGGGTCTTTCTCTCTCCCAGATTATTGTCTTCAGCTGAAAACCAAACTTTTGTTTGTTAGTTAGTTTCTGCATATTGAGTACTTAGAGCAAGAAATGATGTATCTTGTTAGAGTGGCTGGAGGTTTCCCAGTGGCACTGGAAGCGGGGTTTAGATCCAGGAGACATGATGAGAGAGTGGCATGAGCTGATTTTAGGGGGAATATGAAGATGAATAGGCATGGAAGTATGACTGAACCGCCTGTCAATTCCCTTCTCACTCTCACTCGGGTCTTGTGACTGCATCTGGAGGACACGTTGAGTTTGGAGCTGAGGTGTCTTCCTCATCCATTCTTCTAGCTTCTCTTTTTAACAATGGCAGAGGAGACTTGAGACTTCAACAGCAGCACAGCATCCACCTCGAGTTTTCTGCTACAGTTGGGTTTTCAGTATGCTGATTTGTAGAGTTGCCGTCTGTGTAGGGCAGGTATTCTGATTTCCTGCTTTTGGTGTTGATAGAAGAGTTTTTGTTTGACTTAAGTGGAAAGTGAGTTTAGAAACATTAGCTGAGCCATAAGTAGGGGGACTTTGGATGTGTCAAAGCCGTGGAGGTGGTTGGTCGGTGGAAGGGTTCAAGTTGGGAAAACACTGCTGCAGGCAGGGAGCCCTGTTGGGGATTTGGAGCAGCACAGTGGTGTCATCCACATGGGAAGAGGAGGATTGGTGATGCTGTGGGGTACAGAATCTGGTGTGACAAGGAGGCTTGCATGTACAAACGTGGTTGGGAGATACAGCATCTGGCAGTTGTGAGGTGAATGAGGTGTTTCCTGGCCTAGGGGTTGGTGGACCACCAGTTTTTATCAGAACTGCTGTTGTCAGATGAAAGCAGCCAGAGATGGCACATAAAGAGACGTTCCTGTGCTGCAGTGAACTTGCACTTGGGAAAGCAGGCATTGGGCTGGATTTTGCCTGTGGACCATCATTGGTTGACCACCCGACCTGAAGCACCCTAGTGTGTGAGGGGATGAAAAGGGAGGGTGGAGAGAAGAGGTAAGGGTCTAGAGATGCTGGTGAGTTGGTGCAGAGGCTGGAGTAGGAGAAGAACATCTCAGGGAGCCTGATGACTAGAGGGGACAGAGGGAAGGAGCCTCAATTGTCAGCATTTATTAGGGAGTGTTTCAGGATTATTCTAGAGTGTGAGCTGAGCTGGAGGTTCCTGGATGCCTGATCAGGACTGTGAGCTCACGCCTGTTCATTTCCCCCTTTTTTGCACTCCACAGCCTTCTGGCTGAAGGCTTGTGTCAAAGCAGACAGACCAGCTCATTTTCTCATTCCTCATATGCCTGACGACTTCTGTATGTGCTCACTGCTTGCTGATAGTGTAGGTGGAAGCTGGAGGAAAGCTGAGCGTTACAAACATGGAGGTTCCTGTGCTCTTTATCAACCTCTGGAACCAGGCTGGTTAAGATGAGGGTCTAGTTGAGAGAAAGAAAGGTTAAACAGGGGTTAGGAACTTCCTTTGGGTGTCCATATCACTCTCCTGTTCACTTGTCTCTTCATCTTAAGATTTTAAAGTGATGCATGCATATCGAGTTGACCCTTGAACAACATGGGTTTGGATTATGCAGTCCAAATCTGAGCGGAATTACGTTCCTGTAATGAATGAATTTCTACACAATCTGTAGCTGGTTGAATCTGTGGATGTGGCTATGGAGGGCTGGCCATGAGATTAAGTTTCCATGCAATCTGGTGTCCATGGTGGGTCGTGGGATGAATCCCCTGTACCATCCCTGATACGACGGGATGTGTGTAGTCAGAGAAAGTAAAATCACACAGGGAAAAACAATTCCTTGCCCCAGTCTTCATGGCTATTTTTTGCATCCTGTACTTATTTATAGATAACTTATTTCCTCATATTGCTGTTTCTTGACTTTATCTAGACGTTGTGTGTTGACTTGTGACTTTTGAAGATGAGAATTGGGGTCACTTATCACCTCTCTTCTCCCCTCTCTCCAAGACCACTCTGTCACTGTTTGACGTGCTCTATAGGCCTCCTTGCTCCAGTACAACACTTATTCCTTAGTCCTTCTTCTCCCAGCTGGAGGAAACTGTCTCTGGACCCCTCTCTTGGTGCACATTTATTCCCTCACCTCTCCTCCACTGTCATTTTCAGACTTTTCCATTTTCCTGCTCTGAGTTCCCATCACCAAGGTGGAGAGATCTTGTGCATTCTATTCTATAACTGCAGATGGCCCACCTCAGTTCCGGCTGTTGGCTGAGTCATAAACGTTGCCAGATGACCATCTGTGTGTCCATCATTATGGTCGTGCTGTTGGTCTCAGAGTCAACTAGTGCACTGTGATTACATTTCCATCTCTGTATAGCCTTACTTTTCCCTGGGTGTTTTTTCTCCCCGCTCACCACTCGCATATCTTCAACCATTTCCCTGCCAAATTCTTTGCCATAAGGGTTGTTTTCTTGAGACACTTCATGGCGCACATTTTGGGCTCTTCCATTTCAAATAAGTATGTGTCTGAGTCCTACCATCATGGCTGAGGTATGGTCCAGTAAAATCTCACCTGTGGCTCCTTCCTCATCCCTTGTCACTCCATGCACCTCCATCACACTCTCTTTCCTGATCTCTCATCAGCCTTGGCAGTAGATCCATGATTATACTTAGTCTAAATAATCTAGGTTCCTTTGATGGAGCCTTGCCACCTAAGTGTGGTGGAGCCAGCGCCTACAGTTTCCCTGGATGAACTAAGCTCTTGGCAGAGTGGTTCTGAAGGAAATTTGCTTTCAAACTTCTGGGAATTTATGGCTTTTACATCATGGTATGCCTTATTTCCACCTGTAATCTCGTTCAGCGTCCAGTGATCTTAGTTCATGGTTTAATATACATTTGTAAAAGCCTTAGTCTTCTATGACTGCCTCAATTTGGAAAATGGCAACACTGACTCAGAAGCTCTCCAGTTCTAAGATCAGTAGCCTGTTGGACAGCAGGATAGAGAGCTGGTGGGTTTGTACGGACTTGAGCTCTCTTCCAGACTCTAGCTCTCTGCCAGTCTCTGACGTTGCCTTGCTGTATCTTCAGTTAGCAACAGGTGTGACAAACCACCTGCCTCTGCCCCCAAACATCACAGAGCACCAGCCTCACACAAACTACCCAGTGCAGAAGTGGAAGTATGAACCAACTTCATGACAGCCAACGGGGATCTTTTCCCGGCAGGCAGTGTGCTCATCTCCTGAGTGAATGTGTGTGTGTGTGTGTTTTCTTTGTGAGCATGTATGTTTCTGAGTGATGGGTCTTGGCTTTGCCTGGTTTCTTCCTCACTGTGCTCCTGATGGCCATTGGAAACAGCAGGAGGATATGAGAGAGAGAGGATGGATGGTCTGGCTTCTCTCTCTCTCCTGCTTTTATTTTATTTATTTATTTATTTATTTTTTGACCATGCTAACCAGCTCATGAGATCTTAGTTCCCCAAGCAGAGATTGAACCTGTACCCTTGGCAGTGAAAGCACGAGGTCCTAACCACCGAACTGCCAGGGAATTCCCGATCTGGCTTCTTGAAGGGGCTTCATCCTTGCTATTTTCATGGTGAGTGCTGAAGTAACACCCATTTCCTCTGCAGTGATTGGCTGAATCAGCCAGCGTGCCCTGTCCTGTCCATGGGAGAGGTCAGGCTCTGCACTTACTCAGGTGGCCTGGCTCTGGGATGTGGCTCCTGTGCTAAGTAAGCTAAGCCCCGCTGCCTAGCTGTTCTCTGCCTTCAGCAGAGCTGGGGAGATTCTATGTGACTTGAGTACATCTTTGTCAGAGCTGGGGAGATTCGATGTGACTTGAGTACATTGTTGTCAGAGTTTCCGTGTCGTGATGACCAGCTCAATCACCGACTTTCCAGAGGACTAACAATGTAGGTGTCACGAGTAGGGAAGAATGTCTAAGAAGGGGTGGATTTGGACTCAAGAACCCTAAGATAGCTCCACCCTGGAACCCAGCTCTGCCCACCACAATAGGGCTCCCTTTGGGTCACAGATACAAGTGTCGAGAATGTGTTCTCTCCTGAGTGAATATGTGACTTGGGAGATCCTTATCACTGTCTTTGCTGCTTCTCTTCTCGAACCAGAGCTCAGAACCACACACATTCTGCCTATCACTAGGCGATGATAAGAGTACTTACCCTTCTAGGTGATGATCTGGTCCCTTGCTCCCCCACTCTGATTCTGTCTCTAAGCTTGATAGTCGACCTCTTGTGTTCATATATTATCATCCCACCTCAAGAAGTTAAAAAAAATAAATAAGTTTTGTCCCAATCTGTCTGAACTTGGTAAACGATCTAATATATGATGAGATCTCAGTGATGTGCTGGTGGGTCTCTCAGAGTCAGCCATCCCACTGAGCCTGCAGGCTGGGTGTCTCCCCGCTGGACAGACACCTCATTTGGCTCTTCCTTCAGTGTCCTCACGTCTTACTCATCCACGATGTAGCTCCTTATGGTGCACGTGTCCTTGAAACTCCCTTAGACCTTACTGTGGTTCTTTCCTCCTCTGTTGACCCATTAGCTTGTCCATACTCGGAGCCAGTTGGGCTTAACCGTTAAGCCCAGGTGGGCTTAACCATTCTGGTCTTCACTCTTTTTCCTTTGGCTGGTTGAGGTATAAGTCTGCTTTCAAGTTGTCTATACAGTGATGAAAGAAACTCCGTTAACAGGATTAAGTAGACTGAACACCAAATCTCAGTGCCTTTCTTGGTGCCCAAGGTTAAATATAACAAGAGCTTGGGGTTCTTTGTGTCTACACATGCAGTAAGAGTGCCTGGTCCCAATTACTGCATAAGAAACCCCTTTCTCGATACGTTAGTGCGTTTCCCCCCTCATCTTTATTTTTTCTGAGCACAAAGCCCTTCTGTTTTTCCAACCAGCTCTTGTTAAATCCTTAAAGACCCAAAAATCCAGATCAGTAAACAGTGGCAGGTTTTCCCCCCTGTGTGTGAGAGTTGGGAGGGGAAGGTGGCTTCCTGGGGAAGCAGGTGCAGATCAAGTAGAAGGGGGTGGGCAGGAATGGCCAGGGATGGGCAGGAAAGCTAAATCTCCCTTTCCCCTTGGCTTTCCCCCTCCCAGACCATTCCCAGAGCAGTAAATCCACTTGCTGGAGTGGCAGTGAGGAGAAGCGAGGCTCAGCCCGCTCTGAGCAGAACACTGGTACCAGTTCAAGGAGCCTCATCCTGAAAGAGTCCCACCTGGACACCTTCTGTGCCTAGGGACATGCTAGGACACACACCACCCACTCCATAGAGGGAAAAAATCCAGACACCAGGGAAACCAGAAATGGCGAAGAAACATGAGATAGGAGGACTGCCACCCTCTGACTTGGCCTCTGCAACTGGCATGGAGGGCAGGGCACATTATTTCATGTCTGGCATTACCCTTCACTGTGGAATGTTCCACCCACATGAAATCTTTGCTTTAGATGTAAATAATATACAATTTGTGACTGTCATGAAGCCTAGAGTACCTTCCCCTTTTCACACTTGTACTAACTTTAACTTCTTTAAAAGAGAGAGAGAGAGAGAGAGAGAGAGAGAGAGAGAGAGAGAGAAAAGCAAAACAAAACAAAACAAAAGACACACACAACAACAAAAAGAATGTTTGGATGCTGGAGAAAGGATGGTCACCCAGCCAGTCTGTCACAGGGGTACAGAGAGGGGACAGGGGTTGCTTTACGGTGCACAGCTCCTTCTCTGTGACACCCTGTGAGCTGTTTCCATTTTATGTCTGCACACAGCACATTGGGATCAGGAATTTCCAGCACGGAGTTTAGTGCTGCTATGGACACATCACATGCACCCACTGGCCCATTTCAAGTGCTATGTTACCATGTTTTAAAAGGGAAGCTCTCTGGACCAGAAGAGCACATAGATGTGCTCATTAATCTGATGTGATTTCCATGATGACTCTACTCCAATAAAAGGGACAAAAGAAAAAAAGGAAAAACCCATATCTTTGTTTACAGATGATTAACTAGAAACAATCCCGCTCACCGCAGTTTGCAGAAGAGAAGACCGTAGAAAGCATTCAAGTCCGAAGCTCCAAAACAGAGATTTTCTTTGCTTTGTGGTTCCTTTAAAGACACTCACACCTTCTTGGTAAGAGATGGCCATGCTTCATAGAAGTGAAAAGTCAAAGGCGAGACACACTCGGAGGACATTTGAGCCTGAGATGAAGCATGTATGTAATATTTATACGATGGAATTTTAGGTTTATATGTCAATATGAAACAAAAGCAGTTTGAGGGGAAGCAGGACACCACTCTGCCGTTACACTCTGTATGCTATAGTACCATTTTGTATGTATGTTCAAGAAGCATTGAACAAAGCAAAAAGGTGATGTATGTATAGGATAAAAATTAATTGTACGATATCATTTCAGTACATTTTTTTGTACACTTTAATCTTGTTTCCTTTCTCTTCATTATTGATAAGAGGATGTGAACTGTATAGTTTCCAGCTAGTTACTCAAAATAAAAAGAAATAAAAAAGAGGGTACTAGAGGAAAACAAGAAAGAACATTTGTCAATTGCAGTTGTCAAAAGAAACAAAAACCTAGCCTTATTTGTGAAGCATAATTGCTTTTCGCATACGGAAGTATTTTTTTTCACAATTTCTTTGTATAACATTTGTATGAAACTTAAATATCTTCTCTGATGAGGGTGTTTCTTTGTGACTGAACCAGTAGATTCACGAGGTATGTTCTTATGGGTTCTCCCCACCCCCTAATTTTTTCAGAATCTTCACCTTTTTTAAATGAAGCTGTTTTGGAAAAAATATGCCTTGCTCTTCCTCGAACTGACAGTTTTCCATTTGGTCAGGATGGATGTATCAGGTTTGGGCCAAAGACGGAGACGGGGTCACATGAGGTCAGCAAGGTTTCTCTCCACATTATAAATAAATGTCCCCACTTGCAGCTTTCCTGGGAAGTTCAGTTCTAGAGAATTTACTGACAGAGATGGAGACAGAAGGGAAATCTGGGGTCAGTCTCAGAAGAACACTGGCAGGGAATGAATTTGTCTTTCAGTAGCCAAGATGGCAACCTGAGCTACAAGGAGCTCTGTGGGCAACGTGTGACCTTGACTCTGCCCAGGCACATCCTGGTCATTTCATCTTCATGGGTCACATAAGTATTTTTTTTCCCATCATTTAAACTTGGGAACACTCCTCAGCTCCATGGCTAGACAAAAGCAGGGCATGTTTGGCCCCTCAAGCCATCCCTGGCTGGTGTTGTGAAAGGAATGGAATGGAACTGGTTTAGAGAAGACCTTACAAGAGCTTCCTTATTCTTCTCTCGGGGTATGGGAGCCTGCCACGTGGAAGGTGGCAGTGTGTGTCACAACTCCCAGTTGATGGATATTCAGGTTGTCTGCTGATACCAGCCATGGCCAGCAGACCAGCCTTGTGTGCAAGTCATCAGCTAGGTGAGGGACCTATGGAATTCATCTCAGGAGGTTACATCCAGGGCTCGGGGACTGGCCAGGACTTGGAGGTTCCAGACAGGGAAGCAGGACCTTCTGCCTCTGACTTTAGTCTGAGTGGGCTGTTTTCAGGGTCAGTGGCTCAGAGTCTAGAAATGAGGAGGAGAGGGAGGCCACCAACTGTCTGCCGTGGTCCTTTCTCCTTTCTCTGAGCAATGGCTAAGCACAGGGCAGGATGGGCCCCACCACCCGACCTGCACAGTTGGCCTGGTAGATCTCCTGCTGCTGCTAAGTCCCTTCAGTTGTGCCCGAGTCTGTGGGACCCCATCGATGGCAGCCCACCAGGCTCCCCTGTCCCTGGAAATCTCCAGACAAGAACACTGACGTGGGTTGCCATTTCCTTCTCCAATGCATGAAAGCGAAAAGTGAACATGAAGTTGCCCAGTCGTGTCTGACTCTTCACGACTCCATGGACTGCAGCCTACCAGGCTCCTCCATCCATGGGATCTTCCAGACAAGAGCACTGGATTGGGTTGCCATTGTCTTCTCCATTGGTGGGTCTAGAGATGACCTTTAATGCAGCCAGGCACTATCGCCACCTAATGGTCGTCATGGAGAACTGCAGCCCTTAGAGCGGAAGCTAGACCCAGGAGGGCACCGGTGGAGGGTCATTCATGAAACAGTTGTGTGCTGAGCATCTGTGGGGAACCAAGCACTGAGGACACAGGCTCTGCCTTCATCCATCTGACATTCTCACTGGGAAGCAGATCTGTATATGATAGAATCTTAGGTGGGACAGAATCAAATATGTAGCATATGGAAGGGAAGTAGTTGGTGTGATTGGGGACGGCCTCTTGTAGAACTGGCCTTTGAACTGAAACCTTTATGTGGGAACTGAGCACGATGTCTTCAGCAGTGATTTAGTAGTGCCGGCTGAATGTTAGAAGTGCCTGGCAAGTATTAAAACAACAATAAATGTTCAGGTGCCACCCTCTTTCCCCTAAGTAACGATATCTGACTCTCTCAGGTGGGGTTGGGGCATTCATAAGTTCTTCAGGTGATTCTGCTGGGCAGCTAGATCTCAGAGCCTGTACCTTTATTGGAAGAACACCTAAGGTAGAAGGGAGAGTAACTAAAAAAAACCTGAGGGGGCTTCTGGATCTTCTCAGAATAGGAGAAAGTTGAGGGGGCCAGAATGAGGGATTCAGCATTGGAGATGGAGCTGATGAGATCAGAGAATGAAAAGAAATCAAGGGGTATGGGGGCTGAATTATGATCAGAAGGAACTGGGAAGCCAGGTTGGTTGACATTTTAAAAAGGATTTATTGAGATAGCATTTAAAGTGTATAATTGCTTTGGGTATTTCACATTTTTTTTTTAAATATGGTAAATGAGATGTAACAAAATTTGTCCTTTTCATCATTTTTTAAGTGTGTTAGTCAAGGTTGGGGTTTAAACATGTAAATCAGCAGGAAAGGAACATGATAAATGTGCACCAAACCAAGCAAAAGAGGAGGAGATAGAGAGTCTTCCGGAAAAAGAATTCAGAATAAGGAGGTTAAAAAAGATCCAAGATCTGGAAGACAAAATGGAGTTACAGATAAATAGCCTGCAGACAAGGATTGAGATGATGGTGAATCATTGAACAGGGACCTAGATGGGAAAAAAAAGAGCCAATCAATAATGGATAATGGAATATATGAGATCAAAAACTCTCTGGAGGGAAAGAAAAGTAGAATAACAGAGGCAGAAGATAGGATAACTGAGGTAGAATTGAATGGTAGAAATAAATGAAGCAGAGAGGAAAATAGAAAAAAAAAAGAATTAAAAGAATAGAGAACAACCTCAGAAACCTCTGGGAGAATGTTAAAGGCCCCAACATTTGAATCAGAGGAGTCCCAGAAGGAGAAGAGAAAAAGAAATGCCATGAGAAAATACTTGAGAAGATAATAGTTGAAAAATTCCCTAAAAAGGGAAAGGAAATAGTCACCCACATGCAAGAAACCCAGAAAGTCCCAGGCTGGATAAACATAAAGTGAAACACCCCAAGACACATATTAATCAAATTAACAAAGATCAAACACAAAGAACAAATATTAAAAGCAGCCAGGGAAAAACAACACATTACACACAAAAGGATTCTCATAAGAATAACAGCTGATCTTTCAACAGAAACTCTTCAGGCCAGAAGGGAATTGCAGGACATGCTTCAAGTGATGAAAGAGAAAAACTTTCAACCCAGATTACTGTACCCTGCAAGGATCACATTCAAATATGAAGGAGAAATCAAAAGCTTTACAGACAAGTAAAAGCGGAGACAATTCAGCACCACCAAACTAGCTCTTCAACAAATACTAAAGATCTTGTCTAGGCAGGAAAAACAGAATGGTTGCATAAACCTGAACCGAAAATAGTAAAGCAAATGGCAACAGGATCATACCTGTCAATAATTACCTTACATGTAAATGGGTCGAATGCCGCAATCAAAAGACAGAGACTAGCTGAGTGGATACAAAAACAAGACCGCTACTTATGTTGTCTACAAAAGGCCCACCTCAAAACAAGGGACACATACAGACTGAAAGTGAAGGGTTGGGGGGAAAAAAAAAACAGAAGAAAGCAGGGGTAGCAATACTCATATCATATAAAATACACTTTAAAATAAAGCCTGTGGAAGAGACAGAGAAATACACTATATAATGATCAAAACATCAAACCGAGAAGAAAATGTAATGATTAAAAATACATAAACACCCAACATAAGAGAACAGCAATATGTAAGGAAAATGCTAACAAGCATGAAAGGGAAGATTAACAATCACACAATAATAGTGGAAGATTTTAATACCACACTCACACCTATGGATGGATCAAGTAAACAGAAAATCAACAAGGAAACACAAACTTTAAATGATACATTAGAACAGAGAAACCTAATTGATATCTATACTAATTTTACACCGAACAATGAATTTCACATTTTTTCTCAAGTACACATGGAAACTTCTCCAGAAGAGATCACATCCTTGGCCGTAAGTCCAGCCTTGATAAATTCAAAAAACCTTGAAATCATTCCAGGCATATTATCTGATCACAATGCAGTAAGACTAGATGTCAACTGCAGGAGAAAAACTGTTAAAAATTCAAACATATGGAGGCTGAATGTCACGCTGGTAAATAACCAACAAATCACAGAGGAAATCAAAAAGACATCAAAATATGCATAGAAGCAATTGAAAATGAAAACACAACAAGCCAAAACCTATGGGGCATTGTAAAATCACTGCTAAGGCGAAGGTTCAGAGCAAAACAGCCTTACCTCAAGAAACAAGAAAAAAGTTAAACAAATAACCTAACCCTCTGCCTAAAGCAACTAGAAAAGTAAGAAATGAAGAACCCCAGGGTTAATAGAAGCAAAGAAATCATAAAATAGGGCACAAATAAATGTAAAAGAAACAGAAAAGACTAGAGCAAAAATCAACAAAGCTAAAAGCTGATTCTTTGAGAAGATAAATAAAATTGACAAACCATTAGCCGGACTCATCAAGAGGCAAAGGGAGAAGAATCTAATCAACAAATTAAAAATGAAAATGGAGAGATCACAACAGACAACACAGAAATACAAGTGATTATAAGAGACTACTATCAGTAACTATATGCCAATAAAATGGACAACTTGGAAGAAGTGGACAAATTCTTAGAAAAGTACAACTTTCGAAAACGGAGTCAGGAAGAAACAGAAAATCTTTACAGACCCACCACAAGCACGGAAATGGAAAGTGTAATCAGTAATCTTCCAGCAAACAGAAGCCCAGGACCAGACGGCTTCACAGCTGGATTATACCAAAAATTGAGAGAAGAGCTAATATCTATAGTACTCAAACTCTTCCAGTTGCAGAGGAATGCAGACTTCCAAACTCATTCTATGAAGCCACCATTACCCTACTACCAACACCAGACAAAGATGCCACAAAAAAAAGAGATAACTACAGGCCAATATCACTGATGAACATAGATGCAAAATCCTTAACAAAATTCTAGCAAGCAGAATCCAACAGCATATTAAAACGATCATATATCATGACCAAGTGGGCTTTATCCCAGGGATACAAGGGTTCTTCAATATCTACAAATCAATCAACATAATACACCACATTAGCAAATTGAAAGATAAGAAAACATATGGTTATCACAATAGCTGCAGAGAAAGTCTTGAACGAAATTCAACATCCATTTATCATCAAAACACTCCAGAAAGCAGGCATAGAAAGAACATACCTAAACATAATTAAAGCTATATATGGCAAACCCACAGCAAACATTATCCTCAATGATGAAAAATTGAAAGCATTGCCCCGAAAGTCAGGATCAAGATAAGGATGTGCACTCTCACCACTACTATTCAACATAGTTTTGGAAGTTTTGGCCAAGAGGGATCAGAGCAGAAAAACAAATACAAGGAATCCGGATTGGAAAAGAAAAAGTAAAACTCTCACCGTTTGCAGATGCCATGATCCTCTACATAGAAAACCCGAAACACTCCACCAGAAAATTACTAGAGCTAATCAACGAATATAGTAAAGTTGCAGGATACAAAATGAACACGCAGAAATCCCTTGCATTCCTGCACACTAACAAGGAGAAAACTGAAAGAAATATTAAAGAAACAATTCCATTCACCATTGCACCGAAAAGAATAAAATAGTGAGGACTATATTTACCTAGAGAAACAAAAGTCCTGCATATAGAAAACTAGAAGACACTGGTGAAAGAAATCAAACTGGACACAAATAGATGGAGAAATATACCATGTACATGCATTGAAAGAATCAATATACTGAAAATAGGTATACTACCCAAAGCAATCTATAGATTCAATGCAATCCCTATCAAGCTACCGACGGTATTTTTCAGGGAACTAGAAGAAACACTTTCACAATTTGTATGGAATTACAAAAAACCTCTAATAGTCAAAGCAATCTTGAGAAAGAAGAATGGACCTGGAGGAAATGCCCTGCCTGATTTCAGGCTATACTACAAAGCTACAGTCATCGAGACAGCGTGGTCCTGGCACACACACAAAAAAGATATATAGACAAATGAATCAAAATAGAAAGCCCACAGATAAATCCACGCACCTATGGATACTTTATCTTTGACAGAGGAGGCAAGAATGTACAATGAACACAAGAAAATCTCTTTAACAAGCATGCAGGGAAAACTGGTCAACCACTTGTAAAAGAATAAAACCAGAACACTTTCTAACACTGTACTCAAAAATAAATTCAAAATAGATTAAAGATCTAAACGTAAGACCACAAACTATAAAACTCCTAGAGGAAAACACAGGCAAAATACTTTCTGACAGAAATCACAGCAGGATCCTCTATGACCCATATCCCAGAGTAATGGAAATAGAAGCAAAAATACACAAACGGGACCTCATTAAACTTAAAAGCTTTTGCACAAAGAAGGAAACTCTAAGCAAGGGAAAAAGATGGCTTTCACAATGGGCGAAAGTAATAGCAAACGAAGCAACTGACAATGAATAAATCTCAAAACTATACAAGCAACGCCTGCAGCTCAATTCCAGAAAAATAAGCGAGCCATTCCAAAAATGGGCTAAAGAACTAAACAGACATTTCTCCAAAGAAGACATACAGATGGCTAACAAACACATGAAAAGATGCTCAAATCACTCATTATCAGGGAAATGCAAATCAAAACCATGATGAGGTACCATCTCACACCAGGCAGAAAGGCTGCTATCCAAACGTCTACAAACAATAAATCCTGGAGAGGGTGTGGAGAAAAGGGAACCCTCTTACACTGTTGTTGGGAATACAAACTAGCAGAGCTACTATGGAGAACAGTGTGGAGATTCCTTAAAAAAAAAAACTGGAAATGGAACAGCCATATGTAACAGCAGTCCTACTCCTGGACGTAAGCCCCAAGGGAACCAGAACTGAAAGAGACACATGTGCCCCAATGTTCATCGCAGCACTGTTTATAATAGCCAGGACACGGAAGCAACCCAGATGTCCATCAGCAGAAGAATGGATAAGAAAGCTGTGGTATATGTACACAATGGAATATTACTCATATATCCAAAAGAATGCATTTGAATCAGTGTTAACGAGGTGGATGAAACTGGACCCTATTATACAGAGTGAAGTAAGCCAGAAAGAAAAGCACCAATAACACACACACACACACACACACACATACATATGCCATATGTATATATATATATATATATATATATGGGCTTCAGAAAGATGGTAATGATAACCCTATATGCAAGACAGGAAAAGAGACACAGATGTATAGAACAGTCTTTTGGACTCTGTGAGAAAAGGCAAGTGTGGGGTGGATTCGGAGAATAGTGTTGAAACATGTATATTTCGATATATGAAACAGACCTCCAGTCCAAGTCCGATGCATGAGATAGAGTGTTCAGGGCTGTGGCACTGGGGTGACCCAGAGGGATAGGATTGGACGGGTGAGGGGTTCAGGATGGGAAACACATGCACAACCGTGGCTGATTCATGTCAATGTGTGGCAAAACCACTACAATATTGTAGACTAATTAGCCTCCAATTAAAATAAATAAATTTAAAAAAGAAAGAAAACTAAAAAATTCAAAACAAAAAACATGTAACTGTTTTCTAAACTGCAGTGTTCACAGACCATCTTCATCTTGGACTACATGAGGACACCACCTCTATTATTACTGATTTTTTTTTAATCCAGCAAAAGAAAGGTGACTCTCATTCCTTCTAGCATCACTGGTGTGGGTGTATCCCACGTGCTGAGCTGTGTGGTTGAGAGATTGCTCCGTACAGGAATCTTCTGGTCTCCATGACAACCCGAGGAGGCAAGTACTAATCATAGTCCACTGTCAAGATGAGGAAAGTGATATGCTCCATGTCACACAACAGGTCAGTCAGCACCACAGCCTGGATTCAAATGGGTCTACCCGACTCACAACCCAGGTCAGTGACCCCCTCAGAGGGACACTGGCCCAGAGTCTGTGGCACTATAATAATTTGACAAAATGCCTCTCCCTGACTCCACTGCCCATGGGGTTGGACATTGTTCCTTACTTAGTCTAGTTTTGCAAAGAGGCTTGATGGTTAAATGAAGTTAGAGGGGTGTCAGCTTTCTACTTGAAAAGAATAAAATCCATTACAGGTAACTTTGAGCAGGAAAGAAACTTATTAAGAATATTAAGTGACACAGATTTCTGGGAGGGAAGGCTGGAGAGGCAGCCATGACAATATAGAAATTAATTGCAGGATCTTCTGTCACTCATTGGAAAAGACCCTGACGTTGGGAAAGATTGAGGGCAGGAGAAGAAGGGCATGGCAGAGGATAAGAAGGTGGGTTGGCATCGTCAACTCAATGGACATGGGTCTGGGTGGACTTTGGGAGTTGGTGATGGACAGGGAGGCCTGGCATGCTGCAGTTCATGGGGTCGCAGAGAGTCGGACTCGACTGAGTGACTGAACTGAACTGAACTGTCACTACCACTGGCTTCAGACACAGCGGCTGTCACTAGTGAGATGGCTTATGTCTCTTGCACCTCTGCTAGATTGAATTCTATGCATCAGAATCCACTTGCATTGCTTTCACCTGTAGGTGTATCCATTGGTTAAGCCTGCATTCCATGTGGCTGTAGTAATTGAGTCATAGGTGCCATCTGGATGTATTTGATTGGCTGAGCCTGGGTACCATCTAGGTGCATCTAATTGATTGAGCCTATATCACATGGTTACATTCTGACTGCAAAGGAGGTGGCAAAAATGAGATTCTGACTGTTTCTAGTGCAGATTTGTAAGATGGACAATTAAAGCATTGACTAAAAAGTCTCCTCCCTGCAGACTTGTCCACAGTCTCTTTATTAGTCAGGTCAGCTTTTCAAAGCTCAATTCATCCTACTAAGTAAAGCGGAAGGGTTTAGTAAGTCAAGTGGTCTGTGCTCTGCTGTGTTAATTTGTCTAGGCTAGTTCTACATTTCCTAGAATCCCTTTCTTTGATTTTGAGTTCAGTCAGTCTGTTCAGTGGCGTAGTTGTGTCCATTTCTTTGCGAGCCAATGGACTGCTTCAAGTCAGGCCTCCCTGTCCATCATCAACACCCCGCAGTTTACTCAAACTCGTGTCCATTGAATTGGTGATGCCATCCAACCAACTCGTCTTCTGTTGGCCCCTTCTCCTCCCACCTTCGATCTTTCCCAGCATCAGGGTCTTTTGAATCAGTCAGTCCTTCATGTCAGATGGCCAAACTATTGGAGTTTCAGCTCAGCATCAGTCCTTCCAATGAATACTCAGGACTGATGTCTTTTACGGTGAACTGGTTGAATCTCCTTGCAGTCCAAGGGATTCTCGAGAGTCTTCTCCAATACCACAGTTTCACAGCATGAATTCTTTTGGTTCTCAACTTTCTTACTACTCCAGCTCTGACATCCATACATGACTACTGGAAAAACCATAGCTTCGACTATGCTATTCCTCTGCCTTTTGTAAAACCAGCTTGAACATCTGGAAGTTCATGGTTCACATATTGCTGGAGCATGGCTTGGATAATTTTGAGCATTAATTTACTCGTGTGGGAGATGAGTGCAATTGTG
Organism: Giraffa tippelskirchi; assembly: GCF_054371585.1. NCBI lineage: Eukaryota > Metazoa > Chordata > Mammalia > Artiodactyla > Giraffidae > Giraffa > Giraffa tippelskirchi. The sequence continues at coordinate 15,859,552 of NC_137290.1, forward strand.
CGGTAGTTTGAGCATTCTTTGCAACTGCCTTTCTTTGGGATTGGAATGAAAACTGAACTTTTCCAATCCTGTGGCCACTGCGGAGTTCTCCTGATTTGTTGGCATATTGAGTTCAGCACGTTCACAGCATCATCTTTCAGGATTTCAAAATAGCTCTACTGGAATTCCAGCACCTCCACTAGCTTTGTTCCTAGTAATGCTTTGTAAGGCCCACTTGAATTCATATTCCAGAATGTCTGGTTCTAGGAGAGTGATCACACCATTGTGATTATCTGCATCGTGAACATCTTTTTGTACAGTTTTTCTGTGTATTCTTGCCACCTCTTCTTAATATCTTGTGGTCTAGAGGCACACAGATATCGTCTATGCCTGCCCAGCGGCTCCCTACCAGAGACATCAGTGCTCAGACCACTGGATGGGAAGTGATCTGAAGCTACTCTTCCACAGCCTCTTAAAAAAAAAAAAAATCCACAGAAAAGTGGTTGAAAGAAATTAAAAAAAAAAAAAAAACAAAGTCATGTAGCAAGATGAGAACCTTGACAGTAGAGAAAGAGGAGCATGTGGCAAAAAGCATAGGTTCTTGGGGAATAGGATTGTCCTTAGTAACGACATTTGCATTTCAAAACTTAGGAACGTGGCGTCTTATAATGTATCTTCCTAGGGACATGGTCCTTGTATTGTAATTTATCAAAATCCACTGACTTTCATAAAAAGTATGAATTTTTACAACATATGCAAAAAATTCTAGTCAAATCTCACTCATTAGGTTAGTCATATCCATGGTTTTAAATACTATTTCAAAACGGAAAATATTAAATTTCAGGAAAAAGGGTTTTAATATTTTTATAAAGCATCATGAAATATCCAAAAACTTTCCCTTACTGTATCAACGGATACAAAAACATAAAATTCCCTTTACTTGATAAAATAATGAGTTAAAAGTGAAAAAAAAAGAGTAAGAGGCCTTGTAGTTGTCTATATACAAGAAGCTAGGTGATGATTTCCATTTTACGTTAGTCATAGTGGTGGTCACTCTAATGAGAAGTAACCTTATATTTTTCAAAACATCCAATAAATCAAAATTCTCAGGTGAAAAGAAAACTCATAGGTTCTGGAAAAGAGAAGCCCTGATGGGATAAAGTCACATAACCCCTTCCTCATAAAGTTAAGAATGTGCTCAAAAAGTGACAAGCACAGTGAGTAATCCTCACTAAATGGCTCTCTGTCTTTCTGATTAGATGTTGTCTGCTCCCTTTCAGTAGTTGGGGGTATTTTCTTTCTCTTTAGCCCCAGATTACTGCCACCCAAGGGAGGGGATGAGAAAAAAGTGACAGCAACACCTCTGTGTAATAAACCCACTGGTATCTCTCGTGGAGAAGAAGAAGGATTTCATAATTTCACTTTCTAGTACTCAAGGAAGATGTTCCCAGCATAGGCAGGGCTTCCTGGCCAGCATCCACTACATCAGATCCACTGTGGAGGCTCCCTTGTGGTGCATGGATGGTGGGGAGGAGAGTCTGCACACAGAACAGCAGTGGGCGTGTTAACCCAAGTGTCTCTGGGAGACACAGGCGGTCAGCTCTGGGAACAGAGTCATACCGGCAAGTTATTAGAACAGCCACAACTTATCTTCATGCAGAAAACATTTTTTGGTGATCTTCTCAAGATCTCAGAAGTTAGGATGTTCAATACCATGATATCAAGCTACTGGTCTATCAAGTTAATTGCACACGATTTTTGTTTGATTATTCTTTTTTTTTTTTTTTGTCATGCTACAGAGCTTATGGGCTCCCTGTACCCTGACCAGAGAATGAACCCACACCCTCAGCAGGGAACGCACGGAATCCTAACCACTGGATTACCAGGGAATTCCTCATCTTTTTAAATCTGAGTAATTCGGTAAAGAGCAGAGCAGAGACTGTGATCACCCCTATTCCCACCATCTCCAAAACACCACTTCCTGACATTATCACTTTCTTGCTTCCAATCTTGTACACACTCACAAATGTCTGTGAAAAACGACTAAAGTGAAGTGTATGTGCTTGAGTGTATGTTTACTGGGCATATTGGCAAGAATTTGAAGATATCTGAAGAACAGCTTCTGTCAGCCCGTTGGTATCTCTGTGATTGTCTTTCCAGCCTCTCCTGGAGAGAACGCTAGAGTCTGCCACTGAGCCCTTTCAGATTAAGTCAGCGTTCTTCTGGTCTGCCTGCCCCAGTGGTGAAATTTGCTTTCGAAGTTGAGGTATCACTCAAGGCATCTCTGTGGATCCTGCAGGGATTTTGTTGTCTCCGGTTTGATATTCAAGCTGAGCCTAAAGCACAGGAGAGAATGATCCTGTGCTTCCCATTTCCAAATTCGTTTTCTCTGTGGCAGCACTGGCATTAATCTGGGAATACCTTAGGTACAATTCCCAAGCATTTTTTTCATTCCTACCCTTAAACATCATATCTCTACCCTTAAACTCATCACAGAAAATCCAGAAACAGCAAAATAAGAGAAAAAGAAAAGTGTCAGCCAAATCCACCCATTAAGAGGCCCTGGTGTACCATGCTGACTGCTCCCCACCCAGGCTTTTACTCTCTGAAAAGTTTTTTTGAAGTTTTTGGTCTACACATTGCCTTGGGATGTCCAGTGATTTTGCAGACCTATACCAGGCTTCTGGTGGAGGGAAAGAAAATCACCGGTGTTCCATGAGAGCTGGGATTTTCATTTTCATACTCTAGCTGCTATTGGTGACAAATTTCCCACAACTCCCTTTCTGGCTCTCAGCTGCCACTCCTGTCATTAACTTCCCATGACACTCGGATGTGTTCCCAGGGCATGCTTCATGCTGAAGGAGGGTACTGTATGCAAAGTACTCTGTACGTATGCAATTGACTCTGCCTGATTATTATTATTGTTATTATTATTATTACTTTTTTTTTCTTTTTTGCCTCAACACTGTGAACAGGCTTTCTATAGTTAGAGCAAGCAGGAGCTACACCTCATTGCAGAGTGCAGTCTTCTCATTGAGGTAGCTTCTCCTGTTGCGGAGCAAAGGCTCTAGAATATGTTGTCAGTAGTTGTGGCCTGGGGGCTTAACTACTCTATAGCATGTGAAATCTCCTGGGGCCAGGGATTGAACCTGTGTCCCCCTGCATTGCCAACTGGATTCCCAACCACTGGGCCAGCAGAGAAGTCTGACTCCGCCTAATTGAAAAGATAAAATTAACATGAGGAATGCCTATAGAAAGATACGGAGATGCTCACAAAATAGGAAGAAAGGGTTAGCAGCCAGGCCTTTCAAGGCATGTGAAACAAGCAAATTTGGGGATCAAAATATCAAGAGCCCACTGGTATTTTCTTCTGCACCCTACTCTTGGGATGAACTAAGGCCAACCACATTTTGTAATTGTGTTTGTGCCCCAAAGCCCAAAGTGGGAGATAGAGGGATTTTCTTTGGCTTGGTCACTCAGTGCATGCAGGGGACTGGATGACTGCCCCTCAAAAAACCAAAGATGTTCTTTGATACCGGAAGAAAAGAGAATGGAGGCTGACTGGGCATGAGCACAGGGAGCCACTGTTGTTTGGGCAGTTAATGGAAGCTCTGATCCTGCTTCTCCCAGAAGACAGATACTCACAGTACTCTCACGCACTCGGGGACAGAGTGAAACACAGCCCTAAGCCCACCCATGGGTCTCCTGGTAAAAAGCTCCCAGCTCCCCACAGTGACACTGTCTCTTCTCCATCCCCCTGCCCTCTTCCGTCTCCCCAGCACTTGCAACTTCTCCACTGATGGCTTCCACGGTTCCGCCCCGGGAGCCAGCTTGTGCCTAGGTTCCAGTGTGCACTATGCTGTGGACTGGATCAGAAAGCTGGCCTTCTGCGACCATTGGGTGAAGGAGATATACAATGCCTACAGAAACAGTGTCGGCAGTGAGTGGGCCAGGGAGAGGGCCATCCATGGTGGTTGAAGGGTCTGTCTGCCTGGGCTCCAGGAGCACCCCAGGACCAAGGGAAATTCATTAAGAATGGATGCTATCATTCATATCCCACCTGCTCGGTGCCAGCTTCCAAGAGGCTTACAAATCCTAGCTCACTCAGTGTTGCCCTCATGACACCCTCTGGGAGAGGATCTCATCATCCCCACTTTGGGTCTGGGGAAGCTGACGGAGAGATGACTTGTGTTGCCCGTCCATGATTATGCCTCCAGCCCCACCGTGGTGCTCCACATGTGGTCCTTGGACCAGCAGCATCAGGGTCACATGCAGGGTCTTGGAAATGCAGATTCTTTGGTCCCCATCTCAAACGTGTCAGATTGACAGCTCTGGGGTGGGATTTGGCCCTCTGAATCTTAACTGGACCTCCAGGTGATTCTGATGCTTGTTGGAAGTTGAGGACTTCGGGCTTCGCCCTGACTACTCAGACTGTGGTCCCTGGAGCAGCCACACGAGTTCATCTCCTGGGAGCTTGTTAGAAATGTGGACTCCAAGCCCCTCCCAAGGCATCTGGGTCAGATCTGTGTCTTTAACAAGACTCCCAGGTGATTCGTGAAAACATTGGTTCTCAAGCTTGACTCCTATTGGGATCCCCTGACGAATTTACCGTTCTGCTTTTTTGGTCTAGCTGCTGCTTGGCATTGGGACTTACTGAGTTCCCTGGGGGATTCTAATGTGTGGACAAGTTATGAAAGCCACCAGCTTCAGTGTCAGGAGAGGATTGGTTTATCATATTGTACAAGAAACCTGGAAGGTGCTGGAGGCAGGGTTGATTCACCAATGACCCTTGATCACTATTTCTGGAGTTCTCTAAGTCTTTGACTCTTTACAGGTGAGGCTGCTTCTCCCCCAGGAGGCACATGGGGATGTTTTTGATTATCATGATGACTCTAAGCAGCTACTGGCTGGTAAAGGGAATACAATTTGAGTAGGCGGATAATAAAATGTGCCATCTACACCTTGACCCCGTTCTCAGAAAGAGTAAAGTCCCAGGAAGAACTTCGGGCCTCTGACTGGATAAAACCCATTTCTAGTCCCAATGCTGCCACTTTCTTACTCCCCAAGCCTTAGTTTCTAAGTCGGTGAAATGGGGATAAAAATACATATACCGTTCCAGCCTCCTGGAAGGCTCCTCCCCTTGCCCAGCTCTTTGGACTCATCCTTTTCCAGCTCCGGCTCACTCTAGAGGAAGCATTCCCTCCCAGCTCGCACTCCCACCCTCCAGCTCAGCCAGGCCTGCCCGCAATTCCCTCCACCAGCTCCCAATATTTCTCCTCCTCTCTTGTCAAGAAACATTTACCTTTGTGACACATGGTTTCATCAACGACCCTCCATGTGGAATGTAAGTTCCATTAGCTGAGCACCTACTGTGTGCTGGCCTCTCACGCACAGTCACTGTGCATGGGCAGTGAGCAGAACACACAGGCCGTCTCATTCTTCACTAAGCTCACAGCCTGGCTACAAGCAGTCAGCACCTAAGTGTAACAAGTGTGTCAATTGACCACCAGATCTTTGGAGAAAAATAAAGTGGAGAATGGAGAACAGAGGAGTGTCTAGGGGTGGTCAGGATGGGAGGGTAGGTGGTGATCAAGGCCGGCCTGGTTTCGAGGTGACAGCAGGACACAGGTGGGAGGAGAGGAAGTAAGCCCAGTGAGCATAAGAAGGACGGAATTTCCCGAGAGGAAGCAAGGAGTTCAAAGGTCCAAAGGCTGGAGCTTCCTGTGGAGAGCCAGAGTGCCCTCAAGGATGCACCAAGCAAAAGGCAAGGGGTGGGGTGGGGATGGTGGGGTCATGGAGGTGCCTGGGGCCTTCAGAGGCACTTCAACTTTTTGTCCAAGCACTTCTTTTTAAAGAAGATTTCTTTAACTTTAACAGTGAATTGATATAGAGGAATTTTGTTACCTGTCTGTCCTTAACACTGGTGGTTCAGGGACCCCAATGCAGGGGCACAGGTTTGACGCCTGCTTGGGGAACTGAGATTCTGCATGCCACATGATATGGCATGGCATATATTCAGTTTGGAGGAGACAATATTAATAATAGCTATAAGGATGACCATGAGAAAAGCTGAGCACCGAACAATTGATGCTTTTGAACTGTGTTGCTGGAGAAGACTGTTGAGACTCCCTTGGACTGCAATGTGATCCAACCAGTCTATTTTAAAGGTAATCCATTTGGAATATTCATTGGAAGGACTGATGCTGAAGCTCCAATACCTAGGCCACGTGATGGGAAGTAGTGACTGATTGGAAAGGACTCTGATGCTGGGAAAGATTGAAGGCAGGAGGAGAAGGGGACGACAGAGGATGAGCTGGTGGGATGGCGTCACTGACTCAATGGACAGGCGTTTCAGCAAACTCTGGGAGTTGGTGATGGACAGGGAAGTGTACAGAAGGGCGTACTGCATTCCATGGGGTCGCAGAGAATCAGACATGACTAAGAGAGTGAACTGACTGATAAGGGTGATATACCAGGGTCTGAACAAATCAGTGGTGCGACCCTAATGAATTACCACATGGTTCCAGAACTGGTGTACCGGGTCGAGAGCTGGTCTCAGGTGAGCCTATGTGAAGCCCTCTGCTGGGGTAGGAGGGGGAGTCTAGAGCCCCTTTTCCAAGTACAGATCTAATTGAGAAGAAACTCTACCCTGAGCATGTGAGAGTGATCAAAAGAAACTTTGCTTCTATCAGTTAGATTGAGGACCTGCTTAGGCTCCTGGTCATGGACACCCCACTACCTGCCCTCTCATTCTTAGCTGGAGAATGACAGAGAAGTCCATAGAGCTGTCACTGCTATTCACTTGCCTTCTCACATTAAAGGGGGTTTCCTAGGGTGGTGTAGCAGATGTTTTGAAATGATCATTTACTATCCTGAAATGAAATACTGATGGATAATAAAACCATCATAAAACCAAAATGTTCTGTCCCAGGAAATTAAAAAAAAAAAAAAAAAAACTGTCCCGGAGATCAACATCCAGTAACACAAAGTGAAATAGGGAGTGAACTGCCTGGTGGTCCAGTGCTTAAGACTTGACCTTCCAATGCAGCGGGTGCAGCTTCTATCCACATGGAGCTAAGATCCCACGTGTCTCAAGACCAAAACATAAAACATGTGTTTATGTTATCATAAACATAAAGGAAGTGATGATAACAAATTAAATACAGAGCTTAAAAATGGTCCACATAATTTTTTTTTTTTAAAGAACTAAGAATAGGTCATTTATACTCAAGGATTCAGTTCCTCAGGTGGCGGTAGTGGTAAAGATTCCACCTTATGCAGTAGACATAAGGTCTACTTAGGCAGACCTTATGTAGCAGACATAAGAGACACAGGTTTGATCCCTGGGTCAGGAAGGTCCCCTGAAGGAGGCCATGGCAACCCACTCCAGTATTCTTGCCTGCAGAATCCCAGGACAAAAGAGCCTGGGGTCTATAGCATCACAAAGAGTTGAACACAACTGAGCACACACATGTATTTATACTCACAACAATGCATGCTCCCGTAGGTAAATGTTTGAGCACTCACACTTGCACCCAAATGGGCCCTCACTGAGGATTCAGCCTGGCAAATGCAGGAGGACACAAGTGTGCAGTCTCGGCCATTCACAAAGCCATCGAGGTACTGTGGCCATCATGTGATTGCCACAAACTGCAAAGCAACCCATGGTTAGGCTCTGAATAAAACAAAATATTGACTTCTCCAGTTTGCACCATAATTGCAGCCCTGGAAATCTTTTATTAAACTTATGGGACAAAGTGCAGATAAGGGCCTCCACTCGGGGTATTATGAATGGGTTTGGACTTACCTAAATATCTGGCAGGACATTTGAGAATCATTCACGTCTAACGTGTATGCCATGAAGCAGGTACCTGCCCCCATGTGTAGTGGCCCCCCATATCATGACAACAGTCAAAAACCACACCCCTAGAATTTGTCACAGTCACTCCTCCTTCTTCAAGAACTGCTGGTCTAAGGCCGCCCTCCCTTAGTGAGCCACGAAGAGGTAGAGCTGACAGAGATGCCGCTTTATAAACTGAAGTGAAGTGAAGTGGATTCGCTCAGTCATATCGAACTCTTTGTGACCCCTTAGGCTATATTGTTCATGGAATTCTGCAGGCCAGAATACTAGAGGGGGTGTCCTTTCTCTTCTCCAGGGGATTTCCTGACCCAGGGACCAAACCCAGGTCTTCTGCATGGCAGGCAGTTTCCTTATGAGCTGAGCCACCAGGGAAGCCCAAGAATCCTGGATAAGGTAGCCTATCCCTTTCTCCGGGGGATCTTCCCAACCCAGGAACTGGGGTCTCCTGCATTGCAGGCAGATTCTTTACCAACAGAGTTATGAGGAAAGCTGAATAAAATAGTTCCTTTTTTTTTTTTTTTTTTGAGATCTTAGTTCTCCAAGCAGAGCTTGAACCCATGCCCCCTGCAGTGAAAGCACAGAGTATGAACCACTGGACACCCAGGGAAGTCCTGGAGGTGCCTCTTTCAATTCTGTGTCCCAGGTCTCTCCCTCGCTTCACCCTACAGCCACCTGCCTCTCACAGAAACAGGTGACAAGGAGAGCGCATTTTGCCCTGAATCCCTGCTCTGCCATTGTTAGCTGTGTGGCCTTCAGCCAGTGGCAACCCTCTCTGAACTGCCTTTTTCTCTGTCACACCTACAGAGAACAGATGCCAAGGGGGCCGGCAGAGGACCTGTGCAGAGTTAGCCCTCAGGAACCCAAAGAGGGTGTCATTAATACTCCCTGGGCCTGTGGGTGTGGGGGGAGAAAGCTACATCCATCTGCAGAAACTCAGAGGAGGGTCTCTCTCCAGGAGAGTCAGCAGAGAAAGAAAACAGGAACCTGACTTTGCACATAACCAAGGGGAAAGACTGAATGAGCAAAGAATGTAATTAAAAATAAAGCAAAGAAGAGGGGAATTCCTTGGGGGCTCAGTGGTAAAAAATCCACCTGCCAATGCAGGAATCACTGGTTCCATCCCTGATCCAGGAGAATCCCATATGCCATATCCCATAGCTGAGCTCATGCATTCCAACTACTGAGTCTGTGTTCTAGAGCACGGGAGGCTTAATTACTGAGTCCACTTGACCTGAGCCAATGCTGGACAACAACAGAAGCCACTGCAATGAGAAGCCTCAACGCCACAACTAAAGAGTAGCCCCTGCCACCTTAAGCTAGAGAAAGCCCTCATGGAAATGAAAAACAACACATGCAAAGATAAGTACATTTTTAAAATATGGCAAAGAAGTGATACAAGAAAACAAGGGAAGTCTGACAAATAGAAGACACAAAGTAAACTGATATCCAAAAAAGCCAAATTTCATCACAATAAATGGGAATAAGGCAAAGTTTCAACGCAAGAGATTTTCTGACAGTTTCTTTTTTCTTTGTTTGTTTAAAGCTGGCTAAATATGAAAGATTCCTAATATATACAACAGTTGAAAAATACACAATAAGAATATATATATATATACTGACAATGAAAGCCAATGCAGCTGTATTCAGTATCGTTTAGTTGCTCAATCATGTCCGACTCTTTGTGACCCCATGAATCGCAGCACGCCAGGCCTCCCTGTCCATCACCAACTCTCGGAGTTTACCGAAACACATCTCCATCGAGTCGGTCATGCCATCCAAACATCTCATCATCTGTCTTCGTCTTCTTATCCTGTCCCAAATCCTACGCAGCATTAGGGTCTTTTCCAATGAGTCAACTCTCACATGAGGAGGCCAAAGTATTGGAGTTTCACCTTCAACATCAGACCTTTCAATGAACACTTAGGACTGATTTCTTTTAGGATGGACTGGTTGGATCTCCTTGCAGTCCAAGGGACTCTCAAGAGTCTTCTCCAGCACCACTGTACAAAGGCATCAATTCTTCCACTCTCAGCTTTCTTCACCGTCCAACTCTCAATCCATACATGACCACTGGGAAAACCATAGCCATGACTAGACGGAACTTTGTTGGCAAAGAAATGTTTCTGCTTTTAAATATGCTATCTAAATTGGACATAAGCTTCCTTCCAAGGAGTAAACGTCTTTTAATTTCATGGGGGCCATCACCATCAGCAGTAATATTTGAGCCCCCCCCCAAATAAAGTCTGACACTGTTTCCACTGTTTCCCCATCTATTTCCCATGAAGTGATGGGACCAGATGCCATGATCTTGATTTTCTGAATGTTGAGTTTTAAGCCAACTTTTTCACTCTCCTCTTTCACTTTCATCAAGAGCCTCTTTAGCTCTTCTTCACTTTCTGCCATAAGGGTGGTGTCATCTGTATATCTGAGGTCATTGATATTTCTCCTGGCAATCTTGATTCCAGCTTGTGTTTCTTCCAGCCCAGCGTTTCTCATGATCTACTCTGCATATAACTTAAATATACAGGGTGACAATAGGCAGCCTTGACGTACACCTTTTGCTATTTGGAACCAGTCTGTTGTTCCATGTCCAGTTCTAACTGTTGCTTCCTGACATGCATACAGGTTTCTCAAGAGACAGGCCAGATGGTCTGGTATTCCCGTCTCTTTCAGAATTTTCCCCAGTTTATTACTGTCAAGCAAATGGATTTTAAGGTGAAAAAGCATTACTAAAATTTAGAAGTATAAAAGGATTCATTTGAGCTAAATTTGCAAGTACCTATACAGTCAGCAAAAACAAGACCGGGAGCAGACTGTGGCTCAGATCATGAACTGCTTATTGCCAAATTCAGACTTAAATTAAAGAAAGCAGGGAAAACCACTAGACCATTCAGGTATGACCTAGATCAAATCCCTTATGAGTATACAGTGGAAGTGACAAATAGATTTAAGGGACTAGGCCTGATAGACAGAGTGCCTGATGAACTACGGACACAGGTTCGTGACATTGTGCAGGAGACAGGGATCAAGAAAATCCCCATGGAAAAGAAACACAAAAAAGCAAAATGGCTGTTTGAGGAGGCCTTACAGATAGCTGGGAAGAGAAGAGAAGCAAAAAGCAAAGGAGAAAAGGAAGGATATTCCCATCTCAATGCAGAGTTCCAAAGAATAGCAAGGAGAGATAAGAAAGCGATCAGTGCAAAGAAATAGAGGAAAACAACAGATTGGGAAAGACTAGAGATATCTTCAAGAAAATTAGAGATACCAAAGGAACATTTCATGCAAAGATAGGTTCGATACAGGACAACAATGGTATGGACCTAACAGAGGCATAAGATATTTAGAAGAGGTGGCAAGAATACACAGAAGAACTGTACAAAAAAAGATCTTCACGACCCAGATAATCACGATGGTGTGATCACTCACCTAGAGCCAGACATCCTGGAATGTGAAATCAAGTGGGCCTTAGAAAGCATAACTATAAACAAAGCTAGTGGAGGTGATGGAATTCCAGTTGAGCTATTTCAAATCCTCAAAGGTGACGCTGTGAAAGTGCTGCACTCGATATGCCAGCACATTTGGAAAACTCAGCAGTGGCCATAGGACTGGAAAAGGTCAGTTTTCGTTCCAATCCCAAAGAAAGGCAATGTCAAAGAATGCTCAAACTACAGCACAATTGCACTTATCTCACATGCTAGTAAAGAAATGCTCAAAATTCTCCAAGCCAGGCTTCAGCAATACCTGAACCATGAAATTCCAGATGTTCAAGCTGGTTTTAGAAAAGGCAGATGAACCAGAGATCAAATTGCCAATATCCGCTGGATCATCGAAAAAGCAAGAGAGTTCCAGAAAAACATATAATGCTGCTTTATTGACTATGTCAAAGCCTTTGACTGTGTGGATTACAATAAACTGTGGAAAATTCTGAAAGAGATGGGAGTACCAGACCATCTGACGTGTCTCTTGAGAAACCTGTATGCCGGTCAGGAAGCAACAGTTAGAACTGGACATGGAACAACAGACTGATTCCAAATAGGAAAAGGAGTACATCAAGGCTGCATATTGTCCCCCTGCTTATTTAACTTATATGCAGAGTAGATCATGAGAAATGATGGGCTGCAAGAAACACAAGCTGGAATCAAGATTTCCAGGAGAAATATTAATAACTTCAGATATGCGGATGACACCACCCTATGGCAGAGAGTGAAGAAGAACTAAAGAGCCTCTGGATGAAGGTGAAGGAGGAGAGTGAAAAAGTTGGCTTAAGGCTCAACGTTCAGAAAACTAAGATCATGGCATCTGGTCCCATCACTTCATGGGAAATAGATGGGGAAACAGTGGAAACAGTGTCAGACTTTATTTTTTGGGCTCCAGAATCACTGCTGATGGTGACTGAAATTAAAAGACGCTTACTCCTTGGAAGGAAGGTTATGGCCAACCTAGAAAGCATATTTAAAAGCAGAGACATTACTTGGCAAACAAAAATCCATCTAGTCAAGGCTACGGTTTTTCCACTGGTCATGTATGAATGTCAGAGTTGCACGGTGAAGAAAGCTGAGCACCACAGAATTGATGCTTTTGAACTGTGGTGTTGGAGAAGACTCTTGAGAGTCCCTTGGACTGCAAGGAGATCCAATCAATCCATCCTAAAAGAGATTAACCCTGGGTGTTCATTTGAAGGTCTGATGTTGAAGCTGAAACTCCAATACTTTTGGCACCTCATGCGAAGGGTTGACTCATTGGAAAAGACCCTAATGCTGGGTAGGGTTGGGGGCGGGAGGAGAAGGGGACCACAGAGGATGACATGGTTGGGTGGCATCACTGACTCAATGAACATGGGTTTGGGTGGACTCCAGGAGTTGGTGATGAACAGGGAGGCCTGGCGTGCTGCAATTCATGGGGTTGCAAAGAGTTGGACACGACTGAGCGACTGAACTGAACTGAATAATTAAATAAGAAGAAAAAAAAATCTGCCCTCATAACGAAAACTCACCTCAACGTCTTGTTTGTGCAAAGTCCACAGGAGCAGTGTGTCACTGAATGCAGGCTGAGGGAGTGGATGAGGTAGTCCCCAACAGGGCCAGTTTCTGTCAAATTGACTTTGTGTTGCCAGAGATGCCAGCCAGCAGCTGAAAAAATCGAGAGCTGTCTCTTTGTCTCATTAGCTGCCTATAGAGCTGGAACAGCACCAGGGAAACAGGCGCCCTCTGTCTTGATGCTCTGCCAATCCAAGTACTGTTCTTACCACACAGTCCAAGGTGGCTTCTCAGCCCTCAAGTTCTGCACTCCCCCTGCACCAGGAAAGTAAAGGGGGAGGGGAGAGGGACGGACTCTTCTTCCCTTTAAGAGCACAGCTGACACAGTTCAACATCGCTGTTGCTCAAATCCCAATGGCCAGATTTGTGCTTCAGAAAATCACACCTTACCACAAAAGGAGCTGGAAGATGTAGGCTTTATTCTCAGCCACTCCTGCCTAGCGAGGAAACAAACAAATACGGGAGCATTTTCTGAGAGAGAAGGGGAGAACGAATGTAGGGAGCCAGCCAGTAGGCTCCATCACAGCCAGCAGGTGGGGGGGGGGCTGTAGTTGCCACCCTACCTAATCCCAGGCCTTACCCATTACTCTTTATTTACGAATAAATATTTATTTATTTAATCCTCCAATCCCTCCCCTGACAAAGTGGGCACCATCCCACTTCATTTTATAAAGGACATGTTTGAGATTCAGAAAGATTAATTAATTTCTTTAAAGTCACACAGCTGGTACAGGTAAACTGCTATGTGTTTTGCTGCATACACCTGGTAGGAAGGAGGTGGACTTAGGAATATCAAACACTGTTGTTCTGCACCCCTGAGCTGGTTAGAAGAGAGTGGAGTCCACCAAAGAAAACTAGGATACAGCACCCCCATATGACAAGCTCCCCTGAAAATTCCCACCAGTGTCTCAAGCAGCAGCTTCTGCCCGCTGATGAGAAAGTCTGTGTGCCAGCAGCTCTCCCAGCCTGATGGATGGGCCTCATTAGCCCAGGCCATGGGCACCTGAGCAGTGTGAAACACGGTGACAGGACAGGGGGCTTTGGCTGTTCCGGCTGACGGTATTGTTAATATCTCCATTTTAGCAGGTTATTTGTCTCCACCTCTCCACCAGTTGCAAATCCACCAGGGTTCTGCAGCCACCAGGCCTGGCAGGGAGGCTGCTGAGATAGTCTCCTCCCCTTTGCTCATTTCCTCCAGGAAAAATAAATTACATAGTTTAAACAGGGACTGGATTGGCCATGCAGCCACCAACATCCATCTTTGCAGAGAATGAAAGGCTCAGCCAGGCTGAGGGGAGGAGAGTGGGGGAGCTGAAAGGCATTAAAGAGAGGGCATCTGTTGCCCATGATGGATCACTTTTTGCTTCATTTCCAGCACTATTGTCTTTTCCAATGAGTCAACCCTTCACATTAGGTGGCCAAAGTATTGGAGTTTCAGCTTCAACATCAGTCCTTCCAATGAACACTCAGGACTGATCTCCTTTAGGATGGACTGGTTGGATCTCCTTGCAGTCCAAGGGACTCTCAAGAGTCTTCTCCAGCACCACAGTTTAAAAGCATCAAGTCTTCGGAGCTCACCTTTCTTCCCCATCCAACTCTCACGTCCTTACATGACCACTGGAGAAACCATAGCCTTGACTAGATGCACCTTTGTTGGCAAAGTAATGTCTCTGCTTTTAACTATGCTATTTAGTTTGGTCATCACCTTCCTTCCAAGGAGTAAGCTTCTTTTAATTGCATGGCTGCCATCACCATCAGCAGTGATTTTGAAGCTCTCCCACCCCCAAAGTATGACACAATTTCCGCTGTTTCCCCATTTTTCCCCATGAAGTGATGGGACCAGATGCCATGATCTTAGTTTTCTAAACTTGTAGAGCTTTAAGCCGACTTTCTCACTCTCTTCTTTCACTTTCGTCAAGAGGCTCTTTAGTTCTTCTTCACTTCCTGCCATGAGGGTTGTGTCGTATGCATATCTGAGGTTATTGATATTTCTCCCGGCAATCTTGACTCCAGCTTGTGCTTCTTCCAGCTTTGACTACCTACCCTTCTATTTGCATGGCCCCAGCCTTCCCCTTCTCTGGCACTTACTTAAATGTCACCCCTCCAGAGAGCCTGTCCTGACCCAGCTATCAAAAGTGTAGAGCCCCCAGAGGCAGGAAAGGGTGTATGGTGCTCCTGGAACAAAGAGGACACTGGTATAGTTTCTACCCTGTAGGCATACAACCTCACAGTGCACGGAACTGGGGGCATTCATGTATATTCATCAAGCACCCTCTATCCACTCAGTAAAAAATTGAAGGCCGGTGACTATCTTGAGCTGGCCTCGAGTATCTTTTAGGTGTAATGAAGACGTAAACACTTGCTCACCTAACAAGATTAGACCTAGGTGTACCTTAGGTTGATTCAGTTGAGTTCAGTTCCGTTCAGTCGCTCAGTCATATCCGATTCTTTGCAACCCAATGAAGCACAGCACACCAGGCCTCCCTGCCCATCACCAGCTCCCAGAGTCCACCCAAACCCAGGTACAAAGAGTCAATGATGCTATCCAAATCCATGCATGACCACTGGAAAAACCATAGCCTTGACTAGATGGTGGAGAAGGAGGTGGCACCCTACTCCAGTACTCTTGCCTGGAAAATCCCATGGATGGAGGAGCCTGGTAGGCTTCAGTCCACAGGGTTGCAAAGAGTTAGACACAGATGAGCGAACTCTCACTTTTCACTCCCATGCACTGGAGAAAGTAATGGCAATCCACTACAGTGTGCTTGCCTGCAGAATCCCAGGGAAGGCAGAGCCTGGTCGGCTGCCGTCTATGGGGTCGCACAGAGTCGGGCATGCCCGATGCGACTGAGCAGCAGCAGCAGCAGACCAGATGGACGTTTGTTGACAAAGTAACATCTCTGTCTTTTAATATGCTGCCTAGGCTGCTCATAACACTCCTTCCCAGGACTAAGTGTTTTTTAATTTCATGGCTGCCATCACCATCTGCAGTGTTGTTTCAGTTGGTCCAAAAATTCATCAAGCATCCCTATCCACCAGACCTCCTGTCCTGCCTTTTGAGAAATCTGTATACAGGTCAGGAAGCAACAGTTAGAAATGGACATGGAATATCAGACTGGTTCCAAATTGGAAAAGGAGTACGTCAAGGCTTTAATTTGTCCCCCTACTTATTTAACTTGTATGCAGAGTACATCAAGAGAAACGCTGAGCTGAAGGAAGCACAAGATGGAATCAAAATTACCAGGAGAAATATCAATAGTCTCAGATATGCAGATGACACCCCCTACATGGCAGAACCTGAAGAAGAACCTAATAGCTTCTTGATCAAAGTGAAAGAGGAGAGTGAAACAGTTGGCTTAAAGCTCAACATTCAGAAGCCTTAGATCATGGCATCTGGTCCTATCACTTTATGGTAAACAGATGTGGAAACTGTAGAAACATTGGCTGACTTTCTTTTTCTGGACTCCAAAATCACTGAAGATGGTGACCGCAGCCATGAGATTAAAAAACGCTTCCTCCTTGGAAGGAAAGTTATGACCAACCTAGACAGCATATTAAAAAGCAGTGAAGTTATTTTGCCAACAAAGTTCTGTTCAGTCAAGGCTATGGTTTTTCCAGGGGTCGTGTAAACAAGTGAGAGTTGGAGTATAAAGAGGGCCGAGCGCAGAAGAATTGATGCTTTTGAACTGTGGTGTTGGAGAAGCCTCTTGAGAGTCCCTTGGTCTGCAAGGAAATCCAACCAGTCCATCCTAAAGGAGATCAGTCCTGGGTGTTCACTGGAAGGACGGATGTTGAAGCTGAAACTCCAATACTTTGGCCACCTCAGGCAAAGAGCTGATTCACTAGAAAAGACCCTGATGCTGAGAAAGATTGAGGGTGGGAGGAGAAGGGGTCGACAGAGGATGACCTGGTTGGATGGCATTACTGACTCTATGGACATTGGCTTGGGTGGACTCCGGGAGTTGGTGATGGACAGGGAGACCTGGTGTGCTGTGGTTCACAGTGTCTTAATTCGTCATATAACACAGAGTGACTGAAGTGTATTGATGACTAAATGGTGATACGGTGAGTTGGACGGATGGATGCTTGTCTGGATGTGTGAGTGGTTGTATGGTGAGATGGAAAGTTGGATAGATGCTTAAGTGGATGAATGAGTGGCTAAATGGATGGATGAGTAATGGAATGGGTAGGTGGATAGAATGACTAATGGTTGATGGGTAATTGATAGTAATACTGCGATGGTTGGATATGTAGTTGCAAGAATGGTATAATGGTTAGATAGACAGATAGTTAAATGAAGGTAAAGAATCCCTCGAGTTAGCTGGCAAAAACACGGATCAACCTCACTGTAATCTGCTGAATTAGTTTCTTCTAATGAGTGTAAATGTTGTACTGAATGAATTGACTTCTGGCTCGAGAAGAAAGAGACTGCAGCAGAACCATCCAGGGAATCAGTCATGTGCTCCTGGATCCTCCCTGTTTTCTCATTGTTTGATAACCTAGGCACCTCGGTACCCACTTTTAACCACGTGCTATCCACTCGTCCCTTCCAGCCACCATCACACCTGCTGTCAGATAGAGAACAGAGTTGTAGTTGCCAAGGATGGAGGGGATAGGGATGGGCTGGGAATCTGGGGTTGGTAGATGCAAACTACTACGTTTACAGTGGATACACAACAAGGTCCTAATGGATAGCACAGGGGACAATATTCAGTATCCTGTGATAAACCGTAATGGAAAAGAATGTAAAAAAAGAATGTGTACATGTGTATAACTGAGACACTTTGCTGATTTGCAGACTGACACGGCACTGTAAATCAAGTATATTTTAACAAATTGAAAAAAAAAACAAACCAGGAATAAAGTTCTCCTACCTTTTTTCAGCCCTACTGATAAAAGAGAAACAAAAAAAAGAAACAAATGCTTTCAAGAAAAATTCTGTTGAGAATTAACAAAGACTAAATCACTTAATAAAAAAAGAAATTGTATTTTAAAAGGCTTCCATTAGTGTCACAAATAGTAGACTCTTGAAGCTGTCCACACAGAGAGAGGTTTGGGGAGAAACAGACCTGTTCTTTATTTCTGAAATTAACTGCCTAGGTGGTCACCTACTTTTCTATTGTGATGATTGAATGTTAAAGGCTGGTGCTGACAGTCCACAGTCTGTAAATGTTTCATTCTGAATTCTGGGATGACTCAGAGCTCTCAGTGGACAAAGGCACTATCTTTCTCAATGTATAAGAGAGATAGCAAGTAATGAATGTTGGATGATAGATGGATGGATGAATGGATGATGGATGGATTGGAGGGTGTTGGGTAGATGGATGGATGGATGGATGGATGGATGGATGGATGGATGGATGGATGGCTAGCTAAGATTCAGTGGTCCCAGGCCCAGGCTTCTTGCCTTCACTCTTTATCCAACAGTATCTTGCAGGCCTCTGGAATCCTCTTAGAAGTAGAGTAGCTGCACTATGCAAAACTCCCAAACAAAAACCCTTGGCTTTCTAGAAGTGTGAGCACGACACCAGAACTTCCTGGCTAGCTCAGCAGAAGGACAGAAAATCAAAGAAGTTTTCAGGTCAAACTCCAGGGATGAAGGTGTTTGTTTCACAAGGGAGTGAGAAGTCAGAGAGCTAACATGGGAATTTTTCAATGGCAAATAGCATAAGTACCATCAAAGTGGCTTTAAAAGAAATTGGCCTACTTGGCTGAAAGGTTGAGGAATGTGTGATCTCGGACCCCATGACCACCAACACCACAAATGCAGAACTCAAGGAGTATCTTTAAATTCTTTTAAATTCAGTCTCTTTGTCTCTATCCCTGGACACTGTTTCCTCTAACTTGGCTTCATTTGTAGACAATAATCTACATGAGGTAAAAGATGTGGCAGAAATGATTAAACAAAGATTTCTATTAATTGAACATTGGTTAATTCTTAGAAGGACAAGTGCTTAGGAAAGATAGGTTAAATGTATGCTGTGAGATTAAAATGTCCTTATGGTTGAAATATTTTGAGTTTCTTCTTCCTTAGTTATTTGCAGCCAAAAGCATCCCAATATATATAACACATAATAAATAGTAGTATTATATCTCATGGACTCAGACGTCTACTTACAAAACCAATCATTCAAGTGGAGCGGATATTTTTACTCCATCAGATATTAATTGAGCATCTACAATGCACCGGCAGTGTCCCAAGAACAATAGATGCATATTTGAATAAGACATGGTGCTTTAAAACAAAACAAAACAAAGTTGAGACATTTGATCACCTTAAAAAAGTTACTAAAATACATAAGTAAGGCTTCCCTGGTGCCTCAGTGGTAAAGAATCCACCTGCCAATGCAGGAAATGCCAGTTCGATATCAGGTTTGGGAAGTTACTACATGTCCAGGGGCAACTAGACCCATGCACTACAACTTACTGATCCTGTGCTCAGAGCCCAGGAGCCCTAGCTACTGAAGCCCACTTGCCCTACAGCCTGTGCTCCACAACAAGAGAAGCCACTGCAATGAGAAGCCTGTGCACCACAACTAGAGAGGAGGCCCGCATTCCCCAACTAGAGATAAGCCCTGGCAGCAATGAGACCCAGCACAGCCATAAATAGATACTATTATACAAATAAAAATATGAGACAAAAGTCAAATTGAAATTCAAATCACAGACAACAGCGAGTGTTAATCCCCCTTGATATATAAAAATCTATTACAAATAAAGAGTAAACCAGCAACCCAAATAAAAAAAAAAGATCCTAGGGCATGTACATACATTTTAATATATTTGTTAAAAGTGCAACTGTTCCTTAAACTTATACAAAGATGTTCAAGTTCACTCATCGTAAGAGAAATGCAAATATACTGAGATACAACTTTTCGCATCGGATTGACAAACGTTTGAATGTTTAATGACTCACAGTGCTGGTTGAGCTGTGGGGCTGCGTGCATTGCTTGTGGAAGCTGAAACTGGTACAACTCCTAAGGAGAAAAGTTGGCAATATCTATGCAATTTGTAAGTTCGACTCAGTAATTCCACTTCTGAGTATCTATCGACAGATATATTTAAGTGAGCATGCATATTCTGTATAGAGTTCTTTTCTACAACACCGTCTGTAAGAGCAAAGAATGAAAACAAGCCGAATATCCACCAGCAGTGGACTGATATTTATTGGCTGTGGGACTTTTTATTGGGTTGGAGTTTGGATCTTCTTCCAAATCCAGTGAGAAGACGCCAGAGAGTTTAAAGGAGGAGACGGGCATAATCTGACTTCTATTTTGAAGAATCATCCTGATCTGGGGGATGGGTACCCAAGTTTAATCATCTGTAAGAAAATATCATGATGATAACCACTTGAGCTTGGTTCAGTACACTGTGTGTAGGGTATCAAATGAGAAAATGCCTTCACGTTCCTGAGACAGCCCATAACCAGCTGTTTTTGACCAGACACCGTGCTTCCATCCTTCCCGCTGGAAATCATTCTCTCCCGACGCAGATGAGGACGGACGACGTCCCCAGGTCCCGTAAAGGGCCCCTCGTGGTCCTTCCTAGCTTCTCCCGTGCCTTCCACCTTGCTTTTGATTTCTGTCACCTCAGATCTCCAAGCCCTTATAAACGGACCCATAGACAATACAGCCTGCCATTTTTACTCACAGGGATTTGGGGAAACTCCTAGGATGTGGATAGACAGACAATTCTTTCTGGGTAAAGGGAAATCTGAGTTCAGAGCGCTCCGCCATTCTGCTGCAGCGCCCAAAGCACCGACCATGGGGCCGGATCAGCACCCGTGAAGCTGTGCTCGCCAGTGACCACCAGAGGGCAGTGCGACTCCGCCATCGGCCCGAACTGCCCGCAGGGGCCACCCAAAGTTAGGCATGGAAATAGCACTGCAAGGATTCCAGGAGTATCTTCTTGGGCTGCGCCCCTGCTTTGCGGGAGTGCTTCCCTGATATTGCAGCACCTTCGAGGATCTGTTCAGGCCCCAAAGTTAAGGATTAAGTGACCTGCCGTGGTGCCTCAAGAGCCATCAGCAGCCACGACCCCAGAAGCACTTCTTGCCACACTCAGCCCGACTATAAAAGATAACTGCTCTAATGTTTAATAACACCGTCACCGTGATAGTTTAAATTGTTTGAGAAAATGGTGTGTGTGTGTGTGGGGGGGGTTTAATCCATAAATTCAAGATAGCAAACTATGTACCAGTTCATTCAAGGATGACGGATAAGCCAGCTGCAACCAAATAGTGATTTTAAAATGTAACCATCAAGTATTTGGGCAACAATGTGTATTGGGGGAACTCGGACTACAGGGTGGGGGTGTCTCTTTGCCCTTATACCCTCTTCACCGCCCGACGGGTATCAGGACTGCAGAAGCCCAGCCCCCCTCTCTCTCATAGCCCATGGGTTCCTATACACCACATGGTGTGGCTGAATAAGGAGCTGCACACACAAGTCTGGCTTCTACATTTATTCAACACCTGCTCTGTCCCAGGCACCCAGCTAAGCCCTTGACTTGCGTTAACTCCTTCATCGTGATCACACAGTTGCTGTCTGGAGAGGTCAGATAGCACATGGTTCAGATGTGGCCTGGGGTCAAGTCCCAGCTATTCCTTTTCCTGTTTGTGGGAACTTCACTCCCTGCACTTCAGCGTTCTCACCTGTAAAATGGGGTTGAGGTGAAAACCCACCTCACAGAAATGTTGCCAGCATTGAGCGCATTAAGACATGAACAACACTTTGTTTGAAAGCTTCCCTTTCAGTCCCTCTGCATAAGAAATGAATATTACATCAAGACCCAGTATGATATAGATACATGTGTGTGCATATTATGTGTGTAAGCTAAAATATGTTCCACAAGGCAATGCTAAGCTATAATACCATGATATATCCACTTAGTTTCCATCCTGTCCTCTTTTCTATTTAAAAGATGCAAGTAACAATCTACTAAATTGACTCTATGACCCACCGTTTAGAAAATATTGGTTTAGTAAAGGGTTCGGCAGACCATGTGGTTCTCAGAAGTCCCATTTTACAGAATGGGAAACTGAGGTCCAGAAAGTGTTGTGGCTTGCCTCTGACCCCAGCTACTGGAAGGCAGCAGAGCCCAGACTGCAACCCAGCATCTCTGATGCCTAAATTAAGGCTCTTCCACACAAGATGCAAACTGACAGCTCACAGGCCAGATCTGACCCACAGAGACGTTGGCCTAATTTTCACAATAGGTTTGCAAGTTTTGTTACAACTATATAAAATGTATCATTGGAAGACATAACTCAAAATATGAATTTTCAACTTATCATTGAAAGTGGGCAATCTGGCAACACGTGGACCTATGTATGCACGTGACCAGCAGGAGCCACACCCAAACTGCCACTTCCAGCTGCTCTCCAGGTTCATTACTTTGCCACAGTCCCCACCGTGCATGGACAGAGGGTCCTGGAAAGTTTCAGTCCATGGCATCTCAAAGAGTCGGACACAACTTAGCAACTAAAAAACAACAATCACGATGCCATTTTGTGTCCCAGACACTGAGACAAACCATCAATTGCCATAGTCTGTGTTTTTTTCAGACGGGAGAAATATTTTTCAAGAAGGAAAGACAGGACTTTCCTGGTGGTCGAGTGGTTAAGAATCTGCCTGCCAGTATAGAGGACACAGGTTCGACCATTGATCTGGAAGATTTCACATGCTGTGGGACAACTAAGCCCATGAAAACTACTGAACTTGCATTCTAGAGCCCATACCCTGGAACAAGAGAAGCCACCACAAGGAGAGGCCCATGCACCGCAACTAGAGAAAGCTCTCTCTTGGCAACGAAGATCTGGCACAGTCCAAAATAAATATATTTTCCAAAAAAGGAAAAACAAAAGCTAAACCAAGGGACCTACATTTCAAAACAAAAAAAGTAGATGCACAAATCTTTTCTCACATATTTAAATACAAAGAAACCACATCAATATCAACGTAACCCCAAATCTGTTTCTAGTCCCTGACTTGTTGAGCGTTTACAAACCCCATCTCAACCAATACCCTTTATCTACCGCCACCTGATTTGCCCACCATCAT
This sequence comes from Giraffa tippelskirchi, assembly GCF_054371585.1. Lineage (NCBI taxonomy): Eukaryota > Metazoa > Chordata > Mammalia > Artiodactyla > Giraffidae > Giraffa > Giraffa tippelskirchi. The sequence goes on from NC_137290.1 coordinate 15,882,489, forward strand.
GTCCCCAGCACCTGAAACTGCTCAGCCAAGAAAAAGTGCCTAATTAGAATGAACGGCTTTTATACAAAAGCTTCTCCCAATATCAGCAGACATACAGTAATGGTGAGGAGCAGGCATTCTTTGGTCCACAGGATGGCTCAGGTCCAGCTTCTGCCATAACTAGCTGTGTGACCTGAGGTAGTTTCCTCAGTCTCTTTGGGTCTGATGCGTCCTCAGCTGCAAAATGCATGGGATGAGGCGCTATGTACGTAAGTGACCAGGAATGTGAATAACGCTGGGTAAATAAAGTTCGCTTCTCCTCCTTCATTTCATCAAGGTGAACCAAGGTGAGTACTGGTTCATATTAACGAGTCTGGTGACCAGTTAGTCTGGCCTTGGATTATCTGCAGGGCTGGGGAGGCAAAGATCTCCCACTACCATCATGGCCTGACAAGGAAACCCTGGGCCAGATGGTAATGTCAAAGATTCGATCCCCAGGCATATCTCTGTGTGAGAAATGGCTTTTCAACATGCATTCCTCTTGCTGCTCACCCTCCTGAATTGAAGAGGCTGGAGCGATGAAAATTCCATTTCCCAGACTCCCTTGCAGCCAGGGATCTGAAGCCTTTAAGGGTCCACTCATCAGCTGTGTCCATGAGACAACTGCACTTATGCAAAGTTAAGAAAGGAAAAATTGCTGGGGAGAGGAGTAGGGCCTCGTGATCCTGTGGCAGTGGTCCCTTGGGGCCCAGTCCTGCAGTGTGTCTTCCTGAGCCTTCCTGTGAGTCTGTAAATACTCATAACATTATCATTCATGCCCTAGGAAATTTGAACAAAGTCACGGAGAAAGTGGAGGAGAGAGGAGCCTGAGATGCTGCAGTCCACTGGATTGCAAAGAATTGCAAAGACTTACTGACTGAACAACAATCAGTCACACCCAAGAAGGGAAGCTAGATCCAGCCCATGTGTTTGGGGTATGGTACTAGTGATGAAGAAGCCACGTGCAGGAGATGCAAAAGATGTGAGTTTATCGTCTCTCTGTGTGGAGAAGATTCCCTGGAGGAGGACATGGTAACCCATTGCAGTATTTTTGCCTGGAGAATTCTATGGACAGAGGAAGCCAGAGGTGGGCTACAGTGCACAGGGCCACACAGAGTCGGGCATGACTGAAGCGATTTAGGACACACATGTGCATGCACAAATTATTCTGAGAATTATTAATGAGCCTTCTATGTCAGCTGTGGGAGCAGGTTGAGAAGTGAGGTCTGAAAAGGGACTTCCGGAGCCACCAACCAGGCAAACGGAGAGGCCATAGAGTCTAGTCACCAAAGTGAGGCTGCTGAGGGCCAACAGTAGAGAAATGGAGAGGAAACCATTACCTCTGCAGCCAAGTGTCCAGTGACAGGGTGGGGGCTGATGCCCAGGAGTCAGGAGGGAGTTGTGGATGCATCCCAGACGACAGCAAGGACACGCCAGAGCCTGCAGGCATGTCTGCGCCTACTTGTCACCACATCAAAGCACAGCACCCTTGCAAGAGGAGAGACTGCTGCTCCCTTTCCACTTTCAAACCCTCTCTCAAGTTACTCTTTTGGTCAATTCTACCTCGGAACTTTTCCATACTGTCCATGGGGTTCTCAAGGCAAGAATACTGAAGTAGTTTGTCATTCCCTTCTCCAGTGGACCACGTCTTGTCAGAACCCCATGAACAGAAATAAAAACAGGACACTGAACAATGAGCTCCCCAGGTCAGTAGGTGTCCAAAATGCTACTAGAGATCAGTGGAGAAATATCTTCAAAAGAATGAAAGGAAGATGCCAAAGCAAAAACAACACCCAGTGGGGGATGAGACTGGTGATGGAAGTAAAGTCCAGCGTTGTAAACAGCAATATTGCAAAGGAACCTGGAATGTTAGGTCCCTGAATCAAGGCAAATAGGAAGTGGTCAAACAGGAGACGGCAAGAGTGACCATCGACATTTCCGGAATCAGCAAAATAAAATGGACCTGAATGGGTGAATTTAACTCAAGTGACCATTATATCTATTACTGTGGGTAGGAATCCCTTAGAAGAAATGGAGTAGCCTTGATGGTCAACAACAGAGCCTGAAATGCAGTACTAGGATGCAATCTCCGAAAGGGCAGAACGATCTCTGTTCGTTTCCAAGGCAAATTATTCAATATCATGATAATCCAAGTCTACGCCCCAACACGTAATGCTGAAGAAGCTGAAGTTGAACGGTTCTATGAAGATCTACCCGGCCTTCTAGAGTTAACACCCCCAGAAGATGTCTTTTTCATTATAGGGGCCTGGAATGCAAAAGTAGGAAGCCAGGAAGGACCTGGAGTAACAGGCAACGTTGGCCTTATAGCACAGAATGAAGCAGGACAAAGGCTAAGCGAGTTTTGGCAAAAGATTGCACCAGTCTCAGCAGACACCCTCTTCCAGGAACACAGGAGAAGACTCTACACATGGGCATCACCAGAGTGTCAATACTGAAATCAGATTGATTATGTGCTTTGCAGCCAGAGAGGGAGAAGCTGTACAGGGTCAGCACAAACAAGACGTGGGGCTGACTGTGACTCTGATCATGAACTCCTTATTACCAATTTCAGACTTACCTTGAGGAAAGTAGGGAAAACCACTGGACCATTCAGATATGACCTAAATCAAGTCCCTGTGATTCGATTACACAGTGGAAGGGAGAAATAGATTCAAGTGATTAGATCTCATAGAAAGAGTGCCTGAAGGACTATGGACAGAGGTTCATGACTTTGTACACGAGGCAGGGATCACGGCCATCCCCAAGGAATAGAAACACAAAAAGGCAAAATGGTTCTCTGAGGAGGCCTTACAAACAGCTATGAAAAGATGAGAAACGGAAGGCAAAGTAGGAAAGGACAGATATACTCATTTGAATGCAGAGATCCAAAGAAAAGCGAGGAGAGGTAAGAAAGCTTTCCTCAGCGATCAATGCAAAGAAATAGTGGAAAACAATAGAATGGGAAAGACGAGAGTTCTCGTTGAGAAAGTTCGAGTGACCAACTTTACACGCAGGAACTTTTCATGCAAAGAAGGGCACAATAAAGGGCAGAAATGGCATGGACCTAACAGAAGCAGAGGATATGAAGAAGAGGTGGCAAGAATACACAGCATAATACAGAAAGGATCTTCAGGACCCAGATAAACACGATGATCTGATCACTCCCCTAGACCCAGACATCCTGGAATGTGAAGTCAAGTGGGCCTTCGGAAGCATCACGACAAACAAAGCTAGTGGAGGTGATGGAATTCTAGTCGAATTATTTCCAATCCTAAAAGATGATGCTGTGAAAGTGCTGCACTCAGTAGGCCAGCAAATCTTTCCACAGGACTGAAAAAGATGAGTTTTCAATCCCAAAGGAGGGCTATAGCAAATAATGCTCAACTACTGCACAATTGCACTCATCTCACATGCTAACAACTTAATGTTCAAAATTCTCCAAGCCAGGCTTCAACAGATTGTGAGCCATGAACTTCCAGATGTTAAGCTGGATTTAGAAAAGGCAGAGGAACAAGAGATCAAATTTCAAACCTCCACTGGACCAACGAAAAGCAAGCGAGTTCCAGGAAAACATCTATTTCTGCTTTATTGACTACGCCAAAGCCTTTGTGTGGATCGCAACAAACGGTGGAAAATTCTTCAAGACATGAGAATACCAGACCACCTGATATGCCTCCTGAGAAATCTGTAGGCAGGTCAAGAAGCAGCAGTTACAGCTGGACATGGAAAAACAGACTGGCTCCATATCAGGAAGGAGTACATCAAGGCTACATATTGTCACCCTGCTTATTGATCTTATATGCAGAGTACCTCATGAGAAACGCTGTGCTGGAGGAAACACAAAGTGGAATCAAGATTGCCGGGAGAAATATCAATAACCTCAGATATGCCGATGACAGCACCCTTATGGCAGAAAGCGTGAACAAAAGAGCCTATTGATGCAAGTGACAGAGGAGATTGAAAAACTTGGCTTAAAACTGAACATTCAGAAAACTAAGATTATGGTATCTGGTCCCATCCCTTCTTGACAAATAGAAGAGGAAACAGTGACAAATAATATGTTGGTCTCCAAAATCAATACAGATGGTGATGGTAGCCACGAAATTAAGAGATGCTTGCTCCCTGGAATAAAAGGTATGAGCAGGCTAGACAGCTTATTAAAAAGCAGAGGCATTACTTTGTCAAAAAAAAAAAAAAAGGTCCCTCTAGTCAGTTCAGTTCAGGTCAGTTTAGTCGCTCAATCATGTCCGACTGTTTGTGACCCCATGAATCACAGCATGCCAGGCCTCCCTGTCCATTGCCAACTCCTGGAGCTCACCCAAACCCACGTCCATCGAGTCGGTGATGCCATCCAATCATCTCATCCTCTGCCGTCCCCTTCTCCTCCTGCCCGCTATCGTTCTCAACATCAGGGTCTTTTCCAATGAGTACACTCTTCACACGAGGTGGCCAACGTATTGGAGTTTCAGCTTCAACCTCAGTCCTTCTAATGTACACCCAGAACTGATCTCCTTTAGGATGGACTGGTTGGATCTCCTTGCAGTCCAAGGGACTCTCAAGAGTCTTCTCCAACACCACAATTCAAAAGCATCAATTCTTCGGCGCTCAGCTTTCTTCACAGTCCAACTCTCACATCCATACATGACCACTGGAAAACCATAGCCTTGTCTAGACGGACCTTTTTTCGCAAAGTAATGTCTCTGCCTTTTGATATTGTGGCTAGGTTGGTGATAACTTTCCCTCTAAGGAGTAAGTGTCTTTCAATTTCAGGGCGAGAGTCACCATCTTCAGTGATTCTGGAGCCCCCGAAAATAAAGTCTGACACTGTTTCCACTGTTTCCCCGTCTATTTTCCACGAGGTGATGGGACCAGATGCCATGACCTTAGTTTTCTGAATGCTGAACTTTAAGCCAACTTTTTCACTCTCCTCTTTCACTTTCATCAAGAGGTGTTTTAATTCCTCTTCACTTTCTGCCATATGGGTGGTGTTATCTGCATCCCTGAGGTTATTGATATTTCTCCCAGCAATCATGACTGCAGCTCGTGCGTCTTCCAGCCCAGGGTTTCTCATGATGTACTCTGTATATAAGTTAAATAAGCAGGGGGACAATATACAGCCTCGACGTACTTCTTTTCGTATTTGGAACCAGTCTGTTGTTCCATGTCCAGTTCTACCTGTTGTTCCTGAGCTGCATACAGATTTCTCAAGAGAAAGGTCAAGTGGTCTGGTAATCCAATCTCTTTCAGAATTTTCCACAGTTTATTGTGATCCACACAGTCAAAGGGTTTGGCATAGTCAATAAAGCAGAAATAGATGTTGTTCTGGAATTTTCTTGCTTTTTTGATGATTCAGCGGACGTTGGCAATTCCATCTCATTCAGGTTTGTCCTCAATCAAATCCTTTATGATTATACAACATAAATGAGAAATAGATTAAAGGGACTAGATCTGATAGACAGAGTGCCTGATGATCTATGGACGGAAGTTCGTGACTGAAGACCATCCCCATGGAAATGCAATGCAAAAAAAGGAAAATGGCTGTCTGAGGAGGCCTTACAAATAACTATGAAAAGAAGAGAAGTGAAAAACAAAGGACAGAATGAAAGTAATTCCCATTTGAATTAGAGCTCAAAAGAATAGCAAGGAGAGATAAGAAAGCCTTCCTCAGCGATCAATGCAAAGAAATAGAGGAAAACAACAGAATGGGAAAGATTAGAGATCTCTTCAAGAAAACTAGAGTTACCAGGGGAACACTTCATGCACAGATGGGCTCGATAACGGACAGAAATGATAGGGACCTAGCAGAAGCAGAAGCTGTTAATAAGAGGTCGCAAGAATACACAGAACTGTATATATCTATATCTATATATCTATATCTTCAAGACGCAGATAAGCACAATGGTACCATCACTCACCTAGAGCCAGACATCCTGGAATATGAAGTCAAGTGGGCCTTACAGAGCATCACTAGGAACAAAGCTAGTGGAGGTGCTGGAATTCCAGTTGAGCTATTTTGAAATCCTGAAGGATGATGCTGTGAACGTGCTACACTCAATACGCCAAAAATTTTGGAGAACTCCGCAGAGGCCACAGGACTGGAAAAGGTCAGTTTTCATTCCAATCCCAAAGAAAGGCAGTGCCAAAGAATGCTCAAACTACCGCACAATTGCACTCATCTCCCACGCTAGTAAATCAAGGCTCAAAATTCTCCAAGCCATGCTCCAGCAATATGTGAACTGTGAACTTCCGGATGGTGACGCTGGTTTTAGAATAGGCAGAGGAACCGTCCAGTCGAAGCTATGGTTTTTCCAGTAGTCATGTATGGATGTCAGAGCTGGAGTAGAAAGAAAGTTGAGCACCAAAGAATTGATGCTTTGAAACTGTGATGTTGGTGAAGACCCTCGAGAGTCCTTTGGACTGCAAGGAGATCCAACCAGTCCACCCTAAAGGACATCAGTCCTGCATGTTCATTGGAAGGACTGATGCTGAAGCTGTAACTCCAATAATTTGGCCACCTGATGCGAAGGACTGACTGATTAGAAAGACCACCCTTATGGCAGAAAGTGAAGAAGAACTAAAGAGCCTCTTGATGAAAGTGAAAGAGGAGAGTGAAAAAGTTGGCTTAAAGCTGAACGTTCAGAAAACTAAGATCATGGCATGTGGTCCCATGACTTCATGGGAAATAGATGGGGAAACAGTGCAAAGAGTGTCAGACTTTATTTTGCGGGGCCCCAAAAGCACTGTTGATGGTGATTGCAGCCATGAAATTAGAAGATGCTTACTGCTTGGAAGGAAGGTTATGGCCAACCTAGATAGCATATTTAAAAGCAGGGACATTACTTTGCCAACAAAAGTCCGTCTAGTCAAGGCTATGGTTTTTCCAGTGGTCATGTATGGATGTGAGATTCGGACGGTGAAAAAGCTGAGTGCCGCAGAATTGATGCTTTTGAGCTGTGGTGTTGGAGAAGACTCTTGAGTGTTCCTTGGACTGCAAGGAGATCCAGTCAATCCATTCTAAAGGAGATCAATCCTGGGTGTTCATTGGAAGGTCTGATGAGTCGGCTGAAACTGCAGTACTTTGGCCATCTCATGCGAAAAGTTGACTCATTGGAAAAGACCCTAATGCTGGGTAGGATTGAGGGCAGGAGGAGAAGGGGATGACAGAGGATGAGACGGTTGGATGGCATCACTGACTCAATGGATATGGGTTTGGGTAAACTCCGAGAGTTGGTGATGGACAGAGAGGCCTGGTGTGCTGCAATTCATGGGGTCGCAAAGACTCGGACACCATTGAAAGACTGAACTGAACTTAACTGATGCTGGGCAAGATCAAATGTGGGAGGAGAAGGGCACAACAAAGGACAGGTGGGTTGGATGGCATCACCAACTCAATGGACATGAGTTTGAGTAAACTCTGGGGCATTGGTGATGGACTAGGAGGCCTGACTTGCAGCAGTCCATGGGCTCGCAAAGACTCGGACATGACTGAAAGACTGAACTGAACTTAACTGATGCTGGGAAGGACCAAAGGTGGGAGGAGAAGGGGACAACAAAGGACAGGTTGGTTGGATGGCATCACCAACACAATGGACATGAGTTTGAGTAAACTCCGGGGTGTTGGTGATGGACAAGGAGGCCTGACTTGCAGCAGTCCATGGGCTCGCAAAGGATCGGACACAACTAAGCCACTGAACAGACTGACTGAACTCAAAATCAAAGAAAGGGATTCTGGGAAATGTAGCTCCAGACTAGGCAAATTAACACAGCGGAGCACAGAGCACTTGACTTACTAAACCCTTCTGCTTTACTTAGTAGGGTGAGCTGAGCTTTGAAAAACCGACCTGACTGATAAAGAGACTTTGGACAAGTCTGCAGTGAGGAGACTTTTAGTCACTGCTTTAATTTTCCATCATACGAATCTGCACTAGAAACAGTCTGGATGTCATTTTCCCCACCTGCCTTGCAGTCAGAACGTAACCATGGGACCTAGGCTCAATCAATTAGACGCACCCAGATGGTACCCAGGCTCAGCCAATCAAATACATCCAGATGGCACTTAAGACCAATTAGGTACAGCCACATGAAATGTAGGCTTAGCCAATGGATACACTTACAGGTGAAAGCAGTGCAACTGGGTTCTGATGCATAGAATTCAATCTAGACGAGGTGGAAGGGACATAAGCCATGTCACTAGTGACAGCCACTGTGTCTGGAGCCAGTGGTAGTGACAGTTCAGTTCAGTCACTCAGTCCAGTCCGACTCTCTGCGACCCCATGAACTGCAGCATGCCAGGCCTCCCTGTCCATCACCAACACCTGAAGTTCACCCAAACCCATGTCCATTGAGTTGGTGATGCCATCACACCATCTCATCCTCTGTCACCCCCTTCTTCTCCTGCCCTCAATCTTTCCCAGCATCAGGGTCTTCTCCAATGAGTGACAGAAGATCCTGCACTCAAACTCTATATTGTTCATGGCTGTCTCTCCAGCCATCCCTCTCAGAAATCTCAGTCACTTAATATCCTTTAATAAGTTTCTTTCCTGCTCAAAGTTACCTCTAATGAATTCTATTCTTTCCAGTAGAAAGCTGACACCCCTCTAACTTCATTTAACCATCTAGCCTCTTTCCAAAACTAGATAAAATAAGGAACAATGTCCACCCCCATGGGCAGTGGAGTCAGGGAGATGCATTTTGTCAAATTACTATGGTGCCACAGACTCTGGGCCAGTGTCACCTGTGAGGGGGTCACTGACCTGGGTTGTGAGTCGGGTAGACCCATCTGAATCCTGGCTGTGGTGCTGACTGGCCTGTTGTGTGACATTGCGCATATCACTTTCCTCATCTCGAGAAATGACTGTGCTTAGTGTTGCCTCCTGGGGATATCATAGAGACCAAAAGATTCCTCTACGGAGCAATCTCTCAACCACACAGCTCAGCATGTTGGACACACCCACACCAGTGATGATAAAAGGAATAAGAGTGACCTTTCTTTTGCTGGATTAAAGAAAATAAATAATAATAGAGGTGGTGTCCTCATGTAGTCCAAGATGAAGATGGTCTGTGAATGCTGCAGTTTAGAAAAGTTACATGTTTTTGGTTTTATATTTTTTAGTTTTCTATTTTTTTATTATATTTATTTTAATTGGAGGCTAATTATGGTACAATATCGTAGTGGTTTTGCCATGCATTGACATGAGTCAGCCACGGGTGTACATGGGTTTCCCATCCTGAACACCCTCATCCCAATTCCATCCCTCTGGGTCATCCCAGTGCACCAGCTCTGAGCACCCTGTCTCATGCATTGCACCTGCACTGGAGGTCTGTTTCACATATGAAAATATACATGTTTCAATGTTATTCTCTGAATCCATCCCAGACTTGCCTTCTCTCACAGAGTCCAGAAGACTCTTCTATACATCTGTGTCACTTTTCCTGTCTTTCACATAGGGTTATCATCACTATCTTTCTGAATTCCATGTGTGTGTGTGTGTGTGTGTGTGTGTGTGTGTGTGTGTGTGTGTGTTATTGGTGTTTTTCCTTCTGGCTTACATCGCTCTGTTTAATAGGGTCCAGTTTCATCCACCTCGTTAAAACTGGTTCAAATGCATTCTTTTGAATGGCTTAGTAATATTCCATTGTGTATACGTACCACGGCTTTCTTAGCCATTCGTCTGCTGTTGTACATCTGGGTTGCTTCCGTGTCCTGGCTATTGTAAACAGTGCTAGGGTGAACATTGGGGTACACGTGTCTCTTTCAATTCTGGATTCCTCGGGGTGTATGCCCAGCAGTAGGACTGCTGAGTCATATGGCAGTTCCATTTCCAGGTTTTTAAGGAATCTCCACACTGTTCTCTATAGTAGCTCTAATAGTTCGCATTTCCATCAACGGTGTAAGAGGGTTCCCTTTTCTCCACACCCTCTCCAGGATTTATTGTTTGTAGACGTTTGGATAGCAGCCATTCTGACTTGTGTGAGATGGTACCACATTATGGTTTTGCTTTGCATTTCTCTGATAATGAGTGATGTTAAACATCTTTTCAAGAGTTTGTTAGCCATCTGTATGTCTTCTTTGGAGAAATGACTGTTTAGTTCTTTGGCCCCTTTTTTGATTGGCTCGCTTATTTTTCTGGAATTGAGCTGCAGGCGTTGCTTGTATAGTTTTGAGATTAATTCATTGTCAATTGCTTCGTTTGCTATAATTTTGGCCCATTCTGAAGGCAGTCTTCTTCCCTTGCTTATAGTTTCCTTCACTGTGCAAAAGCTTTTCAGTTTATTTAGGTCCCATTGGCGTATGTTTGCTTTAATTTCCATTACTCTGGGAGGTGGGTCATAGAGGATCCTGCTGTGATTTCTGTCAGAAAGTGTTTTGCCTGTGTTTTCCTCTAGGAGTTTTCTACTTTGTGGTCTTACATTTAGATCTTTAATCCATTTTGAATTTACTTTTGTGTACGGTGCTAGAAAGTGTTCTAGTTTCCCTCTTGTACAAGTGGTTGACCAGTTTTCCCAGCACAACTTGTTAAAGAGATTGTCTTGTCTTCATTGTATATTCTTGCCTCCTCTATCAAAGATAAAGTGTCCATAGGTATGTGGCTTGGACCTCTGGGCTTGCAATTTTGATCCATTTATCTATATTTCTGTCTTTGTGCTAGAACCACGCTGTCTTGATGACTGTAGCTTTGTAGTATAGCCTGAAATCAGGCAGGGTGATTCCTCCAGGTCCATTCTTCTTTCTCAAGATTGTTTTGGCTATTCGAGGTTTTTTGTAATTCCATACAAATTGTGAAATTATTTCTTCTATTTCCCTGAAAAATACCGTTGGTGGCTTGATAGGGATTGCATTGAATCTATAGATTGCTTTGGGTAGTATACTCATTTTCACTATATTGATTCTTTCACTCCATGAACATGGTATATTCCTCCATCTATTTGTGTCCTCTTTGACTTCTTTCACCAGTGTTTTATAGTTTTCTATATGTATATATAGGTCTTTTGTTTCTTTAGGTAGATATATTCCTCAGTATTTTATTGTTTTCATTGGAGTGGTGAATGGAATGGTTTCTTTAAGTTTTCTTTCAGTTTTCTCCTTGTTAGTGTATAGGAATGCAAGGGATTTCTGCGTGTTCATTTTGTTTCCTGCAACTTTACTATATTCATTGATTAGCTCTAGTAATTTTCTGGTGGAGTGTTTAGGATTTTCTCTGTAGAAGATCATGGCATCTGCAAACAGTGAGTGTTTTACTTCTACTTTTCCAATCCGGGTTCCTTTTATTTCTTTTTCTGCTCTGATCGCTGTGGCCAAAACTCCCAAAACTATGTTGAATAGGAGTGGTGAGAGTGGGCACCATTGTACTGATCCTTACTTTAGGGGCATTGCTTTCAATTTTTCACCATTGAGGATAATGTTTGCTGTGGGTTTGTCGTATATATCTTTTATTATGTTGAGATTTGTTCCTTCTATGCCTGCTTTCTGGAGGGTTTTGGTGATAAATGGATGTTGAATTTTGTCCAAGGGTTTCTCTGCATCTATTGAGATAATCACATGATTTTTATTTTTCAATTTGTTAATGTGGTGTATTATGTTGATTAGTTTGTGGATATTGAAGAATCCTTGCATCCCTGGGATAAAGCCCACTTGGTCATGATGTATGATCGTTTTAATATGTTGTTGGATTCTGCTTGCTGGAATTTTGTAAAGGATTTTTGCATCTATGTTCATCAGTGATATTGCCCCGTGGTTATATTTATTTATTTATTTATTTATTTATGTATTTATTTATGTATTTTCGTGGCATCTTTGTCTGATTTTGGTATTAGGGTGATGGTGGCCTCATAGAATGAGTTTGGAAGTTTCCCCTCCTCTGCAATTTCCTGGAAGCATTTGAGTATGATAGGTATTAGCTCTTCTCTCAATTTTTGGTAGAATCCAGCTGTGAAGCCGTCTGGTCCTGGGCTTCTGTTTGCTGGAAGATTACTGATTACCCTTTCAATTTCCATGCTTGTGATGGGTTTGTTAGGATTTTGTTTTTCTCCCTGGTTCAGTTTTCAGAAGTTGTACTTTTCTAAGAATTTGCCCACTTCTTCCAAGTTGTCCATTTTATTGGCATATAGGGGTTGATAGTAGTCTCTTATGATCCTTTGTATTTCTGTGTTGTCTGTTGTGAACTCTCCATTTTCATTTCTACTTTTGTTGATTTGGTTCTTCTCCCTTTGTTTCTTGATGAGTCCGGCTAATGGTTTGTCAATTTTATATATCTTCTCAAAGAATCAGCTTTTAGCTTTGTTGATTTTTGCTCCGGTCTCATTTGTTGCTTTTACATTTATTTCTGCTCTATTATATGATTTCTTTCCTTCTACTAAACCTGGGGTTCTTGAATTCTTCCTTCTCTAGTTGCTTTAGGTGTAGAGTTAGCTTATTTGTTTGACTTGGTTCTTCTTTCTTGAGGTAAGCCGCTTTTGCTATGAACCTTCGCCTTTGCACTCATTCTACAGCGTCCCATAGGTTTTGGGTTGTTGCGTTTTCATTTTCATTTGTTTCTATGCATATTTTGATATCTTTTTGGATTTCCTCTGCGATTTGTTGCTTATTTAGCAGCGTGGTATTCAGCCTTCATATGTTTGAATTTTAAATAGTGTTTCTCTTGCAGTTGACATCTAGTCTCAGTGTACTGTGGTCAGAAAATATGCTTGGAATGATTTCAAGGTTTTTTGAATCTACCAAGGCCGGACTTATGGCCGAGGATGTGATCAGTCCTGGAGAAGTTTCCATATGTACTTGAGAAAAAGGTGAAACCCATTGTTTGGTCAGAAATTATGCTTGGAATGATTTCAAGGTTTTTTGAATCTACCAAAGCTGGACTTATGGCCGAGGATGTGATCTGTCCTGGAGAAGTTTCCATACGTACTTGAGTAAAAGGTGAAACCCATTGTTTTGTGGTGAAATGTTGTATCGATATCAATTATGTCTAACTGGTCCATAGTATCATTTAAAGTTTGTATTTCCTTGTTAATTTTCTGCTTACTTGATCTATCCATAGGTGTGAGTGGGGTAGTAAAGTCTTCCCCTATGACTGTGTTATCGTTAATTTCTCTTTCATGCTTGTTAGCCTTTGCCTTACATATTGTGGTTCTCCTATGTTGGGTGCGTATGTATTTATAATCGTTATATCTTCTTCTCGGATTGATGTTTTGATCATTATGTAGTGTCCCTCTTTGTGTCTTTTCACAGGCTTTATTTTAAAGTCTATTTTGTCTGATATGTGTATTGCTACTCCTGCTTTCTTCTGGTCTCGATTTGCTTGGAATACCTTTTTTCCAGCCCTTCACTTTCAGCCTGTATGTGCCCCTTGTTTGGAGGTGGGTCTGTTGTAGACAACATAAACAGTGGTCTTGTTTGTGTATCCTTTCAGCTAGTCTTTGCCTTTTGGTTGGGGCACTCGACCCATTTACATTTAAGGTAACTGTTGATAAGTATGATCCTGTTGCCATTTGATTTGCTGTTTTGGGTTCGAGTTTATACAACCTTTCTGTGTTTCCTGCCTAGAGAAGATCCTTTAGCATTTGTTGAAGAGTGAAAAGAAGAGTTGGGAATAGATGTCTCTACAGTATCTTCATTAGTCCGAGGTAATAAGAAGAAGCATGTTAAAGCAAGGGGTGATGTGGATGATCAAAACTCTGACTTTCATCCTGAAACTTGAGGACAGAGTGTATTTTCAGCCTGCACAAGTTTAAATGTGCCATTCATACGAAAGCCTTCTACCATCCAGATAGCTGCTGAAACAAGTGCCCCAACTTGAAATGATTTCTCTTCTCCATCGTAAATATCAGTTAGACCACAGGAGCATACTGTGATACATCAATCTGCAGCTGCTTTAGGTGTTGTTGTTTTAATTGAAGAGAAATTGCTTTACAGAATTTTGCTGTATTCTGTCAGAATTCAAAATAAATCAAAATGTGGTACTGGTTAAATGGAAGATTTAAAGAACTCAAAAGGTATTGATTTTGAATACAGTGTGTGTGTGTGCATGCATACATGTGTGAAAGAAAAACTGAGATGGTACAGAATATATCAACTTAAATCCTATGTAGATCACTTAGCACTGAGGTTTAAAATAATCTGCAACTACAGGTGAGGCAAGTTCAGTGCCCTCTAATAGAAATACAATGTGAAACACGTGTAATTTTTAATTCCCTAGTAGCCACATTGAAAAAGAAAGAAGAAACTGGTAAAATTAATCTGTAATAATATGTTTTATTTAACTCAATCTACCCAAAATATTATCATTTCAGTAGAAATATGATCATGACACATTTTACCTTTTTTTTCTTGTGCTGTGAGAATTCCAGTCTGCATTGTACCCTCCCAGTAGATCTTAATTTAATCTGACTGTATTTCAGGTACACATGGGGCCAGTAGTTATAGAATGGGGCCACACACAGCAAGGCTGTAACCTCAGTTCCATTCTGGGCCATTTCCATCTATAAACATTCATTTAAGAAAATTGACACGTACTGTATTGGTCCTAATGCAAGTGCTATGTGACTCTTACCAGTGTAGCAAAATAGATTTGACATCTAATGCCCTTAAATATGGGCTTGCCAAGTGGTGCAAAAAAAAAAACAAAACAAAACAAAACAAAAAAAACAAAATAAATCAACCATAGAGGTACATATATACCCTCCCTCTGGGAGTACCCTCCCATCTCCCTCCCCATCCCACAATCTAGCTTGAGCATTTGTCATGGGATTTCACATAGCAGCTGCACTAAATCAAATGGCTCTAGTGAAAATTTTGCAGCTATGTCTACTTCTGTTTCTCCGTACCGCAACTTATGTCCATTACAGAACAGTTAGTTTGGACCGAGGGTGGAGCCTTCTACCTTTCCAGGTTGGTATGGTAACATGTCAGCCCATGACCGTCCTTTTCCTAAACTACAACAGTCAGGCAGTTTAGTTTTCCCAGTGCCAAAGATCCCTGATACATCTGCTGCTTCTCTTTCAAGATCCACTCATCAACCATCTTCATTATTTGAAAACTGTCCTAATACAACTGATGTACCAAATGGGTGTTGGATTATGGAGGATACCAAAGTGTAAAATTAATGTTGGGAGATGTCAACAAATTCCTACAATTCTCTTATTTGAAGAAACAAGTTACATATTCATCTTCATAGGGCCAATTTCTATTTTGGAATAATTAAGAGTAAAATGAATCTTTCTTTCCGTGCCTGACTATTTTACTCTGCATAATATAAACACTTCTGTGCAAGGTCATAAAATAAACACTACACTTGCTTTCACTGAAACCCACAGTCAGTTGATTGACTTCATTGCATAGAAGTGAGCAGACCCATGTTTGGTTTGGTAACAGTCCTGAATGTTAAGAATATGTGTATAGAAGGGTGATCAATCACTTTTATTTCAGGAGCCAAGTCGACTTATTGATGTGATTTTTCTGTGTAAAAATTCTTTAGCAATGACATTTTGCAGGTTTCATGTTTTTGGTTACTGTTTATGCAAGCAGCCTTTATTTTAAGTTGATGTAGAAGTAAAGACTGGTTGAACATTGCCCTTCAATTGCTAGAAGACCAGTGACTTTATGGTGTCAGAGCTACTCTTCAATTGCTAGGAGACCAGTGACTTTGTGATGTCACAGCTTTTTGACTTTGAGAACCATGCTGATGGTCTTGAGAGTTTATCTCTGTACGCCAGCCAAGCAGCATTTGAAGTTGGAGTGTGTAAAGTCAGACAAATGAGAAAAGTATCTGAAGAAAGATCTCTCTGAGATGGCACACATTCCTTCAGAAATTCAAGATGTGCCTCGTAAAGATGTATCAAGTGGTTCCAAAACCTCCATTGGATCGTCTTCGTGTGATTACACACTTACTGGGGACTCAGTTTTGAGATCTATGATTGAAGAATATGCTTTCCAGGCTTTGTCTAAGGAAGCTGGGATAAAAAGGCCACACTACACATTTTCTGTCTCTGAAAGAAATGAGTTGAATGATTTTCTTTCCCTCACTTTTCCACAAAAACTCTGGACTATAGTTGAAAGTGATCAGTTTGAATCTATTTGGTGGGATGAGAGTGGCACTTCTATAGTGATCAACGAAGAACTCTTCAAGAAAGAAGTCTTGGAAAGAAAGGCCCCTTTCAGAATATTTGAAACTGATAGTATGAAAAGTTTAGTTCACCAGCTTAACCTTTATGGGTTTACTAAAACACGACAAACTTTTCAAAGATCTGCTTCACTCCCTGACTTTCTGGAAGAAGAAAACAATGTCTCTGTTTTGAGCAAGGTAATCCAAAATTTCCACTTACTGTCAATATGTAAGATTAAATCAGGTGACTTAGAAAGCATGTTCACATATGTAGCAAAAACCGAATTTAAAATTGAGATAGCAAACTGTTGAACACGTTTTATTTTTTGAAGTTGAGAACAGCTGGAGGTTAAAATATTTGATACTTAATACACTCTCCTAGCAACTTGAAATCAGATACATGTCCTCAAGCTACTTTAAGTGGTATTTACTGTATATATACAGCATATTTTTTAGTTGAGGGGCATACTTGTTTCTAACATGTAAGGTGTTAAAACTACTAATGGAGGTGTTGTCTTTGATTCTATTTAATTGGCATCATTAAAGGAATACATTTTTATAATTTAACTTTGCCTGTCAGTTTTACCTTCGTTTATAAAAAACTAAATAATTGTATCCTTTGATTTTAGTTACAGATCTACCATAATCCAAATTTCAAAAGAGGTTATCCCCAACTTTTAGGAAGAATGAAAAGAAGAGTTGGGATTAGCAATGTGTTTCCGAAATCTGCACTAGTTCCAGATTACGAGAAGAAGCATGTTAAAGCAAGGGTCAACATAGATGATCGTAACTCTGGTTTTCATGCTCAAACTAGTGGAGAGAGTCCATTTTCAGCTTCCACCAGTTGAAGTGTGCCTTTCCCACAAAAGACTTATACCAGCCAGATAGTCCCTAAAACAAGCGCCCTATTTCTGCGTGACTTTCCTTCCCCATCAATATCAGTTAGACAAAGAGAACAGAACGTGGTAGATCAACCTGCTGTTTTAAACCAGTTGAGCATTTTTAATTGGCACTTCCATAGCACCTACACTCAAGTAAATGGCCACGTTGAGGACTTTGCTACTACCGCGACATCTACTTCTCAGAACCACATCGTATCTCCATTATGGAGCAGTTCTTTTGGACTGATGGTGGAGCCTTCTACATTTCCAGACAGGTATAGCGATATGTCAGCCCATGACAGTCCTCTTCCTAACCAGCAACAGAGAGGCAACTCAAGGTCCCCAGTGCCAACGATCGCTTATACACCCACCTCCTCTCTTTCAAGTCAATTCATCAACGATATTCCTTATGTGAAAACCATGCTAATTAAAACTGACCTATCAAATAAGTATCAGCTTATGGAACCTAATGAAGATTAAAATTTACGTTGGGAGATGTCAACAAATACCTACAATTCTTGTATTTGAACAATAAAGTTACACGTTCCTCTGCACAGTTTTGTTTTCTATTTTGAAACAATGAAGAGTAAATTAAGGCTTTATTTCAATGTCTGGCTATTTCTCTGCACTCTTTTATAAACTCTTCAGTTCAAGAAAACATCCGTTAGGCATCCTAGGTAAATGGCACCTAGCCTATTGTTTCTAAGCAAGAAAATGAGAACAAAGGGAAAAGAGGTAATGGATGTAAAGTGATTTGGGAAATCATCCCTGCTGAAATGAATGGGTGTCTAAATGAGGATGGTACGGGTGAAGGAACACATACAATTAAAATCAAAACAAGTGCACCTACACAGTACGAACCTTAGTGCATTCACAGTTACATGATATTCTATTACGTATCGGTAGAGTCTTAAGATAGAGAAGGAAATGGTGCCCCGCTCCAGTATTCTTGCCTGGAGAATTCCGTGGAAAGGGGCTCCTGGTGGGCTGCTGTCCATAGGGTCGCACAGAGTTGCACACAACTGAAGTGACTTAGCAGCAGCAGAGTCTTAAGACATTAGACAGGAGATTGTCTTCATTCTAGAAATTCATTTCATACTTGAAAATATAAATATTGTAGCATGTCCAAAATTAGGAGAACCGTTATACCATCACTGTGATACCAACGATTACAGGACATAATCAGTGACTGGACCATGGCCAGCACAAGATAGGTATTTTACAAGTGGTACTGTATAGGGTCATCTTAGCTCTGCTCTCCTTAAGGCGCACCTTTATTTCCTGCCACCATGATTCCACCCTATATTTCCTAATGCATATTTAGATTTTGCTTATCTGTTCCCTCAGAGACAAAATAAATTCCTCTGGTGATTGCAGCACCTCAGGATGGTTAACAAGTTCTTTGAAGACATGATATTTGTTTTCCGTAGTAGTTTCAGTACCATTCTCTTACACCGTGCTTCTGGAGCTACAATCACACACACTGCTTTCAGATGTGCTAAGCCCCTTCTCACAACTTTGCCTCAACTCTTTCTTGGGGTTGGAAGGAACCTCTGTTCGCCCTCCTACCAAGGTGAGCACGGATGTCAGGTCTTCAATGTGTTTTGGGTCTACCCTCTTTTCTTTATGTATCTTTCACATCAGCTAAAACGTGTACTTACTGAATTATCAACAAGGAAATGTAATCACGAATCGAATGCTATATACATTACTCAACAACATCCTATAACCTGCACTATTATCATAATTGACCTTTCCTACTTACTGAGAATCTTTTCCCGGTTGATAAATATATATCTTATATGTTCATGAATGTCAAATGTGGGAATTCAAATTATAAAATGATTGCTGCTCTCATGAAGTTTACAGTCTATAAGAACCCATACTAGTCATGTTGTTTCAGGCCCCAGTTCCCTAAAATTCCGTAGTAGTTATAGAGATATTTATGGAAAAAACAAACAAACAAAAAAGAATCATTCATTTTAATTCTCTAGAAAAGTCATGGAGTAAGGAGGGATCAAAATCAATGGCTGATCCTTCACATAGTTCACAATGAAATAAGATGAGCAGAGTGTCTGCCAGTTGGACCCCCCAGACTGTCATGAACACTACCTAGAAATCTTGGCAATCTCCACTTTGTGGCCATTTCTTTAGACAGTGGTGGCAATATCAAGTCATGGCCCTGTTTTGGTATGGTAACCCACATAGGACAACACCAAGTTAAGTTCACCGTTCTCATGTTTGGGGCTAATGCAGAGTGAAAGCTGTGGACTATTTGTGTAGATAAGGGAGGTGTCCAAACAGCACACGCTTTTTCTTTCACTGAAAACTTTCATTAAATTTGGCTGAGAACACTATACTTTAGAGAGGTAAGCATTTTGCAGCAATTGTAAGAGTTATTGAAATCGGTGTCCTTAGTTATCCTTTCAAGCGCAAAGTCCAATGGTCTGGTTTTCGATTTCAGGCATCTTACTATGGAGCCAAATTTGCATGCTTTGAGAAATAGCACCTTAAAAGCAATCACATCTTCTATTTCATTGCTGTGTACTGATTATTCCTGCTCACTCCCTTTGATCTTCTTTTCCTGTTCTGCTTTGAGGGGCAGGTCCTTCTCAAAAAGAATAGGATTAATTCCCTTAGTGCTCTGTGGTAACTTGGAAAAGGCATGGATAAGGACATGCAATATATTATGTGGGAAAGCTACTGTTTTTGTTCCCTACTGAAAACATAGTATTAAATTGTACCTCAATTGTCCTACCACGGGAAGCCTGGTTACATGATGCATTACCTTGGTGATCAATTCCCATATGGCTTTAACATATCAGTACCTTTAATTCTCAAAAGCTTATAGAGAAAGTATCTTAATACAGTAGGGAAATATTATACATGAGTTCAGTGTTCTTTCCCGTACTTATTTATTTCATAATTTGTGCCTAAAATAGTAAAAGTGAGAACAAAAATTCAAGTGAGTTAACGCAGTGAGTTAAACACAGAAGATTGAGACAAGAAGTAGAAAAATTGATGGGAGAAGATCAGAGGATGAAATTGGGTGCTTATAATGGAACAAGCAAATGTGTAACTGCAGGGCCTAAATAGCTCAATATGACTTCACTATTGTTACCCTACAAATTATTTTCATTTTAGCAAATCACAGAATAGTCTTACATGCAAAGTATTTTAAGATCCCATGGAATGCACAACAAAGGTATAACTTTTAAAGCATTCTGATTTAAAATGTCGCTAGAGACATATCATTCAAGTAGAAAACGATTTCCAAAATTAAGCCTAGAGACAAGTATCAGAGAAACTTTGGGAAGTTCATAGGTGTCCTCCAGTGAGTCCTTGGGTTTTCTTTTCTTTTTGTAATTGTGTTTAAGCATACAAGATCGTGACTGTGCTTGTGTGTGTGTGCATCAGATTAAGAATGTGTTTGTGAGTGTATGTCTGGGCTCTCTTTTGGACTTTTATGTTGGAAATTTCAGCTGAAGAAATAGTTCATTCAAAAATACAGCCAGGCACAAATTAAACTGCCCATTCAAAACTCTTCTTTCTCTTTTCAAAGTGCAAGACAAACGGATGCGTCAAAGGTTGAAAGCATTTCAATAATAACCAAGCTACTCCACCCAAACATAGTTAAAAACTATGGTACTCTCCCAATCAACCCAGCAAAAGATGCGTGGGACCTTAGGTATCTATGATGTCTGGCAATAACAAAACACCCACCCTCTAATACGGCAGTACTCAAGAAGGCCATGTAGAGGCCTGGAGTTTCAACCAGGCCTTCCTGTAATAGGATACGACCTTCCTATAGGAGGCTGCACACTCACCAGTAATGAACACTCTTAGGCATCAAATGAAACTAAGGACGAAACCTGGAATTCTCTTCCCACATGGTGGAAGTCCCCTTCCCCCTTCCCAAGTGGATGTGATAGACAGTTAAAATAAAAGGAAGTTATAACATGGCTCACATTCTTCTTACATAATACCTGAAATGTCCAAGCCCCACCACACTACTAAGCAGCTGACTATACAGGTCTTCTGGTCTCAAATCTGTGTGACAATCATCACATAAGAATTTTATGAATATTTGAGATGCATTGATAGTGCGGATCTGTAAAGCTAAATGTCTTTGAGATCTGACTCAAATAGGAAAACTGTGTACTCCCTGTCTTCAGTTTTATGGGGATTTCACATGCATTCACACACTTCCACAATGCTCAACCTTCATCTGAAGACAAAAACTGTGACATTAAGAGAAGAGGAATGGTCTATTCACAGAGAAGGCCAGCGGTAAAGTCAAAATGGATGCAGTTTCCCGCCTACATCCCTGCTCAGTAATGTAACCGCTTGTAAGCATTCCTAAGGGCGACTAGGATACACAAGTCAAAGATGCTTCTCCCAGGATTACAGAGTTGGATTGAGAACTGTAAGTTTGTTTACCTCTCATCCCATTCTTAAGATCACAAACCATAACTGTTAACCCATCAGAAGATGGGCAGCTCTAGCACATATTTAGAGACAATGCCTGCTTCTGCCTAAGACCAAGGTTGTAGATCCAAGTGGCATATAGGGTACGGTTTCCATCTCAGGATACCACATGACTCCCCAGGGATTCTCCTTCTCTGGAAAGCTCTCAAGAGATGTTGTGAGAAGAATATTTTGAGTGTGGAAAACAAGGAAACCGACAAGAGTTGTGTTCTTTCTAATTGTCCTCAGTCTCACTTTTCATCCCATGTATAATGACAAAGTCTCCCAAGCACTGCCAATACCAATTTGTTGATGTTCTTCAGCCACTCAGTCTTGTCTGACTCTTTGTGACTCCATGTACAGCAAGAACCCTGGGTTCCCCTGCCTTTCAAATCACCAGTTTACTCAAACCCATGACTTTTGAGTCAGTGATGCTTTGCAGCCATCTCACCCTCTGGCATTCCCTTCTCGTCCTTCCCTCAATCTTTCCCAGCATCAGTTTCTTCCCAGTGATTTCACTCTAGGCCCTAGATGGTCAATATATTGGCTCTTCATGGTCAGCGTCAGAACTTCGGTGAATAGTCTGAGTTGAACTCCTTCATGCTAGGCTAGTTTGAACTCCATGCTCGCAACGGAACTCTCACACATCTTCTCCAGACCCACTACTGCAAAGCATCGATATTTTGGCACTGAGTTCCTGTGGTCCTGCTCACTCCTCCATACGTTACTCCTGAAAATCAACTTTGCCCATTCGGATCTTTTTCAGTAATCGCTCAGCTTATTAACATGGTGTCTAGACTGGTCGTAGCTTTTCATCCAAGTGGCAAGTGCCTTTTCATTTTGTGGCTGAAGTCACTCCCCGCAGTGATATCAGAGGTCAAGAAAGTGAAACCTGTCACTGAGTCAATTGTATCCTATTGCTAGATCTCAAAATGTTTGGACCACATTCCATGGTCTTATTTTTAGTGTTCGTTGGTTTGTGTTTAGATTGAGTTTTAATCCAGCTTTTCCTGTCACCTCATCAGAAGGCTCTTTAGTCCCTAGTGTTTTTCAGCCATTTGTGTGTTGTCATCTTATAACTAAGGTTATTCACACTTCTCACAGTAATTCTGTTTCCAGCTTCAAATTCTTTCAGCAAGTTATTGTCCATGGTATACTCTGCACAGAAGTCAAATAAGCTGAGTGACAATATATAGCCTTGATGTATTTCCTTCCCTATTTTGTACCAGTCCGTTGTTCCTTCTCCAGTTCCAACTGTTGTTTCTTGACCTGCGTGCACCTTTCCCAGGAAACAGGTATGGTGGTCTTATATTCTTATCTCTTTAAGAATTTTCCACAGTTTGTTGTGACCCACACAGTCTAAGGGCTTCCCCTGTGATTCAGATGGTAAAGCGTCTGCCTGCAATGGGGGAGGCCCAAGTTCGATCGCCGGGTCTGGAAGATCCCCTGGAGAAAGAAATGGTAGGTTACAGTCCATGGGGTCGCAAAGAGTCAGACACAAATGAATGACCTCACTTTCACATGCAGTCTAAGCCATTAACAGAGACAATAAAGGAGACGTAAATGACTTTATGAAACACCCTTGCTTTTTCTATGATCCAGACTCCAATTAAGGTTTACCTATTAAGATTAAATGACTAACTACACCTGCCTGCTCGCTCTCTCTCTGTTTCAAGTTGTTGCTGCTACTGCTGCTAAGTCGCTTCAGTCGTGTCCGACCCTGTGCGACCCCAGAGACGGCAGCGTACCGGGCTCCTCCGTCCCTGGGATTCTGCAGGCAAGAACACTGGAGTGAGTTGCCATTTCCTTCTCCAATACATTTAAGTGAAAATCGAAAGTGAAGTCACCCAGTTGTGTCCGACTCTTCACGACCCCATGGACTGAAGCCTACCAGGCTCCTATGCCCATGGGATTTTCCAGGCAAGAGTACTGGAGTGAGATGCCATTGCCTTCTCCATTTTTCAAGCTATCATCTACCAACTGTTACATTCCTGGGCACTTGCCATCTTCTTGTGGGCTCTCCTGGTGGCTCAGTTGGCAAAGCAACTGCCTGCAATCTGGAGACCTGGGTTCACTCCCTGGGTCGCGAAGATCTCCTGCAGAAGGAAATGGGAACCCACACCAGTACGCTTGCCTGGAAAGTTAGTATTAAATTATGACCATGCCCATCTCTGACCTTTGACACCCACTTGAAACAGTTAAGTTTCCAGAGCAGAAATAAGGAATCTGTGCTCCGGGAAAATGTCGGGACAATTTGACAAATAGCTAGATATTTTCAGGAACGGACTTTTTGAGCCCAATATCTGTATCATCTTTTATCTGCAAAGGAACTATGTTTCCTCAAACTGATGACAATTCCTCATTAGCAGAAATTTCAGGAAAAATAACTCGGCTTATCTGCATGTTCGAAGTCAATGTTGTACCAGTTATGTGTGTATGCACGAAAGCTCCCATTAAACAGATAAATTCACATCAACTAAAGTTTGTTGCCTTACTGGCATGCATAAATGAATTACAGAGCCTGCCTAGAAAGAAAAGCAGAAGTTCTGATTGGGCAGATAATAAGAAGACGTTGAGAGCAACTCTTTTCATGGGGGCATCACAAATAATACTTCTATAAAGGCAACAGTTCCCCAAGCGCATCCAATGAATATTAGCAGACGACCTTGCTCAACTATATGGGAACAAGACATAACTGGGAAGAATGGAAGGAAGATGGGAGAAGGAGGATGAGAGGAATAGAACCAAACCTATGTCTTGTGGTGGGAGATGGAGAAGCAGGGGATAGATTGAGGATTCAGGTAAGTCACCTGAGTAAACTTAAATTACTTTTGACTGAAAGGAAGCAAGGTGAAGAAGCTGATGAAATATAGCTTGTCTAGAGTGAGAATCAAACAGAGAATGTGTGGTGTGGTCCTACATGTCCCAAACGGCCATGCAGGTCAACCAGTGTTCATAGGGCCTGGAAGATGAAACGTGGGGTTACAAAGCCAACCTGGGAGTGAACTGCGTTTGACTACGTAGAGATGGAGTGATGGATCTGGGATGTCAAAGTGCATAGGAAGGAATGCTTTTTGAAAAATCCCAAACTGACAGAGAAGCGGGACCTTAGGGTTCAGTCACACAGAGGAGGTAACACCATTGAATCCTCCCCCTCCCCACCCCCACCCTTTCCCACAAGCTGAGACCTACTATCAGGCAATAGAAAACAACTAGCTAGAACTAACACTCATGCTTCTGCCACCACAGGCTAGAAAACGATCCCAGTAGGGCCATAAATTTTCTGCCTGTGGTTGCAGACTCTTTGTCTATGGCATACAAAAGGAACAATAGATTTCCAATGAATGAAAATATTCATGCTCTGGCAGCACTAAAAGCAAATAGGAGTTATCCCAGATTAGAGTCTGACCTGTCCCTACTGAAGATCCAAAGTTATTTCTGCCCTCGTTTGGGCACGCTTTCTCAAGAGGTGGAGCTGTGCTGTGGCTCGTGTTCAGGACCAGAACACTGACAGCAAGGACTCTAATAACATTCATTATACTGATCATGTTTTGCTCCGCTGTGTGGCTGGTTCACTCGTTTTCTCACTTGTAGGCTTTCTCATTATTCTTGATTATTTACTGTTTTAAGTTTGTTTACATCACATACTTGGTTTTTTTTATTTTTTAAATAAATTTATTTATTTTAGTTGGGGGCTAATTACTTTACAATATTGTAATAGTTTTTGCCATACATTGACATGAATCAGCCATGGGTTTACATGTGTTCCCCTTCCTGGACCCCCCACCCACCTCCCTCCCCATCCCATCCCTCTGGGTCATCCCATTGCCCTGGCCCTGAGCCCTTGTCTCATGCATCGAACATGGAATGGTGTTCTGTTTCACATATGATAATATACATGTTTCAATGCTATTCTCCCAGAACGTCCCACCCTCACCTTCTCCCTCAGAGTCCATAAAATTGTTCTATGCATCTGTGTCTCTTATTCTGTCTCACATATAAGGTTATCGTTACCATCTTTCAAATTCCATATCATTTCACACCAGTCAGAATGGCTGCTATCCAAAAGTCTACAAGCAATAAATGCTGGAGAGGGTGTGGAGAAAAGGGAACCCTCTTGCACTGTTGGTGGGAATGCAAACTAGTACAGCCACTATGGAGAACAGTGTGGAGATTCCTTAAAAAACTGGGAATAGAACTGCCATATGACCCAGCAATCCCACTGCTGGGCATATACACCCAGGAAACCAGAATTGAAAGAGACGCATGTACCCCAATGTTCATCGCAGCACTGTTTACAATAGCCAGGACATGGAAGCAACCTAGATGTCCATCAGCAGACGAATGGATAAGGAAGCTGTGGTACATATACACAATGGAATATTACTCAGCCATTAAAAAAATACATTTGAATCGGTTCTACTGAGATGGATGAAACTGGAGCCCATTATACAGAGTGAAGTAAGCCAGAAAGAAAAACAACAATACAGTATACTAATGCATATATTTATTTTTTGTATGTATATAACACGTACTTTGTTTTCCTGCTTTCTGTGCCTTTTGTTGATGTCGTTTCTTGTCATGTTTGTTTTAATAGGTATATATTTCTATGTTAACTGTGATTTTCTGTTGTTCTGTGGGAAAGCTCTTGTCATTTTTGTCAGATTTCTTTCTTTATTTTTTTTTTTATAAATTTATTTATTTTAGCTGGGGGCTAATTACTTTACAATGTTGTAATAGTTTTTGCCATACATTGACATGAATCAGCCATGGGTTTACATGTGTTCCCCTTCCCGGACCCCCCACCCACCTCCCTCCCCCTCTCATCCTTCTGTATCATCCCATTGCCCCGGCCCTGAGCCCTTGTCACATGCATCGAACATGGAATGGTGCTCTGTTTCACATATGACAATACACATGTGTCAATGCCATTCTCCCAGAACGTCCCACCCTCACCTTCTCCCTCAGAGTCCATAAAATTGTTCCATGCATCTGTGTCTCTTATTCTGTCTCGCATATAGGGTTATCGTTACCATCTTTCAAATTCCATATATCTGCATTAGTATACTGTATTGTTGTTTTTCTTTCTGGCTTACTTCACTCTGTATAATGGGCTCCAGTTTCATCCATCTCAGTAGAACCGATTCAAATGTATTTTTTTAATGGCTGAGTAATATTCCATTGTGTATATGTACCACAGCTTCCTTATCCATTCGTCTGCTGATGGACATCTAGGTTGCTTCCATGTCCTGGCTATTGTAAACAGTGCTGCGATGAACATTGGGGTACACGCGTCTCTTTCAATTCTGGTTTCCTCGGTGTATATGCCCAGCAGTGGGATTGCTGGGTCATATGGCAGTTCTATTCCCAGTTTTTTAAGGAATCTCCACACTCTTCTCCATAGTGGCTGTACTAGTTTGCATTCCCACCAACAGTGTAAGAGGGTTCCCTTTTCTCCACACCCTTTCCAGCATTTATTGCTTGTAGACTTTTGGATAGCAGCCATTCTGACTGGTGTGAAATGATACCTCATTGTGGTTTTGATTTGCATTTCTCTAATAATGAGTGATGTTGAGCATCTTTTCATGTGTTTGTTAGCCATCTGTATGTCTTCTTTGGAGAAATGTCTGTTTAGTTCTTTGGCCCATTTTTTCATTGGGTCGTTTATTTTTCGGGAATTCAGCTGCAGAAGTTGCTTGTATATTTTTGAGATTAATTGTTTGTCTGTTGCTTCATTTGCTATTATTTTCTCCCATTCTGAAGGCTGTCTTTTCACCTTGTTTATAGTTTCCTTTGTTGTGCAAAAGCTTTTAATTTTAATTAGGTCCCATTTGTTTATTTTTGCTTTTATTTCCAATATTCTGGGAGGTGGGTCATGGAGGATCCTGCTGTGATTTATGTCGGAGAGTGTTTTGCCTATGTTTTCCTCTAGGAGTTTTATTGTTTCTGGTCTTACGTTTAGATCTTTAATCCATTTTGAGTTTATTTTTGTGTACGGTGTTAGGAAGTGTTCTAGTTTCATTCTTTTACAAGTGGTTGACCAGTTTTCCCAGCACCACTTGTTAAAGAGATTGTCTTTTCTCCATTGTATATTCTTGCCTCCTTTGTCGAAGATAAGGTGTCCATATGTGCGTGGGTTTATCTCTGGGCTTTCTATTTTGTTCCATTGATCTATATTTCTATCTTTGTGCCAGTACCATACTGTCTTGATGACTGTGGCTTTGTAGTAGAGCCTGAAGTCAGGCAGGTTGATTCCTCCAGTTCCATTCTTCTTCCTCAAGATTGCTTTGGCTATTCGAGGTTTCTTATATTTCCATACAAATTGTGAGATGATTTGTTCTAGTTCTGTGAAAAATACCATTGGTAGCTTGATAGGGATTGCATTGAATCTGTAGATTGCTTTGGGTAGAATACTCATTTTCACTATATTAATTCTTCCAATCCATGAACACGGTATATTTCTCCATCTGTTTGTGTCCTCTTTGATTTCTTTCATCAGTGTTTTATAGTTTTCTATATATAAGTCTTTTGTTTCTTTAGGTAGATATATTCCTAAGTATTTTATTCTTTTTGATGCAATGGTGAATGGTATTGTTTCCTTAATTTCTCTTTCTGTTTTCTCATTATTGGAGTATAGGAATGCAAGGGATTTCTGTGTGTTAATTTTATATCCTGCAACTTTACTATATTCATTGATCAACTCTAGTAATTTTCTAGTGGAGTCTTTAGGGTTTTCTATGTAGAGGATCATGTCATCTGCAAACAGTGAGAGTTTTACTTCTTCTTTTCCTATCTGTATTCCTTTTATTTCTTTTTCAGCTCTGATTGCTGTGCCGAAAACTTCCAAAACTATGTTGAATAGTAGTGGTGAAAGTGGGCATCCTTGCCTTGTTCCTGACTTTAGGGGAAATGCTTTCAATTTTTCACCATTGAGGATAATGTTTGCTGTGGGTTTGTCATATATAGCTTTTATTATGTTGAGATATGTTCCTTCTATTCCTGCTTTCTGGAGGGTTTTAATCATAAATGGATGCTGAATTTTGTCAAAGGCTTTTTCTGCATCTATTGAGATAACCATATGTTTTTTTTCTTTCAATTTGTTAATGTGGTGTATTACTCTTTCTTTATTTTTTACGTGGCACTCTGCTCTAGTGTTGTTTTATGTCTTGCAAGTTATTCGCTTAGTTGTATTATTGGTTCTGTGTTCTTCCCGATTGTGATTTTTGCTTGTGTTATTTTCTTTTTTTGTTATTATTATTTTTTTCTTTGATTTTGGTTTCTTACAATTTGTCTGACTTCCTTTGTTTCCTCTGTCTAATCTTTTACTATGTGATCTTGGTTCTCTGACCAGAAGTTGGGCCTGTTCTTCTAGAGTTTCAGCACCATATCGAAGACCATAGACTACCAGAGAATTCCTGGTTCCAGCGAATATTAATTGGTGAGAGTGTCTATGAAGGCTTCCATCGCAAACTAAGAACCAATTCCACTCAAAAGGCTATATTATCCAGAGCTGATGCCTCATGCCACACAAAAAAGCAAAACAGAAACACAAGCCATATCATCCACAGATGGACTGCCTAAAGTCAGACTAAACCCGTACATACCTGCAAAAGATACCACCGTGAGAGAGAGAAGTGTCAGCTGTGGAATATAGATGCCAGAGAATATAGTTGCCAGTCCCTCCCCCTCCAAGGACACAGAAACCACTGCACCAAACTTATCCAGTCAGGGTGCATTTGGAAGCAAGAACTGCAACCCTGCACCCTGGGAAGAAAAGACCATTAACATAGTAAGATAAACAAATGTGAAGAAAGTCAAGTACGTTGCAGGCAAAGAAACAATGTTAAAACACATGAGACATAATTAAAGAGGAAATAGGAATTGTCACTGAAAAAGAATTGAGAGGAACGATAGTAAAGATGATCAAACATCTCAGAAAATAAATGTAAATCATGCAAGAAACATTTAAGAAGGGTGTGTGAATGATAGCACAATAACTGCCGTATGTGTGCTGTAGGCTCATCCATGCCTTTGTACAGCAGAAGCCAGAACAACATTGGAAAATAATTATCTTCCAAATTAAAAACGAAGTATTAAAAGAAAAACAGACTTTAAATAACACAACAGACCTGGCAATTCAACTGAAACTTAAGTAGATTTCTTCAAAAAACCAGCAGAAGGCAGTTCCTTTTCAAGGGCAAATGAAATATGTCCGGATAAATCAGAAACCGGATCACAAATCAGGCCTTGGCAAATTTAAGTTAATCAAAATTTTATCAAGCTTTTTTTTTTTTTTACTGCAATATATGTTACGATTTAAATGTCAGTCATGGTGTGTGGTGGGGACAAAACAAAAAGAAACAAACAAAAATATAAATAACAAAGACAAAACAAACAAACAAACACCTGATTACATTCAGTCTCATGCATATACCTCTTCATGGCCAAGAAATACACGAAAAATCAGACAGAAAAAAAAAATATATATATATATATATATATATTCATAGAAACAAATGACAATAAAAATGTGATTGCATAAAACCTATGAAACAGGATAAAACACTAAAAGAGTAAATATTATAATAAAGGAATGTCTCAAGTAATCAACCTAACAGTACAACTGAGACAATTAGAGAAAGAAGAAGAAACAGAAAACCCAAATTAGTTTCGGGGAAAAAAAGAGTCACTGAGACTAGAACAGGAAAACAAAAGAAAAAATATAAACAATAGCAAAGATCAATAATGCTAAAAGGGAGCTCTTGGAGAGCATAAAGAAAATACATAAATCATGAGCCAGACTCATCAACAAAAAAAGGGAGAACACTCTAATCAATAAAGTTAGACATGAGAAAGGAGACATTATAACCGATACCACAGAAACATCAAAGCATCATAAGAGACTACAACAAACAAGTTTAAGCCAATAAAATGTAGAATCTGGAAGCCACAGACTAATTCTTCAGAACTCAAGTAAGATGAAACATAAAATATGAACACAGCATTTCAAGCTCTAATATTGAAACTGTTATAAAAAATTTTCCAGTTAACAAACTCAAGGTCCAGATGGTGTCACAGATAAATTGTATGAACCATTAAGAGAAATGTTAACACATACACTTCTAAAACTCTTCCAAAATACTACAGTGGTAGGAAAATGCACAAACTCATCCTACGAGTACAGCATCACCCTGATAGAAGACCCAGAGGTAACACAGAAAAGGAAAATTATAGGCCACTATCACACAGTTGAACATAGATGCAAACATCCTCAACAAAATACTCCCAAGAAGAATCCAACAGCACATTAAAAGTATCCAACAGCTTAATTAAGTGAGGTTTTCCCCAATATGCAAACATCCTCCAGGATCTGCGTATCAGTCCATCAGATACACCATAACAAATTGAAGCATTAAAACCATATGATCACCTCAATAGATGCTGAAAAATCTTGGATGAAATTCAAAAATCATGTGTGATAAAAAACTCTCCTGAAACTGAGCATAGCAAAAATTACCTCAACATAATAAAGGCACACAGATCAAAACTACAATGAAGTATCATATCACACCATCGAGCATGGTGATCATTATAAAATCGACAACAGGGTACTTGGCTAGTGGTCCAGAAGCTAAGACAGCATGATCCTAAATCAAGGGTTCCATGTTTGATCCCTGGTCAGGAAATTAGATTCCACATGCAGCAATTCAACCCTGATGTAAACAAATGAAGAAGTAAATGTGTGTGTGTGTGTATGCATTCATATTCATAAATTAACAAATATGTGTTTACACTATACTATACATTCATAATATAGATGTTACATAAAAATAATTATATTATAAATTAACAAGTATATACACAAACACACACACACACAAATATAAATCTTAAAACAATAAATGAAGGATATGATGTGGAAGAAAGGGAACCCTTCACAGCGTTGTTAGGAATGTAAATAAATACTGACATGATACCGCAGAGTATGAAAGTTCTTTAGAAAACTAGCAATAAAACTACCATATGACCCCCAAATCACATTATTAGACATATACCCAAATGAAACCACCTTTGAAGAAAAAAGGTGTATCCCAGTATCCATTTCAATACCATTTACAGTAGACAAGTTATGTAAGCAATCTGGGTGTCCATTTACTGAAGAATGGATAAAGAAGTTATGGCACATGCTCAGGATGGAAACTTTCTCGTGCACAAAAAGGAAAAAAACCAATGGATTATTTCTAGAGATATGGATGGATCTAGATCCTATTATACAGAGTGAAGTAATTCAGAAAGCAGAAGTCCAATATTGTAGATTAATGCATATATGTGGAATCTAGAAAACTGGTTCTGAAGAATCTATTTGAAGGGTGGGAAAAGAAATGCAGAGGTAAAGAACAGACTTGGACACAGAAGTGGAAGGAGATAGTGGAATGGATCGAGCAAGATGCCCAGGCATATGTATAATACCAAGTATGAAGTAGTTAGCCAGTGAGAGGCTCCTCCTCAGGACTCTGGGGTGCCCTAGGGAAGTGGATTGTGGAGTAGGAGAGGAGGCTTAAGAGCAGGTGGGAGGGCTTCTCAAAAGGGAGGCTCATGCATATATACTGATAGATGATTTACATTGTTTTACAGCAGAAAGTACCAGACATTGTAAAGCAATCACACTCCAATTTCAACTTGTTTCTTAAATTGGAAAATGGATGTCAGTCCTTGGCCAACTTGGGCAAGTAGCAAGAAATGCATCACAGTGCATAAGTCAAGTATAATGTGTACCAGTGCATATGTCAAGTAAAATCTGCACCAAAGACTGCTTTCATATGTATAGACAAAACATAAAGCAAAAACTTAACAATTCAGAGCTAACCTAGCCAGAATAAACTCAGACTCTAGACATAAGTGTTCCTCACTTCATTTGATTGGCAATGTTTCTCAAAGGAAAGAACGGTTACCAAATGATGTCAACAATTTATAGAAACACAAATTCCTTCATGTTTTAGTACACAATAGTAAACCTTTGACATTCAGAACTATCCTAAGTAGGAAATTATAAATGTAGTTTGAAAGTTTGAAATGCTGTACAAGGATCACTTCTTTTTTAAATCCTGGAATCTGTGTGACTGACTGGGAAAAATGCACAGCCTAAAATTTGAGAATTTTGTTTTATTCATCTAGACTTTAGTCCTGAGGAGGATTTACTCCTGACGAGCAACTTCTCAAGTATTTCTGAAAGACCATTCTGAAGAGGGAATGGAAGTGCCAGGGTGTATAAAAGTTTCACAATGATCATGGAGGCAGCATGTTCATATATTGTGGTTAATTAAAGAAAACTGGACATCTCAAGTTAATGGGTTTAGCATGATTCTACCTATGGCAAGATGCAGGAATCTGGGCTTCTTGAGATAATTTCTTCAATAGGCACTATAACTAGGGCCAGTGTCCTGTTCTTTTCTGTGTCAGAGTCACTTCTGGCAGCACAATTGGTGGCAGCTGTGGTAATTGAAGGCTTGATGATGGGCGGCCTGACTTCATCCAGAGTCCTCTCAGGGCTCACATTCAGGGATGGCTGCAATGGCTTATGACTTGATGACTGCAACATCCTTTGGTTACTGATAAGGCTGACAGCATACTTAGTTCACAGTGTGCTCTACTCTCTACACCCTCAGAAAATGTTACTGTTTGTAGTAGATTCATATACCCCAAGACAAGCTGACTGTGGGCTTTTACCTCAACAGGACCTAAAGTGGCCTTAATATAATGAGAAAAGAGTTAATACAGGTTAATGCAAGTCCCAACGAGATAGGAAAGAGAAAGGGACATCAAATTTTCAAGAACATGGCTAGAAACTCTTCCCGATCAAGGAAGAGTAAACAGGGGAGGTTTGTGGTGCTTTCCAAACACATATGTTTATATATATAAAGATATGTGTATATATATATATCTTCACTGATGTATACGCATAGACATGTTTACGTATACTATGCATATATGCATCTCTACTCATATGTGCGTGTATATATCTATATCTATATATAGATAAATATATATGTGTGTATACACGTAGTTATATATCTATGTATATCTGAATATTCTCTAGAATATTCTCAAGCATAGCTTTAATATTAAGGCATAAAACAATTAAATTTTAAATTGTACCACCTATATTCTCTGACTACCAAGACATGGAGCTAAAGCTCAAACATGGCATACATTTTTGCAAATGTGTCATTTGTGGAATATTTTAGAAGGCATTTTTTGGAATGGTTGAGTCAATGCCTGAGTCACAAGGGAAATTAGAAAAATAATCTGAGATAAATGAAAGAGAAACCACAACATACCAGATCATTGGATTCAGCAAAAGTTCATACCTGTAGTAAATACTTACAGTGAAATATACATTGATACCTATAACAGCAAAAGTATATACCTATACCTTAAGAATACATATATATATGTATATAGATATATATGCATATGAATATAGATATATGTATATATATATGTGTGTGTGTGTTTGTATTTATATATGTGTATATACATAAGTATGTATGTGTATGTATGTATATATATATGTATATATATATATATAATATATTTATCACTAATTATTTTCCAGTTGTCACTAGTGATAAACAACCTAGCTTCTAATGCAGAAGTCATAAGAGGCACAGCTTCAATCCCTGGCTTGGGAAGATGTTCTGGAGGAAGGCATGGAAACCCACTCTTGTGTACGCACCACGAGAATCCGATGGATTGAGGGATACCCATGTGCGATAGGCTGTGCGCCGAAGAGAGTCAGACAGGAGCGTAGGAACTTAGCGCATGAATATCACTGTCACTGATTGCTAATGTATATAGGACACTTCTGCCTTTCATACATTGTTATTGACATGCTCAGAAAATTAATCAGTATAAGACATCAAAAATTATCTGATTCTAAATGTTTATTTATGGTTAATGATTTCGAATTCAACCTCCATTTAATGAATCTATTCAGAATTTTCAGTTTTTAAAAATTGTTTTAATCACTCTGTTCTTTTAGCCATTCGACTGTTTCACATAACTTAAGTCTTCTCCTGGCATAAATATGTGTCCATATTACCTAACAAGTGTCTTTATTTAGTATGATTACATTGCAATGGGATCTTTTTCATTCTCATTTCAATAACTGGATCTTCTCTCATTTTGTTTGCTCAGTTTACCTAATATCTTCCAATTTTATTTATTTTGTTTTTGTTGATTTTTCTCTGTTTTTGAAATATGTATATAATTTTATTCCCATACTAGGCTTCATTGTTTTCCTCTTTCTCCTTGCTGTGAGTTTTGATTTCCCCTCCCCCCCCAGTTTCTGTAGGAGGCAGATATTAGCTTCTTCTCAGGTTTGCAGAGCTTCCATTTTAATGTGTATATATATCTGTTGTGTCTGACGATGTGGGTACGTTGCGTTTTCATTTTCATTCACCACAGTGTATTTTCTAATTTGCCCTGTGACTTATTCTTTCAAACTTTGGTCCCTTAGGGATATGTGGTTTAATTTTCCACACAATACAATTTCCAACTTTTTTCCCATTACTGATTTCAATTTACATTTATTGGATGTCAGAAAACATATTTTGTATGATTTAAATTATTAAGGACTATTTTAAGGCTTAAGGTAAAACCTATTCTCGAAAATATTCTGGAGAATATTCTAATTGAACATGGGAGGGTTGTGTATTCTTCTGTTCTTGTTAGAAGGAATGATCTGCTCAGTGTGTTAAGTCCTCTTGGTTTATATGGTCATTTAGATTTTCTCTTCCCTCAGTGGTCTTATGTTCTTCTACTGTTATTTAGATATTTATTTTTGGACTAATCTAAATGCTCAGTTCAGTTCAGTTCAGCCACTCAGTCGTATCCAACTCTTTGCGACCCCATGAATCACAACACGCCAGGCTTCCCTGTCTATCACCAACTCCCGGAGTTTACCCAACTCATGACCATCGAGTCAGTGATGCCATGCAGCCATCTCATCCTCTGTCATCCCCTTCTCCTCCTGCCCCCAATCCTTCCCAGCATCAGGGACTTTTCCAATGAATCAACTCTTTGCATGAGGTGGTCAAATCATTGGAGTTTCAGCTTCAACATCTGTCCTTCTAATGAACACCTAGGATTGATCTCCTTCAGGATGAACTGATTGGATCTCCTTGTAGTCCAAGTGACTCTCAAGAGAAAAATGTGGCTTAAAGCTAAACGTTCAGAAAACGAAGATCATGGCATCTGGTCCAATCATTTCATGGGAAATAGATGGGGAAACAGTGAAAACAGTGTCAGACTTTATTTTTGGGGGTTTCAAAAACACTGCTGATGGTGATTGCAGCCATGAAATTAAAAGAAGCTTACTCCTTGGAAGGAAGGTTATGACCAACATGTATAGCATATTTAAAAAGGAGAGACATTACTTTGACAACAAAGGTTCATTTAGTCAAGGCTATGGTTTTTCCAGTGGTCATGTAGGGATGTGAAAGTTGGACGGTAAAGAAAGCTGAGCACCGCAGAATTGATGCTTTTGAACTGTGGTGTTGGAGAAGACTCTTGAGAGTCCCTTGGACTACAAAGAGAACCAATCAATCCATCCTAAAGGAGATCAGTCCTGGGTGTTCATTGGAAGGACAGATGTTGAAGCTGAAACTCCAATACTTTGGCCACCTCATGCGAAGGGTTGACTCATTGGACAAGACCCTAATGCTGGGTAGGAGGAGAAGGGGACGACAGAGGATGAGATGGTTGGATGGCATCACTGACTCGATGGACAAGGGTTTGGGTAGAATTCGGGATTTGGAGAAGGACAGAGAGGCCTGGCCTGCTGCAATTCACGGGGTTGTAAAGAGTCGGACACGACTAGGGAGTGAACTGAACTGAACTGAACTGAACTGAACTGATTGAGGTGATCATATGGTTTTAATCCTTCAATTTGTTATGGTGTATCTGATGGATTGATACGCAGATCCTGGAGGATGTTTGCATATTGGGGAAAACCTCACTTAATTAAGCTGTTGGATACTTTTAATGTGCTGTTGGATTCTTCTTGGGAGTATTTTGTTGAGGATGTTTGCATCTATGTTCAACTGTGTGATAGTGGCCTATAATTTTCCTTTTCTGTGTTACCTCTGGGTCTTCTATCAGGGTGATGCTGTACTCGTAGGATGAGTTTGTGCATTTTCCTACCACTGTAGTATTTTGGAAGAGTTTTAGAAGTGTATGTGTTAACATTTCTCTTAATGGTTCATACAATTTATCTGTGACACCATCTGGACCTTGAGTTTGTTAACTGGAAAATTTTTTATAACAGTTTCAATATTAGAGCTTGTAATGCTGTGTTCATATTTTATGTTTCATCTTACTTGAGTTCCGAAGAATTAGTCTGTGGCTTCCAGATTCTACATTTTATTGGCTTAAACTTGTTTGTTGTAGTCTCTTATGATCCTTTGATGTTTCTGTGGTATCGGTTATAATGTCTCCTTTCTCATGTCTAACTTTATTGATTAGAGTGTTCTCCCTTTTTTTGTTGATGAGTCTGGCTCATGATTTATGTATTTTCTTTATGCTCTCCAAGAGCTCCCTTTTAGCATTATTGATCTTTGCTATTGTTTACATTTTTTCTCTTGTTTTCCTGTTCTATTCTCAGTGACTTTTTTTTTTCCCCAAAACTAATTTGGGTTTTCTGTTTCTTCTTCTTTCTCTAATTGTCTCAGTTGTACTGTTAGGTTGATTACTTGAGACATTCCTTTATTATAATATTTACTCTTTTAGTGTTTTATCCTGTTTCATAGGTTTTATGCAATCACATTTTTATTGTCATTTGTTTCTATGAATACATATATATATATATATATTTTTTCTGTCTGATTTTTCGTGTATTTCTTGGCCATGAAAAGGTATATGCATGAGACTGAATGTAATCAGGTGTTTGTTTGTTTGTTTGTTTTGTCTTTGTTATTTATATTTTTGTTTGTTTCTTTTTGTTTTGTCCCCACCACACACCATGACTGACATTTAAATCGTAACATATATTGCAGTAAAAAAAAAAAAAAGCTTGATAAAATTTTGATTAACTTAAATTTGCCAAGGCCTGATTTGTGATCCGGTTTCTGATTTATCCGGACATATTTCATTTGCCCTTGAAAAGGAACTGCCTTCTGCTGGTTTTTTGAAGAAATCTACTTAAGTTTCAGTTGAATTGCCAGGTCTGTTGTGTTATTTAAAGTCTGTTTTTCTTTTAATACTTCGTTTTTAATTTGGAAGATAATTATTTTCCAATGTTGTTCTGGCTTCTGCTGTACAAAGGCATGGATGAGCCTACAGCACACATACGGCAGTTATTGTGCTATCATTCACACACCCTTCTTAAATGTTTCTTGCATGATTTACATTTATTTTCTGAGATGTTTGATCATCTTTACTATCGTTCCTCTCAATTCTTTTTCAGTGACAATTCCTATTTCCTCTTTAATTATGTCTCATGTGTTTTAACATTGTTTCTTTGCCTGCAACGTACTTGACTTTCTTCACATTTGTTTATCTTACTATGTTAATGGTCTTTTCTTCCCAGGGTGCAGGGTTGCAGTTCTTGCTTCCAAATGCACCCTGACTGGATAAGTTTGGTGCAGTGGTTTCTGTGTCCTTGGAGGGGGAGGGACTGGCAACTATATTCTCTGGCATCTATATTCCACAGCTGACACTTCTCTCTCTCACGGTGGTATCTTTTGCAGGTATGTACGGGTTTAGTCTGACTTTAGGCAGTCCATCTGTGGATGATATGGCTTGTGTTTCTGTTTTGCTTTTTTGTGTGGCATGAGGCATCAGCTCTGGATAATATAGCCTTTTGAGTGGAATTGGTTCTTAGTTTGCGATGGAAGCCTTCATAGACACTCTCACCAATTAATATTCGCTGGAACCAGGAATTCTCTGGTAGTCTATGGTCTTCGATATGGTGCTGAAACTCTAGAAGAACAGGCCCAACTTCTGGTCAGAGAACCAAGATCACATAGTAAAAGATTAGACAGAGGAAACAAAGGAAGTCAGACAAATTGTAAGAAACCAAAATCAAAGAAAAAAATAATAATAACAAAAAAAGAAAATAACACAAGCAAAAATCACAATCGGGAAGAACACAGAACCAATAATACAACTAAGCGAATAACTTGCAAGACATAAAACAACACTAGAGCAGAGTGCCACGTAAAAAATAAAGAAAGAGTAATACACCACATTAACAAATTGAAAGAAAAAAAACATATGGTTATCTCAATAGATGCAGAAAAAGCCTTTGACAAAATTCAGCATCCATTTATGATTAAAACCCTCCAGAAAGCAGGAATAGAAGGAACATATCTCAACATAATAAAAGCTATATATGACAAACCCACAGCAAACATTATCCTCAATGGTGAAAAATTGAAAGCATTTCCCCTAAAGTCAGGAACAAGGCAAGGATGCCCACTTTCACCACTACTATTCAACATAGTTTTGGAAGTTTTCGGCACAGCAATCAGAGCTGAAAAAGAAATAAAAGGAATACAGATAGGAAAAGAAGAAGTAAAACTCTCACTGTTTGCAGATGACATGATCCTCTACATAGAAAACCCTAAAGACTCCACTAGAAAATTACTAGAGTTGATCAATGAATATAGTAAAGTTGCAGGATATAAAATTAACACACAGAAATCCCTTGCATTCCTATACTCCAATAATGAGAAAACAGAAAGAGAAATTAAGGAAACAATACCATTCACCATTGCATCAAAAAGAATAAAATACTTAGGAATATATCTACCTAAAGAAACAAAAGACTTATATATAGAAAACTATAAAACACTGATGAAAGAAATCAAAGAGGACACAAACAGATGGAGAAATATACCGTGTTCATGGATTGGAAGAATTAATATAGTGAAAATGAGTATTCTACCCAAAGCAATCTACAGATTCAATGCAATCCCTATCAAGCTACCAATGGTATTTTTCACAGAACTAGAACAAATCATCTCACAAT
Source organism: Giraffa tippelskirchi (assembly GCF_054371585.1). Taxonomy (NCBI): domain Eukaryota; kingdom Metazoa; phylum Chordata; class Mammalia; order Artiodactyla; family Giraffidae; genus Giraffa; species Giraffa tippelskirchi. Next base: position 15,921,983 of record NC_137290.1, read on the forward strand.
TTGTATGGAAATATAAGAAACCTCGAATAGCCAAAGCAATCTTGAGGAAGAAGAATGGAACTGGAGGAATCAACCTGCCTGACTTCAGGCTCTACTACAAAGCCACAGTCATCAAGACAGTATGGTACTGGCACAAAGATAGAAATATAGATCAATGGAACAAAATAGAAAGCCCAGAGATAAACCCACGCACATATGGACACCTTATCTTCGACAAAGGAGGCAAGAATATACAATGGAGAAAAGACAATCTCTTTAACAAGTGGTGCTGGGAAAACTGGTCAACCACTTGTAAAAGAATGAAACTAGAACACTTCCTAACACCGTACACAAAAATAAACTCAAAATGGATTAAAGATCTAAACGTAAGACCAGAAACAATAAAACTCCTAGAGGAAAACATAGGCAAAACACTCTCCGACATAAATCACAGCAGGATCCTCCATGACCCACCTCCCAGAATATTGGAAATAAAAGCAAAAATAAACAAATGGGACCTAATTAAAATTAAAAGCTTTTGCACAACAAAGGAAACTATAAACAAGGTGAAAAGACAGCCTTCAGAATGGGAGAAAATAATAGCAAATGAAGCAACAGACAAACAATTAATCTCAAAAATATACAAGCAACTTCTGCAGCTGAATTCCCGAAAAATAAACGACCCAATGAAAAAATGGGCCAAAGAACTAAACAGACATTTCTCCAAAGAAGACATACAGATGGCTAACAAACACATGAAAAGATGCTCAACATCACTCATTATTAGAGAAATGCAAATCAAAACCACAATGAGGTATCATTTCACACCAGTCAGAATGGCTGCTATCCAAAAGTCTACAAGCAATAAATGCTGGAAAGGGTGTGGAGAAAAGGGAACCCTCTTACACTGTTGGTGGGAATGCAAACTAGTACAGCCACTATGGAGAAGAGTGTGGAGATTCCTTAAAAAACTGGGAATAGAACTGCCATATGACCCAGCAATCCCACTGCTGGGCATATACACCGAGGAAACCAGAATTGAAAGAGACGCGTGTACCCCAATGTTCATCGCAGCACTGTTTACAATAGCCAGGACATGGAAGCAACCTAGATGTCCATCAGCAGACGAATGGATAAGGAAGCTGTGGTACATATACACAATGGAATATTACTCAGCCATTAAAAAAATACATTTGAATCGGTTCTACTGAGATGGATGAAACTGGAGCCCATTATACAGAGTGAAGTAAGCCAGAAAGAAAAACAACAATACAGTATACTAATGCAGATATATGGAATTTGAAAGATGGTAACGATAACCCTATATGCGAGACAGAATAAGAGACACAGATGCATGGAACAATTTTATGGACTCTGAGGGAGAAGGTGAGGGTGGGACGTTCTGGGAGAATGGCATTGACACATGTGTATTGTCATATGTGAAACAGAGCACCATTCCATGTTCGATGCATGTGACAAGGGCTCAGGGCCGGGGCAATGGGATGATACAGAAGGATGAGAGGGGGAGGGAGGTGGGTGGGGGGTGCGGGAAGGGGAACACATGTAAACCCATGGCTGATTCATGTCAATGTATGGCAAAAACTATTACAATATTGTAAAGTAATTAGCCCCCAGCTAAAATAAATAAATTTATAAAAAAAAAAATAAAGAAAGAAATCTGACAAAAATGACAAGAGCTTTCCCACAGAACAACAGAAAATCACAGTTAACATAGAAATATATACCTATTAAAACAAACATGACAAGAAACGACATCAACAAAAGGCACAGAAAGCAGGAAAACAAAGTACGTGTTATATACATACAAAAAATAAATATATGCATTAGTATACTGTATTGTTGTTTTTCTTTCTGGCTTACTTCACTCTGTATAATGGGCTCTAGTTTCATCCATCTCAGTAGAACCGATTCAAATGTATTTTTTTAATGGCTGAGTAATATTCCATTGTGTATATGTACCACAGCTTCCTTATCCATTCGTCTGCTGATGGACATCTAGGTTGCTTCCATGTCCTGGCTATTGTAAACAGTGCTGCGATGAACATTGGGGTACATGCGTCTCTTTCAATTCTGGTTTCCTGGGTGTATATGCCCAGCAGTGGGATTGCTGGGTCATATGGCAGTTCTATTCCCAGTTTTTTAAGGAATCTCCACACTGTTCTCCATAGTGGCTGTACTAGTTTGCATTCCCACCAACAGTGCAAGAGGGTTCCCTTTTCTCCACACCCTCTCCAGCATTTATTGCTTGTAGACTTTTGGATAGCAGCCATTCTGACTGGTGTGAAATGATATGGAATTTGAAAGATGGTAACGATAACCTTATATGTGAGACAGAATAAGAGACACAGATGCATAGAACAATTTTATGGACTCTGAGGGAGAAGGTGAGGGTGGGACGTTCTGGGAGAATAGCATTGAAACATGTATATTATCATATGTGAAACAGAACACCATTCCATGTTCGATGCATGAGACAAGGGCTCAGGGCCAGGGCAATGGGATGACCCAGAGGGATGGGATGTGGAGGGTGGTGGGTGGGGGGTCCAGGAAGGGGAACACATGTAAACCCATGGCTGATTCATGTCAATGTATGGCAAAAACTATTACAATATTGTAAAGTAATTAGCCCCCAACTAAAATAAATAAATTTATTTAAAAAATAAAAAAAAATAAATATGTGATGTAAACAATCTTAAAACAGTAAATAATCAAGAATAATGAGAAAGCCTACAAGTGAGAAAACGAGTGAACCAGCCACACAGCGTAGCAAAACATGGTCAGTATAATGAATGTTATTAGGGTCCCTGCTGTCAGTGTTCTGGTCCTGAACACGAGCCACAGCACAGCTCCACCTCTTGAGAAAGCGTGCCCAAACGAGGGCAGAAATAACTTTGGATCTTCAGTAGGGACAGGTCAGACTCTAATCTCGGATAACTCCTATTTGCTTTTAGTGCTGCCAGAGCCTGAATATTTGCATTCATTGGAAATCTATTGTCCCTTTTGTATGCCATAGACAAAGAGTCTGCAACCACAGGCAGAAAATTTATGGCCCTACTGGGATCGTTTTCTAGCCTGTGGTGGCAGAAGCATGAGTGTTAGTTCTAGCTAGTTGTTTTCTATTGCCTGATAGTAGGTCTCAGCTAGTGGGAAAGGGTGGGGGTGGGGAGGGGGAGGATTCAATGGTGTTACCTCCTCTGTGTGACTGAACCCTAAGGTCCCGCTTCTCTGTCAGTTTGGGATTTTTCAAAAAGCATTCCTTCCTATGCACTTTGACATCCCAGATCCATCACTCCATCTCTACGTAGTCAAACGCAGTTCACTCCCAGGTTGGCTTTCTAACCCCACGTTTCATCTTCCAGGCCCTATGAACACTGGTTGACCTGCATGGCAGTTTGGGACATGTAGGACCACACCACACATTCTCTGTTTGATTCTCACTCTAGACAAGCTATATTTCATCAGCTTCTTCACCTTGCTTCCTTTCAGTCAAAAGTAATTTAAGTTTACTGAGGTGACTTACCTGAATCCTCAATCTATCCCCTGCTTCTCCATCTCCCACCACAAGACACAGGTTTGGTTCTATTCCTCTCATCCTCCTTCTCCCATCTTCCTTCCATTCTTCCCAGTTATGTCTTGTTCCCATATAGTTGAGCAAGGTCGTCTGCTAATATTCATTGGATGCGCTCGGGGAACTGTTGCCTTTATAGAAGTATTATTTGTGATGCCCCCATGAAGAGAGTTGCTCTCAACGTCTTATTATCTGCCCAATCAGAACTTCTGCTTTTCTTTCTAGGCAGGCTCTGTAATTCATTTATGCATGCCAGTAAGGCAACAAACTTTAGTTGATGTGAATTTATCTGTTTAATGGGAGCTTTCGTGCATACACACATAACTGGTACAACATTGACTTCGAACATGCAGATAAGCCGAGTTATTTTTCCTGAAATTTCTGCTAATGAGGAATTGTCATCAGTTTGAGGAAACATAGTTCCTTTGCAGATAAAAGATGATACAGATATTGGGCTCAAAAAGTCCGTTCCTGAAAATATCTAGCTATTTGTCAAATTGTCCCGACATTTTCCCGGAGCACAGATTCCTTATTTCTGCTCTGGAAACTTAACTGTTTCAAGTGGGTGTCAAAGGTCAGAGATGGGCATGGTCATAATTTAATACTAACTTTCCAGGCAAGCGTACTGGTGTGGGTTCCCATTTCCTTCTGCAGGAGATCTTCGCGACCCAGGGAGTGAACCCAGGTCTCCAGATTGCAGGCAGTTGCTTTGCCAACTGAGCCACCAGGAGAGCCCACAAGAAGATGGCAAGTGCCCAGGAATGTAACAGTTGGTAGATGATAGCTTGAAAAATGGAGAAGGCAATGGCATCTCAGTCCAGTACTCTTGCCTGGAAAATCCCATGGGCATAGGAGCCTGGTAGGCTTCAGTCCATGGGGTCGTGAAGAGTCGGACACAACTGGGTGACTTCACTTTCGATTTTCACTTAAATGTATTGGAGAAGGAAATGGCAACCCACTCCAGTGTTCTTGCCTGCAGAATCCCAGGGACGGAGGAGCCCGGTACGCTGCCGTCTCTGGGGTCGCACAGGGTCGGACACGACTGAAGCGACTTAGCAGCAGTAGCAGCAACAACTTGAAACAGAGAGAGAGCGAGCAGGCAGGTGTAGTTAGTCATTTAATCTTAATAGGTAAACCTTAATTGGAGTCTGGATCATAGAAAAAGCAAGGGTGTTTCATAAAGTCATTTACGTCTCCTTTATTGTCTCTGTTAATGGCTTAGACTGCATGTGAAAGTGAGGTCATTCATTTGTGTCTGACTCTTTGCGACCCCATGGACTGTAACCTACCAATTCTTTCTCCAGGGGATCTTCCAGACCCGGCGATCGAACTTGGGCCTCCCCCATTGCAGGCAGACGCTTTACCATCTGAATCACAGGGGAAGCCCTTAGACTGTGTGGGTCACAACAAACTGTGGAAAATTCTTAAAGAGATAAGAATATAAGACCACCATACCTGTTTCCTGGGAAAGGTGCACGCAGGTCAAGAAACAACAGTTGGAACTGGAGAAGGAACAACGGACTGGTACAAAATAGGGAAGGAAATACATCAAGGCTATATATTGTCACTCAGCTTATTTGACTTCTGTGCAGAGTATACCATGGACAATAACTTGCTGAAAGAATTTGAAGCTGGAAACAGAATTACTGTGAGAAGTGTGAATAACCTTAGTTATAAGATGACAACACACAAATGGCTGAAAAACACTAGGGACTAAAGAGCCTTCTGATGAGGTGACAGGAAAAGCTGGATTAAAACTCAATCTAAACACAAACCAACGAACACTAAAAATAAGACCATGGAATGTGGTCCAAACATTTTGAGATCTAGCAATAGGATACAATTGACTCAGTGACAGGTTTCACTTTCTTGACCTCTGATATCACTGCGGGGAGTGACTTCAGCCACAAAATGAAAAGGCACTTGCCACTTGGATGAAAAGCTACGACCAGTCTAGACACCATGTTAATAAGCTGAGTGATTACTGAAAAAGATCCGAATGGGCAAAGTTGATTTTCAGGAGTAACGTATGGAGGAGTGAGCAGGACCACAGGAACTCAGTGCCAAAATATCGATGCTTTGCAGTAGTGGGTCTGGAGAAGATGTGTGAGAGTTCCGTTGCGAGCATGGAGTTCAAACTAGCCTAGCATGAAGGAGTTCAACTCAGACTATTCACCGAAGTTCTGACTCTGACCATGAAGAGCCAATATATTGACCATCTAGGGCCTAGAGTGAAATCACTGGGAAGAAACTGATGCTGGGAAAGATTGAGGGAAGGACGAGAAGGGAATGCCAGAGGGTGAGATGGCTGCAAAGCATCACTGACTCAAAAGTCATGGGTTTGAGTAAACTGGTGATTTGAAAGGCAGGGGAACCCAGGGTTCTTGCTGTACATGGAGTCACAAAGAGTCAGACAAGACTGAGTGGCTGAAGAACATCAACAAATTGGTATTGGCAGTGCTTGGGAGACTTTGTCATTATACATGGGATGAAAAGTGAGACTGAGGACAATTAGAAAGAACACAACTCTTGTCGGTTTCCTTGTTTTCCACCCTCAAAATATTCTTCTCACAACATCTCTTGAGAGCTTTCCAGAGAAGGAGAATCCCTGGGGAGTCATGTGGTATCCTGAGATGGAAACCGTACCCTATATGCCACTTGGATCTACAACCTTGGTCTTAGGCAGAAGCAGGCATTGTCTCTAAATATGTGCTAGAGCTGCCCATCTTCTGATGGGTTAACAGTTATGGTTTGTGATCTTAAGAATGGGATGAGAGGTAAACAAACTTACAGTTCTCAATCCAACTCTGTAATCCTGGGAGAAACATCTTTGACTTGTGTATCCTAGTGGCCCTTAGGAATGCTTACAAGCGGTTACATTACTGAGCAGGGATGTAGGCAGGAAACTGCATCCATTTTGACTTTACCGCTGGCCTTCTCTGTGAATAGACCATTCCTCTTCTCTTAATGTCACAGTTTTTGTCTTCAGATGAAGGTTGAGCATTGTGGAAGTGTGTGAATGCATGTGAAATCCCCATAAAACTGAAGACAGGGAGTACACAGTTTTCCTATTTGAGTCAGATCTCAAAGACATTTAGCTTTACAGATCCGCACTATCAATGCATCTCAAATATTCATAAAATTCTTATGTGATGATTGTCACACAGATTTGAGACCAGAAGACCTGTATAGTCAGCTGCTTAGTAGTGTGGTGGGGCTTGGACATTTCAGGTATTATGTAAGAAGAATGTGAGCCATGTTATAACTTCCTTTTATTTTAACTGTCTATCACATCCACTTGGGAAGGGGGAAGGGGACTTCCACCATGTGGGAAGAGAATTCCAGGTTTCGTCCTTAGTTTCATTTGATGCCTAAGAGTGTTCATTACTGGTGAGTGTGCAGCCTCCTATAGGAAGGTCGTATCCTATTACAGGAAGGCCTGGTTGAAACTCCAGGCCTCTACATGGCCTTCTTGAGTACTGCCGTATTAGAGGGTGGGTGTTTTGTTATTGCCAGACATCATAGATACCTAAGGTCCCACGCATCTTTTGCTGGGTTGATTGGGAGAGTACCATAGTTTTTAACTATGTTTGGGCGGAGTAGCTTGGTTATTATTGAAATGCTTTCAACCTTTGACGCATCCGTTTGTCTTGCACTTTGAAAAGAGAAAGAAGAGTTTTGAATGGGCAGTTTAATTTGTGCCTGGCTGTATTTTTGAATGAACTATTTCTTCAGCTGAAATTTCCAACATAAAAGTCCAAAAGAGAGCCCAGACATACACTCACAAACACATTCTTAATCTGATGCACACACACACAAGCACAGTCACGATCTTGTATGCTTAAACACAATTACAAAAAGAAAAGAAAACCCAAGGACTCACTGGAGGACACCTATGAACTTCCCAAAGTTTCTCTGATACTTGTCTCTAGGCTTAATTTTGGAAATCATTTTCTACTTGAATGATATGTCTCTAGCGACATTTTAAATCAGAATGCTTTAAAAGTTATACCTTTGTTGTGCATTCCATGGGATCTTAAAATACTTTGCATGTGATACGCGGCAGAAGATGGCGGAGGAATAGGACGGGGAGACCACTCTCTCCTCCACAAATTTATCGAAAGAACATCTGAACGCTGACCAAACTTCACAAAACTACTTCTGAAGGCTGGCTGAGGACGTCAGGCTTTCACAAAAACTGCGCATTATCTTCAAAAGAGGTAGGAGAAATTATAAAAGATAAAAAAGAGAGACAAAAGAGTTAGGGACGGAGACCCATCCCGGGGAGGGAGTCGTAAAAGAGGAGGAATTTCCAAGCACCAGGAAACCCTCTCACCGGCGGGTGTGGGGGAGGATTTTTTATCTCGGAGGGCAACGTAACTGGGAGGAAAAAATAAATAAAATCCACAGATTACGTGCCTAAAGCAACTCCCAGCAAAGAACCCCAGACGCTCGCATCATCCGCCACCAGCAAGTGGGGGCTGAACGGAGAGGAGCGGGCGGCATTGCCTAGGGTAAGGACCGGGCCCGAGTGCCCCGAGGGCAATCTGAGGGAGCTAACGTGAGATAGTAACCTAAACTGTGGGACAGCGAGAGAGAGAGAACTATCCCGCGAAAAGCCCAACTCTAAGGCACTGCCGGCCCGCTCACAGAACAAAGGACTGAGCGATACCAGAGGAGAGCTAGCCGGCTGCGGACCGCGCCATCCCCCGCCGGACACAGCGGGCAGGCGGGGCCCGCCAGAGCCGGAAAGGGGCAAACTCGGCTCCAGAGAGGGCACCCCCTACCAAACTGCAAACAGGCTCCCAGTTTTTAAGCAAAGACTGCCTGAGATCCCGGAGGGTCGACAGCAGCCGGGAGGGTCGCAGCCAGAGACCAGCTCCCCAGAACCGACACAAAGCACACCGGAGCCGGGCGCGCCCGTAAACCGAGGCGGGGACCAGGGAGGTGATAAGCCGCACCGCCCCAACAGGGGACAGCGCCCTCGCCAAACTCCTGGCCGCCTGGGCAGCTCCGACCGGGAACGGCACAAGCCGCGGGCAAAATCGAGTCTGCGCCTTTGTGGAGTAACCGGGAGCCTGAACCTGAGCGGCTTAGACCTGGGAAGTGCACGCAGCTCAGGGCCCGCTCCCCGGCCGAGTAACCTGAAGCCTGAGCAGGGTAGACGGGGAAAGCACACACGCCGTGAGCGGGGGCGAACCCAGTGCGGCCGAGACACTGCGAGCTTACCACACACACGCCAGAATTGCAGTGTTCCTTCCTCCCCACAGCACGATTGAACAAGCGAACCTAAAGAGATCACCTCCACCGCTTTGTTGCAGGGCGGAAATTGGATACTGAAGAGATCTCCAAACAGAAGCCAAATAAACAGAGGGAAGTGCTTTGGAAGGGACAGGCCAACAGATTAAGATCCCTGTAGTTAATACCGACTGCATTAAAAAGGACCTACAGATCTTGAAAAGTATAAGCAGGAATAAGGATCTATCTAAAACTGAGCAGATCCCACACTGCTCACAACAGCTCCAGAGAAAGTCCGGGATATATATATTTTTTACTATTATTATTTTTTTTTTAATTTTTTTTTAATTTTTTTTTTAATTAAAAAAATTTTTTTTCTCTTCTTTCCTTTTTCTTCAAGTCCTCTATTACACCTTTAATTTTCATTTTCATAACCCACTATTAACTTGCAAAAAAAAAAAAACAACCCCTATTTTTGAAGCAAACTACATACATATATCTTATACCTTTTGTGTTTTCTTTTTTTTTTTAATGTTTTTTTCCTGTTCTACATTTTTTTACTGTTTCTTTTTTTACTGTTTTACTATTTTTTTTCTTTTTACACTGTTCCCTTTTTTTTTTTTTTTAGATTGTAAGTTTTATAAGAGTCTAACCTCTACTCTAGATTTTTAATCTGTGTTTTACATATTTGATATCAACTTTGTACATTTAAGAACCCAATCTTTAGGACCCATTTTTACTCAGGAGTGTGATCACTGGCCTGATCACTCTCTCCCCCTATTGATGCTCTTTCTTCTCCCCCAGGGAACCTCTATCTCCCACCCTCCTCCTTCTCTTCTCAACCCAATTCTGTGAATCTCTGAGGGTGTTCTGGGTACCGGAGAACACTTCAGGAACAGGATACTGCCCAGATCTCTCTCTCCCCTCTTAATTCCTCCCTTTCTACTCATGCTCACCCCTGTTACCTTCCTCCCCCCTCTCTATGTATCTCTGTGAATCACTCTGAGGGTTCCAAACTGTGGAAAGCACAGAGGGAAGTGCTTACTGGCTAGATTGCTCTCTCCACATTTGAATTCCCCTCTTGCCCTCCTGGTCACCTCAACACACCCCCCCCACCTCATCTCTCCATGTAACTCAGTGAACCTTTCTGGGTATCCCTCACTGTGGAGAATCTTTTCACCATTAACCTAAAAGTTTTATTATTGAGGCTGTATGGAAGGAGAAGTCTTGAGGCTACTGCAAGAATAAGACTGAAAGCCAGGGGAAACATTAATTAATAAGAGACCATCCAATAGCCTCCATAAATTCACTGAAACCAAGCTCCACCCAAGAGATAATAAGTTCCAGAGCAAGACATACCACGCAAATTCTCCAGCAACGCAGGAACATAGACCTGAGCATCAATATACAGGCTGCCCAGAGGCACACCAAATCCATAGACATCTCAAAAATTAATACTGGTCACTCCATTACACTCAAGAGAGCAGAAATCCAGCTCCACCCACCAGAACACCGACACAAGCTCCCCCAACCAGGAAACCTTGACAAGCCACCTGTCCAACCCCAACCGCAGTGAGGAACCTCCACAACAAAGAGGAACTTCATACTACCAGAATACAGAAGGGCCACGCCTAACACAGCAATCTAAACAAGATGAAAAGGCAGAGAAATACTCAGCAAGTAAAGGAAAATGAGAAATGCCCACAAAGCCAAACAAAAGAGGAGGAGATAGGGAATCTATCCGAAAAAGAATTTAGAATAAGGATAATAAAAATGATCCAAAATCTTGAAAGCAAAATGGAGTTACAGATAAATAGCCTGGAGACAAAGATTGAGAAGATGCAAGAAATGTTTATCAAGGACTTAGAAGAAATAAAAAGGAATCAATATAGAATGAATAATGAAATAAAGGAGATAAAAGACACTCTGGAGGGAACCAACAGTAGAATAACGGAGGCAGAAGATAGGATAAGTGAGGTAGAAGATAGAATGATGGAAATAAACGAAGCAGAGAGGAAAAAAGAAAAAAGAATCAAAAGAAATGAGGAAAACCTCCGGGACCTCTGGGACAATATGAAACGCCCCAACATTCGAATCATAGGAGTCCCAGAAGAAGAAGATAAAAGGAAAGGCCATGAAAAAATACTCGAGGAGATAATAGTTGAGAATTTCCCTAAACTGAGGAAAGAAATAGTCACAGAAGTCCAAGAAACCCAGAGAGTTCCAAACAGGATAAACCCAAGGCGAAACACCCCAAGACACATATTAATCAAATTAACAAAGATCAAACACAAAGAACAAATATTAAAAGCAGCAAGGGAAAAACAACAAATAACACACAAGGGGATCCCCATAAGGATAACAGCTGATCTTTCAATAGAAACCCTTCAGGCTAGAAGGGAATGGCAGGACATACTTAAAGTAATGAAAGAGAATAATCTACAACCCAGATTACTGTACCCAGCAAGGATCTCATTCAGATATGAAGGAGAATTCAAAAGCTTTACAGACAAGCAAGAGCTGAGGGAATTCAGCACCACCAAACCAGCTCTCCAGCAAATGCTAAAGGATCTTCTCTAAACAGGAAACACAGAAAGGATGTTTCAACACGAACTCAAAACAACAAAGTAAATGGCAACGGGATCATACTTATCAATAATTACCTTAAATGTAAATGGGTTGAATGCCCCAACCAAAAGGCAAAGGGTTGCTGAATGGATACAAAAACAAGACCCCTATATATGCTGTCTACAAGAGACCCACCTCAAAACTAGGGACACACACAGGCTGAAAGTGAAAGGATGGAAAAACATATTCCATGCAAACGGAGACCAAAAGAAAGCAGGAGTCGCAATACTCATTTCAGATAAAATAGACTTTAAAATAAAGGATGTGAAAAGGGACAAAGAAGGACACTACATAAAGATCAAAGGATCAATTCAAGAAGAAGATGTAACAATCATAAATATATATGCACCCAACATAGGAGCACCACAATATATAAGGCAAATACTAACAAGTATGAAAGGGGAAATTAACAATAACACAATAATAGTGGGAGACTTTAATACTCCACTCACGCATATGGATAGATCAACTAAACAGAAAATTAACAAGGAAACACAAACTTTAAATGATACAATAGACAAATTAGATTTAATTGATATTTACAGGAGTTTCCACCCCAAAACAATCAATTTTACCTTTTTCTCAAGTGCACATGGAACTTTCTCCAGGATAGATCACATCCTGGGCCATAAATCTAGCCTTGGTAAATTCAAAAAAATTGAAATCATCCCAGCCATCTTCTCTGACCACAATGCAGTAAGATTAGACCTCAATTACAGGAAAAAAACTATTAAAAGTTCCAACATATGGAGGCTAAACAACACGCTTCTGAATAACCAACAAATCACAGAAGAAATCAAAAAAGAAATCAAATTATGCATAGAAACGAATGAAAATGAAAACACAACAACCCAAAACCTATGGGACACTGTAAAAGCAATACTAAGGGGAAGGTTCATAGCAATACAGGCGTACCTCAAGAAACAAGAAAAAAATCAAATAAATCAACTAACTCTACACCTAAAGCAACTAGAGAAGGAAGAAATGAAAAACCCCAGGGTCAGTAGAAGGAAAGAAATCTTAAAAATTAGGGCAGAAATAAATGCAAAAGAAACAAAAGAGACCATAGCAAAAATCAACAAAACTAAAAGCTGGTTTTTCGATAAGATAAACAAAATTGATAAGCCATTAGCCAGACTCATCAAGAAACAAAGGGAGAAGAATCAGATCAACAAAATTAGAAATGAAAATGGAGAGATCACAACAGATTCCACAGAAATACAAAGGATCATAAGAGAATACTACCAACAGCTATATGCCAATAAAATGGACAACTTGGAAGAAATGGATAAATTCTTAGAAAAGTATAACTTTCCAAAACTGAACCAGGAAGAAATAGAAGATCTTAACAGACCCATCACAAACACGGAAATCGAAACTGTAATCAGAAATCTTCCAGCAAACAAAAGCCCAGGACCAGACGGCTTCACAGCGGAATTCTACCAAAAATTTAGAGAAGAGCTAACACCTATCCTACTCAAACTCTTCCAGAACATTGCAGAAGATGGTAAACTTCCAAACTCATTCTATGAGGCCACCATCACCCTAATTCCAAAACTAGACAAAGATGTCACAAAAAAGGAAAACTACAGGCCAATATCACTGATGAACATAGATGCAAAAATCCTTAATAAAATTCTAGCAAACAGAATCCAACATCATATTAAAAAGATCATACATCATGACCAAGTGGGCTTTATCCCAGGAATGCAAGGTTTTTTTAACATCCGCAAATCAATCAATGTAATACACCACATTAACAAATTGAAAGAAAAAAACCATATGGTTATCTCAATAGATGCAGAAAAAGCCTTTGACAAAATTCAGCATCCATTTATGATTAAAACCCTCCAGAAAGCAGGAATAGAAGGAACATATCTCAACATAATAAAAGCTATATATGACAAACCCACAGCAAACATTATCCTCAATGGTGAAAAATTGAAAGCATTTCCCCTAAAGTCAGGAACAAGGCAAGGATGCCCACTTTCACCACTACTATTCAACATAGTTTTGGAAGTTTTGGCCACAGCAATCAGAGCTGAAAAAGAAATAAAAGGAATACAGATAGGAAAAGAAGAAGTAAAACTCTCACTGTTTGCAGATGACATGATCCTCTACATAGAAAACCCTAAAGACTCTACTAGAAAATTACTAGAGTTGATCAATGAATATAGTAAAGTTGCAGGATATAAAATTAACACACAGAAATCCCTTGCATTCCTATACTCCAATAATGAGAAAACAGAAAGAGAAATTAAGGAAACAATACCATTCACCATTGCATCAAAAAGAATAAAATACTTAGGAATATATCTACCTAAAGAAACAAAAGACTTATATATAGAAAACTATAAAACACTGATGAAAGAAATCAAAGAGGACACAAACAGATGGAGAAATATACCGTGTTCATGGATTGGAAGAATTAATATAGTGAAAATGAGTATTCTACCCAAAGCAATCTACAGATTCAATGCAATCCCTATCAAGCTACCAATGGTATTTTTCACAGAACTAGAACAAATCATCTCACAATTTGTATGGAAATATAAGAAACCTCGAATAGCCAAAGCAATCTTGAGGAAGAAGAATGGAACTGGAGGAATCAACCTGCCTGACTTCAGGCTCTACTACAAAGCCACAGTCATCAAGACAGTATGGTACTGGCACAAAGATAGAAATATAGATCAATGGAACAAAATAGAAAGCCCAGAGATAAACCCACGCACATATGGACACCTTATCTTCGACAAAGGAGGCAAGAATATACAATGGAGAAAAGACAATCTCTTTAACAAGTGGTGCTGGGAAAACTGGTCAACCACTTGTAAAAGAATGAAACTAGAACACTTCCTAACACCGTACACAAAAATAAACTCAAAATGGATTAAAGATCTAAACGTAAGACCAGAAACTATAAAACTCCTAGAGGAAAACATAGGCAAAACACTCTCCGACATAAATCACAGCAGGATCCTCCATGACCCACCTCCCAGAATATTGGAAATAAAAGCAAAAATAAACAAATGGGACCTAATTAAAATTAAAAGCTTTTGCACAACAAAGGAAACTATAAACAAGGTGAAAAGACAGCCTTCAGAATGGGAGAAAATAATAGCAAATGAAGCAACAGACAAACAATTAATCTCAAAAATATACAAGCAACTTCTGCAGCTGAATTCCCGAAAAATAAACGACCCAATGAAAAAATGGGCCAAAGAACTAAACAGACATTTCTCCAAAGAAGACATACAGATGGCTAACAAACACATGAAAAGATGCTCAACATCACTCATTATTAGAGAAATGCAAATCAAAACCACAATGAGGTATCATTTCACACCAGTCAGAATGGCTGCTATCCAAAAGTCTACAAGCAATAAATGCTGGAGAGGGTGTGGAGAAAAGGGAACCCTCTTACACTGTTGGTGGGAATGCAAACCAGTACAGCCACTATGGAGAAGAGTGTGGAGATTCCTTAAAAAACTGGGAATAGAACTGCCATATGACCCAGCAATCCCACTGCTGGGCATATACACCGAGGAAACCAGAATTGAAAGAGACGCGTGTACCCCAATGTTCATCGCAGCACTGTTTACAATAGCCAGGACATGGAAGCAACCTAGATGTCCATCAGCAGATGAATGGATAAGGAAGCTGTGGTACATATACACAATGGAATATTACTCAGCCATTAAAAAAAATACATTTGAACCGGTTCTACTGAGATGGATGAAACTGGAGCCCATTATACAGAGTGAAGTAAGCCGGAAAGAAAAACAACAATACAGTATACTAATGCATATATATGGAATCTGAAAGATGGTAATGATAACCCTATATGCGAGACAGAATAAGAGACACAGATGCATGGAACAATTTTATGGACTCTGAGGGAGAAGGTGAGGGTGGGACGTTCTGGGAGAATGGCATTGAGACATGTGTATTTTCATATGTGAAACAGAGCACCATTCCATGTTCGATGCATGTGACAAGGGCTCAGGGCCGGGGCAATGGGATGATCCAGAAGGATGAGAGGGGGAGGGAGGTGGGTGGGGGGTTCGGGAAGGGGAACACATGTAAACCCATGGCTGATTCTTGTCAATGTATGGCAAAAACTATTACAATATTGTAAAGTAATTAGCCCCCAGCTAAAATAAATAAATTTATATAAAAAAAAAAAGAAACAAACAAAAAAAATACTTTGCATGTAAGACTATTCTGTGATTTGCTAAAATGAAAATAATTTGTAGGGTAACAATAGTGAAGTCATATTGAGCTATTTAGGCCCTGCAGTTACACATTTGCTTGTTCCATTATAAGCACCCAATTTCATCCTCTGATCTTCTCCCATCAATTTTTCTACTTCTTGTCTCAATCTTCTGTGTTTAACTCACTGCGTTAACTCACTTGAATTTTTGTTCTCACTTTTACTATTTTAGGCACAAATTATAAAATAAATAAGTACGGGAAAGAACACTGAACTCATGTATAATATTTCCCTACTGTATTGAGATACTTTCTCTATAAGCTTTTGAGAATTAAAGGTACTGATATGTTAAAGCCATATGGGAATTGATCACCAAGGTAATGCATCATGTAACCAGGCTTCCCGTGGTAGGACAATTGAGGTACAATTTAATACTATGTTTTCAGGAGGGAACAAAAACAGTAGCTTTCCCACATAATATATTGCATGTCCTTATCCATGCCTTTTCCAAGTTACCACAGAGCACTAAGGGAATTAATCCTATTCTTTTTGAGAAGGACCTGCCCCTCAAAGCAGAACAGGAAAAGAAGATCAAAGGGAGTGAGCAGGAATAATCAGTACACGGCAATGAAATAGAAGATGTGATTGCTTTTAAGGTGCTATTTCTCAAAGCATGCAAATTTGGCTCCATAGTAAGATGCCTGAAATCGAAAACCAGACCATTGGACTTTGCGCTTGAAAGGATAACTAAGGACACCGATTTCAATAACTCTTACAATTGCTGCAAAATGCTTACCTCTCTAAAGTATAGTGTTCTCAGCCAAATTTAATGAAAGTTTTCAGTGAAAGAAAAAGCGTGTGCTGTTTGGACACCTCCCTTATCTACACAAATAGTCCACAGCTTTCACTCTGCATTAGCCCCAAACATGAGAACGGTGAACTTAACTTGGTGTTGTCCTATGTGGGTTACCATACCAAAACAGGGCCATGACTTGATATTGCCACCACTGTCTAAAGAAATGGCCACAAAGTGGAGATTGCCAAGATTTCTAGGTAGTGTTCATGACAGTCTGGGGGGTCCAACTGGCAGACACTCTGCTCATCTTATTTCATTGTGAACTATGTGAAGGATCAGCCATTGATTTTGATCCCTCCTTACTCCATGACTTTTCTAGAGAATTAAAATGAATGATTCTTTTTTGTTTGTTTGTTTTTTCCATAAATATCTCTATAACTACTACGGAATTTTAGGGAACTGGGGCCTGAAACAACATGACTAGTATGGGTTCTTATAGACTGTAAACTTCATGAGAGCAGCAATCATTTTATAATTTGAATTCCCACATTTGACATTCATGAACATATAAGATATATATTTATCAACCGGGAAAAGATTCTCAGTAAGTAGGAAAGGTCAATTATGATAATAGTGCAGGTTATAGGATGTTGTTGAGTAATGTATATAGCATTCGATTCGTGATTACATTTCCTTGTTGATAATTCAGTAAGTACACGTTTTAGCTGATGTGAAAGATACATAAAGAAAAGAGGGTAGACCCAAAACACATTGAAGACCTGACATCCGTGCTCACCTTGGTAGGAGGGCGAACAGAGGTTCCTTCCAACCCCAAGAAAGAGTTGAGGCAAAGTTGTGAGAAGGGGCTTAGCACATCTGAAAGCAGTGTGTGTGTGATTGTAGCTCCAGAAGCACGGTGTAAGAGAATGGTACTGAAACTACTACGGAAAACAAATATCATGTCTTCAAAGAACTTGTTAACCATCCTGAGGTGCTGCAATCACCAGAGGAATTTATTTTGTCTCTGAGGGAACAGATAAGCAAAATCTAAATATGCATTAGGAAATATAGGGTGGAATCATGGTGGCAGGAAATAAAGGTGCGCCTTAAGGAGAGCAGAGCTAAGATGACCCTATACAGTACCACTTGTAAAATACCTATCTTGTGCTGGCCATGGTCCAGTCACTGATTATGTCCTGTAATCGTTGGTATCACAGTGATGGTATAACGGTTCTCCTAATTTTGGACATGCTACAATATTTATATTTTCAAGTATGAAATGAATTTCTAGAATGAAGACAATCTCCTGTCTAATGTCTTAAGACTCTGCTGCTGCTAAGTCACTTCAGTTGTGTGCAACTCTGTGCGACCCTATGGACAGCAGCCCACCAGGAGCCCCTTTCCACGGAATTCTCCAGGCAAGAATACTGGAGCGGGGCACCATTTCCTTCTCTATCTTAAGACTCTACCGATACGTAATAGAATATCATGTAACTGTGAATGCACTAAGGTTCGTACTGTGTAGGTGCACTTGTTTTGATTTTAATTGTATGTGTTCCTTCACCCGTACCATCCTCATTTAGACACCCATTCATTTCAGCAGGGATGATTTCCCAAATCACTTTACATCCATTACCTCTTTTCCCTTTGTTCTCATTTTCTTGCTTAGAAACAATAGGCTAGGTGCCATTTACCTAGGATGCCTAACGGATGTTTTCTTGAACTGAAGAGTTTATAAAAGAGTGCAGAGAAATAGCCAGACATTGAAATAAAGCCTTAATTTACTCTTCATTGTTTCAAAATAGAAAACAAAACTGTGCAGAGGAACGTGTAACTTTATTGTTCAAATACAAGAATTGTAGGTATTTGTTGACATCTCCCAACGTAAATTTTAATCTTCATTAGGTTCCATAAGCTGATACTTATTTGATAGGTCAGTTTTAATTAGCATGGTTTTCACATAAGGAATATCGTTGATGAATTGACTTGAAAGAGAGGAGGTGGGTGTATAAGCGATCGTTGGCACTGGGGACCTTGAGTTGCCTCTCTGTTGCTGGTTAGGAAGAGGACTGTCATGGGCTGACATATCGCTATACCTGTCTGGAAATGTAGAAGGCTCCACCATCAGTCCAAAAGAACTGCTCCATAATGGAGATACGATGTGGTTCTGAGAAGTAGATGTAGCGGTAGTAGCAAAGTCCTCAACGTGGCCATTTACTTGAGTGTAGGTGCTATGGAAGTGCCAATTAAAAATGCTCAACTGGTTTAAAACAGCAGGTTGATCTACCACGTTCTGTTCTCTTTGTCTAACTGATATTGATGGGGAAGGAAAGTCACGCAGAAATAGGGCGCTTGTTTTAGGGACTATCTGGCTGGTATAAGTCTTTTGTGGGAAAGGCACACTTCAACTGGTGGAAGCTGAAAATGGACTCTCTCCACTAGTTTGAGCATGAAAACCAGAGTTACGATCATCTATGTTGACCCTTGCTTTAACATGCTTCTTCTCGTAATCTGGAACTAGTGCAGATTTCGGAAACACATTGCTAATCCCAACTCTTCTTTTCATTCTTCCTAAAAGTTGGGGATAACCTCTTTTGAAATTTGGATTATGGTAGATCTGTAACTAAAATCAAAGGATACAATTATTTAGTTTTTTATAAACGAAGGTAAAACTGACAGGCAAAGTTAAATTATAAAAATGTATTCCTTTAATGATGCCAATTAAATAGAATCAAAGACAACACCTCCATTAGTAGTTTTAACACCTTACATGTTAGAAACAAGTATGCCCCTCAACTAAAAAATATGCTGTATATATACAGTAAATACCACTTAAAGTAGCTTGAGGACATGTATCTGATTTCAAGTTGCTAGGAGAGTGTATTAAGTATCAAATATTTTAACCTCCAGCTGTTCTCAACTTCAAAAAATAAAACGTGTTCAACAGTTTGCTATCTCAATTTTAAATTCGGTTTTTGCTACATATGTGAACATGCTTTCTAAGTCACCTGATTTAATCTTACATATTGACAGTAAGTGGAAATTTTGGATTACCTTGCTCAAAACAGAGACATTGTTTTCTTCTTCCAGAAAGTCAGGGAGTGAAGCAGATCTTTGAAAAGTTTGTCGTGTTTTAGTAAACCCATAAAGGTTAAGCTGGTGAACTAAACTTTTCATACTATCAGTTTCAAATATTCTGAAAGGGGCCTTTCTTTCCAAGACTTCTTTCTTGAAGAGTTCTTCGTTGATCACTATAGAAGTGCCACTCTCATCCCACCAAATAGATTCAAACTGATCACTTTCAACTATAGTCCAGAGTTTTTGTGGAAAAGTGAGGGAAAGAAAATCATTCAACTCATTTCTTTCAGAGACAGAAAATGTGTAGTGTGGCCTTTTTATCCCAGCTTCCTTAGACAAAGCCTGGAAAGCATATTCTTCAATCATAGATCTCAAAACTGAGTCCCCAGTAAGTGTGTAATCACACGAAGACGATCCAATGGAGGTTTTGGAACCACTTGATACATCTTTACGAGGCACATCTTGAATTTCTGAAGGAATGTGTGCCATCTCAGAGAGATCTTTCTTCAGATACTTTTCTCATTTGTCTGACTTTACACACTCCAACTTCAAATGCTGCTTGGCTGGCGTACAGAGATAAACTCTCAAGACCATCAGCATGGTTCTCAAAGTCAAAAAGCTGTGACATCACAAAGTCACTGGTCTCCTAGCAATTGAAGAGTAGCTCTGACACCATAAAGTCACTGGTCTTCTAGCAATTGAAGGGCAATGTTCAACCAGTCTTTACTTCTACATCAACTTAAAATAAAGGCTGCTTGCATAAACAGTAACCAAAAACATGAAACCTGCAAAATGTCATTGCTAAAGAATTTTTACACAGAAAAATCACATCAATAAGTCGACTTGGCTCCTGAAATAAAAGTGATTGATCACCCTTCTATACACATATTCTTAACATTCAGGACTGTTACCAAACCAAACATGGGTCTGCTCACTTCTATGCAATGAAGTCAATCAACTGACTGTGGGTTTCAGTGAAAGCAAGTGTAGTGTTTATTTTATGACCTTGCACAGAAGTGTTTATATTATGCAGAGTAAAATAGTCAGGCACGGAAAGAAAGACTCATTTTACTCTTAATTATTCCAAAATAGAAATTGGCCCTATGAAGATGAATATGTAACTTTTTTCTTCAAATAAGAGAATTGTAGGAATTTGTTGACATCTCCCAACATTAATTTTACACTTTGGTATCCTCCATATTCCAACACCCATTTGGTACATCAGTTGTATTAGGACAGTTTTCAAATAATGAAGATGGTTGATGAGTGGATCTTGAAAGAGAAGCAGCAGATGTATCAGGGATCTTTGGCACTGGGAAAACTAAACTGCCTGACTGTTGTAGTTTAGGAAAAGGACGGTCATGGGCTGACATGTTACCATACCAACCTGGAAAGGTAGAAGGCTCCACCCTCGGTCCAAACTAACTGTTCTGTAATGGACATAAGTTGCGGTACGGAGAAACAGAAGTAGACATAGCTGCAAAATTTTCACTAGAGCCATTTGATTTAGTGCAGCTGCTATGTGAAATCCCATGACAAATGCTCAAGCTAGATTGTGGGATGGGGAGGGAGATGGGAGGGTACTCCCAGAGGGAGGGTATATATGTACCTCTATGGTTGATTTATTTTGTTTTTTTTTTTGTTTTGTTTTGTTTTTTTTTTTTGCACCACTTGGCAAGCCCATATTTAAGGGCATTAGATGTCAAATCTATTTTGCTACACTGGTAAGAGTCACATAGCACTTGCATTAGGACCAATACAGTACGTGTCAATTTTCTTAAATGAATGTTTATAGATGGAAATGGCCCAGAATGGAACTGAGGTTACAGCCTTGCTGTGTGTGGCCCCATTCTATAACTACTGGCCCCATGTGTACCTGAAATACAGTCAGATTAAATTAAGATCTACTGGGAGGGTACAATGCAGACTGGAATTCTCACAGCACAAGAAAAAAAAGGTAAAATGTGTCATGATCATATTTCTACTGAAATGATAATATTTTGGGTAGATTGAGTTAAATAAAACATATTATTACAGATTAATTTTACCAGTTTCTTCTTTCTTTTTCAATGTGGCTACTAGGGAATTAAAAATTACACGTGTTTCACATTGTATTTCTATTAGAGGGCACTGAACTTGCCTCACCTGTAGTTGCAGATTATTTTAAACCTCAGTGCTAAGTGATCTACATAGGATTTAAGTTGATATATTCTGTACCATCTCAGTTTTTCTTTCACACATGTATGCATGCACACACACACACTGTATTCAAAATCAATACCTTTTGAGTTCTTTAAATCTTCCATTTAACCAGTACCACATTTTGATTTATTTTGAATTCTGACAGAATACAGCAAAATTCTGTAAAGCAATTTCTCTTCAATTAAAACAACAACACCTAAAGCAGCTGCAGATTGATGTATCACAGTATGCTCCTGTGGTCTAACTGATATTTACGATGGAGAAGAGAAATCATTTCAAGTTGGGGCACTTGTTTCAGCAGCTATCTGGATGGTAGAAGGCTTTCGTATGAATGGCACATTTAAACTTGTGCAGGCTGAAAATACACTCTGTCCTCAAGTTTCAGGATGAAAGTCAGAGTTTTGATCATCCACATCACACCTTGCTTTAACATGCTTCTTCTTATTACCTCGGACTAATGAAGATACTGTAGAGACATCTATTCCCAACTCTTCTTTTCACTCTTCAACAAATGCTAAAGGATCTTCTCTAGGCAGGAAACACAGAAAGGTTGTATAAACTCGAACCCAAAACAGCAAATCAAATGGCAACAGGATCATACTTATCAACAGTTACCTTAAATGTAAATGGGTCGAGTGCCCCAACCAAAAGGCAAAGCATAGCTGAAAGGATACACAAACAAGACCACTGTTTATGTTGTCTACAACAGACCCACCTCCAAACAAGGGGCACATACAGGCTGAAAGTGAAGGGCTGGAAAAAAGGTATTCCAAGCAAATCGAGACCAGAAGAAAGCAGGAGTAGCAATACACATATCAGACAAAATAGACTTTAAAATAAAGCCTGTGAAAAGACACAAAGAGGGACACTACATAATGATCAAAACATCAATCCGAGAAGAAGATATAACGATTATAAATACATACGCACCCAACATAGGAGAACCACAATATGTAAGGCAAAGGCTAACAAGCATGAAAGAGAAATTAACGATAACACAGTCATAGGGGAAGACTTTACTACCCCACTCACACCTATGGATAGATCAAGTAAACAGAAAATTAACAAGGAAATACAAACTTTAAATGATACTATGGACCAGTTAGACATAATTGATATCGATACAACATTTCACCACAAAACAATGGGTTTCACCTTTTACTCAAGTACGTATGGAAACTTCTCCAGGACAGATCACATCCTCGGCCATAAGTCCAGCTTTGGTAGATTCAAAAAACCTTGAAATCATTCCAAGCATAATTTCTGACCAAACAATGGGTTTCACCTTTTTCTCAAGTACATATGGAAACTTCTCCAGGACTGATCACATCCTCGGCCATAAGTCCGGCCTTGGTAGATTCAAAAAACCTTGAAATCATTCCAAGCATATTTTCTGACCACAGTACACTGAGACTAGATGTCAACTGCAAGAGAAACACTATTTAAAATTCAAACATATGAAGGCTGAATACCACGCTGCTAAATAAGCAACAAATCGCAGAGGAAATCCAAAAAGATATCAAAATATGCATAGAAACAAATGAAAATGAAAACGCAACAACCCAAAACCTATGGGACGCTGTAGAATGAGTGCAAAGGCGAAGGTTCATAGCAAAAGCGGCTTACCTCAAGAAAGAAGAACCAAGTCAAACAAATAAGCTAACTCTACACCTAAAGCAACTAGAGAAGGAAGAATTCAAGAACCCCAGGCTTAGTAGAAGGAAAGAAATCATATAATAGAGCAGAAATAAATGTAAAAGCAACAAATGAGACCGGAGCAAAAATCAACAAAGCTAAAAGCTGATTCTTTGAGAAGATATATAAAATTGACAAACCATTAGCCGGACTCATCAAGAAACAAAGGGAGAAGAACCAAATCAACAAAAGTAGAAATGAAAATGGAGAGCTCACAACAGACAACACAGAAATACAAAGGATCATAAGAGACTACTATCAACCCCTATATGCCAATAAAATGGACAACTTGGAAGAAGTGGGCAAATTCTTAGAAAAGTACAACTTCTGAAAACTGAACCAGGGAGAAAAACAAAATCCTAACAAACCCATCACAAGCATGGAAATTGAAAGGGTAATCAGTAATCTTCCAGC
The DNA here is from genome assembly GCF_054371585.1 of Giraffa tippelskirchi. NCBI lineage: Eukaryota > Metazoa > Chordata > Mammalia > Artiodactyla > Giraffidae > Giraffa > Giraffa tippelskirchi. The sequence continues at coordinate 15,945,815 of NC_137290.1, forward strand.
AAACAGAAGCCCAGGACCAGACGGCTTCACAGCTGGATTCTACCAAAAATTGAGAGAAGAGCTAATACCTATCATACTCAAATGCTTCCAGGAAATTGCAGAGGAGGGGAAACTTCCAAACTCATTCTATGAGGCCACCATCACCCTAATACCAAAATCAGACAAAGATGCCACGAAAATACATAAATAAATACATAAATAAATAAATAAATAAATAAATATAACCACGGGGCAATATCACTGATGAACATAGATGCAAAAATCCTTTACAAAATTCCAGCAAGCAGAATCCAACAACATATTAAAACGATCATACATCATGACCAAGTGGGCTTTATCCCAGGGATGCAAGGATTCTTCAATATCCACAAACTAATCAACATAATACACCACATTAACAAATTGAAAAATAAAAATCATGTGATTATCTCAATAGATGCAGAGAAACCCTTGGACAAAATTCAACATCCATTTATCACCAAAACCCTCCAGAAAGCAGGCATAGAAGGAACAAATCTCAACATAATAAAAGATATATACGACAAACCCACAGCAAACATTATCCTCAATGGTGAAAAATTGAAAGCAATGCCCCTAAAGTAAGGATCAGTACAATGGTGCCCACTCTCACCACTCCTATTCAACATAGTTTTGGGAGTTTTGGCCACAGCGATCAGAGCAGAAAAAGAAATAAAAGGAACCCGGATTGGAAAAGTAGAAGTAAAACACTCACTGTTTGCAGATGCCATGATCTTCTACAGAGAAAATCCTAAACACTCCACCAGAAAATTACTAGAGCTAATCAATGAATATAGTAAAGTTGCAGGAAACAAAATGAACACGCAGAAATCCCTTGCATTCCTATACACTAACAAGGAGAAAACTGAAAGAAAACTTAAAGAAACCATTCCATTCACCACTCCAATGAAAACAATAAAATACTGAGGAATATATCTACCTAAAGAAACAAAAGACCTATATATACATATAGAAAACTATAAAACACTGGTGAAAGAAGTCAAAGAGGACACAAATAGATGGAGGAATATACCATGTTCATGGAGTGAAAGAATCAATATAGTGAAAATGAGTATACTACCCAAAGCAATCTATAGATTCAATGCAATCCCTATCAAGCCACCAACGGTATTTTTCAGGGAAATAGAAGAAATAATTTCACAATTTGTATGGAATTACAAAAAACCTCGAATAGCCAAAGCAATCTTGAGAAAGAAGAATGGACCTGGAGGAATCACCCTGCCTGATTTCAGGCTATACTACAAAGCTACAGTCATCAAGACAGCGTGGTTCTAGCACAAAGACAGAAATATAGATAAATGGATCAAAATTGCAAGCCCAGAGGTCCAAGCCACGTACCTATGGACACTTTATCTTTGATAGAGGAGGCAAGAATATACAATGAAGACAAGACAATCTCTTTAACAAGTTGTGCTGGGAAAACTGGTCAACCACTTGTACAAGAGGGAAACTAGAACACTTTCTAGCACCGTACACAAAAGTAAATTCAAAATGGATTAAAGATCTAAATGTAAGACCACAAAGTAGAAAACTCCTAGAGGAAAACACAGGCAAAACACTTTCTGACAGAAATCACAGCAGGATCCTCTATGACCCACCTCCCAGAGTAATGGAAATTAAAGCAAACATACGCCAATGGGACCTAAATAAACTGAAAAGCTTTTGCACAGTGAAGGAAACTATAAGCAAGGGAAGAAGACTGCCTTCAGAATGGGCCAAAATTATAGCAAACGAAGCAATTGACAATGAATTAATCTCAAAACTATACAAGCAACGCCTGCAGCTCAATTCCAGAAAAATAAGCGAGCCAATCAAAAAAGGGGCCAAAGAACTAAACAGTCATTTCTCCAAAGAAGACATACAGATGGCTAACAAACTCTTGAAAAGATGTTTAACATCACTCATTATCAGAGAAATGCAAAGCAAAACCATAATGTGGTACCATCTCACACAAGTCAGAATGGCTGCTATCCAAACGTCTACAAACAATAAATCCTGGAGAGGGTGTGGAGAAAAGGGAACCCTCTTACACCGTTGATGGAAATGCGAACTATTAGAGCTACTATAGAGAACAGTGTGGAGATTCCTTAAAAACCTGGAAATGGAACTGCCATATGACTCAGCAGTCCTACTGCTGGGCATACACCCCGAGGAATCCAGAATTGAAAGAGACACGTGTACCCCAATGTTCACCCTAGCACTGTTTATAATAGCCAGGACACGGAAGCAACCCAGATGTACAACAGCAGACGAATGGCTAAGAAAGCCGTGGTACGTATACACAATGGAATATTACTAAGCCATTCAAAAGAATGCATTTGAACCAGTTTTAACGAGGTGGATGAAACTGGACCCTATTAAACAGAGCGATTTAAGCCAGAAGGAAAAACACCAATAACACACACACACACACACACACACACACACACACACACACACATGGAATTCAGAAAGATAGTGATGATAACCCTATGTGAAAGACAGGAAAAGTGACACAGATGTATAGAAGAGTCTTCTGGACTCTGTGAGAGAAGGCAAGTCTGGGATGGATTCAGAGAATAACATTGAAACATGTATATTTTCATATGTGAAACAGACCTCCAGTGCAGGTGCAATGCATGAGACAGGGTGCTCAGAGCTGGTGCACTGGGATGACCCAGAGGGATGGAATTGGGATGAGGGTGTTCAGGATGGGAAACCCATGTACACCCGTGGCTGACTCATGTCAATGCATGGCAAAACCACTACGATATTGTACCATAATTAGCCTCCAATTAAAATAAATATAATAAAAAAATAGAAAACTAAAAAATATAAAACCAAAAACATGTAACTTTTCTAAACTGCAGCATTCACAGACCATCTTCATCTTGGACTACATGAGGACACCACCTCTATTATTATTTATTTTCTTTAATCCAGCAAAAGAAAGGTCACTCTTATTCCTTTTATCATCACTGGTGTGGGTGTGTCCAACATGCTGAGCTGTGTGGTTGAGAGATTGCTCCGTAGAGGAATCTTTTGGTCTCTATGATATCCCCAGGAGGCAACACTAAGCACAGTCATTTCTCGAGATGAGGAAAGTGATATGCGCAATGTCACACAACAGGCCAGTCAGCACCACAGCCAGGATTCAGATGGGTCTACCCGACTCACAACCCAGGTCAGTGACCCCCTCACAGGTGACACTGGCCCAGAGTCTGTGGCACCATAGTAATTTGACAAAATGCATCTCCCTGACTCCACTGCCCATGGGGGTGGACATTGTTCCTTATTTTATCTAGTTTTGGAAAGAGGCTAGATGGTTAAATGAAGTTAGAGGGGTGTCAGCTTTCTACTGGAAAGAATAGAATTCATTAGAGGTAACTTTGAGCAGGAAAGAAACTTATTAAAGGATATTAAGTGACTGAGATTTCTGAGAGGGATGGCTGGAGAGACAGCCATGAACAATATAGAGTTTGAGTGCAGGATCTTCTGTCACTCATTGGAGAAGACCCTGATGCTGGGAAAGATTGAGGGCAGGAGAAGAAGGGGGTGACAGAGGATGAGATGGTGTGATGGCATCACCAACTCAATGGACATGGGTTTGGGTGAACTTCAGGTGTTGGTGATGGACAGGGAGGCCTGGCATGCTGCAGTTCATGGGGTCGCAGAGAGTCGGACTGGACTGAGTGACTGAACTGAACTGTCACTACCACTGGCTCCAGACACAGTGGCTGTCACTAGTGACATGGCTTATGTCCCTTCCACCTCGTCTAGATTGAATTCTATGCATCAGAACCCAGTTGCACTGCTTTCACCTGTAAGTGTATCCATTGGCTAAGCCTACATTTCATGTGGCTGTACCTAATTGGTCTTAAGTGCCATCTGGATGTATTTGATTGGCTGAGCCTGGGTACCATCTGGGTGCGTCTAATTGATTGAGCCTAGGTCCCATGGTTACGTTCTGACTGCAAGGCAGGTGGGGAAAATGACATCCAGACTGTTTCTAGTGCAGATTCGTATGATGGAAAATTAAAGCAGTGACTAAAAGTCTCCTCACTGCAGACTTGTCCAAAGTCTCTTTATCAGTCAGGTCGGTTTTTCAAAGCTCAGCTCACCCTACTAAGTAAAGCAGAAGGGTTTAGTAAGTCAAGTGCTCTGTGCTCCGCTGTGTTAATTTGCCTAGTCTGGAGCTACATTTCCCAGAATCCCTTTCTTTGATTTTGAGTTCAGTCAGTCTGTTCAGTGGCTTAGTTGTGTCCGATCCTTTGCGAGCCCATGGACTGCTGCAAGTCAGGCCTCCTTGTCCATCACCAACACCCCGGAGTTTACTCAAACTCATGTCCATTGTGTTGGTGATGCCATCCAACCAACCTGTCCTTTGTTGTCCCCTTCTCCTCCCACCTTTGGTCCTTCCCAGCATCAGTTAAGTTCAGTTCAGTCTTTCAGTCATGTCCGAGTCTTTGCGAGCCCATGGACTGCTGCAAGTCAGGCCTCCTAGTCCATCACCAATGCCCCAGAGTTTACTCAAACTCATGTCCATTGAGTTGGTGATGCCATCCAACCCACCTGTCCTTTGTTGTGCCCTTCTCCTCCCACATTTGATCTTGCCCAGCATCAGTTAAGTTCAGTTCAGTCTTTCAATGGTGTCCGAGTCTTTGCGACCCCATGAATTGCAGCACACCAGGCCTCTCTGTCCATCACCAACTCTCGGAGTTTACCCAAACCCATATCCATTGAGTCAGTGATGCCATCCAACCGTCTCATCCTCTGTCATCCCCTTCTCCTCCTGCCCTCAATCCTACCCAGCATTAGGGTCTTTTCCAATGAGTCAACTTTTCGCATGAGATGGCCAAAGTACTGCAGTTTCAGCCGACTCATCAGACCTTCCAATGAACACCCAGGATTGATCTCCTTTAGAATGGATTGACTGGATCTCCTTGCAGTCCAAGGAACACTCAAGAGTCTTCTCCAACACCACAGCTCAAAAGCATCAATTCTGCGGCACTCAGCTTTTTCACCGTCCGAATCTCACATCCATACATGACCACTGGAAAAACCATAGCCTTGACTAGACGGACTTTTGTTGGCAAAGTAATGTCCCTGCTTTTAAATATGCTATCTAGGTTGGCCATAACCTTCCTTCCAAGCAGTAAGCATCTTCTAATTTCATGGCTGCAATCACCATCAACAGTGCTTTTGGGGCCCCGCAAAATAAAGTCTGACACTCTTTGCACTGTTTCCCCATCTATTTCCCATGAAGTCATGGGACCACATGCCATGATCTTAGTTTTCTGAACGTTCAGCTTTAAGCCAACTTTTTCACTCTCCTCTTTCACTTTCATCAAGAGGCTCTTTAGTTCTTCTTCACTTTCTGCCATAAGGGTGGTCTTTCTAATCAGTCAGTCCTTCGCATCAGGTGGCCAAATTATTGGAGTTACAGCTTCAGCATCAGTCCTTCCAATGAACATGCAGGACTGATGTCCTTTAGGGTGGACTGGTTGGATCTCCTTGCAGTCCAAAGGACTCTCGAGGGTCTTCACCAACATCACAGTTTCAAAGCATCAATTCTTTGGTGCTCAACTTTCTTTCTACTCCAGCTCTGACATCCATACATGACTACTGGAAAAACCATAGCTTCGACTGGACGGTTCCTCTGCCTATTCTAAAACCAGCGTCACCATCCGGAAGTTCACAGTTCACATATTGCTGGAGCATGGCTTGGAGAATTTTGAGCCTTGATTTACTAGCGTGGGAGATGAGTGCAATTGTGCGGTAGTTTGAGCATTCTTTGGCACTGCCTTTCTTTGGGATTGGAATGAAAACTGACCTTTTCCAGTCCTGTGGCCTCTGCGGAGTTCTCCAAAATTTTTGGCGTATTGAGTGTAGCACGTTCACAGCATCATCCTTCAGGATTTCAAAATAGCTCAACTGGAATTCCAGCACCTCCACTAGCTTTGTTCCTAGTGATGCTCTGTAAGGCCCACTTGACTTCATATTCCAGGATGTCTGGCTCTAGGTGAGTGATGGTACCATTGTGCTTATCTGCGTCTTGAAGATATAGATATATAGATATAGATATATACAGTTCTGTGTATTCTTGCGACCTCTTATTAACAGCTTCTGCTTCTGCTAGGTCCCTATCATTTCTGTCCGTTATCGAGCCCATCTGTGCATGAAGTGTTCCCCTGGTAACTCTAGTTTTCTTGAAGAGATCTCTAATCTTTCCCATTCTGTTGTTTTCCTCTATTTCTTTGCATTGATCGCTGAGGAAGGCTTTCTTATCTCTCCTTGCTATTCTTTTGAGCTCTAATTCAAATGGGAATTACTTTCATTCTGTCCTTTGTTTTTCACTTCTCTTCTTTTCATAGTTATTTGTAAGGCCTCCTCAGACAGCCATTTTCCTTTTTTTGCATTGCATTTCCATGGGGATGGTCTTCAGTCACGAACTTCCGTCCATAGATCATCAGGCACTCTGTCTATCAGATCTAGTCCCTTTAATCTATTTCTCATTTATGTTGTATAATCATAAAGGATTTGATTGAGGACAAACCTGAATGAGATGGAATTGCCAACGTCCGCTGAATCATCAAAAAAGCAAGAAAATTCCAGAACAACATCTATTTCTGCTTTATTGACTATGCCAAACCCTTTGACTGTGTGGATCACAATAAACTGTGGAAAATTCTGAAAGAGATTGGATTACCAGACCACTTGACCTTTCTCTTGAGAAATCTGTATGCAGCTCAGGAACAACAGTTAGAACTGGACATGGAACAACAGACTGGTTCCAAATACGAAAAGAAGTACGTCGAGGCTGTATATTGTCCCCCTGCTTATTTAACTTATATACAGAGTACATCATGAGAAACCCTGGGCTGGAAGACGCACGAGCTGCAGTCATGATTGCTGGGAGAAATATCAATAACCTCAGGGATGCAGATAACACCACCCATATGGCAGAAAGTGAAGAGGAATTAAAACACCTCTTGATGAAAGTGAAAGAGGAGAGTGAAAAAGTTGGCTTAAAGTTCAGCATTCAGAAAACTAAGGTCATGGCATCTGGTCCCATCACCTCATGGAAAATAGATGGGGAAACAGTGGAAACAGTGTCAGACTTTATTTTCGGGGGCTCCAGAATCACTGAAGATGGTGACTCTCGCCCTGAAATTGAAAGACACTTACTCCTTAGAGGGAAAGTTATCACCAACCTAGCCACAATATCAAAAGGCAGAGACATTACTTTGCGAAAAAAGGTCCGTCTAGACAAGGCTATGGTTTTCCAGTGGTCATGTATGGATGTGAGAGTTGGGCTGTGAAGAAAGCTGAGCGCCGAAGAATTGATGCTTTTGAATTGTGGTGTTGGAGAAGACTCTTGAGAGTCCCTTGGACTGCAAGGAGATCCAACCAGTCCATCCTAAAGGAGATCAGTTCTGGGTGTACATTAGAAGGACTGAGGTTGAAGCTGAAACTCCAATACGTTGGCCACCTCGTGTGAAGAGTGTACTCATTGGAAAAGACCCTGATGTTGAGAACGATAGCGGGCAGGAGGAGAAGGGGACGACAGAGGATGAGATGATTGGATGGCATCACCGACTCGATGGACGTGGGTTTGGGTGAGCTCCAGGAGTTGGCAATGGACAGGGAGGCCTGGCATGCTGTGATTCATGGGGTCACAAACAGTCGGACATGATTGAGCGACTAAACTGACCTGAACTGAACTGACTAGAGGGACCTTTTTTTTTTTTTTTTTGACAAAGTAATGCCTCTGCTTTTTAATAAGCTGTCTAGCCTGCTCATACCTTTTATTCCAGGGAGCAAGCATCTCTTAATTTCGTGGCTACCATCACCATCTGTATTGATTTTGGAGACCAACATATTATTTGTCACTGTTTCCTCTTCTATTTGTCAAGAAGGGATGGGACCAGATACCATAATCTTAGTTTTCTGAATGTTCAGTTTTAAGCCAAGTTTTTCAATCTCCTCTGTCACTTGCATCAATAGGCTCTTTTGTTCACGCTTTCTGCCATAAGGGTGCTGTCATCGGCATATCTGAGGTTATTGATATTTCTCCCGGCAATCTTGATTCCACTTTGTGTTTCCTCCAGCACAGCGTTTCTCATGAGGTACTCTGCATATAAGATCAATAAGCAGGGTGACAATATGTAGCCTTGATGTACTCCTTCCTGATATGGAGCCAGTCTGTTTTTCCATGTCCAGCTGTAACTGCTGCTTCTTGACCTGCCTACAGATTTCTCAGGAGGCATATCAGGTGGTCTGGTATTCTCATGTCTTGAAGAATTTTCCACCGTTTGTTGCGATCCACACAAAGGCTTTGGCGTAGTCAATAAAGCAGAAATAGATGTTTTCCTGGAACTCGCTTGCTTTTCGTTGGTCCAGTGGAGGTTTGAAATTTGATCTCTTGTTCCTCTGCCTTTTCTAAATCCAGCTTAACATCTGGAAGTTCATGGCTCACAATCTGTTGAAGCCTGGCTTGGAGAATTTTGAACATTAAGTTGTTAGCATGTGAGATGAGTGCAATTGTGCAGTAGTTGAGCATTATTTGCTATAGCCCTCCTTTGGGATTGAAAACTCATCTTTTTCAGTCCTGTGGAAAGATTTGCTGGCCTACTGAGTGCAGCACTTTCACAGCATCATCTTTTAGGATTGGAAATAATTCGACTAGAATTCCATCACCTCCACTAGCTTTGTTTGTCGTGATGCTTCCGAAGGCCCACTTGACTTCACATTCCAGGATGTCTGGGTCTAGGGGAGTGATCAGATCATCGTGTTTATCTGGGTCCTGAAGATCCTTTCTGTATTATGCTGTGTATTCTTGCCACCTCTTCTTCATATCCTCTGCTTCTGTTAGGTCCATGCCATTTCTGCCCTTTATTGTGCCCTTCTTTGCATGAAAAGTTCCTGCGTGTAAAGTTGGTCACTCGAACTTTCTCAACGAGAACTCTCGTCTTTCCCATTCTATTGTTTTCCACTATTTCTTTGCATTGATCGCTGAGGAAAGCTTTCTTACCTCTCCTCGCTTTTCTTTGGATCTCTGCATTCAAATGAGTATATCTGTCCTTTCCTACTTTGCCTTCCGTTTCTCATCTTTTCATAGCTGTTTGTAAGGCCTCCTCAGAGAACCATTTTGCCTTTTTGTGTTTCTATTCCTTGGGGATGGCCGTGATCCCTGCCTCGTGTACAAAGTCATGAACCTCTGTCCATAGTCCTTCAGGCACTCTTTCTATGAGATCTAATCACTTGAATCTATTTCTCCCTTCCACTGTGTAATCGAATCACAGGGACTTGATTTAGGTCATATCTGAATGGTCCAGTGGTTTTCCCTACTTTCCTCAAGGTAAGTCTGAAATTGGTAATAAGGAGTTCATGATCAGAGTCACAGTCAGCCCCACGTCTTGTTTGTGCTGACCCTGTACAGCTTCTCCCTCTCTGGCTGCAAAGCACATAATCAATCTGATTTCAGTATTGACACTCTGGTGATGCCCATGTGTAGAGTCTTCTCCTGTGTTCCTGGAAGAGGGTGTCTGCTGAGACTGGTGCAATCTTTTGCCAAAACTCGCTTAGCCTTTGTCCTGCTTCATTCTGTGCTATAAGGCCAACGTTGCCTGTTACTCCAGGTCCTTCCTGGCTTCCTACTTTTGCATTCCAGGCCCCTATAATGAAAAAGACATCTTCTGGGGGTGTTAACTCTAGAAGGCCGGGTAGATCTTCATAGAACCGTTCAACTTCAGCTTCTTCAGCATTACGTGTTGGGGCGTAGACTTGGATTATCATGATATTGAATAATTTGCCTTGGAAACGAACAGAGATCGTTCTGCCCTTTCGGAGATTGCATCCTAGTACTGCATTTCAGGCTCTGTTGTTGACCATCAAGGCTACTCCATTTCTTCTAAGGGATTCCTACCCACAGTAATAGATATAATGGTCACTTGAGTTAAATTCACCCATTCAGGTCCATTTTATTTTGCTGATTCCGGAAATGTCGATGGTCACTCTTGCCGTCTCCTGTTTGACCACTTCCTATTTGCCTTGATTCAGGGACCTAACATTCCAGGTTCCTTTGCAATATTGCTGTTTACAACGCTGGACTTTACTTCCATCACCAGTCTCATCCCCCACTGGGTGTTGTTTTTGCTTTGGCATCTTCCTTTCATTCTTTCTGAAGATATTTCTCCACTGATCTCTAGTAGCATTTTGGACACCTACTGACCTGGGGAGCTCATTGTTCAGTGTCCTGTTTTTATTTCTGTTCATGGGGTTCTGACAAGACGTGGTCCACTGGAGAAGGGAATGACAAACTACTTCAGTATTCTTGCCTTGAGAACCCCATGGACAGTATGGAAAAGTTCCGAGGTAGAATTGACCAAAAGAGTAACTTGAGAGAGGGTTTGAAAGTGGAAAGGGAGCAGCAGTCTCTCCTCTTGCAAGGGTGCTGTGCTTTGATGTGGTGACAAGTAGGCGCAGACATGCCTGCAGGCTCTGGCGTGTCCTTGCTGTCGTCTGGGATGCATCCACAACTCCCTCCTGACTCCTGGGCATCAGCCCCCACCCTGTCACTGGACACTTGGCTGCAGAGGTAATGGTTTCCTCTCCATTTCTCTACTGTTGGCCCTCAGCAGCCTCACTTTGGTGACTAGACTCTATGGCCTCTCCGTTTGCCTGGTTGGTGGCTCCGGAAGTCCCTTTTCAGACCTCACTTCTCAACCTGCTCCCACAGCTGACATAGAAGGCTCATTAATAATTCTCAGAATAATTTGTGCATGCACATGTGTGTCCTAAATCGCTTCAGTCATGCCCGACTCTGTGTGGCCCTGTGCACTGTAGCCCACCTCTGGCTTCCTCTGTCCATAGAATTCTCCAGGCAAAAATACTGCAATGGGTTACCATGTCCTCCTCCAGGGAATCTTCTCCACACAGAGAGACGATAAACTCACATCTTTTGCATCTCCTGCACGTGGCTTCTTCATCACTAGTACCATACCCCAAACACATGGGCTGGATCTAGCTTCCCTTCTTGGGTGTGACTGATTGTTGTTCAGTCAGTAAGTCTTTGCAATTCTTTGCAATCCAGTGGACTGCAGCATCTCAGGCTCCTCTCTCCTCCACTTTCTCCGTGACTTTGTTCAAATTTCCTAGGGCATGAATGATAACGTTATGAGTATTTACAGACTCACAGGAAGGCTCAGGAAGACACACTGCAGGACTGGGCCCCAAGGGACCACTGCCACAGGATCACGAGGCCCTACTCCTCTCCCCAGCAATTTTTCCTTTCTTAACTTTGCATAAGTGCAGTTGTCTCATGGACACAGCTGATGAGTGGACCCTTAAAGGCTTCAGATCCCTGGCTGCAAGGGAGTCTGGGAAATGGAATTTTCATCGCTCCAGCCTCTTCAATTCAGGAGGGTGAGCAGCAAGAGGAATGCATGTTGAAAAGCCATTTCTCACACAGAGATATGCCTGGGGATCGAATCTTTGACATTACCATCTGGCCCAGGGTTTCCTTGTCAGGCCATGATGGTAGTGGGAGATCTTTGCCTCCCCAGCCCTGCAGATAATCCAAGGCCAGGCTAACTGGTCACCAGACTCGTTAATATGAACCAGTACTCACCTTGGTTCACCTTGATGAAATGAAGGAGGAGAAGCGAACTTTATTTACCCAGCGTTATTCACATTCCTGGTCACTTACGTACATAGCGCCTCATCCCATGCATTTTGCAGCTGAGGACGCATCAGACCCAAAGAGACTGAGGAAACTACCTCAGGTCACACAGCTAGTTATGGCAGAAGCTGGACCTGAGCCATCCTGTGGACCAAAGAATGCCTGCTCCTCACCATTACTGTATGTCTGCTGATATTGGGAGAAGCTTTTGTATAAAAGCCGTTCATTCTAATTAGGCACTTTTTCTTGGCTGAGCAGTTTCAGGTGCTGGGGACATGATGGTGGGCAAATCAGGTGGCGGTAGATAAAGGGTATTGGTTGAGATGGGGTTTGTAAACGCTCAACAAGTCAGGGACTAGAAACAGATTTGGGGTTACGTTGATATTGATGTGGTTTCTTTGTATTTAAATATGTGAGAAAAGATTTGTGCATCTACTTTTTTTGTTTTGAAATGTAGGTCCCTTGGTTTAGCTTTTGTTTTTCCTTTTTTGGAAAATATATTTATTTTGGACTGTGCCAGATCTTCGTTGCCAAGAGAGAGCTTTCTCTAGTTGCGGTGCATGGGCCTCTCCTTGTGGTGGCTTCTCTTGTTCCAGGGTATGGGCTCTAGAATGCAAGTTCAGTAGTTTTCATGGGCTTAGTTGTCCCACAGCATGTGAAATCTTCCAGATCAATGGTCGAACCTGTGTCCTCTATACTGGCAGGCAGATTCTTAACCACTCGACCACCAGGAAAGTCCTGTCTTTCCTTCTTGAAAAATATTTCTCCCGTCTGAAAAAAACACAGACTATGGCAATTGATGGTTTGTCTCAGTGTCTGGGACACAAAATGGCATCGTGATTGTTGTTTTTTAGTTGCTAAGTTGTGTCCGACTCTTTGAGATGCCATGGACTGAAACTTTCCAGGACCCTCTGTCCATGCACGGTGGGGACTGTGGCAAAGTAATGAACCTGGAGAGCAGCTGGAAGTGGCAGTTTGGGTGTGGCTCCTGCTGGTCACGTGCATACATAGGTCCACGTGTTGCCAGATTGCCCACTTTCAATGATAAGTTGAAAATTCATATTTTGAGTTATGTCTTCCAATGATACATTTTATATAGTTGTAACAAAACTTGCAAACCTATTGTGAAAATTAGGCCAACGTCTCTGTGGGTCAGATCTGGCCTGTGAGCTGTCAGTTTGCATCTTGTGTGGAAGAGCCTTAATTTAGGCATCAGAGATGCTGGGTTGCAGTCTGGGCTCTGCTGCCTTCCAGTAGCTGGGGTCAGAGGCAAGCCACAACACTTTCTGGACCTCAGTTTCCCATTCTGTAAAATGGGACTTCTGAGAACCACATGGTCTGCCGAACCCTTTACTAAACCAATATTTTCTAAACGGTGGGTCATAGAGTCAATTTAGTAGATTGTTACTTGCATCTTTTAAATAGAAAAGAGGACAGGATGGAAACTAAGTGGATATATCATGGTATTATAGCTTAGCATTGCCTTGTGGAACATATTTTAGCTTACACACATAATATGCACACACATGTATCTATATCATACTGGGTCTTGATGTAATATTCATTTCTTATGCAGAGGGACTGAAAGGGAAGCTTTCAAACAAAGTGTTGTTCATGTCTTAATGCGCTCAATGCTGGCAACATTTCTGTGAGGTGGGTTTTCACCTCAACCCCATTTTACAGGTGAGAACGCTGAAGTGCAGGGAGTGAAGTTCCCACAAACAGGAAAAGGAATAGCTGGGACTTGACCCCAGGCCACATCTGAACCATGTGCTATCTGACCTCTCCAGACAGCAACTGTGTGATCACGATGAAGGAGTTAACGCAAGTCAAGGGCTTAGCTGGGTGCCTGGGACAGAGCAGGTGTTGAATAAATGTAGAAGCCAGACTTGTGTGTGCAGCTCCTTATTCAGCCACACCATGTGGTGTATAGGAACCCATGGGCTATGAGAGAGAGGGGGGCTGGGCTTCTGCAGTCCTGATACCCGTCGGGCGGTGAAGAGGGTATAAGGGCAAAGAGACACCCCCACCCTGTAGTCCGAGTTCCCCCAATACACATTGTTGCCCAAATACTTGATGGTTACATTTTAAAATCACTATTTGGTTGCAGCTGGCTTATCCGTCATCCTTGAATGAACTGGTACATAGTTTGCTATCTTGAATTTATGGATTAAACCCCCCCACACACACACACACCATTTTCTCAAACAATTTAAACTATCACGGTGACGGTGTTATTAAACATTAGAGCAGTTATCTTTTATAGTCGGGCTGAGTGTGGCAAGAAGTGCTTCTGGGGTCGTGGCTGCTGATGGCTCTTGAGGCACCACGGCAGGTCACTTAATCCTTAACTTTGGGGCCTGAACAGATCCTCGAAGGTGCTGCAATATCAGGGAAGCACTCCCGCAAAGCAGGGGCGCAGCCCAAGAAGATACTCCTGGAATCCTTGCAGTGCTATTTCCATGCCTAACTTTGGGTGGCCCCTGCGGGCAGTTCGGGCCGATGGCGGAGTCGCACTGCCCTCTGGTGGTCACTGGCGAGCACAGCTTCACGGGTGCTGATCCGGCCCCATGGTCGGTGCTTTGGGCGCTGCAGCAGAATGGCGGAGCGCTCTGAACTCAGATTTCCCTTTACCCAGAAAGAATTGTCTGTCTATCCACATCCTAGGAGTTTCCCCAAATCCCTGTGAGTAAAAATGGCAGGCTGTATTGTCTATGGGTCCGTTTATAAGGGCTTGGAGATCTGAGGTGACAGAAATCAAAAGCAAGGTGGAAGGCACGGGAGAAGCTAGGAAGGACCACGAGGGGCCCTTTACGGGACCTGGGGACGTCGTCCGTCCTCATCTGCGTCGGGAGAGAATGATTTCCAGCGGGAAGGATGGAAGCACGGTGTCTGGTCAAAAACAGCTGGTTATGGGCTGTCTCAGGAACGTGAAGGCATTTTCTCATTTGATACCCTACACACAGTGTACTGAACCAAGCTCAAGTGGTTATCATCATGATATTTTCTTACAGATGATTAAACTTGGGTACCCATCCCCCAGATCAGGATGATTCTTCAAAATAGAAGTCAGATTATGCCCGTCTCCTCCTTTAAACTCTCTGGCGTCTTCTCACTGGATTTGGAAGAAGATCCAAACTCCAACCCAATAAAAAGTCCCACAGCCAATAAATATCAGTCCACTGCTGGTGGATATTCGGCTTGTTTTCATTCTTTGCTCTTACAGACGGTGTTGTAGAAAAGAACTCTATACAGAATATGCATGCTCACTTAAATATATCTGTCGATAGATACTCAGAAGTGGAATTACTGAGTCGAACTTACAAATTGCATAGATATTGCCAACTTTTCTCCTTAGGAGTTGTACCAGTTTCAGCTTCCACAAGCAATGCACGAAGCCCCACAGCTCAACCAGCACTGTGAGTCATTAAACATTCAAACGTTTGTCAATCCGATGCGAAAAGTTGTATCTCAGTATATTTGCATTTCTCTTACGATGAGTGAACTTGAACATCTTTGTATAAGTTTAAGGAACAGTTGCACTTTTAACAAATATATTAAAATGTATGTACATGCCCTAGGATCTTTTTTTTTTATTTGGGTTGCTGGTTTACTCTTTATTTGTAATAGATTTTTATATATCAAGGGGGATTAACACTCGTTGTTGTCTGTGATTTGAATTTCAATTTGACTTTTGTCTCATATTTTTATTTGTATAATAGTATCTATTTATGGCTGTGCTGGGTCTCATTGCTGCCAGGGCTTATCTCTAGTTGGGGAATGCGGGCCTCCTCTCTAGTTGTGGTGCACAGGCTTCTCATTGCAGTGGCTTCTCTTGTTGTGGAGCACAGGCTGTAGGGCAAGTGGGCTTCAGTAGCTAGGGCTCCTGGGCTCTGAGCACAGGATCAGTAAGTTGTAGTGCATGGGTCTAGTTGCCCCTGGACATGTAGTAACTTCCCAAACCTGATATCGAACTGGCATTTCCTGCATTGGCAGGTGGATTCTTTACCACTGAGGCACCAGGGAAGCCTTACTTATGTATTTTAGTAACTTTTTTAAGGTGATCAAATGTCTCAACTTTGTTTTGTTTTGTTTTAAAGCACCATGTCTTATTCAAATATGCATCTATTGTTCTTGGGACACTGCCGGTGCATTGTAGATGCTCAATTAATATCTGATGGAGTAAAAATATCCGCTCCACTTGAATGATTGGTTTTGTAAGTAGACGTCTGAGTCCATGAGATATAATACTACTATTTATTATGTGTTATATATATTGGGATGCTTTTGGCTGCAAATAACTAAGGAAGAAGAAACTCAAAATATTTCAACCATAAGGACATTTTAATCTCACAGCATACATTTAACCTATCTTTCCTAAGCACTTGTCCTTCTAAGAATTAACCAATGTTCAATTAATAGAAATCTTTGTTTAATCATTTCTGCCACATCTTTTACCTCATGTAGATTATTGTCTACAAATGAAGCCAAGTTAGAGGAAACAGTGTCCAGGGATAGAGACAAAGAGACTGAATTTAAAAGAATTTAAAGATACTCCTTGAGTTCTGCATTTGTGGTGTTGGTGGTCATGGGGTCCGAGATCACACATTCCTCAACCTTTCAGCCAAGTAGGCCAATTTCTTTTAAAGCCACTTTGATGGTACTTATGCTATTTGCCATTGAAAAATTCCCATGTTAGCTCTCTGACTTCTCACTCCCTTGTGAAACAAACACCTTCATCCCTGGAGTTTGACCTGAAAACTTCTTTGATTTTCTGTCCTTCTGCTGAGCTAGCCAGGAAGTTCTGGTGTCGTGCTCACACTTCTAGAAAGCCAAGGGTTTTTGTTTGGGAGTTTTGCATAGTGCAGCTACTCTACTTCTAAGAGGATTCCAGAGGCCTGCAAGATACTGTTGGATAAAGAGTGAAGGCAAGAAGCCTGGGCCTGGGACCACTGAATCTTAGCTAGCCATCCATCCATCCATCCATCCATCCATCCATCCATCCATCCATCCATCTACCCAACACCCTCCAATCCATCCATCATCCATTCATCCATCCATCTATCATCCAACATTCATTACTTGCTATCTCTCTTATACATTGAGAAAGATAGTGCCTTTGTCCACTGAGAGCTCTGAGTCATCCCAGAATTCAGAATGAAACATTTACAGACTGTGGACTGTCAGCACCAGCCTTTAACATTCAATCATCACAATAGAAAAGTAGGTGACCACCTAGGCAGTTAATTTCAGAAATAAAGAACAGGTCTGTTTCTCCCCAAACCTCTCTCTGTGTGGACAGCTTCAAGAGTCTACTATTTGTGACACTAATGGAAGCCTTTTAAAATACAATTTCTTTTTTTATTAAGTGATTTAGTCTTTGTTAATTCTCAACAGAATTTTTCTTGAAAGCATTTGTTTCTTTTTTTTGTTTCTCTTTTATCAGTAGGGCTGAAAAAAGGTAGGAGAACTTTATTCCTGGTTTGTTTTTTTTTTCAATTTGTTAAAATATACTTGATTTACAGTGCCGTGTCAGTCTGCAAATCAGCAAAGTGTCTCAGTTATACACATGTACACATTCTTTTTTTACATTCTTTTCCATTACGGTTTATCACAGGATACTGAATATTGTCCCCTGTGCTATCCATTAGGACCTTGTTGTGTATCCACTGTAAACGTAGTAGTTTGCATCTACCAACCCCAGATTCCCAGCCCATCCCTATCCCCTCCATCCTTGGCAACTACAACTCTGTTCTCTATCTGACAGCAGGTGTGATGGTGGCTGGAAGGGACGAGTGGATAGCACGTGGTTAAAAGTGGGTACCGAGGTGCCTAGGTTATCAAACAATGAGAAAACAGGGAGGATCCAGGAGCACATGACTGATTCCCTGGATGGTTCTGCTGCAGTCTCTTTCTTCTCGAGCCAGAAGTCAATTCATTCAGTACAACATTTACACTCATTAGAAGAAACTAATTCAGCAGATTACAGTGAGGTTGATCCGTGTTTTTGCCAGCTAACTCGAGGGATTCTTTACCTTCATTTAACTATCTGTCTATCTAACCATTATACCATTCTTGCAACTACATATCCAACCATCGCAGTATTACTATCAATTACCCATCAACCATTAGTCATTCTATCCACCTACCCATTCCATTACTCATCCATCCATTTAGCCACTCATTCATCCACTTAAGCATCTATCCAACTTTCCATCTCACCATACAACCACTCACACATCCAGACAAGCATCCATCCGTCCAACTCACCGTATCACCATTTAGTCATCAATACACTTCAGTCACTCTGTGTTATATGACGAATTAAGACACTGTGAACCACAGCACACCAGGTCTCCCTGTCCATCACCAACTCCCGGAGTCCACCCAAGCCAATGTCCATAGAGTCAGTAATGCCATCCAACCAGGTCATCCTCTGTCGACCCCTTCTCCTCCCACCCTCAATCTTTCTCAGCATCAGGGTCTTTTCTAGTGAATCAGCTCTTTGCCTGAGGTGGCCAAAGTATTGGAGTTTCAGCTTCAACATCCGTCCTTCCAGTGAACACCCAGGACTGATCTCCTTTAGGATGGACTGGTTGGATTTCCTTGCAGACCAAGGGACTCTCAAGAGGCTTCTCCAACACCACAGTTCAAAAGCATCAATTCTTCTGCGCTCGGCCCTCTTTATACTCCAACTCTCACTTGTTTACACGACCCCTGGAAAAACCATAGCCTTGACTGAACAGAACTTTGTTGGCAAAATAACTTCACTGCTTTTTAATATGCTGTCTAGGTTGGTCATAACTTTCCTTCCAAGGAGGAAGCGTTTTTTAATCTCATGGCTGCGGTCACCATCTTCAGTGATTTTGGAGTCCAGAAAAAGAAAGTCAGCCAATGTTTCTACAGTTTCCACATCTGTTTACCATAAAGTGATAGGACCAGATGCCATGATCTAAGGCTTCTGAATGTTGAGCTTTAAGCCAACTGTTTCACTCTCCTCTTTCACTTTGATCAAGAAGCTATTAGGTTCTTCTTCAGGTTCTGCCATGTAGGGGGTGTCATCTGCATATCTGAGACTATTGATATTTCTCCTGGTAATTTTGATTCCATCTTGTGCTTCCTTCAGCTCAGCGTTTCTCTTGATGTACTCTGCATACAAGTTAAATAAGTAGGGGGACAAATTAAAGCCTTGACGTACTCCTTTTCCAATTTGGAACCAGTCTGATATTCCATGTCCATTTCTAACTGTTGCTTCCTGACCTGTATACAGATTTCTCAAAAGGCAGGACAGGAGGTCTGGTGGATAGGGATGCTTGATGAATTTTTGGACCAACTGAAACAACACTGCAGATGGTGATGGCAGCCATGAAATTAAAAAACACTTAGTCCTGGGAAGGAGTGTTATGAGCAGCCTAGGCAGCATATTAAAAGACAGAGATGTTACTTTGTCAACAAACGTCCATCTGGTCTGCTGCTGCTGCTGCTCAGTCGCATCGGGCATGCCCGACTCTGTGCGACCCCATAGACGGCAGCCGACCAGGCTCTGCCGTCCCTGGGATTCTGCAGGCAAGCACACTGTAGTGAATTGCCATTACTTTCTCCAGTGCATGGGAGTGAAAAGTGAGAGTTCGCTCATCCGTGTCGAACTCTTTGCAACCCTATGGACTGAAGCCTACCAGGCTCCTCCATCCGTGGGATTTTCCAGGCAAGAGTACTGGAGTAGGGTGCCACCTCCTTCTCCACCATCTAGTCAAGGCTCTGGTTTTTCCAGTGGTCATGCATGGATGTGGATGGCATCACTGACTCTTTGTACCTGGGTTTGGGTGGACTCTGGGAGCTGGTGATGGGCAGGGAGGCCTGGTGTGCTGTGCTTCATTGGGTTGCAAAGAATCGGATATGACTGAGCGACTGAACGGAACTGAACTCAACTGAATCAACCTAAGGTACACCTAGGTCTAATCTTGTTAGGTGAGCAAGTGTTTACGTCTTCATTACAGCTAAAAGATACTCAAGGCCAGCTCAAGATAGTCACCGGCCTTCAATTTTTTACTGAGTGGATAGAGGGTGCTTGATGAATATACATGAATGCCCCCAGTTCCGTGCACTGTGAGGTTGTATGCCTACAGGGTAGAAACTATACAAGTGTCCTTTTGGTTCCAGGAGCACCATACACCCTTTCCTGCCTCTGGGGGCTCTACACTTTTGATAGCTGGGTCAGGACAGCCTCTCTGGAGGGGTGACATTTAAGTAAGTGCCAGAGAAGGGGAAGGCTGGGGCCATGCAAATAGAAGGGTAGGTAGTCAAAGCTGGAAGAAGCACAAGCTGGAGTCAAGATTGCCGGGAGAAATATCAATAACCTCAGATATGCATACGACACAACCCTCATGGCAGGAAGTGAAGAAGAACTAAAGAGCCTCTTGACGAAAGTGAAAGAAGAGAGTGAAAAAGTCGGCTTAAAGCTCTACAAGTTTAGAAAACTAAGATCATGGCATCTGGTCCCATCACTTCATGGGGAAAAATGGGGAAACAGCGGAAATTGTGTCATACTTTGGGGGTGGGGGAGCTTCAAAATCACTGCTGATGGTGATGGCAGCCATGCAATTAAAAGAAACTTACTCCTTGGAAGGAAGGTGATGACCAAACTAAATAGCATAGTTAAAAGCAGAGACATTACTTTGCCAACAAAGGTGCATCTAGTCAAGGCTATGGTTTCTCCAGTGGTCATGTAAGGACGTGAGAGTTGGATGGGGAAGAAAGGTGAGCTCCGAAGACTTGATGCTTTTAAACTGTGGTGCTGGAGAAGACTCTTGAGAGTCCCTTGGACTGCAAGGAGATCCAACCAGTCCATCCTAAAGGAGATCAGTCCTGAGTGTTCATTGGAAGGACTGATGTTGAAGCTGAAACTCCAATACTTTGGCCACCTAATGTGAAGGGTTGACTCATTGGAAAAGACAATAGTGCTGGAAATGAAGCAAAAAGTGATTCATCATGGGCAACAGATGCCCTCTCTTTAATGCCTTTCAGCTCCCCCACTCTCCTCCCCTCAGCCTGGCTGAGCCTTTCATTCTCTGCAAAGATGGTTGTTGGTGGCTGCATGGCCAATCCAGTCCCTGTTTAAACTATGTAATTTATTTTTCCTGGAGGAAATGAGCAAAGGGGAAGAGACTATCTCAGCAGCCTCCCTGCCAGGCCTGGTGGCTGCAGAACCCAGGTGGATTTGCAACTGGTGGAGAGGTGGAGACAAATAACCTGCTAAAATGGAGATATTAACAATACCATCAGCCGGAACAGCCAAAGCCCCCTGTCCTGTCACCATGTTTCACACTGCTCAGGTGCCCATGGCCTGGGCTAATGAGGCCCATCCATCAGGCTGGGAGAGCTGCTGGCACACAGACTTTCTTATCAGCGGGCAGAAGCTGTTGCTTGAGACACTGGTGGGAATTTTCAGGGGAGCTTGTCATATGGGGGTGCTGTATCCTAGTTTTCTTTGGTGGACTCCACTCTCTTCTAACCAGCTCAGGGGTGCAGAACAACAGTGTTTGATATTCCTAAGTCCACCTCCTTCCTACCAGGTGTATGCAGCAAAACACATAGCAGTTTCCCTGTACCAGCTGTGTGACTTTAAAGAAATTAATTAATCTTTCTGAATCTCAAACATGTCCTTTATAAAATGAAGTGGGATGGTGCCCACTTTGTCAGGGAAGGGATTGGAGGATTAAATAAATAAATATTTATTCGTAAATAAAGAGTAATGGGTAAGGCCTGGGATTAGGTAGGGTGGCAATTACAGCCCCCCCCCACCTGCTGGCTGTGATGGAGCCTACTGGCTGGCTCCCTACATTCGTTCTCCCCTTCTCTCTCAGAAAATGCTCCCGTATTTGTTTGTTTCCTCGCTAGGCAGGAGTGGCTGAGAATAAAGGCTACATCTTCCAGCTCCTTTTGTGGTAAGGTGTGATTTTCTGATGCACAAATCTGGCCATTGGGATTTGAGCAACAGCGATGTTGAACTGTGTCAGCTGTGCTCTTAAAGGGAAGAAGAGTCCGTCCCTCTCCCCTCCCCCTTTACTTTCCTGGTGCAGGGGGAGTGCAGAACTTGAGGGCTGAGAAGCCACCTTGGACTGTGTGGTAAGAACAGTACTTGGATTGGCAGAGCATCAAGACAGAGGGCGCCTGTTTCCCTGGTGCTGTTCCAGCTCTATAGGCAGCTAATGAGACAAAGAGACAGCTCTCGATTTTTTAAGCTGCTTGCTGGCATCTCTGGCAACACAAAGTCAATTTGACAGAAACTGGCCCTGTTGGGGACTACCTCATCCACTCCCTCAGCCTGCATTCAGTGACACACTGCTCCTGTGGACTTTGCACAAACAAGACGTTGAGGTGAGTTTTCGTTATGAGGGCAGATTTTTTTTCTTCTTATTTAATTATTCAGTTCAGTTCAGTCGCTCAGTCGTGTCCAACTCTTTGCAACCCCATGAATTGCAGCACGCCAGGCCTCCCTGTTCATCACCAACTCCTGGAGTCCACCCAAACCCATGTTCATTGAGTCAGTGATGCCACCCAACCATGTCATCCTCTGTGGTCCCCTTCTCCTCCCGCCCCCAACCCTACCCAGCATTAGGGTCTATTCCAATGAGTCAACCCTTCGCATGAGGTGCCAAAAGTATTGGAGTTTCAGCTTCAACATCAGACCTTCAAATGAACACCCAGGGTTGATCTCTTTTAGGATGGATTGATTGGATCTCCTTGCAGTCCAAGGGACTCTCAAGAGTCTTCTCCAACACCACAGTTCAAAAGCATCAATTCTGTGGTGCTCAGCTTTCTTCACCGTGCAACTCTGACATTCATACATGACCAGTGGAAAAACCGTAGCCTTGACTAGATGGATTTTTGTTGGCCAAGTAATGTCTCTGCTTTTAAATATGCTTTCTAGGTTGGCCATAACCTTCCTTCCAAGGAGTAAGCGTCTTTTAATTTCAGTCACCATCAGCAGTGATTCTGGAGCCCAAAAAATAAAGTCTGACACTGTTTCCACTGTTTCCCCATCTATTTCCCATGAAGTGATGGGACCAGATGCCATGATCTTAGTTTTCTGAACGTTGAGCCTTAAGCCAACTTTTTCACTCTCCTCCTTCACCTTCATCAAGAGGCTCTTTACTTCTTCTTCACTCTCTGCCATAGGGTGGTGTCATCCGCATATCTGAGGTTATTAATATTTCTCCTGGAAATCTTGATTCCAGCTTGTGTTTCTTGCAGCCCATCATTTCTCATGATCTACTCTGCATATAAGTTAAATAAGCAGGGGGACAATATGCAGCCTTGATGTACTCCTTTTCCTATTTGGAATCAGTCTGTTGTTCCATGTCCAGTTCTAACTGTTGCTTCCTGACCGGCATACAGGTTTCTCAAGAGACACGTCAGATGGTCTGGTACTCCCATCTCTTTCAGAATTTTCCACAGTTTATTGTAATCCACACAGTCAAAGGCTTTGGCATAGTCAATAAAGCAGCAATATATGTTTTTCTGGAACTCTCTTGCTTTTTCGATGATCCAGCGGATATTGGCAATTTGATCTCTGGTTCATCTGCCTTTTCTAAAACCAGCTTGAACATCTCGAATTTCACGGTTCAGGTATTGCTGAAGCCTGGCTTGGAGAATTTTGAGCATTTCTTTACTAGCATGTGAGATAAGTGCAATTGTGCTGTAGTTTGAGCATTCTTTGACATTGCCTTTCTTTGGGGTTGGAACGAAAACTGACCTTTTCCTGTCCTATGGCCACTGCTGAGTTTTCCAAATGTGCTGGCATATCGAGTGCAGCACTTTCACAGCGTCACCTTTGAGGATTTGAAATAGCTCAACTGGAATTCCATCACCTCCACTAGCTTTGTTTATAGTTATGCTTTCTAAGGCCCACTTGATTTCACATTCCAGGATGTCTGGCTCTAGGTGAGTGATCACACCATCGTGATTATCTGGGTCGTGAAGATCTTTTTTTGTACAGTTCTTCTGTGTATTCTTGCCACCTCTTCTAAATATCTTATGCCTCTGTTAGGTCCATACCATTGTTGTCCTGTATCGAACCTATCTTTGCATGAAATGTTCCTTTGGTATCTCTAATTTTCTTGAAGATATCTCTAGTCTTTCCCAATCTGTTGTTTTCCTCTATTTCTTTGCACTGATCGCTTTCTTATCTCTCCTTGCTATTCTTTGGAACTCTGCATTGAGATGGGAATATCCTTCCTTTTCTCCTTTGCTTTTTGCTTCTCTTCTCTTCCCAGCTATCTGTAAGGCCTCCTCAAACAGCCATTTTGCTTTTTTGTGTTTCTTTTCCATGGGGATTTTCTTGATCCCTGTCTCCTGCACAATGTCACGAACCTGTGTCCGTAGTTCATCAGGCACTCTGTCTATCAGGCCTAGTCCCTTAAATCTATTTGTCACTTCCACTGTATACTCATAAGGGATTTGATCTAGGTCATACCTGAATGGTCTAGTGGTTTTCCCTGCTTTCTTTAATTTAAGTCTGAATTTGGCAATAAGCAGTTCATGATCTGAGCCACAGTCTGCTCCCGGTCTTGTTTTTGCTGACTGTATAGGTACTTGCAAATTTAGCTCAAATGAATCCTTTTATACTTGTAAATTTTAGTAATGCTTTTTCACCTTAAAATCCATTTGCTTGACAGTAATAAACTGGGGAAAATTCTGAAAGAGATGGGAATACCAGACCATCTGGCCTGTCTCTTGAGAAACCTGTATGCATGTCAGGAAGCAACAGTTAGAACTGGACATGGAACAACAGACTGGTTCCAAATAGCAAAAGGTGTACGTCAAGGCTGCCTATTGTCACCCTGTATATTTAAGTTATATGCAGAGTAGATCATGAGAAACGCTGGCTGGAAGAAACACAAGCTGGAATCAAGATTGCCAGGAGAAATATCAATGACCTCAGATATGCAGATGACACCACCCTTATGGCAGAAAGTGAAGAAGAGCTAAAGAGGCTCTTGATGAAAGTGAAAGAGGAGAGTGAAAAAGTTGGCTTAAAACTCAACATTCAGACAATCAAGATCATGGCATCTGGTCCCATCACTTCATGGGAAATAGATGGGGAAACAGTGGAAACAGTGTCAGACTTTATTTGGGGGGGGGCTCAAATATTACTGCTGATGGTGATGGCCCCCATGAAATTAAAAGACGCTTCCTCCTTGGAAGGAAGCTTATGTCCAATTTAGATAGCATATTTAAAAGCAGAAACATTTCTTTGCCAACAAAGTTCCGTCTAGTCAAGGCTATGGTTTTCCCAGTGGTCATGTATGGATTGAGAGTTGGACGGTGAAGAAAGCTGAGAGTGGAAGAATTGATGCCTTTGTACAGTGGTGCTGGAGAAGACTCTTGAGAGTCCCTTGGACTGCAAGGAGATCCAACCAGTACATCCTAAAAGAAATCAGTCCTAAGTGTTCATTGAAAGGTCTGATGTTGAAGGTGAAACTCCAATACTTTGGCCTCGTCATGTGAGAGTTGACTCATTGGAAAAGACCCTAATGCTGCGTAGGATTTGGGACAGGATAAGAAGACGAAGACAGATGATGAGATGTTTGGATGGCATGACCGACTCGATGGAGATGTGTTTCGGTAAACTCCGAGAGTTGGTGATGGACAGGGAGGCCTGGCGTG
This sequence comes from Giraffa tippelskirchi, assembly GCF_054371585.1. Taxonomy (NCBI): domain Eukaryota; kingdom Metazoa; phylum Chordata; class Mammalia; order Artiodactyla; family Giraffidae; genus Giraffa; species Giraffa tippelskirchi. Next base: position 15,971,184 of record NC_137290.1, read on the forward strand.
CTGCGATTCATGGGGTCACAAAGAGTCGGACATGATTGAGCAACTAAACGATACTGAATACAGCTGCATTGGCTTTCATTGTCAGTATATATATATATATATTCTTATTCTGTATTTTTCAACTGTTGTATATATTAGGAATCTTTCATATTTAGCCAGCTTTAAACAAACAAAGAAAAAAGAAACTGTCAGAAAATCTCTTGCGTTGAAACTTTGCCTTATTCCCATTTATTGTGATGAAATTTGGCTTTTTTGGATATCAGTTTACTTTGTGTCTTCTATTTGTCAGACTTCCCTTGTTTTCTTGTATCACTTCTTTGCCATATTTTAAAAATGTACTTATCTTTGCATGTGTTGGTTTCCATTTCCATGAGGGCTTTCTCTAGCTTAAGGTGGCAGGGGCTACTCTTTAGTTGTGGCATTGAGGCTTCTCATTGCAGTGGCTTCTGTTGTTGTCCAGCATTGGCTCAGGTCAAGTGGACTCACTAATTAAGCCTCCCGTGCTCTAGAACACAGACTCAGTAGTTGGAATGCATGAGCTCAGCTGCTCCATGGCATATGGGATTCTCCTGGATCAGGGATGGAACCAGTGATTCCTGCATTGGCAGGTGGATTTTTTACCACTGAGCCCCCAAGGAATTCCCCTCTTCTTTGCTTTATTTTTAATTACATTCTTTGCTCATTCAGTCTTTCCCCTTGGTTATGTGCAAAGTCAGGTTCCTGTTTTCTTTCTCTGCTGACTCCCCTGGGGAGAGAACCTCCTCTGAGTTTCTGCAGATGGATGTAGCTTTCTCCCCCCACACCCACAGGCCCAGGGAGTATTAATGACACCCTCTTTGGGTTCCTGAGGGCTAACTCTGCACAGGTCCTCTGCCGGCCCCCTTGGCATCTGTTCTCTGTAGGTGTGACAGAGAAAAAGGCAGTTCAGAGAGGGTTGCCACTGGCTGAAGGCCACACAGCTAACAATGGCAGAGCAGGGATTCAGGGCAAAATGCGCTCTCCTTGTCACCTGTTTCTGTGAGAGGCAGGTGGCTGTAGGGTGAAGCGAGGGAGAGACCTGGGACACAGAATTGAAAGAGGCACCTCCAGGACTTCCCTGGGTGTCCAGTGGTTCATACTCTGTGCTTTCACTGCAGGGGGCATGGGTTCAAGCTCTGCTTGGAGAACTAAGATCTCAAAAAAAAAAAAAAAAAGGAACTATTTTATTCAGCTTTCCTCATAACTCTGTTGGTAAAGAATCTGCCTGCAATGCAGGAGACCCCAGTTCCTGGGTTGGGAAGATCCCCCGGAGAAAGGGATAGGCTACCTTATCCAGTATTCTTGGGCTTCCCTGGTGGCTCAGCTCGTAAGGAAACTGCCTGCCATGCAGAAGACCTGGGTTTGGTCCCTGGGTCAGGAAATCCCCTGGAGAAGAGAAAGGACACCCCCTCTAGTATTCTGGCCTGCAGAATTCCATGAACAATATAGCCTAAGGGGTCACAAAGAGTTCGATATGACTGAGCGAATCCACTTCACTTCACTTCAGTTTATAAAGCGGCATCTCTGTCAGCTCTACCTCTTCGTGGCTCACTAAGGGAGGGCGGCCTTAGACCAGCAGTTCTTGAAGAAGGAGGAGTGACTGTGACAAATTCTAGGGGTGTGGTTTTTGACTGTTGTCATGATATGGGGGGCCACTACACATGGGGGCAGGTACCTGCTTCATGGCATACACGTTAGACGTGAATGATTCTCAAATGTCCTGCCAGATATTTAGGTAAGTCCAAACCCATTCATAATACCCCGAGTGGAGGCCCTTATCTGCACTTTGTCCCATAAGTTTAATAAAAGATTTCCAGGGCTGCAATTATGGTGCAAACTGGAGAAGTCAATATTTTGTTTTATTCAGAGCCTAACCATGGGTTGCTTTGCAGTTTGTGGCAATCACATGATGGCCACAGTACCTCGATGGCTTTGTGAATGGCCGAGACTGCACACTTGTGTCCTCCTGCATTTGCCAGGCTGAATCCTCAGTGAGGGCCCATTTGGGTGCAAGTGTGAGTGCTCAAACATTTACCTACGGGAGCATGCATTGTTGTGAGTATAAATACATGTGTGTGCTCAGTTGTGTTCAACTCTTTGTGATGCTATAGACCCCAGGCTCTTTTGTCCTGGGATTCTGCAGGCAAGAATACTGGAGTGGGTTGCCATGGCCTCCTTCAGGGGACCTTCCTGACCCAGGGATCAAACCTGTGTTTCTTATGTCTGCTACATAAGGTCTGCCTAAGTAGACCTTATGTCTACTGCATAAGGTGGAATCTTTACCACTACCGCCACCTGAGGAACTGAATCCTTGAGTATAAATGACCTATTCTTAGTTCTTTAAAAAAAAAAAATTATGTGGACCATTTTTAAGCTCTGTATTTAATTTGTTATCATCACTTCCTTTATGTTTATGATAACATAAACACATGTTTTATGTTTTGGTCTTGAGACACGTGGGATCTTAGCTCCATGTGGATAGAAGCTGCACCCGCTGCATTGGAAGGTCAAGTCTTAAGCACTGGACCACCAGGCAGTTCACTCCCTATTTCACTTTGTGTTACTGGATGTTGATCTCCAGGACAGTTTTTTTTTTTTTTTTTAATTTCCTGGGACAGAACATTTTGGTTTTATGATGGTTTTATTATCCATCAGTATTTCATTTCAGGATAGTAAATGATCATTTCAAAACATCTGCTACACCACCCTAGGAAACCCCCTTTAATGTGAGAAGGCAAGTGAATAGCAGTGACAGCTCTATGGACTTCTCTGTCATTCTCCAGCTAAGAATGAGAGGGCAGGTAGTGGGGTGTCCATGACCAGGAGCCTAAGCAGGTCCTCAATCTAACTGATAGAAGCAAAGTTTCTTTTGATCACTCTCACATGCTCAGGGTAGAGTTTCTTCTCAATTAGATCTGTACTTGGAAAAGGGGCTCTAGACTCCCCCTCCTACCCCAGCAGAGGGCTTCACATAGGCTCACCTGAGACCAGCTCTCGACCCGGTACACCAGTTCTGGAACCATGTGGTAGTTCATTAGGGTCGCACCACTGATTTGTTCAGACCCTGGTATATCACCCTTATCAGTCAGTTCACTCTCTTAGTCATGTCTGATTCTCTGCGACCCCATGGAATGCAGTACGCCCTTCTGTACACTTCCCTGTCCATCACCAACTCCCAGAGTTTGCTGAAACGCCTGTCCATTGAGTCAGTGACGCCATCCCACCAGCTCATCCTCTGTCGTCCCCTTCTCCTCCTGCCTTCAATCTTTCCCAGCATCAGAGTCCTTTCCAATCAGTCACTACTTCCCATCACGTGGCCTAGGTATTGGAGCTTCAGCATCAGTCCTTCCAATGAATATTCCAAATGGATTACCTTTAAAATGGACTGGTTGGATCACATTGCAGTCCAAGGGAGTCTCAACAGTCTTCTCCAGCAACACAGTTCAAAAGCATCAATTGTTCGGTGCTCAGCTTTTCTCATGGTCATCCTTATAGCTATTATTAATATTGTCTCCTCCAAACTGAATATATGCCATGCCATATCATGTGGCATGCAGAATCTCAGTTCCCCAAGCAGGCGTCAAACCTGTGCCCCTGCATTGGGGTCCCTGAACCACCAGTGTTAAGGACAGACAGGTAACAAAATTCCTCTATATCAATTCACTGTTAAAGTTAAAGAAATCTTCTTTAAAAAGAAGTGCTTGGACAAAAAGTTGAAGTGCCTCTGAAGGCCCCAGGCACCTCCATGACCCCACCATCCCCACCCCACCCCTTGCCTTTTGCTTGGTGCATCCTTGAGGGCACTCTGGCTCTCCACAGGAAGCTCCAGCCTTTGGACCTTTGAACTCCTTGCTTCCTCTCGGGAAATTCCGTCCTTCTTATGCTCACTGGGCTTACTTCCTCTCCTCCCACCTGTGTCCTGCTGTCACCTCGAAACCAGGCCGTCCTTGATCACCACCTACCCTCCCATCCCGACCACCCATAGACACTCCTCTGTTCTCCATTCTCCACTTTATTTTTCTCCAAAGATCTGGTGGTCAATTGACACACTTGTTACACTTAGGTGCTGACTGCTTGTAGCCAGGCTGTGAGCTTAGTGAAGAATGAGACAGCCTGTGTGTTCTGCTCACTACCCATGCACAGTGACTGTGCGTGAGAGGCCAGCACACAGTAGGTGCTCAGCTAATGGAACTTACATTCCACATGGAGGGTCGTTGATGAAACCATGTGTCACAAAGGTAAATGTTTCTTGACAAGAGAGGAGGAGAAATATTGGGAGCTGGTGGAGGGAATTGCAGGCAGGCCTGGCTGAGCTGGAGGGTGGGAGTGCGAGCTGGGAGGGAATGCTTCCTCTAGAGTGAGCCGGAGCTGGAAAAGGATGAGTCCAAAGAGCTGGGCAAGGGGAGGAGCCTTCCAGGAGGCTGGAACGGTATATGTATTTTTATCCCCATTTCACCGACTTAGAAACTAAGGCTTGGGGAGTAAGAAAGTGGCAGCATTGGGACTAGAAATGGGTTTTATCCAGTCAGAGGCCCGAAGTTCTTCCTGGGACTTTACTCTTTCTGAGAACGGGGTCAAGGTGTAGATGGCACATTTTATTATCCACCTACTCAAATTGTATTCCCTTTACCAGCCAGTAGCTGCTTAGAGTCATCATGATAATCAAAAACATCCCCATGTGCCTCCTGGGGGAGAAGCAGCCTCACCTGTAAAGAGTCAAAGACTTAGAGAACTCCAGAAATAGTGATCAAGGGTCATTGGTGAATCAACCCTGCCTCCAGCACCTTCCAGGTTTCTTGTACAATATGATAAACCAATCCTCTCCTGACACTGAAGCTGGTGGCTTTCATAACTTGTCCACACATTAGAATCCACCAGGGAACTCAGTAAGTCCCAATGCCAAGCAGCAGCTAGGCCAAAAAAGCAGAACGGTAAATTCGTCAGGGGATCCCAATAGGAGTCAAGCTTGAGAACCAATGTTTTCACGAATCACCTGGGAGTCTTGTTAAAGACACAGATCTGACCCAGATGCCTTGGGAGGGGCTTGGAGTCCACATTTCTAACAAGCTCCCAGGAGATGAACTCGTGTGGCTGCTCCAGGGACCACAGTCTGAGTAGTCAGGGCGAAGCCCGAAGTCCTCAACTTCCAACAAGCATCAGAATCACCTGGAGGTCCAGTTAAGATTCAGAGGGCCAAATCCCACCCCAGAGCTGTCAATCTGACACGTTTGAGATGGGGACCAAAGAATCTGCATTTCCAAGACCCTGCATGTGACCCTGATGCTGCTGGTCCAAGGACCACATGTGGAGCACCACGGTGGGGCTGGAGGCATAATCATGGACGGGCAACACAAGTCATCTCTCCGTCAGCTTCCCCAGACCCAAAGTGGGGATGATGAGATCCTCTCCCAGAGGGTGTCATGAGGGCAACACTGAGTGAGCTAGGATTTGTAAGCCTCTTGGAAGCTGGCACCGAGCAGGTGGGATATGAATGATAGCATCCATTCTTAATGAATTTCCCTTGGTCCTGGGGTGCTCCTGGAGCCCAGGCAGACAGACCCTTCAACCACCATGGATGGCCCTCTCCCTGGCCCACTCACTGCCGACACTGTTTCTGTAGGCATTGTATATCTCCTTCACCCAATGGTCGCAGAAGGCCAGCTTTCTGATCCAGTCCACAGCATAGTGCACACTGGAACCTAGGCACAAGCTGGCTCCTGGGGCGGAACCGTGGAAGCCATCAGTGGAGAAGTTGCAAGTGCTGGGGAGACAGAAGAGGGCAGGGGGATGGAGAAGAGACAGTGTCACTGTGGGGAGCTGGGAGCTTTTTACCAGGAGACCCATGGGTGGGCTTAGGGCTGTGTTTCACTCTGTCCCCGAGTGCGTGAGAGTACTGTGAGTATCTGTCTTCTGGGAGAAGCAGGATCAGAGCTTCCATTAACTGCCCAAACAACAGTGGCTCCCTGTGCTCATGCCCAGTCAGCCTCCATTCTCTTTTCTTCCGGTATCAAAGAACATCTTTGGTTTTTTGAGGGGCAGTCATCCAGTCCCCTGCATGCACTGAGTGACCAAGCCAAAGAAAATCCCTCTATCTCCCACTTTGGGCTTTGGGGCACAAACACAATTACAAAATGTGGTTGGCCTTAGTTCATCCCAAGAGTAGGGTGCAGAAGAAAATACCAGTGGGCTCTTGATATTTTGATCCCCAAATTTGCTTGTTTCACATGCCTTGAAAGGCCTGGCTGCTAACCCTTTCTTCCTATTTTGTGAGCATCTCTGTATCTTTCTATAGGCATTCCTCATGTTAATTTTATCTTTTCAATTAGGCGGAGTCAGACTTCTCTGCTGGCCCAGTGGTTGGGAATCCAGTTGGCAATGCAGGGGGACACAGGTTCAATCCCTGGCCCCAGGAGATTTCACATGCTATAGAGTAGTTAAGCCCCCAGGCCACAACTACTGACAACATATTCTAGAGCCTTTGCTCCGCAACAGGAGAAGCTACCTCAATGAGAAGACTGCACTCTGCAATGAGGTGTAGCTCCTGCTTGCTCTAACTATAGAAAGCCTGTTCACAGTGTTGAGGCAAAAAAGAAAAAAAAAGTAATAATAATAATAACAATAATAATAATCAGGCAGAGTCAATTGCATACGTACAGAGTACTTTGCATACAGTACCCTCCTTCAGCATGAAGCATGCCCTGGGAACACATCCGAGTGTCATGGGAAGTTAATGACAGGAGTGGCAGCTGAGAGCCAGAAAGGGAGTTGTGGGAAATTTGTCACCAATAGCAGCTAGAGTATGAAAATGAAAATCCCAGCTCTCATGGAACACCGGTGATTTTCTTTCCCTCCACCAGAAGCCTGGTATAGGTCTGCAAAATCACTGGACATCCCAAGGCAATGTGTAGACCAAAAACTTCAAAAAAACTTTTCAGAGAGTAAAAGCCTGGGTGGGGAGCAGTCAGCATGGTACACCAGGGCCTCTTAATGGGTGGATTTGGCTGACACTTTTCTTTTTCTCTTATTTTGCTGTTTCTGGATTTTCTGTGATGAGTTTAAGGGTAGAGATATGATGTACTAGGAATGAAAAAAATGCTTGGGAATTGTACCTAAGGTATTCCCAGATTAATGCCAGTGCTGCCACAGAGAAAACGAATTTGGAAATGGGAAGCACAGGATCATTCTCTCCTGTGCTTTAGGCTCAGCTTGAATATCAAACTGGAGACAACAAAATCCCTGCAGGATCCACAGAGATGCCTTGAGTGATACCTCAACTTCGAAAGCAAATTTCACCACTGGGGCAGGCAGACCAGAAGAACGCTGACTTAATCTGAAAGGGCTCAGTGGCAGACTCTAGCGTTCTCTCCAGGAGAGGCTGGAAAGACAATCACAGAGATACCAACGGGCTGACAGAAGCTGTTCTTCAGATATCTTCAAATTCTTGCCAATATGCCCAGTAAACATACACTCAAGCACATACACTTTCACTTTAGTCGTTTTTCACAGACATTTGTGAGTGTGTACAAGATTGGAAGCAAGAAAGTGATAATGTCAGGAAGTGGTGTTTTGGAGATGGTGGGAATAGGGGTGATCACAGTCTCTGCTCTGCTCTTTACCGAATTACTCAGATTTAAAAAGATGAGGAATTCCCTGGTAATCCAGTGGTTAGGATTCCGTGCGTTCCCTGCTGAGGGTGTGGGTTCATTCTCTGGTCAGGGTACAGGGAGCCCATAAGCTCTGTAGCATGACAAAAAAAAAAAAAAAAAGAATAATCAAACAAAAATCGTGTGCAATTAACTTGATAGACCAGTAGCTTGATATCATGGTATTGAACATCCTAACTTCTGAGATCTTGAGAAGATCACCAAAAAATGTTTTCTGCATGAAGATAAGTTGTGGCTGTTCTAATAACTTGCTGGTATGACTCTGTTCCCAGAGCTGACCGCCTGTGTCTTCCAGAGACACTTGGGTTAACACGCCCACTGCTGTTCTGTGTGCAGACTCTCCTCCCCACCATCCATGCACCACAAGGGAGCCTCCACAGTGGATCTGATGTAGTGGATACTGGCCAGGAAGCCCTGCCTATGCTGGGACCATCTTCCTTGAGTACTAGAAAGTGAAATTATGAAATCCTTCTTCTTCTCCACGAGAGATACCAGTGGGTTTATTACACAGAGGTGTTGCTGTCACTTTTTTCTCATCCCCTCCCTTGGGTGGCAGTAATCTGGGGCTAAAGAGAAAGAAAATACCCCCAACTACTGAAAGGGAGCAGACAACATCTAATCAGAAAGACAGAGAGCCATTTAGTGAGGATTACTCACTGTGCTTGTCACTTTTTGAGCACATTCTTAACTTTATGAGGAAGGGGTTATGTGACTTTATCCCATCAGGGCTTCTCTTTTCCAGAACCTATGAGTTTTCTTTTCACCTGAGAATTTTGATTTATTGGATGTTTTGAAAAATATAAGGTTACTTCTCATTAGAGTGACCACCACTATGACTAACGTAAAATGGAAATCATCACCTAGCTTCTTGTATATAGACAACTACAAGGCCTCTTACTCTTTTTTTTTCACTTTTAACTCATTATTTTATCAAGTAAAGGGAATTTTATGTTTTTGTATCCGTTGATACAGTAAGGGAAAGTTTTTGGATATTTCATGATGCTTTATAAAAATATTAAAACCCTTTTTCCTGAAATTTAATATTTTCCGTTTTGAAATAGTATTTAAAACCATGGATATGACTAACCTAATGAGTGAGACTTGACTAGAATTTTTTGCATATGTTGTAAAAATTCATACTTTTTATGAAAGTCAGTGGATTTTGATAAATTACAATACAAGGACCATGTCCCTAGGAAGATACATTATAAGACGCCACGTTCCTAAGTTTTGAAATGCAAATGTCGTTACTAAGGACAATCCTATTCCCCAAGAACCTATGCTTTTTGCCACATGCTCCTCCTTCTCTACTGTCAAGGTCCTCATCTTGCTACATGACTTTGTTTTTTTTTAAATTTCTTTCAACCTCTTTTCTGTGGATTTTTTTTTTTTTAAGAGGCTGTGGAAGAGTAGCTTCAGATCATTTCCCATCCAGTGGTCTGAGCACTGATGTCTCTGGTAGGGAGCTGCTGGGCAGGCATAGACGATATCTGTGTGCCTCTAGACCACAAGATATTAAGAAGAGGTGGCAAGAATACACAGAAAAACTGTACAAAAAGATGTTCATGATGCAGATAATCACAATGGTGTGATCACTCTCCTAGAACCAGACATTCTGGAATATGAATTCAAGTGGGCCTTACAAAGCATTACTAGGAACAAAGCTAGTGGAGGTGCTGGAATTCCAGTAGAGCTATTTTGAAATCCTGAAAGATGATGCTATGAACGTGCTGAACTCAATATGCCAACAAATCAGGAGAACTCTGCAGTGGCCACAGGATTGGAAAAGTTCAGTTTTCATTCCAATCCCAAAGAAAGGCAGTTGCAAAGAATGCTCAAACTACCGCACAATTGCACTCATCTCCCACACGAGTAAATTAATGCTCAAAATTATCCAAGCCATGCTCCAGCAATATGTGAACCATGAACTTCCAGATGTTCAAGCTGGTTTTACAAAAGGCAGAGGAATAGCATAGTCGAAGCTATGGTTTTTCCAGTAGTCATGTATGGATATCAGAGCTGGAGTAGTAAGAAAGTTGAGAACCAAAAGAATTCATGCTGTGAAACTGTGGTATTGGAGAAGACTCGAGAATGCCTTGGACTGCAAGGAGATTCAACCAGTTCACCGTAAAAGACATCAGTCCTGAATATTCATTGGAAGGACTGATGCTGAGCTGAAACTCCAATAGTTTGGCCATCTGACATGAAGGACTGACTCATTCGAAAGACCCTGATGCTGGGAAAGATCGAAGGTGGGAGGAGAAGGGGACAACAGAAGACGAGTTGGTTGGATGGCATCACCAACTCAATGGACACGAGTTTGAGTAAACTGCGGGGTGTTGATGATGGACAGGGAGGCCTGACTTGAAGCAGTCCATTGGCTCGCAAAGAAATGGACACAACTACGCCACTGAACAGACTGACTGAACTCAAAATCAAAGAAAGGGATTCTAGGAAATGTAGAACTAGCCTAGACAAATTAACACAGCAGAGCACAGACCACTTGACTTACTAAACCCTTCCGCTTTACTTAGTAGGATGAATTGAGCTTTGAAAAGCTGACCTGACTGATAAAGAGACTGTGGACAAGTCTGTAGGGAGGAGACTTTTTAGTCAATGCTTTAATTGTCCATCTTACAAATCTGCACTAGAAACAGTCAGAATCTCATTTTTGCCACCTCCTTTGCAGTCAGAATGTAACCATGTGATATAGGCTCAATCAATTAGATGCACCTAGATGGTACCCAGGCTCAGCCAATCAAATACATCCAGATGGCACCTAAGACTCAATTACTACAGCCACATGGAATGCAGGCTTAACCAATGGATACACCTACAGGTGAAAGCAATGCAAGTGGATTCTGATGCATGGAATTCAATCTAGCAGAGGTGCAAGAGACATAAGCCATCTCACTAGTGACAGCCGCTGTGTCTGAAGCCAGTGGTAGTGACAGATCAGTTCAGTTCAGTCACTCAGTCGAGTCCGACTCTCTGCGACCCCATGAACTGCAGCATGCCAGGCCTCCCTGTCCATCACCAACTCCCAAAGTCCACCCAAACCCATGTCCATTGAGTTGACGATGCCAACCCACCTTCTTATCCTCTGCCATGCCCTTCTTCTCCTGCCCTCAATCTTTCCCAACGTCAGGGTCTTTTCCAATGAGTGACAGAAGATCCTGCAATTAATTTCTGTATTGTCATGGCTGCCTCTCCAGCCTTCCCTCCCAGAAATCTGTGTCACTTAATATTCTTAATAAGTTTCTTTCCTGCTCAAAGTTACCTGTAATGGATTTTATTCTTTTCAAGTAGAAAGCTGACACCCCTCTAACTTCATTTAACCATCAAGCCTCTTTGCAAAACTAGACTAAGTAAGGAACAATGTCCAACCCCATGGGCAGTGGAGTCAGGGAGAGGCATTTTGTCAAATTATTATAGTGCCACAGACTCTGGGCCAGTGTCCCTCTGAGGGGGTCACTGACCTGGGTTGTGAGTCGGGTAGACCCATTTGAATCCAGGCTGTGGTGCTGACTGACCTGTTGTGTGACATGGAGCATATCACTTTCCTCATCTTGACAGTGGACTATGATTAGTACTTGCCTCCTCGGGTTGTCATGGAGACCAGAAGATTCCTGTACGGAGCAATCTCTCAACCACACAGCTCAGCACGTGGGATACACCCACACCAGTGATGCTAGAAGGAATGAGAGTCACCTTTCTTTTGCTGGATTAAAAAAAAATCAGTAATAATAGAGGTGGTGTCCTCATGTAGTCCAAGATGAAGATGGTCTGTGAACACTGCAGTTTAGAAAACAGTTACATGTTTTTCGTCTTGAATTTTTTAGTTTTCTTTCTTTTTTTAATTTATTTATTTTAATTGGGGGCTAATTAGTCTACAATATTGTAGTGGTTTTGCCACACATTGACATGAATCAGCCACGGTTGTGCATGTGTTTCCCATCCTGAACCCCTCACCCATCCAATCCTATCCCTCTGGGTCACCCCAGTGCCACAGCCCTGAACACTCTATCTCATGCATCGGACTTGGACTGGAGGTCTGTTTCATATATGGAAATATACATGTTTCAACACTATTCTCCGAATCCAGCCCACACTTGCCTTCTCTCACAGAGTCCAAAAGACTGTTCTATACATCTGTGTCTCTTTTCCTGTCTTGCATATAGGGTTATCATTACCATCTTTCTGAAGCCCATATATATATATATATACATATGGCATAGGTATGTGTGTGTGTGTGTGTGTGTGTGTGTGTGTGTGTGTGTGTTATTGGTGCTTTTCTTTCTGGCTTACTTCACTCTGTATAATAGGGTCCAGTTTCATCCACCTCGTTAACACTGATTCAAATGCATTCTTTTGGATATATGAGTAATATTCCATTGTGTATATATACCACAGCTTTCTTATCCATTCTTCTGCTGATGGACATCTGGGTTGCTTCCGTGTCCTGGCTATTATAAACAGTGCTGCGATGAACATTGGGGCACATGTGTCTCTTTCAGTTCTGGTTCCCTTGGGGCTTACGTCCAGGAGTAGGACTGCTGTTACATATGGCTGTTCCATTTCCAGTTTTTTTTTTAAGGAATCTCCACACTGTTCTCCATAGTAGCTCTGCTAGTTTGTATTCCCAACAACAGTGTAAGAGGGTTCCCTTTTCTCCACACCCTCTCCAGGATTTATTGTTTGTAGACGTTTGGATAGCAGCCTTTCTGCCTAGTGTGAGATGGTACCTCATTATGGTTTTGATTTGCATTTCCCTGATAATGAGTGATTTGAGCATCTTTTCATGTGTTTGTTAGCCATCTGTATGTCTTCTTTGGAGAAATGTCTGTTTAGTTCTTTAGCCCATTTTTTGAATGGCTCGCTTATTTTTCTGGAATTGAGCTGCAGGCGTTGCTTGTATAGTTTTGAGATTTATTCATTGTCAGTTGCTTTGTTTGCTATTATTTTCGCCCATTGTGAAAGCCATCTTTTCCCCTTGCTTAGAGTTTCCTTCTTTGTGCAAAAGCTTTTAAGTTTAATGAGGTCCCATTTGTGTATTTTTGCTTCTATTTCCATTACTCTGGGATATGGGTCATAGAGGATCCTGCTGTGATTTCTGTCAGAAAGTATTTTGCCTGTGTTTTCCTCTAGGAGTTTTATAGTTTGTGGTCTTACGTTTAGATCTTTAATCTATTTTGAATTTATTTTTGAGTACGGTGTTAGAAAGTGTTCTAGTTTCATTCTTTAACAAGTGGTTGACCAGTTTTCCCGGCATGCTTGTTAAAGAGATTGTCTTGTCTTCATTGTACATTCTTGCCTCCTCTGTCAAAGATAAAGTATCCATAGGTGCGTGGATTTATCTCTGGGCTTGCTATTTTGATTCATTTATCTATATATCTTTTTTTTGTGTGTGCCAGGACCACGCTGTCTCGATGACTGTAGCTTTGTAGTATAGCCTGAAATCAGGCAGGGCATTTCCTCCAGGTCCATTCTTCTTTCTCAAGATTGCTTTGACTATTAGAGGTTTTTTGTAATTCCATACAAATTGTGAAAGTATTTCTTCTAGTTCCCTGAAAAATACCGTCGGTAGCTTGATAGGGATTGCATTGAATCTATAGTTTGCTTTGGGTAGTATACCTATTTTCAGTATATTGATTCTTTCAATGCATGTACATGGTATATTTCTCCATCTATTTGTGTCCAGTTTGATTTCTTTCACCAGTGTCTTCTAGTTTTCTATATGCAGGACTTTTGTTTCTCTAGGTAAATATAGTCCTCACTATTTTATTCTTTTTGCTGCAATGGTGAATGGAATTGTTTCTTTAATATTTCTTTCAGTTTTCTCCTTGTTAGTGTACAGGAATGCAAGGGATTTCTGCGTGTTCATTTTGTATCCTGCAACTTTACTATATTCGTTGATTAGCTCTAGTAATTTTCTGGTGGAGTGTTTCGGGTTTTCTATGTAGAGGATCATGGCATCTGCAAACGGTGAGAGTTTTACTTTTTCTTTTCCAATCCGGATTCCTTGTATTTGTTTTTCTGCTCTGATCCCTCTTGGCCAAAACTTCCAAAACTATGTTGAATAGTAGTGGTGAGAGTGCACATCCTTATCTTGATCCTGACTTTAGGGGCAATGCTTTCAATTTTTCATCATTGAGGATAATGTTTGCTGTGGGTTTGCCATATATAGCTTTAATTATGTTTAGGTATGTTCTTTCTATGCCTGCTTTCTGGAGTGTTTTGATGATAAATGGATGTTGAATTTCGTTCAAGACTTTCTCTGCAGCTATTGTGATAACCATATGTTTTCTTATCTTTCAATTTGCTAATGTGGTGTATTATGTTGATTGATTTGTAGATATTGAAGAACCCTTGTATCCCTGGGATAAAGCCCACTTGGTCATGATATATGATCGTTTTAATATGCTGTTGGATTCTGCTTGCTAGAATTTTGTTAAGGATTTTGCGTCTATGTTCATCAGTGATATTGGCCTGTAGTTATCTCTTTTTTTGTGGCATCTTTGTCTGGTGTTGGTAGTAGGGTAATGGTGGCTTCATAGAATGAGTTTGGAAGTCTGCATTCCTCTGCAACTGGAAGAGTTTGAGTACTATAGATATTAGCTCTTCTCTCAATTTTTGGTATAATCCAGCTGTGAAGCCGTCTGGTCCTGGGCTTCTGTTTGCTGGAAGATTACTCATTACACTTTCCATTTCCGTGCTTGTGGTGGGTCTGTAAAGATTTTCTGTTTCTTCCTGACTCCGTTTTCGAAAGTTGTACTTTTCTAAGAATTTGTCCACTTCTTCCAAGTTGTCCATTTTATTGGCATATAGTTACTGATAGTAGTCTCTTATAATCACTTGTATTTCTGTGTTGTCTGTTGTGATCTCTCCATTTTCATTTTTAATTTGTTGATTAGATTCTTCTCCCTTTGCCTCTTGATGAGTCCGGCTAATGGTTTGTCAATTTTATTTATCTTCTCAAAGAATCAGCTTTTAGCTTTGTTGATTTTTGCTCTAGTCTTTTTTGTTTCTTTTACATTTATTTGTGCCCTATTTTATGATTTCTTTGCTTCTATTAACCCTGGGGTTCTTCATTTCTTACTTTTCTAGTTGCTTTAGGCAGAGGGTTAGGTTATTTGTTTAACTTTTTTCTTGTTTCTTGAGGTAAGGCTGTTTTGCTCTGAACCTTCGCCTTAGCAGTGATTTTACAATGTCCCATAGGTTTTGGCTTGTTGTGTTTTCATTTTCAATTGCTTCCATGCATATTTTGATGTCTTTTTGATTTCCTCTGTGATTTGTTGGTTATTTAGCAGCGTGACATTCAGCCTCCATATGTTTGAATTTTTAACAGTTTTTCTCCTGCAGTTGACATCTAGTCTTACTGCATTGTGATCAGAAAATATGCCTGGAATGATTTTAAGGTGTTTTGAATTTATCAAGGCTGGACTTATGGCCAAGGATGTGATCTCTTCTGGAGAAGTTTCCATGTGTACTTGAGAAAAAATGTGAAATTCATTGTTCGGTGTAAAATTAGTATAGATATCAATTAGGTTTCTCTGTTCTAATGTATCATTTAAAGTTTGTGTTTCCTTGTTGATTTTCTGTTTACTTGATCCATCCATAGGTGTGAGTGTGGTATTAAAATCTTCCACTATTATTGTGTGATTGTTAATCTTCCCTTTCATGCTTGTTAGCATTTTCCTTACATATTGCTGTTCTCTTATGTTGGGTGTTTATGTATTTTTAATCATTACATTTTCTTCTCGGTTTGATGTTTTGATCATTATATAGTGTATTTCTTTGTCTCTTCCACAGGCTTTATTTTAAAGTGCATTTTATATGATATGAGTATTGCTACCCCTGCTTTCTTCTGTTTTTTTTCCCCCCAACCCTTCACTTTCAGTCTGTATGTGTCCCATGTTTTGAGGTGGGCCTTTTGTAGACAACATAAGTAGCGGTCTTGTTTTTGTATCCATTCAGCTAGACTCTGTCTTTTCATTGCGGCATTCAACCCATTTACATGTAAGGTAATTATTGACAGGTATGATCCTGTTGCCATTTGCTTTACTATTTTCGGTTCAGGTTTATGCAGCCATTCTGTTTTTCCTGCCTAGAGAAGATCTTTGGTATTTGTTGCAGAGCTAGTTTGGTGGTGCTGAATTCTCTCCGCTTTTACTTGTCTGTAAAGCTTTTGATTTCTCCTTCATATTTGAATGTGATCCTTGCAGGGTACAGTAATCTGGGTTGAAAGTTTTTCTCTTTCATCACTTGAAGCATGTCCTGCAATTCCCTTCTGGCCTGAAGAGTTTCTGTTGAAAGATCAGCTGTTATTCTCATGAGAATCCCTTTGTGTGTAATGTGTTGTTTTTCCCTGGCTGCTTTTAATATTTGTTCTTTCTGTTTGATCTTTGTTAATTTGATTAATATGTGTCTTGGGGTGTTTCACTTTATGTTTATCCAGCCTGGGACTTTCTGGGTTTCTTGCATGTGGGTGACTATTTCCTTTCCCTTTTTAGGGAATTTTTCAACTATTATCTTCTCAAGTATTTTCTCATGGCATTTCTTTTTCTCTTCTCCTTCTGGGACTCCTCTGATTCAAATGTTGGGGCCTTTAACATTGTTCCAGAGGTTTCTGAGGTTGTTCTCTATTCTTTTAATTCTTTTTTCTTTCTATTTTCCTCTCTGCTTCATTTATTTCTACCATTCCATTCTACCTCAGTTATCCTATCTTCTGCCTCTGTTATTCTACTTTTCTTTCCCTCCAGAGAGTTTTTGATCTCATATATTCCATTATCCATTAGTGATTGGCTCTTTTTTTTTCCCATCTAGGTCCCTGTTCAATGATTCACCATCATCTCAATCCTTGTCTGCAGGCTATTTATCTGTAACTCCATTTTGTCTTCCAGATCTTGGATCTTTTTTAACCTCCTTATTCTGAATTCTTTTTCCGGAAGACTCTCTATCTCCTCCTCTTTTGCTTGGTTTGGTGCACATTTATCATGTTCCTTTCCTGCTGATTTACATGTTTAAACCCCAACCTTGACTAACACACTTAAAAAATGATGAAAAGGACAAATTTTGTTACATCTCATTTACCATATTTAAAAAAAAAATGTGAAATACCCAAAGCAATTATACACTTTAAATGCTATCTCAATAAATCCTTTTTAAAATGTCAACCAACCTGGCTTCCCAGTTCCTTCTGATCATAATTCAGCCCCCATACCCCTTGATTTCTTTTCATTCTCTGATCTCATCAGCTCCATCTCCAATGCTGAATCCCTCATTCTGGCCCCCTCAACTTTCTCCTATTCTGAGAAGATCCAGAAGCCCCCTCAGGTTTTTTTAGTTGCTCTCCCTTCTACCTTGGGTGTTCTTCCAATAAAGGTACAGGCTCTGAGATCTAGCTGCCCAGCAGAATCACCTGAAGAACTTATGAATGCCCCAACCCCACCTGAGAGAGTCAGATATCGTTACTTGGGGAAAGAGGGTGGCACCTGAACATTTATTGTTGTTTTAATACTTGCCAGGCACTTCTAACATTCAGCCGGCACTACTAAATCACTGCTGAAGACATCGTGCTCAGTTCCCACATAAAGGTTTCAGTTCAAAGGCCAGTTCTACAAGAGGCCATCCCCAATCACACCAACTACTTCCCTTCCATATGCTACATATTTGATTCTGTCCCACCTAAGATTCTATCATATACAGATCTGCTTCCCAGTGAGAATGTCAGATGGATGAAGGCAGAGCCTGTGTCCTCAGTGCTTGGTTCCCCACAGATGCTCAGCACACAACTGTTTCATGAATGACCCTCCACCGGTGCCCTCCTGGGTCTAGCTTCCGCTCTAAGGGCTGCAGTTCTCCATGACGACCATTAGGTGGCGATAGTGCCTCGCTGCATTAAAGGTCATCTCTAGACCCACCAATGGAGAAGACAATGGCAACCCAATCCAGTGCTCTTGTCTGGAAGATCCCATGGATGGAGGAGCCTGGTAGGCTGCAGTCCATGGAGTCGTGAAGAGTCAGACACGACTGGGCAACTTCATGTTCACTTTTCGCTTTCATGCATTGGAGAAGGAAATGGCAACCCACGTCAGTGTTCTTGTCTGGAGATTTCCAGGGACAGGGGAGCCTGGTGGGCTGCCATCGATGGGGTCCCACAGACTCGGGCACAACTGAAGGGACTTAGCAGCAGCAGGAGACCTACCAGGCCAACTGTGCAGGTCGGGGCAGTGGTAGAAGGGGGTAGGTGGTGGGGCCAATCCTGCCCTGTGCTTAGCCATTGCTCAGAGAAAGGAGAAAGGACCACGGCAGACAGTTGGTGGCCTCCTTCTCCTCCTCATTTCTAGACTCTGAGCCACTGAGCCCTGAAAACAGCCCACTCAGACTAAAGTCAGAGGCAGAAGGTCCTGCTTCCCTGTCTGGAACCTCCAAGTCCTGGCCAGTCCCTGAGCCCTGGATGTAACCTCCTGAGATGAATTCCATAGGTCCCTCACCTAGCTGATGACTTGCACACAAGGCTGGTCTGCTGGCCATGGCTGGTATCAGCAGACAACCTGAATATCCATCAACTGGGAGTTGTGACACACACTGCCACCTTCCACGTGGCAGGCTCCCATACCCCGAGAGAAGAATAAGGAAGCTCTTGTAAGGTCTTCTCTAAACCAGTTCCATTCCATTCCTTTCACAACACCAGCCAGGGATGGCTTGAGGGGCCAAACATGCCCTGCTTTTGTCTAGCCATGGAGCTGAGGAGTGTTCCCATGTTTAAATGATGGGAAAAAAAATATTTATGTGACCCATGAAGATGAAATGACCAGGATGTGCCTGGGCAGAGTCAAGGTCACACGTTGCCCACAGAGCTCCTTGTAGCTCAGGTTGCCATCTTGGCTACTGAAAGACAAATTCATTCCCTGCCAGTGTTCTTCTGAGACTGACCCCAGATTTCCCTTCTGTCTCCATCTCTGTCAGTAAATTCTCTAGAACTGAACTTCCCAGGAAAGCTGCAAGTGGGGACATTTATTTATAATGTGGAGAGAAACCTTCCTGACCTCATGTGACCCCGTCTCCGTCTTTGGCCCAAACCTGATACATCCATCCTGACCAAATGGAAAACTGTCAGTTCGAGGAAGAGCAAGGCATATTTTTTCCAAAACAGCTTCATTTAAAAAAGGTGAAGATTCTGAAAAAATTAGGGGGTGGGGAGAACCCATAAGAACATACCTCGTGAATCTACTGATTCAGTCACAAAGAAACACCCTCATCAGAGAAGATATTTAAGCTTCATACAAATGTTATACAAAGAAATTGTGAAAAAAAATACTTCCGTATGCGAAAAGCAATTATGCTTCACAAATAAGGCTAGGTTTTTGTTTCTTTTGACAACTGCAATTGACAAATGTTCTTTCTTGTTTTCCTCTAGTACCCTCTTTTTTATTTCTTTTTATTATGAGTAACTAGCTGGAAACTATACAGTTCACATCCTCTTATCAATAATGAAGAGAAAGGAAACAAGATTAAAGTGTACAACAAAATGTACTGAAATGGTATCGTACAATTAATTTTTATCCTATACATACATCACCTTTTTGCTTTGTTCAATGCTTCTTGAACATACATACAAAATGGTACTATAGCATACAGAGTGTAACGGCAGAGTGGTGTCCTGTTTCCCCTCAAACTGCTTTTGTTTCATATTGACATATAAACCTAAAATTCCATCGTATATTACGTACATGCTTCATCTCAGGCTCAAATGTCCTCCGAGTGTGTCTCGCCTTTGACTTTTCACTTCTATGAAGCATGGCCATCTCTTACGAAGAAGGTGTGAGTGTCTTTAAAGGAACCACAAAGCAAAGAAAATCTCTGTTTTGGAGCTTCGGACTTGAATGCTTTCTACGGTCTTCTCTTCTGCAAACTGCGGTGAGCTGGGTTGTTTCTAGTTAATCATCTGTAAACAAAGATATGGGTTTTTCCTTTTTTTCTTTTGTCCCTTTTATTGGAGTAGAGTCATCATGGAAATCACATCAGATTAATGAGCACATCTATGTGCTCTTCTGGTCCAGAGAGCTTCCCTTTTAAAACATGGTAACATAGCACTTGAAATGGGCCAGTGGGTGCATGTGATGTGTCCATAGCAGCACTAAACTCCATGCTGGAAATTCCTGATCCCAATGTGCTGTGTACAGACATAAAATGGAAACAGCTCACAGGGTGTCACAGAGAAGGAGCTGTGCACCGTAAAGCAACCCCTGTCCCCTCTCTGTACCCCTGTGACAGACTGGCTGGGTGACCATCCTTTCTCCAGCATCCAAACATTCTTTTTGTTGTTGTGTGTGTCTTTTGTTTTGTTTTGTTTTGCTTTTCTCTTTCTCTCTCTCTCTCTCTTTTAAAGAAGTTAAAGTTAGTACAAGTGTGAAAAGGGGAAGGTACTCTAGGCTTGATGACAGTCACAAATTGTATATTATTTACATCTAAAGCAAAGATTTCATGTGGGTGGAACATTCCACAGTGAAGGGTAATGCCAGACATGATATAATGTGCCCTGCCCTCCATGCCAGTTGCAGAGGCCAAGTCAGAGGGTGGCAGTCCTCCTGTCTCATGTTTCTTTGCCATTTCTGGTTTCCCTGGTGTCTGGAATTTTTCCCTCTATGGAGTGGGTGGTGTGTGTCCTAGCATGTCCCTAGGCACAGAAGGTGTCCAGGTGGGACTCTTTCAGGATGAGGCTCCTTGAACTGGTACCAGTGTTCTGCTCAGAGCGGGCTGAGCCTCGCTTCTCCTCACTGCCGCTCCAGCAAGGGGATTTACTGGTCTGGGAATGGTCTGGGAGGAGGAAAGCCAAGGGGAAAGGGAGATTTAGCTTTCCTGCCCATCCCTGGCCATTCCTGCCCACCCCCTTCTACTTGATCTGCACCTGCTTCCCCAGGAAGCCACCTTCCCCTCCCAACTCTCCAACACACAGGGGGGAAATCCTGCCACTGTTTACTGACCTGGATTTTGGGGTCTTTAAGGATTTAACAGGAGCTGGTTGGAAAAACAGAAGGGCTTTGTGCTCAGAAAAAATAAAGATGAGGGGGGAAATGTACTAACGTATCGAGAAAGGGGTTTCTTATGCAGTAATTGGGACCAGGCACTCTTACTGCATGTGTAGACACAAAGAACCCCAAGCTCTTGTTATATTTAACCTTGGGCACCAAGAAAGGCACTGAGATTTGGTGTTCAGTCTACTTAATCCTGTTAACGGAGTTTCTTTCATCACTGTATAGACAACTTGAAAGCAGACTTATACCTCAACCAGCCAAAGGAAAAAGAGTGAAGACCAGAATGGTTAAGCCCACCTGGGCTTAACGGTTAAGCCCAACTGGCTCCGAGTATGGACAAGCTAATGGGTCAACAGAGGATGAAAGAACCACAGTAAGGGCTAAGGGAGTTTCAAGGACACGTGCACCATAAGGAGCTAAATCGTGGATGAGTAAGACATGAGGACACTGAAGGAAGAGCCAAATGAGGTGTTTGTCCAGCGGGGAGACACCCAGCCTGCAGGCTCAGTGGGATGGCCGACTCTGAGAGACCCACCAGCACATCACTGAGATCTCATCATATATTAGATCGTTTACCAAGTTCAGACAGATTGGGACAAAACTTTTTTTTTTTTTAACTTCTTGAGGTGGGATGATAATATATGAACACAAGAGGTCGACTATCAAGCTTAGAGACAGAATCAGAGTGGGGGAGCAAGGGACCAGATCATCACCTAAAAGGGTAAGTACTCTTATCATCGCCTAGTGATAGGCAGAATGTGTGTGGTTCTGAGCTCTGGTTCGAGAAGAGAAGCAGCAAAGACAGTGATAAGGATCTCCTAAGTCACATATTCACTCAGGAGAGAACACATTCTCGTCATTTGTATCTATGACCCAAAGGGAGCGCTATTGTGGTGGGCAGAGCTGGGTTCCAGGGTGGAGCTATCTTAGGGTTCTTGAGTCCAAATCCACCCCTTCTTAGACATTCTTCCCTACTCGTGACACCTACATTGTTAGTCCTCTGGAAA
Organism: Giraffa tippelskirchi; assembly: GCF_054371585.1. Taxonomy (NCBI): domain Eukaryota; kingdom Metazoa; phylum Chordata; class Mammalia; order Artiodactyla; family Giraffidae; genus Giraffa; species Giraffa tippelskirchi. The sequence continues at coordinate 15,992,913 of NC_137290.1, forward strand.
GTCGGTGATTGAGCTGGTCATCATGACACGGAAACTCTGACAACAATGTACTCAAGTCACATCGAATCTCCCCAGCTCTGACAAAGATGTACTCAAGTCACATAGAATCTCCCCAGCTCTGCTGAAGGCAGAGAACAGCTAGGCAGCGGGGCTTAGCTTACTTAGCACAGGAGCCACATCCCAGAGCCAGGCCACCTGAGTAAGTGCAGAGCCTGACCTCTCCCATGGACAGGACAGGGCACGCTGGCTGATTCAGCCAATCACTGCAGAGGAAATGGGTGTTACTTCAGCACTCACCATGAAAATAGCAAGGATGAAGCCCCTTCAAGAAGCCAGATCGGGAATTCCCTGGCAGTTCGGTGGTTAGGACCTCGTGCTTTCACTGCCAAGGGTACAGGTTCAATCTCTGCTTGGGGAACTAAGATCTCATGAGCTGGTTAGCATGGTCAAAAAATAAATAAATAAATAAAATAAAATAAAAGCAGGAGAGAGAGAGAAGCCAGACCATCCATCCTCTCTCTCTCATATCCTCCTGCTGTTTCCAATGGCCATCAGGAGCACAGTGAGGAAGAAACCAGGCAAAGCCAAGACCCATCACTCAGAAACATACATGCTCACAAAGAAAACACACACACACACACATTCACTCAGGAGACGAGCACACTGCCTGCTGGGAAAAGATCCCCGTTGGTTGTCATGAAGTTGGTTCATACTTCCACTTCTGCACTGGGTAGTTTGTGTGAGGCTGGTGCTCTGTGATGTTTGGGGGCAGAGGCAGGTGGTTTGTCACACCTGTTGCTAACTGAAGATACAGCAAGGCAACGTCAGAGACTGGCAGAGAGCTAGAGTCTGGAAGAGAGCTCAAGTCCGTACAAACCCACCAGCTCTCTATCCTGCTGTCCAACAGGCTACTGATCTTAGAACTGGAGAGCTTCTGAGTCAGTGTTGCCATTTTCCAAATTGAGGCAGTCATAGAAGACTAAGGCTTTTACAAATGTATATTAAACCATGAACTAAGATCACTGGACGCTGAACGAGATTACAGGTGGAAATAAGGCATACCATGATGTAAAAGCCATAAATTCCCAGAAGTTTGAAAGCAAATTTCCTTCAGAACCACTCTGCCAAGAGCTTAGTTCATCCAGGGAAACTGTAGGCGCTGGCTCCACCACACTTAGGTGGCAAGGCTCCATCAAAGGAACCTAGATTATTGAGGCTAAGTATAATCATGAATCTACTGCCAAGGCTGATGAGAGATCAGGAAAGAGAGTGTGATGGAGGTACATGGAGTGACAAGGGATGAGGAAGGAGCCACAGGTGAGATTTTACTGGACCATACCTCAGCCATGATGGTAGGACTCAGACACATACTTATTTGAAATGGAAGAGCCCAAAATGTGCGCCATGAAGTGTCTCAAGAAAACAACCCTTATGGCAAAGAATTTGGCAGGGAAATGGTTGAAGATATGCGAGTGGTGAGCGGGGAGAAAAAACACCCAGGGAAAAGTAAGGCTATACAGAGATGGAAATGTAATCACAGTGCACTAGTTGACTCTGAGACCAACAGCACGACCATAATGATGGACACACAGATGGTCATCTGGCAAGGTTTATGACTCAGCCAACAGCCGGAACTGAGGTGGGCCATCTGCAGTTATAGAATAGAATGCACAAGATCTCTCCACCTTGGTGATGGGAACTCAGAGCAGGAAAATGGAAAAGTCTGAAAATGACAGTGGAGGAGAGGTGAGGGAATAAATGTGCACCAAGAGAGGGGTCCAGAGACAGTTTCCTCCAGCTGGGAGAACAAGGACTAAGGAATAAGTGTTGTACTGGAGGAAGGAAGCCTATAGAGCACGTCAAACAGTGACAGAGTGGTCTTGGAGAGAGGGGAGAAGAGAGGTGATAAGTGACCCCAATTCTCATCTTCAAAAGTCACAAGTCAACACACAATGTCTAGATAAAGTCAAGAAACAGCAATATGAGGAAATAAGTTATCTATAAATAAGTACAGGATGCAAAAAGTAGCCATGAAGACTGGGGCAAGGAATTGTTTTTCCCTGTGTGATTTTACTTTCTCTGACTACACACATCCCGTCGTATCAGGGATGATACAGGGGATTCATCCCACGACCCACCATGGACACCAGATTGCATGGAAACTTAATCTCATGGCCAGCCCTCCATAGCCACATCCACAGATTCAACCAGCTACAGATTGTGTAGAAATTCATTCATTACAGGAACGTAATTCTGCTCAGATTTGGACTGCATAATCCAAACCCATGTTGTTCAAGGGTCAACTCGATATGCATGCATCACTTTAAAATCTTAAGATGAAGAGACAAGTGAACAGGAGAGTGGTATGGACACCCAAAGGAAGTTCCTAACCCCTGTTTAACCTTTCTTTCTCTCAACTAGACCCTCATCTTAACCAGCCTGGTTCCAGAGGTTGATAAAGAGCACAGGAACCTCCATGTTTGTAACGCTCAGCTTTCCTCCAGCTTCCACCTACACTGTCAGCAAGCAGTGAGCACATACAGAAGTCGTCAGGCATATGAGGAATGAGAAAATGAGCTGGTCTGCCTGCTTTGACACAAGCCTTCAGCCAGAAGGCTGTGGAGTGCAAACAGGGGGAAATGAACAGGCGTGAGCTCACAGTCCTGATCAGGCATCCAGGAACCTCCAGCTCAGCTCACACTCTAGAATAATCCTGAAACACTCCCTAATAAATGCTGACAATTGAGGCTCCTTCCCTCTGTCCCCTCTAGTCATCAGGCTCCCTGAGATGTTCTTCTCCTACTCCAGCCTCTGCACCAACTCACCAGCATCTCTAGACCCTTACCTCTTCTCTCCACCCTCCCTTTTCATCCCCTCACACACTAGGGTGCTTCAGGTCGGGTGGTCAACCAATGATGGTCCACAGGCAAAATCCAGCCCAATGCCTGCTTTCCCAAGTGCAAGTTCACTGCAGCACAGGAACGTCTCTTTATGTGCCATCTCTGGCTGCTTTCATCTGACAACAGCAGTTCTGATAAAAACTGGTGGTCCACCAACCCCTAGGCCAGGAAACACCTCATTCACCTCACAACTGCCAGATGCTGTATCTCCCAACCACGTTTGTACATGCAAGCCTCCTTGTCACACCAGATTCTGTACCCCACAGCATCACCAATCCTCCTCTTCCCATGTGGATGACACCACTGTGCTGCTCCAAATCCCCAACAGGGCTCTCTGCCTGCAGCAGTGTTTTCCCAACTTGAACCCTTCCACCGACCAGCCACCTCCACGGCTTTGACACATCCAAAGTCCCCCTACTTATGGCTCAGCTAATGTTTCTAAACTCACTTTCCACTTAAGTCAAACAAAAACTCTTCTATCAACACCAAAAGCAGGAAATCAGAATACCTGCCCTACACAGACGGCAACTCTACAAATCAACATAACGAAAACCCAACTGTAGCAGAAAACTCGAGGTGGGTGCTGTGCTGCTGTTGAAGTCTCAAGCCTCCTCTGCCATTGTTAAAAAGAGAAGCTAGAAGAAGGGATGAGGAAGACACCTCAGCTCCAAACTCAACGTGTCCTCCAGATGCAGTCACAAGACCCGAGTGAGAGTGAGAAGGGAATTGACAGGCGGTTCAGTCATACTTCCATGCCTATTCATCTTCATATTCCCCCTAAAATCAGCTCATGCCACTCTCTCATCATGTCTCCTGGATCTAAACCCCGCTTCCAGTGCCACTGGGAAACCTCCAGCCACTCTAACAAGATACATCATTTCTTGCTCTAAGTACTCAATATGCAGAAACTAACTAACAAACAAAAGTTTGGTTTTCAGCTGAAGACAATAATCTGGGAGAGAGAAAGACCCTGGAGCTGAAGGACCCTGAAAGAAGCAGAACTGTTCTCACTGAGGATGAACCATTTTAGAATGCCCTAAAACTTACTTGAGAGGTTGCAGGGGAAAGCCTAAAGAACACAGCTCAAACTCCACAGAAGAGAACTAGAAAAGTTAGTGCCAGATAATCTACCCAAAACAGCCTGCCAGGTTATTCCTTGATAAGAAATATTTCTACAGAACGATCACTTCCGTAGAAATGCTTTTCTCCTCTGAAGGCCTCCACGGAATGTGGATGCTGGGACCTCAGGGACAAGTTCACACAGTTTAATTTACTATGGTCATTTCTGAGGGCAGAAGAACTGTCCAAACCAAATGTATCTTCTGCCCCACCTCAGTTCAGCAATAGAAACTCTCTCTGTCTTTGATTCAGAACTGAAAAAAACAAAACAAAACACAGCAACAACAACAAAAAAAAAACTGACACAAATAAGGTAAATTCTCAACTTGGAGAAATGCCTCAAAGCTGCTTGCTAAGCCATCCTTCACCTCTACTGACCAGCCCAGGGTTCCCTCAAAGATCCCTAAGGAACCACAGTTTGCAAACCACTTCCCTGAACCCTTCAGACTCCCCTGGAGGAGACGGCTCCCCTGCCCCTGCGGAACATGAGAATACATACAACCATCAGGGGGCCATGTACCAGAGTCTAGCTTGGAGCATAAGAGAAAGGAGAGGGTATTTCCTTGGACCCAGAGAAGTCAAGGATCTAGAAACACAGAAAAAGACAGATGGAGCCAAGGCACTGTTTTAAACAGGGCCTCCCCAGTACCCCGCCCCAGGGAAGCCCGGGGATCCATAGGGGTGCTCATCATGGCCCCGACAACACCTTAACGCCCTCTGCCTGGCATGCTCAGGGAGGGAAGGCCAGGCCAGTCAGTGTGGCCTAAGCCCTGTGCCCTTTTCTGCTCTATCTCCCTGGACACAGAACTAGGGAGGCCCCTCACTCAATGCTAGAGCCTCAGCTTCAAGAACACTGTTTGTCAACTCCCCCCTCTCTGACCTATTCTACTCTCTGGATTTCTATCCTATCCCCAAAGGATGTACAGCCATCCCCCAGTACCCAAGGTGGAATGGTTCCAGGACCCCCCAAGGATACTAAAATCCAAGGACGTGCAAGTTCCTTATATAAAATGGCCTAGAAGGATGAATACAACTGTGCCTTTGTATCCAACGGTTCCACATTCATGTATTCAACCAAACAGAGGTGGAATTTTGGTTGTTTGCATGTACACATGAGAAATCCATGGATAGAGAAGGCTACCTATATACTAAATCATATTATATCAATTCACTTTTTTTCCACAATAACCTCTTCCTAGGCAATGATATCAATAAAGTCAAAGAGGTTTGACTTCTGGGATGAATTGATGTTTTTCCCTGATACACACGAATTAAAATCATAATGACTACAAATGTCAAAAATGACCAATGTGTCCTCTAAAATAACATCTGCATGCAATCAATATGGCACCCCCTGGGAAAATCAGAAATTTGATGTCTGTGTCCAATATGGCAATCACCAGCCACCCATGGCTATTGTATCTACATTCATTATCATTATATTAACCTGAAATCCAGGTTTTGGTCGCACTAGCCCCAGTTCAAGTGTTCATTGTTCAAGTGCCATATGAGGCTGGTCGCAGGTTTTCACAATGGGCAGAGGGGATGTAGAACATTCCCATCATCACAGAAGGTTCTACTAGACAACACTTGTCCTCTACATGCAGCCTGAAGACAGACAACTTCCCACATCACGGGAATCACCATGGTATTGGGAGGGGGCTGCTCTGAGATTCTGTTTGGCCCTAGGTGTGTGCGATGGATACTCACCGAGCCACTGTCCTTGCATTTCTCAGCTGGCGTCCCCTTCGCTTTCAAGGCGCTGGTTTACAGGGGGGCTGCCTGAGTTTCGGAGGAAGTGCCCTGGGATAACTTATTTAGTGTTTCCGTGTTCACATCGGGGTCTACTTCCTGCTGAGGGGTGGTAGTTGAGTGCAGAGGGGGACAGAAGTCACATATACGCTGAGCATAGTAGTTCCCAGGACTGCAGGGAACCCTGCTCTGTGCAAACCACCATGTGTTAAGACATGCCAACCAGCTCCACCCAGGTTACAGTGTGGTCCCTGAATAGCTGGGTCGAAGCCTTCCCAGACACAGGAATTCCAGACTGTGTTTGAAGATATGTTCATTTTTAAGAGTGAGAGAGAAGAGTGAAATGGTTGACTGAAAGCTCAACGTTCAGAAAATTAAGATCACGGCAACTGGTCCCATCACTTCATAGGAAATGGATGGGGAAACAGTGTCAGACTTTTTTTTTTTTTTTTGTGGAGCTCCAAAATTACTGAAGATGGTCATTGCAGCCATGAAATTAAAAGACACTTATTCCTTGGAAGGAAATTTAGGACCAACCTAGATAGCATATTAAAAAGCAGAGACATTACTTTGCCAACCAAAGTCCATCTAGTCAAGGCTATGGTTTTTCCAGTAGTCATGAATGAATGGGAGAGTTGGACTGTGAAGAAACCTGAGCCCCGAAGAATTGATGCTTTAGAACTGTAGTGCTGGAGAAGACTCTTGAGAGTCCCTTGGACTGCAAGGAGATCCAACCAGTCCATCCTAAAAATCAGCCCTGGGTGTTCAATGAAATTATTGATGTTGTAGCTGAAACTCCAATTCTTTGGCCACCTGATACTAACGGTTGACTCACCAGAAAAGACCCTAACGCTGGAATAACTGGGAGCAGGAGGAGAAGGGGACAACAGGAGATGAGGATGGCATCACCACCATCCAGCAGAGTTTGGGGAAACTCTGGGAGTTGCTGAACGACAGGGAGGCCTGGTGTGGTGCCGTTCTAGGGGTCGCAAAGAGTGGGACATGACAGATTGACTGAACTGAAAGTCGCTCATTCGTGTCTGACTCTCTGCGACCCCATGAATTGCAGCACGCCAGGCCTCCCTGTCCATCACCAACTCCCGGAGTCCACCCAAACCCATGTTTATCGAGTAGGTGATGCCATACAACCATCTCATCCTCTGTCGTCCCCTTCTCCTCCCACCCCCAATCCTACCCAGCATTAGGGTCTTTTCCAATGAGTCAACCCTTCGCATGAGGTGGCCAAAGTATTGGAGTTTCAGCTACAACATCAGACCTTCCAATGAACACCCAGGATTCATCTCTTTTAGGATGGGTTGATTGGATCTCCTTGCAGTCCAAGGGACTCTCAAGAGTCTTCTCCAACGCCACAGTTCAAAAGCATCAATTCTGTGGCACTCAGCTTTCTTCACCATCCAACTCTCACATCCATACATGACCACTGCAAAAACCATAGCCTTGATTAGACGGACTTTTGTTGGCAAAGTAATGTCTCTGCTTTTAAATATGCTATCTAGGTTGACCATAACCTTCCTTCCAAAGAGTAAGTGTCTTTTAATGTCATGGCTGCAGTCACCATCAGTTTTATTAAATCATTCTGGAGATATAAGCATGTTCGTGAAGCAAATAGTACGACTGTTCCAATTTCATAATTTCCTTTTTTAGACGAGTGTGCACCCCCATGCACTTGCTATCACCCTGTTACAGCATAGTTGAAAGGTGTTCACAGACCACATGGACCACAAATCCTAAAACGTTTATTCTCTAGACCTTCTTAAAAAAAGCTTACGAACACCTGCCTAAGCGTCTCAAACTTGGGTCATTTAATTACCACCCTTGAAAAATTTAGCAATCCACTGACACATTTCCTTGTCACATTATTTATGTTATTTGTGTTTAAATATATTCTTTGAAGTGGAGACTTCTTCTAAACACAGAAATCTAGTATTGGCCATAAATGAGCACTAAGTATAAAATATTACTAATACATATTATTAATCACGTCTTACTAGGTGGTGTCTCCAGCTAGAGTTTCTTGGCCTGGGATCTGCTTGCTGTGTTTTGGAAAGAGATTTAAAAGGCAGATTAGTTCCAAAGCAGCACTTTGTCCTTCACATAAGCACTAGTGATTGTTATAGCCTTGAGTCCAAGATGGGCTCCATGGTGGGGGCTGTCTAGTATATTGTACATTGTGCATTGCAGAATGGGGTAGAAGATGTGTTTGATTTGTGTGTGTGTGTGTGTGTGTGTGTGTGTCTGCTTAGTCACTCACATTTCCGACGCTTTGCAACCCCATGAAATGTAGCCTGCCAGACTCCTCTGTCTGTGGCCTTCTCCAGGCAAGAATACTGGAGTGTGTTGCCATTTCGTTCTTCAAGGGATGTTCTCGACCCAGGGATCAAATCCAGGTCTCCTGCATTGCAGGCAGTTTCTTTACCACCTTAGCTACCAGGGATGACCACATTGCTTGGGGCAGAGACAAATATTGCCCCAAGCAGGGAACCACAGCAAACCACATGAAGCTAAAGTCATCTGGGCTGTCATTACAAGCTCCATTCACACAAGTGAATGCATCCAAGTAAACTGGAGGGTGGAGACAATGGTGCCTGGAGACTCGGCTATGTGTCTGCCTGCTACTCTCGTGTATGTAGGAGTCATTTGTGGTGAGTGAGCGTGGCAAGTGCCCTGTGATCCAGGAGGAGCCAAGGACCCGTCCACCACAGTTGGGTCCAGGGGACACTCTTAGTCCCACCTGACTGGGTGCAAGACTTCATGTGCTCGGGCCAGTGGGCCTTCTGGCAGGGGTAGTCAGAGTAGCTGATATTCCACAGCAGTAGAAAACATCCTCCTTCTTGCAGTTGGTACAACACAGCTTCCTCCTGGTCTCGGCCACTCCCTGCTGCTTCTCCAGCTCCAGTTGCTTCTTCACCTCAGCAATGAGCTGGTCCTGCTCCTGTTCTAGGCTCTGCCGCATCTCTGCCTTTTTCAACTCTGCCAGAGGAGGGGAGGGGAGAGGATACTAACTTCATCACCCATCCCAAGCCATGGGTTCATTCACACCAGGTCAGAAGGTGAATCCTAACAGGTGTGAAACCTTGGGTCGGGGATGCCCTGGTCATATGAGCCCGTGCAGAGAATCACCCAGCTTCCCTGAGCTCCAATGTCTTCATCTGTAAAATGGGCATCCACCACGCTGACCACGAATGTAAGCATGATCATGAACGTCAGGTCCTGAGGATACTGAAAATGGGGCCCTGCGGTGATTCTGTAGGAAGGACTCACATAAAACCTCTGAAAAATGTCCACTCAATTCACTTTGAAATTTATCCTTTGTATAAGCTTTTTTCTCTATCAAATACAGAGTACCTATGATCTGTAGGCACTGTTGTAAACACTTTATAAATGTGAACTCTTTTAATCCTTACTCCAACCTTAAGGAGGTGTATACTCCTACAATACCCATTTCACAGATGAGGAAACTGAGGCACACAGCTAAGATGAGCAGAGCTGGGGCTACAACTGGGATATATTTCTTTTCTGATGTGTTTAGTGGCAGCAGATCTAATCTTCCAGACAGGGCATCAGGACTGATCATTGGGCTGACAGGAGAATGATCAAACTGCTCAGGCTACTGAGATTTCTCTCAGTTTTACAACAGGTCAGAGCTCACAAGCAGGAGAAGCTACCACAGTTGTTGTCATGAATTTGTTGCTGATGTTGGTATTTGGAAGAGAGGAAAACGGGTTTCTGCCAGCTCCTGCTTCATACCTGGTTTCTCCAGGTTAGACTCCCTAAGATGCTGTGTTCTCCCTAAGATTGGTAAGGCGGCCTGGACTACTTTTGACTGAGTGCACATTTGGGCCTAACTCTAGACATGCCAAGAAGTTCCTATCCAAACCTTTGTCAGTGGAGGCCAGGTCAGCAGCACTTACCCAAGTTGCATTTCATGTCCAAGAGCTCCTTTTGGTACAGCCACTGGATATCCCCCCCCCATGCAGTTATATATTTATTCCTCATTCAAATTCTCCATTATTATATTTTTTAATTTTTTTAAATATAAATTTATTTATTTTATTTGGAGGCTAATAACTTTCCAATATTGTAGTGGTTTTGACATACATAGAGATGAATCTGCCACGGGTGTACATGTGTTCCTCATCCTGAACCCACCCCACACCTCACTTCCCATCCCATCCCTCTGGGTCATCCCAGTGCACCAGCCCCGAGCACCCTGTCTCATGCATCAAAAATGGACTGGTGATTCATTTTGCATGCAATGATATACATGTTTCAATTCCATTCTCCCAAATCATCCCACACTTTCCCTCTCCCAAAGAGTCTAAAATACTCTTCTATAGCTTTGTGTCTCTTTCCCTGTCTGTCTCGCATTTAGGGTTATCATTACCATCTTTCTGAATCATATATATATATATATATATATATATATATGCATTAGTATGCTGTATTTGTGTTTTTATTTCTGGCTTACTTTACTCTGTATAATAGGCTCCAGTTTCATTCACCTCATTAGACCTGATTTAAATGTTTTTTTGTTGTTGTTGTTTTTTAATAAATTTATTTATTTTAGTTGGGGGCTAATTACTTTACAATATTGTAATAGTTTTTGCCATACATTGACATGAATCAGCCATGGGTTTACATGTGTTCCCCTTCCTGGACCCCCCACCCACCTCCCTCCCCATGCCATCCCTCTGGGTCATCCCATTGCCCCGGCCCTGAGCCCTTGTCTCATGCGTCAAACATGGAATGGTGTTCTGTTTCACATATGATAATATACATGTTTCAATGCTATTCTCCCAGAACGTCCCACCCTCACCTTCTCCCTCAGAGTCCATAAAATTGTTCTATGCATCTGTGTCTCTTATTCTGTCTTGCATATAGGGTTATCGTTACCATCTTTCAAATTCCATATATATGCATTAGTATACTGTATTGTTGTTTTTCTTTCTGGCTTACTTCACTCTGTATAATGGGCTCCAGTTTCATCCATCTCAGTAGAACCGATTCAAATGTATTTTTTTTAATGGCCGAGTAATATTCCATTGTGTATATGTACCGCAGCTTCCTTATCCATTCGTCTGCTGATGCACATCGAGGTTGTTTCCATGTCCTGGCTACTGTAAACAGTGCTGCGATGAACATTGGGGTACATGCGTCTCTTTCAATTCTGGTTTCCTCGGTGTATATGCCCAGCAGTGGGATTGCTGGGTCATATGGCAGTTCTATTCCCAGTTTTTTAAGGAATCTCCACACTGTTCTCCATAGTGGCTGTACTAGTTTGCATTCCCACCAACAGTGCAAGAGGGTTCCCTTTTCTCCACACCCTCTCCAGCATTTATTGCTTGTAGACTTTTGGATAGCAGCCATTCTGACTGGTGTGAAATGATACCTCATTGTGGTTTTGATTTGCATTTCTCTAACAGTGAGTAATGTTGAGCATCTTTTCATGTGTTTGTTAGCCATCTGTATGTCTTCTTTGGAGAAATGTCTGTTTAGTTCTTTGGCCCATTTTTTGATTGGGTCGTTTATTTTTCGGGAATTCAGCTGCAGAAGTTGCTTGTATATTTTTGAGATTAATTGTTTGTCTGTTGCTTCGTTTGCTATTATTTTCTCCCATTCTGAAGGCTGTCTTTTCACCTTGCTTATAGTTTCCTTTGTTGTGCAAAAGCTTTTCATTTTAATTAGGTCCCATTTGTTTATTTTTGCTTTTATTTCCAATATTCTGGGAGGTGAGTCATGGAGGATCCTGCTGTGATTTATGTCGGAGAGTGTTTTGCCTATGTTTTCTTCTAGGAGTTTTATAATTTCTGGTCTTACGTTTAGATCTTTAATCCTTTTTGAGTTTATTTTTGTGTACGGTGTTAGGAAGTGTTCTAGTTTCATTCTTTTACAAGTGGTTGACCAGTTTTCCCAGCACCACTTGTTAAAGAGATTGTCTTTTCTCCATTGTATGTTCTTGCCTCCTTTGTCGAAGATAAGGTGTCCATATGTGCGTGGGTTTATCTCTGGGCTTTCTATTTTGTTCCATTGATCTATATTTCTATCTTTGTGCCAGTACCATACTGTCGTGATGACTGTGGCTTTGTAGTACAGCCTGAAGTCAGGCAGGTTGATTCCTCCAGGTCCATTAAGCAAACATTATCCTCAATGGTGAAAAACTGAAAGCATTTCCCCTAAAGTCAGGAACAAGGCAAGGATGCCCACTTTCACCACTACTATTCAACATAGTTTTGGAAGTCTTGGCCACAGCAATCAGAGCAGGAAAAGAAATAAAAGGAATACAGATAGGAAAAGAAGAAGTAAAACTCTCACTGTTTGCAGATGACATGATCCTCTACATAGAAAACCCTAAAGATTCTACTAGAAAATTACTAGAGTTAATCAATGAATATAGTAAAGTTGCAGGATATAAAATTAACACACAGAAATCCTTTGCATTCCTATACTCCAATAATGAGAAAACAGAAAGAGAAATTAAGGAAACAATACCATTCACCATTGCAACAAAAAGAATAAAATACTTAGGAATATATCTACCTAAAGAAACAAAAGACTTATATATAGAAAACTATAAAACACTGATGAAAGAAATCAAAGAGGACACAAACAGATGGAGAAATATACCGTGGTCGTGGATTGGAAGAATTAATATAGTGAAAATGAGTATACTACCCAAAGCAATCTATAGATTCAATGCAATCCCTATCAAGCTACCAATGGTATTGTTCACAGAACTAGAACAAATCATCTCACAATTTGTATGGAAATATAAGAAACCTCGAATAGCCAAAGCAATCTTGAGGTAAATGTATTCTTTTTAATGGCTGAGTAATATTCCATTGTGTATATGTACCACAGCTTGCCTATCCATTTGTCTACTCATTGACATCTAGATTGCTTCCATATCCTGGCTATTATGAACAGGGCTGCAATGAACACTGGGGTATACGTGTCTCTTTCAATTCTGGTTTCCCCTTTGTATCTCAGTCCTCAGCCTGTGGATCTGTATGGAGACAGAAAGACTTATAAAGTGCATCTGGGCGTTTGCTGTCAATAGGGCTTGGAAGCTCCAGCTATCACGATAGGGTTAATGTCATGTGTTGAGTCAAAGAGCGGGAAGCCTGGTCTCTGCTCGCCTCCCCCAGATGGTTGTCAGTTGGTTAATTCAAATTCATGAGAAATTCTGCTTAAAAAAACAACAAACAAATAAAAAACAAATACCAGTGGTCCATCTTTTCTAAGAGATGCTCCAGTAAAAGCCATTTAAAGTCAAAAAGACCAGATTTTCAAAGTAAATAGTACAGTGAGTGACCTACTTATGAACAGGTTCCATTCCTAGAGCATGTTCCTAAGTCCAATTTCTTTGTAGAAGTCCAACAAAGTTAGCCTAAGCAACCAACTAACACAATCAGCTAGATAGTACAATACCAGGTACATCACTGCTGCTTTTATGCTTTCTTATGGACATCCTGGGCTTGAAATAAAGATACTGTAATACTGCACTCTGTACAGTAAAGCACACAAAGCACAACGACTTGTAGAGGATGTGTGCGGGTGACAATGTACGCCAGGGAGGTGAACTAACTTACAGGATTAAACATGCAAACATTCATGTCTTTCAAAATTCCCAACTTGAAGGTTCACACATAAGACACTTCAGTTCCATTCAGCCCCTCAGTCATGTCCAGCGCTCTGCGACTCCGTGAACTGCAGCACGCCAGTCCTCCCTGTCCATCACCAACTCCTGAAGTCCACCCAAACCCATGTTCTTTGAGTCGGTGATGCCATCCAACCATCTCATCCTCTGCCGTCCCCTTCTTCTCCTGCCTTCAATCCTTCCCAGCACCAGGGTCTTTGCAAATGAGTCAGCTCTTTGCATCCAGTGGCCAAAGTATTGGACTTTCAGCTTCAGCATCAGTCCTTCCAATGTACGCCCAGGACTGATCTCTTTAGCATGGGCTGGTCGGATCTCCTGCAGTCCAAGGGCCTCTTAAGCGTCTTTTCCAACACTACAGCTCAAAAGCTTAAATTCTTCTGTTCTCAGCCCTCTTGTTATCCCAATTCTCACATCCACACACGCCCACTGAAGAAACCATAGCCTTAACTAGACTGACCTCTGTTGACAAAGTGATGTCTCTGTTTTTTAATATGCTGTCAAGCTTGGTCATAACTTTCCTTTCAAGGTGCTGGGAAAGCTGGTCAACCACTTGTAAAAGAATGAAACTAAAACACTTCCTAACACCATACACAAAAGTAAACTCAAAAAGGAGTAAGCATCTTCTAATTTCATGTCTGCAAACAGCATCTGCAGTGATTTGGGAGCCCAGAAAATTTAAGTCAGCCACTGTTTCCACTCTTTCCCCATCCATTTGCCAAGAAGTGATGCGAGCAGATGGCATGATCTTAGTTTTCTGAATGTTGAGCTTTAAGCCAACTTACAGAAAAATACATATGCATACGTGAATTAGAAAAAGACCTTATGGTTAACAATACCTCTGAGAAAGGGTGGAGAATGAAATATGCATTCAATCAAGACTGTAGATTTTTGTGTGTCTAGGCATCCATTTCACTTCGTTCTAAGAAGACATGTATGCACTGTTTGTAAAATGAGAAAAGAAAAAAGGAAAGTAAAACAGCAAGCTGCAAATTAATTTTTAAAAATAATGCCAAATGGAACGTGTCAGACCTCTAGGATACAATGGCCAGGCAACCAAGGGGAAGTAAACAAATAAAACAAGGACTATTTTTCTCCTGTCCATGTGGCAAAAAAAGAGCTGTTGCCATGGAGTGCAGAGTAGGGAGGCTCGGTACATTTCACAGCCTGTCTGTTCTGATATGTCGTCCTCTTGGAAGACTGAGGCTGCTGCTGCTAGCTTTGCTGCTGCTTCTGCTGGTGCTGCATCTTCTGCATGTGCCTCTTTTGGGAGGACGTTTGAAACTTACTTGATGAGTTCCACACAACCTGCTGCATGGCCAGGGCAGTCTCCTTTGGTAAAACTGGTCTCTGCTTTTTCACTGGGTTTCTCATGCTGCTGCTGCTGCTGGTGGTGGTGGTGGTTGCTGGGCCGTGACTGTGCAGACGGTGCCGTTGGTGGGCGTGACCCCAGCCGTGGAAGTTTGGGAGGATGAGTGGGTGAGGACCAGCATTTTGGGGGGAGACTGGCTGCCCACTGTTGTGGATGATGGAGCTTCACCTACGACGGAAGCCAACACATGAAAAAACAAAACAGAAAGTAGACGGGACTCAGGCTGACCTGCAGGGTCTCCAGGTCAGTGAGTTCTAGGTGACCATCCCAGGCTGTCATGCCAAGGGCCTCCCCATGAATGGGCATATTCTTGCTTTATATGCTTAGGCCGCTTCTTCAGCATGTGCAACTTCAAGTATCAGACTCCTTGGGTTACTCAAATGTGGGCTTGCTCACATTTGAGAAACTTGTCAAGGCCTCTGAGGGACTGAGGCCAACATGACCCACCCCTTGGCCTGGAGTTGCCCACCTGTTAGTCGATGACCCACTGGCTAAACAGAATCGCTGCAAGTACCTTGTTTCACAGTTAGAGTTCAGTAAGCACTTTGAGAAAGACTTAGCCAAAGTCCCTCTGGTCATTAACAGGAATCCTTTGCTTGGACAGGAAACCTACAGAGCCTGTACCCCAAGGAACCAGACAGCCTCCCAGTGGCCAAAGCACTGAATACCAATGAACCACCCAGAATGAAGAGTGTTCCCTTTCATCTCTTCTAATTCCTTCCCGAAGAGTCTCAGTGTGGTCCTGGCAGTCTTGACACCTACCACTCAAGGGAACTCCACACCAAGGACAGAACCATCCCCAGCACAATGGTATTTATGGAGACTTTAGAAGCCTTGCTTTCGTTTTGACTGTAGTTCTCCATTTTGCATCTTTTATGCACAGCACAAAATACTATTTTCCCTACTGTGTGCTAGTTAAGTTTCAGTTCCAAATTGAGTTCATTTTTTTTTTAAACAGCTGCTGCTTCAGATAAAAAATATATACTAGGGCAATAAGTGAACAAGCAGGTTTTGGGAATGACAAAAATAATGACTACGAGTGGCTGAGTTTGAAAAATGCTGCCTTTTGGAGTGCATCTACTGGGAGAAAATGAGCTATGAGAGTGGAGGGCAGGATTTCAACAGACAGCAGGGAAAATTTGGAAGAGAACAGTTTTAGCCAAGACATGCCCAGGAATAGGCAGAATTTTGGAGGGTGAGGTCAGGCAGTGAGAAGGGCTGGCCCGGGGGTGACCACAGGAGTGTTCATCTGTAAGCGAAGGGGTCCGTTACGACTGCAGGGGCCCCAGGCACTGGACAGATGAACATCCATCCCCAGAGAGGATTCCCTCGGGTTCACACAAAAAAACACGGATGCAAGTCAGCATCCTTGGTCTCAGACGATGTGCCTGGACATAAAACTAGGTTTAATAAGGACTGAAAGTGAGTTCGCTCCGTCGTGTCCAACTCTTTTGCAACCTCATGGACTGTAGCCCTCCAGGCTCCTCTGTCCATGGGATTTCCCAGGCAAGAATACTGGAGTGGGTTGTTATTTCTTTCCCCAGGGTATCTAACCAACCCAGGGAAAGAAACCTGGGCCTCCAGGATTGCATGCAGATTCTTTATTATCTGAGTCACCAAGCAAGCCCTTAATGACAACACCTTTTTTGGGGGGCTCAGCATGCTTCCACTGCATGACTCCATGCCTGTCATTTTTAGATTTCTGTCACCCAGAAAAGACGTGAGTTCTTGATTATTCTAGGGGAAATTTTCAGTTAACTGTTGTTCTGGGAAAAACAAGGAGTGTGAAAGGAGAAGAGTGCTGACAGGCTGACTTTTCCACCCGAGGGGGGAGGGGGTCTTGGTGGTTACACAACTGACTGGCCCTCTTGCTCCTCCGGGGAAGAATTCAGCCCAAGTCCTGGGCCAGAACACAGGGTGGGACTGAGAGAAGATCTCTACCTAGAGTGAGGTTGCCCCCACCCGTTCCCAGGACAACCTTTCAGATATCGGTCACAGCCTCTGCCCCTTCCCCTTGCAGGGGCAGAAGTGGCTTTGAGCTTGCCCCTTTTAAAAGGCAGAGATCCCACAGGCAAGGCTTCTAACTTGCAAAAGCAACGTTAGTGCCTCTCTTTTCTGCCATGTGGTTAAGAAATATACTGTCCTTGTGGATAAGCTAGTCTGATACCTTCTTGGGCAAAGGGCAACCACAAAAAGGCCCTTTCTCTCTCTCATCTTGCAAAAGCAAACAACTGGTTTTGTAGAGTGGTAACTTCTCTGGAAGAGTCCCATTCGGGCTCTTTTTCAAATTAAAATAACAAACAAACAAACAACAACAACAAAGCAGGAGTATGCAATCTGAAAACTTTCCAGGCTTGACACACTTTGGGGGAGTTTTCATTTAGTCACTAAAACGCTTTAATTTCTAAAGGATATGGAAGGTTTACTGGGACGGTGGGGAGGAAGAGGAAAGGCCATGGAAAATTCCATTTGTCCTAAAAATTTTGGAGTATATACTCACCTGCAGTCTCAAAAAGAAGTGACTTTCTTAAAAGTCAACACTCCAAAGGCGACCCCACCCAACTAGCCTACTTATATCAGACTTAGCTTACTGTCTTGTACATTAAAAAAGGACTTTTTCAGAGAAGGCTGGAAACGACTGATATGACACATGTAAGTGGAGTCAAGGTCCTGAAGCGAGCTCCATTAGCCTCTGCTCTGGCATCTCTAGCTAGAAAAGCCATCTTTCGATCTGAGGATTCAGTTTCTCTGTATAAGCTGCACTTCTAACTGAAGATCACTTGGAGGTCACCAAGCACTCTTCAAAGCACCAGTCACTTAATAAACACATAAGTGAAATCACACCTTTGAAAAGATGCTCAACTGCAGAGTCTGACATGAAGCCAATTCTTCAAGACCGAAATCATCCTCAGGTGGCTCTGGATTTCAACTTCTGTGAAGTTCCTCTAACTGACCTATTGTTTCAGAATCATCCTCTACATAAAATTCCCACCACGTTCAGAGGATCCTAGAGAAACTTCCTTCTGACACCAGTGAGAGGAACAGCTCAGCTTCATTTTATCACCTGGAGTGCCTTGTATTTGGGGCGGGGGGGGAAGAGCTCTTTTAAAGCACTCATATGTTTTTTCCCTTTTCATTTCAACTGCAGGAAGCTCAGGGCCAAAAGGGAAGAGTGACTTTGCTAATTCTGAAGGCTGACATAGTTATTTCTGTATGTAAAATTTCCCTACATCTCTCACTATTTCATGTTCATTTTTCTCGGTGTCTTGATTTCCATTTTATCAGTATATCTGAAATCCTTTCTGGAAGCAGTGAAAAAATCCACAACTAAACAAACAGTCGACTTCAGAAAGAAAGGAATAGTTTAAATCTATCACTCATAGGAACACTGCCATCTGGGACCCAACAATTCCACAAACTTCATGGAAAAAATGCTACTCCTGTTGCTTTCTGCAGCATCAGAAGTGGTCCCTCAAACCGCAGTCCACACAGAATTGGATGTTTCAGATGCCACTCATAATTTTAAGGGATGAGGTGGTGATCCATCCTTCCTGACCGACTCAACTGCTCTCTATCATCCTACCCTGCATCACTGAGAGATATTCCATCCTCTTTCAATGAATTCCAGGAACTGAGGTTCAGCAACAGTTCACAATGATACAAACACAGAGGATAAAAGCTCAAAACCCATCCCCCCTCCTGCTTTAAGCAGTGAGACTAAGAAAACCCCAGGGCACACACAACTGAGAAGATGGGTCCTATCAGAAGCTGCCCGTTGTCTGTTTTGTCACTAAGTCGTGTCCAGCTCTTTTGTGATCCCATGGACTATATAGACCACCAGACTCCTCTGTCCATGTAATTCTCCAGGGAAGACTACTGGAGTAGGTTGTCACTGCCTTCTGGGGATCTTCCCAATCCAAGGATCAAATTTGCGTCTCCTGCATTGGCAAGCAGATTCTTTACCACTGAGCTACATAATTAAAACTGGCTATCCGTGTATGTAACTCACAAAGTACAAGAGGTTTTATGGCTATGATCTCCAACTTGTTCTTAGGCCATGTTTCTCCTGGGCTCTTAATTAATTCTTATCTTTCTTGGGCATATCAACAGCCACTTGCCAAGCCAGCGGAGAAATTCACTGACTGCTTCACCAACGGGCCAAATATCTTTTAAATCATTCCTATGTTCCACTGGTATGGATCTAACAGAAGCAGAAGATATTAAGAAGAGGTGGCAAGAATACACAGAAGAACTGTACAAAAAAGATCTTCACGACCCAGATAATCATGATGGTGTGATCACTCACCTAGAGCCAGACATCCTGGAATGTGAAATCAAGTGGGCCTTAGAAAGCATCACTATGAACAAAGCTATTGGAGGTGATGGAATTTCAGTTGAGCTATCTCAAATCCTCAAAGGTGATGCTGTGAAAGCGCTGCACTTGATATGCCAGAAAATTTGGAAAACTCAGCAGTGGCCACAGGACTGGAGGAGGTCAGTTTTCGTTTCAATCCCAAAGAAAGGCAATGGCAAATAATGCTCAAACTACCGCACAATTGCACTCATCTCACAGGCTAGTAATATAATGCTCAAAATTCTCCAAGCCAGGCTTCAGCAATACGTGAACTGTGAACTTCCAGATGTTCAAGCTGGTTTTAGAAAAGGCAGAGGAACCAGAGATCAAATTGCCAATATCTGCTGGATCATCGAAAAAGCAAGAGAGTTCCAGAAAAACATCTATTTCTGCTTTATTGACTATGCCAAAGCCTCTGACTGTGTGGATCTCAATAAAGTGTGCAAAATTCTGAAAGAGGTAGGAATACCAGACCATCTGACCTGTCTCTTGAGAAACCTGTATGCAGGTCAGGAAGCAACGGTTAGAACTGGACATGGAACAACAGACTGGTGCCAAATAGGAAAAGGAGTACGTCAAGGCTGTATATTGTCCCCCTGCTTATTTAACTTCTCTGCAGAGTACATCATGAGAAACGCTGGGCTGGAAGAAACACAAGCTGGAATCAAGATTGCTGGGAGAAATATCAATAAACTCAGATATGTGGATGACACCACCCTTATGGCAGAAAGTAAAGAAGAACTAACGAGCCTCTTGATGAATTTGAAAGAGGACAGTGAAAAAGTTTGCTTAAGGCTCAACGTTCAGAAAACTAAGATCATGGCATCTGGTCCCATCACTTCATGGGAAATTAATGGGGAAACAGTGGAAAGAGTGTCAGACTTTATTTTCTGGGCTCCAAAATCACTGCTGCTGGTGATTGCAGCCATGAAATTAAAAGACGCTTACTCCTTGGAAGGAAGGTTATGGCCAACCTAGATAGCATATTTAAAAGCAGAGACATTACTTTGCCAACAAAAGTCCGTCTAGTCAAGGCTATGGTTTTTCCAGTGGTCGTGTATGGATGTGAGTGTTGGACGGTGAAGAAAGCTGAGCGCCGAAGAATTGATGCTTTTGAACTATGGTGTTGGAAAAGACTCTTGAGAGTCCCTTGGACTACAGGAGATCCAATCAATCCATCCTAAAAGAGATGAATCCTGGGTGTTCATTGGAAGGTCTGATGTTGTAGCTGAAACTCCAATACTTTGGCCACCTCATGCGAAGTGTTGACTCATTGGAAAAGACCCTAATGCTGGGTAGGATTGGGGGCGGGAGGAGAAGGGGACGACAGAGGGTGAGATGGGTGGATGGCATAGCCGATTCGATGGACATGGGTTTGGGTAGACTCCGGGAGTTAGTGATGGACAGAGAGGCCTGGCGTGCTGCAATTCATGGGGTCACAAAGAGTCAGACACGAATGAGCAACTGAACTGAACTGGACTGATGTTCCACTGTAGGGTCTACCAACATGTCTCGGGTGTCTCAAGTTTGAAAGAAGCCACTGCTGGTTCAGTCCCTAACAACAGTAAAGGGAGAACTGCTAAGACTCAGGCAGCAGTTCACAATTAGGTGAGATTTAGCTTTGTCAAGACACTTTTGAAGTCCTCCACTGGGTAGATGCTACTGACATCCAGTTGGTAAAGACCAGGGATACTGCTAAACATCCTTCAATAAACAGGACAAAGAACTGTCCAGCATAAAATGTCAATAGCGCCAAGGTTGAGAGGCCTTGGGCCCATGTCAGCTAAATGCAAATATGGCAGAAAACAGGCTCTGGTGCGCATCATACAATGCCCCTTGGATTTCTACAGACCTGAAGAAGAACTCAGCAGTCTGGTGCCGCTCACCCGGAAAACCTTATACTCTAGTAAGAAAATGTATTTTGAGATGCCTGGGCAGTGTGAGGGGAGGTAAGGGAGAAAAAACTCATCAAGGTCTTTGAACTGAACGCTTTTCTCCATTTCAGCCCTGTCCAACGTCTTAGCATTGATAACCACTTGAGGCATGTAAGTGAATATATTGGAAAGGAAACTGCTTAGGTTCAAAATGACCTGACTGCTGGAAGCACCTATTACTTTCTAAGAGACTTCTTCTCCTGTGCTCAAAATCAACCACATTGGGTATCAAGAAGGTTAAAGGTAGGCAGGCCCAGCTCAAGTCCTTGTCCTGCTCAGTAACTAGCTAGGTGACTTGGAGATACCCCAAGCTTTGTTGTGCACACTTCATGGTGTCTGAGGGTGACATGACATATGATAGTATAAATGGCAATGTGGCATTCTAAAACCAAATCAAGAAAGCAGAAACTGATACAGTCACTTACCCTCCTGCTTGGGAGATGTTTCTTTGGGTTCCTTCCTAGGTTTTCGACTCTCCAGTGCAGAAAGGTCTTCTCTTAAATCTGTGACAAATCCACTCTCTGAATCAGAATCCAGGCCCAAATGCACTCTTGGAGATCAGTCTCACCTTTTCCCTTCAGCTTATCCTTTGTGGGATGAGGAAAGAATTTTGCTTTGTCTGAAAAGTCCTTCTCAAGCTGGGGGCTCATCTTCTCCTTGACTGATCTTGGCTTTCTCACTGGCTGGTGACATGCTTTCAGCTCCTCTTCTATCTCTACTGGCTTTGCCAATTTGGACTTTCTTCTTTTCTTTTTTTTTTTTTTTTTGAAAGCAGATGGCTCTTTTCCCATCTGAGACAACTCTGTGTCTTCAGCAACTTCTGGCTCATTCTTGGACCTCTGCTCCTCATCACTGATAGGGTCACTTTCGCTACTATCTGATTTTTCTGTATTCCTGGAATCGCTGGGCTTGACAGTCATATAAACACCTTCTGAGATTTCATTTATGCCTACATTAAAAAAAAGAAAGAAAGAAAACAGGATGTAGCATGCTCACAGAAAAAGGAGCAGGACCAGAAAACCACAAATATTTAACATGCTCAATGCTGAAATTAAAAAAAAAAAAAAAATCGCATTGCCTCACACTGGCCTGGTGGCGTTAGCAGTAGACTTAAGTTGCCGGTGAATACAAGTGACAAATGGAACTTGCCTGGAGAGTGTTTCAGTTACTGACATTCAAAAATGACATCGGACCAAACCACGTGCATTTCTAATTTATACAGAGCTCAATCTTGGCAGCATAGGTAAGTACTGGGAAACATAGAATGGGAGGGATGGAAGGGAACACTACACCGGATTTGTTGAAACTGATCAATTTTCAGTTCAGTTGAGTTCAGTTGCTCAGTCTCGTCTGACTCTTTGCGACCACATTAACAGCAGCACTCAAGGCCTCCCTGTCCACCACATCTCCCGGAGTGCACCTAAACTCATGTCCATTGAGTCGGTGATGCCATCAAACCATCTCATTCTCTGTTGTCCCCTTCTCCTCCTGCCCTCAATCTTTCCCAGCATCAGGGTCTTTTCTAATGAGTCAGCTCTTCGCATCAGGTGGCCAAATATTGGAGTTTCAGCTACAACATCAGTCCTTCCAACGAACACTCAGGACTGATCTCCTTTAGCATGGACTGTTTGGATCTCCTTGCAGCCCAAGGGACTCTCAAGAGTCTTCTCCAACACCACAGTTCAAAAGCATCAATTCTTCAGCTCTCAGCTTTCTTTATAGTTCAACTCTAGCATTCACACATGACAACTGCAAAAGCCATAACCTTGACTAGACAGACCCTTGTTGACAAAGTAATGTCTCTGTTTTTAATATGCTGTCTAGCTTCATCATAACTTTCCTTCCAAGGAGTAAGTGTCTTTTAATGACATGGCTGCAATCAGCATCTGCAGTGATTTTGGAGCCCAGAAATATAAAGTCAGCCACTGTTTCCTCATTTATTTGCCATGAAGTGACGTGACCGGATGTCATGATCTTAGTTTTCTGAATGTTGAACTTTAAGCCAACATTTTCACTCTCCCCTTTCACTTTCATCAAGAGGCTTTTTAGTTCTTCTTCACTTTCTGGCATAAGGGTGGGGTCATCTGCCTATCTGAGGTTATTGATATTTCTCCCAGCCACCTTGATTCCAGCTTGTGCTTCTATTTTACAGATTAGAAATAAAAGAGGGCCTGAGAAATCCCTTGTCCTGGGACACAAAGAAAACCAAGACAGAGAGGCGAGGCTAGAGACATGGATTCTTGAGTCACCACTTGGGCTCTTCCCACATATTCCCAAAGTGTTAAGTCTTTTACTCTTTCTGTCCATGACTCAAAGAAATAAGCCAAGCCTTAAAGCAGGGATTGCAAACTCACAGCGCAAGAGCCACGTGGGGCAAGCAGACGTGTTATTTAGGAAGCAATGATTTGACCCAATGCTTTCCAATCTTTCGTTATTTGTCGCTTTTAACTTAGAATGTGCTGGCCAATTCAGAAACCTGGAAGTTTCACACAGAAATTAAGATTTTAGGCTTGCCTGAAAGAGCAGAAGACCTGGCCATTCTCGGTCACAGGGCTTCAAGCCTGGCTGGGGCTGAGAACTACTGTCCCATTTCGGTTGGGGGAGCACTGTCTCCAGGTCACCCAGCTGCCCAGCCCCCATCTTGCTCCCTGCCCTGAAGCAGAGTCAACCATCATTGTGCTTCTACTGTTTTTCTACTGGTAACTGAGTCCAGACGAAAGGCACCCATTTCCATGTCTCAAGCAAAAGGAAAAACGATAAAACAACAGGAGTTTCCTACATATACAAGCAAAAATTGGCAAAAGTCTATTTCTAACAATAATTTCATTTAACCTGTTTGTATTTCCTACTCCCAATAGTGAGCGTCATCCATCTGTAGGTAAATAATCCGTTACCCTACAAGCTTGAAAAGAGGAAGTCCCCATCAACTCTGTATTGTCTTCATTCTAGAGCAATGGTTACCATGAGTGGGATCACGGAAGAGAAAATCGTAAAAGGGCAAGAGCCACAAACAGCCCAGCAGGATCAGGAGTGAACTATATCCACCTCCTCCAGGGCTCAAAGGGAAAGAATCAAAAAATCCAATCTGGTTTGATTTCTGGATCTCAGGGCTGGTGCAGTTGGTAACTAATGTTCGGACCCAAGAATGACAAGCATGACCACATTTGCTTGGATACTGGAGCCCAAAGGAGGTGAATTCAGATCCTGCTCCTCTGCTTCTATTAGTTGTGTGACCCTGAACGGGTGGACTACCTCTCTGAGCCTCAGTTTCTTCCCCTGGACAATGGGTTTGATAACATTATCAACCTTCCAGGACAATCTTTGCACAGTGCCGGGGGGATAGGAAGTCCTCCGTAACTCATTATTGACAATAACAAATCGAGGAGCTAGACTAGCTGCCTGGAAGAACCCAAGAAAGATATGGACTGCATAGTTCATCCACGTCACTCAATGTCCTAACCAAATGGGCAATCCAGCAAGGAGTGCTTTGGTTAGACAGCCTAGGTGACATCCAACGACAGCTCCTTTCTCACCCAAAGGTCCAGAGCACCCAGTGACAAAGAAATCTGAAGATTCCTTTAAAAACTGTAAATAGAATGGCCACACGACCCAGCAATCCCATTGCTGGACTTACACACCGAGGAAACCAGAACCGAAAGCGACTCGTGTACCCCAATGCTCATCGCGGCCGTGTTTACAATAACTAGCACATGGAAGCAACCTAGATGTCCATCGGCAGATGAATGGAGACGAAGGCTCTGACCCATACACACAATGGAATTTTACTCAGCCATTAAAAAGAATGCATTGGAATCAGTTCTAATGAGGTGGATGAAACTGGAGCCTATTATACAGAGCGAAGTAAGCCAGAAAGATAAAACACCAATAGAGTAAATTAACGCATATATATATGGAACTTAGAAAGATGGTAATGATGACCCTATATGTGAGACAGCAAAAGAGACACAGATGTAAAGAAGAGACTGCTGGACTCGGCGGGAAAAGGCGAGGGTGGGATGATTTGAGAGAATAGCATTGAAACATGTATAGTATGTGAAATAGATCACCAGTCCAGGTTTGATGCGTGAGACAAGGTGCTCAGGGCTGGTGCACTGGGATGAATGACTCTGAGGGATGGGATGGGGAGGGAGATGGGAGGGTCGGGATGAGGAACGCATGTACACCCAGGGCTGTATCATGTGAATGTATGGCAAAAGCCACTACACTATTGTAAAGTAATTAGCCTCCAATTGCTATAAATTTTAAAAAAGAGGTAAAAAAATAAAAAGAAAGATTAGAAAATATTTTAACTAAGTGATAATAAAAACACAGCGTATCAGAATTCATGAGATGCATGTCTAGAAGTGTTCACAATTTTGTGAATAAATGCTTCTATTAAAAATGAATAAAAGCCTAAGGCAATGGAAAAAAGAAAAAACAAAAACAAAAACCTCCCTCAAAGCGTTCAGCAAAGGCTATGTATAGGAAAGGTGAGGGATAGGTGTGATTAGCTCTTGCAAATTTCTTGCTGTCAGATCTTATGTTCTTGAAGTAAGGTGGTGGTCAGCTAACTGTGTTCCTGTAATCCTTGAGGGAAGCAAATATTATTCCCTATTCCCTATTTCCTGAAAAGATAGGTCCCAAGCTTGATGTTCACCCTCCATGGTCCTGGTTGGGGGGGAGGGGTCCCTGTGCAGGCTGGTTTTTCTAGTCATGGAGCATTCATCTAGCACCCACTCTTGTTACTTCCAGCAGTGCTCAGTCCTAGGTGGAAGAGGTAATTCTCAGTTCTCTGTGCCCTCCTCTTACCAAGGCCCCCATACACTGCCCAGCCACCTTCAATGAGGGAGCCAGGTACCCAGCATGTAGCTGACCCTCAGCCTCCTCAGTCTACCCAGTTGGAGAGCTGGGTCCTGTAGACTGTGACCCATGCAGATTGCCACAACCATTCGGTCATGGAGGTGGGGATGGAACACGTTGGCCATTGCTTTCAAACCTGGTCCAGACCAGTCAGTGGCTTCAGCAAGGGCTCTGGGACTCTGCAAGACACAGCCTGTTCCCAAGCTCCACAGTTCATTCCCCATCCCAAGGCCCAAGGGCCTAGAGGGCTCTATGGGAAGGCTGTAATATATCTCACTACACTCTGCTCAGAGGCTTTCTGTTGGTGGTATTGGGGTTTCTAACGCCACTAAAGGTCTTGGGCTGAGGTCTGCAGCACCGTTTTCCACCCTGCCTCTATTACAGTATCTTCCTTGATGAGCTTATTCAACCTGGGACTAAAAGTTGGTAACTTGGACCATCACGGACCATTTCCAGTAGCCCAAGGACCACATTCTACTCTGTTTCTATAATGAAGGGATTTCAACTTCACAATGTCATGTGATGTAAAAGATTTCTTCTTCCTCTAACTGAAATATTTAACTTAGAATAATGTCTCAATGGATATATATTGCAAACGAGGCTACCATTTATTTATTCACTGCTGGAATTATACTTGATGTGTAAGGTGATTGAAACAATTATCATTGGGGTATAGTTGCATTACAATGATGCTTTAGTTTCTGAGTACGTATGTCCAAGTGAATCCATTTTAGGTGTACACATATCCCCTCGTTTTTGGATTTCCTTCCCATTTAGGTCACCAGAGAGCAGAGTCGAGTCCCCTTGTTCTTTCACTTTTCTCATACTGTAACATTTTCGTAAATGTTAACTGGAGGTTAATTACTATACAATATCGTGATGGTTTCTGCCATGCATCGACATTAAGAAGCCGTAAGTATATCGGGGTCCCACCCATCCTGGAGCCTCTCCCACATCCCCTCCTATGCTATTTTTCTGGGTTGTTCCAGAGCACTGCTTTGCATTCCCTGCTTCGTGCCAAGGAAAATCTGAAAGATGATTTTTCTGTATGAAACATGTAATTTTCTTTATCTCACATGTGAGAACATGGGTGCAGATTTTTCTACGTGAAATAGGAAATGTGTACTTCATGTTTGAAAATCTACTTGTATAATTTTTTCATCATATATGGAATCTTGTCTGTTTCACATGTGGATATCTGTGCACACTTTTTCCTACATGAATGGGGAATTCCAGATAGTTCAGATATGAAAAGTTGAGCATATGCTTTCCTGTCTGACCTCTGAAGTTGTATCCATTTCCTATGTAAAAATCTCAATGAAATTTTACTGACATGAAGTATGCAATTAAGATATGGGAACCAACAGGAAATTGGAATTCTATTTCATAAAAGAAATTCTGGGCACCACTGTTTCTTCATGAAATACTTAATTCTTTGTATTTCTTACATAGAAAACAATGACTGTCCACCATGAAATAGGGAGATCTCTGTATTAACTGCATCAAAATCTAGGCACTAATTTTCCTTCATGAAACTTGAACTTCTCTATATTTCACATCTGATAATCAGAATGAACATTTCCCTATGAGAAATAAGGAAATCTCTGCATTTCATGTAAACCATTGGTTCTTCAGTCTCTGAAACACCTGTTTGCATTTGTGTCCCTGTGTGTTACATGTGTGTGTGTACACATATGTGCTTGTGTCACCTGTTCCTGTGTGTGTGTGTGTGTGTGTGTGTGTGGCCTAATGTAGGTGCTCAGTGTGAAACACCAGACATCCTAGGAGGCAGAGTGTGAGCATTGCATCTATCCAGGCACTTAACGTGAGTGTGCCCACGTTAGCTATGTGGCCGAGAGGAAGAGAGTAAGCAATGGTCAGGAGGAGCACTTTACTCCACTTGAAACACTTGCAGGAGGAGCTCTGCTTCTCTGGGAATTGCATCCGCAGGAGCACATCCTTAGCCGCTGGGGTGCCTGCTTTAAGCCGTGGGCCAGGGGAAAGGCCAAGAGCTGACAGACAGCAGGCCAGGGGCTCCAGGGTGGTTTGGCTTGGGGCTGCATTGTGGGGCCCAAAGAGCGAGCCAAGGAAAGTGTGCTGCTTCATCCTCAGAGTATGGCTGCATTCCTGACACTGCTCAAGCCTAAGGCACACGGTTAGGGACGGACTCTGCAGGCGGTGAACTTTGGTGAGGTCAGCGGTAACAGCGCCTCCCCCGCCGATCCCCACCCCCCACCAAACCCACCCACGCTCTGCCCGTGGCTTGCCATTTAGATCCAAGGTGAGCACCTGTGTCCCTGACGTACCCACGAACCTTGTGTCACCTGTGTGAACCCCTGAGCACACAGAGTCGCCCGCTTCCCCAGTGGCAATTTCAAGCTTGACGGTGGCTGCAGTGTCACCTTCAGATTCCTTGCCTTCGACTCCAGCTGGCCTGGCTTGCCCAGTCGCTGGTCTGGCACATCTATACTGTTGGTCAGGCAAACGGCTTGTGTGGACCGGCGCACTGTGCACTGAGCCAAGTTGGGCCCCTGCGTGCCCAGAATTCCAAGGGGGGTGTCTGTCCCGTGAATGAACGCCTTTTGACTCCATTTGATTGGTTCTGTGATGAGGTCTGGAGGTCAGGGTATAGAGTTCAGCTCCTTCCCGCCACCATATTACCCGTGCGTGGTGGCACACGGTTCTGCGCATGCCTGTCTCCCTTTCCCTGCTCATTGGCTGTGGGCAAGTAACCAGTTGGTTGTGCCACGTAGACTGCGGCTGGTTGGCGGGCTTTGCCGGCCGCCAGCTGTGCTCTCACGTCCAGCTTCTTTGTGGCTCTGGGCTACGGCCAGAACACCATGGAGAGTGAGACGGGGCCAGAGGAAGGCGGCAGCACCCCGGGATCCTGGGTCTTAGTTGTGAGCCCGGGTCTTCTCGAGGGAGGGACCCTGGGGCCTACCAGCGCGGTGGGGGTGGCAGAGGCAATGCAGGCCGCAGGTAGTGCACCAGGCGAAGAGGCCGCCCTCTTCTGGGTGGAGGCGGTAGAGAAGGGTGCAGCCCTGGAGGAGGGAGAGTTGGCGGGATTCGGGCAGGAGTTCCAGCTGCTGGTGTTAGACATCATGGAGGAGGTGGAGGTGGTGGCCTACGAGGAGCAGGAGCAGGTGTCCTCGCAGGAGCAGGGCCAGGAACATCCAAGCCCCAGAGCCCCCAGGGATCAGCCCGCACTGGAGGCCCTGCCGGCCCTGCAGCTGGAGCTGGATTTCGTGAATAAGAAAGCCCAAAGGGCCCGCGCTCGCCTGAAACACAAGAACTGCCAGAGGCGGAAGCTGCGTCTAGAACACAGAAGTGCCATCATCGAGGGAATCCGTGGATTCTGGGTCGAAGTTGTATCCCTTGGTGTGGTGCTTGTGAATTTTTTTTTTTTTTTTTCAATCTGGGTAATTGCAGAAGCAGTTTAGAGATCTGGCAGTTCTGGTACAAAATGTATTTTTTGGATGCTGAGTATTGGTTACCGTTCTGTGTATCTGTTCCCGATATAAGGTGTGATGTCCTTGCTGTTCTGGGTAGCACAAATTGCTGCTTGGGCTTTATTTGCAGAGGTCCCAATCAGAATTGTCATTAGCACCAGGGACTCTTCAGAGAAAAGGCTTGTCTGGGATCCAGGTCTTCTCTGAAAAGCTGCGTGAATTTGGCGGTGAGGTTGGGATGTGTAAATGCTCATGCTGCTTGTACGTAGGAGTGCCTGTTTTCCAGAAGTAAGCTAAGTTTTAGGAGGCTGAGATGGAGCTTAGGGCCTTTCCTGTTAGGAACAGAACCTGCTCTGGTAGTGCATTTATAGGCACAGCCTTGGGGCTTGTCATGCCTTCATACAGTCTGCGTTAACAGAAATGTGACGAGTTAACTCGTCGCAAGATGAAGTCAGACAGCGCCATTCTACACTTTAGGCTAGATTTGTCCTTCCAGCACTTTTTTCCTCTAGCATCTAGAGGCTCCTTGACCTAAAGCAGTTTATGAACCACCCTCAAATGTCAGCTATGATGTCTGACCAAGATGAAGACATACTTCACTTCATGACCAACTTAAAGGTCAGGCAGGGGACACTGATAATTGTGGGGGGAAGGTGACTGCGGAGGGGAGAGGACATGATTTACCCCTGAAAACAGGAAAGGACAGCTCTTCTGTAAAGGGGTTTCACACCCATCCACCCCTACCCTACTCCCCACACTTTGTCCTGGCAGGTGGAGGAACTCAGGCATCCCTCTCATCACTGCAAGATCACATTGTCCTTCTGGAAGAATAGGTATTTCCAGAATGAAGTGATTGTTAAGGATTATCTCATTAATGTCACTGGTAAGAGGCAGCTCCTTGGATTTGGTGGGTGGGGGCAGAAAAGTGTAGGTTGAATTGGAAAGTGACTTGGGTCTTTCTCCCATACTCCTTTTCCTGCAGGATATCGAGCATCTCATTCCACCCTAATTCACTGGAACCAGGGATTTGAACGCAAGGCATACAGCCGCAGGCACCATGACAGCAGCGTTAACTTCTTCAACTGGTCCTTTGACCACAATTTCACAGGATCTGACCGGATTGCTGAGGTAGGGTCCCACGCGGCCACTGGGCCAGAACTGGTGATGTATGTTGGAATTCTTGGCGGTGTACAGGAGGGCTCAGGGTCTGGCCAGCCCCGTGCTGACCTGGCTCATTGCCCTGAGAGTTCATCATAAAGGATCTCTGGCCCAATCCCGTGTGGTACTATATGAGGAGGAAGGCTCTGACACGAGAGGTACTGGGAGGACGAGAGGCGAGGAGCCCAGGGATTGGGCACTGGCATAAGTGTTTTCCAGAAACTTGGGCCATTTATTTCACTTGTGGAGAAAGTGAGACTCTGTGGAATGCAGAGTAACACCATGGAATGAGGGAATCAGCAAGAGACAGCAGAAGTAGAGAACCGTAGTGAAAAACAGGTTCTAAGTAGAGAAGCTTGAGGTAGATGAAGTGTCCTGGTCAGGGCAATGTCACTCCAATTTATATCTGGCTCAGCTGCACATCTCTGAACTGGCATTCCATGGCCAACAAGGCAACCCTCAGGCTCCTCTTAAATTGGGGCCCACCTACTATTGAAATCCCCTTTCTACAACGGTCTGCGAGTCTCCTTTCTGCTAGGCTGTTCCCCACTGACCATCATTTGATTCCATTTTGA
This sequence comes from Giraffa tippelskirchi, assembly GCF_054371585.1. Classification (NCBI taxonomy): domain Eukaryota; kingdom Metazoa; phylum Chordata; class Mammalia; order Artiodactyla; family Giraffidae; genus Giraffa; species Giraffa tippelskirchi. Next base: position 16,024,061 of record NC_137290.1, read on the forward strand.
TCATCACACTTGTTTCTATTTTTGTTTTCTTTTACATTTTTTCCACATGCCACTCTCATTCTGAGAATACTGACCACTGTGTAGGATTATGGAGAATAGTCTTTTAACTTATTTATTTTACCTGGAGGATGATTACTTTACAAAACCATGATGGTTTTTTTCATACATTGGCCAACACGAATCACCCATAGATATACACGTGTCCCCCCAAATGCTGAACCCAACCCCCACCGCCCTCCCCTACCTGTCTTTCTGGGTTGTCCCACAACATGACTTTGGTTGCCTTGCTTCACGCATCAAATTTGCGCTGGTCGTCTATTTTGCATAAGGTAATGTAAATGTTTGAGGGCTATTTTCTCAAATTAACCCAGACTCACATTCCACCACGGAGTCCAAATTCTGTTCTTTATATGTCTGTGTCTTATTTGCTGTTCTGCATGTTCGATGTCCGGTACCACCTACGTGGTCCTAAACTCCATATAGTTGTACTAACATGCAGTGTTTGCTTTTTCTCTTTCTGACTTTCTTCACACTCTTAATAGGCTCCATATTCATTCCAACTCATTAGGACTGAGTTCAAGGCATTCCTTTTTAGAGCTGAGAAACATACCATTGTGTATATGTACCCCAACTCCCTTAACCCGTCATCTGCCGATGGCCACATAGGTTGCTTGCATATCCTAGCTCTTGTAAATAGTTGTACAGTGAAGATTGGGGTGCGTGGTTTAAAAACCTGTATGCAGATCAGGAAGCAACAGTTCGAACTGGACATGGAAAAACAGACTGGTTCCAAATAGGAAAAGGAGTACATCCAGGCTCTACGTTGTCACCCTGCCTGTTTAACTCTCTATGCAAAGTACATCATGAGAAACGCTAGGCTGGAAGAAACACAAGCTAGAATCAAGTTTGCCAGGAGAAACATCAATAACTTCAGATATGCAGATGACACCACCCTTATGGCAGAAAGTGAAGAAGAACTAAAGAGCCTCTTGATGAAAGTGAAAGAGGAGAGTGAAAAAGTTGGCTTAAAGCTCAACGTTCAGAAAACTAAGATCATGGCATCTGGTCCCATCACTTCATGGGAAATAGATGGGGAAACATTGGAAACGGTGTCTGACTTTATTTTGGGGGGGTCCAAAATCACTGCTGACGATGATTGCAGCCGTGAAATTAAAAGACACTTACTCCTTGGAAGGAAGGTTATGGCCAACCTAGATAGCATATTTAAAAGCAGAGACATTACTTTGCCCACAAAAGTCCGTCTAGTCAAGGCTATGGTTTTTTCAATGGTCATGTATGGATGTGAGAGGTGGACGGTGAAGAAAGCTGAGTGCCGAAGAATTGATGCTTTTGAACTGTGGTGTTGGAGAAGACTCTTGAGAGTCCATTGGACTGCAAGGAGATGCCATCAGTCCATCCTAAAGGAAATCAATCCTGGGTGTTCATTGGAAGGATTGATGTTGAAGCTGAAACTCCAATACTTTGGTCACTTCATGCAAAGTGTTGACTCATTGGAAAAGACCCTAATGCTGAGTAGGATTGGCGGGAGGAGGACAAGGGGACTACCGAGGATGAGATGGTTGGATGGCATCACTGACTCGATGGACATAGGTTTGGGTAGACTCCTGGAGCTGGTGATGGACAGAGAGGCCTGGAGTGCTGCAATTCATGGGGTCACAAAGAGTCAGACACGACTGTCCGACTGAACTGAACTGAACCGAACTGAGAGAGGAAATGTAAAAGTTCACAGACTCTCTCTCCTGGAAACTGACTTGAAAGGTTAAAGCTGTCTTTAGTGTTGTTCCGGGAGGCTAGGTTGACATATATGTATCTGTTTCTCTGTCCGTTTTGAAAGGAAGCCCCCGATTTTGAGAAACTTATGTTGGAGTGTCCCCCTTTACCTAAAATAGAAAACCTAAGAAGGTGCTTCACATGAAGATCAATGGCCAACTAGTCCTCTCTGACATGAAAGTAATGAAGAGTGGTCTGCTGGTGAAACAGATCGAGAGGGAGAAACCAGTAAACATGAAATAATTCTGAAGGATAAATAGAAAGCATCAACCATAGGTGTCTGTGTATTGTTCGGCCAGGTCCTCAGGACAGATACTTCAACTCCATGTAGGATTCTCACTTTAACGCGTGGGAATTACCAGACCATGGAGAGTTATAGAGGGGGTTAAGTCATATGTTGGGGTTGTGTCAGGGGACAAGTTCTTCCTGCGGGGTGGGGTTGGGGAGGAAGGAGAAGGAAGAGGAGGGGCCATTAACTGTGGGTCTGGCAACTTGACAAGGGAAATGTGGATGTTCATGGAAAGGGTCTGGTGAACAAGAGCCAGAGATCGAAATAGTGGGACACAACTTTGTTGGAAGGTGGTGCCCCAGGTATCATCACTGTTGGATATCATCAGGCATTTTAAGAGTACAGGACAAGGAAAAAGCCTTAACATGCAACTCACTATGAACCACATAGCCTCCTTGTGTATATGACTGCACAGTTCACCTTTTCTCAGAGTCAGCTTCCCAGGCCTAGGGTTCCAGGTAACATCTTAGGGGATGGGGGCATAAAGTATATGGAGGGGCTGTGGCCCAGAGCAAAAGCGAGGGGGTGGGAAGGCAGTAAGGATATTAATTTCTGGCAAAAGTGACCAGGGGAAAAGATAAATCACCAGGAAACAGACAAACAAAACAGATCCCATCGTGTATGTTTGAGCTCATGTGAACTCTGTTCTTTTTTCCAAGAACTCAGTTTAGGTACAAAGTCTGCAGGGGCAGAAGTCAGGGGAATGGGGATGTTAAACAGGCAAAGTCCAGCCTACCCAGCCGTGCACTCTGTGTCGCATGATGGCTCAGTGCTTAATATCCTTTTTTCCAGGAAGGCTTACGCTCTGTGCCCAAGGCCCTCTGTCAGGCCTAGGTGTAGAAATAACATTTTTCCACAAACCCTCTGGTGACAGTGTCTATTCCTTGCTGAATGGCTCAGCACAGGCTGTATAAAACCACAAGTGGCCTTCTTCTGGGCTTTGTCGCTACTCTGTGGGCCAAGGGCCAATGGGAACACCTGGAGAATACAGAGCTTATGGAGGGACTGGTCGAACTTAGGGTGGCCCTTTCCAGGTAGATGGCTGCTTTCCGGAATCACATCCACCTCTGGATTGGGCAAAGGACAGACTGGCACAAAGGGAGTAGGGAGAGGTCAACGTTTGTCCTCTCACCCCAGATACAATGGCTCCAACGTGGGCATTCCTGTGGGTGATATTTCTGTCTCACATGGAGTTCTCACTCCAAAAATTGTCTCCCGACAGCAGCATCTCTTTGGAGGGCAAAGGGTAAAGGATGAACGTCAAAGTTCATGGGTTTATGGATGCCCCCTTCAAGGTGCACTGAATGAGATCTCCTGCTCAGGGCCAACTTTTGCATTTGAATATCTTCACCCTAGTATGCCCCTTCTACAGAGGAGCATCTACAGTTCCAGAAGGCAAGGCTTGTCCTTCTCTGGGTGCTTTCTGTACAAGCAGCGCAGCAAACAATGGAAACATGTCTTCTTACTTTCTTAATCTGTAATCTTCAAAGGATCCTGGGGGCTCCGGCAGGCTGGTACCTGTCTTTCTCAGCGCCAGTTCAAAACAAAACAACACAAAGCAGAAACTATGCTGTAATAAGTCTGCTGTGGGTGTGGGATGGTGTATTGGTGCATGTTTTGGGGGACCTTAGACTGGGCTCATTCTAGGGGCTGCATGGTAGTTATCCACATTCAGAAGTTTTAGTAAGGCATTTCAAAGAAGTTAAAGACAAGAAACGTTAAGGACAGGGTTCCCCAACACCTACTATCTCCTGTCTTCAGTACCAGTGCTTCAGTACCAGGGGTGGCTTTAGCTCTAACCTGTCGTGGAGTGAAGAGTGCAGAGATAGTCATGGATCGGTTAGTAAACCTGAACTATGCATGGTTGACTTGATGGTCATTCTCTGGAAACTTGCCATGACATGTGTCCCCATGTCTTTCGGGCTTTCACTTGGGCCCTAAGGTCTAGGCGCTATTAGATTTGACTGCACACTTGGACGTGTTGTGTAAGGTTTTCTTCCACTGAATATCAATGCGTGTGAGACTTGGCGGATTACTGATAATTTCTTGAGCATTCTGGCTCAATCACCCTGAGCTGCATTTGTTTCCTGTTCCCTGGATATGTTCATGTTTTCCTCTGTTTAGAATGAAGATTGGGTGTCTCTGTTGTGCCTGCCCATGAATGTGAGTTGATGTTTCTTCCCGTGGGTCTGCCTATGACTCCTGTCTTCTTTGATGTGGCACCGATGCCTGTGCCATTATACACAGCTCTGCTGCAATAGCTATGTCAGTTCTTGCATGGCCCTATTCAACATACATGAATTGTGTTGCTTGCATTCACTTTTGTTTTTTAAGTTTGTGTGTCTTTGTCAGATTGTGTGTGAATTGGATGATTTCTTTCATTCCTGGATCAAATGTTTCCAACATCTTGAATTGTGACTTTTTTTTTTAAAGAGATACACGATATTTGTGAACAGCAAGAAATGCTTTATCGCAGGAATAGTTAACAGTGACCCACGTTTGGAAACAGCAATACCCACATACTTACAGAAATGCCCGTTGGGCAAGAATATCACTCGTTGAAATGAGAATATGAATCAGGATCACAAAAGGCAAAGATGTTGCAGGAATGCATCTGTCAGAAAATTTTTCGTCTCTCAGGAGAGATTTGGGGTTGATTGTTAAGTGTTCTATAAACACTGCTGCAGAAAAGAAGGACATTGACTATTACCACTTCTTGCAGTGATCGTTAACCTGACATTACCCATGCAGAATTTCTTCATGATTTTAAGTGAAGCATCACTCAGGCAGTAAGAGTTGGGGCTTGCCTTTCTGTGAATAGGAATTTGTTAAAGAATTCTTGTCCTCAGTGACCTTCTATAGCCTGGGGAAAGGGGCTTGCATGATCAAGTACAAGTTCAAAGCCCCTTGCTATTTCTGTGCTTTTTCTGGAAGGAAAGCACAGGGAATGGAATGATGCCAAAGTGATTGGCACTGTGAACCAGCCTGTTGTGATGGGAGTAGAGATCAGAGGCACACGTCACTCAACCGTCCACAGTGAGGACTTCCAGCCCTGCCAAACTCTTTGAATGTCAGTCCCCCTCATGAGAAAATCCCATTCACCTTCCAGGATTATCATAGAAGTAGAATAGGATGCTGATTTGATCAACTAGTGAGGGAAAAAAATAATAATAACTGGGCCCAAAAAAGAGGGGTGCTTACCAAAGTCCATTACACTGGACAAGTAAGCAATTAGTTGCACATCTGTGCAAGTTTCTTTTCAGGATTGTTTGTGTGTGTATGTGGGTAGGTGGGTGGGTGAGCATGCAGACACATGTGCGCTGACACAAATGTGTGTGTGAGCTGTCTGAACTGGTCTGGCTGGGGGATGGAAGAATGGACACTGAAAACGCGAAGGAGCTTGTGTAAGATGTAAAGATCATAGGGCAGCAGAAGCACTGACGCCATGGAAAAAAGCCCAGGGATCTCACCGACAGAGCAAGCTAGAAGTGTAAACAGGCTTGTAAGTGTAAACATGGATCCCTGAGCAGAAAGGAGAGGCAAGAACAAAGCACCTGGGTGCAGTCAGGGAGGATGCGAAGGAGCAGAGAAATGGAGTGGGCCAGATTCCCAGGCACAGAAGAGGGGCTATGCACAGCCCCTAGGACACCCAGCTACAAAGGGTTTTCTGTCCTTCTCAAGTGCAGGACCATTCTATCCTCGACATGACCAGGCATCTGAGCACAGCTTGCCCTTTTCTGTAAGGTTTGGGAGGCTGGTGGCACTGTAGCATAAGCACCTGCTACATGCAGTTTGTCAGTTTGAAACATCACTCCTTAAAAGGGTGTCTTGGGTTGATCCTCTCACCCCTCCCAGTCCCACAGGCCTGGGCTGATGGTGTAGGCTGGGCTGTGTTCTCACGGGGAGGCTGGATGAGAACAGAACCACTTTGAAAGGGCCTCTGTACAATAAATGGACAGACTTCAATTCCTCTGGCAATGGAGAGCCGTGGCCCTTGGTGGGGCGCTATCCTTAGCATCTCTGTATAAATTTCTCTCAACAGAGAGAATTCCATGTCTGTATCACATTTAGACATGAGGGCAAAAGTGTTCTATGTGAAGCATGGAAGTTGGTATTTCACGTCTGAATACATGCATGTAGAGTTCCTGAATGAAATACAGAATTCGCTGCATTTCACCTGTGAATATCTCACCACAAACTTTCCAAATTGAGAATGGAATTCCCTATATTTTACAGTATGAAAATGTATGCACATATTAAAACATAATGTGACACACATGAGAAGCAAACTACTAAACGATGGAAAAGATAAAAGATATACTCGCTCTATATATCCTAGCAAATCAGCTCATGACAAAGTTTCCAAAATAATGAGTAGTCCTCAAGTAAGACCTGATGAAAACCTTTGTCACACTTTGTCCTAAATTCACCTGGTAACTAGGAGAGCTCTCAGTGTCTGTTAACTTGCTTCACACACAAGAAAAAAACTGCTCATCCTTTTATGAGTGTATGTGGTTTTGAAGTGAGACATTATCTCAAGAGATTCTGTTAACCTCCATAGACTTAAGAGATAAGGTGTTACTGTAACTAAATACCCCTGTACCCAACAACCTTGGGCCAAGCAATATCGAAACATTAAAGTTTAAAGCAGAGTATGTTTTACTGCAGAGCCATGCAAGAAGTGTGGCTTATGCCTTTAAAAACCTCAATCTACCTAAAGAGAAAAAAGAGCTACATATAGAAAAGTATAAAGCACTGATGAAAGAAATCAAACAGTACACAAATAGATGGATAAATATACCGTGTTCATGGATCAGAAGAATCAATATAGTGAAAACGAGTATACCACCCAAAGCAATCTATAGATTCAATGCAATCCCTATCAAGCTACCAGCAGTATTTTTCAGAGAACTAGAAAAAATAATTTCACAATTTGTATGGAAATACAAAAAACCTCGAATAGCCAAAGAAATCTTGAGAATGAAGAATGGAATAGGAGGAATCAACCTGCCTGACTTCAGACTATGCTACAAAGTAACAGTCATCAAGATAGTATGGTACTGGCACGGAGACAGAAACATAGATCAATGGAACGCAATAGCAAGCCCAGAGATAAATTCATGCACCTATGGACAACTCATCTGTGACAAAGGAGGAAAGAATATAAAATGGAGAAAAGACAATTTCCTTAATACGTGGAGCTGGGAAAACTGGTCAACCACTTGTAAAAGAATGAAACTAGAACACTTTCTAACACCGTACACAAAAATAAACTCAAAATGGATTGAAGATCTGAATGTAAGACCACAAACTATAAAACTATAAGAGTCCTAGAGGAAAACATAGGCAAAACACTATCCGACACAATTCACAGCAGGATCCTCTATGACCCACCTCCAAGAATAATGGAAATAAAAGCAAAAATAAACAAATGGGACCTAATGAAACTTAAAAGCTTTTGCACAACAAAGGAGACTAGAAGCAAGGGGAAAAGCCTGCCTTCAGAATGGGAGAGACTAATAGCAAACGAACCAACTGACAAAGAATTAATATCAAAAGTATGCAAGCAACACCTGCAGCTCAAGTCCAGAAAAATAAGCGAACCAATCAAAAATTGGGCCAAAGAACTAAACAGACATTTCTCCAAAGAAGACATACAGATGGCTAACAAACACATGAAAAGATGCTCAACATCACTCATTATCAGAGAAATGCAAATCAAAACCTCAACGAGGTAGCATCTCACACTGGTCAGAATGCCTGCCATCCAATAATCTACAAACAATAAATGCTGGAGAGGGTACGGAGAAAAAGGAACCCTCTTACACTCTCAGTGGGAATGCAAACTAGTACAGCCACTATGGAGAACAGTGTGGAGGTTCTGCCATATAACACAGTGAACCCACTGATGGGCATATACACCGAGGAAGCCAGAACTGAAAGAGACATGCTGCTGCTGCTGCTGCTAAGTCGCTTCAGTCGTGTCCGACTCTGTGCGACCCCATAGACGGCAGCCCACCAGGCTCCGCCGTCCCTGGGATTCTCCAGGCAAGAATACTGGAGTGGGCTGCCATTTGCTTCTCCAATGCATGAAAGGGAAAAGTGAAAGTGAAGTCGCTCAGTCGTGTCCGACTCTTAGCGACACCATGGACTGTAGCCTACCACGCTCCTCCGTCCAGGGGATTTTCCAGGCAAGAGTACTGGGGTAGGGTGCCATTGCCTTCTCCGGAAAGAGACATGTGTACCCCAATATTCATCGAAGCCCTGTTTATAATAGCCAGGACACAGAAGCAACCCAAATGGCCATCAGCAGACGAATGGATAAGAAATCTGTGATACATATACACAATGGAATATTACTCAGCCATTAAAATGAATGCATCTGAATCCCTTCTAACGAGGTGGATTAAACCAGAGCCTATTATACAGAGTGAAGTAAATCAGAAAGCAAAACACCAATACAGTATACTAACACATATATATGGAATTTAGAAAGATGCTAGCGATAACCCTATATGCAGGACAGCAAAACAGACACAGATGTATAGAACAGATTTTTGGACTCTGTGGGAGATTGCAAGGGTGGAATGATTTGGGAGAATGACCTTGAAACATGTATATTATCATATGTCAACCCAGATCATATGCCATATCATATCATATGCCAGGCCAGATTTGATGCATGAGACAAGGTGCTCGGGGCTGGTGCACTGGGAGGACCCAGAAGGATGGGATGGGGAGGGAGGAGTGAAGGGGCCTCAGGATGGGGAACACATGTGCACCCGTGGCGGATTCATGTCAATGTATTCAGAAACCACTTAGATATTGTAAAGTAATTAGCGCCCAATTAAAATAAATAAATTTATATTAAAAAAATAAAAGTTACCTGAAAATAAACTACTTACATTTTCGTCAAAAAGAAAAAAAAAAGAATGCTCTAGAACTAACAAGTCTTGGGAACTGAACTTCGTGCCATTCTGCCCCTTCAGTTTGGACTGGGCATCAGGTTTTTTTTGTTTGTTTCTTTGTTTGTTTGTTTTTTGACTACTGAAAAGATGGAGTAGATTTCCTTCCAGTCTTTACATCTACTTAGACATAGTCTTTCACAATTTTTTAATGAAACAATGCATCTATTTCTGTTAAAATGTTTATTGTGAGCAAAAACCAACCAAACAAACAACAAAAAAGAAATTGGTGCCCAGATTTTCACATGAGAAACAGAGATAATGCCATCATTCATGCAGGAAAATCTGCACCCTGATTTTCAGATGTGAAATATAAATAAGTCCCTATTTTATGTAATGAAAACTGTGCTGTGATGTAGATGTTGGAAAATTTGTGAAATTCATATTTAATATAGGAAAATGGATGCCCAGATTTTCTGATGTGAAATACACAGAATTTCAAAACTTCTTGTAGTAATACAGACATGCAGATATTCATAAATAAAATACAGAGAATTTCATATATTACGCTGAAAAAAAAATGGCTTCCAGAGTCTCATATGTGACATATACAGAGGTGCATTTTTCATATGGGAAAATCAAAACCTAGAAATACAAATGTCACTCCAGTTATTTATGCAATTCATGTAGAAATATTGGCACCCAGATTCTCATGTGTGAAATATAGATTATTCCATATATCATGCAAGGCAGCCTTCACCCAGATTTTCCGAAGTGAAATCCAGAGAATTCCAAACTTCAATAGGGAAATCTGTGGCCAGATTTTCATATATGAAATATAGTTGATTCTATATTTGACTGCCTGGCCCAGATATCAATTTCTGAATCACGGAAAATTGCATATTTTATATGTCAAAATCTGACACAAATATTCACATGTGAATAACTGACATTTTGTATCTCACATGAGAAAATATGTCCCCAGATTTTCCAATGCAAAATATACAGAATTCCATATTTCATACTGAAGAGCTTCATGCAAGTTTTCTTGGGTGAAATACAGAGAGTTTCACACCTCAAGCATGAAAACCACTTCATATATGAAATAGAAATTTCTACATTTCTTTAGGAAAATCGATGCCAAGTGTTTCAATTGTTAAATATACAGTATTTTGTAGCTCATGAAGCAAAGCCAATATCCGCTGGATCATCGAAAAAGCAAGAGAGTTCCAGAAAAACATCTATTTCTGCTTTATTGACTATGCCAAAGCCTTTGACTGTGTGGATCACAATAAACTGTGCAACATTCTGAAAGAGATGGGAATACCAGACCATCTGACCTGTCTCTTGAGAAACCTGTATGCAGGTCAGGAAGCAACAGTTAGAACTGGACATGGAACAACAGACTGGTTCCAAATAGGAAAAGGAGTACGTCAAGGCTGTATATTGTCCCCCTGCTTATTTAACTTCTCTGCAGAGTACATCATGAGAAACGCTGGGCTGGAAGAAACACAAGCTGGAATCAAGATTGCCGGGAGAAATATCAATAACCTCAGATATGCAGATGACACCACCCTTATGGCAGAAAGTGAAGAAGAACTAAAGAGCCTTTTGATGAAGGTGAAAGAGGAGAGTGAAAAAGTTGGTTTAGAGCTCAACGTTCAGAAAACTAAGATCATGGCATTTGCTCCCATCACTCCATGGGAAATAGATGGGGAAACAGTGTCAGACTTTACTTTTTTTGGCTCCAGAATCACTGCTGCTGGTGACTGCAGCCATGAAATTAAAAGACGCTTACTCCTTGGAAGGAAGGTTATGGCCAAACTAGATAGCATGTTTAAAAGCAGAGACATTACTTTGCCAACAAAAGTCCATCTAGTCAAGACTATGGTTTTTCCAGTGGTCATGTATGGATGTGAGAGTTGGACGGTGAAGAAAGCTGAGCACCGCCGAACTGATGCTTTTGAACTGTGGTGTTGGAGAAGACTCTTGAGAGTTTCTTGGACTGCAAGGAGATCCAATCAATCCATCCTAAAAGACATCAATCCTGGGTATTCATTGGAAGGTCTGATGTTGAAGCTGAAGCTCCAATACTTTGGCCACCTCATGCGAAGGGTTGACTCATTGGAAAAGACCCTAATGCTGGGTAGGATTGGGCGCGGAAGGAGAAGTGGACGACAGAGGATGAGATGGTTGGATGGCATCACCGACTCGATGAAAATGTGTTTGGCTAGACTCCGAGAGTTGGTGATGGACAGAGAGGCCTGGCGTGCTGCAATTCATGAGGTCGCAGAGAGTCGGACACGACTGAGCGACTGAAATGAACTGAACTGAAGCGAAGCAAAGTCAGCACACAGGTTTTCAGATGAGAAATATGAAAAATTCCATATTTCATGTTACAAAACGTGACCTTATTTATTGCCAATTCTATGTGAAATACAAGAATTTCATATTTCAGGGGAAAGTGCTCTGTGCCTCGAGTTTCAAATGCGAAAGTAGAGAAATCCATATTTCCTGTAGGAAAATCAGTGCCTAGATTGTCATTCATGAAATATAAAGAACTGAATATCTCATGTAGAAAAATCGTGACCCAGATTTTCCTAAATGAGATATAAAAAGTTCATTATCTCATGGATTAGGTTTCTGCCAAGATTTTTTTTTTTTACATGAAATATAAAAGTCTATCCCACAAATGCAGAGGCTGAAGAAGCTGAAATAATCAGTTCTCATGAAAACTTACAAGACCTTGTGGAACTAACAATAAATGAAAGAGATCCTTATCATCATCAGTTCAGTTCAGTTCAGTCGCTCAGTCGTGTCCGACTCTCTGCGACCCCATGAATTGCAGCACGCCAGGCCTCTCTGTCCATCACCAACTCCCGGAGTCTACCCAAACCCATTTTCATCGAGTCGGTGATGCCATCCAACCATCTCATCCTCTGTCGTCCACTTCTCCTTCTGCGCCCAATCCTACCCAGCATTAGGGTCTTTTCCAATGAGTCAACCCTTCGCATGAGGTGGCCAAAGTATTGGAGCTTCAGCTTCAACATCAGACCTTCCAATGTATACCCAGGATTGATGTCTTTTAGGATGGATTGATTGGATCTCCTTGCAGTCCAAGAAACTCTCAAGAGTCTTCTCCAACACCACAGTTCAAAAGCATCAGTTCGGCGGTGCTCAGCTTTCTTCACCGTCCAACTCTCACATCCATACATGACCACTGGAAAAACCATAGTCTTGACTAGATGGACTTTTGTTGGCAAAGTAATGTCTCTGCTTTTAAACATGCTATCTAGGTTGGCCATAACCTTCCTTCCAAGGAGTAAGGGTCTTTTAATTTCATGGCTGCAGTCACCAGCAGCAGTGATTCTGAAGCCAAAAAAAGTAAAGTCTGACACTGTTTCCCCATCTATTTCCCATGGAGTGATGGGAGCAAATGCCATGATCTTAGTTTTCTGAACGTTGAGCTCTAAACCAACTTTTTCACTCTCCTCTTTCACCTTCATCAAAAGGCTCTTTAGTTCTTCTTCACTTTCTGCCATAAGGGTGGTGTCATCTGCATATCTGAGGTTATTGATATTTCTCCCGGCAATCTTGATTCCAGCTTGTGTTTCTTCCAGCCCAGCGTTTCTCATGATGTACTCTGCAGAGAAGTTAAATAAGCAGGGGGACAATATACAGCCTTGACGTACTCCTTTTCCTATTTGGAACCAGTCTGTTGTTCCATGTCCAGTTCTAACTGTTGCTTCCTGACCTGCATACAGGTTTCTCAAGAGACAGGTCAGATGGTCTGGTATTCCCATCTCTTTCAGAATGTTGCACAGTTTATTGTGATCCACACAGTCAAAGGCTTTGGCATAGTCAATAAAGCAGAAATAGATGTTTTTCTGGAACTCTCTTGCTTTTTCGATGATCCAGCGGATATTGGCTTTGCTTCATGAGCTACAAAATACTGTATATTTAACAATTGAAACACTTGGCATCGATTTTCCTAAAGAAATGTAGAAATTTCTATTTCATATATGAAGTGGTTTTCATGCTTGAGGTGTGAAACTCTCTGTATTTCACCCAAGAAAACTTGCATGAAGCTCTTCAGTATGAAATATGGAATTCTGTATATTTTGCATTGGAAAATCTGGGGACATATTTTCTCATGTGAGATACAAAATGTCAGTTATTCACATGTGAATATTTGTGTCAGATTTTGACATATAAAATATGCAATTTTCCGTGATTCAGAAATTGATATCTGGGCCAGGCAGTCAAATATAGAATCAACTATATTTCATATATGAAAATCTGGCCACAGATTTCCCTATTGAAGTTTGGAATTCTCTGGATTTCACTTCGGAAAATCTGGGTGAAGGCTGCCTTGCATGATATATGGAATAATCTATATTTCACACATGAGAATCTGGGTGCCAATATTTCTACATGAATTGCATAAATAACTGGAGTGACATTTGTATTTCTAGGTTTTGATTTTCCCATATGAAAAATGCACCTCTGTATATGTCACATATGAGACTCTGGAAGCCATTTTTTTTTCAGCGTAATATATGAAATTCTCTGTATTTTATTTATGAATATCTGCATGTCTGTATTACTACAAGAAGTTTTGAAATTCTGTGTATTTCACATCAGAAAATCTGGGCATCCATTTTCCTATATTAAATATGAATTTCACAAATTTTCCAACATCTACATCACAGCACAGTTTTCATTACATAAAATAGGGACTTATTTATATTTCACATCTGAAAATCAGGGTGCAGATTTTCCTGCATGAATGATGGCATTATCTCTGTTTCTCATGTGAAAATCTGGGCACCAATTTCTTTTTTGTTGTTTGTTTGGTTGGTTTTTGCTCACAATAAACATTTTAACAGAAATAGATGCATTGTTTCATTAAAAAATTGTGAAAGACTATGTCTAAGTAGATGTAAAGACTGGAAGGAAATCTACTCCATCTTTTCAGTAGTCAAAAAACAAACAAACAAAGAAACAAACAAAAAAAACCTGATGCCCAGTCCAAACTGAAGGGGCAGAATGGCACGAAGTTCAGTTCCCAAGACTTGTTAGTTCTAGAGCATTCTTTTTTTTTTCTTTTTGACGAAAATGTAAGTAGTTTATTTTCAGGTAACTTTTATTTTTTTTAATATAAATTTATTTATTTTAATTGGGCGCTAATTACTTTACAATATCTAAGTGGTTTCTGAATACATTGACATGAATCCGCCACGGGTGCACATGTGTTCCCCATCCTGAGGCCCCTTCACTCCTCCCTCCCCATCCCATCCTTCTGGGTCCTCCCAGTGCACCAGCCCCGAGCACCTTGTCTCATGCATCAAATCTGGCCTGGCATATGATATGATATGGCATATGATCTGGGTTGACATATGATAATATACATGTTTCAAGGTCATTCTCCCAAATCATTCCACCCTTGCAATCTCCCACAGAGTCCAAAAATCTGTTCTATACATCTGTGTCTGTTTTGCTGTCCTGCATATAGGGTTATCGCTAGCATCTTTCTAAATTCCATATATATGTGTTAGTATACTGTATTGGTGTTTTGCTTTCTGATTTACTTCACTCTGTATAATAGGCTCTGGTTTAATCCACCTCGTTAGAAGGGATTCAGATGCATTCATTTTAATGGCTGAGTAATATTCCATTGTGTATATGTATCACAGATTTCTTATCCATTCGTCTGCTGATGGCCATTTGGGTTGCTTCTGTGTCCTGGCTATTATAAACAGGGCTTCGATGAATATTGGGGTACACATGTCTCTTTCCGGAGAAGGCAATGGCACCCTACCCCAGTACTCTTGCCTGGAAAATCCCCTGGACGGAGGAGCGTGGTAGGCTACAGTCCATGGTGTCGCTAAGAGTCGGACACGACTGAGCGACTTCACTTTCACTTTTCCCTTTCATGCATTGGAGAAGCAAATGGCAGCCCACTCCAGTATTCTTGCCTGGAGAATCCCAGGGACGGCGGAGCCTGGTGGGCTGCCGTCTATGGGGTCGCACAGAGTCGGACACGACTGAAGCGACTTAGCAGCAGCAGCAGCAGCATGTCTCTTTCAGTTCTGGCTTCCTCGGTGTATATGCCCATCAGTGGGTTCACTGTGTTATATGGCAGAACCTCCACACTGTTCTCCATAGTGGCTGTACTAGTTTGCATTCCCACTGAGAGTGTAAGAGGGTTCCTTTTTCTCCGTACCCTCTCCAGCATTTATTGTTTGTAGATTATTGGATGGCAGGCATTCTGACCAGTGTGAGATGCTACCTCGTTGAGGTTTTGATTTGCATTTCTCTGATAATGAGTGATGTTGAGCATCTTTTCATGTGTTTGTTAGCCATCTGTATGTCTTCTTTGGAGAAATGTCTGTTTAGTTCTTTGGCCCAATTTTTGATTGGTTCGCTTATTTTTCTGGACTTGAGCTGCAGGTGTTGCTTGCATACTTTTGATATTAATTCTTTGTCAGTTGGTTCGTTTGCTATTAGTCTCTCCCATTCTGAAGGCAGGCTTTTCCCCTTGCTTCTAGTCTCCTTTGTTGTGCAAAAGCTTTTAAGTTTCATTAGGTCCCATTTGTTTATTTTTGCTTTTATTTCCATTATTCTTGGAGGTGGGTCATAGAGGATCCTGCTGTGAATTGTGTCGGATAGTGTTTTGCCTATGTTTTCCTCTAGGACTCTTATAGTTTTATAGTTTGTGGTCTTACATTCAGATCTTCAATCCATTTTGAGTTTATTTTTGTGTACGGTGTTAGAAAGTGTTCTAGTTTCATTCTTTTACAAGTGGTTGACCAGTTTTCCCAGCTCCACGTATTAAGGAAATTGTCTTTTCTCCATTTTATATTCTTTCCTCCTTTGTCACAGATGAGTTGTCCATAGGTGCATGAATTTATCTCTGGGCTTGCTATTGCGTTCCATTGATCTATGTTTCTGTCTCCGTGCCAGTACCATACTATCTTGATGACTGTTACTTTGTAGCATAGTCTGAAGTCAGGCAGGTTGATTCCTCCTATTCCATTCTTCATTCTCAAGATTTCTTTGGCTATTCGAGGTTTTTTGTATTTCCATACAAATTGTGAAATTATTTTTTCTAGTTCTCTGAAAAATACTGCTGGTAGCTTGATAGGGATTGCATTGAATCTATAGATTGCTTTGGGTGGTATACTCGTTTTCACTATATTGATTCTTCTGATCCATGAACACGGTATATTTATCCATCTATTTGTGTACTGTTTGATTTCTTTCATCAGTGCTTTATACTTTTCTATATGTAGCTCTTTTTTCTCTTTAGGTAGATTGAGGTTTTTAAAGGCATAAGCCACACTTCTTGCATGGCTCTGCAGTAAAACATACTCTGCTTTAAACTTTAATGTTTCGATATTGCTTGGCCCAAGGTTGTTGGGTACAGGGGTATTTAGTTACAGTAACACCTTATCTCTTAAGTCTATGGAGGTTAACAGAATCTCTTGAGATAATGTCTCACTTCAAAACCACATACACTCATAAAAGGATGAGCAGTTTTTTTCTTGTGTGTGAAGCAAGTTAACAGACACTGAGAGCTCTCCTAGTTACCAGGTGAATTTAGGACAAAGTGTGACAAAGGTTTTCATCAGGTCTTACTTGAGGACTACTCATTATTTTGGAAACTTTGTCATGAGCTGATTTGCTAGGATATATAGAGCGAGTATATCTTTTATCTTTTCCATCGTTTAGTAGTTTGCTTCTCATGTGTGTCACATTATGTTTTAATATGTGCATACATTTTCATACTGTAAAATATAGGGAATTCCATTCTCAATTTGGAAAGTTTGTGGTGAGATATTCACAGGTGAAATGCAGCGAATTCTGTATTTCATTCAGGAAATCTACATGCATGTATTCAGACGTGAAATACCAACTTCCATGCTTCACATAGAACACTTTTGCCCTCATGTCTAAATGTGATACAGACATGGAATTCTCTCTGTTGAGAGAAATTTATACAGAGATGCTAAGGATAGCGCCCCACCAAGGGCCACGGCTCTCCATTGCCAGAGGAATTGAAGTCTGTCCATTTATTGTACAGAGGCCCTTTCAAAGTGGTTCTGTTCTCATCCAGCCTCCCCGTGAGAACACAGCCCAGCCTACACCATCAGCCCAGGCCTGTGGGACTGGGAGGGGTGAGAGGATCAACCCAAGACACCCTTTTAAGGAGTGATGTTTCAAACTGACAAACTGCATGTAGCAGGTGCTTATGCTACAGTGCCACCAGCCTCCCAAACCTTACAGAAAAGGGCAAGCTGTGCTCAGATGCCTGGTCATGTCGAGGATAGAATGGTCCTGCACTTGAGAAGGACAGAAAACCCTTTGTAGCTGGGTGTCCTAGGGGCTGTGCATAGCCCCTCTTCTGTGCCTGGGAATCTGGCCCACTCCATTTCTCTGCTCCTTCGCATCCTCCCTGACTGCACCCAGGTGCTTTGTTCTTGCCTCTCCTTTCTGCTCAGGGATCCATGTTTACACTTACAAGCCTGTTTACACTTCTAGCTTGCTCTGTCGGTGAGATCCCTGGGCTTTTTTCCATGGCGTCAGTGCTTCTGCTGCCCTATGATCTTTACATCTTACACAAGCTCCTTCGCGTTTTCAGTGTCCATTCTTCCATCCCCCAGCCAGACCAGTTCAGACAGCTCACACACACATTTGTGTCAGCGCACATGTGTCTGCATGCTCACCCACCCACCTACCCACATACACACACAAACAATCCTGAAAAGAAACTTGCACAGATGTGCAACTAATTGCTTACTTGTCCAGTGTAATGGACTTTGGTAAGCACCCCTCTTTTTTGGGCCCAGTTATTATTATTTTTTTCCCTCACTAGTTGATCAAATCAGCATCCTATTCTACTTCTATGATAATCCTGGAAGGTGAATGGGATTTTCTCATGAGGGGGACTGACATTCAAAGAGTTTGGCAGGGCTGGAAGTCCTCACTGTGGACGGTTGAGTGACGTGTGCCTCTGATCTCTACTCCCATCACAACAGGCTGGTTCACAGTGCCAATCACTTTGGCATCATTCCATTCCCTGTGCTTTCCTTCCAGAAAAAGCACAGAAATAGCAAGGGGCTTTGAACTTGTACTTGATCATGCAAGCCCCTTTCCCCAGGCTATAGAAGGTCACTGAGGACAAGAATTCTTTAACAAATTCCTATTCACAGAAAGGCAAGCCCCAACTCTTACTGCCTGAGTGATGCTTCACTTAAAATCATGAAGAAATTCTGCATGGGTAATGTCAGGTTAACGATCACTGCAAGAAGTGGTAATAGTCAATGTCCTTCTTTTCTGCAGCAGTGTTTATAGAACACTTAACAATCAACCCCAAATCTCTCCTGAGAGACGAAAAATTTTCTGACAGATGCATTCCTGCAACATCTTTGCCTTTTGTGATCCTGATTCATATTCTCATTTCAACGAGTGATATTCTTGCCCAACGGGCATTTCTGTAAGTATGTGGGTATTGCTGTTTCCAAACGTGGGTCACTGTTAACTATTCCTGCGATAAAGCATTTCTTGCTGTTCACAAATATCGTGTATCTCTTTAAAAAAAAAAGTCACAATTCAAGATGTTGGAAACATTTGATCCAGGAATGAAAGAAATCATCCAATTCACACACAATCTGACAAAGACACACAAACTTAAAAAACAAAAGTGAATGCAAGCAACACAATTCATGTATGTTGAATAGGGCCATGCAAGAACTGACATAGCTATTGCAGCAGAGCTGTGTATAATGGCACAGGCATCGGTGCCACATCAAAGAAGACAGGAGTCATAGGCAGACCCACGGGAAGAAACATCAACTCACATTCATGGGCAGGCACAACAGAGACACCCAATCTTCATTCTAAACAGAGGAAAACATGAACATATCCAGGGAACAGAAAACAAATGCAGCTCAGGGTGATTGAGCCAGAATGCTCAAGAAATTATCAGTAATCCGCCAAGTCTCACACGCATTGATATTCAGTGGAAGAAAACCTTACACAACACGTCCAAGTGTGCAGTCAAATCTAATAGCGCCTAGACCTTAGGGCCCAAGTGAAAGCCCGAAAGACATGGGGACACATGTCATGGCAAGTTTCCAGAGAATGACCATCAAGTCAACCATGCATAGTTCAGGTTTACTAACCGATCCATGACTATCTCTGCACTCTTCACTCCACGACAGGTTAGAGCTAAAGCCACCCCTGGTACTGAAGCACTGGTACTGAAGACAGGAGATAGTAGGTGTTGGGGAACCCTGTCCTTAACGTTTCTTGTCTTTAACTTCTTTGAAATGCCTTACTAAAACTTCTGAATGTGGATAACTACCATGCAGCCCCTAGAATGAGCCCAGTCTAAGGTCCCCCAAAACATGCACCAATACACCATCCCACACCCACAGCAGACTTATTACAGCATAGTTTCTGCTTTGTGTTGTTTTGTTTTGAACTGGCGCTGAGAAAGACAGGTACCAGCCTGCTGGAGCCCCCAGGATCCTTTGAAGATTACAGATTAAGAAAGTAAGAAGACATGTTTCCATTGTTTGCTGCGCTGCTTGTACAGAAAGCACCCAGAGAAGGACAAGCCTTGCCTTCTGGAACTGTAGATGCTCCTCTGTAGAAGGGGCATACTAGGGTGAAGATATTCAAATGCAAAAGTTGGCCCTGAGCAGGAGATCTCATTCAGTGCACCTTGAAGGGGGCATCCATAAACCCATGAACTTTGACGTTCATCCTTTACCCTTTGCCCTCCAAAGAGATGCTGCTGTCGGGAGACAATTTTTGGAGTGAGAACTCCATGTGAGACAGAAATATCACCCACAGGAATGCCCACGTTGGAGCCATTGTATCTGGGGTGAGAGGACAAACGTTGACCTCTCCCTACTCCCTTTGTGCCAGTCTGTCCTTTGCCCAATCCAGAGGTGGATGTGATTCCGGAAAGCAGCCATCTACCTGGAAAGGGCCACCCTAAGTTCGACCAGTCCCTCCGTAAGCTCTGTATTCTCCAGGTGTTCCCATTGGCCCTTGGCCCACAGAGTAGCGACAAAGCCCAGAAGAAGGCCACTTGTGGTTTTATACAGCCTGTGCTGAGCCATTCAGCAAGGAATAGACACTGTCACCAGAGGGTTTGTGGAAAAATGTTATTTCTACACCTAGGCCTGACAGAGGGCCTTGGGCACAGAGCGTAAGCCTTCCTGGAAAAAAGGATATTAAGCACTGAGCCATCATGCGACACAGAGTGCACGGCTGGGTAGGCTGGACTTTGCCTGTTTAACATCCCCATTCCCCTGACTTCTGCCCCTGCAGACTTTGTACCTAAACTGAGTTCTTGGAAAAAAGAACAGAGTTCACATGAGCTCAAACATACACGATGGGATCTGTTTTGTTTGTCTGTTTCCTGGTGATTTATCTTTTCCCCTGGTCACTTTTGCCAGAAATTAATATCCTTACTGCCTTCCCACCCCCTCGCTTTTGCTCTGGGCCACAGCCCCTCCATATACTTTATGCCCCCATCCCCTAAGATGTTACCTGGAACCCTAGGCCTGGGAAGCTGACTCTGAGAAAAGGTGAACTGTGCAGTCATATACACAAGGAGGCTATGTGGTTCATAGTGAGTTGCATGTTAAGGCTTTTTCCTTGTCCTGTACTCTTAAAATGCCTGATGATATCCAACAGTGATGATACCTGGGGCACCACCTTCCAACAAAGTTGTGTCCCACTATTTCGATCTCTGGCTCTTGTTCACCAGACCCTTTCCATGAACATCCACATTTCCCTTGTCAAGTTGCCAGACCCACAGTTAATGGCCCCTCCTCTTCCTTCTCCTTCCTCCCCAACCCCACCCCGCAGGAAGAACTTGTCCCCTGACACAACCCCAACATATGACTTAACCCCCTCTATAACTCTCCATGGTCTGGTAATTCCCACGCGTTAAAGTGAGAATCCTACATGGAGTTGAAGTATCTGTCCTGAGGACCTGGCCAAACAATACACAGACACCTATGGTTGATGCTTTCTATTTATCCTTCAGAATTATTTCATGTTTACTGGTTTCTCCCTCTCGATCTGTTTCACCAGCAGACCACTCTTCATTACTTTCATGTCAGAGAGGACTAGTTGGCCATTGATCTTCATGTGAAGCACCTTCTTAGGTTTTCTATTTTAGGTAAAGGGGGACACTCCAACATAAGTTTCTCAAAATCGGGGGCTTCCTTTCAAAACGGACAGAGAAACAGATACATATATGTCAACCTAGCCTCCCGGAACAACACTAAAGACAGCTTTAACCTTTCAAGTCAGTTTCCAGGAGAGAGAGTCTGTGAACTTTTACATTTCCTCTCTCGGTTCGGTTCAGTTCAGTTCAGTCGGACAGTCGTGTCTGACTCTTTGTGACCCCATGAATTGCAGCACTCCAGGCCTCTCTGTCCATCACCAGCTCCAGGAGTCTACCCAAACCTATGTCCATCGAGTCAGTGATGCCATCCAACCATCTCATCCTCGGTAGTCCCCTTGTCCTCCTCCCGCCAATCCTACTCAGCATTAGGGTCTTTTCCAATGAGTCAACACTTTGCATGAAGTGACCAAAGTATTGGAGTTTCAGCTTCAACATCAATCCTTCCAATGAACACCCAGGATTGATTTCCTTTAGGATGGACTGATGGCATCTCCTTGCAGTCCAATGGACTCTCAAGAGTCTTCTCCAACACCACAGTTCAAAAGCATCAATTCTTCGGCGCTCAGCTTTCTTCACCGTCCACCTCTCACATCCATACATGACCATTGAAAAAACCATAGCCTTGACTAGACGGACTTTTGTGGGCAAAGTAATGTCTCTGCTTTTAAATATGCTATCTAGGTTGGCCATAACCTTCCTTCCAAGGAGTAAGTGTCTTTTAATTTCACGGCTGCAATCATCGTCAGCAGTGATTTTGGACCCCCCCAAAATAAAGTCAGACACCGTTTCCAATGTTTCCCCATCTATTTCCCATGAAGTGATGGGACCAGATGCCATGATCTTAGTTTTCTGAACGTTGAGCTTTAAGCCAACTTTTTCACTCTCCTCTTTCACTTTCATCAAGAGGCTCTTTAGTTCTTCTTCACTTTCTGCCATAAGGGTGGTGTCATCTGCATATCTGAAGTTATTGATGTTTCTCCTGGCAAACTTGATTCTAGCTTGTGTTTCTTCCAGCCTAGCGTTTCTCATGATGTACTTTGCATAGAGAGTTAAACAGGCAGGGTGACAACGTAGAGCCTGGATGTACTCCTTTTCCTATTTGGAACCAGTCTGTTTTTCCATGTCCAGTTCGAACTGTTGCTTCCTGATCTGCATACAGGTTTTTAAACCACGCACCCCAATCTTCACTGTACAACTATTTACAAGAGCTAGGATATGCAAGCAACCTATGTGGCCATCGGCAGATGACGGGTTAAGGGAGTTGGGGTACATATACACAATGGTATGTTTCTCAGCTCTAAAAAGGAATGCCTTGAACTCAGTCCTAATGAGTTGGAATGAATATGGAGCCTATTAAGAGTGTGAAGAAAGTCAGAAAGAGAAAAAGCAAACACTGCATGTTAGTACAACTATATGGAGTTTAGGACCACGTAGGTGGTACCGGACATCGAACATGCAGAACAGCAAATAAGACACAGACATATAAAGAACAGAATTTGGACTCCGTGGTGGAATGTGAGTCTGGGTTAATTTGAGAAAATAGCCCTCAAACATTTACATTACCTTATGCAAAATAGACGACCAGCGCAAATTTGATGCGTGAAGCAAGGCAACCAAAGTCATGTTGTGGGACAACCCAGAAAGACAGGTAGGGGAGGGCGGTGGGGGTTGGGTTCAGCATTTGGGGGGACACGTGTATATCTATGGGTGATTCGTGTTGGCCAATGTATGAAAAAAACCATCATGGTTTTGTAAAGTAATCATCCTCCAGGTAAAATAAATAAGTTAAAAGACTATTCTCCATAATCCTACACAGTGGTCAGTATTCTCAGAATGAGAGTGGCATGTGGAAAAAATGTAAAAGAAAACAAAAATAGAAACAAGTGTGATGATCAAAATGGAATCAAATGATGGTCAGTGGGGAACAGCCTAGCAGAAAGGAGACTCGCAGACCGTTGTAGAAAGGGGATTTCAATAGTAGGTGGGCCCCAATTTAAGAGGAGCCTGAGGGTTGCCTTGTTGGCCATGGAATGCCAGTTCAGAGATGTGCAGCTGAGCCAGATATAAATTGGAGTGACATTGCCCTGACCAGGACACTTCATCTACCTCAAGCTTCTCTACTTAGAACCTGTTTTTCACTACGGTTCTCTACTTCTGCTGTCTCTTGCTGATTCCCTCATTCCATGGTGTTACTCTGCATTCCACAGAGTCTCACTTTCTCCACAAGTGAAATAAATGGCCCAAGTTTCTGGAAAACACTTATGCCAGTGCCCAATCCCTGGGCTCCTCGCCTCTCGTCCTCCCAGTACCTCTCGTGTCAGAGCCTTCCTCCTCATATAGTACCACACGGGATTGGGCCAGAGATCCTTTATGATGAACTCTCAGGGCAATGAGCCAGGTCAGCACGGGGCTGGCCAGACCCTGAGCCCTCCTGTACACCGCCAAGAATTCCAACATACATCACCAGTTCTGGCCCAGTGGCCGCGTGGGACCCTACCTCAGCAATCCGGTCAGATCCTGTGAAATTGTGGTCAAAGGACCAGTTGAAGAAGTTAACGCTGCTGTCATGGTGCCTGCGGCTGTATGCCTTGCGTTCAAATCCCTGGTTCCAGTGAATTAGGGTGGAATGAGATGCTCGATATCCTGCAGGAAAAGGAGTATGGGAGAAAGACCCAAGTCACTTTCCAATTCAACCTACACTTTTCTGCCCCCACCCACCAAATCCAAGGAGCTGCCTCTTACCAGTGACATTAATGAGATAATCCTTAACAATCACTTCATTCTGGAAATACCTATTCTTCCAGAAGGACAATGTGATCTTGCAGTGATGAGAGGGATGCCTGAGTTCCTCCACCTGCCAGGACAAAGTGTGGGGAGTAGGGTAGGGGTGGATGGGTGTGAAACCCCTTTACAGAAGAGCTGTCCTTTCCTGTTTTCAGGGGTAAATCATGTCCTCTCCCCTCCGCAGTCACCTTCCCCCCACAATTATCAGTGTCCCCTGCCTGACCTTTAAGTTGGTCATGAAGTGAAGTATGTCTTCATCTTGGTCAGACATCATAGCTGACATTTGAGGGTGGTTCATAAACTGCTTTAGGTCAAGGAGCCTCTAGATGCTAGAGGAAAAAAGTGCTGGAAGGACAAATCTAGCCTAAAGTGTAGAATGGCGCTGTCTGACTTCATCTTGCGACGAGTTAACTCGTCACATTTCTGTTAACGCAGACTGTATGAAGGCATGACAAGCCCCAAGGCTGTGCCTATAAATGCACTACCAGAGCAGGTTCTGTTCCTAACAGGAAAGGCCCTAAGCTCCATCTCAGCCTCCTAAAACTTAGCTTACTTCTGGAAAACAGGCACTCCTACGTACAAGCAGCATGAGCATTTACACATCCCAACCTCACCGCCAAATTCACGCAGCTTTTCAGAGAAGACCTGGATCCCAGACAAGCCTTTTCTCTGAAGAGTCCCTGGTGCTAATGACAATTCTGATTGGGACCTCTGCAAATAAAGCCCAAGCAGCAATTTGTGCTACCCAGAACAGCAAGGACATCACACCTTATATCGGGAACAGATACACAGAACGGTAACCAATACTCAGCATCCAAAAAATACATTTTGTACCAGAACTGCCAGATCTCTAAACTGCTTCTGCAATTACCCAGATTGAAAAAAAAAAAAAAAAATTCACAAGCACCACACCAAGGGATACAACTTCGACCCAGAATCCACGGATTCCCTCGATGATGGCACTTCTGTGTTCTAGACGCAGCTTCCGCCTCTGGCAGTTCTTGTGTTTCAGGCGAGCGTGGGCCCTTTGGGCTTTCTTATTCACGAAATCCAGCTCCAGCTGCAGGGCCGGCAGGGCCTCCAGTGCGGGCTGATCCCTGGGGGCTCTGGGGCTTGGATGTTCCTGGCCCTGCTCCTGCGAGGACACCTGCTCCTGCTCCTCGTAGGCCACCACCTCCACCTCCTCCATGATGTCTAACACCAGCAGCTGGAACTCCTGCCCGAATCCCGCCAACTCTCCCTCCTCCAGGGCTGCACCCTTCTCTACCGCCTCCACCCAGAAGAGGGCGGCCTCTTCGCCTGGTGCACTACCTGCGGCCTGCATTGCCTCTGCCACCCCCACCGCGCTGGTAGGCCCCAGGGTCCCTCCCTCGAGAAGACCCGGGCTCACAACTAAGACCCAGGATCCCGGGGTGCTGCCGCCTTCCTCTGGCCCCGTCTCACTCTCCATGGTGTTCTGGCCGTAGCCCAGAGCCACAAAGAAGCTGGACGTGAGAGCACAGCTGGCGGCCGGCAAAGCCCGCCAACCAGCCGCAGTCTACGTGGCACAACCAACTGGTTACTTGCCCACAGCCAATGAGCAGGGAAAGGGAGACAGGCATGCGCAGAACCGTGTGCCACCACGCACGGGTAATATGGTGGCGGGAAGGAGCTGAACTCTATACCCTGACCTCCAGACCTCATCACAGAACCAATCAAATGGAGTCAAAAGGCGTTCATTCACGGGACAGACACCCCCCTTGGAATTCTGGGCACGCAGGGGCCCAACTTGGCTCAGTGCACAGTGCGCCGGTCCACACAAGCCGTTTGCCTGACCAACAGTATAGATGTGCCAGACCAGCGACTGGGCAAGCCAGGCCAGCTGGAGTCGAAGGCAAGGAATCTGAAGGTGACACTGCAGCCACCGTCAAGCTTGAAATTGCCACTGGGGAAGCGGGCGACTCTGTGTGCTCAGGGGTTCACACAGGTGACACAAGGTTCGTGGGTACGTCAGGGACACAGGTGCTCACCTTGGATCTAAATGGCAAGCCACGGGCAGAGCGTGGGTGGGTTTGGTGGGGGGTGGGGATCGGCGGGGGAGGCGCTGTTACCGCTGACCTCACCAAAGTTCACCGCCTGCAGAGTCCGTCCCTAACCGTGTGCCTTAGGCTTGAGCAGTGTCAGGAATGCAGCCATACTCTGAGGATGAAGCAGCACACTTTCCTTGGCTCGCTCTTTGGGCCCCACAATGCAGCCCCAAGCCAAACCACCCTGGAGCCCCTGGCCTGCTGTCTGTCAGCTCTTGGCCTTTCCCCTGGCCCACGGCTTAAAGCAGGCACCCCAGCGGCTAAGGATGTGCTCCTGCGGATGCAATTCCCAGAGAAGCAGAGCTCCTCCTGCAAGTGTTTCAAGTGGAGTAAAGTGCTCCTCCTGACCATTGCTTACTCTCTTCCTCTCGGCCACATAGCTAACGTGGGCACACTCACGTTAAGTGCCTGGATAGATGCAATGCTCACACTCTGCCTCCTAGGATGTCTGGTGTTTCACACTGAGCACCTACATTAGGCCACACACACACACACACACACACACACAGGAACAGGTGACACAAGCACATATGTGTACACACACACATGTAACACACAGGGACACAAATGCAAACAGGTGTTTCAGAGACTGAAGAACCAATGGTTTACATGAAATGCAGAGATTTCCTTATTTCTCATAGGGAAATGTTCATTCTGATTATCAGATGTGAAATATAGAGAAGTTCAAGTTTCATGAAGGAAAATTAGTGCCTAGATTTTGATGCAGTTAATACAGAGATCTCCCTATTTCATGGTGGACAGTCATTGTTTTCTATGTAAGAAATACAAAGAATTAAGTATTTCATGAAGAAACAGTGGTGCCCAGAATTTCTTTTATGAAATAGAATTCCAATTTCCTGTTGGTTCCCATATCTTAATTGCATACTTCATGTCAGTAAAATTTCATTGAGATTTTTACATAGGAAATGGATACAACTTCAGAGGTCAGACAGGAAAGCATATGCTCAACTTTTCATATCTGAACTATCTGGAATTCCCCATTCATGTAGGAAAAAGTGTGCACAGATATCCACATGTGAAACAGACAAGATTCCATATATGATGAAAAAATTATACAAGTAGATTTTCAAACATGAAGTACACATTTCCTATTTCACGTAGAAAAATCTGCACCCATGTTCTCACATGTGAGATAAAGAAAATTACATGTTTCATACAGAAAAATCATCTTTCAGATTTTCCTTGGCACGAAGCAGGGAATGCAAAGCAGTGCTCTGGAACAACCCAGAAAAATAGCATAGGAGGGGATGTGGGAGAGGCTCCAGGATGGGTGGGACCCCGATATACTTACGGCTTCTTAATGTCGATGCATGGCAGAAACCATCACGATATTGTATAGTAATTAACCTCCAGTTAACATTTACGAAAATGTTACAGTATGAGAAAAGTGAAAGAACAAGGGGACTCGACTCTGCTCTCTGGTGACCTAAATGGGAAGGAAATCCAAAAACGAGGGGATATGTGTACACCTAAAATGGATTCACTTGGACATACGTACTCAGAAACTAAAGCATCATTGTAATGCAACTATACCCCAATGATAATTGTTTCAATCACCTTACACATCAAGTATAATTCCAGCAGTGAATAAATAAATGGTAGCCTCGTTTGCAATATATATCCATTGAGACATTATTCTAAGTTAAATATTTCAGTTAGAGGAAGAAGAAATCTTTTACATCACATGACATTGTGAAGTTGAAATCCCTTCATTATAGAAACAGAGTAGAATGTGGTCCTTGGGCTACTGGAAATGGTCCGTGATGGTCCAAGTTACCAACTTTTAGTCCCAGGTTGAATAAGCTCATCAAGGAAGATACTGTAATAGAGGCAGGGTGGAAAACGGTGCTGCAGACCTCAGCCCAAGACCTTTAGTGGCGTTAGAAACCCCAATACCACCAACAGAAAGCCTCTGAGCAGAGTGTAGTGAGATATATTACAGCCTTCCCATAGAGCCCTCTAGGCCCTTGGGCCTTGGGATGGGGAATGAACTGTGGAGCTTGGGAACAGGCTGTGTCTTGCAGAGTCCCAGAGCCCTTGCTGAAGCCACTGACTGGTCTGGACCAGGTTTGAAAGCAATGGCCAACGTGTTCCATCCCCACCTCCATGACCGAATGGTTGTGGCAATCTGCATGGGTCACAGTCTACAGGACCCAGCTCTCCAACTGGGTAGACTGAGGAGGCTGAGGGTCAGCTACATGCTGGGTACCTGGCTCCCTCATTGAAGGTGGCTGGGCAGTGTATGGGGGCCTTGGTAAGAGGAGGGCACAGAGAACTGAGAATTACCTCTTCCACCTAGGACTGAGCACTGCTGGAAGTAACAAGAGTGGGTGCTAGATGAATGCTCCATGACTAGAAAAACCAGCCTGCACAGGGACCCCTCCCCCCCAACCAGGACCATGGAGGGTGAACATCAAGCTTGGGACCTATCTTTTCAGGAAATAGGGAATAGGGAATAATATTTGCTTCCCTCAAGGATTACAGGAACACAGTTAGCTGACCACCACCTTACTTCAAGAACATAAGATCTGACAGCAAGAAATTTGCAAGAGCTAATCACACCTATCCCTCACCTTTCCTATACATAGCCTTTGCTGAACGCTTTGAGGGAGGTTTTTGTTTTTGTTTTTTCTTTTTTCCATTGCCTTAGGCTTTTATTCATTTTTAATAGAAGCATTTATTCACAAAATTGTGAACACTTCTAGACATGCATCTCATGAATTCTGATACGCTGTGTTTTTATTATCACTTAGTTAAAATATTTTCTAATCTTTCTTTTTATTTTTTTACCTCTTTTTTAAAATTTATAGCAATTGGAGGCTAATTACTTTACAATAGTGTAGTGGCTTTTGCCATACATTCACATGATACAGCCCTGGGTGTACATGCGTTCCTCATCCCGACCCTCCCATCTCCCTCCCCATCCCATCCCTCAGAGTCATTCATCCCAGTGCACCAGCCCTGAGCACCTTGTCTCACGCATCAAACCTGGACTGGTGATCTATTTCACATACTATACATGTTTCAATGCTATTCTCTCAAATCATCCCACCCTCGCCTTTTCCCGCCGAGTCCAGCAGTCTCTTCTTTACATCTGTGTCTCTTTTGCTGTCTCACATATAGGGTCATCATTACCATCTTTCTAAGTTCCATATATATATGCGTTAATTTACTCTATTGGTGTTTTATCTTTCTGGCTTACTTCGCTCTGTATAATAGGCTCCAGTTTCATCCACCTCATTAGAACTGATTCCAATGCATTCTTTTTAATGGCTGAGTAAAATTCCATTGTGTGTATGGGTCAGAGCCTTCGTCTCCATTCATCTGCCGATGGACATCTAGGTTGCTTCCATGTGCTAGTTATTGTAAACACGGCCGCGATGAGCATTGGGGTACACGAGTCGCTTTCGGTTCTGGTTTCCTCGGTGTGTAAGTCCAGCAATGGGATTGCTGGGTCGTGTGGCCATTCTATTTACAGTTTTTAAAGGAATCTTCAGATTTCTTTGTCACTGGGTGCTCTGGACCTTTGGGTGAGAAAGGAGCTGTCGTTGGATGTCACCTAGGCTGTCTAACCAAAGCACTCCTTGCTGGATTGCCCATTTGGTTAGGACATTGAGTGACGTGGATGAACTATGCAGTCCATATCTTTCTTGGGTTCTTCCAGGCAGCTAGTCTAGCTCCTCGATTTGTTATTGTCAATAATGAGTTACGGAGGACTTCCTATCCCCCCGGCACTGTGCAAAGATTGTCCTGGAAGGTTGATAATGTTATCAAACCCATTGTCCAGGGGAAGAAACTGAGGCTCAGAGAGGTAGTCCACCCGTTCAGGGTCACACAACTAATAGAAGCAGAGGAGCAGGATCTGAATTCACCTCCTTTGGGCTCCAGTATCCAAGCAAATGTGGTCATGCTTGTCATTCTTGGGTCCGAACATTAGTTACCAACTGCACCAGCCCTGAGATCCAGAAATCAAACCAGATTGGATTTTTTGATTCTTTCCCTTTGAGCCCTGGAGGAGGTGGATATAGTTCACTCCTGATCCTGCTGGGCTGTTTGTGGCTCTTGCCCTTTTACGATTTTCTCTTCCGTGATCCCACTCATGGTAACCATTGCTCTAGAATGAAGACAATACAGAGTTGATGGGGACTTCCTCTTTTCAAGCTTGTAGGGTAACGGATTATTTACCTACAGATGGATGACGCTCACTATTGGGAGTAGGAAATACAAACAGGTTAAATGAAATTATTGTTAGAAATAGACTTTTGCCAATTTTTGCTTGTATATGTAGGAAACTCCTGTTGTTTTATCGTTTTTCCTTTTGCTTGAGACATGGAAATGGGTGCCTTTCCTCTGGACTCAGTTACCAGTAGAAAAACAGTAGAAGCACAATGATGGTTGACTCTGCTTCAGGGCAGGGAGCAAGATGGGGGCTGGGCAGCTGGGTGACCTGGAGACAGTGCTCCCCCAACCGAAATGGGACAGTACTTCTCAGCCCCAGCCAGGCTTGAAGCCCTGTGACCGAGAATGGCCAGGTCTTCTGCTCTTTCAGGCAAGCCTAAAATCTTAATTTCTGTGTGAAACTTCCAGGTTTCTGAATTGGCCAGCACATTCTAAGTTAAAAGCGACAAATAACGAAAGATTGGAAAGCATTGGGTCAAATCATTGCTTCCTAAATAACACGTCTGCTTGCCCCACGTGGCTCTTGCGCTGTGAGTTTGCAATCCCTGCTTTAAGGCTTGGCTTATTTCTTTGAGTCATGGACAGAAAGAGTAAAAGACTTAACACTTTGGGAATATGTGGGAAGAGCCCAAGTGGTGACTCAAGAATCCATGTCTCTAGCCTCGCCTCTCTGTCTTGGTTTTCTTTGTGTCCCAGGACAAGGGATTTCTCAGGCCCTCTTTTATTTCTAATCTGTAAAATAGAAGCACAAGCTGGAATCAAGGTGGCTGGGAGAAATATCAATAACCTCAGATAGGCAGATGACCCCACCCTTATGCCAGAAAGTGAAGAAGAACTAAAAAGCCTCTTGATGAAAGTGAAAGGGGAGAGTGAAAATGTTGGCTTAAAGTTCAACATTCAGAAAACTAAGATCATGACATCCGGTCACGTCACTTCATGGCAAATAAATGAGGAAACAGTGGCTGACTTTATATTTCTGGGCTCCAAAATCACTGCAGATGCTGATTGCAGCCATGTCATTAAAAGACACTTACTCCTTGGAAGGAAAGTTATGATGAAGCTAGACAGCATATTAAAAACAGAGACATTACTTTGTCAACAAGGGTCTGTCTAGTCAAGGTTATGGCTTTTGCAGTTGTCATGTGTGAATGCTAGAGTTGAACTATAAAGAAAGCTGAGAGCTGAAGAATTGATGCTTTTGAACTGTGGTGTTGGAGAAGACTCTTGAGAGTCCCTTGGGCTGCAAGGAGATCCAAACAGTCCATGCTAAAGGAGATCAGTCCTGAGTGTTCGTTGGAAGGACTGATGTTGTAGCTGAAACTCCAATATTTGGCCACCTGATGCGAAGAGCTGACTCATTAGAAAAGACCCTGATGCTGGGAAAGATTGAGGGCAGGAGGAGAAGGGGACAACAGAGAATGAGATGGTTTGATGGCATCACCGACTCAATGGACATGAGTTTAGGTGCACTCCGGGAGATGTGGTGGACAGGGAGGCCTTGAGTGCTGCTGTTAATGTGGTCGCAAAGAGTCAGACGAGACTGAGCAACTGAACTCAACTGAACTGAAAATTGATCAGTTTCAACAAATCCGGTGTAGTGTTCCCTTCCATCCCTCCCATTCTATGTTTCCCAGTACTTACCTATGCTGCCAAGATTGAGCTCTGTATAAATTAGAAATGCACGTGGTTTGGTCCGATGTCATTTTTGAATGTCAGTAACTGAAACACTCTCCAGGCAAGTTCCATTTGTCACTTGTATTCACCGGCAACTTAAGTCTACTGCTAACGCCACCAGGCCAGTGTGAGGCAATGCGATTTTTTTTTTTTTTTAATTTCAGCATTGAGCATGTTAAATATTTGTGGTTTTCTGGTCCTGCTCCTTTTTCTGTGAGCATGCTACATCCTGTTTTCTTTCTTTCTTTTTTTTAATGTAGGCATAAATGAAATCTCAGAAGGTGTTTATATGACTGTCAAGCCCAGCGATTCCAGGAATACAGAAAAATCAGATAGTAGCGAAAGTGACCCTATCAGTGATGAGGAGCAGAGGTCCAAGAATGAGCCAGAAGTTGCTGAAGACACAGAGTTGTCTCAGATGGGAAAAGAGCCATCTGCTTTCAAAAAAAAAAAAAAAAAGAAAAGAAGAAAGTCCAAATTGGCAAAGCCAGTAGAGATAGAAGAGGAGCTGAAAGCATGTCACCAGCCAGTGAGAAAGCCAAGATCAGTCAAGGAGAAGATGAGCCCCCAGCTTGAGAAGGACTTTTCAGACAAAGCAAAATTCTTTCCTCATCCCACAAAGGATAAGCTGAAGGGAAAAGGTGAGACTGATCTCCAAGAGTGCATTTGGGCCTGGATTCTGATTCAGAGAGTGGATTTGTCACAGATTTAAGAGAAGACCTTTCTGCACTGGAGAGTCGAAAACCTAGGAAGGAACCCAAAGAAACATCTCCCAAGCAGGAGGGTAAGTGACTGTATCAGTTTCTGCTTTCTTGATTTGGTTTTAGAATGCCACATTGCCATTTATACTATCATATGTCATGTCACCCTCAGACACCATGAAGTGTGCACAACAAAGCTTGGGGTATCTCCAAGTCACCTAGCTAGTTACTGAGCAGGACAAGGACTTGAGCTGGGCCTGCCTACCTTTAACCTTCTTGATACCCAATGTGGTTGATTTTGAGCACAGGAGAAGAAGTCTCTTAGAAAGTAATAGGTGCTTCCAGCAGTCAGGTCATTTTGAACCTAAGCAGTTTCCTTTCCAATATATTCACTTACATGCCTCAAGTGGTTATCAATGCTAAGACGTTGGACAGGGCTGAAATGGAGAAAAGCGTTCAGTTCAAAGACCTTGATGAGTTTTTTCTCCCTTACCTCCCCTCACACTGCCCAGGCATCTCAAAATACATTTTCTTACTAGAGTATAAGGTTTTCCGGGTGAGCGGCACCAGACTGCTGAGTTCTTCTTCAGGTCTGTAGAAATCCAAGGGGCATTGTATGATGCGCACCAGAGCCTGTTTTCTGCCATATTTGCATTTAGCTGACATGGGCCCAAGGCCTCTCAACCTTGGCGCTATTGACATTTTATGCTGGACAGTTCTTTGTCCTGTTTATTGAAGGATGTTTAGCAGTATCCCTGGTCTTTACCAACTGGATGTCAGTAGCATCTACCCAGTGGAGGACTTCAAAAGTGTCTTGACAAAGCTAAATCTCACCTAGTTGTGAACTGCTGCCTGAGTCTTAGCAGTTCTCCCTTTACTGTTGTTAGGGACTGAACCAGCAGTGGCTTCTTTCAAACTTGAGACACCCGAGACATGTTGGTAGACCCTACAGTGGAACATCAGTCCAGTTCAGTTCAGTTGCTCATTCGTGTCTGACTCTTTGTGACCCCATGAATTGCAGCACGCCAGGCCTCTCTGTCCATCACTAACTCCCGGAGTCTACCCAAACCCATGTCCATCGAATCGGCTATGCCATCCACCCATCTCACCCTCTGTCGTCCCCTTCTCCTCCCGCCCCCAATCCTACCCAGCATTAGGGTCTTTTCCAATGAGTCAACACTTCGCATGAGGTGGCCAAAGTATTGGAGTTTCAGCTACAACATCAGACCTTCCAATGAACACCCAGGATTCATCTCTTTTAGGATGGATTGATTGGATCTCCTGTAGTCCAAGGGACTCTCAAGAGTCTTTTCCAACACCATAGTTCAAAAGCATCAATTCTTCGGCGCTCAGCTTTCTTTTTTTTTTTTTTTAATAAATTTATTTATTTTAGTTGGGGGCTAATTACTTTACAATATTGTAATAGTTTTTGCCATACATTGACATGAATCAGCCATGGGTTTACATGTGTTCCCCTTCCCGGACCCCCCACCCACCTCCCTCCCCATCCCATCCTTCTGGATCATCCCATTGCCCCGGCCCTGAGCCCTTGTCACATGCATCGAACATGGAATGGTGCTCTGTTTCACATATGACAATACACATGTCTCAATGCCATTCTCCCAGAACGTCCCACCCTCACCTTCTCCCTCAGAGTCCATAAAATTGTTCCATGCGTCTGTGTCTCTT
Organism: Giraffa tippelskirchi; assembly: GCF_054371585.1. Classification (NCBI taxonomy): domain Eukaryota; kingdom Metazoa; phylum Chordata; class Mammalia; order Artiodactyla; family Giraffidae; genus Giraffa; species Giraffa tippelskirchi. Next base: position 16,058,374 of record NC_137290.1, read on the forward strand.
ATTCTGTCTCGCATATAGGGTTATCGTTACCATCTTTCAAATTCCATATATATGCATTAGTATACTGTATTGTTGTTTTTCTTTCTGGCTTACTTCACTCTGTATAATGGGCTCCAGTTTCATCCATCTCAGTAGAACCGATTCAGCTTTCTTCACCGTCCAACACTCACATCCATACACGACCACTGGAAAAACCATAGCCTTGACTAGACGGACTTTTGTTGGCAAAGTAATGTCTCTGCTTTTAAATATGCTATCTAGGTTGGCCATAACCTTCCTTCCAAGGAGTAAGCGTCTTTTAATTTCATGGCTGCAATCACCAGCAGCAGTGATTTTGGAGCCCAGAAAATAAAGTCTGACACTCTTTCCACTGTTTCCCCATTAATTTCCCATGAAGTGATGGGACCAGATGCCATGATCTTAGTTTTCTGAACGTTGAGCCTTAAGCAAACTTTTTCACTGTCCTCTTTCAAATTCATCAAGAGGCTCGTTAGTTCTTCTTTACTTTCTGCCATAAGGGTGGTGTCATCCACATATCTGAGTTTATTGATATTTCTCCCAGCAATCTTGATTCCAGCTTGTGTTTCTTCCAGCCCAGCGTTTCTCATGATGTACTCTGCAGAGAAGTTAAATAAGCAGGGGGACAATATACAGCCTTGACGTACTCCTTTTCCTATTTGGCACCAGTCTGTTGTTCCATGTCCAGTTCTAACCGTTGCTTCCTGACCTGCATACAGGTTTCTCAAGAGACAGGTCAGATGGTCTGGTATTCCTACCTCTTTCAGAATTTTGCACACTTTATTGAGATCCACACAGTCAGAGGCTTTGGCATAGTCAATAAAGCAGAAATAGATGTTTTTCTGGAACTCTCTTGCTTTTTCGATGATCCAGCAGATATTGGCAATTTGATCTCTGGTTCCTCTGCCTTTTCTAAAACCAGCTTGAACATCTGGAAGTTCACAGTTCACGTATTGCTGAAGCCTGGCTTGGAGAATTTTGAGCATTATATTACTAGCCTGTGAGATGAGTGCAATTGTGCGGTAGTTTGAGCATTATTTGCCATTGCCTTTCTTTGGGATTGAAACGAAAACTGACCTCCTCCAGTCCTGTGGCCACTGCTGAGTTTTCCAAATTTTCTGGCATATCAAGTGCAGCGCTTTCACAGCATCACCTTTGAGGATTTGAGATAGCTCAACTGAAATTCCATCACCTCCAATAGCTTTGTTCATAGTGATGCTTTCTAAGGCCCACTTGATTTCACATTCCAGGATGTCTGGCTCTAGGTGAGTGATCACACCATCATGATTATCTGGGTCGTGAAGATCTTTTTTGTACAGTTCTTCTGTGTATTCTTGCCACCTCTTCTTAATATCTTCTGCTTCTGTTAGATCCATACCAGTGGAACATAGGAATGATTTAAAAGATATTTGGCCCGTTGGTGAAGCAGTCAGTGAATTTCTCCGCTGGCTTGGCAAGTGGCTGTTGATATGCCCAAGAAAGATAAGAATTAATTAAGAGCCCAGGAGAAACATGGCCTAAGAACAAGTTGGAGATCATAGCCATAAAACCTCTTGTACTTTGTGAGTTACATACACGGATAGCCAGTTTTAATTATGTAGCTCAGTGGTAAAGAATCTGCTTGCCAATGCAGGAGACGCAAATTTGATCCTTGGATTGGGAAGATCCCCAGAAGGCAGTGACAACCTACTCCAGTAGTCTTCCCTGGAGAATTACATGGACAGAGGAGTCTGGTGGTCTATATAGTCCATGGGATCACAAAAGAGCTGGACACGACTTAGTGACAAAACAGACAACGGGCAGCTTCTGATAGGACCCATCTTCTCAGTTGTGTGTGCCCTGGGGTTTTCTTAGTCTCACTGCTTAAAGCAGGAGGGGGGATGGGTTTTGAGCTTTTATCCTCTGTGTTTGTATCATTGTGAACTGTTGCTGAACCTCAGTTCCTGGAATTCATTGAAAGAGGATGGAATATCTCTCAGTGATGCAGGGTAGGATGATAGAGAGCAGTTGAGTCGGTCAGGAAGGATGGATCACCACCTCATCCCTTAAAATTATGAGTGGCATCTGAAACATCCAATTCTGTGTGGACTGCGGTTTGAGGGACCACTTCTGATGCTGCAGAAAGCAACAGGAGTAGCATTTTTTCCATGAAGTTTGTGGAATTGTTGGGTCCCAGATGGCAGTGTTCCTATGAGTGATAGATTTAAACTATTCCTTTCTTTCTGAAGTCGACTGTTTGTTTAGTTGTGGATTTTTTCACTGCTTCCAGAAAGGATTTCAGATATACTGATAAAATGGAAATCAAGACACCGAGAAAAATGAACATGAAATAGTGAGAGATGTAGGGAAATTTTACATACAGAAATAACTATGTCAGCCTTCAGAATTAGCAAAGTCACTCTTCCCTTTTGGCCCTGAGCTTCCTGCAGTTGAAATGAAAAGGGAAAAAACATATGAGTGCTTTAAAAGAGCTCTTCCCCCCCCCGCCCCAAATACAAGGCACTCCAGGTGATAAAATGAAGCTGAGCTGTTCCTCTCACTGGTGTCAGAAGGAAGTTTCTCTAGGATCCTCTGAACGTGGTGGGAATTTTATGTAGAGGATGATTCTGAAACAATAGGTCAGTTAGAGGAACTTCACAGAAGTTGAAATCCAGAGCCACCTGAGGATGATTTCGGTCTTGAAGAATTGGCTTCATGTCAGACTCTGCAGTTGAGCATCTTTTCAAAGGTGTGATTTCACTTATGTGTTTATTAAGTGACTGGTGCTTTGAAGAGTGCTTGGTGACCTCCAAGTGATCTTCAGTTAGAAGTGCAGCTTATACAGAGAAACTGAATCCTCAGATCGAAAGATGGCTTTTCTAGCTAGAGATGCCAGAGCAGAGGCTAATGGAGCTCGCTTCAGGACCTTGACTCCACTTACATGTGTCATATCAGTCGTTTCCAGCCTTCTCTGAAAAAGTCCTTTTTTAATGTACAAGACAGTAAGCTAAGTCTGATATAAGTAGGCTAGTTGGGTGGGGTCGCCTTTGGAGTGTTGACTTTTAAGAAAGTCACTTCTTTTTGAGACTGCAGGTGAGTATATACTCCAAAATTTTTAGGACAAATGGAATTTTCCATGGCCTTTCCTCTTCCTCCCCACCGTCCCAGTAAACCTTCCATATCCTTTAGAAATTAAAGCGTTTTAGTGACTAAATGAAAACTCCCCCAAAGTGTGTCAAGCCTGGAAAGTTTTCAGATTGCATACTCCTGCTTTGTTGTTGTTGTTTGTTTGTTTGTTATTTTAATTTGAAAAAGAGCCCGAATGGGACTCTTCCAGAGAAGTTACCACTCTACAAAACCAGTTGTTTGCTTTTGCAAGATGAGAGAGAGAAAGGGCCTTTTTGTGGTTGCCCTTTGCCCAAGAAGGTATCAGACTAGCTTATCCACAAGGACAGTATATTTCTTAACCACATGGCAGAAAAGAGAGGCACTAACGTTGCTTTTGCAAGTTAGAAGCCTTGCCTGTGGGATCTCTGCCTTTTAAAAGGGGCAAGCTCAAAGCCACTTCTGCCCCTGCAAGGGGAAGGGGCAGAGGCTGTGACCGATATCTGAAAGGTTGTCCTGGGAACGGGTGGGGGCAACCTCACTCTAGGTAGAGATCTTCTCTCAGTCCCACCCTGTGTTCTGGCCCAGGACTTGGGCTGAATTCTTCCCCGGAGGAGCAAGAGGGCCAGTCAGTTGTGTAACCACCAAGACCCCCTCCCCCCTCGGGTGGAAAAGTCAGCCTGTCAGCACTCTTCTCCTTTCACACTCCTTGGTTTTCCCAGAACAACAGTTAACTGAAAATTTCCCCTAGAATAATCAAGAACTCACGTCTTTTCTGGGTGACAGAAATCTAAAAATGACAGGCATGGAGTCATGCAGTGGAAGCATGCTGAGCCCCCCAAAAAAGGTGTTGTCATTAAGGGCTTGCTTGGTGACTCAGATAATAAAGAATCTGCATGCAATCCTGGAGGCCCAGGTTTCTTTCCCTGGGTTGGTTAGATACCCTGGGGAAAGAAATAACAACCCACTCCAGTATTCTTGCCTGGGAAATCCCATGGACAGAGGAGCCTGGAGGGCTACAGTCCATGAGGTTGCAAAAGAGTTGGACACGACGGAGCGAACTCACTTTCAGTCCTTATTAAACCTAGTTTTATGTCCAGGCACATCGTCTGGGACCAAGGATGCTGACTTGCATCCGTGTTTTTTTGTGTGAACCCGAGGGAATCCTCTCTGGGGATGGATGTTCATCTGTCCAGTGCCTGGGGCCCCTGCAGTCATAACGGACCCCTTCGCTTACAGATGAACACTCCTGTGGTCACCCCCGGGCCAGCCCTTCTCACTGCCTGACCTCACCCTCCAAAATTCTGCCTATTCCTGGGCATGTCTTGGCTAAAACTGTTCTCTTCCAAATTTTCCCTGCTGTCTGTTGAAATCCTGCCCTCCACTCTCATAGCTCATTTTCTCCCAGTAGATGCACTCCAAAAGGCAGCATTTTTCAAACTCAGCCACTCGTAGTCATTATTTTTGTCATTCCCAAAACCTGCTTGTTCACTTATTGCCCTAGTATATATTTTTTATCTGAAGCAGCAGCTGTTTAAAAAAAAATGAACTCAATTTGGAACTGAAACTTAACTAGCACACAGTAGGGAAAATAGTATTTTGTGCTGTGCATAAAAGATGCAAAATGGAGAACTACAGTCAAAACGAAAGCAAGGCTTCTAAAGTCTCCATAAATACCATTGTGCTGGGGATGGTTCTGTCCTTGGTGTGGAGTTCCCTTGAGTGGTAGGTGTCAAGACTGCCAGGACCACACTGAGACTCTTCGGGAAGGAATTAGAAGAGATGAAAGGGAACACTCTTCATTCTGGGTGGTTCATTGGTATTCAGTGCTTTGGCCACTGGGAGGCTGTCTGGTTCCTTGGGGTACAGGCTCTGTAGGTTTCCTGTCCAAGCAAAGGATTCCTGTTAATGACCAGAGGGACTTTGGCTAAGTCTTTCTCAAAGTGCTTACTGAACTCTAACTGTGAAACAAGGTACTTGCAGCGATTCTGTTTAGCCAGTGGGTCATCGACTAACAGGTGGGCAACTCCAGGCCAAGGGGTGGGTCATGTTGGCCTCAGTCCCTCAGAGGCCTTGACAAGTTTCTCAAATGTGAGCAAGCCCACATTTGAGTAACCCAAGGAGTCTGATACTTGAAGTTGCACATGCTGAAGAAGCGGCCTAAGCATATAAAGCAAGAATATGCCCATTCATGGGGAGGCCCTTGGCATGACAGCCTGGGATGGTCACCTAGAACTCACTGACCTGGAGACCCTGCAGGTCAGCCTGAGTCCCGTCTACTTTCTGTTTTGTTTTTTCATGTGTTGGCTTCCGTCGTAGGTGAAGCTCCATCATCCACAACAGTGGGCAGCCAGTCTCCCCCCGAAATGCTGGTCCTCACCCACTCATCCTCCCAAACTTCCACGGCTGGGGTCACGCCCACCAACGGCACCGTCTGCACAGTCACGGCCCAGCAACCACCACCACCACCAGCAGCAGCAGCAGCATGAGAAACCCAGTGAAAAAGCAGAGACCAGTTTTACCAAAGGAGACTGCCCTGGCCATGCAGCAGGTTGTGTGGAACTCATCAAGTAAGTTTCAAACGTCCTCCCAAAAGAGGCACATGCAGAAGATGCAGCACCAGCAGAAGCAGCAGCAAAGCTAGCAGCAGCAGCCTCAGTCTTCCAAGAGGACGACATATCAGAACAGACAGGCTGTGAAATGTACCGAGCCTCCCTACTCTGCACTCCATGGCAACAGCTCTTTTTTTGCCACATGGACAGGAGACAAATAGTCCTTGTTTTATTTGTTTACTTCCCCTTGGTTGCCTGGCCATTGTATCCTAGAGGTCTGACACGTTCCATTTGGCATTATTTTTAAAAATTAATTTGCAGCTTGCTGTTTTACTTTCCTTTTTTCTTTTCTCATTTTACAAACAGTGCATACATGTCTTCTTAGAACGAAGTGAAATGGATGCCTAGACACACAAAAATCTACAGTCTTGATTGAATGCATATTTCATTCTCCACCCTTTCTCAGAGGTATTGTTAACCATAAGGTCTTTTTCTAATTCACGTATGCATATGTATTTTTCTGTAAGTTGGCTTAAAGCTCAACATTCAGAAAACTAAGATCATGCCATCTGCTCGCATCACTTCTTGGCAAATGGATGGGGAAAGAGTGGAAACAGTGGCTGACTTAAATTTTCTGGGCTCCCAAATCACTGCAGATGCTGTTTGCAGACATGAAATTAGAAGATGCTTACTCCATTTTGAGTTTACTTTTGTGTATGGTGTTAGGAAGTGTTTTAGTTTCATTCTTTTACAAGTGGTTGACCAGCTTTCCCAGCACCTTGAAAGGAAAGTTATGACCAAGCTTGACAGCATATTAAAAAACAGAGACATCACTTTGTCAACAGAGGTCAGTCTAGTTAAGGCTATGGTTTCTTCAGTGGGCGTGTGTGGATGTGAGAATTGGGATAACAAGAGGGCTGAGAACAGAAGAATTTAAGCTTTTGAGCTGTAGTGTTGGAAAAGACGCTTAAGAGGCCCTTGGACTGCAGGAGATCCGACCAGCCCATGCTAAAGAGATCAGTCCTGGGCGTACATTGGAAGGACTGATGCTGAAGCTGAAAGTCCAATACTTTGGCCACTGGATGCAAAGAGCTGACTCATTTGCAAAGACCCTGGTGCTGGGAAGGATTGAAGGCAGGAGAAGAAGGGGACGGCAGAGGATGAGATGGTTGGATGGCATCACCGACTCAAAGAACATGGGTTTGGGTGGACTTCAGGAGTTGGTGATGGACAGGGAGGACTGGCGTGCTGCAGTTCACGGAGTCGCAGAGCGCTGGACATGACTGAGGGGCTGAATGGAACTGAAGTGTCTTATGTGTGAACCTTCAAGTTGGGAATTTTGAAAGACATGAATGTTTGCATGTTTAATCCTGTAAGTTAGTTCACCTCCCTGGCGTACATTGTCACCCGCACACATCCTCTACAAGTCGTTGTGCTTTGTGTGCTTTACTGTACAGAGTGCAGTATTACAGTATCTTTATTTCAAGCCCAGGATGTCCATAAGAAAGCATAAAAGCAGCAGTGATGTACCTGGTATTGTACTATCTAGCTGATTGTGTTAGTTGGTTGCTTAGGCTAACTTTGTTGGACTTCTACAAAGAAATTGGACTTAGGAACATGCTCTAGGAATGGAACCTGTTCATAAGTAGGTCACTCACTGTACTATTTACTTTGAAAATCTGGTCTTTTTGACTTTAAATGGCTTTTACTGGAGCATCTCTTAGAAAAGATGGACCACTGGTATTTGTTTTTTATTTGTTTGTTGTTTTTTTAAGCAGAATTTCTCATGAATTTGAATTAACCAACTGACAACCATCTGGGGGAGGCGAGCAGAGACCAGGCTTCCCGCTCTTTGACTCAACACATGACATTAACCCTATCGTGATAGCTGGAGCTTCCAAGCCCTATTGACAGCAAACGCCCAGATGCACTTTATAAGTCTTTCTGTCTCCATACAGATCCACAGGCTGAGGACTGAGATACAAAGGGGAAACCAGAATTGAAAGAGACACGTATACCCCAGTGTTCATTGCAGCCCTGTTCATAATAGCCAGGATATGGAAGCAATCTAGATGTCAATGAGTAGACAAATGGATAGGCAAGCTGTGGTACATATACACAATGGAATATTACTCAGCCATTAAAAAGAATACATTTACCTCAAGATTGCTTTGGCTATTCGAGGTTTCTTATATTTCCATACAAATTGTGAGATGATTTGTTCTAGTTCTGTGAACAATACCATTGGTAGCTTGATAGGGATTGCATTGAATCTATAGATTGCTTTGGGTAGTATACTCATTTTCACTATATTAATTCTTCCAATCCACGACCACGGTATATTTCTCCATCTGTTTGTGTCCTCTTTGATTTCTTTCATCAGTGTTTTATAGTTTTCTATATATAAGTCTTTTGTTTCTTTAGGTAGATATATTCCTAAGTATTTTATTCTTTTTGTTGCAATGGTGAATGGTATTGTTTCCTTAATTTCTCTTTCTGTTTTCTCATTATTGGAGTATAGGAATGCAAAGGATTTCTGTGTGTTAATTTTATATCCTGCAACTTTACTATATTCATTGATTAACTCTAGTAATTTTCTAGTAGAATCTTTAGGGTTTTCTATGTAGAGGATCATGTCATCTGCAAACAGTGAGAGTTTTACTTCTTCTTTTCCTATCTGTATTCCTTTTATTTCTTTTCCTGCTCTGATTGCTGTGGCCAAGACTTCCAAAACTATGTTGAATAGTAGTGGTGAAAGTGGGCATCCTTGCCTTGTTCCTGACTTTAGGGGAAATGCTTTCAGTTTTTCACCATTGAGGATAATGTTTGCTTAATGGACCTGGAGGAATCAACCTGCCTGACTTCAGGCTGTACTACAAAGCCACAGTCATCACGACAGTATGGTACTGGCACAAAGATAGAAATATAGATCAATGGAACAAAATAGAAAGCCCAGAGATAAACCCACGCACATATGGACACCTTATCTTCGACAAAGGAGGCAAGAACATACAATGGAGAAAAGACAATCTCTTTAACAAGTGGTGCTGGGAAAACTGGTCAACCACTTGTAAAAGAATGAAACTAGAACACTTCCTAACACCGTACACAAAAATAAACTCAAAAAGGATTAAAGATCTAAACGTAAGACCAGAAATTATAAAACTCCTAGAAGAAAACATAGGCAAAACACTCTCCGACATAAATCACAGCAGGATCCTCCATGACTCACCTCCCAGAATATTGGAAATAAAAGCAAAAATAAACAAATGGGACCTAATTAAAATGAAAAGCTTTTGCACAACAAAGGAAACTATAAGCAAGGTGAAAAGACAGCCTTCAGAATGGGAGAAAATAATAGCAAACGAAGCAACAGACAAACAATTAATCTCAAAAATATACAAGCAACTTCTGCAGCTGAATTCCCGAAAAATAAACGACCCAATCAAAAAATGGGCCAAAGAACTAAACAGACATTTCTCCAAAGAAGACATACAGATGGCTAACAAACACATGAAAAGATGCTCAACATTACTCACTGTTAGAGAAATGCAAATCAAAACCACAATGAGGTATCATTTCACACCAGTCAGAATGGCTGCTATCCAAAAGTCTACAAGCAATAAATGCTGGAGAGGGTGTGGAGAAAAGGGAACCCTCTTGCACTGTTGGTGGGAATGCAAACTAGTACAGCCACTATGGAGAACAGTGTGGAGATTCCTTAAAAAACTGGGAATAGAACTGCCATATGACCCAGCAATCCCACTGCTGGGCATATACACCGAGGAAACCAGAATTGAAAGAGACGCATGTACCCCAATGTTCATCGCAGCACTGTTTACAGTAGCCAGGACATGGAAACAACCTCGATGTGCATCAGCAGACGAATGGATAAGGAAGCTGCGGTACATATACACAATGGAATATTACTCGGCCATTAAAAAAAATACATTTGAATCGGTTCTACTGAGATGAAACTGGAGCCCATTATACAGAGTGAAGTAAGCCAGAAAGAAAAACAACAATACAGTATACTAATGCATATATATGGAATTTGAAAGATGGTAACGATAACCCTATATGCAAGACAGAATAAGAGACACAGATGCATAGAACAATTTTATGGACTCTGAGGGAGAAGGTGAGGGTGGGACGTTCTGGGAGAATAGCATTGAAACATGTATATTATCATATGTGAAACAGAACACCATTCCATGTTTGACGCATGAGACAAGGGCTCAGGGCCGGGGCAATGGGATGACCCAGAGGGATGGCATGGGGAGGGAGGTGGGTGGGGGGTCCAGGAAGGGGAACACATGTAAACCCATGGCTGATTCATGTCAATGTATGGCAAAAACTATTACAATATTGTAAAGTAATTAGCCCCCAACTAAAATAAATAAATTTATTAAAAAACAACAACAACAAAAAAACATTTAAATCAGGTCTAATGAGGTGAATGAAACTGGAGCCTATTATACAGAGTAAAGTAAGCCAGAAATAAAAACACAAATACAGCATACTAATGCATATATATATATATATATATATATATATGATTCAGAAAGATGGTAATGATAACCCTAAATGCGAGACAGACAGGGAAAGAGACACAAAGCTATAGAAGAGTATTTTAGACTCTTTGGGAGAGGGAAAGTGTGGGATGATTTGGGAGAATGGAATTGAAACATGTATATCATTGCATGCAAAATGAATCACCAGTCCATTTTTGATGCATGAGACAGGGTGCTCGGGGCTGGTGCACTGGGATGACCCAGAGGGATGGGATGGGAAGTGAGGTGTGGGGTGGGTTCAGGATGAGGAACACATGTACACCCGTGGCAGATTCATCTCTATGTATGTCAAAACCACTACAATATTGGAAAGTTATTAGCCTCCAAATAAAATAAATAAATTTATATTTAAAAAAATTAAAAAATATAATAATGGAGAATTTGAATGAGGAATAAATATATAACTGCATGGGGGGGGGATATCCAGTGGCTGTACCAAAAGGAGCTCTTGGACATGAAATGCAACTTGGGTAAGTGCTGCTGACCTGGCCTCCACTGACAAAGGTTTGGATAGGAACTTCTTGGCATGTCTAGAGTTAGGCCCAAATGTGCACTCAGTCAAAAGTAGTCCAGGCCGCCTTACCAATCTTAGGGAGAACACAGCATCTTAGGGAGTCTAACCTGGAGAAACCAGGTATGAAGCAGGAGCTGGCAGAAACCCGTTTTCCTCTCTTCCAAATACCAACATCAGCAACAAATTCATGACAACAACTGTGGTAGCTTCTCCTGCTTGTGAGCTCTGACCTGTTGTAAAACTGAGAGAAATCTCAGTAGCCTGAGCAGTTTGATCATTCTCCTGTCAGCCCAATGATCAGTCCTGATGCCCTGTCTGGAAGATTAGATCTGCTGCCACTAAACACATCAGAAAAGAAATATATCCCAGTTGTAGCCCCAGCTCTGCTCATCTTAGCTGTGTGCCTCAGTTTCCTCATCTGTGAAATGGGTATTGTAGGAGTATACACCTCCTTAAGGTTGGAGTAAGGATTAAAAGAGTTCACATTTATAAAGTGTTTACAACAGTGCCTACAGATCATAGGTACTCTGTATTTGATAGAGAAAAAAGCTTATACAAAGGATAAATTTCAAAGTGAATTGAGTGGACATTTTTCAGAGGTTTTATGTGAGTCCTTCCTACAGAATCACCGCAGGGCCCCATTTTCAGTATCCTCAGGACCTGACGTTCATGATCATGCTTACATTCGTGGTCAGCGTGGTGGATGCCCATTTTACAGATGAAGACATTGGAGCTCAGGGAAGCTGGGTGATTCTCTGCACGGGCTCATATGACCAGGGCATCCCCGACCCAAGGTTTCACACCTGTTAGGATTCACCTTCTGACCTGGTGTGAATGAACCCATGGCTTGGGATGGGCGATGAAGTTAGTATCCTCTCCCCTCCCCTCCTCTGGCAGAGTTGAAAAAGGCAGAGATGCGGCAGAGCCTAGAACAGGAGCAGGACCAGCTCATTGCTGAGGTGAAGAAGCAACTGGAGCTGGAGAAGCAGCAGGGAGTGGCCGAGACCAGGAGGAAGCTGTGTTGTACCAACTGCAAGAAGGAGGATGTTTTCTACTGCTGTGGAATATCAGCTACTCTGACTACCCCTGCCAGAAGGCCCACTGGCCCGAGCACATGAAGTCTTGCACCCAGTCAGGTGGGACTAAGAGTGTCCCCTGGACCCAACTGTGGTGGACGGGTCCTTGGCTCCTCCTGGATCACAGGGCACTTGCCACGCTCACTCACCACAAATGACTCCTACATACACGAGAGTAGCAGGCAGACACATAGCCGAGTCTCCAGGCACCATTGTCTCCACCCTCCAGTTTACTTGGATGCATTCACTTGTGTGAATGGAGCTTGTAATGACAGCCCAGATGACTTTAGCTTCATGTGGTTTGCTGTGGTTCCCTGCTTGGGGCAATATTTGTCTCTGCCCCAAGCAATGTGGTCATCCCTGGTAGCTAAGGTGGTAAAGAAACTGCCTGCAATGCAGGAGACCTGGATTTGATCCCTGGGTCGAGAACATCCCTTGAAGAACGAAATGGCAACACACTCCAGTATTCTTGCCTGGAGAAGGCCACAGACAGAGGAGTCTGGCAGGCTACATTTCATGGGGTTGCAAAGCGTCGGAAATGTGAGTGACTAAGCAGACACACACACACACACACACACACACACACAAATCAAACACATCTTCTACCCCATTCTGCAATGCACAATGTACAATATACTAGACAGCCCCCACCATGGAGCCCATCTTGGACTCAAGGCTATAACAATCACTAGTGCTTATGTGAAGGACAAAGTGCTGCTTTGGAACTAATCTGCCTTTTAAATCTCTTTCCAAAACACAGCAAGCAGATCCCAGGCCAAGAAACTCTAGCTGGAGACACCACCTAGTAAGACGTGATTAATAATATGTATTAGTAATATTTTATACTTAGTGCTCATTTATGGCCAATACTAGATTTCTGTGTTTAGAAGAAGTCTCCACTTCAAAGAATATATTTAAACACAAATAACATAAATAATGTGACAAGGAAATGTGTCAGTGGATTGCTAAATTTTTCAAGGGTGGTAATTAAATGACCCAAGTTTGAGACGCTTAGGCAGGTGTTCGTAAGCTTTTTTTAAGAAGGTCTAGAGAATAAACGTTTTAGGATTTGTGGTCCATGTGGTCTGTGAACACCTTTCAACTATGCTGTAACAGGGTGATAGCAAGTGCATGGGGGTGCACACTCGTCTAAAAAAGGAAATTATGAAATTGGAACAGTCGTACTATTTGCTTCACGAACATGCTTATATCTCCAGAATGATTTAATAAAACTGATGGTGACTGCAGCCATGACATTAAAAGACACTTACTCTTTGGAAGGAAGGTTATGGTCAACCTAGATAGCATATTTAAAAGCAGAGACATTACTTTGCCAACAAAAGTCCGTCTAATCAAGGCTATGGTTTTTGCAGTGGTCATGTATGGATGTGAGAGTTGGATGGTGAAGAAAGCTGAGTGCCACAGAATTGATGCTTTTGAACTGTGGCGTTGGAGAAGACTCTTGAGAGTCCCTTGGACTGCAAGGAGATCCAATCAACCCATCCTAAAAGAGATGAATCCTGGGTGTTCATTGGAAGGTCTGATGTTGTAGCTGAAACTCCAATACTTTGGCCACCTCATGCGAAGGGTTGACTCATTGGAAAAGACCCTAATGCTGGGTAGGATTGGGGGTGGGAGGAGAAGGGGACGACAGAGGATGAGATGGTTGTATGGCATCACCTACTCGATAAACATGGGTTTGGGTGGACTCCGGGAGTTGGTGATGGACAGGGAGGCCTGGCGTGCTGCAATTCATGGGGTCGCAGAGAGTCAGACACGAATGAGCGACTTTCAGTTCAGTCAATCTGTCATGTCCCACTCTTTGCGACCCCTAGAACGGCACCACACCAGGCCTCCCTGTCGTTCAGCAACTCCCAGAGTTTCCCCAAACTCTGCTGGATGGTGGTGATGCCATCCTCATCTCCTGTTGTCCCCTTCTCCTCCTGCTCCCAGTTATTCCAGCGTTAGGGTCTTTTCTGGTGAGTCAACCGTTAGTATCAGGTGGCCAAAGAATTGGAGTTTCAGCTACAACATCAATAATTTCATTGAACACCCAGGGCTGATTTTTAGGATGGACTGGTTGGATCTCCTTGCAGTCCAAGGGACTCTCAAGAGTCTTCTCCAGCACTACAGTTCTAAAGCATCAATTCTTCGGGGCTCAGGTTTCTTCACAGTCCAACTCTCCCATTCATTCATGACTACTGGAAAAACCATAGCCTTGACTAGATGGACTTTGGTTGGCAAAGTAATGTCTCTGCTTTTTAATATGCTATCTAGGTTGGTCCTAAATTTCCTTCCAAGGAATAAGTGTCTTTTAATTTCATGGCTGCAATGACCATCTTCAGTAATTTTGGAGCTCCACAAAAAAAAAAAAAAAAGTCTGACACTGTTTCCCCATCCATTTCCTATGAAGTGATGGGACCAGTTGCCGTGATCTTAATTTTCTGAACGTTGAGCTTTCAGTCAACCATTTCACTCTTCTCTCTCACTCTTAAAAATGAACATATCTTCAAACACAGTCTGGAATTCCTGTGTCTGGGAAGGCTTCGACCCAGCTATTCAGGGACCACACTGTAACCTGGGTGGAGCTGGTTGGCATGTCTTAACACATGGTGGTTTGCACAGAGCAGGGTTCCCTGCAGTCCTGGGAACTACTATGCTCAGCGTATATGTGACTTCTGTCCCCCTCTGCACTCAACTACCACCCCTCAGCAGGAAGTAGACCCCGATGTGAACACGGAAACACTAAATAAGTTATCCCAGGGCACTTCCTCCGAAACTCAGGCAGCCCCCCTGTAAACCAGCGCCTTGAAAGCGAAGGGGACGCCAGCTGAGAAATGCAAGGACAGTGGCTCGGTGAGTATCCATCGCACACACCTAGGGCCAAACAGAATCTCAGAGCAGCCCCCTCCCAATACCATGGTGATTCCCGTGATGTGGGAAGTTGTCTGTCTTCAGGCTGCATGTAGAGGACAAGTGTTGTCTAGTAGAACCTTCTGTGATGATGGGAATGTTCTACATCCCCTCTGCCCATTGTGAAAACCTGCGACCAGCCTCATATGGCACTTGAACAATGAACACTTGAACTGGGGCTAGTGCGACCAAAACCTGGATTTCAGGTTAATATAATGATAATGAATGTAGATACAATAGCCATGGGTGGCTGGTGATTGCCATATTGGACACAGACATCAAATTTCTGATTTTCCCAGGGGGTGCCATATTGATTGCATGCAGATGTTATTTTAGAGGACACATTGGTCATTTTTGACATTTGTAGTCATTATGATTTTAATTCGTGTGTATCAGGGAAAAACATCAATTCATCCCAGAAGTCAAACCTCTTTGACTTTATTGATATCATTGCCTAGGAAGAGGTTATTGTGGAAAAAAAGTGAATTGATATAATATGATTTAGTATATAGGTAGCCTTCTCTATCCATGGATTTCTCATGTGTACATGCAAACAACCAAAATTCCACCTCTGTTTGGTTGAATACATGAATGTGGAACCGTTGGATACAAAGGCACAGTTGTATTCATCCTTCTAGGCCATTTTATATAAGGAACTTGCACGTCCTTGGATTTTAGTATCCTTGGGGGGTCCTGGAACCATTCCACCTTGGGTACTGGGGGATGGCTGTACATCCTTTGGGGATAGGATAGAAATCCAGAGAGTAGAATAGGTCAGAGAGGGGGGAGTTGACAAACAGTGTTCTTGAAGCTGAGGCTCTAGCATTGAGTGAGGGGCCTCCCTAGTTCTGTGTCCAGGGAGATAGAGCAGAAAAGGGCACAGGGCTTAGGCCACACTGACTGGCCTGGCCTTCCCTCCCTGAGCATGCCAGGCAGAGGGCGTTAAGGTGTTGTCGGGGCCATGATGAGCACCCCTATGGATCCCCGGGCTTCCCTGGGGCGGGGTACTGGGGAGGCCCTGTTTAAAACAGTGCCTTGGCTCCATCTGTCTTTTTCTGTGTTTCTAGATCCTTGACTTCTCTGGGTCCAAGGAAATACCCTCTCCTTTCTCTTATGCTCCAAGCTAGACTCTGGTACATGGCCCCCTGATGGTTGTATGTATTCTCATGTTCCGCAGGGGCAGGGGAGCCGTCTCCTCCAGGGGAGTCTGAAGGGTTCAGGGAAGTGGTTTGCAAACTGTGGTTCCTTAGGGATCTTTGAGGGAACCCTGGGCTGGTCAGTAGAGGTGAAGGATGGCTTAGCAAGCAGCTTTGAGGCATTTCTCCAAGTTGAGAATTTACCTTATTTGTGTCAGTTTTTTTTTTGTTGTTGTTGCTGTGTTTTGTTTTGTTTTTTTCAGTTCTGAATCAAAGACAGAGAGAGTTTCTATTGCTGAACTGAGGTGGGGCAGAAGATACATTTGGTTTGGACAGTTCTTCTGCCCTCAGAAATGACCATAGTAAATTAAACTGTGTGAACTTGTCCCTGAGGTCCCAGCATCCACATTCCGTGGAGGCCTTCAGAGGAGAAAAGCATTTCTACGGAAGTGATCGTTCTGTAGAAATATTTCTTATCAAGGAATAACCTGGCAGGCTGTTTTGGGTAGATTATCTGGCACTAACTTTTCTAGTTCTCTTCTGTGGAGTTTGAGCTGTGTTCTTTAGGCTTTCCCCTGCAACCTCTCAAGTAAGTTTTAGGGCATTCTAAAATGGTTCATCCTCAGTGAGAACAGTTCTGCTTCTTTCAGGGTCCTTCAGCTCCAGGGTCTTTCTCTCTCCCAGATTATTGTCTTCAGCTGAAAACCAAACTTTTGTTTGTTAGTTAGTTTCTGCATATTGAGTACTTAGAGCAAGAAATGATGTATCTTGTTAGAGTGGCTGGAGGTTTCCCAGTGGCACTGGAAGCGGGGTTTAGATCCAGGAGACATGATGAGAGAGTGGCATGAGCTGATTTTAGGGGGAATATGAAGATGAATAGGCATGGAAGTATGACTGAACCGCCTGTCAATTCCCTTCTCACTCTCACTCGGGTCTTGTGACTGCATCTGGAGGACACGTTGAGTTTGGAGCTGAGGTGTCTTCCTCATCCCTTCTTCTAGCTTCTCTTTTTAACAATGGCAGAGGAGGCTTGAGACTTCAACAGCAGCACAGCACCCACCTCGAGTTTTCTGCTACAGTTGGGTTTTCGTTATGTTGATTTGTAGAGTTGCCGTCTGTGTAGGGCAGGTATTCTGATTTCCTGCTTTTGGTGTTGATAGAAGAGTTTTTGTTTGACTTAAGTGGAAAGTGAGTTTAGAAACATTAGCTGAGCCATAAGTAGGGGGACTTTGGATGTGTCAAAGCCGTGGAGGTGGCTGGTCGGTGGAAGGGTTCAAGTTGGGAAAACACTGCTGCAGGCAGGGAGCCCTGTTGGGGATTTGGAGCAGCACAGTGGTGTCATCCACATGGGAAGAGGAGGATTGGTGATGCTGTGGGGTACAGAATCTGGTGTGACAAGGAGGCTTGCATGTACAAACGTGGTTGGGAGATACAGCATCTGGCAGTTGTGAGGTGAATGAGGTGTTTCCTGGCCTAGGGGTTGGTGGACCACCAGTTTTTATCAGAACTGCTGTTGTCAGATGAAAGCAGCCAGAGATGGCACATAAAGAGACGTTCCTGTGCTGCAGTGAACTTGCACTTGGGAAAGCAGGCATTGGGCTGGATTTTGCCTGTGGACCATCATTGGTTGACCACCCGACCTGAAGCACCCTAGTGTGTGAGGGGATGAAAAGGGGGGGTGGAGAGAAGAGGTAAGGGTCTAGAGATGCTGGTGAGTTGGTGCAGAGGCTGGAGTAGGAGAAGAACATCTCAGGGAGCCTGATGACTAGAGGGGACAGAGGGAAGGAGCCTCAATTGTCAGCATTTATTAGGGAGTGTTTCAGGATTATTCTAGAGTGTGAGCTGAGCTGGAGGTTCCTGGATGCCTGATCAGGACTGTGAGCTCACGCCTGTTCATTTCCCCCTGT
Organism: Giraffa tippelskirchi; assembly: GCF_054371585.1. Taxonomy (NCBI): domain Eukaryota; kingdom Metazoa; phylum Chordata; class Mammalia; order Artiodactyla; family Giraffidae; genus Giraffa; species Giraffa tippelskirchi. The sequence goes on from NC_137290.1 coordinate 16,076,148, forward strand.
TTGCACTCCACAGCCTTCTGGCTGAAGGCTTGTGTCAAAGCAGGCAGACCAGCTCATTTTCTCATTCCTCATATGCCTGACGACTTCTGTATGTGCTCACTGCTTGCTGACAGTGTAGGTGGAAGCTGGAGGAAAGCTGAGCGTTACAAACATGGAGGTTCCTGTGCTCTTTATCAACCTCTGGAACCAGGCTGGTTAAGATGAGGGTCTAGTTGAGAGAAAGAAAGGTTAAACAGGGGTTAGGAACTTCCTTTGGGTGTCCATATCACTCTCCTGTTCACTTGTCTCTTCATCTTAAGATTTTAAAGTGATGCATGCATATCGAGTTGACCCTTGAACAACATGGGTTTGGATTATGCAGTCCAAATCTGAGCAGAATTACGTTCCTGTAATGAATGAATTTCTACACAATCTGTAGCTGGTTGAATCTGTGGATGTGGATATGGAGGGCTGGCCATGAGATTAAGTTTCCATGCAATCTGGTGTCCATGGTGGGTCGTGGGATGAATCCCCTGTACCATCCCTGATACGACGGGATGTGTGTAGTCAGAGAAAGTAAAATCACACAGGGAAAAACAATTCCTTGCCCCAGTCTTCATGGCTATTTTTTGCATCCTGTACTTATTTATAGATAACTTATTTCCTCATATTGCTGTTTCTTGACTTTATCTAGACGTTGTGTGTTGACTTGTGACTTTTGAAGATGAGAATTGGGGTCACTTATCACCTCTCTTCTCCCCTCTCTCCAAGACCACTCTGTCACTGTTTGACGTGCTCTATAGGCTTCCTTGCTCCAGTACAACACTTATTCCTTAGTCCTTGTTCTCCCAGCTGGAGGAAACTGTCTCTGGACCCCTCTCTTGGTGCACATTTATTCCCTCACCTCTCCTCCACTGTCATTTTCAGACTTTTCCATTTTCCTGCTCTGAGTTCCCATCACCAAGGTGGAGAGATCTTGTGCATTCTATTCTATAACTGCAGATGGCCCACCTCAGTTCCGGCTGTTGGCTGAGTCATAAACCTTGCCAGATGACCATCTGTGTGTCCATCATTATGGTCGTGCTGTTGGTCTCAGAGTCAACTAGTGCACTGTGATTACATTTCCATCTCTGTATAGCCTTACTTTTCCCTGGGTGTTTTTTCTCCCCGCTCACCACTCGCATATCTTCAACCATTTCCCTGCCAAATTCTTTGCCATAAGGGTTGTTTTCTTGAGACACTTCATGGCGCACATTTTGGGCTCTTCCATTTCAAATAAGTATGTGTCTGAGTCCTACCATCATGGCTGAGGTATGGTCCAGTAAAATCTCACCTGTGGCTCCTTCCTCAACCCTTGTCACTCCATGCACCTCCATCACACTCTCCTTCCTGATCTCTCATCAGCCTTGGCAGTAGATTCATGATTATACTTAGCCTAAATAATCTAGGTTCCTTTGATGGAGCCTTGCCACCTAAGTGTGGTGGAGCCAGCGCCTACAGTTTCCCTGGATGAACTAAGCTCTTGGCAGAGTGGTTCTGAAGGAAATTTGCTTTCAAACTTCTGGGAATTTATGGCTTTTACATCATGGTACGCCTTATTTCCACCTGTAATCTCGTTCAGCGTCCAGTGATCTTAGTTCATGGTTTAATATACATTTGTAAAAGCCTTAGTCTTCTATGACTGCCTCAATTTGGAAAATGGCAACACTGACTCAGAAGCTCTCCAGTTCTAAGATCAGTAGCCTGTTGGACAGCAGGATAGAGAGCTGGTGGGTTTGTACGGACTTGAGCTCTCTTCCAGACTCTAGCTCTCTGCCAGTCTCTGACGTTGCCTTGCTGTATCTTCAGTTAGCAACAGGTGTGACAAACCACCTGCCTCTGCCCCCAAACATCACAGAGCACCAGCCTCACACAAACTACCCAGTGCAGAAGTGGAAGTATGAACCAACTTCATGACAACCAACGGGGATCTTTTCCCAGCAGGCAGTGTGCTCGTCTCCTGAGTGAATGTGTGTGTGTGTGTGTTTTCTTTGTGAGCATGTATGTTTCTGAGTGATGGGTCTTGGCTTTGCCTGGTTTCTTCCTCACTGTGCTCCTGATGGCCATTGGAAACAGCAGGAGGATATGAGAGAGAGAGGATGGATGGTCTGGCTTCTCTCTCTCTCCTGCTTTTATTTTATTTTATTTATTTATTTATTTTTTGACCATGCTAACCAGCTCATGAGATCTTAGTTCCCCAAGCAGAGATTGAACCTGTACCCTTGGCAGTGAAAGCACGAGGTCCTAACCACCGAACTGCCAGGGAATTCCCGATCTGGCTTCTTGAAGGGGCTTCATCCTTACTATTTTCATGGTGAGTGCTGAAGTAACACCCATTTCCTCTGCAGTGATTGGCTGAATCAGCCAGCGTGCCCTGTCCTGTCCATGGGAGAGGTCAGGCTCTGCACTTACTCAGGTGGCCTGGCTCTGGGATGTGGCTCCTGTGCTAAGTAAGCTAAGCCCCGCTGCCTAGCTGTTCTCTGCCTTCAGCAGAGCTGGGGAGATTCGATGTGACTTGAGTACATCTTTGTCAGAGCTGGGGAGATTCGATGTGACTTGAGTACATTGTTGTCAGAGTTTCCGTGTCGTGATGACCAGCTCAATCACCGACTTTCCAGAGGACTAACAATGTAGGTGTCACGAGTAGGGAAGAATGTCTAAGAAGGGGTGGATTTGGACTCAAGAACCCTAAGATAGCTCCACCCTGGAACCCAGCTCTGCCCACCACAATAGCGCTCCCTTTGGGTCATAGATACAAGTGACGAGAATGTGTTCTCTCCTGAGTGAATATGTGACTTGGGAGATCCTTATCACTGTCTTTGCTGCTTCTCTTCTCGAACCAGAGCTCAGAACCACACACATTCTGCCTATCACTAGGCGATGATAAGAGTACTTACCCTTCTAGGTGATGATCTGGTCCCTTGCTCCCCCACTCTGATTCTGTCTCTAAGCTTGATAGTCGACCTCTTGTGTTCATATATTATCATCCCACCTCAAGAAGTTAAAAAAAAAAAAGTTTTGTCCCAATCTGTCTGAACTTGGTAAACGATCTAATATATGATGAGATCTCAGTGATGTGCTGGTGGGTCTCTCAGAGTCGGCCATCCCACTGAGCCTGCAGGCTGGGTGTCTCCCCGCTGGACAAACACCTCATTTGGCTCTTCCTTCAGTGTCCTCATATCTTACTCATCCACGATTTAGCTCCTTATGGTGCACGTGTCCTTGAAACTCCCTTAGCCCTTACTGTGGTTCTTTCATCCTCTGTTGACCCATTAGCTTGTCCATACTCGGAGCCAGTTGGGCTTAACCGTTAAGCCCAGGTGGGCTTATCCATTCTGGTCTTCACTCTTTTTCCTTTGGCTGGTTGAGGTATAAGTCTGCTTTCAAGTTGTCTATACAGTGATGAAAGAAACTCCGTTAACAGGATTAAGTAGACTGAACACCAAATCTCAGTGCCTTTCTTGGTGCCCAAGGTTAAATATAACAAGAGCTTGGGGTTCTTTGTGTCTACACATGCAGTAAGAGTGCCTGGTCCCAATTACTGCATAAGAAACCCCTTTCTTGATACGTTAGTACGTTTCCCCCCTCATCTTTATTTTTCTGAGCACAAAGCCCTTCTGTTTTTCCAACCAGCTCCTGTTAAATCCTTAAAGACCCAAAAATCCAGGTCAGTAAACAGTGGCAGGATTTCCCCCCTGTGTGTTGGAGAGTTGGGAGGGGAAGGTGGCTTCCTGGGGAAGCAGGTGCAGATCAAGTAGAAGGGGGTGGGCAGGAATGGCCAGGGATGGGCAGGAAAGCTAAATCTCCCTTTCCCCTTGGCTTTCCCCCTCCCAGACCAGTAAATCCCCTTGCTGGAGCGGCAGTGAGGAGAAGCGAGGCTCAGCCCGCTCTGAGCAGAACACTGGTACCAGTTCAAGGAGCCTCATCCTGAAAAAGTCCCACCTGGACACCTTCTGTGCCTAGGGACATGCTAGGACACACACCACCCACTCCATAGAGGGAAAAAATCCAGACACCAGGGAAACCAGAAATGGCAAAGAAACATGAGACAGGAGGACTGCCACCCTCTGACTTGGCCTCTGCAACTGGCATGGAGGGCAGGGCACATTATATCATGTCTGGCATTACCCTTCACTGTGGAATGTTCCACCCACATGAAATCTTTGCTTTAGATGTAAATAATATACAATTTGTGACTGTCATCAAGCCTAGAGTACCTTCCCCTTTTCACACTTGTACTAACTTTAACTTCTTTAAAACAGAGAGAGAGAGAGAAAGAGAAAAGCAAAACAAAACAAAACAAAAGACACACACAACAACAAAAAGAATGTTTGGATGCTGGAGAAAGGATGGTCACCCAGCCAGTCTGTCACAGGGGTACAGAGAGGGGACAGGGGTTGCTTTACGGTGCACAGCTCCTTCTCTGTGACACCCTGTGAGCTGTTTCCATTTTATGTCTGTACACAGCACATTGGGATCAGGAATTTCCAGCATGGAGTTTAGTGCTGCTATGGACACATCACATGCACCCACTGGCCCATTTCAAGTGCTATGTTACCATGTTTTAAAAGGGAAGCTCTCTGGACCAGAAGAGCACATAGATGTGCTCATTAATCTGATGTGATTTCCATGATGACTCTACTCCAATAAAAGGGACAAAAGAAAAAAAGGAAAAACCCATATCTTTGTTTACAGATGATTAACTAGAAACAACCCAGCTCACCGCAGTTTGCAGAAGAGAAGACCGTAGAAAGCATTCAAGTCCGAAGCTCCAAAACAGAGATTTTCTTTGCTTTGTGGTTCCTTTAAAGACACTCACACCTTCTTCGTAAGAGATGGCCATGCTTCATAGAAGTGAAAAGTCAAAGGCGAGACACACTCGGAGGACATTTGAGCCTGAGATGAAGCATGTACGTAATATACGATGGAATTTTAGGTTTATATGTCAATATGAAACAAAAGCAGTTTGAGGGGAAACAGGACACCACTCTGCCGTTACACTCTGTATGCTATAGTACCATTTTGTATGTATGTTCAAGAAGCATTGAACAAAGCAAAAAGGTGATGTATGTATAGGATAAAAATTAATTGTACGATACCATTTCAGTACATTTTGTTGTACACTTTAATCTTGTTTCCTTTCTCTTCATTATTGATAAGAGGATGTGAACTGTATAGTTTCCAGCTAGTTACTCATAATAAAAAGAAATAAAAAAGAGGGTACTAGAGGAAAACAAGAAAGAACATTTGTCAATTGCAGTTGTCAAAAGAAACAAAAACCTAGCCTTATTTGTGAAGCATAATTGCTTTTCGCATACGGAAGTATTTTTTTCACAATTTCTTTGTATAACATTTGTATGAAGCTTAAATATCTTCTCTGATGAGGGTGTTTCTTTGTGACTGAACCAGTAGATTCACGAGGTATGTTCTTATGGGTTCTCCCCACCCCCTAATTTTTTCAGAATCTTCACCTTTTTAAAATGAAGCTGTTTTGGAAAAAATATGCCTTGCTCTTCCTCGAACTGACAGTTTTCCATTTGGTCAGGATGGATGTATCAGGTTTGGGCCAAAGACGGAGACAGGGTCACATGAGGTCAGGAAGGTTTCTCTCCACATTATAAATAAATGTCCCCACTTGCAGCTTTCCTGGGAAGTTCAGTTCTAGAGAATTTACTGACAGAGATGGAGACAGAAGGGAAATCTGGGGTCAGTCTCAGAAGAACACTGGCAGGGAATGAATTTGTCTTTCAGTAGCCAAGATGGCAACCTGAGCTACAAGGAGCTCTGTGGGCAACGTGTGACCTTGACTCTGCCCAGGCACATCCTGGTCATTTCATCTTCATGGGTCACATAAATATTTTTTTTCCCATCATTTAAACATGGGAACACTCCTCAGCTCCATGGCTAGACAAAAGCAGGGCATGTTTGGCCCCTCAAGCCATCCCTGGCTGGTGTTGTGAAAGGAATGGAATGGAACTGGTTTAGAGAAGACCTTACAAGAGCTTCCTTATTCTTCTCTCGGGGTATGGGAGCCTGCCACGTGGAAGGTGGCAGTGTGTGTCACAACTCCCAGTTGATGGATATTCAGGTTGTCTGCTGATACCAGCCATGGCCAGCAGACCAGCCTTGTGTGCAAGTCATCAGCTAGGTGAGGGACCTATGGAATTCATCTCAGGAGGTTACATCCAGGGCTCAGGGACTGGCCAGGACTTGGAGGTTCCAGACAGGGAAGCAGGACCTTCTGCCTCTGACTTTAGTCTGAGTGGGCTGTTTTCAGGGCTCAGTGGCTCAGAGTCTAGAAATGAGGAGGAGAAGGAGGCCACCAACTGTCTGCCGTGGTCCTTTCTCCTTTCTCTGAGCAATGGCTAAGCACAGGGCAGGATTGGCCCCACCACCTACCCCCTTCTACCACTGCCCCGACCTGCACAGTTGGCCTGGTAGGTCTCCTGCTGCTGCTAAGTCCCTTCAGTTGTGCCCGAGTCTGTGGGACCCCATCGATGGCAGCCCACCAGGCTCCCCTGTCCCTGGAAATCTCCAGACAAGAACACTGACGTGGGTTGCCATTTCCTTCTCCAATGCATGAAAGCGAAAAGTGAACATGAAGTTGCCCAGTCGTGTCTGACTCTTCACGACTCCATGGACTGCAGCCTACCAGGCTCCTCCATCCATGGGATCTTCCAGACAAGAGCACTGGATTGGGTTGCCATTGTCTTCTCCATTGGTGGGTCTAGAGATGACCTTTAATGCAGCGAGGCACTATCGCCACCTAATGGTCGTCATGGAGAACTGCAGCCCTTAGAGCGGAAGCTAGACCCAGGAGGGCACCGGTGGAGGGTCATTCATGAAACAGTTGTGTGCTGAGCATCTGTGGGGAACCAAGCACTGAGGACACAGGCTCTGCCTTCATCCATCTGACATTCTCACTGGGAAGCAGATCTGTATATGATAGAATCTTAGGTGGGACAGAATCAAATATGTAGCATATGGAAGGGAAGTAGTTGGTGTGATTGGGGATGGCCTCTTGTAGAACTGGCCTTTGAACTGAAACCTTTATGTGGGAACTGAGCACGATGTCTTCAGCAGTGATTTAGTAGTGCCGGCTGAATGTTAGAAGTGCCTGGCAAGTATTAAAACAACAATAAATGTTCAGGTGCCACCCTCTTTCCCCAAGTAACGATATCTGACTCTCTCAGGTGGGGTTGGGGCATTCATAAGTTCTTCAGGTGATTCTGCTGGGCAGCTAGATCTCAGAGCCTGTACCTTTATTGGAAGAACACCCAAGGTAGAAGGGAGAGCAACTAAAAAAACCTGAGGGGGCTTCTGGATCTTCTCAGAATAGGAGAAAGTTGAGGGGGCCAGAATGAGGGATTCAGCATTGGAGATGGAGCTGATGAGATCAGAGAATGAAAAGAAATCAAGGGGTATGGGGGCTGAATTATGATCAGAAGGAACTGGGAAGCCAGGTTGGTTGACATTTTAAAAAGGATTTATTGAGATAGCATTTAAAGTGTATAATTGCTTTGGGTATTTCACATTTTTTTTTTAAATATGGTAAATGAGATGTAACAAAATTTGTCCTTTTCATCATTTTTTAAGTGTGTTAGTCAAGGTTGGGGTTTAAACATGTAAATCAGCAGGAAAGGAACATGATAAATGTGCACCAAACCAAGCAAAAGAGGAGGAGATAGAGAGTCTTCCGGAAAAAGAATTCAGAATAAGGAGGTTAAAGAAGATCCAAGATCTGGAAGACAAAATGGAGTTACAGATAAATAGCCTGCAGACAAGGATTGAGATGATGGTGAATCATTGAACAGGGACCTAGATGGGAAAAAAAAGAGCCAATCACTAATGGATAATGGAATATATGAGATCAAAAACTCTCTGGAGGGAAAGAAAAGTAGAATAACAGAGGCAGAAGATAGGATAACTGAGGTAGAATGGAATGGTAGAAATAAATGAAGCAGAGAGGAAAATAGAAAGAAAAAAGAATTAAAAGAATAGAGAACAACCTCAGAAACCTCTGGGACAATGTTAAAGGCCCCAACATTTGAATCAGAGGAGTCCCAGAAGGAGAAGAGAAAAAGAAATGCCATGAGAAAATACTTGAGAAGATAATAGTTGAAAAATTCCCTAAAAAGGGAAAGGAAATAGTCACCCACATGCAAGAAACCCAGAAAGTCCCAGGCTGGATAAACATAAAGTGAAACACCCCAAGACACATATTAATCAAATTAACAAAGATCAAACACAAAGAACAAATATTAAAAGCAGCCAGGGAAAAACAACACATTACACACAAAGGGATTCTCATGAGAATAACAGCTGATCTTTCAACAGAAACTCTTCAGGCCAGAAGGGAATTGCAGGACATGCTTCAAGTGATGAAAGAGAAAAACTTTCAACCCAGATTACTGTACCCTGCAAGGATCACATTCAAATATGAAGGAGAAATCAAAAGCTTTACAGACAAGTAAAAGCGGAGAGAATTCAGCACCACCAAACTAGCTCTTCAACAAATACCAAAGATCTTCTCTAGGCAGGAAAAACAGAATGGCTGCATAAACCTGAACCGAAAATAGTAAAGCAAATGGCAACAGGATCATACCTGTCAATAATTACCTTACATGTAAATGGGTTGAATGCCGCAATGAAAAGACAGAGTCTAGCTGAATGGATACAAAAACAAGACCGCTACTTATGTTGTCTACAAAAGGCCCACCTCAAAACATGGGACACATACAGACTGAAAGTGAAGGGTTGGGGGGAAAAAAAACAGAAGAAAGCAGGGGTAGCAATACTCATATCATATAAAATGCACTTTAAAATAAAGCCTGTGGGAGAGACAAAGAAATACACTATATAATGATCAAAACATCAAACCGAGAAGAAAATGTAATGATTAAAAATACATAAACACCCAACATAAGAGAACAGCAATATGTAAGGAAAATGCTAACAAGCATGAAAGGGAAGATTAACAATCACACAATAATAGTGGAAGATTTTAATACCACACTCACACCTATGGATGGATCAAGTAAACAGAAAATCAACAAGGAAACACAAACTTTAAATGATACATTAGAACAGAGAAACCTAATTGATATCTATACTAATTTTACACCGAACAATGAATTTCACATTTTTTCTCAAGTACACATGGAAACTTCTCCAGAAGAGATCACATCCTTGGCCACAAGTCCAGCCTTGATAAATTCAAAACACCTTGAAATCATTCCAGGCATATTTTCTGATCACAATGCAGTAAGACTAGATGTCAACTGCAGGAGAAAAACTGTTAAAAATTCAAACATATGGAGGCTGAATGTCACGCTGGTAAATAACCAACAAATCACAGAGGAAATCAAAAAGACATCAAAATATGCATGGAAGCAATTGAAAATGAAAACACAACAAGCCAAAACCTATGGGACATTGTAAAATCACTGCTAAGGCGAAGGTTCAGAGCAAAACAGCCTTACCTCAAGAAACAAGAAAAAAGTTAAACAAATAACCTAACCCTCTGCCTAAAGCAACTAGAAAAGTAAGAAATGAAGAACCCCAGGGTTAATAGAAGCAAAGAAATCATAAAATAGGGCACAAATAAATGTAAAAGAAACAAAAAAGACTAGAGCAAAAATCAACAAAGCTAAAAGCTGATTCTTTGAGAAGATAAATAAAATTGACAAACCATTAGCCGGACTCATCAAGAGGCAAAGGGAGAAGAATCTAATCAACAAATTAAAAATGAAAATGGAGAGATCACAACAGACAACACAGAAATACAAGTGATTATAAGAGACTACTATCAGTAACTATATGCCAATAAAATGGACAACTTGGAAGAAGTGGACAAATTCTTAGAAAAGTACAACTTTCGAAAACGGAGTCAGGAAGAAACAGAAAATCTTTACAGACCCACCACAAGCACGGAAATGGAAAGTGTAATCAGTAATCTTCCAGCAAACAGAAGCCCAGGACCAGACGGCTTCACAGCTGGATTATACCAAAAATTGAGAGAAGAGCTAATATCTATAGTACTCAAACTCTTCCAGTTGCAGAGGAATGCAGACTTCCAAACTCATTCTATGAAGCCACCATTACCCTACTACCAACGCCAGACAAAGATGCCACAAAAAAAGAGATAACTACAGGCCAATATCACTGATGAACATAGACGCAAAATCCTTAACAAAATTCTAGCAAGCAGAATCCAACAGCATATTAAAATGATCATATATCATGACCAAGTGGGCTTTATCCCAGGGATACAAGGGTTCTTCAATATCTACAAATCAATCAACATAATACACCACATTAGCAAATTGAAAGATAAGAAAACATATGGTTATCACAATAGCTGCAGAGAAAGTCTTGAACGAAATTCAACATCCATTTATCATCAAAACACTCCAGAAAGCAGGCATAGAAAGAACATACCTAAACATAATTAAAGCTATATATGGCAAACCCACAGCAAACATTATCCTCAATGATGAAAAATTGAAAGCATTGCCCCTAAAGTCAGGATCAAGATAAGGATGTGCACTCTCACCACTACTATTCAACATAGTTTTGGAAGTTTTGGCCAAGAGGGATCAGAGCAGAAAAACAAATACAAGGAATCCGGATTGGAAAAGAAAAAGTAAAACTCTCACCGTTTGCAGATGCCATGATCCTCTACATAGAAAACCCGAAACACTCCACCAGAAAATTACTAGAGCTAATCAACGAATATAGTAAAGTTGCAGGATACAAAATGAACACGCAGAAATCCCTTGCATTCCTGTACACTAACAAGGAGAAAACTGAAAGAAATATTAAAGAAACAATTCCATTCACCATTGCAGCAAAAAGAATAAAATAGTGAGGACTATATTTACCTAGAGAAACAAAAGTCCTGCATATAGAAAACTAGAAGACACTGGTGAAAGAAATCAAACTGGACACAAATAGATGGAGAAATATACCATGTACATGCATTGAAAGAATCAATATACTGAAAATAGGTATACTACCCAAAGCAAACTATAGATTCAATGCAATCCCTATCAAGCTACCGACGGTATTTTTCAGGGAACTAGAAGAAATACTTTCACAATTTGTATGGAATTACAAAAAACCTCTAATAGTCAAAGCAATCTTGAGAAAGAAGAATGGACCTGGAGGAAATGCCCTGCCTGATTTCAGGCTATACTACAAAGCTACAGTCATCGAGACAGCGTGGTCCTGGCACACACAAAAAAAAGATATATAGATAAATGAATCAAAATAGCAAGCCCAGAGATAAATCCACGCACCTATGGATACTTTATCTTTGACAGAGGAGGCAAGAATGTACAATGAAGACAAGACAATCCCTTTAACAAGCATGCCGGGAAAACTGGTCAACCACTTGTTAAAGAATGAAACTAGAACACTTTCTAACACCGTACTCAAAAATAAATTCAAAATAGATTAAAGATCTAAACGTAAGACCACAAACTATAAAACTCCTAGAGGAAAACACAGGCAAAATACTTTCTGACAGAAATCACAGCAGGATCCTCTATGACCCATATCCCAGAGTAATGGAAATAGAAGCAAAAATACACAAATGGGACCTCATTAAACTTAAAAGCTTTTGCACAAAGAAGGAAACTCTAAGCAAGGGGAAAAGATGGCTTTCACAATGGGCGAAAATAATAGCAAACAAAGCAACTGACAATGAATAAATCTCAAAACTATACAAGCAACGCCTGCAGCTCAATTCCAGAAAAATAAGCGAGCCATTCAAAAAATGGGCTAAAGAACTAAACAGACATTTCTCCAAAGAAGACATACAGATGGCTAACAAACACATGAAAAGATGCTCAAATCACTCATTATCAGGGAAATGCAAATCAAAACCATAATGAGGTACCATCTCACACTAGGCAGAAAGGCTGCTATCCAAACGTCTACAAACAATAAATCCTGGAGAGGGTGTGGAGAAAAGGGAACCCTCTTACACTGTTGTTGGGAATACAAACTAGCAGAGCTACTATGGAGAACAGTGTGGAGATTCCTTAAAAAAAAAACTGGAAATGGAACAGCCATATGTAACAGCAGTCCTACTCCTGGACGTAAGCCCCAAGGGAACCAGAACTGAAAGAGACACATGTGCCCCAATGTTCATCGCAGCACTGTTTATAATAGCCAGGACACGGAAGCAACCCAGATGTCCATCAGCAGAAGAATGGATAAGAAAGCTGTGGTATATATACACAATGGAATATTACTCATATATCCAAAAGAATGCATTTGAATCAGTGTTAACGAGGTGGATGAAACTGGACCCTATTATACAGAGTGAAGTAAGCCAGAAAGAAAAGCACCAATAACACACACACACACACAAACACACACACACACACACACACATACCTATGCCATATGTATATATATATATATATGGGCTTCAGAAAGATGGTAATGATAACCCTATATGCAAGACAGGAAAAGAGACACAGATGTATAGAACAGTCTTTTGGACTCTGTGAGAGAAGGCAAGTGTGGGCTGGATTCGGAGAATAGTGTTGAAACATGTATATTTCCATATATGAAACAGACCTCCAGTCCAAGTCCGATGCATGAGATAGAGTGTTCAGGGCTGTGGCACTGGGGTGACCCAGAGGGATAGGATTGGATGGGTGAGGGGTTCAGGATGGGAAACACATGCACAACCGTGGCTGATTCATGTCAATGTGTGGCAAAACCACTACAATATTGTAGACTAATTAGCCCCCAATTAAAATAAATAAATTAAAAAAAGAAAGAAAACTAAAAAATTCAAGACGAAAAACATGTAACTGTTTTCTAAACTGCAGTGTTCACAGACCATCTTCATCTTGGACTACATGAGGACACCACCTCTATTATTACTGATTTTTTTTTAATCCAGCAAAAGAAAGGTGACTCTCATTCCTTCTAGCATCACTGGTGTGGGTGTATCCCACGTGCTGAGCTGTGTGGTTGAGAGATTGCTCCGTACAGGAATCTTTTGGTCTCCATGACAACCCGAGGAGGCAAGTACTAATCATAGTCCACTGTCAAGATGAGGAAAGTGATATGCTCCATGTCACACAACAGGTCAGTCAGCACCACAGCCTGGATTCAAATGGGTCTACCCGACTCACAACCCAGGTCAGTGACCCCCTCAGAGGGACACTGGCCCAGAGTCTGTGGCACTATAATAATTTGACAAAATGCCTCTCCCTGACTCCACTGCCCATGGGGTTGGACATTGTTCCTTACTTAGTCTAGTTTTGCAAAGAGGCTTGATGGTTAAATGAAGTTAGAGGGGTGTCAGCTTTCTACTTGAAAAGAATAAAATCCATTACAGGTAACTTTGAGCAGGAAAGAAACTTATTAAGAATATTAAGTGACACAGATTTCTGGGAGGGAAGGCTGGAGAGGCAGCCATGACAATACAGAAATTAATTGCAGGATCTTCTGTCACTCATTGGAAAAGACCCTGACGTTGGGAAAGACTGAGGGCAGGAGAAGAAGGGCATGGCAGAGGATAAGAAGGTGGGTTGGCATCGTCAACTCAATGGACATGGGTTTGGGTGGACTTTGGGAGTTGGTGATGGACAGGGAGGCCTGGCATGCTGCAGTTCATGGGGTCGCAGAGAGTCGGACTCGACTGAGTGACTGAACTGAACTGAACTGTCACTACCACTGGCTTCAGACACAGCGGCTGTCACTAGTGAGATGGCTTATGTCTCTTGCACCTCTGCTAGATTGAATTCCATGCATCAGAATCCACTTGCATTGCTTTCACCTGTAGGTGTATCCATTGGTTAAACCTGCATTCCATGTGGCTGTAGTAATTGAGTCTTAGGTGCCATCTGGATGTATTTGATTGGCTGAGCCTGGGTACCATCTAGGTGCATCTAATTGATTGAGCCTATATCACATGGTTACATTCTGACTGCAAAGGAGGTGGCAAAAATGAGATTCTGACTGTTTCTAGTGCAGATTTGTAAGATGGACAATTAAAGCATTGACTAAAAAGTCTCCTCCCTACAGACTTGTCCACAGTCTCTTTATCAGTCAGGTCAGCTTTTCAAAGCTCAATTCATCCTACTAAGTAAAGCGGAAGGGTTTAGTAAGTCAAGTGGTCTGTGCTCTGCTGTGTTAATTTGTCTAGGCTAGTTCTACATTTCCTAGAATCCCTTTCTTTGATTTTGAGTTCAGTCAGTCTGTTCAGTGGCGTAGTTGTGTCCATTTCTTTGCGAGCCAATGGACTGCTTCAAGTCAGGCCTCCCTGTCCATCATCAACACCCCGCAGTTTACTCAAACTCGTGTCCATTGAGTTGGTGATGCCATCCAACCAACTCGTCTTCTGTTGTCCCCTTCTCCTCCCACCTTCGATCTTTCCCAGCATCAGGGTCTTTCGAATGAGTCAGTCCTTCATGTCAGATGGCCAAACTATTGGAGTTTCAGCTCAGCATCAGTCCTTCCAATGAATATTCAGGACTGATGTCTTTTACGGTGAACTGGTTGAATCTCCTTGCAGTCCAAGGCATTCTCGAGTCTTCTCCAATACCACAGTTTCACAGCATGAATTCTTTTGGTTCTCAACTTTCTTACTACTCCAGCTCTGATATCCATACATGACTACGGGAAAAACCATAGCTTCGACTATGCTATTCCTCTGCCTTTTGTAAAACCAGCTTGAACATCTGGAAGTTCATGGTTCACATATTGCTGGAGCATGGCTTGGATAATTTTGAGCATTAATTTACTCGTGTGGGAGATGAGTGCAATTGTGCGGTAGTTTGAGCATTCTTTGCAACTGCCTTTCTTTGGGATTGGAATGAAAACTGAACTTTTCCAATCCTGTGGCCACTGCAGAGTTCTCCTGATTTGTTGGCATATTGAGTTCAGCACGTTCATAGCATCATCTTTCAGGATTTCAAAATAGCTCTACTGGAATTCCAGCACCTCCACTAGCTTTGTTCCTAGTAATGCTTTGTAAGGCCCACTTGAATTCATATTCCAGAATGTCTGGTTCTAGGAGAGTGATCACACCATTGTGATTATCTGCATCATGAACATCTTTTTGTACAGTTTTTCTGTGTATTCTTGCCACCTCTTCTTAATATCTTGTGGTCTAGAGGCACACAGATATCGTCTATGCCTGCCCAGCAGCTCCCTACCAGAGACATCAGTGCTCAGACCACTGGATGGGAAATGATCTGAAGCTACTCTTCCACAGCCTCTTAAAAAAAAAAAAAATCCACAGAAAAGAGGTTGAAAGAAATTTAAAAAAAAACAAAGTCATGTAGCAAGATGAGGACCTTGACAGTAGAGAAGGAGGAGCATGTGGCAAAAAGCATAGGTTCTTGGGGAATAGGATTGTCCTTAGTAACGACATTTGCATTTCAAAACTTAGGAACGTGGCGTCTTATAATGTATCTTCCTAGGGACATGGTCCTTGTATTGTAATTTATCAAAATCCACTGACTTTCATAAAAAGTATGAATTTTTACAACATATGCAAAAAATTCTAGTCAAGTCTCACTCATTAGGTTAGTCATATCCATGGTTTTAAATACTATTTCAAAACGGAAAATATTAAATTTCAGGAAAAAGGGTTTTAATATTTTTATAAAGCATCATGAAATATCCAAAAACTTTCCCTTACTGTATCAACGGATACAAAAACATAAAATTCCCTTTACTTGATAAAATAATGAGTTAAAAGTGAAAAAAAAAAAAGAGTAAGAGGCCTTGTAGTTGTCTATATACAAGAAGCTAGGTGATGATTTCCATTTTACGTTAGTCATAGTGGTGGTCACTCTAATGAGAAGTAACCTTATATTTTTCAAAACATCCAATAAATCAAAATTCTCAGGTGAAAAGAAAACTCATAGGTTCTGGAAAAGAGAAGCCCTGATGGGATAAAGTCACATAAACCCTTCCTCATAAAGTTAAGAATGTGCTCAAAAAGTGACAAGCACAGTGAGTAATCCTCACTAAATGGCTCTCTGTCTTTCTGATTAGATGTTGTCTGCTCCCTTTCAGTAGTTGGGGGTATTTTCTTTCTCTTTAGCCCCAGATTACTGCCACCCAAGGGAGGGGATGAGAAAAAAGTGACAGCAACACCTCTGTGTAATAAACCCACTGGTATCTCTCGTGGAGAAGAAGAAGGATTTCATAATTTCACTTTCTAGTACTCAAGGAAGATGGTCCCAGCATAGGCAGGGCTTCCTGGCCAGTATCCACTACATCAGATCCACTGTGGAGGCTCCCTTGTGGTGCATGGATGGTGGGGAGGAGAGTCTGCACACAGAACAGCAGTGGGCGTGTTAACCCAAGTGTCTCTGGAAGACACAGGCGGTCAGCTCTGGGAACAGAGTCATACCGGCAAGTTATTAGAACAGCCACAACTTATCTTCATGCAGAAAACATTTTTTGGTGATCTTCTCAAGATCTCAGAAGTTAGGATGTTCAATACCATGATATCAAGCTACTGGTCTATCAAGTTAATTGCACACGATTTTTGTTTGATTATTCTTTTTTTTTTGTCATGCTACAGAGCTTATGGGCTCCCTGTACCCTGACCAGAGAATGAACCCACACCCTCAGCAGGGAACGCACGGAATCCTAACCACTGGATTACCAGGGAATTCCTCATCTTTTTAAATCTGAGTAATTCGGTAAAGAGCAGAGCAGAGACTGTGATCACCCCTATTCCCACCATCTCCAAAACACCACTTCCTGACATTATCACTTTCTTGCTTCCAATCTTGTACACACTCACAAATGTCTGTGAAAAACGACTAAAGTGAAAGTGTATGTGCTTGAGTGTATGTTTACTGGGCATATTGGCAAGAATTTGAAGATATCTGAAGAACAGCTTCTGTCAGCCCGTTGGTATCTCTGTGATTGTCTTTCCAGCCTCTCCTGGAGAGAACACTAGAGTCTGCCACTGAGCCCTTTCAGATTAAGTCAGCGTTCTTCTGGTCTGCCTGCCCCAGTGGTGAAATTTGCTTTCGAAGTTGAGGTATCACTCAAGGCATCTCTGTGGATCCTGCAGGGATTTTGTTGTCTCCGGTTTGATATTCAAGCTGAGCCTAAAGCACAGGAGAGAATGATCCTGTGCTTCCCATTTCCAAATTCGTTTTCTCTGTGGCAGCACTGGCATTAATCTGGGAATACCTTAGGTACAATTCCCAAGCATTTTTTTCATTCCTAGTACATCATATCTCTACCCTTAAACTCATCACAGAAAATCCAGAAACAGCAAAATAAGAGAAAAAGAAAAGTGTCAGCCAAATCCACCCATTAAGAGGCCCTGGTGTACCATGCTGACTGCTCCCCACCCAGGCTTTTACTCTCTGAAAAGTTTTTTTGAAGTTTTTGGTCTACACATTGCCTTGGGATGTCCAGTGATTTTGCAGACCTATACCAGGCTTCTGGTGGAGGGAAAGAAAATCACCGGTGTTCCATGAGAGCTGGGATTTTCATTTTCATACTCTAGCTGCTATCGGTGACAAATTTCCCACAACTCCCTTTCTGGCTCTCAGCTGCCACTCCTGTCATTAACTTCCCATGACACTCGGATGTGTTCCCAGGGCATGCTTCATGCTGAAGGAGGGTACTGTATGCAAAGTACTCTGTATGTATGCAATTGACTCTGCCTGATTATTATTATTGTTATTATTATTATTACTTTTTTTTTCTTTTTTGCCTCAACACTGTGAACAGGCTTTCTATAGTTAGAGCAAGCAGGAGCTACACCTCATTGCAGAGTGCAGTCTTCTCATTGAGGTAGCTTCTCCTGTTGCGGAGCAAAGGCTCTAGAATATGTTGTCAGTAGTTGTGGCCTGGGGGCTTAACTACTCTATAGCATGTGAAATCTCCTGGGGCCAGGGATTGAACCTGTGTCCCCCTGCATTGCCAACTGGATTCCCAACCACTGGGCCAGCAGAGAAGTCTGACTCCGCCTAATTGAAAAGATAAAATTAACATGAGGAATGCCTATAGAAAGATACAGAGATGCTCACAAAATAGGAAGAAAGGGTTAGCAGCCAGGCCTTTCAAGGCATGTGAAACAAGCAAATTTGGGGATCAAAATATCAAGAGCCCACTGGTATTTTCTTCTGCACCCTACTCTTGGGATGAACTAAGGCCAACCACATTTTGTAATTGTGTTTGTGCCCCAAAGCCCAAAGTGGGAGATAGAGGGATTTTCTTTGGCTTGGTCACTCAGTGCATGCAGGGGACTGGATGACTGCCCCTCAAAAAACCAAAGATGTTCTTTGATACCGGAAGAAAAGAGAATGGAGGCTGACTGGGCATGAGCACAGGGAGCCACTGTTGTTTGGGCAGTTAATGGAAGCTCTGATCCTGCTTCTCCCAGAAGACAGATACTCACAGTACTCTCACGCACTCGGGGACAGAGTGAAACACAGCCCTAAGCCCACCCATGGGTCTCCTGGTAAAAAGCTCCCAGCTCCCCACAGTGACACTGTCTCTTCTCCATCCCCCTGCCCTCTTCTGTCTCCCCAGCACTTGCAACTTCTCCACTGATGGCTTCCACGGTTCCGCCCCAGGAGCCAGCTTGTGCCTAGGTTCCAGTGTGCACTATGCTGTGGACTGGATCAGAAAGCTGGCCTTCTGCGACCATTGGGTGAAGGAGATATACAATGCCTACAGAAACAGTGTCGGCAGTGAGTGGGCCAGGGAGAGGGCCATCCATGGTGGTTGAAGGGTCTGTCTGCCTGGGCTCCAGGAGCACCCCAGGACCAAGGGAAATTCATTAAGAATGGATGCTATCATTCATATCCCACCTGCTCGGTGCCAGCTTCCAAGAGGCTTACAAATCCTAGCTCACTCAGTGTTGCCCTCATGACACCCTCTGGGAGAGGATCTCATCATCCCCACTTTGGGTCTGGGGAAGCTGACGGAGAGATGACTTGTGTTGCCCGTCCATGATTATGCCTCCAGCCCCACCGTGGTGCTCCACATGTGGTCCTTGGACCAGCAGCATCAGGGTCACATGCAGGGTCTTGGAAATGCAGATTCTTTGGTCCCCATCTCAAACGTGTCAGATTGACAGCTCTGGGGTGGGATTTGGCCCTCTGAATCTTAACTGGACCTCCAGGTGATTCTGATGCTTGTTGGAAGTTGAGGACTTCGGGCTTCGCCCTGACTACTCAGACTGTGGTCCCTGGAGCAGCCACACGAGTTCATCTCCTGGGAGCTTGTTAGAAATGTGGACTCCAAGCCCCTCCCAAGGCATCTGGGTCAGATCTGTGTCTTTAACAAGACTCCCAGGTGATTCGTGAAAACATTGGTTCTCAAGCTTGACTCCTATTGGGATCCCCTGATGAATTTACCGTTCTGCTTTTTTGGCCTAGCTGCTGCTTGGCATTGGGACTTACTGAGTTCCCTGGTGGATTCTAATGTGTGGACAAGTTATGAAAGCCACCAGCTTCAGTGTCAGGAGAGGATTGGTTTATCATATTGTACAAGAAACCTGGAAGGTGCTGGAGGCAGGGTTGATTCACCAATGACCCTTGATCACTATTTCTGGAGTTCTCTAAGTCTTTGACTCTTTACAGGTGAGGCTGCTTCTCCCCCAGGAGGCACATGGGGATGTTTTTGATTATCATGATGACTCTAAGCAGCTACTGGCTGGTAAAGGGAATACAATTTGAGTAGGCGGATAATAAAATGTGCCATCTACACCTTGACCCCGTTCTCAGAAAGAGTAAAGTCCCAGGAAGAACTTCGGGCCTCTGACTGGATAAAACCCATTTCTAGTCCCAATGCTGCCACTTTCTTACTCCCCAAGCCTTAGTTTCTAAGTCGGTGAAATGGGGATAAAAATACATATACCGTTCCAGCCTCCTGGAAGGCTCCTCCCCTTGCCCAGCTCTTTGGACTCATCCTTTTCCAGCTCCGGCTCACTCTAGAGGAAGCATTCCCTCCCAGCTCGCACTCCCACCCTCCAGCTCAGCCAGGCCTGCCTGCAATTCCCTCCACCAGCTCCCAATATTTCTCCTCCTCTCTTGTCAAGAAACATTTACCTTTGTGACACATGGTTTCATCAACG
Source organism: Giraffa tippelskirchi (assembly GCF_054371585.1). NCBI lineage: Eukaryota > Metazoa > Chordata > Mammalia > Artiodactyla > Giraffidae > Giraffa > Giraffa tippelskirchi. The sequence continues at coordinate 16,096,258 of NC_137290.1, forward strand.
ACCCTCCATGTGGAATGTAAGTTCCATTAGCTGAGCACCTACTGTGTGCTGGCCTCTCACGCACAGTCACTGTGCATGGTCAGTGAGCAGAACACACAGGCCGTCTCATTCTTCACTAAGCTCACAGCCTGGCTACAAGCAGTCAGCACCTAAGTGTAACAAGTGTGTCAATTGACCACCAGATCTTTGGAGAAAAATAAAGTGGAGAATGGAGAACAGAGGAGTGTCTATGGGTGGTCGGGATGGGAGGGTAGGTGGTGATCAAGGACGGCCTGGTTTCGAGGTGACAGCAGGACACAGGTGGGAGGAGAGGAAGTAAGCCCAGTGAGCATAAGAAGGACGGAATTTCCCGAGAGGAAGCAAGGAGTTCAAAGGTCCAAAGGCTGGAGCTTCCTGTGGAGAGCCAGAGTGCCCTCAAGGATGCACCAAGCAAAAGGCAAGGGGTGGGGTGGGGATGGTGGGGTCATGGAGGTGCCTGGGGCCTTCAGAGGCACTTCAACTTTTTGTCCAAGCACTTCTTTTTAAAGAAGATTTCTTTAACTTTAACAGTGAATTGATATAGAGGAATTTTGTTACCTGTCTGTCCTTAACACTGGTGGTTCAGGGACCCCAATGCAGGGGCACAGGTTTGACGCCTGCTTGGGGAACTGAGATTCTGCATGCCACATGATATGGCATGGCATATATTCAGTTTGGAGGAGACAATATTAATAATAGCTATAAGGATGACCATGAGAAAAGCTGAGCACCGAACAATTGATGCTTTTGAACTGTGTTGCTGGAGAAGACTGTTGAGACTCCCTTGGACTGCAATGTGATCCAACCAGTCCATTTTAAAGGTAATCCATTTGGAATATTCATTGGAAGGACTGATGCTGAAGTTCCAATACCTAGGCCACGTGATGGGAAGTAGTGACTGATTGGAAAGGACTCTGATGCTGGGAAAGATTGAAGGCAGGAGGAGAAGGGGACGACAGAGGATGAGCTGGTGGGATGGCGTCACTGACTCAATGGACAGGCGTTTCAGCAAACTCTGGGAGTTGGTGATGGACAGGGAAGTGTACAGAAGGGCGTACTGCATTCCATGGGGTCGCAGAGAATCAGACATGACTAAGAGAGTGAACTGACTGATAAGGGTGATATACCAGGGTCTGAACAAATCAGTGGTGCGACCCTAATGAATTACCACATGGTTCCAGAACTGGTGTACCGGGTCGAGAGCTGGTCTCAGGTGAGCCTATGTGAAGCCCTCTGCTGGGGTAGGAGGGGGAGTCTAGAGCCCCTTTTCCAAGTACAGATCTAATTGAGAAGAAACTCTACCCTGAGCATGTGAGAGGGATCAAAAGAAACTTTGCTTCTATCAGTTAGATTGAGGACCTGCTTAGGCTCCTGGTCATGGACACCCCACTACCTGCCCTCTCATTCTTAGCTGGAGAATGACAGAGAAGTCCATAGAGCTGTCACTGCTATTCACTTGCCTTCTCACATTAAAGGGGGTTTCCTAGGGTGGTGTAGCAGATGTTTTGAAATGATCATTTACTATCCTGAAATGAAATACTGATGGATAAAAAAACCATCTTAAAACCAAAATGTTCTGCCCCAGGAAATTAAAAAAAAAAAAAAACTGTCCCGGAGATCAACATCCAGTAACACAAAGTGAAATAGGGAGTGAACTGCCTGGTGGTCCAGTGCTTAAGACTTGACCTTCCAATGCAGCGGGTGCAGCTTCTATCCACATGGAGCTAAGATCCCACGTGTCTCAAGACCGAAACATAAAACAAGTGTTTATGTTATCATAAACATAAAGGAAGTGATAACAAATTAAATACAGAGCTTAAAAATGGTCCACATAATTTTTTTTTTTAAAGAACTAAAAGTAGGTCATTTATACTCAAGGATTCAGTTCCTCAGGTGGCGGTAGTGGTAAAGATTCCACCTTATGCAGTAGACATAAGGTCTACTTAGGCAGACCTTATGTAGCAGACATAAGAGACACAGGTTTGATCCCTGGGTCAGGAAGGTCCCCTGAAGGAGGCCATGGCAACCCACTCCAGTTCTTGCCTGGAGAATCCCAGGACAAAAGAGCCTGGGGTCTATAGCATCACGAAGAGTTGAACACAACTGAGTACACACATGTATTTATACTCACAACAATGCATGCTCCCGTAGGCAAATGTTTGAGCACTCACACTTGCACCCAAATGTGCCCTCACTGAGGATTCAGCCTGGCAAATGCAGGAGGACACAAGTGTGCAGTCTCGGCCATTCACAAAGCCATCGAGGTACTGTGGCCATCATGTGATTGCCACAAACTGCAAAGCAACCCATGGTTAGGCTCTGAATAAAACAAAATATTGACTTCTCCAGTTTGCACCATAATTGCAGCCCTGGAAATCTTTTATTAAACTTATGGGACAAAGTGCAGATAAGGGCCTCCACTCGGGGTATTATGAATGGGTTTGGACTTACCTAAATATCTGGCAGGACATTTGAGAATCATTCACGTCTAACGCGTATGCCATGAAGCAGGCACCTGCCCCCATGTGTAGTGGCCCCCCATATCATGACAACAGTCAAAAACCACACCCCTAGAATTTGTCACAGTCACTCCTTCTTCTTCAAGAACTGCTGGTCTAAGGCCGCCCTCCCTTAGTGAGCCACGAAGAGGTAGAGCTGACAGAGATGCTGCTTTTTAAACTGAAGTGAAGTGAAGTGGATTCGCTCAGTCATATCGAACTCTTTGTGACCCCTTAGGCTATATTGTTCATGGAATTCTGCAGGCCGGAATACTAGAGGGGGTGTCCTTTCTCTTCTCCAGGGGATTTCCTGACCCAGGGACCAAACCCAGGTCTTCTGCATGGCAGGCAGTTTCCTTACGAGCTGAGCCACCAGGGAAGCCCAAGAATCCTGGATTAGGTAGCCTATCCCTTCTCCGGGGGATCTTCCCAACCCAGGAACTGGGGTCTCCTGCATTGCAGGCAGATTCTTTACCAACAGAGTTATGAGGAAAGCTGAATAAAATAGTACCTTTTTTTTTTTTTTTGAGACCTTAGTTCTCCAAGCAGAGCTTGAACCCATGCCCCCTGCAGTGAAAGCACAGAGTCTTAACCACTGGACACCCAGGGAAGTCCTGAAGGTGCCTCTTTCAATTCTGTGTCCCAGGTCTCTCCCTCGCTTCACCCTACAGCCACCTGCCTCTCACAGAAACAGGTGACAAGGAGAGTGCATTTTGCCCTGAATCCCTGCTCTGCCATTGTTAGCTGTGTGGCCTTCAGCCAGTGGCAACCCTCTCTGAACTGCCTTTTTCTCTGTCACACCTACAGAGAACAGATGCCAAGGGGGCCAGCAGAGGACCTGTGCAGAGTTATCCCTCAGGAACCCAAAGAGGGTGTCATTAATACTCCCTGGGCCTGTGGGGGTGGGGGAGAAAGCTACATCCATCTGCAGAAACTCAGAGGAGGGTCTCTCTCCAGGGGAGTCAGCAGAGAAAGAAAACAGGAACCTGACTTTGCACATAACCAAGGGGAAAGACTGAATGAGCAAAGAATGTAATTAAAAATAAAGCAAAGAAGAGGGGAATTCCTTGGGGGCTCAGTGGTAAAAAATCCACCTGCAAATGCAGGAATCACTGGTTCCATCCCTGATCCAGGAGAATCCCATATGCCATGGAGCAGCTGAGCTCATGCATTCCAACTACTGAGTCTGTGTTCTAGAGCATGGGAGGCTTAATTACTGAGTCCACTTGACCTGAGCCAATGCTGGACAACAACAGAAGCCACTGCAATGAGAAGCCTCAACGCCACAACTAAAGAGTAGCCCCTGCCACCTTAAGCTAGAGAAAGCCCTCATGGAAATGAAAACCAACACATGCAAAGATAAATACATTTTTAAAATATGGCAAAGAAGTGATACAAGAAAACAAGGGAAGTCTGACAAATAGAAGACACAAAGTAAACTGATATCCAAAAAAGCCAAATTTCATCACAATAAATGGGAATAAGGCAAAGTTTCAACGCAAGAGATTTTCTGACAGTTTCTTTTTTCTTTGTTTGTTTAAAGCTGGCTAAATATGAAAGATTCCTAACATATACAACAGTTGAAAAATACAGAATAAGAATATATATATATATACTGACAATGAAAGCCAATGCAGCTGTACTCAGTATCGTTTAGTTGCTCAATCATGTCCGACTCTTTGTGACCCCATGAATCGCAGCACGCCAGGCCTCCCTGTCCATCACCAACTCTCGGAGTTTACCGAAACACATCTCCATCGAGTCGGTCATGCCATCCAAACATCTCATCATCTGTCTTCGTCTTCTTATCCTGTCCCAAATCCTACGCAGCATTAGGGTCTTTTCCAATGAGTCAACTCTCACGTGACGAGGCCAAAGTATTGGAGTTTCACCTTCAACATCAGACCTTTCAATGAACACTTAGGACTGGTTTCTTTTAGCATGGACTGGTTGGATCTCCTTGCAGTCCAAGGGACTCTCAAGAGTCTTCTCCAGCACCACTGTACAAAGGCATCAATTCTTCCGCTCTCAGCTTTCTTCACCGTCCAACTCTCAATCCATACATGACCACTGGGAAAACCATAGCCTTGACTAGATGGAACTTTGTTGGCAAAGAAATGTTTCTGCTTTTAAATATGCTATCTAAATTGGACATAAGCTTCCTTCCAAGGAGTAAGCGTCTTTTAATTTCATGGGGGCCATCACCATCAGCAGTAATATTTGAGCCTCCCCCCCCAAATAAAGTCTGACACTGTTTCCACTGTTTCCCCATCTATTTCCCATGAAGTGATGGGACCAGATGCCATGATCTTGATTTTCTGAATGTTGAGTTTTAAGCCAACATTTTCACTCTCCTCTTTCACTTTCATCAAGAGCCTCTTTAGCTCTTCTTCACTTTCTGCCATAAGGGTGGTGTCATCTGCATATCTGAGGTCATTGATATTTCTCCTGGCAATCTTGATTCCAGCTTGTGTTTCTTCCAGCCCAGCGTTTCTCATGATCTACTCTGCATATAACTTAAATATACAGGGTGACAATAGGCAGCCTTGACGTACACCTTTTGCTATTTGGAACAAGTCTGTTGTTCCATGTCCAGTTCTAACTGTTGCTTCCTGACATGCATACAGGTTTCTCAAGAGACAGGCCAGATGGTCTGGTATTCCCATCTCTTTCAGAATTTTCCCCAGTTTATTACTGTCAAGCAAATGGATTTTAAGGTGAAAAAGCATTACTAAAATTTAGAAGTATAAAAGGATTCATTTGAGCTAAATTTGCAAGTACCTATACAGTCAGCAAAAACAAGACCGGGAGCAGACTGTGGCTCAGATCATGAACTGCTTATTGCCAAATTCAGACTTAAATTAAAGAAAGCAGGGAAAACCACTAGACTATTCAGGTATGACCTAGATCAAATAACTTATGAGTATACAGTGGAAGTGACAAATAGATTTAAGGGACTAGGCCTGATAGACAGAGTGCCTGATGAACTACGGACACAGGTTCGTGACATTGTAGAGGAGACAGGGATCAAGAAAATCCCCATGGAAAAGAAACACAAAAAAGCAAAATGGCTGTTTGAGGAGGCCTTACAAATAGCTGGGAAGAGAAGAGAAGAGAAGCAAAAAGCAAAGGAGAAAAGGAAGGATATTCCCATCTCAATGCAGAGTTCCAAAGAATAGCAAGGAGAGATAAGAAAGCGATCAGTGCAAAGAAATAGAGGAAAACAACAGATTGGGAAAGACTAGAGATATCTTCAAGAAAATTAGAGATACCAAAGGAACATTTCATGCAACGATAGGTTCGATACAGGACAGCAATGGTATGGACCTAACAGAGGCATAAGATATTTAGAAGAGGTGGCAAGAATACACAGAAGAACTGTACAAAAAAAGATCTTCACGACCCAGATAATCATGATGGTGTGATCACTCACCTAGAGCCAGACATCCTGGAATGTGAAATCAAGAGGGCCTTAGAAAGCATAACTATAAACAAAGCTAGTGGAGGTGATGGAATTCCAGTTGAGCTATTTCAAATCCTCAAAGGTGACGCTGTGAAAGTGCTGCACTCGATATGCCAGCACATTTGGAAAACTCAGCAGTGGCCATAGGACTGGAAAAGGTCAGTTTTCGTTCCAATCCCAAAGAAAGGCAATGTCAAAGAATGCTCAAACTACAGCACAATTGCACTTATCTCACATGCTAGTAAAGAAATGCTCAAAATTCTCCAAGCCAGGCATCAGCAATACCTGAACCGTGAAATTCCAGATCTTCAAGCTGGTTTTAGAAAAGGCAGATGAACCAGAGATCAAATTGCCAATATCCACTGGATCATCGAAAAAGCAAGAAAGTTCCAGAAAAACATATATTGCTGCTTTATTGACTATGCCAAAGCCTTTGACTGTGTGGATTACAATAAACTGTGGAAAATTCTGAAAGAGATGGGAGTACCAGACCATCTGACGTGTCTCTTGAGAAACCTGTATGCCGGTCTGGAAGCAACAGTTAGAACCGGACATGGAACAACAGACTGATTCCAAATAGGAAAAGGAGTACATCAAGGCTGTATATTGTCCCCCTGCTTATTTAACTTATATGCAGAGTAGATCATGAGAAATGATGGGCTGCAAGAAACACAAGCTGGAATCAAGATTTCCAGGAGAAATATTAATAACCTCAGATATGTGGATGACACCACCCTATGGCAGAGAGTGAAGAAGAAGTAAAGAGCCTCTTGATGAAGGTGAAGGAGGAGAGTGAAAAAGTTGGCTTAAGGCTCAACGTTCAGAAAACTAAGATCATGGCATCTGGTCCCATCACTTCATGGGAAATAGATGGGGAAACAGTGGAAACAGTGTCAGACTTTATATTCTGGGCTCCAGAATCACTGCTGATGGTGACTGAAATTTAAAGATGCTTACTCCTTGGAAGGAAGGTTATGGCCAACCTAGAAAGCATATTTAAAAGCAGAGACATTACTTGGCCAACAAAAATCCATCTAGTCAAGGCTACGGTTTTTCCACTGGTCATGTATGAATGTGAGAGTTGCACGGTGAAGAAATCTGAGCACCACAGAATTGATGCTTTTGAACTGTGGTGTTGGAGAAGACTCTTGAGAGTCCCTTGGACTGCAAGGAGATCCAATCAATCCATCCTAAAAGAGATCAACCCTGGGTTTTCATTTGAAGGTCTGATGTTGAAGCTGAAACTCCAATACTTTTGGCACCTCATGCGAAGGGTTGACTCATTGGAAAAGACCCTAATGCTGGGTAGGGTTGGGGGCAGGAGGAGAAGGGGACCACAGAGGATGACATGGTTGGGTGGCATCACTGACTCAATGAACATGGGTTTGGGTGGACTCCAGGAGTTGGTGATGAACAGGGAGGCCTGGCGTGCTGCAATTCATGGGGTTGCAAAGAGTTGGACACGACTGAGCGACTGAACTGAACTGAATAATTAAATAAGAAGAAAAAAAAATCTGCCCTCATAACGAAAACTCACCTCAACGTCTTGTTTGTGCAAAGTCCACAGGAGCAGTGTGTCACTGAATGCAGGCTGAGGGAGTGGATGAGGTAGTCCCCAACAGGGCCAGTTTCTGTCAAATTGACTTTGTGTTGCCAGAGATGTCAGCCAGTAGCTTAAAAAATCGAGAGCTGTCTCTTTGTCTCATTAGCTGCTTATAGAGCTGGAACAGCACCAGGGAAACAGGCGCCCTCTGTCTTGATGCTCTGCCAATCCAAGTACTGTTCTTACCACACAGTCCAAGGTGGCTTCTCAGCCCTCAAGTTCTGCACTCCCCCTGCACCAGGAAAGTAAAGGGGGAGGGGAGAGGGACGGACTCTTCTTCCCTTTAAGAGCACAGCTGACACAGTTCAACATCGCTGTTGCTCAAATCCCAATGGCCAGATTTGTGCATCAGAAAATCACACCTTACCACAAAAGGAGCTGGAAGATGTAGCCTTTATTCTCAGCCACTCCTGCCTAGCGAGGAAACAAACAAATACGGGAGCATTTTCTGAGAGAGAAGGGGAGAACGAATGTAGGGAGCCAGCCAGTAGGCTCCATCACAGCCAGCGGGGGGTGGGGGGGGCTGTAATTGCCACCCTACCTAATCCCAGGCCTTACCCATTACTCTTTATTTACGAATAAATATTTATTTATTTAATCCTCCAATCCCTCCCCTGACAAAGTGGGCACCATCCCACTTCATTTTATAAAGGACATGTTTGAGATTCAGAAAGATTAATTAATTTCTTTAAAGTCACACAGCTGGTACAGGTAAACTGCTATCTGTTTTGCTCCATACACCTGGTAGGAAGGAGGTGGACTTAGGAATATCAAACACTGTTGTTCTGCACCCCTGAGCTGGTTAGAAAAGAGTGGCGTCCACCAAAGAAAACTAGGATACAGCACCCCCATATGACAAGCTCCCCTGAAAATTCCCACCAGTGTCTCAAGCAGCAGCTTCTGCCCGCTAATGAGAAAGTCTGTGTGCCAGCAGCTCTCCCAGCCTGATGGATGGGCCTCATTAGCCCAGGCCATGGGCACCTGAGCAGTGTGAAACACGGTGACAGGACAGGGGGCTTTGGCTGTTCCGGCTGACGGTATTGTTAATATCTCCATTTTAGCAGGTTATTTGTCTCCACCTCTCCACCAGTTGCAAATCCACCTGGGTTCTGCAGCCACCAGGCCTGGCAGGGAGGCTGCTGAGATAGTCTCTTCCCCTTTGCTCATTTCCTCCAGGAAAAATAAATTACATAGTTTAAACAGGGACTGGATTGGCCATGCAGCCACCAACATCCATCTTTGCAGAGAATGAAAGGCTCAGCCAGGCTGAGGGGAGGAGAGTGGGGGAGCTGAAAGGCATTAAAGAGAGGGCATCTGTTGCCCATGATGGATCACTTTTTGCTTCATTTCCAGCACGATTGTCTTTTCCAATGAGTCAACCCTTCACATTAGGTGGCCAAAGTATTGGAGTTTCAGCTTCAACATCAGTCCTTCCAATGAACACTCAGGACTGATCTCCTTTAGGATGGACTGGTTGGATCTCCTTGCAGTCCAAGGGACTCTCAAGAGTCTTCTCCAGCACCACAGTTTAAAAGCATCAAGTCTTCGGAGCTCACCTTTCTTCCCCATCCAACTCTCACGTCCTTACATGACCACTGGAGAAACCATAGCCTTGACTAGATGCACCTTTGTTGGCAAAGTAATGTCTCTGCTTTTAACTATGCTATTTAGTTTGGTCATCACCTTCCTTCCAAGGAGTAAGCTTCTTTTAATTGCATGGCTGCCATCACCATCAGCAGTGATTTTGAAGCTCCCCCACCCCCAAAGTATGACACAAGTTCCGCTGTTTCCCCATTTTTCCCCATGAAGTGATGGGACCAGATGCCATGATCTTAGTTTTCTAAACTTGTAGAGCTTTAAGCCGACTTTCTCACTCTCTTCTTTCACTTTCGTCAAGAGGCTCTTTAGTTCTTCTTCACTTCCTGCCATGAGGGTTGTGTCGTATGCATATCTGAGGTTATTGATATTTCTCCCGGCAATCTTGACTCCAGCTTGTGCTTCTTCCAGCTTTGACTACCTACCCTTCTATTTGCATGGCCCCAGCCTTCCCCTTCTCTGGCACTTAACTTAAATGTCACCCCTCCAGAGAGGCTGTCCTGACCCAGCTATCAAAAGTGTAGAGCCCCCAGAGGCAGGAAAGGGTGTATGGTGCTCCTGGAACCAAAAGGACACTTGTATAGTTTCTACCCTGTAGGCATACAACCTCACAGTGCACGGAACTGGGGGCATTCATGTATATTCATCAAGCACCCTCTATCCACTCAGTAAAAAATTGAAGGCCGGTGACTATCTTGAGCTGGCCTTGAGTATCTTTTAGCTGTAATGAAGACGTAAACACTTGCTCACCTAACAAGATTAGACCTAGGTGTACCTTAGGTTGATTCAGTTGAGTTCAGTTCCGTTCAGTCGCTCAGTCATATCCGATTCTTTGCAACCCAATGAAGCACAGCACACCAGGCCTCCCTGCCCATCACCAGCTCCCAGAGTCCACCCAAACCCAGGTACAAAGAGTCAGTGATGCCATCCACATCCATGCATGACCACTGGAAAAACCATAGCCTTGACTAGATGGTGGAGAAGGAGGTGGCACCCTACTCCAGTACTCTTGCCTGGAAAATCCCACGGATGGAGGAGCCTGGTAGGCTTCGGTCCATAGGGTTGCAAAGAGTTAGACACGGATGAGCGAACTCTCACTTTTCACTCCCATGCACTGGAGAATGTAATGGCAATCCACTACAGTGTGCTTGCCTGCAGAATCCCAGGGACGGCAGAGCCTGGTCGGCTGCCGTCTATGGGGTCGCACAGAGTCGGGCATGCCCGATGCGACTGAGCAGCAGCAGCAGCAGACCAGACGGACGTTTGTTGACAAAGTAACATCTCTGTCTTTTAATATGCTGCCTAGGCTGCTCATAACACTCCTTCCCAGGACTAAGTGTTTTTTAATTTCATGGCTGCCATCACCATCTGCAGTGTTGTTTCAGTTGGTCCAAAAATTCATCAAGCATCCCTATGCGCCAGACCTCCTGTCCTGCCTCTTGAGAAATCTGTATACAGGTCAGGAAGCAACAGTTAGAAATGGACATGGAATATCAGACTGGTTCCAAATAGGAAAAGGAGTACGTCAAGGCTTTAATTTGTCCCCCTACTTATTTAACTTGTATGCAGAGTACATCAAGAGAAACGCTGGGCTGAAGGAAGCACAAGATGGAATCAAAACTACCGGGAGAAATATCAATAGCCTCAGATACGCAGATGACACCCCCTATATGGCAGGACCTGAAGAAGAACCTAAGAGCTTCTTGATGAAAGTGAAAGAGGAGAGTGAAACAGTTGGCTTAAAGCTCAACATTCAGAAGCCTTAGATCATGGCATCTGGTCCTATCACTTTATGGCAAACAGATGTGGAAACCGTAGAAACATTGGCTGACTTTCTTTTGCTGGACTCCAAAATCACTGAAGATGGTGACCGCAGCCATGAGATTAAAAAACGCTTCCTCCTTGGAAGGAAAGTTATGACCAACCTAGACAGCATATTAAAAAGCAGTGAAGTTATTTTGCCAACAAAGTTCTGTTCAGTCAAGGCTATGGTTTTTCCAGGGGTCGTGTAAACAAGTGAGAGTTGGAGTATAAAGAGGGCCGAGCGCAGAAGAATTGATGCTTTTGAACTGTGGTGTTGGAGAAGCCTCTTGAGAGTCCCTTGGTCTGCAAGGAAATCCAACCAGTCCATCCTAAAGGAGATCAGTCCTGGGTGTTCACTGGAAGGACGGATGTTGAAGCTGAAACTCCAATACTTTGGCCACCTCAGGCGAAGAGCTGATTCACTAGAAAAGACCCTGATGCTGAGAAAGATTGAGGGCGGGAGGAGAAGGGGTCGACAGAGGATGACCTGGTTGGATGGCATTACTGACTCTATGGACATTGGCTTGGGTGGACTCCGGGAGTTGGTGATGGACAGGGAGACCTGGTGTGCTGTGGTTCACAGTGTCTTAATTCGTCATATAACACAGAGTGACTGAAGTGTATTGATGACTAAATGGTGATACGGTGAGGTGGACGGATGGATGCTTGTCTGGATGTGTGAGTGGTTGTATGGTGAGATGGAAAGTTGGATAGATGCTTAAGTGGATGAATGAGTGGCTAAATGGATGGATGAGTAATGGAATGGGTAGGTGGATAGAATGACTAATGGTTGATGGGTGATTGATAGTAATACTGCGATGGTTGGATATGTAGTTGCAAGAATGGTATAATGGTTAGATAGACAGATAGTTAAATGAAGGTAAAGAATCCCTCGAGTTAGCTGGCAAAAACACGGATCAACCTCACTGTAATCTGCTGAATTAGTTTCTTCTAATGAGTGTAAATGTTGTACTGAATGAATTGACTTCTGGCTCGAGAAGAAAGAGACTGCAGCAGAACCATCCAGGGAATCAGTCATGTGCTCCTGGATCCTCCCTGTTTTCTCATTGTTTGATAACCTAGGCACCTCGGTACCCACTTTTAACCACGTGCTATCCACTCGTCCCTTCCAGCCACCATCACACCTGCTGTCAGATAGAGAACAGAGTTGTAGTTGCCAAGGATGGAGGGGATAGGGATGGGCTGGGGATCTGGGGTTGGTAGATGCAAACTACTACGTTTACAGTGGATACACAACAAGGTCCTAATGCATAGCACAGGGGACAATATTCAGTATCCTGTGATAAACCGTAATGGAAAAGAATGTAAAAAAAGAATGTGTACATGTGTATAACTGAGACACTTTGCTGATTTGCAGACTGACACGGCACTGTAAATCAAGTATATTTTAACAAAATGAAAAAAAAAAAAAAAAAACCAGGGATAAAGTTCTCCTACCTTTTTTCAGCCCTACTGATAAAAGAGAAACAAAAAAAAGAAACAAATGCTTTCAAGAAAAATTCTGTTGAGAATTAACAAAGACTAAATCACTTAATAAAAAAAGAAATTGTATTTTAAAAGGCTTCCATTAGTGTCACGAATAGTAGACTCTTGAAGCTGTCCACACAGAGAGAGGTTTGGGGTGAAACAGACCTGTTCTTTATTTCTGAAATTAACTGCCTAGGTGGTCACCTACTTTTCTATTGTGATGATTGAATGTTAAAGGCTGGTGCTGACAGTCCACAGTCTGTAAATGTTTCATTCTGAATTCTGGGATGACTCAGAGCTCTCAGTGGACAAAGGCACTATCTTTCTCAATGTATAAGAGAGATAGCAATTAATGAATGTTGGATGATAGATGGATGGATGAATGGATGATGGATGGATTGGAGGGTGTTGGTTAGATGGATGGACGGTTGGATGGATGGATGGATGGGTAGCTAATATTCAGTGGTCCCAGGCTTCTTGCACGACACCAGAACTTCCTGGCTAGCTCAGCAGAAGGACAGAAAATCAAAGAAGTTTTCAGGTCAAACTCCAGGGATGAAGGTGTTTGTTTCACAAGGGAGTTAGAAGTCAGAGAGCTAACATGGGATTTTTTCAATGGCAAATAGCATAAGTACCATCAAAGTGGCTTTAAAAGAAATTGGCCTACTTGGCTGAAAGGTTGAGGAATGTGTGATCTCGGACCCCATGACCACCAACACCACAAATGCAGAACTCAAGGAGTATCTTTAAATTCTTTTAAATTCAGTCTCTTTGTCTCTATCCCTGGACACTGTTTCCTCTAACTTGGCTTCATTTGTAGACAATAATCTACATGAGGTAAAAGATGTGGCAGAAATGATTAAACAAAGATTTCTATTAATTGAACATTGGTTAATTCTTAGAAGGACAAGTGCTTAGGAAAGATAGGTTAAATTTATGCTGTGAGATTAAAATGTCCTTATGGTTGAAATATTTTGAGTTTCTTCTTCCTTAGTTATTTGCAGCCAAAAGCATCCCAATATATATAACACATAATAAATAGTAGTATTATATCTCATGGACTCAGATGTCTACTTACAAAACCAATCATTCAAGTGGAGCGGATATTTTTACTCCATCAGATATTAATTGAGCATCTACAATGCACCGGCAGTGTCCCAAGAACAATAGATGCATATTTGAATAAGACATGGTGCTTTAAAACAAAACAAAACAAAGTTGAGACATTTGACACCTTAAAAAAGTTACTAAAATACATAAGTAAGGCTTCCCTGGTGCCTCAGTGGTAAAGAATCCACCTGCCAATGCAGGAAATGCCAGTTCGATATCAGGTTTGGGAAGTTACTACATGTCCAGGGGCAACTAGACCCATGCACTACAACTTACTGATCCTGTGCTCAGAGCCCAGGAACCCCAGCTACTGAAGCCCACTTGCCCTACAGCCTGTGCTCCACAACAAGAGAAGCCACTGCAATGAGAAGCCTGTGCACCACAACTAGAGAGGAGGCCCGCATTCCCCAACTAGAGATAAGCCCTGGCAGCAATGAGACCCAGCACAGCCATAAATAGATACTATTATACAAATAAAGATATGAGACAAAAGTCAAATTGAAATTCAAATCACAGACAACAGCAAGTGTTAATCCCCCTTGATATATAAAAATCTCTTACAAATAAAGAGTAAACCAGCAACCCAGGTAAAAAAAAAAGATCCTAGGGCATGTACATACATTTTAATATATTTGTTAAAAGTGCAACTGTTCCTTAAACTTATACAAAGATGTCCAAGTTCGCTCATGGTAAGAGAAACGCAAATATACTGAGATGCAACTTTTCGCATCGGATTGACAAACGTTTGAATGTTTAATGACTCACAGTGCTGGTTGAGCTGTGGGGCTTCGTGCATTGCTTGTGGAAGCTGAAACTGGTACAACTCCTAAGGAGAAAAGTTGGCAATATCTATGCAATTTGTAAGTTTGACTCAGTAATTCCACTTCTGAGTATCTATCAACAGATATATTTAAGTGAGCATGCATATTCTGTATAGAGTTCTTTTCTACAACACCGTCTGTAATAGCAAAGAATGAAAACAAGCCGAATATCCACCAGCAGTGGACTGATATTTATTGGCTGTGGGACTTTTTATTCGGTTGGAGTTTGGATCTTCTTCCAAATCCAGTGAGAAGACGCCAGAGAGTTAAAGGAGGAGACGGGCATAATCCGACTTCTATTTTGAAGAATCATCCTGATCTGGGGGATGGGTACCCAAGTTTAATCATCTGTAAGAAAATATCATGATGATAACCACTTGAGCTTGGTTCAGTACACTGTGTGTAGGGTATCAAATGAGAAAATGCCTTCACGTTCCTGAGACAGCCCATAACCAGCTGTTTTTGACCAGACACCGTGCTTCCATCCTTCCCGCTGGAAACCATTCTCTCCCGACGCAGATGAGGACGGATGACGTCCCCAGGTCCCGTAAAGGGCCCCTCGTGGTCCTTCCTAGCTTCTCTCGTGCCTTCCACCTTGCTTTTGATTTCTGTCACCCCAGATCTCCAAGCCCTTATAAACGGACCCATAGACAATACAGCCTGCCATTTTTACTCACAGGGATTTGGGGAAACTCCTAGGATGTGGATAGACAGACAATTCTTTCTGGGTAAAGGGAAATCTGAGTTCAGAGCGCTCCGCCATTCTGCTGCAGCGCCCACAGCAGCGACGATGGGGCCGGATCAGCACCCGTGAAGCTGTGCTCGCCAGTGACCACCAGAGGGCAGTGCGACCCCGCCATCGGCCTGAACTGCCCGCAGGGGCCACCCAAAGTTAGGCATGGAAATAGCACTGCAAGGATTCCAGAAGTATCTTCTTGGGCTGCGCGCCTGCTTTGCGGGAGTGCTTCCCTGATATTGCAGCACCTTCGAGGATCTGTTCAGGCCCCAAAGTT
Organism: Giraffa tippelskirchi; assembly: GCF_054371585.1. Classification (NCBI taxonomy): domain Eukaryota; kingdom Metazoa; phylum Chordata; class Mammalia; order Artiodactyla; family Giraffidae; genus Giraffa; species Giraffa tippelskirchi. Next base: position 16,111,671 of record NC_137290.1, read on the forward strand.
AAGGATTAAGTGACCTGCTGTGGTGCCTCAAGAGCCATCAGCAGCCACGACCCCGGAAGCACTTCTTGCCACACTCAGCCCGACTATAAAACATAACTGCTCTAATGTTTAATACCACCGTCGCCGTGATAGTTTAAATTGTTTGACAAAATGGTGTGTGTGTGTGGGGGGGTAATCCATAAATTCAAGATAGCAAAATATGTAGCAGTTCATTCAAGGATGACGGATAAGCCAGCTGCAACCAAATAGTGATTTTAAAACGTAACCATCAAGTATTTGGGCAACAATGTGTATTGGGGGAACTCGGACTACAGGGTGGGGGTGTCTCTTTGCCCTTATACCCTCTTCACCGCCCGACGGGTATCAGGACCGCAGAAGCCCAGCCCCCCTCTCTCTCATAGCCCATGGGTTCCTATACACCACATGGTGTGGCTGAATAAGGAGCTGCACACACAAGTCTGGCTTCTACATTTATTCAACACCTGCTCTGTCCCAGGCACCCAGCTAAGCCCTTGACTTGCGTTAACTCCTTCATCGTGATCACACAGTTGCTGTCTGGAGAGGTCAGATAGCACATGGTTCAGATGTGGCCTGGGGTCAAGTCCCAGCTATTCCTTTTCCTGTTTGTGGGAACTTCACTCCCTGCACTTCAGCGTTCTCACCTGTAAAATGGGGTTGAGGTGAAAACCCACCTCACAGAAATGTTGCCAGCATTGAGCGCATTAAGACATGAACAACACTTTGTTTGAAAGCTTCCCTTTCAGTCCCTCTGCATAAGAAATGAATATTACATCAAGACCCAGTATGATATAGATACATGTGTGTGCATATTATGTGTGTAAGCTAAAATATGTTCCACAAGGCAATGCTAACCTATAATACCATGATATATCCACTTAGTTTCCATCCTGTCCTCTTTTCTATTTAAAAGATGCAAGTAACAATCTACTAAATTGACTCTAGGACCCACCGTTTAGAAAATATTGGTTTAGTAAAGGGTTCGGCAGACCATGTGGTTCTCAGAAGTCCCATTTTACAGAATGGGAAACTGAGGTCCAGAAAGTGTTGTGGCTTGCCTCTGACCCCAGCTACTGGAAGGCAGCAGAGCCCAGACTGCAACCCAGCATCTCTGATGCCTAAATTAAGGCTCTTCCACACAAGATGCAAACTGACAGCTCACAGGCCAGATCTGACCCACAGAGACGTTGGCCTAATTTTCACAATAGGTTTGCAAGTTTTGTTACAACTATATAAAATGTATCATTGGAAGACATAACTCAAAATATGAATTTTCAACTTATCATTGAAAGTGGGCAATCTGGCAACACGTGGACCTATGTATGCACGTGACCAGCAGGAGCCACACCCAAACTGCCACTTCCAGCTGCTCTCCAGGTTCATTACTTTGCCACAGTCCCCACCATGCATGGACAGAGGGTCCTGGCAAGTTTCAGTCCATGGCATCTCAAAGAGTCGGACACAACTTAGCAACTAAAAAACAACAATCACTATGCCATTTTGTGTCCCAGACACTGAGACAAACCATCAATTGCCATAGTCTGTGTTTTTTTCAGACGGGAGAAATATTTTTCAAGAAGGAAAGACAGAACTTTCCTGGTGGTCGAGTGGTTAAGAATCTGCCTGCCAGTATAGAGGACACAGGTTCGACCATTGATCTGGAAGATTTCACATGCTGTGGGACAACTAAGCCCATGAAAACTACTGAACTTGCATTCTAGAGCCCATACCCTGGAACAAGAGAAGCCACCACAAGGAGAGGCCCATGCACCGCAACTAGAGAAAGCTCTCTCTTGGCAACGAAGATCTGGCACAGTCCAAAATAAATATATTTTCCAAAAAAGGAAAAACAAAAGCTAAACCAAGGGACCTACATTTCAAAACAAAAAAAGTAGATGCACAAATCTTTTCTCACATATTTAAATACAAAGAAACCACATCAATATCAACTTAACCCCAAATCTGTTTCTAGTCCCTGACTTGTTGAGCGTTTACAAACCCCATCTCAACCAATACCCTTTATCTACCACCACCTGTTTTGCCCACCATCATGTCCCCAGCACCTGAAACTGCTCAGCCAAGAAAAAGTGCCTAATTAGAATGAACGGCTTTTATACAAAAGCTTCTCCCAATATCAGCAGGCATACAGTAATGGTGAGGAGCAGGCATTCTTTGGTCCACAGGATGGCTCAGGTCCAGCTTCTGCCATAACTAGCTGTGTTACCTGAGGTAGTTTCCTCAGTCTCTTTGGGTCTGATGCGTCCTCAGCTGCAAAATGCACGGGATGAGGCGCTATGTACATAAGTGACCAGGAATGTGAATAACGCTGGGTAAATAAAGTTCGCTTCTCCTCCTTCATTTCATCAAGGTGAACCAAGGTGAGTACTGGTTCATATTAACGAGTCTGGTGACCAGTTAGCCTGGCCTTGGATTATCTGCAGGGCTGGGGAGGCAAAGATCTCCCACTACTATCATGGCCTGACAAGGAAACACTGGGCCAGATGGTAACGTCAAAGATTCGATCCCCAGGCATATCTCTGTGTGAGAAATGGCTTTTCAACATGCATTCCTCTTGCTGCTCACCCTCCTGAATTGAAGAGGCTGGAGCGATGAAAATTCCATTTCCCAGACTCCCTTGCAGCCAGGGATCTGAAGCCTTTAAGGGTCCACTCATCAGCTGTGTCCATGAGACAACTGCACTTATGCAAAGTTAAGAAAGGAAAAATTGCTGGGGAGAGGAGTAGGGCCTCGTGATCCTGTGGCAGTGGTCCCTTGGGGCCCAGTCCTGCAGTGTGTCTTCCTGAGCCTTCCTGTGAGTCTGTAAATACTCATAACGTTATCATTCATGCCCTAGGAAATTTGAACAAAGTCACGGAGAAAGTGGAGGAGAGAGGAGCCTGAGATGCTGCAGTCCACTGGATTGCAAAGAATTGCAAAGACTTACTGACTGAACAACAATCAGTCACACCCAAGAAGGGAAGCTAGATCCAGCCCATGTGTTTGGGGTATGGTACTAGTGATGAAGAAGCCACGTGCAGGAGATGCAAAAGATGTGAGTTTATCTTCTCTCTGTGTGGAGAAGATTCCCTAGAGGAGGACATGGTAACCCATTGCAGTATTTTTGCCTGGAGAATTCTATGGACAGAGGAAGCCAGAGGTGGGCTACAGTGCACAGGGCCACACAGAGTCGGGCATGACTGAAGCGATTTAGGACACACATGTGCATGCACAAATTATTCTGAGAATTATTAATGAGCCTTCTATGTCAGCTGTGGGAGCGGGTTGAGAAGTGAGGTCTGAAAAGGGACTTCCGGAGCCACCAACCAGGCAAACGGAGAGGCCATAGAGTCTAGTCACCAAAGTGAGGCTGCTGAGGGCCAACAGTAGAGAAATGGAGAGGAAACCATTACCTCTGCAGCCAAGTGTCCAGTGACAGGGAGGGTGCTGATGCCCAGGAGTCAGGAGGGAGTTGTGGATGCATCCCAGATGACAGCAAGGACACGCCAGAGCCTGCAGGCATGTCTGCGCCTACTTGTCACCACATCAAAGCACAGCACCCTTGCAAGAGGAGAGACTGCTGCTCCCTTTCCACTTTCAAACCCTCTCTCAAGTTACTCTTTTGGTCAATTCTACCTCGGAACTTTTCCATACTGTCCATGGGGTTCTCAAGGCAAGAATACTGAAGTAGTTTGTCATTCCCTTCTCTAGTGGACCACGTCTTGTCAGAACCCCATGAACAGAAATAAAAACAGGACACTGAACAACGAGCTCCCCAGGTCAGTAGGTGTCCAAAATGCTACTAGAGATCAGTGGAGAAATATCTTCAGAAAGAATGAAGGGAAGATGCCAAAGCAAAAACAACACCCAGTGGGGGATGAGACTGGTGATGGAAGTAAAGTCCGGTGTTGTAAACAGCAATATTGCAAAGGAACCTGGAATGTTAGGTCCCTGAATCAAGGCAAATAGGAAGTGGTCAAACAGGAGACGGCAAGAGTGACCATCGACATTTCCGGAATCAGCAAAGTAAAATGGACCTGAATGGGTGAATTTAACTCAAGTGACCATTATATCTATTACTGTGGGTAGGAATCCCTTAGAAGAAATGGAGTAGCCTTGATGGTCAACAACAGAGCCTGAAATGCAGTACTAGGATGCAATCTCCAAAAGGGCAGAACGATCTCTGTTCGTTTCCAAGCCAAACTATTCAATATCATGATAATCCAAGTCTACGCCCCAACACGTAATGCTGAAGAAGCTGAAGTTGAACGGTTCTATGAAGATCTACCCGGCCTTCTAGAGTTAACAACCCCAGAAGATGTCTTTTTCATTATAGGGGCCTGGAATGCAAAAGTAGGAAGCCAGGAAGGACCTGGAGTAACAGGCAACGTTGGCCTTATAGCACAGAATGAAGCAGGACAAAGGCTAAGTGAGTTTTGGCAAAAGATTGCACCAGTCTCAGCAGACACCCTCTTCCAGGAACACAAGAGAAGACTCTACACATGGGCATCACCAGAGGGTCAATACTGAAATCAGATTGATTATGTGCTTTGCAGCCAGAGAGGGAGAAGCTGTATAGGGTCAGCACAAACAAGACGTGGGGCTGACTGTGACTCTGATCATGAACTCCTTATTACCAATTTCAGACTTACCTTGAGGAAAGTAGGGAAAACCACTGGACCATTCAGATATGACCTAAATCAAGTCCCTGTGATTCGATTACACAGTGGAAAAGAGAAATAGATTCAAGTGGTCAGATCTCATAGAAAGAGTGCCTGAAGGACTATGGACAGAGGTTCATGACATTGTACACGAGGCAGGGATCACGGCCATCCCCAAGGAATAGAAACGCAAAAAGGCAAAATGGTTCTCTGAGGAGGCCTTACAAACAGCTATGAAAAGATGAGAAACGGAAGGCAAAGTAGGAAAGGACAGATATACTCATTTGAATGCAGAGATCCAAAGAAAAGCGAGGAGAGGTAAGAAAGCTTTCCTCAGCGATCAATGCAAAGAAATAGTGGAAAACAATAGAATGGGAAAGACGAGAGTTCTCGTTGAGAAAGTTCGAGTGACCAACTTTACACGCAGGAACTTTTCATGCAAAGAAGGGCACAATAAAGGGCAGAAATGGCATGGACCTAACAGAAGCAGAGGATATGAAGAAGAGGTGGCAAGAATACACAGCATAATACAGAAAGGATCTTCAGGACCCAGATAAACACGATGATCTGATCACTCCCCTAGACCCAGACATCCTGGAATGTGAAGTCAAGTGGGCCTTCGGAAGCATCACGACAAACAAAGCTAGTGGAGGTGATGGAATTCTAGTCGAATTATTTCCAATCCTAAAAGATGATGCTGTGAAAGTGCTGCACTCAGTAGGCCAGCAAATCTTTCCACAGGACTGAAAAAGATGAGTTTTCAATCCCAAAGGAGGGCTATAGCAAATAATGCTCAACTACTGCACAATTGCACTCATCTCACATGCTAACAACTTAATGTTCAAAATTCTCCAAGCCAGGCTTCAACAGATTGTGAGCCATGAACTTCCAGATGTTAAGCTGGATTTAGAAAAGGCAGAGGAACAAGAGATCAAATTTCAAACCTCCACTGGACCAACGAAATGCAAGCGAGTTCCAGGAAAACATCTATTTCTGCTTTATTGACTACGCCAAAGCCTTTGTGTGGATCGCAACAAACGGTGGAAAATTCTTCAAGACATGAGAATACCAGACCACCTGATATGCCTCCTGAGAAATCTGTAGGCAGGTCAAGAAGCAGCAGTTACAGCTGGACATGGAAAAACAGACTGGCTCCATATCAGGAAGGAGTACATCAAGGCTATATATTGTCACCCTGCTTATTGATCTTATATGCAGAGTACCTCATGAGAAACGCTGTGCTGGAGGAAACACAAAGTGGAATCAAGATTGCCGGGAGAAATATCAATAACCTCAGATATGCCGATGACAGCACCCTTATGGCAGAAAGCATGAACAAAAGAGCCTATTGATGCAAGTGACAGAGGAGATTGAAAAACTTGGCTTAAAACTGAACATTCAGAAAACTAAGATTATGGTATCTGGTCCCATCCCTTCTTGACAAATAGAAGAGGAAACAGTGACAAATAATATGTTGGTCTCCAAAATCAATACAGATGGTGATGGTAGCCACGAAATTAAGAGATGCTTGCTCCCTGGAATAAAAGGTATGAGCAGGATAGACAGCTCATTAAAAAGCAGAGGCATTACTTTGTCAAAAAAAAAAAAAAAAAGGGTCCCTCTACTCAGTTCAGTTCAGGTCAGTTTAGTCGCTCAATCATGTCCAACTGTTTGTGACCCCATGAATCACAGCATGCCAGGCCTCCCTGTCCATTGCCAACTCCTGGAGCTCACCCAAACCCACGTCCGTCGAGTCGGTGATGCCATCCAATCATCTCATCCTCTGTCGTCCCCTTCTCCTCCTGCCCGCTATCGTTCTCAACATCAGGGTCTTTCCCAATGAGTACACTCTTCACACGAGGTGGCCAACGTATTGGAGTTTCAGCTTCAACCTCAGTCCTTCTAATGTACACCCAGAACTGATCTCCTTTAGGATGGACTGGTTGGATCTCCTTGCAGTCCAAGGGACTCTCAAGAGTCTTCTCCAACACCACAATTCAAAAGCATCAATTCTTCGGCGCTCAGCTTTCTTCAGAGTCCAACTCTCACATCCATACATGACCACTGGAAAACCATAGCCTTGTCTAGACGGACCTTTTTTCGCAAAGTAATGTCTCTGCCTTTTGATATTGTGGCTAGGTTGGTCATAACTTTCCCTCTAAGGAGTAAGCGTCTTTCAATTTCAGGGCGAGAGTCACCATCTTCAGTGATTCTGGAGCCCCCCAAAATAAAGTCTGACACTGTTTCCCCATCTATTTTCCACGAGGTGATGGGACCAGATGCCATGACCTTAGTTTTCTGAATGCTGAACTTTAAGCCAACTTTTTCACTCTCCTCTTTCACTTTCATCAAGAGGTGTTTTAATTCCTCTTCACTTTCTGCCATATGGGTGGTGTTATCTGCATCCCTGAGGTTATTGATATTTCTCCCAGCAATCATGACTGCAGCTTGTGTGTCTTCCAGCCCAGGGTTTCTCATGATGTGCTCTGTATATAAGTTAAATAAGCAGGGGGACAATATACAGCCCCGACGTACTTCTTTTCGTATTTGGAACCAGTCTGTTGTTCCATGTCCAGTTCTAACTGTTGTTCCTGAGCTGCATACAGATTTCTCAAGAGAAAGGTCAAGTGGTCTGGTAATCCAATCTCTTTCAGAATTTTCCACAGTTTATTGTGATCCACACAGTCAAAGGGTTTGGCATAGTCAATAAAGCAGAAATAGATGTTGTTCTGGAATTTTCTTGCTTTTTTGATGATTCAGCGGACGTTGGCAATTCCATCTCATTCAGGTTTGTCCTCAGTCAAATCCTTTATGATTATACAACGTAAATGAGAAATAGATTAAAGGGACTAGATCTGATAGACAGAGTGCCTGATGATCTATGGACGGAAGTTCGTGACTGAAGACCATCCCCATGGAAATGCAATGCAAAAAAAGGAAAATGGCTGTCTGAGGAGGCCTTACAAATAACTATGAAAAGAAGAGAAGTGAAAAACAAAGGACAGAATGAAAGTAATTCCCATTTGAATTAGAGCTCGAAAGAATAGCAAGGAGAGATAAGAAAGCCTTCCTCAGTGATCAATGCAAAGAAATAGAGGAAAACAACAGAATGGGAAAGATTAGAGATCTCTTCAAGAAAACTAGAGTTACCAGGGGAACACTTCATGCACAGATGGGCTCGATAACGGACAGAAATGATAGGGACCTAGCAGAAGCAGAAGCTATTAATAAGAGGTCGCAAGAATACACAGAACTGTATATATCTATATCTATATATCTATATCTTCAAGACGCAGATAAGCACAGTGGTACGGTCACTCACCTAGAGCCAGACATCCTGGAATATGAAGTCAAGTGGGCCTTACAGAGCATCACTAGGAACAAAGCTAGTGGAGGTGCTGGAATTCCAGTTGAGCTATTTTGAAATCCTGAAGGATGATGCTGTGAACGTGCTACACTCAATACGCCAAAAATTTTGGAGAACTCCGCAGAGGCCACAGGACTGGAAAAGGTCAGTTTTCATTCCAATCCCAAAGAAAGGCAGTGCCAAAGAGTGCTCAAACTACCGCACAATTGCACTCATCTCCCACGCTAGTAAATCAAGGCTCAAAATTCTCCAAGCCATGCTCCAGCAATATGTGAACTGTGAACTTCCGGATGGTGAAGCTGGTTTTAGAATAGGCAGAGGAACCGTCCAGTCGAAGCTATGGTTTTTCCAGTAGTCATGTATGGATGTCAGAGCTGGAGTAGAAAGAAAGTTGAGCACCAAAGAATTGATGCTTTGAAACTGTGATGTTGGTGAAGACCCTCGAGAGTCCTTTGGACTGCAAGGAGATCCAACCAGTCCACCCTAAAGGACATCAGTCCTGCATGTTCCTTGGAAGGACTGATGCTGAAGCTGTAACTCCAATAATTTGGCCACCTGATGCGAAGGACTGACTGATTAGAAAGACCACCCTTATGGCAGAAAGTGAAGAAGAACAAAAGAGCCTCTTGATGAAAGTGAAAGAGGAGAGTGAAAAAGTTGGCTTAAAGCTGAACGTTCAGAAAACTAAGATCATGGCATGTGGTCCCATCACTTCATGGGAAATAGATGGGGAAACAGTGCAAAGAGTGTCAGACTTTATTTTGCAGGGCCCCAAAAGCACTGTTGATGGTGACTGCAGCCATGAAATTAAAAGATGCTTACTGCTTGGAAGGAAGGTTATGGCCAACCTAGATAGCATATTTAAAAGCAGGGACATTACTTTGCCAACAAAAGTCCGTCTAGTCGAGGCTATGGTTTTTCCAGTGGTCATGTATGGATGTGAGAATCGGATGGTGAAAAAGGTGAGTGCCGCAGAATTGATGCTTTTGTGCTGTGGTGTTGGAGAAGACTCTTGAGTGTTCCTTGGACTGCAAGGAGATCCAGTCAATCCATTCTAAAGGAGATCAACCCTGGGTGTTCATTGGAAGGTCTGATGATCCGGCTGAAACTGCAGTACTTTGGCCATCTCATGCGAAAACTTGACTCATTGGAAAAGACCCTAATGCTGGGTAGGATTGAGGGCAGGAGGAGAAGGGGATGACAGAGGATGAGACGGTTGGATGGCATCACTGACTCAATGGATATGGGTTTGGGTAAACTCCGAAAGTTGGTGATGGACAGAGAGGCCTGGTGTGCTGCAATTCATGGGGTCGCAAAGACTCGGACACCATTGAAAGACTGAACTGAACTTAACTGATGCTGGGCAAGATCAAATGTGGGAGGAGAAGGGGACAACTAAGGACAGGTTGGTTGGATGGCATCACCAACTCAATGGACATGAGTTTGAGTAAACTCTGGGGCATTGGTGATGGACTAGGAGGCCTGACTTGCAGCAGTCCATGGGCTCGCAAAGACTCGGACATGACTGAAAGACTGAACTGAACTTAACTGATGCTGGGAAGGACCAAAGGTGGGAGGAGAAGGGGACAACAAAGGACAGGTTGGTTGGATGGCATCACCAACACAATGGACATGAGTTTGAGTAAACTCCGGGGTGTTGGTGATGGACAAGGAGGCCTGACTTGCAGCAGTCCATGGGCTCGCAAAGGATCGGACACAACTAAGCCACTGAACAGACTGACTGAACTCAAAATCAAAGAAAGGGATTCTGGGAAACGTAGCTCCAGGCTAGGCAAATTAACACAGCGGAGCACAGAGCACTTGACTTACTAAACCCTTCTGCTTCACTTAGTAGGGTGAACTGAGCTTTGAAAAACCGACCTGACTGATAAAGAGACTTTGGACAAGTCTGCAGTGAGGAGACTTTTAGTCACTGCTTTAATTTTCCATCGTACGAATCTGCACTAGAAACAGTCTGGATGTCATTTTCCCCACCTGCCTTGCAGTCAGAACGTAACCATGGGACCTAGGCTCAATCAATTAGACGCACCCAGATGGTACCCAGGCTCAGCCAATCAAATACATCCAGATGGCACTTAAGACCAATTAGGTACAGCCACATGAAATGTAGGCTTAGCCAATGGATACACTTACAGGTGAAAGCAGTGCAACTGGGTTCTGATGCATAGAATTCAATCTGGACGAGGTGGAAGGGACATAAGCCATGTCACTAGTGACAGCCACTGTGTCTGGAGCCAGTGGTAGTGACAGTTCAGTTCAGTCACTCAGTCCAGTCCGACTCTCTGTGACCCCATGAACTGCAGCATGCCAGGCCTCCCTGTCCATCACCAACACCTGAAGTTCACCCAAACCCATGTCCATTGAGTTGGTGATGCCATCACACCATCTCATCCTCTGTCATCCCCTTCTTCTCCTGCCCTCAATCTTTCCCAGCATCAGGGTCTTCTCCAATGAGTGACAGAAGATCCTGCACTCAAACTCTATATTGTTCATGGCTGTCTCTCCAGCCATCCCTCTCAGAAATCTCAGTCACTTAATATCCTTTAATAAGTTTGTTTCCTGCTCAAAGTTACCTCTAATGAATTCTATTCTTTCCAGTAGAAAGCTGACACCCCTCTAACTTCATTTAACCATCTAGCCTCTTTCCAAAACTAGATAAAATAAGGAACAATGTCCACCCCCATGGGCAGTGGAGTCAGGGAGATGCATTTTGTCAAATTACTATGGTGCCACAGACTCTGGGCCAGTGTCACCTGTGAGGGGGTCACTGACCTGGGTTGTGAGTCGGGTAGACCCATCTGAATCCTGGCTGTGGTGCTGACTGGCCTGTTGTGTGACACTGCGCATATCACTTTCCTCATCTCGAGAACTGACTGTGCTTAGTGTTGCCTCCTGGGGATATCATAGAGACCAAAAGATTCCTCTACGGAGCAATCTCTCAACCACACAGCTCAGCATGTTGGACACACCCACACCAGTGATGATAAAAGGAATAAGAGTGACCTTTCTTTTGCTGGATTAAAGAAAATAAATAATAATAGAGGTGGTGTCCTCATGTAGTCCAAGATGAAGATGGTCTGTGAATGCTGCAGTTTAGAAAAGTTACATGTTTTTGGTTTTCTATTTTTTAGTTTTCTATTTTTTTATTATATTTATTTTAATTGGAGGCTAATTATGGTACAATATCGTAGTGGTTTTGCCATGCATTGGCATGAGTCAGCCACGGGTGTACATGTGTTTCCCATCCTGAACCCCCTCACCCCAATTCCATCCCTCTGGGTCATCCCAGTGCACCAGCTCTGAGCACCCAGTCTCATGCATTGCACCTGCACTGGAGGTCTGTTTCACATATGAAAATATACATGTTTCCATGTTATTCTCTGAATCCATCCCAGACTTGCCTTCTCTCACAGAGTCCAGAAGACTCTTCTATACATCTGTGTCACTTTTCCTGTCTTTCACATAGGGTTATCATCACTATCTTTCTGAATTCCATGTGTGTGTGTATGTGTGTGTGTGTGTGTGTGTGTGTGTGTGTGTGTTATTGGTGTTTTTCCTTCTGGCTTACATCGCTCTGTTTAATAGGGTCCAGTTTCATCCACCTCGTTAAAACTGGTTCAAATGCATTCTTTTGAATGGCTTAGTAATATTCCGTTGTGTATATGTACCATGGCTTTCTTAGCCATTCGTCTGCTGTTGTACATCTGGGTTGCTTCCATGTCCTGGCTATTATAAACAGTGCTAGGGCGAACATTGGGATACACGTGTCTCTTTCAATTCTGGATTCCTCGGGGTGTATGCCCAGCAGTAGGACTGCTGAGTCATATGGCAGTTCCATTTCCAGGTTTTTAAGGAATCTCCACACTGTTCTCTATAGTAGCTCTAATAGTTCGCATTTCCATCAACGGTGTAAGAGGGTTCCCTTTTCTCCACACCCTCTCCAGGATTTATTGTTTGTAGACGTTTGGATAGCAGCCATTCTGACTGGTGTGAGATGGTACCTCATTATGGTTTTGCTTTGCATTTCTCTGATAATGAGTGATGTTAAACATCTTTTGAAGAGTTTGTTAGCCATCTGTATGTCTTCTTTGGAGAAATGACTGTTTAGTTCTTTGGCCCCTTTTTTGATTGGCTCGCTTATTTTTCTGGAATTGAGCTGCAGGCGTTGCTTGTATAGTTTTGAGATTAATTCATTGTCAATTGCTTCGTTTGCTATAATTTTGGCCCATTCTGAAGGCAGTCTTCTTCCCTTGCTTATAGTTTCCTTCACTGTGCAAAAGCTTTTCAGTTTATTTAGGTCCCATTGGCGTATGTTTGCTTTAATTTCCATTACTCTGGGAGGTGGGTCATAGAGGATCCTGCTGTGATTTCTGTCAGAAAGTGTTTTGCCTGTGTTTTCCTCTAGGAGTTTTCTACTTTGTGGTCTTACATTTAGATCTTTAATCCATTTCGAATTTATTTTTGTGTACGGTGCTAGAAAGTGTTCTAGTTTCCCTCTTGTACAAGTAGTTGACCAGTTTTCCCAGCACAACTTGTTAAAGAGATTGTCTTGTCTTCATTGTATATTCTTGCCTTCTCTATCAAAGATAAAGTGTCCATAGGTACGTGGCTTGGACCTCTGGGCTTGCAATTTTGATCCATTTATCTATATTTCTGTCTTTGTGCTAGAACCACGCTGTCTTGATGACTGTAGCTTTGTAGTACAGCCTGAAATCAGGCAGGGTGATTCCTCCAGGTCCATTCTTCTTTCTCAAGATTGCTTTGGCTATTCGAGGTTTTTTGTAATTCCATACAAATTGTGAAATTATTTCTTCTATTTCCCTGAAAAATACCGTTGGTGGCTTGATAGGGATTGCATTGAATCTATAGATTGCTTTGGGTAGTATACTCATTTTCACTATATTGATTCTTTCACTCCATGAGCATGGTATATTCCTCCATCTATTTGTGTCCTCTTTGACTTCTTTCACCATTATTTTATAGTTTTCTATATGTATATATAGGTCTTTTGTTTCTTTAGGTAGATATATTCCTCAGTATTTTATTGTTTTCATTGGAGTGGTGAATGGAATGGTTTCTTTAAGTTTTCTTTCAGTTTTCTCCTTGTTAGTGTATAGGAATGCAAGGGATTTCTGCGTGTTCATTTTGTTTCCTGCAACTTTACTATATTCATTGATTAGCTCTAGTAATTTTCTGGTGGAGTGTTTAGGATTTTCTCTGTAGATGATCATGGCATCTGCCAACAGTGAGTGTTTTACTTCTACTTTTCCAATCCGGGTTCCTTTTATTTCTTTTTCTGCTCTGATCGCTGTGGCCAAAACTCCCAAAACTATGTTGAATAGGAGTGGTGAGAGTGGGCACCATTGTACTGATCCTTACTTTAGGGGCATTGCTTTCAATTTTTCACCATTGAGGATAATGTTTGCTGTGGGTTTGTCGTATATATCTTTTATTATGTTGAGATTTGTTCCTCCTATGCCTGCTTTCTGGAGGGTTTTGGTGATAAATGGATGTTGAATTTTGTCCAAGGGTTTCTCTGCATCTATTGAGATAATCACATGATTTTTATTTTTCAATTTGTTAATGTGGTGTATTATGTTGATTAGTTTGTGGATATTGAAGAATCCTTGCATCCCTGGGATAAAGCCCACTTGGTCATGATGTATGATCGTTTTAATACGTTGTTGGATTCTGCTTGCTAGAATTTTGTAAAGGATTTTTGCATCTATGTTCATCAGTGATATTGCCCCGTGGTTATATTTATTTATTTATGTATTTATTTATGTATGTATTTATTTATTTATTTTCGTGGCATCTTTGTCTGGTTTTGGTATTAGGGTGATGGTGGCCTCATAGAATGAGTTTGGAAGTTTCCCCTCCTCTGCAATTTCCTGGAAGCATTTGAGTATGATAGGTATTAGCTCTTCTCTCAATTTTTGGTAGAATCCAGCTGTGAAGGCGTCTGGTCCTGGGCTTCTGTTTGCTGGAAGATTACTGATTACCCTTTCAATTTCCGTGCTTGTGATGGGTTTGTTAGGATTTTGTTTTCCTTCCTGGTTCAGTTTTCAGAAGTTGTACTTTTCTAAGAATTTGCCCACTTCTTCCAAGTTGTCCATTTTATTGGCATATAGGGGTTGATAGTAGTCTCTTATGATCCTTTGTATTTCTGTGGTGTCTGTTGTGAACTCTCCATTTTCATTTCTACTTTTGTTGATTTGGTTCTTCTCCCTTTGTTTCTTGATGAGTCCGGCTAATGGTTTGTCAATTTTATATATCTTCTCAAAGAACCAGCTTTTAGCTTTGTTGATTTTTGCTCCAGTCTCATTTGTTGCTTTTACATTTATTTCTGCTCTATTATATGATTTCTTTCCTTCTACTAAGCCTGGGGTTCTTGAATTCTTCCTTCTCTAGTTGCTTTAGGTGTAGAGTTAGGTTATTTGTTTGACTTGGTTCTTCTTTCTTGAGGTAAGCCGCTTTTGCTATGAACCTTCGCCTTTGCACTCATTCTACAGCGTCCCATAGGTTTTGGGTTGTTGCATTTTCATTTTCATTTGTTTCTATGCATATTTTGATATCTTTTTGGATTTCCTCTGCGATTTGTTGCTTATTTAGCAGCGTGGTATTCAGCCTTCATATGTTTGAATTTTAAATAGTGTTTCTCTTGCAGTTGACATCTAGTCTCAGTGTACTGTGGTCAGAAAATATGCTTCGAATGATTTCAAGGTTTTTTGAATCTACCAAGGCCGGACTTATGGCTGAGGATGTGATCAGTCCTGGAGAAGTTTCCATATGTACTTGAGAAAAAGGTGAAACCCATTGTTTGGTCAGAAATTAGGCTTGGAATGATTTCAAGGTTTTTTGAATCTACGAAAGCTGGACTTATGGCCGAGGATGTGATCTGTCCTGGAGAAGTTTCCATACGTACTTGAGTAAAAGGTGAAACCCATTGTTTTGTGGTGAAATGTTGCATCGATATCAATTATGTCTAACTGGTCCATAGTATCATTTAAAGTTTGTATTTCCTTGTTAATTTTCTGTTTACTTGATCTATCCATAGGTGTGAGTGGGGTAGTAAAGTCTTCCACTATGACTGTGTTATCGTTAATTTCCCTTTCATGCTTGTTAGCCTTTGCCTTACATATTGTGGTTCTCCTATGTTGGGTGCGTATGTGTTTATAATCGTTATATCTTCTTCTCGGATTGATGTTTTGATCATTATGTAGTGAACCTCTTTGTGTCTTTTCACAGGCTTTATTTTAAAGTCTATTTTGTCTGATATGTGTATTGCTACTCCTGCTTTCTTCTGGTCTCGACTTGCTTGGAATACCTTTTTTCCAGCCCTTCACTTTCAGTCTGTATGTGCCCCTTGTTTGGAGGTGGGTCTGTTGTAGACAACATAAACAGTGGTCTTGTTTGTGTATCCTTTCAGCTAGTCTTTGCCTTTTGGTTGGGGCACTCGACCCATTTACATTTACGGTAACTGTTGATAAGTATGATCCTGTTGCCATTTGATTTGCTGTTTTGAGTTTGAGTTTATACAACCTTTCTGTGTTTCCTGCCTAGAGAAGATCCTTTAGCATTTGTTGAAGAGTGAAAAGAAGAGTTGGGAATAGATGTCTCTACAGTATCTTCATTAGTCCGAGGTAATAAGAAGCATGTTAAAGCAAGGGGTAATGTGGATGATCAAAACTCTGACTTTCATCCTGAAACTTGAGGACAGAGTGTATTTTCAGCCTGCACAAGTTTAAATGTGCCATTCATACGAAAGCCTTCTACCATCCAGATAGCTGCTGAAACAAGTGCCCCAACTTGAAATGATTTCTCTTCTCCATCGTAAATATCAGTTAGACCACAGGAGCATACTGTGATACATCAATCTGCAGCTGCTTTAGGTGTTGTTGTTGTTGTTTTAATTGAAGAGAAATTGCTTTACAGAATTTTGCTGTATTCTGTCAGAATTCAAAATAAATCAACCATAGAGGCACATATATCCCCTCCCTCTGGGAGTACCCTCCCATCTCCCTCCCCATCCCACAATCTAGGTTGAGCTTTTGTCATGGGATTTCACATAGCAGCTGCACTAAATCAAATGGCTCTAGTGAAAATTTTGCAGCTATGTCTACTTCTGTTTCTCTGTACCGCAACTTATGTCCATTACAGAACAGTTAGTTTGGACCGAGGGTGAAGCCGTCTACCTTTCCAGGTTGGTATGGTAACATGTCAGCCCATGACCGTCCTTTTCCTAAACTACAACAGTCAGGCAGTTTAGTTTTCCCAGTGCCAAAGATCCCTGATACATCTGCTGCTTCTCTTTCAAGATCCACTCATCGACCATCTTCATTATTTGAAAACTGTCCTAATACAACTGATGTACCAAATGGGTGTTGGATTATGGAGGATACCAAAGTGTAAAATTAATGTTGGGAGATGTCAACAAATTCCTACAATTCTCTTATTTGAAGAAAAAAGTTACATATTCATCTTCATAGGGCCAATTTCTATTTTGGAATAATTAAGAGTAAAATGAGTCTTTCTTTCCGTGCCTGACTATTTTACTCTGCATAATATAAACACTTCTGTGCAAGGTCATAAAATAAACACTACACTTGCTTTCACTGAAACCCACAGTCAGTTGATTGACTTCATTGCATAGAAGTGAGCAGACCCATGTTTGGTTTGGTAACAGTCCTGAATGTTAAGAATATGTGTATAGAAGGGTGATCAATCACTTTTATTTCAGGAGCCAAGTCGACTTATTGATGTGATTTTTCTGTGTAAAAATTCTTTAGCAATGACATTTTGCAGGTTTCATGTTTTTGGTTACTGTTTATGCAAGCAGCCTTTATTTTAAGTTGATGTAGAAGTAAACACTGGTTGAACATTGCCCTTCAATTGCTAGAAGACCAGTGACTTTATGATGTCAGAGCTACTCTTCAATTGCTAGGAGACCAGTGACTTTGTGATGTCACAGCTTTTTGACTTTGAGAACCATGCTGATGGTCTTGAGAGTTTATCTCTGTACGCCAGCCAAGCAGCATTTGAAGTTGGAGTGTGTAAAGTCAGACAAATGAGAAAAGTATCTGAAGAAAGATGTCTCTGAGATGGCACACATTCCTTCAGAAATTCAAGATGTGCCTCGTAAAGATGTACCAAGTGGTTCCAAAACCTCCATTGGATCGTCTTCGTGTGATTACACACTTACTGGGGACTCAGTTTTGAGATCTATGATTGAAGAATATGCTTTTCAGGCTTTGTCTAAGGAAGCTGGGATAAAAAGGCCACACTACACATTTTCTGTCTCTGAAAGAAATGAGTTGAATGATTTTCTTTCCCTCACTTTTCCACAAAAACTCTGGACTATAGTTGAAAGTGATCAGTTTGAATCTATTTGGTGGGATGAGAGTGGCACTTCTATAGTGATCAACGAAGAACTCTTCAAGAAAGAAGTCTTGGAAAGAAAGGCCCCTTTCAGACTATTTGAAACTGATAGTATGAAAAGTTTAGTTCACCAGCTTAACCTTTATGGGTTTACTAAAACACGACAAACTTTTCAAAGATCTGCTTCACTCCCTGACTTTCTGGAAGAAGAAAACAATGTCTCTGTTTTGAGCAAGGTAATCCAAAATTTCCACTTACTGTCAATATGTAAGATTAAATCAGGTGACTTAGAAAGCATGTTCACATATGTAGCAAAAACCGAATTTAAAATTGAGATAGCAAACTGTTGAACACGTTTTATTTTTTGAAGTTGAGAACAGCTGGAGGTTAAAATATTTGATACTTAATACACTCTCCTAGCAACTTGAAATCAGATACATGTCCTCAAGCTACTTTAAGTGGTATTTACTGTATATATACAGCATATTTTTTAGTTGAGGGGCATACTTGTTTCTAACATGTAAGGTGTTAAAACTACTAATGGAGGTGTTGTCTTTCATTCTATTTAATTGGCATCATTAAAGGAATACATTTTTATAGTTTAACTTTGCTTGTCAGTTTTACCTTAGTTTATAAAAAACTAAACAATTGTATCCTTTGATTTTAGTTACAGATCTACCATAGTCCAAATTTCAAAAGAGGTTATCCCCAACTTTTAGGAAGAATGAAAAGAAGAGTTGGGATTAGCAATGTGTTTCCGAAATCTTCATTAGTTCCAGATTATGAGAAGAAGCGTGTTAAAGCAAGGGTCAACATAGATGATCGTAACTCTGGTTTTCATGCTCAAACTAGTGGAGAGAGTCCATTTTCAGCTTCCACCAGTTTAAGTGTGCCTTTCCCACAAAAGACTTATACCAGCCAGATGGTCCCTAAAACAAGCGTCCTATTTCTGGGTGACTTTCCTTCCCCATCAATATCAGTTAGACAAAGAGAACAGAACGTGGTAGATCAACCTGCTGTTTTAAACCAGTTGAGCATTTTTAATTGGCACTTCCATAGCACCTACACTCAAGTAAATGGCCACGTTGAGGACTTTGCTACTACCGCTACATCTACTTCTCAGAACCACATCGTATCTCCATTATGGAGCAGTTCTTTTGGACTGATGGTGGAGCCTTCTACATTTCCAGACAGGTATAGCGATATGTCAGCCCATGACAGTCCTCTTCCTAACCAGCAACAGAGAGGCAACTCAAGGTCCCCAGTGCCAACGATCGCTTATACACCCACCTCCTCTCTTTCAAGTCAATTCATCAACGATATTCCTTATGTGAAAACCATGCTAATTAAAACTGACCTATCAAATAAGTATCAGCTTATGGAACCTAATGAAGATTAAAATTTACGTTGGGAGATGTCAACAAATAGCTACAATTCTTGTATTTGAACAATAAAGTTACATGTTCCTCTGCACAGTTTTGTTTTCTATTTTGAAACAATGAAGAGTAAATTAAGGCTTTATTTCAATGTCTGGCTATTTCTCTGCACTCTTTTATAAACTCTTCAGTTCAAGAAAACATCCGTTAGGAATCCTAGGTAAATGGCACCTAGCCTATTGTTTCTAAGCAAGAAAATGAGAACAAAGGGAAAAGAGGTAATGGATGTAAAGTGATTTGGGAAATCATCCCTGCTGAAATGAATGGGTGTCTAAATGAGGATGGTACGGGTGAAGGAACACATACAATTAAAATCAAAACAAGTGCACCTACACAGTACGAACCTTAGTGCATCCACAGTTACATGATATTCTATTACGTATCGGTAGAGTCTTAAGATAGAGAAGGAAATGGTGCCCCGCTCCAGTATTCTTGCCTGGAGAATTCCGTGGAAAGGGGCTCCTGGTGGGCTGCTGTCCATAGGGTCGCACAGAGTTGCACACAACTGAAGTGACTTAGCAGCAGCAGAGACTTAAGACATTAGACAGGAGATTGTCTTCATTCTAGAAATTCATTTCATACTTGAAAATATAAATATTGTAGCATGTCCAAAATTAGGAGAACCGTTATACCATCACTGTGATACCAACGATTACAGGACATAATCAGTGACTGGACCATGGCCAGCACAAGATAGGTATTTTACAAGTGGTACTGTATAGGGTCATCTTAGCTCTGCTCTCCTTAAGGCGCACCTTTATTTCCTGCCACCATGATTCCACCCTATATTTCCTAATGCATATTTAGATTTTGCTTATCTGTTCCCTCAGAGACAAAATAAATTCCTCTGGTGATTGCAGCACCTCAGGATGGTTAACAAGTTCTTTGAAGACATGATATTTGTTTTCCGTAGTAGTTTCAGTATCATTCTCTTACACCGTGCTTCTGGAGCTACAATCACACACACTGCTTTCAGATGTGCTAAGCCCCTTCTCACAACTTTGCCTCAACTCTTTCTTGGGGTTGGAAGGAACCTCTGTTTGCCCTCCTACCAAGCTGAGCACGGATGTCAGGTCTTCAATGTGTTTTGGGTCTACCCTCTTTTCTTTATGTATCTTTCACATCAGCTAAAACGTGTACTTACTGAATTATCAACAAGGAAATGTAATCACGAATCGAATGCTATATACATTACTCAACAACATCCTATAACCTGCACTATTATCATAATTGACCTTTCCTACTTACTGAGAATCTTTTCCCGGTTGATAAATATATATCTTATATGTTCATGAATGTCAAATGTGGGAATTCAAATTATAAAATGATTGCTGCTCTCATGAAGTTTACAGTCTATAAGAACCCATACTAGTCATGTTGTTTCAGGCCCCAGTTCCCTAAAATTCAGTAGTAGTTATAGAGATATTTATGGAAAAAACAAACAAACAAAAAAGAATCATTCATTTTAATTCTCTAGAAAAGTCATGGAGTAAGGAGGGATCAAAATCAATGGCTGGTCCTTCACATAGTTCACAATGAAAGAAGATGAGCAGAGTGTCTGCCAGTTGGACCCCCCAGACTGTCATGAACACTACCTAGAAATCTTGGCAATCTCCACTTTGTGGCCATTTCTTTAGACAGTGGTGGCAATATCAAGTCATGGCCCTGTTTTGGTATGGTAACCCACATAGGACAACACCAAGTTAAGTTCACCGTTCTCATGTTTGGGGCTAATGCAGAGTGAAAGCTGTGGACTATTTGTGTAGATAAGGGAGGTGTCCAAACAGCACACGCTTTTTCTTTCACTGAAAACTTTCATTAAATTTGGCTGAGAACACTATACTTTAGAGAGGTAAGCATTTTGCAGCAATTGTAAGAGTTATTGAAATCGGTGTCCTTAGTTATCCTTTCAAGCGCAAAGTCCAATGGTCTGGTTTTCGATTTCAGGCATCTTACTATGGAGCCAAATTTGCATGCTTTGAGAAATAGCACCTTAAAAGCAATCACATCTTCTATTTCATTGCCGTGTACTGATTATTCCTGCTCACTCCCTTTGATCTTCTTTTCCTGTTCTGCTTTGAGGGGCAGGTCCTTCTCAAAAAGAATAGGATTAATTCCCTTAGTGCTCTGTGGTAACTTGGAAAAGGCATGGATAAGGACATGCAATATATTATGTGGGAAAGCTACTGTTTTTGTTCCCTCCTGAAAACATAGTATTAAATTGTACCTCAATTGTCCTACCATGGGAAGCCTGGTTACATGATGCATTACCTTGGTGATCAATTCCCATATGGCTTTAACATATCAGTACCTTTAATTCTCAAAAGCTTATAGAGAAAGTATCTCAATACAGTAGGGAAATATTATACATGAGTTCAGTGTTCTTTCCCGTACTTATTTATTTTATAATTTGTGCCTAAAATAGTAAAAGTGAGAACAAAAATTCAAGTGAGTTAACGCAGTGAGTTAAACACAGAAGATTGAGACAAGAGGTAGAAAAATTGATGGGAGAAGATCAGAGGATGAAATTGGGTGCTTATAATGGAACAAGCAAAAGTGTAACTGCAGGGCCTAAATAGCTCAATATGACTTCACTATTGTTACCCTACAAATTATTTTCATTTTAGCAAATCACAGAATAGTCTTACATGCAAAGTACTTTAAGATCCCATGGAATGCACAACAAAGGTATATCTTTTAAAGCATTCTGATTTAAAATGTCGCTAGAGACATATCATTCAAGTAGAAAATGATTTCCAAAATTAAGCCTAGAGAGAAGTATCAGAGAAACTTTGGGAAGTTCATAGGTGTCCTCCAGTGAGTCCTTGGGTTTTCTTTTCTTTTTGTAATTGTGTTTAAGCATACAAGATCGTGACTGTGCTTGTGTGTGTGTGCATCAGATTAAGAATGTGTTTGTGAGTGTATGTCTGGGCTCTCTTTTGGACTTTTATGTTAGAAATTTCAGCTGAAGAAATAGTTCATTCAAAAATACAGCCAGGCACAAATTAAACTGCCCATTCAAAACTCTTCTTTCTCTTTTCAAAGTGCAAGACAAACGGATGCGTCAAAGGTTGAAAGCATTTCAATAATAACCAAGCTACTCCGCCCAAACATAGTTAAAAACTATGGTACTCTCCCAATCAACCCAGCAAAAGATGCGTGGGACCTTAGGTATCTATGATGTCTGGCAATAACAAAACACCCACCCTCTAATACGGCAGTACTCAAGAAGGCCATGTAGAGGCCTGGAGTTTCAACCAGGCCTTCCTGTAATAGGATACGACCTTCCTATAGGAGGCTGCACACTCACCAGTAATGAACACTCTTAGGCATCAAATGAAACTAAGAACGAAACCTGGAATTCTCTTCCCACATGGTGGAAGTCCCCTTCCCCCTTCCCAAGTGGATGTGATAGACAGTTAAAATAAAAGGAAGTTATAACATGGCACACATTCTTCTTACATAATACCTGAAATGTCCAAGCCCCACCACACTACTAAGCAGCTGACTATACAGGTCTTCTGGTCTCAAATCTGTGTGACAATCATCACATGAGAATTTTATGAATATTTGAGATGCATTGATAGTGCGGATCTGTAAAGCTAAACGTCTTTGAGATCTGACTCAAATAGGAAAACTGTGTACTCCCTGTCTTCAGTTTTATGGGGATTTCACATGCATTCACACACTTCCACAATGCTCAACCTTCATCTGAAGACAAAAACTGTGACATTAAGAGAAGAGGAATGGTCTATTCACAGAGAAGGCCAGCGGTAAAGTCAAAATGGATGCAGTTTCCTGCCTACATCCCTGCTCAGTAATGTAACCGCTTGTAAGCATTCCTAAGGGCCACTAGGATACACAAGTCAAAGATGCTTCTCCCAGGATTACAGAGTTGGATTGAGAACTGTAAGTTTGTTTACCTCTCATCCCATTCTTAAGATCACAAACCATAACTGTTAACCCATCAGAAGATGGGCAGCTCTAGCACATATTTAGAGACAATGCCTGCTTCTGCCTAAGACCAAGGTTGTAGATCCAAGTGGCATATAGGGTACGGTTTCCATCTCAGGATACCACATGACTCCCCAGGGATTCTCCTTCTCTGGAAAGCTCTCAAGAGATGTTGTGAGAAGAATATTTTGAGGGTGGAAAACAAGGAAACCGACAAGAGTTGTGTTCTGTCTAATTGTCCTCAGTCTCACTTTTCATCCCATGTATAATGACAAAGTCTCCCAAGCACTGCCAATACCAATTTTTTGATGTTCTTCAGCCACTCAGTCTTGTCTGACTCTTTGTGACTCCATGTACAGCAAGAACCCTGGGTTCCCCTGCCTTTCAAATCACCAGTTTACTCAAACCCATGACTTTTGAGTCAGTGATGCTTTGCAGCCATCTCACCCTCTGGCATTCCCTTCTCGTCCTTCCCTCAATCTTTCCCAGCATCAGTTTCTTCCCAGTGATTTCACTCTAGGCCCTAGATGGTCAATATATTGGCTCTTCATGGTCAGCGTCAGAACTTCCGTGAATAGTCTGAGTTGAACTCCTTCATGCTTGGCTAGTTTGAACTCCATGCTCGCAACGGAACACTCACACATCTTCTCCAGACCCACTACTGCAAAGCATCGATATTTTGGCACTGAGTTCCTGTGGTCCTGCTCACTCCTCCATACGTTACTCCTGAAAATCAACTTTGCCCATTCGGATCTTTTTCAGTAATCACTCAGCTTATTAACATGGTGTCTAGACTGGTCGTAGCTTTTCATCCAAGTGGCAAGTGCCTTTTCATTTCGTGGCTGAAGTCACTCCCCGCAGTGTTATCAGAGGTCAAGAAAGTGAAACCTGTCACTGAGTCAATTGTATCCTATTGCTAGATCTCAAAATGTTTGGACCACATTCCATGGTCTTATTTTTAGTGTTCGTTGGTTTGTGTTTAGATTGAGTTTTAATCCAGCTTTTCCTGTCACCTCATCAGAAGGCTCTTTAGTCCCTAGTGTTTTTCAGCCATTTGTGTGTTGTCATCTTGTAACTAAGGTTATTCACACTTCTCACAGTAATTCTGTTTCCAGCTTCAAATTCTTTCAGCAAGTTATTGTCCATGGTATACTCTGCACAGAAGTCAAATAAGCTGAGTGACAATATATAGCCTTGATGTATTTCCTTCCCTATTTTGTACCAGTCCGTTGTTCCTTCTCCAGTTCCAACTGTTGTTTCTTGACCTGCGTGCACCTTTCCCAGGAAACAGGTATGGTGGTCTTATATTCTTATCTCTTTAAGAATTTTCCACAGTTTGTTGTGACCCACACAGTCTAAGGGCTTCCCCTGTGATTCAGATGGTAAAGCGTCTGCCTGCAATGGGGGAGGCCCAAGTTCGATCGCCGGGTCTGGAAGATCCCCTGGAGAAAGAAATGGTAGGCTACAGTCCATGGGGTCGCAAAGAGTCAGACACAAATGAATGACCTCACTTTCACATGCAGTCTAAGCCATTAACAGAGACAATAAAGGAGACATAAATGACTTTATGAAACACCCTTGCTTTTTCTATGATCCAGACTCCAATTAAGGTTTACCTATTAAGATTAAATGACTAACTACACCTGCCTGCTCGCTCTCTCTCTGTTTCAAGTTGTTGCTGCTACTGCTGCTAAGTCGCTTCAGTCGTGTCCGACCCTGTGCGACCCCAGAGACGGCAGCGTACCGGGCTCCTCCGTCCCTGGGATTCTGCAGGCAAGAACACTGGAGTGGGTTGCCATTTCCTTCTCCAATACATTTAAGTGAAAATCGAAAGTGAAGTCACCCAGTTGTGTCCGACTCTTCACGACCCCATGGACTGAAGCCTACCAGGCTCCTACGCCCATGGGATTTTCCAGGCAAGAGTACTGGAGTGAGATGCCATTGCCTTCTCCATTTTTCAAGCTATCATCTACCAACTGTTACGTTCCTGGGCACTTGCCATCTTCTTGTGGGCTCTCCTGGTGGCTCAGTTGGCAAAGCAACTGCCTGCAATCTGGAGACCTGGGTTCACTCCCTGGGTCGCGAAGATCTCCTGCAGAAGGAAATGGGAACCCACACCAGTACGCTTGCCTGGAAAGTTAGTATTAAATTATGACCATGCCCATCTCTGACCTTTGACACCCACTTGAAACAGTTAAGTTTCCAGAGCAGAAATAAGGAATCTGTGCTCCGGGAAAATGTCGGGACAATTTGACAAATAGCTAGATATTTTCAGGAACGGACTTTTTGAGCCCAATATCTGTATCATCTTTTATCTGCAAAGGAACTATGTTTCCTCAAACTGATGACAATTCCTCATTAGCAGAAATTTCAGGAAAAATAACTCGGCTTATCTGCATGTTCGAAGTCAATGTTGTACCAGTTATGTGTGTATGCACGAAAGCTCCCATTAAACAGATAAATTCACATCAACTAAAGTTTGTTGCTTTACTGGCATGCATAAATGAATTACAGAGCCTGCCTAGAAAGAAAATCACAAGTTCTGATTGGGCAGATAATAAGAAGACGTTGAGAGCAACTCTCTTCATGGGGGCATCACAAATAATACTTCTATAAAGGCAACAGTTCCCCGAGCGCATCCAATGAATATTAGCAGACGACCTTGCTCAACTATATGGGAACAAGACATAACTGGGAAGAATGGAAGGAAGATGGGAGAAGGAGGATGAGAGGAATAGAACCAAACCTGTGTCTTGTGGTGGGAGATGGAGAAGCAGGGGATAGATTGAGGATTCAGGTAAGTCACCTCAGTAAACTTAAATTACTTTTGACTGAAAGGAAGCAAGGTGAAGAAGCTGATGAAATATAGCTTGTCTAGAGTGAGAATCAAACAGAGAATGTGTGGTGTGGTCCTACATGTCCCAAACTGCCATGCAGGTCAACCAGTGTTCATAGGGCCTGGAAGATGAAACGTGGGGTTAGAAAGCCAACCTGGGAGTGAACTGCGTTTGACTACGTAGAGATGGAGTGATGGATCTGGGATGTCAAAGTGCATAGGAAGGAATGCTTTTTGAAAAATCCCAAACTGACAGAGAAGCGGGACCTTAGGGTTCAGTCACACAGAGGAGGTAACACCATTGAATCCTCCCCCTCCCCACCCCCACCCTTTCCCACAAGCTGAGACCTACTATCAGGCAATAGAAAACAACTAGCTAGAACTAACACTCATGCTTCTGCCACCACAGGCTAGAAAACGATCCCAGTAGGGCCATAAATTTTCTGCCTGTGGTTGCAGACTCTTTGTCTAAGGCATACAAAAGGGACAATAGATTTCCAATGAATGAAAATATTCAGGCTCTGGCAGCACTAAAAGCAAATAGGAGTTATCCGAGATTAGAGTCTGACCTGTCCCTACTGAAGATCCAAAGTTATTTCTGCCCTCGTTTGGGCACGCTTTCTCAAGAGGTGGAGCTGTGCTGTGGCTCGTGTTCAGGACCAGAACACTGACAGCAGGGACCCTAATAACATTCATTATACTGACCATGTTTTACTACGCTGTGTGGCTGGTTCACTCGTTTTCTCACTTGTAGGCTTTCTCATTATTCTTGATTATTTACTGTTTGAAGATTGTTTACATCACATATTTATTTTTTATTTTTTTTTTTTTTTTTTTTTCTTCCAGCCCAGCATTTCTCATGATGTACTCTGCATAGAAGTTAAATAAGCAGGGTGACAATATACAGCCTTGATGTACTCCTTTTCCTATTTGGAACCAGTCTGTTGTTCCATGTCCACTTCTTTCCACTAACTGTTGCTTCCTGACCTGCATACAGGTTTCTCAAGAGACAGGTCAGATGGTCTGGTATTCCCATCTCTTTCAGAATTTTCCACAGTTTATTGTGATCCACACAGTCAAAGGCTTTGGCATAGTCAATAAAGCAGAAATAGATGTTTTTCTAGAACTCTCCTGCTTTTTCGATGATCCAGCGAATGTTGGCAATTTGATCTCTGGTTCCTCTGCCTTTTCTAAATTTATTTATTTTAGTTGGGGGCTAATTACTTTACAATATTGTAATAGTTTTTGCCATACATTGACATGAATCAGCCATGGGTTTACATGTGTTCCCCTTCCTGGACCCCCCACCCGCCTCCCTCCCCATCCCATGCCTCTGGGTCATCCCATTGCCCTGGCCCTGAGCCCTTGTCTCATGCATCGAACACGGAATGGTGTTCTGTTTCACATATGATAATATACATGTTTCAATGCTATTCTCCCAGAACGTCCCACCCTCACCTTCTCCCTCAGAGTCCATAAAATTGTTCTATGCATCTGTGTCTCTTATTCTGTCTCGCATATAGGGTTATCGTTACCATCTTTCAAATTCCATATCATTTCACACCAGTCAGAATGGCTGCTATCCAAAAGTCTACAAGCAATAAATGCTGGAGAGGGTGTGGAGAAAAGGGAACCCTCTTACACTGTTGGTGGGAATGCAAACTAGTACAGCCACTATGGAGAAGAGTGTGGAGATTCCTTAAAAAACTGGGAATAGAACTGCCATATGACCCAGCAATCCCACTCCTGGGCATATACACAGAGGAAACCAGAATTGAAAGAGACGGTGTACCACAATGGTCATCGCAGCACTGTTTACAATAGCCAGGACATGGAAGCAACCTAGATGTCCATCAGCAGACGAATGGATAAGGAAGCTGTGGTACATATACACAATGGAATATTACCCAGCCATTAAAAAAAATACATTTGAATCTGTTCTACTGAGATGGATGAAACTGGAGCCCATTATACAGAGTGAAGTAAGCCAGAAAGAAAAACAACAATACAGTATACTAATGCATACATTTATTTTTTGTATGTATATACCACGTACTTTGTTTTCCTGCTTTCTGTGCCTTTTGTTGATGTCGTTTCTTGTCATGTTTGTTTTAATAGGTATATATTTCTGTGTTAACTGTGATTTTCTGTTGTTCTGTGGGAAAGCTCTTGTCATTTTTGTCAGATTTCTTTCTTTATTTTTTACGTGGCACTCTGCTCTAGTGTTGTTTTATGTCTTGCAAGTTATTCGCTTAGTTGTATTATTGGTTCTGTGTTCTTCCCTATTGTGATTTTTGCTTGTGTTATTTTCTTTTTTTGTTATTATTATTTTTTTCTTTGATTTTGGTTTCTTACAATTTGTCTGACTTCCTTTGTTTCCTCTGTCTAATCTTTTACTATGTGATCTTGGTTCTCTGACCAGAAGTTGGGCCTGTTCTTCTAGAGTTTCAGCACCATATCGAAGACCATAGACTACCAGAGAATTCCTGGTTCCAGCGAATATTAATTGGTGAGAGTGTCTATGAAGGCTTCCATCGCAAACTAAGAACCAATTCCACTCAAAAGGCTATATTATCCAGAGCTGATGCCTCATGCCACACAAAAAAGCAAAACAGAAACACTTGCCATATCATCCACAGATGGACTGCCTAAAGTCAGACTAAACCCGTACATACCTGCAAAAGATACCACCGTGAGAGAGAGAAGTGTCAGCTGTGGAATATAGATGCCAGAGAATATAGTTGCCAGTCCCTCCCCCTCCAAGGACACAGAAACCACTGC
Source organism: Giraffa tippelskirchi (assembly GCF_054371585.1). Classification (NCBI taxonomy): domain Eukaryota; kingdom Metazoa; phylum Chordata; class Mammalia; order Artiodactyla; family Giraffidae; genus Giraffa; species Giraffa tippelskirchi. The sequence continues at coordinate 16,140,120 of NC_137290.1, forward strand.
ACCAAACTTATCCAGTCAGGGTGCATTTGGAAGCAAGAACTGCAACCCTGCACCCTGGGAAGAAAAGACCATTAACATAGTAAGATAAACAAATGTGAAGAAAGTCAAGTACGTTGCAGGCAAAGAAACAATGTTAAAACACATGAGACTTAATTAAAGAGGAAATAGGAATTGTCACTGAAAAAGAATTGAGAGGAACGATAGTAAAGATGATCAAACATCTCAGAAAATAAATGTAAATCATGCAAGAAACATTTAAGAAGGGTGTGTGAATGATAGCACAATAACTGCCATATGTGTGCTGTAGGCTCAGCCATGCCTTTGTACAGCAGAAGCCAGAACAACATTGGAAAATAATTATCTTCCAAATTAAAAACGAAGTATTAAAAGAAAAACAGACTTTAAATAACACAACAGACCTGGCAATTCAACTGAAACTTAAGTAGATTTCTTCGAAAAACCAGCAGAAGGCAGTTCCTTTTCAAGGGCAAATGAAATATGTCCGGATAAATCAGAAACCAGATCACAAATCAGGACTTGGCAAATTTAAGTTAATCAAAATTTTATCAAGCTTTTTTTTTTTTTTACTGCAATATATGTTACGATTTGAATGTCAGTCATGGTGTGTGGTGGGGACAAAACAAAAAGAAACAAACAAAAATATAAATAACAAAGACAAAACAAACAAACAAACAAACACCTGAATACATTCAGTCTCATGCATATACCTCTTCATGGCCAAGAAATACACGAAAAATCAGACAGAAAAAAAAAATATATATATATATATATTCATAGAAACAAATGACAATAAAAATGCGATTGCATAAAACCTATGAAACAGGATAAAACACTGAAAGAGTAAATATTATAATAAAGGAATGTCTCAAGTAATCAACCTAACAGTACAACTGAGACAATTAGAGAAAGAAGAAGAAACAGAAAACCCAAATTAGTTTTGGGAAAAAAAAAAAGTCACTGAGACTAGAACAGGAAAACGAAAGAAAAAATATAAACAATAGCAAAGATCAATAATGCTAAAAGGGATCTCTTGGAGAGCATAAAGAAAATACATAAATCATGAGCCAGACTCATCAACAAAAAAAGGGAGAACACTCTAATCAATAAAGTTAGACATGAGAAAGGAGACATTATAACCGATACCACAGAAACATCAAAGGATCATAAGAGACTACAACAAACAAGTTTAAGCCAATAAAATGTAGAATCTGGAAGCCACAGACTAATTCTTCGGAACTCAAGTAAGATGAAACATAAAATATGAACACAGCATTACAAGCTCTAATATTGAAACTGTTATAAAAAATTTTCCAGTTAACAAACTCAAGGCCAGATGGTGTCACAGATAAATTTTATGAACCATTAAGAGAAATGTTAACACATACACTTCTAAAACTCTTCCAAAATACTACAGTGGTAGGAAAATGCACAAACTCATCCTACGAGTACAGCATCACCCTGATAGAAGACCCAGAGGTAACACAGAAAAGGAAAATTATAGGCCACTATCACACAGTTGAACATAGATGCAAACATCCCCAACAAAATACTCCCAAGAAGAATCCAACAGCACATTAAAAGTATCCAACAGCTTAATTAAGTGAGGTTTTCCCCAATATGCAAACATCCTCCAGGATCTGCGTATCAGTCCATCAGATACACCATAACAAAATGAAGGATTAAAACCATATGGTCACCTCAATAGATGCTGAAAAATCTTGGATGAAATTCAAAAATCATGTGTGATAAAAAACTCTCCCGAAACTGAGCATAGCAAAAATTACCTCAACATAATAAAGGCACACAGATCAAAACTACAATGAAGTGTCATATCACACCATCGAGCATGGTGATCATTATAAAATCGACAACAGGGTACTTGGTAGTGGTCCAGAAGCTAAGACACCATGATCCTAAATCAAGGGTTCCATGTTTGATCCCTGGTCAGGAAATTAGATTCCACATGCAGCAATTAAACCCTGATGTAAACAAATGAAGAAGTAAATGTGTGTGTGTGTGTATGCATTCATATTCATAAATTAACAAATATGTGTTTACACTATACTATACATTCATAATATAGATGTTACATAAAAATAATTATATTATAAATTAACAAGTATATACACAAACACACACACACACAAATATAAATCTTAAAACAATAAATGAAGGATATGATGTGGAAGAAAGGGAACCCTTCACAGCGTTGTTAGGAATGTAAATAAATACTGACATAATACCGCAGAGTATGAAAGTTCTTTAGAAAACTAGCAATAAAACTACCATATGACCCCCAAATCACATTATTAGACATATACCCAAATGAAACCACCTTTGAAGAAAAAAGGTGTATCCCAGTATCCATTTCAATACCATTTACAGTAGACAAGTTACGTAAGCAATCTGGGTGTCCATTTACTGAAGAATGGATAAAGAAGTTATGGCACATGCTCAGGATGGAAACTTTCTCGTGCACAAAAAGGAAAAAAAACCAATGGATTATTTCTAGAGATATGGATGGATCTAGAGCCTATTATACAGAGTGAAGTAATTCAGAAAGAAGAAGTCCAATATTGTAGATTAATGCATATATGTGGAATCTAGAAAACTGGTTCTGAAGAATCTATTTGAAGGGTGGGAAAAGAAATGCAGAGGTAAAGAACAGACTTGGACACAGAAGTGGAAGGAGATAGTGGAATGGATCGAGCAAGATGCCCAGGCATATGTATAATACCAAGTATGAAGTAGTTAGCCAGTGAGAGGCTCCTCCTCAGGACTCTGGGGTGCCCTAGGGAAGTGGATTGTGGAGTAGGAGAGGAGGCTTAAGAGCAGGTGGGAGGGCTTCTCAAAAGGGAGGCTCATGCATATATACTGATAGATGATTTACATTGTTTTACAGCAGAAAGTACCAGACATTGTAAAGCAATCACACTCCAATTTCAACTTGTTTCTTAAATTGGAAAATGGATGTCAGTCCTTGGCCAACTTGGGCAAGTAGCAAGAAATGCATCACAGTGCATAAGTCAAGTATAATGTGTACCAGTGCATATGCCAAGTAAAATCTGCACCAAAGACTGCTTTCGTATGTATAGACAAAACATAAAGCAAAAACTTAACAATTCAGAGCTAACCTAGCCAGAATAAACTCAGACTCTAGACATAAGTGTTCCTCACTTCATTTGATTGGCAATGTTTCTCAAAGGAAAGAACGGTTACCAAATGATGTCAACAATTTATAGAAACACAAATTCCTTCATGTTTTAGTACACAATAGTAAACCTTTGACATTCAGAACTATCCTAAGTAGGAAATTATAAATGTAGTTTGAAAGTTTGAAATGCTGTACAAGGATCACTTCTTTTTTAAATCCTGGAATCTGTGTGACTGACTGGGAAAAATGCACAGCCTAAAATTTGAGAATTTTGTTTTATTCATCTAGACTTTAGTCCTGAGGAGGATTTACTCCTGAGGAGCAACTTCTCAAGTATTTCTGAAAGACCATTCTGAAGAGGGAATGGAAGTGCCAGGGTGTATAAAAGTTTCACAATGATCATGGAGGCAGCATGTTCATATATTGTGGTTAATTAAAGAAAACTGGACATCTCAAGTTAATGGGTTTAGCATGATTCTACCTATGGCAAGATGCAGGAATCTGGGCTTCTTGAGATAATTTCTTCAATAGGCACTATAACTAGGGCCAGTGTCCTGTTCTTTTCTGTGTCAGAGTCACTTCTGGCAGCACAATTGGTGGCAGCTGTGGTAATTGAAGGCTTGATGATGGGTGGCCTGACTTCATCCAGAGTCCTCTCAGGGCTCACATTCAGGGATGGCTGCAATGGCTTATGACTTGATGACTGCAACATCCTTTGGTTACTGATACGGCTGACAGCATACTTAGTTCACAGTGTGCTCTACTCTCTACACCCTCAGAAAATGTTACTGTTTGTAGTAGATTCATATACCCCAAGACAAGCTGACTGTGGGCTTTTACCTCAACAGGACCTAAAGTGGCCTTAATATAATGAGAAAAGAGTTAATACAGGTTAATGCAAGTCCCAACGAGATAGGAAAGACAAAGGGACATCAAATTTTCAAGAACATGGCTAGAAACTCTTCCCGATCAAGGAAGAGTAAACAGGGGAGGTTTGTGGTGCTTTCCAAACACATATGTTTATATATATAAAGATATGTGTATATATATATATCTTCACTGATGTATACGCATAGACATGTTTACGTATACTATGCATATATGCATCTCTACTCATATGTGCGTGTATATATCTATATCTATATATAGATAAATATATATGTATGTATACACGTAGTTATATATCTATGTATATCTGAATATTCTCTAGAATATTCTCAAGCATAGCTTTAATATTAAGGCATAAAACAATTAAATTTTAAATTGTACCACCTATATTCTCTGACTACCAAGACATGGAGCTAAAGCTCAAAAATGGCATACATTTTTGCAAATGTGTCATTTGTGGAATATTTTAGCAGGCATTTCTAAGGAATGGTTGAGTCAATGCCTGAGTCACAAGGGAAATTAGAAAAATAATCTGAGATAAATGAAAGAGAAACCACAACATACCAGATCATTGGATTCAGCAAAAGTTCATACCTGTAGTAAATACTTACAGTGAAATATACATTGATACCTATAACAGCAAAAGTATATACCTATACCTTAAGAATACATATATATGTATATAGATATATATGCATATGAATATAGATATATGTATATATATATGTGTGTGTGTTTGTATTTATATATGTGTATATACATAAGTATGTATGTGTATGTATGTATATATATGTATATATATATATATAATATATTTATCACTAATTATTTTCCAATTGTCACTAGTGATAAACAACCTAGCTTCTAATGCAGAAGTCATAAGAGGCTCAGCTTCAATCCCTGGCTTGGGAAGATGCTCTGGAGGAAGGCATGGAAACCCACTCTTGTGTATGCACCACGAGAATCCGATGGATTGAGGGATACCCATGTGCGATAGGCTGTGCGCCGAAGAGAGTCAGACAGGAGCGTAGGAACTTAGCGCATGAATATCACTGTCACTGATTGCTAATATATATAGGACACTTCTGCTTTTCATACATTGTTATTGACATGCTCAGAAAATTAATCAGTATAAGACATCAAAAATTATCTGATTCTAAATGTTTATTTATGGTTAATAATTTCGAATTCAACCTCCATTTAATGAATCTATTCAGAATTTTCAGTTTTTAAAAATTGTTTTAATCACTCTGTTCTTTTAGCCATTCTATTGTTTCACATAACTTAAGTCTTCTCCTGGCATAAATATGTGTCCATATTACCTAACAAGTGTCTTTATTTAGTATGATTACATTGCAATGGGATCTTTTTCATTCTCATTTCAATAACTGGATCTTCTCTCATTTTGTTTGCTCAGTTTACCTAATATCTTCCAATTTTATTTATTTTGTTTTTGTTGATTTTTCTCTGTTTTTGAAATATGTATATAATTTTATTCCCATACTAGGCTTCATTGTTTTCCTCTTTCTCCTTGCTGTGAGTTTTGATTCCCCCCCCCCCCCAGTTTCTGTAGGAGGCAGATATTAGCTTCTTCTCAGGTTTGCAGAGCTTCCATTTTAATGTGTATATATATCTGTTGTGTCTGACGATGTGGGTACGTTGCGTTTTCATTTTCATTCACCACAGTGTATTTTCTAATTTGCCCTGTGACTTATTCTTTCAAACTTTGGTCCCTTAGGGATATGTGGTTTAATTTTCCACACAATACAATTTCCAACTTTTTTCCCATTACTGATTTCAATTTACATTTATTGGATGTCAGAAAACATATTTTGTATGATTTAAATTTTTAAGGACTATTTTAAGGCTTAAGGTAAAACCTATTCTCGAAAATATTCTGGAGAATATTCTAATTGAACATGGGAGGGTTGTGTATTCTTCTGTTCTTGTTAGAAGGAATGATCTGCTCAGTGTGTTAAGTCCTCTTGGTTTATATGGTCATTTAGATTTTCTCTTCCCTCAGTGGTCTTATGTTCTTCTACTGTTATTTAGATATTTATTTTTGGACTAATCTAAATGCTCAGTTCAGTTCAGTTCAGCCACTCAGTCGTATCCAACTCTTTGCGACCCCGTGAATCACAACACGCCAGGCTTCCCTGTCTATCACCAACTCCCGGAGTTTACCCAACTCATGACCATCGAGTCAGTGATGCCATGCAGCCATCTCATCCTCTGTCATCCCCTTCTCCTCCTGCCCCCAATCCTTCCCAGCATCAGGGACTTTTCCAATGAATCAACTCTTTGCATGAGGTGGTCAAATCATTGGAGTTTCAGCTTCAACATCTGTCCTTCTAATGAACACCTAGGATTGATCTCCTTCAGGATGAACTGATTGGATCTCCTTGTAGTCCAAGTGACTCTCAAGAGTCTTCTTCAACACCACAGTTCAAAAATATTTCAAAAAAATACTTATGGCTAGAGATCTGCAATTTTTACACTTCATGATAGCCAAAAGGCTGAGACAATATTCAAACATTTTTAATGTTTGATTTGGGTACCTGGAACTCTTTGATGAGGTGAGCATATGCTGTATTGGATCATTAATATGAAAGGTAATATGACAAAATATATAATTAATATTGTATAATCATGTTTAATATCATTTGTCTCAAAACATTTTTAATTAAAAGACCTATGTGTCTACAATTACTATTGCCACTAGGGCCCTTTATTGTTTATTGCTTGGATAAAATTTTCCTTGCAAACTCATTCTTAAAATGTATTCAATTCTAAGATTTGTCTCTTTCAGAGCCTATAGTTGTCATATTAAAAAAAAATTACACCATCTTCTATTATACCACATTAATGGTTATTTGTTACTACTTTAATTAAATATATTTTAGAGTGATTTTAAGAAGTAATTCTAGAGACTTTGATTGTCATTGTTCAGTCACTATGTTGTCTCCAACTCTTTTGTGACTCCATGGACTGTAGCACAAAAGGCCTCCCTGTCTTTCACTCTCTCCCAGAGTTTGTTCAAACACATGTGGCCATTGCATTGCTGATACTGTCCAACCATCTCATCTTCTATTCCTCCCTTCTGCTCCTGTCATCAGTCTTTCCAAGCATCATGGTCTTTTCCAGTGAGTTTGCTCTTTGCATCAGTTGGCCACAATGGTGATGTTTCAGCTTCATCATTAGTCCTTCAAGTGAATACTCAGGGTTAATCTCCCTTAACATTGATTGGCTTCAACTGCTTGCAGTTCAAGGGACCCCTAAGGGTCTTCTACAGCAGTACAGTTGGGAGGCATCAATTCTTCATCTCTCAGGCTTCTTTACACTCCAGCGCTCACATCAGCACATGACTACTGGATAAACAATAGGGGTTTATGAAGTGGGGAACTTTGTTAGTTACGTGAATGTCTCTTCTTTTTAATGCAATATCTAGGTTTACATAGCTTTTCTTCCAAGAAGGAAGTGTCTTTTAATTTGATGACTGCAGTCACCATTCACAGTGATTTTAGAGCCCAGGAAAATTAAGTCTGTCACTGATTCCAGGTTTCACCCTTCTCTTTGCCAAGTAGTAATGGGACAATATGCGGTGATCTTAGTTTTTTGAATGTCGAAGTTTCAGCAAGGTATTTCACCCTCCTCATTCAAACTCAAGAGGCTGTTTACTCCCTCTTCAATTTTCTTTTTAGAGTGGTACTGTCTATATCTGAGATTGGTGAGGTTTCTGCCAGCTACCTTGATTCCAGTTTGTGATCCATCCAGCCTGATATTTTGTATAGTATTCTCTGCATATATATTTCATATAAACAGAATCTAAAGCTTAAGCACACTCCTTTCTCAGTTTTGAACTAGCCAATTGTTCCATGTCTGTTCAAGCTCTTGTGTCTTGACCCAAGTACACATTTCTCATGTTAAGAAGGTCTGATAATAATCACAGTCCATTGTGATCCACAGTCAACGGCTTTAGTGCAGTCAATGAGGCAGCTGCAATTTTTTTCCTGAAATTTCCTTGCCTTCTCTAGGATCCAGTGAATGTTGGAATTTTTTTTGCCTGGTTCATCTAGCTTTTCCAAATCTAGGTTGCACATCTGCAAATTATTGGTTCATGTACTGCTGGAGGATGTTGAGTATTATGTTACTAATACATGAAACAAGCACAATTGTATGGTAGTTTGAACATACTTTGGCATTGTCCTTTGTTATTGGAATTAAAACTGACCTATTCCACACTCGTTGCCAATGATGAATTTTCCAAACCTGATGACATATGAAGTAAGTGGCCGATTTAACAGTTTCGTGGTAATGAATTCTCACAGCTTTTGGTTCAAATGTTGATTTATCCTTCATATCTGAATGTCATCCTTATTAGATTTAGGTTTGACTCTTTCATCACTTTAAGTATGTGAAACTATTTTGTCCTGGTGTGAAGAGGAAAAAGCAGCTGGTATCCTTATGTGAATCTACCTGTATGTTATTTATTTATTTTCCCTTGTGGCCTTGATGTTTACTTCTTGTGTTTCTTTTTCTTAGTTTAATAAATATGCCTTGTGGATTGTTTCATGTTGAGTATATCATCTTTTAGATATTCTGGGATATTGGGACATAGAGAAATATCTTTCCCCCATCTAAGGGAGGTTTTCAAATTTCATCTCAAAAATTTCCTCAAAGCAGTTATTTTTCTTTCTTGCTTATTTGTTTTGATGTTCTCCATCCAGACAGCTCTGAATCTAATGGTGGGACATTTAACATTGTTCCAGAAGTCTCAGAGATTTCCCTCACTGCTTTCATTTTCCCCACTCTATTTCATTGATTTCTACCATTCTACCTTCCATCCAGCTAGTCCTTTCTGCTCTCTGTTCTTCTACTGTCATTCCCTGCAGAGTATTTGTTTTAGTCTCTGTTTCCTTCGATTATTACTGATTGATACTTTATTTCTTCTGTATCCTTGTTAAATATTCTTAGATCTTCTCAATCCATGTGTTCAGTGTATTTACAGGCAACTCCACTTGTTTTTCTAGATTTTAGGTCATCCTTACAATTATTATTCTGATTTTTTTTTCAGGAAGAATTCCTTCTCTTTTATTTATTTATGTATTTATTTTATTTGTTTATTTTGGTTTGGTGGTGCTTTATCATGGACCTTCACCTTCTGCATATTTTTCATTCTTTCATTCTGCTTAGATTGCTGTGGTCAGGGTCCCTTTTCTGCAGGCTGGAGGGTTTTGGCTACTCGTTGTTGTGCAGTCTGCTGCTGTGTTTGGGGTTCGCCCCAGTGACTTGTCAATATTTAATGAATTGGGAAATGCGTGTCTGTGCTCTGGTGAGTGGAGCTGTATCTCCTCTCTCTGGACTGCAATGAGATGTTCAATAATGTGTTTTGGTTCTCTTTGTGTTCGGTATGGCTTTGGACAGCACAGTTTTTTAGAGTACTGGAATGGGTTGCCATTTCCTTCTCCAGGGGATCTTCCCCACTTGGGGATCAAACCCAGGTCTCCTGCATTGCAGGCAGATGCTTTATTCTCTGAGCCACCAGGGAAGCCCCCCAGTTTTTAATATTCATTGTTCTGTTCCTGCTTTCCTGGAGATTAGGTGTGGGATCTCTTGCATTGAACTTGCTGGCTTGTGTATTTATTTTGGTTTCCATGTAGGCATGGATACTTTTGGGTGTGTGATTGTCTCTTAATGTTCCTTGGTAACAGGCGTCTGACGATGAACACAGTTCTGGAATTGATATCTTCATCTTAGCTTTCAGTTCCCTGTTACACTAACATCAAGAATTCTACATCCACACAGCACAAAAGATCAA